>NC_091430.1:0-1200000 GCF_032191515.1 Phaenicophaeus curvirostris
CCAGGGGGGGACCTTCCACCTCCAGCTCCTCCAAACCTCTTCTCCACCTCCAAAGACCAAGAACCTTGAGGTTCTCCTCCTCCCATCTCCATAAATCCACAAACCTTGAGGGTTTCTCCATGAATCCATGAACCTCGAGGTCCCTCTGGTTGCTCCTCATGGTTCTTTGGTGTCTCCAACCCCTCCGAGATCCCAAAACTCGTAGAAACCAGGAAGAAAAGGACCAGGAGGAGAGGTCCAAGCTGGTTTTTTGGGTTCTCCTGAGCTGGAACCTTGAGGTTCTTCCCCTCCCAGCCCCATAAATCCAACCTCGAGGTCCCTCTGGTTGCTCCTCATGGTTCTTTGGTGTCTCCAACCCCCCCGAGATCCCAAAACTCGTAGAAACCAGGAAGAAAAGGACCAGGAGGAGAGGTCCAGGATGGTTTTTTGGGTTCTCCTGACCTGGAACCTTCTCCTTGCAGCCCCCAGAGGCGGCGGGACAGCCGGCAGCTCGCAGACCGGGGACGCTCTGGGCAAAGCTCTCGCTTCTGTAAGAACCTTCTGGGCTTCTTTGAAGGCCACGGGGTGGGCTGGGGGAGGAGGAGGAGGAGGAGAAGGTGACCCCCCAGCCGGGTGGTTCCTCCAGAAGATCCGGGGCGGGTTGGAAGCCCTCAAAGAAAAAAAAATCGGGATCTTCTCCGAGGTCGGTGGGAGAAAGCAGAGAGGTCAACGCTCGCCGCCTTCTTCGGGGTTGGTTGGAGGCCACCTTGGGGGCTTCTCCAACCCGGTGGCCTCGGCTTGGACCTCTTGGAGCTCTTTCCTGGGCACAGTGGGTTCCATTGAGTTCTCAGGCCGCTCGTTAGGGCTCGCTTGACGATTCCGTTGAACGAGGAGACCACCGGGACCACCTCCCCCCCCCACTCCACCACCTCCCGGGGTCCCCTTGGAGACCAGAAGCCACTTTTCCAAGCGGGACCTTGATGGGAGGAGAAGCCGGGAGGCCACCTGGAGACCCCAGGGGAGGAGAAACATCTCCTGGTTGAGGAGAAACATCTCCTGGTTGAGGAGAAAGGTCTCCTCCTCCTCCTCGAGCTCCTCCTCCTTGAGGAGGACACGTGACCTTGGAGTCCCACCACCGTCTTCTCCTCCCGTCGAGCTCCCAGCCCCGGAACCGAAGCCGTTTTGAGGTCCTCCAGGACCTTTTTTTTTTTTGGTTGCAACCACCTTCGTGTTTCTCCTGGGGGCCTCGAGTTCGTTAGATTAATTGTCTATCGTCTCTTAAAGATCTACTCTCCAGATCACACCAACACCAGCTTCTCATCAAATCCTTCAACTCCTGTGGGTTCTCCCCCTTCTCTCTCAGGTATTGTGGTTCCCCTTCTCTTGGCCTCCGCCCCAAGGGGAGGAGAAGACCTCCCAGAACCTCCTCCCGCCACCTGGGGCCTCGCCCTCGGGAGCCAAACCCCCAGGAGAAGGCGACCAGGAGCGAGGAGACGTTCTCCACGGGTTCTAGCAGCTCCCCAGGCGGCCAGGGAGGAGATGGAGGGGTGGAGGACCATAAATCGGGAGCTTTAGCAGGGCTGAAGGTCCATCTGAGCACGACTCAGGAGGTTTGAAGGTCTCTAGGACCATAACTCAGGAGCTTCAGGAGGTCTGAAGGTCCATCTGACCGTAACTCATGATCTCAAGGTGATTTAAAGGTCCATCTGACCGTAACTCATGAGCTTTATGAGGTCTGAAGGTCCATCTCACCATAACTCATGAGGTTTAAAGGTCTCTAGGACCATAACTCATGAGGTTTAGGAGCTTTGAAGGTCCATCTGACCATAACTCTTGAGCTTTAAGAGCTTTAAAGGTCCATCTGACCATAACTCAGGAGCTTTAGGAGCTTTGAAGGTCCATCTGACCGTAACTCATGAGGTTTATGGCCTCTAGGACCATAACTCAGGAGCTTTAGGAGCTTTAAAGGTCTCTCTGACCATAACTCATGAGCTTTAGGAGCTTTGAAGGTCCATCTGACCACAACTCATGAGATTTAAAGGTCTCTAGGACCATAACTCAGGAGCTTCAGGAGCTTTAAAGGTCCATCTGACCGCAACTCAGGAGCTTCAAAGGTCTCTAGGACCATAACTCAGGAGCTTTAGGAGCTTTGAAGGTCCATCTGACCATAATTCATGAGGTTTAAAGGTCTCTAGGACCATAACTCATGAGGTTTAGGAGCTTTGAAGGTCCATCTGACCATAACTCAGGAGCTTTAGGAGCTTTTGAGGTCCACCTGACCATAACTCAGGAGCTTTAGGAGCTTTAAAGGTCCATCTGACCATAATTCATGAGGTTTAAAGGTCTCTAGGACCACAACTCATGAGCTTAAAGAGGTTTGAAGGTCCATCTGACCACAACTCAGGAGGTTTAAAGGTCTTTAGGACCATAACTCAGGAGCTTCAGGAGGTTTAAAGGTCCATCTGACCACAACTCATGAGGTTTAAAGGTCTCTAGGACCATAACTCAGGAGCTTTATGAGGTCTGAAGGTCCATCTCACCATAACTCATGAGGTTTAAAGGTCTCTCTGACCAGAACTCAGGAGCTTAAGGGGGTCTGAAGGTCTCTCTGACCGTAACTCATGAGGTTTAGGAGCTTTGAAGGTCCATCTGACCATAATTCATGAGGTTTAAAGGTCCATCTGACCATAACTCAGGAGCTTCAGGAGCTTTGAAGGCCTCTCTGACCATAATTTAGGAGCTTTAGGAGCTTCAAAGGTCTCTAGGACCATAACTCATGAGGTTTAGAAGATTTAAAGGTCTCTTTGACCATAAATCAAGAGCTTTATGAGGTCTGAAGGTCCATCTGACCATAACTCATGAGGTTTAAAGGTCTCTAGGACCATAACTCATGAGGTTTAGAAGATTTAAAGGTCTCTCTGACCATAAATCAAGAGCTTTATGAGGTCTGAAGGTCCATCTGAGCACAACTCAGGAGGTTTAAAGGTCTTTAGGACCATAACTTAGGAGCTTTAGGAGCTTTAAAGGTCCATCTGACCATAACTCAGGAGCTTTAGGAGCTTTGAAGGTCCATCTCACCATAACTCACGAGGTTTTAAAGGTCTCTAGGACCATAACTCAGGAGCTTCAGGAGCTTTAAAGGTCCATCTGACCGCAACTCAGGAGCTTCAAAGGTCTCTAGGACCATAACTCAGGAGCTTCAGGAGGTTTAAAGGTCCATCTGACCACAACTCATGAGCTTTAAAGGTCTCTAGGACCATAACTCAGGAGCTTCATGAGGTTTAAAGGTCCACCTGACCATAACTCTTGAGCTTTAAGAGCTTTAAAGGTCCATCTGACCATAACTCAGGAGCTTTAAAGGTCTTTAGGACCATAACTCGGGACCTTTAGGAGCTTTGAAGGTCTCTCTGACCATAACTCTTGAGCTTCAAGAGCTTTAAAGGTCCATCTGACCATAACTCATGAGGTTTAAAGGTCTCTAGGACCATAACTCAGGAGGTTTAGGAGCTTTAAAGGTCCATCTGACCACAACTCAGGAGGTTTAAAGGTCTCTAGGACCATAACTCAGGAGCTTTAAGAGGTTTGAAGGTCCATCTGACCATAACTCAGGAGCTTCAGGAGCTTTAAAGGTCCATCTGACCACAACTCATGAGCTCTAAAGGTCTCTAGGACCATAACTCAGGAGCTTCAGGACCTCCAAGACCTCCTAGAAGGCCGGAGGCCCCTCCCACCAGCCCCTCCTCCTCCCCCTCCGTGGTGGATCTCCACACCTTCCACCTTCTCCTCCACGCCCCGTCCCCCCCCGCCCCGTCCCTCGCCGCTGGGACGTAGTTCTGGACCTTCTCCTCATCTCCTCGACCCGAGGGCGGCTCCGGGTGGCCCCGAGAAGGTTCTGGAAGGGCATCCTGGAGAACTTCTGGCTGGTAACTCCAAGTTTTGCTGTCGGCAGGCGCGGCGCTTTGGTCTAGGACTGGAGCTCAAGCGGCGTCATCTCCCACTTATGAAGGTCCCCTCCACTCCTTGGTAGGTGCCCCCCGCCCCGGGTGACCTCCCCCCACCCCCCTTCCTCCTGCTTCTCCACCATCGCTCCATCCATCGCTCCCCACCCCGCGGGGCGGCTCCTCGGGGAGGGCCTCCTGCTCCAGGGGAGGAGGTTCTCCTCCTTGAGGGGATGAGGTTCTCCTTGAGGGGATGAGGTTCTCCTCGTTAGGGTGATGAGGTTCTCCTTGAGGTGTTGAGGTTCTCCTTGAGGTGACGAGGTTCTTCTCTTTGAGGTGTCCAGGTGCTTCTCCTGGTGGAGGTGATGAGGTTCTCCTTGAGGTGTTGAGGTTCTTCCTCTTGAGGTGTTGAGGTTCTCCTTGAGGTGTTGAGGTTCTTCTCCTTGAGGTGTTGAGGTTCTCCTCGAGGTGTTGAGGTTCTTCTCCTTGAGGTGTTGAGGTTCTCCTTGAGGTGTTGAGGTTCTTCTCCTTGAGGTGTTGAGGTTCTCCTGAAGGTGATGAGGTTCTTCTCCTTGGTGTAATGAGGTTCTTCTTGAGGTGATGAGGTTCTCCTGGTGGAGGTCATGAGGTTCTCCTGGTGGAGGCGACGAGGTTCTTCTCCTTGAGGCGATGAGGTTCTCCTGGTGGAGGCGATGAGGTTCTTCTCCTTGAGTTGACGAGGTTCTTCTTGAGATGTTGAGGTTCTCCTCGTTGAGGTGACGAGGTTCTCCTCCTTGAGGTGTCGAGGTTCTCCTTGTTAGGGTGACGAGGTTCTCCTGGTGGAGGCAATGAGGTTCTTGTTGAGGTGATGAGGTTCTCCTCCTTGGGGTGATGAGGTTCTTCTCCTCATTGAGGTGATGAGGTTCTCCTGGTGGAGGCAACGAGGTTCTTCTCCTCAAGGTGTTGAGGTTCTTCTTGAGGTGATGAGGTTCTTGTCATTATGGTGATGAGGTTCTTCTCCTCCTTGAGGTGATGAGGTTCTCCTGAAGGTGATGAGGTTCTCCTGGTGGAGGTCATGAGGTTCTTCTCCTTGAGGTGATGAAGTTCTCCTCGTTAGGGTGATGAGGTTCTTCTCCTCAAGGCAACAAGGTTCTTCTCCTTGAGGTGATGAGGTTCTCCTCGTTGAGGTGATGAGGTTGTTCTTCTTGAGGTCATGAGGTTCTCCTGGTGGAGGTGATGAGGTTCTTCTCATCAAGGTGTTGAGGTTCTCCTCGTTGGGGTGATGAGGTTCTTGTTGAGGTGATGAGGTTCTCCTGGTTGAGGTGATGAGGTTCTTCACCTTGAGGTGACGAGGTTCTCCTCGTTGATGCGATGAGGTTCTTCTTGAGGTGATGAGGTTCTCTTCGTTAGGGTGATGAGGTTCTTCTCCTCAAGGCAACAAGGTTCTCCTCATTGAGGTGATGAGGTTCTCCTGGTGGAGGTGATGAGGTTCTTCTCCTTGAGGTGTCCAGGTTCTTCTCCTTGAGGTGATGAGGTTCTCCTGGTGGAGGTGACGAGGTTCTTGTTGAGGTGATGAGGTTCTCCTCGTTAGTGTGACGAGGTTCTCCTTGAGCTGACGAGGTTCTCCTGGTGGAGGCGACGAGGTTCTTCTCCTTGAGGTGACGAGGTTCTTCTCATTGATTTCTTGAGGAGCTGGAAGCCCCCAGTGAGTTGTGGTGGAGGAGGACACTCTGGTGGCTTCTGCTCCTCGGAACCGTCTTGTGGAGCTGGTGGGGGTGGCCGCGAGTCCTCTTCTCGCGATGGTCCAAGAGGAGCGGCTGGTGGCCCCTCCCAGAGCTTCTGAAGCTCTTGAGAAGGTTCCCTCAGGGCCGGAGGAAGCAGGAGGTGGAAGAATTTGAGGAGCTGGTGGCCTCCAGGAGGTTCTTCTGGGGTGGTTGAGACCTTGGGGAGGTCTCCTCGAGCGGTGAAATGGAGAAGCTGGAGCTTCTAAGTTCTTCCTGGAGGTTCTAGAAGCTTCTTTGATGAGGTCTAGGAGGTTCCTCTGGAGCTTCTCCTTCCCCGGTGCCTCCAGGGGGCGAGCAGAGCAGGAGAAGCCTCTCAGGTGGCTTCTCGGAGGGGTGGGGGTGGCGAGAAGAAGAGGTTGAGGGACCTTCCATCCTTCCCGGGGCCTCGGTGGTGGGACCCCAAAGCTCCTCAGCTCCAGCCCAGAAGCTCCTTGGTTTCCATCCTGCTGGGGACCTTCTCGAGGACCTGGTGGTTCCTCTTCTGGTTCTTCTCGAAGGGGGAAGGCGGGGAGGGAGACGTCCTGGTGGCTCTCAACCGCTTGGAGACGGCTTCGGTTCTTCTTCTCCTTCTCGGGGGGGGTTGGAGCTTCTCCTCCGAGCCCCACCGAGAGCTTGAAGGGGACACGCTGGGACTTGGGACCCTCGGCCCTGAGGAACCTTTGAAACCCGTTCTGCCCACGAAAAAAGCCGAGGGGTTGACTCCTGGGGGCCACCGACTGCTCCTCTGGGGACAACCCCCAGGGGCAGCAACCCCTGCTCCTGCTGCTCGGGCCCGAAACCAACCTCAGACCTTCTCAAAACCTCCTCAGACCTTCTCAAACCATCAAAACCAACCTCAAAACCTTCTCAGATCCCCTCAAACCTTCTCAAAACCTCCTCAAACCTTCTCAAACCTTCTCAAAATCTCCTCAAATCTCCTCAAACCCTCTCAGATCCCCTCAAACCATCAAAACCCTCTCGAAACCTCCTCAAACCCTCTCGAAACCTCCTCAAACCTTCTCAAATCCACTCAGACCTTCTCGAAACCTCCTCAAACCTTCTCAAAGTGTCCTCAAACCTTCTCAAAACGTCCTCAAACCTTCTCAAACCATCAAAACCAACCTCAAAACCTTCTCAGATCCCCTCAAAACCTTCTCAGATCCCCTCAAAACCTTCTCAGATCCCCTCAAAACCTTCTCAGATCCCCTCAAAACCTTCTCAAACCATCAAAACCAACCTCAAAACCTTCTGAAAACCTCCTCAAACCTTCTCAAAACCACCTGAAACCGTTAAAACCAACCTCAAAACCCTCTCGAAACCTCCTCAAACCCTCTCGAAACCTCCTCAAACCCTCTCGAAATCCCCTCAAACCTTCTCAAAACCTCCTCAAACCTTCTCAAAACCTTCTCAAACCATCAAAACCAACCTCAAAACCTTCTCACATCCCCTCAAACCTTCTCAAAACCTCCTCAAACCTTCTCAAAACCCCCTCAAACCTTCTCAAAACCTCCTCAAACCATCAAAACCAACCTCAAAGCCCTCTCAGATCCCCTCAAACCTTCTCAGATCCCCTCAAACCTCCTCAAACCCTCTCGAAACAACCGTAAAACCTTCTCAAACCTCCTCAAAACCTTCTCAAATCCTCTCAAAACAACCATAAAACCTTCTCAAACCTCCTCAAACCCTCCTCAAACCTCCTCAAACCCTCCTCAAACGTCCTCAAAACCTCCTCAAACGTCCTCAAAACCCTCTCAAACCTCCTCAAAACCTTCTCAGACCTTCTCGAAACCTTCTCAAACCTCCTCAAACCCTCTCAAAACAACCATAAAACCTCCTCAAACCTCCTCAAACGTCCTCAAAACCTTCTCAAACCTCCTCAAAACCTTCTCAAATCCTCTCAAAACAACCATAAAACCTCCTCAAACCTCCTCAAACCCTCCTCAAACCTCCTCAAACCTCCTCAAACGTCCTCAAAACCTTCTCAAACCTCCTCAAAACCTTCTCAAATCCTCTCAAAACAACCATAAAACCTTCTCAAACGTCCTCAAAACCTCCTCAAACGTCCTCAAAACCTCCTCAAACGTCCTCAAAACCTCCTCAAACGTCCTCAAAACCTCCTCAGACCTTCTCGAAACCTTCTCAAACCTCCTCAAACCTCCTCAAACCCTCTCAAACCCTCTCAAAACAACCATAAAACCTCCTCAAACGTCCTCAAAACCTTCTCAAACCTCCTCAAAACCTCCTCAAACCTCGTCAAAACCTTCTCAAACCTCCTCAAAACCTTCTCAAACCTCCTCAAACCTCCTCAAAACCTTCTCAAACCTTCTCAAACCTCCTCAAAACCTTCTCAAACCTCCTCAAAACCTCCTCAAAACCTCCTCAAAAACTCCTCAAACCTCCTCAAAACCTCCTCAAAACCTCCTCAAAACCTTCTCAAACCTCCTCAAACCTCCTCAAACCTTCTCAAACCACCTCAAAACCTCCTCAAACCTCGTCAAAACCTTCTCAAACCTCCTCAAAACCTTCTCAAACCTCCTCAAAACCTTCTCAAACCTTCTCAAACCTCCTCAAACCTCCTCAAAAACTCCTCAAACCTCCTCAAAACCTTCTCAAACCTCCTCAAACCTCCTCAAAACCTCCTCAAACCAACCCAAAACCTCCTCAAACCCTCTCAAAACAACCATAAAGCCTTCTCAAACCTTCTCAGACCAACCCAAAACGTCCTCAGACCTCCTCAAAACCTTCTCAAACTCCTCAAAACCTCCTCAAACCTCTTCAAACCCTCTCAAACCCTCTCAAAACAACCATAAAACCTCCTCAAACGTCCTCAAAATCTTCTCAAACCAACCCAAAACCTCCTCAAACTTTCTCAAACCAACCATAAAACCTTCTCAGACCTCCTCAAACCAACCCAAAACCTCCTCAAAACCTTCTCAAACCTCCTCAAAACCTTCTCAAACCTCCTCAAACCTCCTCAAAACCTTCTCAAACCAACCCTAAACCTCCTCAAACCCTCTCAAAACAACCATAAAACCTCCTCAAACCTCCTGAAAACCTTCTCAAACTCCTCAAAACCTTCTCAAACCACCTCAAAACCTTCTCAAACGTCCTCAAAACCTCCTCAAACCTTCTCAAACCCACTCAAACCAACCATAAAACCTTCTCAGACCTCCTCAAACCAACCCAAAACCTCCTCAAAACCTCCTCAAAACCTCCTCAGACCTTCTCAAAACCTCCTCAAACCTCCTCAAACCCTCTCAAAACAACCATAAAACCTCCTCAAACCTCCTCAAACCTCCTCAAAACCTTCTCAAACCTCCTTAAAACCTTCTCAAACCTCCTCAAAACCTTCTTAAACCAACCCTAAACCTCCTCAAACCCTCTCAAAACCTCCTCAAACGTCCTCAAAACCTCCTCAAACATCCTCAAAACCTCCTCAAACGTCCTCAAAACCTTCTCAAACCTCCTCAAACCTTCTCAAACCCACTCAAACCAACCATAAAACCTTCTCAAACCTCCTCAAAACCTCCTCAAACCTCCTCAAAACCTCCTCAAACCTCCTCAACCCGCCCCCCGCCCCTTCTCAGATCTTCTCAGAAGGTCCCCGCTGACCTTCTCCTCCCTTTTTCCCTCTTCCCCCCCTCCAGCAAAGCCGAATCGAGGACCGTCTGGAGCGGTTGGACGACGCCATCCACGTCCTGAGGAACCACGCGGTGGGCCCGGCCACCGGCATGGCCGCACCTCCTAACGAGCTCCACGGTTTGATAGGACCAAGCCCCAACGGGGCCATGGGCGGCCTGGCCACCGGCTACGGCACCGGCCTCCTCTCCTCCAACCGCCACTCGCTCATGGTGAGACACCACGAAGACCTCGGGGAAGCCCTCAAACCCTTCCATGAGGACTTGGAGGAGCTCAGGAGCTTCTCCGTGAAGCTTCTCCAGCTCCAACGTTGGGGATGGACCTTCCCGGCCTTGCTTGGACCTTCCTCCTTCTCTCCTGGCTTCCCTGGGGGTGGTGGGAACGAGGTGATGGGAGGTTCCTCGCCCCCAGGAGGACCTGGAGGGGCTTGGAGAAGCTGAAGGAGGTGGAGAAGGAAGGTTCAGAGGGACCTCGGGCTGGAGAAGCTCAAGCTTCTCGAGAAGATGAGGGCGAGGGGGGAAGCGCTGAAGGTCCTGAGGGACCTGGTGGGGCTGGATCCAGGAGTTAAGGTTCTCCAGAGGTTCTTGAGCTGGTTGGATCCACAAATCGAGGTTCTCCAGAGGGACCTTGAGGGCTGGAGCCACAAATTGAGGTTCTCCAGAGGTTCCTGGGCTGGTTGGATCCACAAATCGAGGTTCTCCAGAGGGACCTTGACCACCTTCAAGCTTCTCCGTGTCTTCTCCTGCAGGTCGGAGCCCACCGGGAGGAGGTCGCCCTGCGTGGGACCCACTCGCTGCTCCCCAACCAGGTCCCGGTCCCTCAGCTGCCCGTCCAGTCGGCCACGTCCCCCGATCTCAACCCCCCCCAGGACCCCTATCGAGGTGAGGCCACCTCCACCTCGGAGCTCCTGGAAGGGACCTTGGAGGGACCTTGGAGCTCCTGGAAGGGACCTCGGAGCTCCTGGAATGGGTCTGAGGGACCTTGGAGCTCCTGGAAGGGACCTTGGAGGGACCTTGGAGGTCCTGGAAGGGACCTTGGAGCTCCTGGAATGGGTTGAGAGGGACCTTGGAGCTCCTGGAATGGGGCTTGGAGCTCCTGGAAGGGACCTTGGAGGGACCTTGGAGCTCCTGGAAGGGACCTCGGAGCTCCTGGAATGGGTCTGAGGGACCTTGGAGCTCCTGGAATGGACCTTGGAGGGACCTTGGAGCTCCTGGAATGGAGCTTGGAGGGACCTTGGAGCTCCTGGAATGGGGTTGGAGGCACCTTGGAGCTCCTGGAGGGGACCTTGGAGCTCCTGGAATGGGTTCAGAGGGACCTTGGAGCTCCTGGAAGGGACCTTGGAGCTTCTGGAATGGGGTTGGAGGGACCTTGGAGGTCCTGGAAGGGACCTTGGAGCTTCTGGAATGGGTTCAGAGGGACCTTGGAGCTCCTGGAAGGGACCTTGGGAGCTCCTGGAATGGAGCTTGAAGCTCCTGGAATGGGTTCAAAGGGATCTTGGAGCTCCTGGAATGAGTTGAGAGGGACCTTGGAGCTCCTGGAATGGGGTCAGAGGGACCTTGGAGCTCCTGGAATGGGGCTTGGAGCTCCTGGAAGGGGTTTGGAGGGACCTTGGAGCTCCTGGAATGGGTTCAAAGGGACCTTGGAGCTCCTGGAATGGGTTCAAAGGGACCTTGGAGCTCCTGGAATGGACCTTGGAGGGAGATTGGAGCTCTTGGAATGGGTTTGAAGGGACCTTGGAGCTCCTGGAAGGGGATTGAAGGCACCTTGGAGCTCCTGGAAGGGGTTCAAAGGGACCTTGGAGCTCCTCCTCTTGAAGGTCCCGTCTCGAGGCCGCCTTGTCTTCTCCTTCAGGCCTTCCCACCGCTCTGCAAGGTCAAAGCGTCTCGTCGGGGAGCTCGGAGATCAAATCGGACGACGAGGGCGACGAGAACCTCCAGGAGCCCAAGTCCACGGAGGAGAAGAAGCTGGAGGAGGAGAAGAAGGAGCTCAAATCCATAACTAGGTCAAGATCTAGGTAACGGGACAACCCGAGTGTCGCTTCATTTAATTCCTTCACTGGATTTCGATGAAGTGAACAGCCCCAGGTCTTCTCCTGGTCGGGTGGAACCTCTCGGAGAAGCCCCGAGCTCCTGGACCTCCAGGAGAACCTCAACTTGAAGGTTTTTCTGGAGGTGGGATGGGTTCTTGGAGCTCCAGAGGAGGTTGGAAGGACCTTCAGGGTCAGGGGAAGGGAGATCTTCCAAGCTTAAGGGTGGTTGCTCCATCCTGGAGGTCCCCGAGGCCACCGTGGAGCTCCTGCTGCAGCAGGAGGTGGGTCTCGATGGGCTTGAAGGTCTCTCCTCACCTTGAAGATCCTTCCGAGCGCCCTGAGATCTTCTCCGAGGGGCTTAACGAGCCCTTAACGAGCTGATCCCACCTCCAGGGCCTCGTAGACCCGGTTCCTCCACCAAGAGCTTCGGGTTCTCCGTCCTTGGAGGTGGTGGAACCTCTCGAGGGTGGAACCTTCTAGGCTTGAAGCTCTGGAGGTGGGAGGCGGGGACCCTACGTTTGATTAATTGATGCAAACGAGGCGCTAACGAGGGCGGGACCTTCGCTTGGGGGACGTCTGGGGTGGAGTCTGGGGGCTGGAGGCCTCCACGAGGTCCTCGGAAGGTCTTCAGAAGGTCTCTAGAAGGTCTTCACAAGGTCTTTAGAAGGTCTCTAGAAGGTCTTCAGAAGGTCTCTAGAAGGTCTTTAGAAGGTCAAGGTCTTCAGGAGGGCTTTGCAAGGTCCATAGAAGGTCTCTAGGAGGTCTTCTAGAAGGTCTTCAGGAGGTCTCTTAGAAGGTCTTCGAAAGGGCTTTAGAAGGTCTCTAAAAGGTCCTTAGAGGGTCTTTAAAAGGCCTTTTGAAGACCTTCTAAGGACCTTCTAAAAGCCTTTTAAAGATCTCCTGAAGAAGACCTTCTGGAGGTCTTCAGGAGGGCTTCACAAGGTCCATAGAAGGTCTCCAGAAGGTCTTTTAGAAGGTCTCTAGGAGGTCTTTTAGAAGGTCTCTTAGAAGGTCTCTAAAAGGTCCTTAGAGGGTCTTTAAAAGGCCTTTGGGAGACCTTTTGAGGACCTTCTAAGGACCTTTTCAAGACCTTCTAAGGACCTTTTAAAGATCTCCTGAAGAAGACCTTCTGGAGGTCTCTAGAAGGTCTTCAGAAGGTCTTCACAAGGTCTTTAGAAGGTCAAGGGCTTCAGGAGGGCTTCAGAAGGTCCATAGAAGGTCTCTAGGAGGTCTTTTAGAAGGTCTTCAGGAGGTCTTTTAGAAGATCCTTAGAAGGTCTTTGAAAGGGCTTTAGAAGGTCTCTAAAAGGTCCTTAGATGGTCTTTAAAAGGCCTTTGGAAGACCTTCTAAAGACCTTTTGAAGACCTTTTCAAGAAGACCTTCTAAAGACCTTTTAAAGACCTTCTGAAGCCCCTCAAAACCTCTTGAGAAGCTCTTCAGAAGGTCCCCGTTGGGTTCTTCCCCAGCCGGCAACGCCGTGACCCGTGGCGGGGGGTCACTCACCTCCGAGGGGCCCTTTGAAGAAGCTTCTAGGAGCTCCAGGAGCCGGTGGCCCCCTGGAGGCCACGTGGGACGGAGCTTGGAGGCCTCGAGCGAGCGGAGGAAGCTGCCGAGGTCCCGCTGGGTGGCTCGGAGGCGGAGTCGGATGAAGGTTTCGGGGTTCCACCTCGTTCGAAGGTCTCTGGGATCTTCTCGTCTCCAGCAATAACGATGACGAGGACCTGACCCCCGAGCAGAAGGCCGAGAGGGAGAAGGAGAGGAGAATGGCCAACAACGCCCGGGAGAGGCTCCGCGTCCGCGACATCAACGAGGCCTTCAAAGAGCTCGGCCGCATGGTCCAGCTCCACCTCAAGAGCGACAAACCCCAAACCAAGCTCCTCATCCTCCACCAGGCCGTGGCCGTCATCCTCAGCTTGGAACAGCAGGTCCGAGGTCAGTGGCTCCTCCCACCCCCAGCCCACCTCGATCCAACCTTCAAAAGCTCCTCGCGGGGTCCAAAAAGCCAGGAGAAACATCTCAGGGGGGTTGGAGAAGTCAAAAAGCTCCTCATGGGGTTCAAAAGTCCAGGAGAAACATCTCGAGGGGGGTTGGAGAAGTCAAAAAGCTCCTCATGGGGACAAAACTCAAGGAGAAACATCTCAGGGGGGTTTGGAGAAGTCAAAAAGCTCCTCATGGGGTTCAAAAGTCCAGGAGAAATATCTCAGGGGGGTTGGAGAAGTCAAAAAGCTCCTCATGGGTCCAAAAAACTCGAGGAGAAACATCTCGAGGGGGTTGGAGAAGTCAAAAAGCTCCTCATGGGGTTCAAAAGTCCAGGAGAAACATCTCAACGGGGGTTGGAGGAGTCCAGCTCGGGTTCTGCTCCAGCTCCTGCTCCATGAGAAGGTTCTTGGTGGCTTTCAAGGAGGTTCTTGGTGGCTTTTAAGAAGCTTCTTGGTGGCTTTCAAGGAGGTTCAAGCTTTTAAGGTTGAGGTGGAGATGGTGGTGGAGCTTGTGGGCCTTCAGAAGGTCTTTGAAGGGTCTTCAGAAGGTCTTTGAAGGGCCTCTAGAAGGTCTTGAGAAGCTCTTCAGAAGGATCTTGAGGGACCTGGGGCTGGAGATGAGAAGTTCTGGGAGCTCTTGAGGGACCTGGAGAAGCTCCTGGAGCTCCTCAACTTGCTCCAACCCCCCTGTAGATGTTCCTCAAGCCGTAGTTGAGGAGCTGTGGACCTTCTTCGAGGTCTTCTCCACCCTTGATGATGGTTCTTTTGGTCTCCTAGAACGAAACCTGAACCCGAAAGCCGCGTGTCTCAAGAGGAGAGAAGAAGAGAAGGTCTCCTCGGAGCCTCCCCCCCTCTCCCTGGCAGGAGGACCTCACCCCGGCATGGGAGACGCCTCCAACCACATGGGGCAGATGTAAAGAGACGAGGAAGGTGGGTCTGGAGGTCTTCTCCGAGCTTGGGGGAGCCCAGAACGTTGAGTTGAAGCTCCTGGAGCTCCTGGAGGAGCCCAGAAGGTTGAGGAGAAGCTCCTGGTGGAGCCCAGAACGTTGAGTAGAAGCTCCTGGAGCTCTTGGAGGAGCCCAGAAGGTTGAGGAGAAGCTCCTGGAGCTCCTGGAGGAGCCCAGAACGTTGAGGAGAAGCTCTTGGAGGAGCCCAGAACGTTGAGGAGAAGCTCCTGGAGGAGCCCAGAAGGTTGAGGAGAAGCTCCTGGAGGAGCCCAGAAGGTTGAGGAGAAGCTCCTGGAGGAGCCCAGAAGGTTGAGGAGAAGCTCCTGGAGGAGCCCAGAAGGTTGAGGAGAAGCTCCTGGAGCTCCTGGAGGAGCCCAGAAGGTTGAGGAGAAGCTCTTGGAGGAGCCCAGAACGTTGAGGAGAAGCTCCTGGAGCTCCTGGAGGAGCCCAGAAGGTTGAGGAGAAGCTCCTGGAGGAGCCCAGAATGTTGAGGAGAAGCTCCTGGAGCTCCTGGAGGAGCCCAGAAGGTTGAGGAGAAGCTCCTGGAGCTCCTGGAGGAGCCCAGAACGTTGAGGAGAAGCTCTTTGAGCTCTTCTCCACCCTCCTTGACCTTCTCCTCCTTCTCCCGCAGGTCCATGTCTCCGTTTCTCTCCACCCGGAGCCGGCGAGCCGCGGTCCTTCCGAGCTGAAGCATCTCCAGCCGATCCCACCGAGGTCCTTCTCCTCCTCCTCCTCCTTCCCCCTCCCCCCACCTCGAGTTCTTGTGGAGTTTGGTGAGAGAAGACGAGTCCCAGTTGTCCTCCCCCCCACCCCACCCCTCCCCCACCCCCCCAGACGCCCCCGTGGACCTCGAAGAGACTCGGACGAGCGGGAACCTCCTCACTGTGGGACCACGACAAGTTCTTTGTGCCTAAAACTTCTTCTTCTTCTTCTTCTTCTGCTTCTTCTGGGGTTTGGGGTGGTTTTTTTTTTTTGGGGTGGGGTGAAAACGAGAAGAAACGAGGAAAAAAAAATCTGGAGCTCGAACTGGAAACTTCGTCCCAGGTGCGAGAAGCACCTGGAAGGGCCCGAAGGGACCTGGGAGGAGGCTCCACCAAGGGGCTTCAAGAGGGGCCTCAGAAACTTCCTGGAAGGTTCTTCAAGAGGGTCTTCAAGAGGTTCCTTAAAAGGTTCCTCAAAGGTTCTTCGAGAGGGTCTTCAAGAGGTTCCTCAAAGGTTCTTCAAAAGGTTCCTCAAAAGGTTCCTTAATGGTTCTTCAAAGGTTCTTGAAGAGGTTCCTCGAGAGGGTCTTCAAGAGGGTCCTCAAAGGTTCCTAAGAGGGTCCTCAAAGGTTCTTCAAGAGGTTCCTCAAGAGGTTCCTCAAAGGTTCCTTAAAAGGTTCCTAAGAGGTTCTTCAAGAGGTTCCTCAAAGGTTCTTCGAGAGGGTCTTCAAGAGGTTCCTCAAGAGGTTCCTTAAAAGGTTCCTAAGAGGTTCCTAAGAGGTTCCTAAGAGGTTCCTAAGAGGTTCTTCAAGAGGTTCCTCAAACGTTCCTAAGAGGGTCCTCAAAGGTTCTTCGAGAGGGTCTTCAAGAGGTTCCTCAAAGGTTCCTCAAGAGGTTCCTCAAGAGGTTCCCAAGAGGGTCCTCAAGAGGTTCCCAAGAGGTTCCTTGAAAGGTTCCTCAAAGGTTCTTCAAGAGGCTCCTCAAAGGTTCTTCAGGAGGTTCCTTGAAAGGTTCCTCAAAGGTTCCTCGAGAGGTTTCTTGAGAGGTTCCTCAAGAGGCTCCTCAAAAAGCTCCTCAAAGGTTCTTCAAGAGGCTCCTCGAGAGGCTCCTCAGAAAGTTCCTCGAGGGGTTCCTCAAAGGTTCTTGAAGAAGCTCCTCAAGAGGTTCCTTGAGAGGCTCTTCAAGAGGCTCCTCAGGAAGTTCCTCAGGAGGTTCTCGAAGAGGCTCCTCAAGAGGTTCCTTAAGAGGCTCCTCAGAGGTTCCTCAAGAGGTTCTTGAAGTTCTTCAAGAGGCTCCTCAAAAGGTTTCTCAGAGGTTCCTCAAGAAGCTCTTGAAGAGGCTCTTTGAGAGGTTCTTGAGGCTCCTTAGAAGGTTCCTCAAGAGGCTCTTCCAGAGGCTTCTTAGAGGTTCTTGAAGAGGTTCCTCAACAGGCTCTTCAAGAGGCTTCTTAGAGGCTCTTCAAGAGGTTCCTCAAGAAGTTCCTTGAGGTTCCTCACCGGTTCCTTACCGGTTCCTTGAGGTTCCTCAGACGTTCCTCGAGGTTCCTCAAAGGTTCCTTGAGGTTCCTCAGCGGTTCCTTGACGTTCCTCAAGGTTCCTTGAGGCTCCTTAGATGTTCCTCGAGGTTCCTCAGAGGTTCCTTAGATGTTCCTTGAGGTTCCTCAGCGGTTCCTTGAGGTTCCTCAGAGATTCCTTGAGGTTCCTCGAGGCCCTCGTCGCGGGGAGCAGCTGAGGCTGCTTGGACCGCCTCCCCGTCCTCTTCGGCGCCCACCACCAGCCCTCCTGGAGGTTCCAAGGACCCGTTGGACCTTAGAGACCTATCAGAAATCTATATAAATCTATATATAAAGCTATATGAGAAACCTAGTGACTTCCGGCCTCTCCTTCCGCCCCCGAGTCTTCTCAGCCACCGCTTCCCAGCTCCTTGGAGCCCTCGGGCCCCGCCCGAAGCCACCAGAGATGCCTCCAGCGTGGACCTGGGAGGTTCTTGAGATGTTTCTCCTCGACTGGAACCTCGTGGAGGAAGGAAACCCGCCTGGGTGGCTTCTCCTGGTGGGATGTCCCACTCCTCCTTGGCTTCTCCACGTCGCTTCTTCTGGCTGGGACCTTCACGAGCCGCGAGAGTCGTTAACCGTTGTGCCTTCCTAACGAGGACTTCGTGGAGAAGAAGGAGAAGAAGAAGAAGCAGCTGGTGGCCTCTCGGCTTGAGGAAACATCTCATCGTCTTCTCCTGCTCCTCAACCCCCCCCCCCCCAAAGCCTTAGAAGGTCCTTCAAGTTGCACTTTCTCCAGGGAGAAGACCAAGTGACCTTTGGATTGGACTCGATGCCAGGAGCTCGCGGTGGCCACCTGGACCTTCTCCACCAGCTCCTTCCCACCTGAAAGCCGCGAGGAAAGGTCTCCGGGGCTTCCTGGGAGGAGCCGCGGGGACCTTCTGGGCTCCTGGAGGGGACGAGGGCGACTTGGGAGACGGGAACGTGGTGGGATCGGAGCTTCAGGGCCCTGCGGGGGCTGCGGACGAGGCCACGGGGGGGGAAAGCAGCTGAGAGGCCCTTAGGAGGCACTCGAGAGGCTCTTCAAGAGGTTCCTCAAGAAGCTCCTCAAGAAGCTCTTCAGGAGGTTCCTCAAGAGGCTCCTCAAGAGGCTCCTCAAGAGGCTCCTCAAGAGGCTCCTCAAGAGGTTCCTCAGAGGTTCCTCAAGAGGTTCCTCAAGAGGTTCCTCAAGAGGTTCCTCAAGAGGCTCCTCAGAGCTTCTCAAGAGCTTCTTCAAGAGGCTCCTTAAGAAGTTCCTCAAGAGGTTCCTCAGAGCTTCTTCAAGAGGTTCCTCAAGAGGCTCCTCAAGAGGCTGTTCAGGAGCTTCTCAAGAGCTTCTTCAAGAGGCTCCTCAAGAGGCTCTTCAGGAGCTTCTTCAAGAGGTTCCTCAAGAGGCTCCTCAGAGGTTCTTCAAGAGGCTCCTCAAGAGGCTCCTCAAGAGGCTCCTCAGGAGCTTCTTCAAGAGGCTCTTCAAGAGGTTCCTCAGGACGTTTCTCAAGAGGCTCCTCAAGAGGCTCTTCAGGAGCTTCTTCAAGAGGCTCCTCGAGCTTCTTCAAGAGGCTCCTCAAGAGGCTCTTCAGGAGGCTCCTCAAGAGGTTCCCCAAGAGGCTCTTCAAGAGGTTCCTCAAGAGCTTCTTCAAGAGGCTCTTCAGGAGCTTCTTCAATAGCTCCTCAAGAGCTTCTTCAAGAGGCTCCTCAAGAGGCTCTTCAAGAGGCTCCTCAGAGCTTCTTCAAGAGCTTCTTCAAGAGCTTCTCAAGAGGCTCAAGAGCTTCTCAAGAGGCTCCTCAAGAGGCTCTTCAGGAGCTGCTTCAAGGGGCCCCTCAAGAGCTTCTTCAAGAGCTCCTCAAGAGGCTCTTCAGGAGCTTCAAGAGGCTTCTCAAGAGGTTGTTCAATAGGCTCCTCAAGAAGGTCCTTCCAGGAGGAAGATGTTGCAGAGGCTCCTCCAGAGGCTCTTGACGCAGAGAAGAGTGGAGACTCTCCCCATCGCCCTCCACGTCTCCATCTGGACCCACCAAACCCTCCGTGTCTCCAGGGGCCTCGCTTGGAGAAGCTCGAGAAGTTCCCTCCTGACCTTTTTTGCTGGATCCTCATCTCCTGGTCTCCTGGTCTCGGTGTCCGGCTCCTTCCGGGGACGGATTCGAGGCTCTGGAGGTCCTCGGGGTGGGGTGGGATGACCCTGGAGGTCCTCGGGGACCTTCCTGGGACGCGAGGAGAAGCTCCACGAGGAGGAGGAGGAGGAAGGTGGAGGGGAAGGAGAAGGTTGGCGTGGTGGGACCCCAGGAGCACGTGGCCCTCAAGGGGCTTTGGAGCTTCTGGGAGGCTCCGAGGGGACCTCGTGGCCTCGGCTGGAAGTTGGAGTTGGAGCTTGTGGAGGTTCCGGAGGTCGGAGAAGACCCAGAGGGGGAAAAGGGGAAAAAGCCCCTTTGGGGCTGGGGGGGGAAAGGGAGAAATCGTGAGGTTTGGCCCCAAAATAAAAGGGAAAATGAGGGAAAAAGGGAAAATTGGAAGAAAAAGGGAAAATTGGAGAATTGGAAAACAAAAGGGGAAATTGGGGAAAAAAGGGGAAATTGGGGAAAATTGGGAAAAAAAGGGGAAAATAGGGAGAATTGGAGAAAAATTGGGAAATTGAGGAAAAAAGGGAAAATTGGGAAAAAGGGAAAATTGGAGAAAAAAGGGAGAATTGGAAAAAAAGGGAAATTGGAAAAAAAGGGAAATTGGAAAAAAAGGGAAATTGGAAAAAAAGGGAAATTGGAAAAAAAGGGAAATTGGAAAAAAAGGGAAATTGGAAAAAAAGGGAAAACGAGGGAAAATGAGGGAAAATTGGAAAAATGGGAGAAAATTGGAAAAAAGGGAGAAAATTGGAAAAAGGAGAAAATTGAGGGAAAAAAATTGAGGAAAAAAAGGTAGAAAATTGAGGAAAAAGGGAAAATTGGGAGAAAAAAGGGAGAATTGGGGGAAAAAGGGAGAATTGGGGGAAAAAGGGAGAATTGGGGGAAAAAGGGAGAATTGGGGGAAAAAGGGAGAATTGAGGGAAAAAGGGAGAATTGAGGGAAAAAGGGAAAATTGGGAAAATTGGGAAAAAAGGGAAAATTGGGAAAAAAGGGGAAAAAAGGCAGAATTGGAGAAAAATTGGGAAATCGAGGAAAAAAGGGAAAATTGGAAAAAAGGGAGAATTGGAGAAAAAAGGGAGAATTGGGGGGAAAAAAAGGGAAAATTGGAAAAAAAAGGAAAATGAGGGAAAACTGGGAAAAAAGGAAAATTGGAAAAAAAAGGGAAAATTGGAAAAAAAAGGGAAAATTGGAAAAAAAAGGGAAAATTGGAAAAAAAAGGGAAAACTGGAAAAAGTTGGGAAATTGGGGAAAAAAGGGAAAATTGGGGAAAATTGGGGAAAAAAGGGAGAATTGGGGAAAAAAGGGAGAATTGGGGAAAATGAGGGAAAACTGGGAAAAGGAAAATTGGGGGAAAATGAGGGGAAGCTGGAAAAAAATGGGGGAAAAATTGGAAAATTGAGGAAAAAATGGAAAATGGAAAAATTGGAAAAAAGGGGAAATAATTGGAAAAATGGAAGAAAAATGGAAAAAAGGAAATGAGGGAAAATTGGAAAAAAGGGAAAATGGGGGGAAAAACGAGAAAAAAGGAGAAACTGAGGAAAAATTGGGAAAAATTGGAAAAAAATCGGAAAAGGGGGGGAAAAGGGGGAAAATTGGGAAATGGAAAAGTTGGAAAAAAGGGAAATAATTGGAAAAAAGGGGAAAATTGGAAAAAAGATAATTGGATAAATTGGGAAAAAGGGAAAATAATTGGGGAAAAAGGGAAAATAATTGGGAAAAAGGCAAAATAATTGGGAAAAATTTGTAAAAGGGAGAAAAATTTGTAAAGGAGAAAAACTGGGAAAAGGGGAAAACTTGGAAAAAGGGGAAAAATAAATTGGGAAAAGGGGGGAAATAATAAATCAGGAAAAAGGGGGAAAAATCAATCGGGAAAAATCAGGAAATTGAGGGAAAAAGGAGAAATGGAAAAATTGGAAAAAGGGGGAAATAATTGGGAAAAAAGGAGGAAAAGGGGGAAGAAAAGGAGGGGAAGAAGGCGGGAAATGGAGGGGAAAAGGCGGGAAATGGAGGGGAAAAGGCGGGAAATGGAGGGGAAAAGGCGGGAAATGGAGGGGAAAAGGCGGGAAAAAGGAGGCCGAGGGCCATAAAAGGAGGAAAAAAAGGAGGAAAAGGCTCCGGCGTGGGGAGCGTCCCTCGTGTTCTGGGGTTGGTGTCGTAGCGTGTCGGCCGAGGGGCCCCCTGGGGCCTCCTGGGACCTTCTGGGGCCTCGTGGGGCCGGCGGGTCGCCCGTCGCCCTCGGTGCCGTCGTGTCCATCTCCGTCTGTAGCAATAAATGTGCCGATTTTGTACGGGCGCGGCCGGCGGCCACTTCCTGGGGCCGGGGGGGCCCAGCGGGAGGGGACCGGGACCCTCCCACCCAGGCCAGGAGCTCCGAGGTCCCTCTGACCACTTCCAAGAGCTCCAAGGGCCCTTCCAGGAGCTCCAAGGTCCCTTCAAGCCCTTTCCAGGAGCTCCAAGGTCCCTTCCAGGAGCTCCAAGGTCTCTCTGACCCATTCCAGGAGCTCCAAGGACCCTCTGACACTTTCCAGGAGCTCCAGGGTCCATTCCAGGAGATCCAAGGTGCCTCCAAGGTCCCTTCCAGGAGCTCCAAGGTCCCTTCCAGGAGCTCCAAGTTCCCTTCCAGGAGCTCCAAGGTCCCTCTCAACCCCTTTGAGGAGCTCCAAGGTCCCTTTGAACCCCTTCCAGGGGCTCCAAGGTCTCTCTGACCCCATTCCAGGAGCTCCAAGGTCCCTTCCAGGAGCTCCAAGGTCCCTTCCAGGAGCTCCAAGGTCCCTCCAAGGTCCCTTCCAGGAGCTCCAAGGTCCCTCCAAGGTCCCTTCCAGGAGCTCCAAGGTCCCTTCCAGGAGCTCCAAGGTCCCTTCCAGCTCCCTTCCAGGAGCTCCGAGGTCCCTTCCAGGAGCTCCAAGGTCCCTCCAAGGTCCCTTCCAGGAGCTCCAAGGTCCCTTCCAGGAGTTCTAAGTTCCCAAACCCATTCCAGGAGCTCCAAGGTCCCTCCGACCTCGGTCCACACGGATCAGAAGAAGCTCCTCGGCCCCCCTGGACCTTTTCCTGGATCGGAAGAAGCTGGAAGAGCCTCGCTCTGGGTGGCTGAAGCTCCAGCCGAGGGTCCCACAGCGCCACCTGCCGGGGGGACAAGGAGATGGAGCCGATCCAGGAGGGTCCTAGGGGGCCAAGAAGGTTCTTCTGATCCAGAAAAGTCCAAGAGGTCCAAGAAGGTTCTTCTGATCCAAGAAGTTCCCAGTGGATCTGACCAGGCTGGCTCCATCGCTGCTAACGAACCACCCTAATTAACAACCTAATTAAGCTTTCGGCGCTCGTTTTCTTGAGCTCCAACCCCTCCGAGCTCCTCGTTGCCTCCTCCCTTCGTTAGCGCCGGTTTCCGCGGCAACCAAAGCTCCATGAAGACCACGATGGGGCCTCCTCAACGACTTCTGCCCCCCCCCCCACTTCTTCATTAAGGCATTAATTATCATTTGGCTTTAACTACCTTTTAATTAGCTCCTAATGAAGTTGGGGAGAAGCAGCTCCCCAGGCTGGAGGCTTCAGGTCCCACCTGGGCTGAAGAAACCTCCTCGAGGAACCTTCTAGAAGGTCCCGAGTCGGACTCGCGGCTCCTGGTGGGTCCCAACCCACCTCCTGGACCTCCCTAAGGACAACCCCGACCTCCACGGGCCCTTCGAGAAGGTTCCGAGCTCCACAGGGACCTTCTCAGGAGCTTCTCCGGGTCCTTCTGGGAGCGAGGAACCCCCCGCGCTGACCTGGAGGCCCCTGAGGGCGCCGGAAGCCGCGGGGCATGATGGGAGCTGTAGTTCTGGCTATAGGGGAGGTCTATGGGGCCGCGGGGCATGATGGGAGCTGTAGTCCCGGCTCGGGAAAGCGGGAAGAGCCGTTTCCGGCCGCGCCGCGGGGCATGATGGGAGTTGTAGTCCCGGCTCCCCTTATAGGAGTCTGGAGGGCGCTGGCGCCAGGGCCTCCCGGGGACTCCAACTCCCGGCGTGCCCCGCGGTTTCGCGCCCTCCAACCCCCCTCCCCCGCCCTTTCCCGCCTTTTTCTGTGAGGGCGGCGCTGGAGAAGCGCTTCTCCTCAGGGCCGCGCTCTCCGGCCTCCTTAGAAAACCCCTTTGGAGGGCCTCAATGTCCCTTTTCCTTTGAGAACCTTCCCTGGAGACCCTTCTCCTCAGGTCCCCGATGTCCTTTCTCCTTAGAAAACCTCCTCGGAGGTCCCCAGGGGCCCTTTTCCACGGGCGCCTCCTGGACTTCCCCAGGTCGCCGACCTCCATGGGCTCTTCTAGAAGGCTCTGAGCTGCAAGGAGCCCACCAGGAGCATCAAGTCCACCCTCGGTTCCTTCTTAGAGAGCCCCGAGCCCTCGGCTCCTCGGCTCTTGGAGCCCTCGAAGTGGCCACCAAGTCCCCGAGCCCCTTTTTCCTTGTGGAGGACCCTTCCCTGCTGGCCCCGCGGAGCTTCTCCTGGGACACCCCGAGCTCGGAGCTCCTCGGAGGAGACCCCAGCGCCCACAAGGACCTTGCCGGGAGCTTCTCCGGGTCCTTCTGGGAGTGAGGAACCCCCCGCGCTGACCTGGGGGCCCTGAGGGCGCCGGCCGCCGCGGGGCATGATGGGAGCTGTAGTCCTGGCTATGGGGGGGGTCTATGCAGCCGCGGGGCATGATGGGAGCTGTAGATCTGGCTATGGGGGGGTCTATGGGGCCGCGGGGCATGATGGGAGCTGTAGTTCTGGCTATGGGGGGGTCTATGGGGCCGCGGGGCATGATGGGAGCTGTAGTTCTGGCTATGGGGGGGTCTATGGGGCCGCGGGGCATGATGGGAGCTGTAGGTCTGGCTATGGGGGGGTCTATGGGGCCGCGGGGCATGATGGGAGCTGGAGTTCTGGCTATGGGGCCGCGGGGCCTGATGGGAGCTGTAGTTCTGGCTATGGGGGGGGTCTATGGGGCCGCGGGGCATGATGGGAGCTGTAGTTATGGCTATGGGGGGGTCTATGCAGCCGCGGGGCATGATGGGAGCTGTAGTTCTCGCTATGGGGGGTCTATGGGGCCGTGGGGCATGATGGGAGCTGTAGTTCTGGCTATGGGGGGGGTCTATGGGGCCGCGGGGCATGATGGGAGCTGTAGGTCTGGCTATGGGGGGGTCTATGGGGCCGCGGGGCATGATGGGAGCTGTAGTTCCGGGTATAGAGGAGTCTATGTGGCCGCGGGGCATGATGGGAGCTGGAGTTCTGGCTATAGGGGAGGTCTATGGGGCCGCGGGGCATGATGGGAGCTGTAGTTCTGGCTGGGGGGGGTCTATGCGGCCGCAGGGCATGATGGGAGCTGTAGGTCTGGCTATGGGGGGGGTGTCTATGGGGCCGCGGGGCATGATGGGAGCTGGAGTTCTGGCTATAGGGGAGGTCTATGGGGCCGCGGGGCATGATGGGAGCTGTAGTTCTGGCTATGGGGGGGGTCTATGCGGCCGCGGGGCATGATGGGAGCTGTAGATCTGGCTATGGGGGGGGTGTCTATGGGGCCGCGGGGCATGATGGGAGCTGTAGTTCTGGCTATGGGGGGGTCTATGGGGCCGCGGGGCATGATGGGAGCTGTAGTTCTGGCTATGGGGGGGTCTATGGGGCCGAGGGGCATGATGGGAGCTGTAGTTCTGGCTATGGGGGGGGGTCTATGGGGCCGCGGGGCATGATGGGAGCTGTAGGTCTGGCTATGGGGGGGGGGGTCTGTGGGGCCGCGGGGCATGATGGGAGCTGTAGTTCCGGGTATAGAGGAGTCTATGGGGCCGCGGGGCATGATGGGAGCTGTAGTTATGGCTATGGGGGGGTCTATGGGGCCGTGGGGCATGATGGGAGCTGTAGTTCTGGCTATGGGGTTGTCTATACAGCCGCGGGGCATGATGGGAGCTGTAGTTCTGGCTATAGGGGGGAAGTTATGCAGCCGCGGGGCATGATGGGAACTGTAGTTTTGGCTATGGGGGGGTCTATGGGGCCGCGGGGCATGATGGGAGCTGTAGTTCTGGCTATGGGGGGGGTCTATGGGGCCGCGGGGCATGATGGGAGCTGTAGTTCTGGCTATGGGGGGGTCTATGGGGCCGTGGGGCATGATGGGAGCTGTAGTTCTGGCTATGGGGGGGGGGTCTATGCGGCCGCGGGGCATGATGGGAGCTGTAGTTCTGGCTATGGGGGGGGTCTATGCAGCCGCGGGGCATGATGGGAGCTGTAGTTCTGGCTATGGGGGGGGTCTATGGGGCCGCGGGGCATGATGGGAGCTGTAGTCCTGGCTATGGGGGGGGGGTCTATGCGGCCGCGGGGCATGATGGGAGCTGTAGTTCTGGCTATGGGGGGGGTCTATGCGGCCGCGGGGCATGATGGGAGCTGTAGTTCTGGCTATGGGGGGGTCTATGGGGCCGCGGGGCATGATGGGAGCTGTAGATCTGGCTATGGGGGGTCTATGGGGCCGTGGGGCATGATGGGAGCTGTAGTTCTGGCTATGGGGGGTCTATGGGGCCGTGGGGCATGATGGGAGCTGTAGATCTGGCTATGGGGGGGTCTATGGGGCCGCGGGGCATGATGGGAGCTGTAGTTCTGGCTATGGGGGGGTCTATGCAGCTGTTCTCTTGTTCCTCCAGCTTCTCCTTCCAGAAGCCGCTTGAGATGCCACCAAGGCCTCAAGAACCTCATTCCCGGAGCCGGAAGCTTCTGTGACCTCCAGGAAAGGTCCCGAAGCGCTTCCTCGGCGGCTTCTTCACTCCAGGTCTCCTGGTTGAGGGCCCCGAGCTCGTTGGACCTGGGGAAAGACGAGTTTGAGGACCTCCCTGAGGTTCTTCTGGGCTTTGTAGGGGACCTCCCGGCCCTCAGAAGCTCAGAAGGAGATGATTCCGCTCAAGAATCTTCCACTGCTTGGAGAACCGGAGCCGAAAAGCCCTGGGAGATGCCTCCAAGGGCCTTGGTGAGCGAACCTGGAGTCCCGGAACCTTCCGTCGCGGACGGAGCGACCATCTAGGTGGATCTAGACGGGCTTTGAGGTCCCTTCTGACCCCAAAAAGACCCTTTGGAGCTCTTGGCTTTGAGTCGGTGGCTCCTAAACCTCGGAACGGAGGCTCCTGGATTAATTAGATCTCATTGAGAAGGCAACGATGGAGCTCGTTAACGACTTTTTATTAGGAGGAGGAGGAGAACCAGGGTTTGAGGGACCTCAGGGGGCTCCTTCTAGATCCTGGGTTGATGGAGCCGCTTGAGCTGGAAGGACCTTCTGGATCACGGATTGATGGGCTGGGTCGGGTCTTGAGGGACCTTGGAGGTCCTGGAGGGGGTTGGGGTGGAGGAACCTTCTAGATCCTGGACGCGTGGAGCAGCTTGAGGTGGAGGAACCTTCTGGATGAAGGAAGAAGCTCAGGAGGCTCCGAGGAGCTCGAGGAGGCTCCAAAGAGCCTTGAGGAGGCTCCAAAGAGCTTGAGGGACCAAAGAAAGAGCTTGAGGAGGCTCCAAGGAGCTTGAGGGACCAAAGAAAGAGCTTGAGGAGGCCCCAAAGAGCTTGAGGAGGCCCCAAAGAGCTTGAGGAGGATCCAAAGAGCTCGAGGGACCAAAGAAAGAGCTTGAGGAGGAACTGAAGAGCTTGAGGAGGAACCGAAGAGCTTGAGGGACCAAAGAAAGAGCTTGAGGAGGCTCCAAGGAGCTTGAGGGACCAAAGAAAGAGCTCGAGGAGGCTCCAAGGAGATTGAGGAGGAACCAAAGAGCTTGAGGGACCAAAGAAAGAGCTTGAGGAGGCTCCAAGGAGCTCCAGGAGGATCCAAGGAGCTCCAGGAGGATCCAAGGAGCTCCAGGAGGATCCAAAGAGCTCCAGGAGGATCCAAAGAGCTCGAGGGACCAAAGAAACAACTCGAGGAGGCTCCAAGGAGCTCCAGGAGGATCCAAAGAGCTCGAGGGACCAAACAAAGAGCTTGAGGAGGAACCAAAGAGCTTGAGGAACCTCCAAGGAGCTTGAGGGACCAAAGAAAGAACTTGAAGAGGCTCCAAGGAGCTTGAGGAGGAACCAAAGAGCTTGAGGAGGCTCCAAGGAGCTTGAGGAGGACCCGAAGCCCTCGAGAAACCAAAGTCCTTGAGAAACCGAAGCCCTGGAGGCCTCAAACCCTGTTTTCCGGTGGCTGGAGGTGACGCAACCGGGCCGATGGACTCGGCTGGAGGGTGGGGTGGGACCTTGTGGCTCCACAGGGACCTTCTTGCTTCAGGGAGGCCTTTTTCTTGGGTTGCGTCACGGTGGGCCAGGAGATGAGTCACTTCCTTGGGCTCCTGGCCTGAGGAAACATCTCAAAGAACCTTCTCCTCCTCTTTCTTCTCGTCGTCCTCCTCCTCTTCTCCTCCAGGAAGGTCCTTGCCGCCTCCTGGATGGACAACGAAGCCTTCGAGATGCACGGAGAGACCTTCCGAGGTTCTTCGGAGGAGCTGAAGAAGGAGGTGAAGGTCCTTTCGTCTTCTAGAAGACGGTGGGAAGGGCCTCCAAGCTCCTGGAATCGCGGGTTGGAGGCACCTTGGAGGTCGTGGAAGGGGGTGGTGGGACCTCCAGGTTGATGGAAGGGGTGGTGGGACCTTCAGGTTGATGGAAAGGGTGGTGGGACCTTCAGGTTGATGGAAGGGGTGGTGGGACCTCGAAGCTGGTGGCTGGAGGGGCCTCCGAGGGGGGTTGGAAGCTTCTCGTGAGGTTCCTCGGGGTTCTTCTCAGGTCCTGAAGCCCTCGTGGTCCCTGCTGAAGGTCTTCTTGGTGTGTCTCCTGGCCGGGCTCCTCAGCACGGCTCTGGGGGTCTTGGGTCTCTCCTTGGTCTACGGCGGCTCGGGTCCCACCTCCAGGAGAGGGATGGACCTTCCGAAGGAGCTTCCACCTTCTCCAGGGCCAGAAGAAAAGAGCCTGGAGGCCAAGTTCCAGTTCCTGAACCATCTCAAGAGCTCCAAGGTGAGCGCGCTTGGAGAAGACCTTGGAGATGGGAGGCAAGGTCCCTTCCAGGAGCTCCAAGGTCCCTCCAACCCCTTCCAGGAGCTCCAAGGTCCCTTCCAGGAGCTCCAAGGTCCCTCTGACCCCCTTCCAGGAGCTCCAAGGTCCCTTCCAGGAGCTCCAAGGTCCCTTCCAGGAGCTCCAAGGTCCCTCCAACCCCTTCCAGGAGCTCCAAGGTCCCTTCCAGGAGCTCCAAGGTCCCTTCCAGGAGCTCCAAGGTCCCTTCCAGGAGCTCCAAGGTCCCTTCCAGGAGCTCCAAGGTCCCTTCCAGGAGCTCCAAGGTCCCTCTGACCCCCTTCCAGGAGCTCCAAGGTCCCTTCCAGGAGCTCCAAGGTCCCTTCCAGGAGCTCCAAGGTCCCTTCCAGGAGCTCCAAGGTCCCTCTGACCCCCTTCCAGGAGCTCCAAGGTCCCTTCCAGGAGCTCCAAGGTCCCTTCCAGGAGCTCCAAGGTCCCTTCCAGGAGCTCCAAGGTCCCTTCCAGGAGCTCCAAGGTCCCTCCAAGGTCCCTTCCAGGAGCTCCAAGGTCCCTTCCAGGAGCTCCAAGGTCCCTCCAAGGTCCCTTCCAGGAGCTCCAAGGTCCCTCCAACCCCATCCCAGAAGCTCCAAGGTCCCTTCCAGGAGCTCCAAGGTCCCTCCAAGCTCCCTTCCAGGAGCTCCAAGGTCCCTTCCAGGAGCTCCAAGGTCCCTTCCAGGAGCTCCAAGGTCCATTCCAGGAGCTCCAAGGGCCCTTCAGGAGCTCCAAGGTCCCTCCAAGGTCCCTTCCAGGAGCTCCAAGGTCCCTTTGAACCCCTTCCAGGAGCTCCAAGGTCCCTTCCAGGAGCTCCAAGGTCCCTCTGACCCCTTCCAGGAGCTCCCTGGACCCTCCAAGGTCCCTTCCAGGAGCTCCAAGGTCCCTTCCAGGAGCTCCAAGGTCCCTTCCAGGAGCTCCAAGGTCCCTCCAAGGTCCCTTCAGGAGCTCCAAGGTCCCTCCAAGTCCCTTCCAAGAACTCCAAGGACCCTCCAAGGTCCCTCCAGCCCCTTCCAGGAGCTCCAAGGTCCCTCCAACCCCATTCCAGGAGCTCCAAGGTCCCTTCCAGGAGCTCCAAGGTCCCTCCAACCCCATTCCAGGAGCTCCAAGGTCCCTTCCAGGAGCTCCAAGTCCTCCTCGTCCCCCAGGGCTCAGCCTGGGTGGGGGTCATCTCCGCGGACGCCGAGGTCGCCACCTTCAACGTCTCGGCCGGCCAGGTGGTCTTCTTCCCTCGCAACTCCGTCCACTGGATCAAGAACGTCGGACCCCAGGATTGTCTCTTCCTGCTCTTCTTCTCCACCCACGAGGAGCTGGAGACCCTGGAGCTGGACGAGGTCTTCTTCTCCACCCCAGAAGACGTCGTGGCTCGAGCTTTGAAGGTCAATCTGGTGGCATCTCCACTTCTTGGGTTTCTCCACCTCCATCTAGGGGGGGGTTGCAAGGTTCTTCTTGGCTTCTAGGTCTCCTTCTGGAGACCTCGGAGCTGAAGCTGGTGGAGAAAATCCATGGAGAAGGCTCCAAGGAGACCTCGGAGCAGCTTCTAGTGTGGGAAGAGGCTCCTGGAGAAGGTCTGAGGTCTCAGAGAAGGTTCTAGAGGGACCTCAGAGCAGCTTCGAGGAGGAAAGAGGCTCCTGGAGAGGGTCTGAGGCCTCGGAGAAGGTTCTAGAGGGACCTCAGAGCAGCTTCTAGAAGGAAAGAGGCTCCTGAGAAGATCTGAGGCCTCGGAGAAGGTTCTAGAGGGACCTCAGAGCAGCTTCGAGGAGGAAAGAGGCTCCTGGAGAGGGTCTGAGGCCTTGGAGAAGGTTCCAAGAAGCCCTCAGAGCTTCCAGATGTCCCCCCTGTGGCCACCAGGAGGTGCTGGGATGGGCTGGATGAAGCCCTGGTAGATGTTTCCTCAACTTTTCTCTTTCTCCTTCAGTCTCGAGGTGGCGTCAACTTCATCCGCACCTTCAAGAAGCCCCGAGAGGCCCAAGCCCTCAACCTCCCGGCCAACCTCGAGGAGCTGCTCCACAACGTGACCTACGGCCAAACTCCAGCCCACCTCGTCTGGAGGTTCTTCTACGACCTCCGAGGTGACCACCCAGCTTCTCCAGAAGGACCTGGAGGGCTTGGGGTCACCAAATCGAGGTTCCTCAGAGGTTCCTGGGCTGGTTGGAGCCACAACTTGAGGTTCCTCAGAGGTTCCTGGGCTGGTGGAACCACAACTTGAGGTTCCTCAGAGGTTCCTGGGCTGGTGGAGCCCCAAATCGAGGTTCTCCAAGGTTTTTTTCTCCATCGTTCTCCGCGTTTTGGCTCCAGAACGTGAAGCCCTCGCCTCGCAGAAGGTCCGAGAGGTCCAAGTTGGTCACCTGGGGGCCTTTTCTTCTAGGCTCGGCCACCTTTCCATTCCCAGGAGGCTCCTTCCAGTGGGCTCGATACCGCAGAGACCCCAGCGGCCTCAGTGCCCTGGAGAAGATCTTCAGCCAGTCCTTGAACCAGGTGGGACCTTCCGCTGGGATCTTCTCATCGATGGAGCTTGGATGGAGCTCGGGGGCCTTGGAGGAACCTTCAAGCCAAGCCAAGCCAGGAGTCCAGGAGCTCCAAGGGCCCTTCCAGGAGCTCCAAGCTCCCTCTCAACCCATTCCAGGAGCTCCAAGGTCCCTCCAAGGTCCCTTCCAGGAGCTCCAAGGTCCCTCCAAGCTCCATTCCAGGAGCTCCAAGCTCCCTCCTCTCCGTGTCTCCTTCTCCTCAGCACGAGGACACCTTGACCCTGGCCGCCCTTCGCCTCTCCACCAACTCCTTGGGCCACCCCCACTTCCACCCCAACGCTAACGAGCTGGGCTACGTCGTTAGCGGCTGCGGGCAGGTACGTGTCCCCCCCCCCGGAACCTTCTCCCACCATCTCCTCCAGCTTCTAGGAGGACCTTTGGGGGCCTCGGACCCCTCGTCTTCTCCTCAGGCCGGGCTCGTGGTGCCCCAAGGAGCCTCCGACTTCAACGTGGACGTCGGGGACGTCGTCTTCTTCCCCGAGGGGACCCAGCACTTCCTCAAAAGCACCTGCCAGGAGGACCTGCTCCTTCTCCTGGCCTACAGCACGGGACAGCAGGTGAGGACGGAGCTCCTGGAGCTCCAAGGTCCCTTCCAGGAGCTCCAAGGTCCCTTTGAACCCATTCCAGGAGCTCCAAGGTCCCTCCAACCCCACCCGAGGTCCCCTCGGGGCCTCCTCTCACCGCTGTCTTCTCCTGCGCAGCTGGAGACTCTTCGCCTGAGGGACTATTTCAAGGGCACGGCCGACCACGTCCTGGCTCAGCTCTTCCACAAGGACCAACGCGACTTCCAGAAGATCCCGTGACCTCCTCCCGGTGGCCCTTGGAGACCTTCCCGAGGTTCTTCTGACCTCGAGGATCTTTTTTTTGGATCCCCGAGGCTCGGTTTGATATTAAAAAAGTCCTTCCCCCCAACCCCAAGGTCCCTCAGCTCCAAGGTCCCACAGCTCCATGTTTCTCAGCTGGAGACCCCAAGAGGAGCTGGAGGAGCTGGAGAACCTGGATTTTGGAGCTCCTGGAGGGGCTTTTGGACCTTCTGGAGGGGCTTTTGGATCTTCTGGAAGGGTTCTTCAGAGGTTCCTGGGCTGGTTGGAGCCACAAATCGAGGTTCTCCAGAAGTTCCTGGGAGGTTGCATCCACAAATCAAGGTTCTCCAGAGATTCTTCTGCTCCTGTCTTGACCTCAATAGATCCCCCTATAGCCAGGACTACAGCTCCCATCATCCCCTGCGGCTCCATAGAGGCTTCATAGCCAGGACTACAGCTCCCATCATGCCCTGCGGCTCCATAGAGGCCTCTTTAGCCAGAACTACAACTCCCCTCATCCCCTGCGGCTCCATAGAGGCCTCGCTAGCCAGGACTACAACTCCCATAATCCCCTGCGGCTCCATAGAGGCCTATCTAGCCAGAACTACAACTCCCATAATCCCCTGCGGCTCCACAGAGGCCTCTCTAGCCAGAACTACAGTTCCCATCATGCCCCGCGGCTGCATAGACCCCCCCCACAGCCAGAACTACAGCTCCCATCATGCCCTGCGGCTCCATAGAGGCCTACCTAGCCAGAACTACAACTCCCATAATCCCCTGCGGCTCCATAGAGGCCTCTATAGCCAGGACTACAGCTCCCATCATCCCCTGCGGCTCCATAGATGCCTCCATAGCCAGGACTACAACTCCCATAATCCCCTGCGGCTCCATAGAGGCCTCTATAGCCAGAACTACAGCTCCCACCATGCCCCGCGGCTGCATACACCCCCATAGCCAGAACTACAGCTCCCATCATGCCCCGCGGCCCCATAGACTCCACTATAGCCAGAACTACAGCTCCCATCATGCTCCACAACCACAAAGGGTCTCAGGGCCTTGGTGGCCACCTCGAGGTGGTCCAAGAGCCCAGGAGCCCCTCGCTGGGACCTCCTAGAAGGTCCCCAGGTCCTCAGCCACCTCCTCCGAGTCTCCAGGAGGTCCCGGGGTCCCCTCCCACCGCGGTTCCATGTATCTCCACAAGGTGTTGAGCTGCTCCGGAGCCCTCGGCGGGTTCCTCCTCCTCCTCCTGGTGGCTTTGGGCTTCTCCAAGGGCTTGGAGGTGGCTTCTCGGCTCCTCCACTGGGCCACCAGCTCCTCCTGGACCTCCCGAGGGAGCTCGGAGAAGGTTTGAGGGTCAACGTCTGGAGGAAGCTGAATCCTAGAGGGCTCAGGAGAACTTGAGGACCTGGAGGTGGGACACGAGGCTTCTTCCTCCTCCACGAGTCTCTTGCGTTTGGTGGCTTCGCTTCTGCTCGGGGCCTGGAGCTGGGAGGCCTCTTGGTGGCCACCGGCTGCTTCCTGAGGGGAAGAAGAAGGTTGAAGGTTCTCCAGAAGGAGCTGGAGGGCTGGAGCCACCAAGCTCTTCATCCTCAAAGTCTTGAGGTTCTGAGCTCTTCAACCTCAAAATCTTGAGGTTCTCCTGCTCTAAGACCTCAAAATCTTGAGGTTCTGAGCTCTCCAACCTCAAAATCTGGAGAATTTTGCTCTCAAACCTCAAAATTTTGCTCTTAAACCTCAAAATCTTGAGAATTTTGCTCTTCAATCTCAAAATCTTGAGGTTCTTCACTTTCCAACCTCAAAATCTTGACGTTCTCCTGCTCTAAGACCTTAAAATCTTAAGAATTTTGCTCTTTAACCTCAAAATCTTGAGGTTCTGAGATCTTCAACCTCAAAATCTTGAGGTTCTCCTGCTCTAAGACCTCAAAATCTTGAGAATGTTGCTCTCCAACCTCAAAATTTTGCTCTTAAGCCCCCAAATCTTGAGAATTTTGCTCTCAAAACTCAAAATTTTGCTCTTCAGCCTCAAAATCTTGAGGTTTTTTGCTCTCCAACCTCAAAATCTTGAGGTTCTTCACTTTCCAACCTCAAAATCTTGAGGTTCTTCACTTTCCAACCTCCAAATCTTGAGGTTCTCCTGCTCCAAGACCTCAAAACCTTGAGGATTTTGCTCTCCAACCTCAACCTTTTGCTCTCTGCTTGGAGCCACCAATCGAGCTTCTCCAGAAGGTCCAAATTGATTTTTTTTCCCACCTCACCTGGTGTGGGGTCGAGATCTCCTTGAGGTAGAAGCCGATGGATCCTCTGGTGCTTCCGGGAGGTTCTTTGAGGTTGGAGAAGGAGACGCTGAGGAGGTTGAGGCGAAACGGGACCTCCGGGGGGACCATCTTCCTGAAGAGCTTCAGCAGGAGCTCAAGCAAGGAGGCCAGAAGGTTGGAGTCACCTAGAAGAGGTGGAGAAGGTGGAAACCACCCAGTTCCATGAGGTTGAAGCTTCACGTGGCCCTTGGAGACCTCCAGAGGTGCCACCACGAGGCTTGTGGAGGTCCTGGATGAAGATCTGAAGGATCTCAAGGGGCTTGGAAGGACCTCAAGGGGCTTGGAAGGATCTCAAGGGGCTCGGAAGGACCTCAAGGGGCTTGGAAGGACCTCTGGGAGGTGGTGGGGCTCCATCTGGAGGTGCCAAGGTACCTTTGTGGAAGCGGTGGAGGAGATGAGGGGGGAGAGGACACTGGCGGCTCTCCCGGTGGAACCTTCTGGAGGCGGAGGAGCCGCGGCGGAGGGCGAGGCGCAGGGTGTGGGGCCGGCGGCCATCTTGGTGGAGCCTGGAGGAGAAGACACCGTGATAAGATGGAGGAGAAGACCTCCAAGATGGAGGAGGAGAAGACAGAGAGGTCCTTAAAGGGGGTTTCGATGGAGAAACGACCACCCGGAGAGGTTCTAAGGATCTTCTGGCCCTCAAGGAAGGAGATATGGGAGGTTCTCACCTTTCTAAGAGGTTCAGGAGGAGCTTCTCGAGGTTCTCCTTGACTTGCGCCTCCGAGGAGCAGCTCTTGAAGGCCTCTTCCTCGCTCAAGGACTAAAGAGGAAGCAGAGGAGAAGTTGAAGGTCCCAGCTTGGAGCCAAGAGGTCCTCGAAGGAGCCACCGAGGTGGATCTCCAAGAAGCTGAGATGCTTCGAGGAACCTCAAGGAGCTCTTTGAGGAGCCACCAACCCGAGGAGGCCCCGAAGGAGCCACCGGCGAGTCGTCTTCTCCAAAACTGAGTCTCTGGAGGCGGCGAGCGAGGGGGAGGCCGAGTTCCTTCTCCAAGACGGCGGTGGGGAAGCTCTGGAGATGCCAAACGGTCTCGATCCCCAAGGTCTCCAAGCGTTTGAAGGTCTTGGAGCCGATTCCTGAAGAAAAAGATGGAGGAGAAGGGGACGTCTCCGTGTTTTGGGGCCTCAGAAAAGGCGGGAAGGAGCCTCACCAGGAATTTTTTGGAGGCCACCAAGGTTTCGGAGAAGATCCTGGTGGCTTTCGGGGAGGAGAAGGGTTTGTTGGTTGGGTTTGAAGGTCCCCGAGACCAACTTGGCCAAGAGCTTGTTGGAGGCCACCCCGGCGCAGCTGGAGAGGCCCAGGGTGGTGGCCAAGGAGCTGCGGAAGGCCGAGGCGAGGTGGGAGCCCACCAGGAGTCGCAGGTGGGTCCCGTCGTGGAGATCGAGGGCTGCGGAGGAGGAGAAGAGGGTCCTGGTTAGCGAGAACGGGGTGGGAGGGAGCTTGGAGCTCCTGGAAGGGACCTTGGAGCTCCTGGAAAGGACCTTGGAGCTCCTGGAAAGGACCTTGGAGCTCCTGGAAGGGGTTCAAAGGGACCTTGGAGCTCCTGGAAGGGGTTGGAGGGACCTCAGAGCTCCCGGAAGGGACCTTGGAGGGACCTTGGAGCTCCTGGAAGGGGTTTGGAAGGACCTTGGAGCTCCTGGAATGGACCTTGGAGGGACCTTGGAGCTCCTGGAAGGGACCTTGGAGCTCCTGGAATGGAGCTGGAGGGACCTTGGAGCTCCTGAAATGGAGCTTGGAGCTCCTGGAAGGGACCTTGGAGCTCCTGGAATGGAGCTTGGTGGGACCTTGGAGCTCCTGGAATGGGGTAAGAGGGACCTTGGAGCTCCTGGAAGGGACCTTGGAGGGACCTTGGAGCTCCTGGAAGGGACCTTGGAGCTCCTGGAAGGGACCTTGGAAGGAGCTTGGAGCTCCTGGAAGGGACCTTGGAGCTCCTTGAAGGGGTTGGAGGGACCTCAGAGCTCCCGGAAGGGACCTTGGAGCTCCTGGAATGGAGCTGGAGGAACCTTGGAGCTCCTGGAAGGGGTTGGAGGGACCTTGGAGCTCCTGGAAGGGGTTGGAGGGACCTTGGAGCTCCTGGAATGGAGCTTGGTGGGACCTTGGAGCTCCTGGAATGGGTCAGAGGGACCTTGGAGCTCCTGGAATGGGGTTAATGGGACCTTGGAGCTCCTGGAATGGGGTTAATGGGACCTTGGAGCTCCTGGAAGGGACCTTGGAGCTCCTGGAAGGGACCTTGGAGGGACCTTGGAGCTCCTGGAAGGGACCTTGGAGGGACCTTGGAGCTCCTGGAAGGGACCTTGGAGGGATCTTGGAGCTCCTGGAAGGGACCTTGGAGCTCCTGGCAGGGGTTGGAGGGACCTTGGAGCTCTTGGAAGGGACCTTGGAGCTCCTGGAAGGGACCTTGAAGGGACCTTGGAGCTCTTGGAAGGGGTTGGAGGGACCTTGGAGCCCCTGGAATGGGTTTGGAGGGACCTTGGAGCTCCTGGAAGGGGTTGGAGGAACCTTGGAGCTCCTGGAAGGGCCCTTGGAGCTCCTGGAAGGGGTTGGAGGAACCTTGGAGCTCCTGGAAGGGCCCTTGGAGCTCCTGGCAGGGGTTCCAGGGCCTCACCCCGGTTGCCGTAGACGTGGCCGGCCACGGCGAGGTCTTCAGGCCCCTCGTGCTGCTCCAACCTCTTCTCCACCAGCTCGGTGACGTCCACAAAGTTCTCATCGAAGCCGAGTCTTTCCACCAGAGGACACATCTCCTGCAACAACTCTAGAAGAACCACGGACAATGAGGCCTCCAGGGGTTCCAGGAGGTCCCCAGGGTCCCACCGATCGCGTTCTTCTACCTGTAACCCTGTAGGACGTTTCCCTGTAGGGCGTGAGGTCTTCTCCGTTGAGCAGGACCAGGTGAGGACACTTCTCCTTGGCCTCTTCCACCGCCATCAGCTTCCGGACGCCGAGGTTCCTCGCGACGTAGTTGCAGGTGACCACGATGCTTTTTTGTTGGACACCTAGAGGTCCCAAAAGCGGAGATCTCGGAGGCTTGGAGGACACCACGAGGTGGCCAAACGTCTCCAACCAGCCCCCGAGAAGCTCAAGGAGAAGAAACCTCGGAGAGAGCTTCTCTCCTTTTCAAGTTTCGTGGAATCGGGGTGGTGGGAGAAGATCTTGGAGCTCTTTTGGAGGTCCCAAACCCCATCGGGACGTACCCACCAGGCGAGGAAGGAGGAGGTGGGGACCTACCTAGGGGTTTGGCCCTCAGCTCGGGCCTGCGGATCATCTCCACTTGGGCGTAGAAGCAGTCGAGGTCGAGGTGGACGATGACTCGAGACCTTGAGGCCTCGGCCGAGCGGCCTCCTGGATGGAGAAAACGGATTAAAAGCCACCATCATGGCTTCCCTTGTGGCCACCATCATGGCTTCCCTCACGGCCCGTTGTGGCCACCATCATGGCTTCCCTCGTGGCCACCATCATGGCTTCCCTCATGGCCCCTTGTGGCCACCATCATGGCTTCCCTCCTAGCCCCTTGTGGCCACCATCATGGCCTCCCTTGTGGCCACCATCATGGCTTCCCTCACGGCCCGTTGTGGCCACCATCATGGCTTCCCTCACAGCCCCTTGTGGCCACCATCATGGCTTCCCTTGTGGCCACCATCATGGCTTCCCTCGTGGCCACCATCATGGCTTCCCTCACGGCCCCTTGTGGCCACCATCATGGCTTCCCTCACGGCCCCTCGTGGCCACCATCATGGCTTCCCTCCTGGCCCCTTGTGGCCACCATCATGGCTTCCCTCATAGCCCCTTGTGGCCACCATCATGGCTTCCCTCATAGCCCCTTGTGGCCACCATCATGGCTTCCCTTGTGGCCACCATCATGGCTTCCCTCATAGCCCCTTGTGGCCACCATCGTGGCTTCCCTCACGGCCCCTTGTGGCCACCATCGTGGCTCCTTGTGGCCACCATCATGGCTTCCCTCCTGGCCCCTTGTGGCCACCATCATGGCTTCCCTCACGGTCTCTTGTGGCCACCATCATGGCTTCCCTCACAGCCCCTTCTGGCCACCATCATGGCCTCCCTTGTGGCCACCATCATGGCTTCCCTCATAGCCCCTTGTGGCCACCATCATGGCCTCCCTTGTGGCCACCATCATGGCTTCCCTCACGGCCCGTTGTGGCCACCATCATGGCCTCCCTTGTGGCCACCATCATGGCTTCCCTCCTAGCCCCTTGTGGCCACCATCATGGCTTCCCTCGTGGCCCCTTGTGGCCACCATCATGGCTTCCCTCGTGGCCACCATCATGGCTTCCCTCACGGCCCCTCGTGGCCACCATCATGGCTTCCCTCATAGCCCCTTGTGGCCACCATCATGGCTTCCCTCACGGCCCCTCGTGGCCACCATCATGGCTTCCCTCATAGCCCCTTGTGGCCGCCATCTTGGCTTCCCTTGTACCCCCCCTTTCCGCCCTTTTCCCCTCCCCTTCCCGCCCTTTCCCCCCCCTTCCCGCCCTTTTCCCCTCCCCCTTCCCGCCCTTTTCCCCTCCCCTTCCCGCCCTTTTCCCCTCCCCTTCCCGCCCTTTTCCCCTCCCCCTTCCCGCCCTTTTCCCCTCCCCTTCCCGCCCTTTTTCTCTCCCCCTTCCCGCCCTTTTTCCCCTCCCCTTCCCGCCCTTTTCCCCTCACGCCCCCCCCCGCCATTTTCCCCAAGATGGCGGCCGCCCCTCCCCTCAGGCCGCTCCTTCCCCCCTTCTCCCGCTCCATCTCCCCCTCTCCCCGCCGCCATTGCCCCCTCACCCTCCTGCTCGCCCTCCCACGACTCTTCTTCTTCTTCCTCCTCCTCCTCCTCCTCCATCCCCTCCAAGCGCTCCATGACGCTCCGCGACTCCCACGCCGCCTCCTAGCGCTGCCGCTCAAGCCGCTCTGTCCCACCCTCTCTATGCTCCCCCTCATTCGACGCTATGGGTCATGGCGCCCGCCCCGCGCGGCCTCTCTACGCCGCCCTCTCTATGGTTTCCCCCCATTAACCGCTATGAGGACAGCGCCCGGGTCCTAGCGCCGCCCGCCAGGGACGACGCGCGGGTCCTAGCGCCGATCTCAGAGGGTTTGGATCCAACTTGAGGTCCTGGAGCTGGATTCCAGGTCCAAAACCAGGACCTGGAGCTGATATAAAGGGGGTTTAGGTCCAACTCGAGGACCTGGCACCGATCTCAGAGGCTTCAGGCGCCCCCATTAGCCCCTATGGGCCACGGTGCCCGCCCCGCCGCCGCTCTGCCCCTCCCTCTCTATGCTCCCCCCATTAGCCGCTACGGGCTCTGGGGTCGCTCTGCCCCTCCGTCTCTATGCTCCCCCTCCCTTCCCCTCTCTGGCGCCCCATGGCGGCGGCGCAGGAGCCGCTCTGCCCCGCCCTCTCTATGCTCCTCCAATGCAAGTCAACGGCGCGCCGGGGGCCTCCCTGCGCCGCCCTCTCTATGGTTTCTTCCATTAACCCTATGAGGACAACGCGCAGGTCCTAGCGCCGCCCGCCAGGGACGACGCGCGGGTCCTAGCGCCGATCTAAGAGGGTTTGGATCCACCTTGAGGTCCTGGAGCTGGATTCCAGCTCCAAACCCGGGTCCTAGCGCCGATCTAAGAGGGTTTGGATCCACCTCGAGGTCCTAGAGCTGGATTCCAGATCGAAAACGAGGACCTGGAGCTGATCTAAAGGGGGTTTAGGTCCAACTCGAGGACCTGGCACCGATCTAAAGGGGGTTTAGGTCCAACTCGAGGACCTGGCACCGATCTCAGAGGCTTCAGGCGACCCCATTAGCCCCTATGGGCCACGGCACTGCCCCTCCCTCTCTATGCTCCCCCCATTAGCCGCTACGGGCTCGGAGGCCGCTCTGCCCCTCCGTCTCTATGCTCCCCCTATTAGCCGCTACGGGCCATGGCGGCGGCGCAGGGGCCGCTCTGCTCCTCCCTCTCTATGCTCCCCACCCCCCCGCCTTCCCCTCTCTGGCGCCCCATGGCGGCGGCGCAGGGGCCGCTCTGCCCCTCCCTCTCTATGCTCCCCCCATTAGCCGCTACGGCCTCGGAGGCCGCTCTGCCCCTCCGTCTCTATGCTCCCCCCCTATACCTTTTCCAGCCCCCCCCCTCCCTTCCCCTCTCTGGCGCCCCACGGCGGCGGCGCAGGAGCCGCTCTGCCCCGCCCTCTCTATGCTCCTCCAATGCAAGTCAACGGCGCGCCGGGGGCCTCTCTGCGCCGCCGTCTCGCTGGTGGCCGGTTCCGGGAGCAGCGGCGGCGGAGGAGGCGGCGGGAGGCACCGGGGAGGGGAGGGAGGGAGGGGGGGGGGTAGAAGAAGAAGAAGAAGAAGACACCGGAGGCGGCGGCGGCCCCCGAGAGGCCCCCGGTGGATGGAGAAGGCGGGGAGGATGGAGTGTCCGGCGCTGCCGCCGGGCTGGAAGAAGGAGGAGGTGATCCGCAAGTCGGGGCTGAGCGCCGGCAAGAGCGACGTTTATTACTTCAGGTACCGGAAAAGGCGCCGCGGGGGGTGGCGCCCCCCCCTCTCCCTTCCCCCCCGGCCCCCCGAGCCCCGCGACTCCCGTTCCGCTGGGGATCCAGGGGGCCCAACCGAGCCTTCCGGGTTCCCAGTGCCTCCCAGTGGCTCCCAGTTCCCCCCAGTGCCTCGCAGTTGCTCCAGTGGCTCCCAGTTCCCCTCAGGGGGTCCTCCCACTTCCCCCCAGTGCCTCCCAGTGCCTCCCAGTGCTCCCAGTTCCCCTCAGGGTGTTCCCCAGTGCCTTCCAGTACCCCCTAGTGCTCCCAGTTCCCCTCAGGGGGTCCCCCCAGTGCCTCCTCCCAGTTCCCCCCCAGTGCCTCCCAGTTCCCCCCCAGTGCCTCCCAGTTCCCCCCCAGTTCCTCCCAGTTTCCCCAGTTCCCCCTCCCAGTTTACCTCAGTTTCCCCCAGTGCCTCCTCCCAGTGGCTCCCAGTTCTCCCAGTGCTCCCAGTTCCCCTCAGGGGGTCCTCCCAGTGCTCCCAGTTCCCCCAGCGCCTCCTCCCAGTGCCTCCCAGTTCCCCCAGTGCCTCTTCTCTGAGGGAAAAATGGCGGGAAGGGACCTTCTTGTCCCTCACGGAGGGGAAAATGGCGGGAAGGGACATGAAAGAGCCCCCTTCCCTCCATTTCCCCTCAGAGAAGACCTGAAGAAGCCCCCTTCCCGCCATTTTCCCCCTCAGGGAGGGACAAGAAGGTCCCTTCCCACCATTTTCCCCTCAGAGAAGACATGATGGAGCCCCCTTCCTTCCATTTCTCCTCCTTGAGAGGATATGGAGCCCCCTTCCCTCCATTTTCCACCTCAGGGAGGACATGAAGAAGCCCCCTTCCCTCCATTTCTCCTCCTTGAGAGGACATGGAGCCCCCTTCCCTCCATTTTCCCCTCAGAGAAGACATGAAGAAACCCCCTTCCCACCATTTTTCCTCTCAGGGAAGGACAAGAAGGTCCCTTCCCACCATTTTCCCCTCAGGGAGGACATGAAGAAGCCCCCTTCCCACCATTTTCCCCTCAGAGAAGACATGATGGAGCCCCCTTCCCTCCATTTCCCCTCAGAGAGGACATGATGGAGCCCCCTTCCCTCCATTTCTCCTCCTTGAGGGGCCATGGAGCCCCCTTCCCTCCATGTTCTCCTCAGAGAAGACCTGAAGAACCCCCCTTCCCTCCATTTCTCCTCCTTGAGAGGACATGGAGCTCCCTTCCCACCATTCCTCTCCCCGCGACGTTCATTAAGCCCTCGATGAAGCTCTCGGGCGCCATATTTAACGTCTTAAGAACCTCCTGAGTTGATTTTTTAACCTCTAGAATCCATGTTTGGCTCGGAAAGGACTTTAAAGTCCATCTAGGACTTCAGGAGGTCCCCATGAAGGTGGAAGAAACCTTGAGGTTCCTCAACCAGCCTCGTATTTTGGAGTCAAACCGAGAGGACCTGGTTTTAGTTTCGTCCTCCGGCTCTTTCCGGAAGCGAAAGGAGCAGAAAACCGAGTCTCGCTCTTCAGCCACGTTCCTCTAGGTCCATCTCGGTGGCTTCTTCTCACTCTTCAACCGCGACCTTCCCCCACCCCGAGGTCTCTATTTATAGCTCTGAGGAACCACATCTGAAAGCTCTTTGAGGCTGAGGAGACACTTTGGGTTGGGAGGGACCTTCCAGATCAGCCGGTTCCACCTCAGAACGTCCTCTGGAGCTGTTCCAGCAGCTCCATCTCCTTCTTCTGAAGATTCCAGACCTGGATGGGATCCTCCTCCAGCTGAGGTCCCACCAGGGAGAGGAACCGAGGAGCTGAATCGCTTCTTTTTGAGGTTCTTGAGCTCAACCTGATGGAGCCACCACCAAAGTTCTTGAGAACTTCCTCTACTCCCCCTTCCATCCAACCTAAAGCTCTCGTGGTGGAACTTGAGGTGGTTTCTTCTCATCCTTGTTCCTTGGGAGAAGAAACCAGGAAGCGCCTCTCCAAAACCTCCTTTCCGGGAGCCGTAGAGCTCGTTAAGCCCTAACGAAGCCCTGGAGCTCCTCCATCTCTAATTGGAAGAGCATGGAAGAAGCTTCTCCAAGTTCTTCTCTTTCCACGGTTCGCCTGCTCCGTAACCTCGTTAAATTAATTAAAACCCCTTCGTTAGCGGCCCCGGGACCTCAGCTTGGTGGAGTTTCTGGAGAGGGAAGAGCTGGAGAAACATCTGAGGCCTTTGAGGTGGTTTGAACCCGGAGAAGAAGCCGGGGGGAGGACCTCGTGGTTCTTAAAAGCTCCTAGAAAGGAGGTTGGGGAGGTTTTTAAGGTCCCATCTCCACCTGAAGCCCCAGAGGGTGGTTTCTAAAGAGCTTTTGAAGGCAACCGGAGGTGGAACCGGTTCTTGAGGAGACGTGGGGCTTGATAAAAGGGCTTGGAAGGTTGGGAGGAGGCCAAGAGGAGCTTCGGAGAAGATCAAAGGGACTTCCCTGAGGGGGTTTAATTAGCTCTGGTGCTTCGCGGTGACCTCAAAGCTCCTTTAGATCCACCTCCCAGGGGATCAGGAGCTGCCAGCTCCAGCCAAGCTGGTTCTTGGTCACCTCCAGGGATCTCTGGAGATGGTTTCCTGGCTCTTGAGTGGAGATGATGGACCTAGAGGAGCATCTGGAGATGGTTCCATGGCTCCTGAGTGGAGATGATGGACCTAGAGGGACCTATAGGGACATCCAGGGACCTCTGGAGATGGTTCCATGGGTCTAGAGGGACCTAGAGGAGCATCTGGAGGTGGTTCCATGGGTCTTGAGTGGAGATGATGGACCTGGAGGGACCTACAGGGACCTAGAGGCCCATCTGGAGATGGTTCCATGGGTCTTGAGTGGAGATGATGGACCTAGAGGAGCATCTGGAGATGGTTCCATGGATCTAGAGGGACCTAGAGGAGCATCTGGAGGTGGTTCCATGGGTCTAGAGGGACCTAGAGGCCCATCTGGAGATGGTTCCATGGCTCCTGAGTGGAGATGATGGACCTAGAGGGACCTACAGGGACCTAGAGGCCCATCTGGAGATGGTTCCATGGGTCTTGAGTGGAGATGATGGACCTAGAGGGACCTATAGGGACATCCAGGGACCTCTGGAGATGGTTCCATGGGTCTAGAGGGACCTAGAGGAGCATCTGGAGGTGGTTCCATGGATCTAGAGGGACCTAGAGGAGCATCTGGAGATGGTTCCATGGGTCTAGAGGGACCTAGAGGAGCATCTGGAGGTGGTTCCATGGGTCTTGAGTGGAGATGATGGACCTGGAGGGACCTACAGGGACCTAGAGGCCCATCTGGAGATGGTTCCATGGGTCTTGAGTGGAGATGATGGACCTAGAGGGACCTATAGGGACATCCAGGGACCTCTGGAGATGGTTCCATGGGTCTAGAGGGACCTAGAGGAGCATCTGGAGGTGGTTCCATGGATCTAGAGGGACCTAGAGGAGCATCTGGCGATGGTTCCATGGCTCCTACCACCCCCTCAAAGCCCGGAGCTGCTGGTAGCCACGTCCTTTTGGGTTCCCACCACCTGAAATCCCCTCAAGAACCTCCCAACCCCCCATTTTTTCAAGCCTCGGAGATACCTCCGAAGGTTCCAAAGGCCTCCACGCTCTTCCGAAGCTCTCCGGGTGGCGTCTTCTCCTCTGAGAAGGTCCTTTTTCTTCTCCTTTGCAGCCCCAGCGGGAAGAAGTTCCGGAGCAAACCTCAACTGGCCAGATACTTGGGCAACACGGTCGATCTCAGCAGCTTCGACTTCCGCACGGGGAAGATGATGCCCAGCAAGTTGCAGAAGAACAAGCAACGGTTGAGGACCGAGGCCCTCAACCCCAACAAGGTGGGTCTCCAAGTCCCCGTAGATGCCTTCAAAAACCTTCAACCCCTTCGTTTTCGTCTTCCAGCTCCACCCAACCTTGAGTTTCTCCTCCCAGGAGGCATCTCCGAGGGCTTCGGGGAGGGGGAAAAGGGAAGGGAGGGACCTCCGAGCCACCTCCAGGGCTTCTTGGTGATGTCCACGAGGTTCTAATGATCGAGTAGAACTTCTCATGGTGGGACTTGAGGGTCTTCCAGGAGCTCCAGAGCCCCACGAGGTCCCCTCGGCTCCAGGTCCTCCAGGGACCTTTGGAGGTGGCTCCAGGGATCTTCGTTAATTAAGTCTTGGAGGCTCCATCTTTGAGGATTAATTAAGATTTGGAGCCTCCAACCATGGAGACTCCAAGTTGACTTGGAGCTTCAACCCTTGGGGAGTAATTAAGACCTGGAGGCTCGTTCCTTGAGGATTAATTAAGACCCAGAGCCTCATTCCTAGATGATCAATTAGGACTTGGAGGCTCCAACCCTTAATGATTAATTAAGACTTAGAGGCTCCAACCCTTGATGGTTAATTAAGACCTGGAGCCTCGTTCCTTGATGATTCATTAAGCCTTGAAGGGTCCATCCTTGATGATTAATTAAGCCTCGAATCCTCCATCCTTGGGGATTAATTAAGATCTGGAGGCTCCAACCCTTGATGATTAATTAAGACCTGGAGCCTCGTTCCTTGAGGGTTAATTAAGACCTGGAGGCTCCATCCTTGAGGATTAATTAAGCCTCGAAGGCTCCATCCTTGATGATTAATTAAGATCTGGAGCCTCCAACCATGGAGACTCCAAGTTGACTTGGAGCCTCGTTCCTTGAGGATTAATTAAGACTCGGAGCCTCCATCCTTGATGATTAATTAAGCCTCGAATCCTCCATCCTTGGGGATTAATTAAGACCTGGAGCCTCGTTCCTTGAGGATCAATTAAGACTTGGAGCCTCCAACCCTTGATGATTAATTAAGACTCGGAGCCTCGTTCCTTGAGGATTAATTAAGACTTGGAGCCTCCAACCTTTGATGATTAATTAAGCCCCGCAGCCTCGTTCCTTAATGATTAATTAATCCTCAAAGTCTCCATCCTTGATGATTAATTAAGATTTGGAGCCTCCAACCATGGAGACTCCAAGTTGACTTGGAGCCTCCCTCATTTCTTCTTAATTAAACCTCAGACCCTCCTCCTCCTCCTTAATTAAGCCTCGTTAGCGCTTAATTAAGCCTCATTAGCGCTTCATTAAACCGCCTAGACGACCTTCTCCGGGTTCTCCTCCAACCCTGCTTGGTCTCGAGGTCTTGGAGGAGACCTTGAGGGGTTTGGAAGCTTAACGAGCGCCCTTCGCCTTCCTGGGTGGCCTTAACGAGCCGCTTTCTCGTTAAGCAGGGCAAGCCCGACCTCAACACCTCGTTACCCATCCGGCAAACGGCCTCCATCTTCAAGCAACCCGTCACCAAAGTCACCAACCACCCCAGCAACAAGGTCCGCGCCGACCCCCAACGCGTCTCCGAGCAGCCTCGCCAGGTGAGCTCCTCTTGGAGTCCCATCAAAACCCTCTTAGAACCTCCAGGAGGAGCTGGAAAGCACCTTCTCCACCTCCTGGAGCTTCTCCTGAAGCTTCGAGGCCTCATAGATTGGTTGGAGCTCGGATTTTGTGGACTTTGAGGGCTTGGTGGGACCTCCAAGCATCTTGAGATGCTTAATCATGGTGGATCTCACCACCTTCTCCTCCTCCTGGAGCTTCTCCTGAAGCTTCGAGGCCTCATAGATTGGTTGGAGCTGGGATTTTGTGGACTTTGAGGGCTTGGTGGGACCTCCAATCGTCTTGAGATGCTTCATCATGGTGGATCTCACCACCTTCTCCTCCTCCTGGAGCTTCTCCTGAAGCTTCGAGGCCTCATAGATTGGTTGGAGCTCAGATTTTGTGGACTTTGAGGGCTTGGTGGGACCTCCAATCATCTTGAGATGCTTCATCATGGTGGATCTCACCTTCTCCTCCTCCTTTTCCAGCTCTTCTGGGAGAAGAGGCTCCAAGGCCTCAGCGCCTCGGACGTCAGCGAGCAGATCATCAAGTCCATGGAGCTTCCAAAGGGCCTTCAAGGTACTTAAAGGCCCTTCCAACCCCTCCAGCTCCACCGCGAGGACCTCCAAGTCCTCCCGGCGGTGGCTTCGGAGCACACCATGAAGGTCCCGCTCCACCTTCTTGAGATGTTGAGCTCCTCATCGCGTTTCCCTCACGTTCTTCTCGGTTTCTCCTCAACCACCGAGAACTTTGAGGTTCTCGGTGCTTCGTGGAGGAGATTAACCTCCGTTTTCGGGTCTTCTCCGAGGGGTGGGGCCGGGAAGCAACGAGGAGACCTTGTTGTCCGCCGTGGCCAGCGCTCTGCACACCAGCTCGGCCCCCATCACCGGGCAACTCTCGGCTGCCGTGGAGAAGAACCCGGCCGTGTGGCTCAACACCTCGCAACCCCTCTGCAAGGCCTTCATCGTCACCGACGAGGACATCAGGTAGGTCCTGGAGGTCCCATCTCCTCGCGTTCCACCTCCGGACCTCCTCCGGGTGAAGATCTTGGAGCCTCGGGGCGTCGCGGCTCGAGGAGGAGGAGGTGGAGATGGTTGGAGGCATCTCAGGGGGGTTCTGGAGGTGGTGGGGCCGCTTCGAGGAGGGGTTTGGGGCCTTCAGGGGGGAGGTGATGGGGGGGGGAGGAGGGGCAGAGGTTGGAAGGGGCTCCTGGAGGGTCCTCGGAGGGCTTGGAGCGGTGGGATGAGGAGAAGCTCGGAGATGGGAGGAGGTGGAGAGGAAGATTTGGAGGTTGGAGAGCAAAATCCTCAAGATTTTGAGGTCGTAGAGCAGGAGAACCTCAAGATTTTGGGGTTGGAGAGCAAAATTCTCAAGATTTGGAGGTCTTAGAGCAGGAGAACCTCAAGGTTTAGAGGTTGGAAGGTGAAGAACCTCAAGATTTTGAGGTTGGAGAGCAAAATCCTCAAGATTTTGAGGTCTTGGAGCAGGAGAACCTCAAGATTTTGAGGCTGGAGACCAGAATTTTGAAGTTGGAGACCAAAATTCTCAAGATTTTGAGGTTTGGAGACCAAAATTCTCAAGATTATGAGGTTTGGAGCAGGAGAACCTCAAGATTTTGAGGTTGGAGACCAAAATTCTCAAGATTTTGAGGTTGGAGAGCAGAAGAACCTCAAGATTTTGAGGCTGAAGAGCAAAATTTTGAGGTCTTAGAGCAAGATTCTCAAGATTTTGAGGTTTGAGAGCAGGAGAACCTCAAGATTTTGAGGTTGAAGTGCTCAGAATCTCAAGATTTTGAGGTTGAAGAGCAAAATTTTGAGGTTTGAGAGCAAAATTCTCAAGATTTTGAGGTTGAGGAGCAGGAGAACCTCAAGATTTTGAGGCTGAAGAGCAAAATTTTGAGGTTGGAGAGCAAAATTCTCAAGATTTTGAGGTTTGGAGAGCAGGAGAACCTCAAGATTTTGAGGTTGGAAAGTGAAGAATCTCAAGATTTTGAGGTCGGAGAGGAAAATTTTGAGGCTGGAGACCAAAATTCTCAAAATTTTGAGGTTGAAGAGCTCAGGATCTCAAGATTTTGAGGTTGAAGAGCAAAATTTTGAGGTTGAAGAGCAAAATTTTCAAGATTTTGAGGTCTTAGAGCAGGAGAACCTCAAGATTTTGAGGTCGTGGAGCTCAGAATCTCAAGATTTTGAGGTTGGAAAGTGAAGAACCCCAAGATTTTGAGGTTGAAGAGCTCAGAATCTCAAAATTTTGAGGTTGGAGAGCAAAATTCTCAAGATTTTGAGGTTTGGAGAGCAGGAGAACCTCAAGATTTTGGGGTTGGAGAGCAAAATTCTCAAGATTTTGAGGTCTTAGAGCAGGAGAACCTCAAGATTTTGAGGTTGGAGACCAAAATCCTCAAAATTTTGAGGTTGGAGAGCAAAATTCTGAAGATTTTGAGGTCTTGGAGCAGGAGAACCTCAAGATTTTGAGGCTGAAGAGCAAAATTTTGAGGTTGGAGAGCAAAATTCTCAAGATTTGGAGGTCTTAGAGCAGGAGAACCTCAAGGTTTTGAGGTTGGAAGGTGAAGAACCTCAAGATTTTGAGGTTGGAGAGCAAAATCTTCAAGATTTTGAGGTCTTGGAGCAGGAGAACCTCAAGACTTTGAGGCTGGAGACCAGAATTTTGAAGTTGGAGACCAAAATTCTCAAGATTTTGAGGTTTGGAGACCAAAATTCTCAAGATTATGAGGTTTGGAGCAGGAGAACCTCAAGATTTTGAGGTTGGAGACCAAAATTCTCAAGATTTTGAGGTTGGAGAGCAGAAGAACCTCAAGATTTTGAGGCTGAAGAGCAAAATTTTGAGGTCTTAGAGCAAAATTCTCAAGATTTTGAGGTCGTAGAGCAGGAGAACCTCAAGATTTTGAGGTTGAAGTGCTCAGAATCTCAAGATTTTGAGGTTGAAGAGCAAAATTTTGAGGTTTGAGAGCAAAATTCTCAAGATTTTGAGGTTGAGGAGCAGGAGAACCTCAAGATTTTGAGGCTGAAGAGCAAAATTTTGAGGTTGGAGAGCAAAATTCTCAAGATTTTGAGGTTTGGAGAGCAGGAGAACCTCAAGATTTTGAGGTTGGAAAGTGAAGAATCTCAAGATTTTGAGGTCGGAGAGGAAAATTTTGAGGCTGGAGACCAAAATTCTCAAAATTTTGAGGTTGAAGAGCTCAGGATCTCAAGATTTTGAGGTTGAAGAGCAAAATTTTGAGGTTGAAGAGCTCAGAATCTCAAAATTTTGAGGTTGGAGAGCAAAATTCTCAAGATTTTGAGGTTTGGAGAGCAGGAGAACCTCAAGATTTTGGGGTTGGAGAGCAAAATTCTCAAGATTTGGAGGTCTTAGAGCAGGAGAACCTCAAGGTTTAGAGGTTGGAAGGTGAAGAACCTCAAGATTTGGAGGTTGGAGAGCAAAATCTTCAAGATTTTGAGGTCTTGGAGCAGGAGAACCTCAAGATTTTGAGGCTGGAGACCAGAATTCTCAAGATTTTGAGGTTGGAGAGCAGAAGAACCTCAAGATTTTGAGGCTGAAGAGCAAAATTTTGAGGTCTTAGAGCAAAATTCTCAAGATTTTGAGGTCGTAGAGCGGGAGAACCTCAAGATTTTGAGGTTGAAGAGCAGGAGAACCTCAAGATTTGGAGGTTGGAGACCAAAATTTTTAGGTTGGAGAGCAAAATTCTCAAGATTTTGAGGTCTTAGAGCAGGAGAACCTCAAGATTTTGAGGTTGAAGAGCTCTAAACCTCAAGATTTTGAGGTTGGAGACCAAAAACCTCAAGATTTTGAGGTTGAAGAGCAAAATTTTGAGGTTTGAGAGCAAAATTCTCAAGAGTTTGAGGTTTGGGGATCAAAATTCTCAAAATTTTGAGGTTGGAGAGCAAAATCCTCAAGATTTTGAGGTTGAGGAGCAGGAGAACCTCAAGATTTGGAGGTTGGAGACCAAAATTTTGAGGTTGGAGAGCAAAATCCTCAAGATTTTGAAGTTGAGGAGCAGGAGAACCTCAAAATTTTGAGGTTGGAGCCCAAACTCCTCAGGATTCCCCCACGTCCTTCATCTCCAAGTCCTCGAACGTGGTGAGAAGCCACCTTGAGGTCCTCCTGGCCACGATTCGATGGTTCTTCCCCTTCTTGTGGCCTCCAGGAAGCAAGAAGAACGAGTCCACCAGGTCCGAAAGAAACTGGAAGAAGCACTTCTGGCCGACATCTTGTCCCGAGCGGCCGACGTCACCAAGGACCTCGAGGTGGAGATGGACAATGGAGAAGAAGCGTGATGAGAAATCAGGTGGGTCACCTCCTTTCGAGGTCCTGAAGGACCTTGAGGGGTTGGATCCACAAATTGAGGTTCCTCAGAGGTTCCTGGGCTGCTTGGATCCATGAACAAGGTTCTCCAGGAGGACCTCGAGGGGTTGGATCCACAAATCGAGCTTCTCCAGAGGTTCCTGGGAGGTTGGATCCATGAATTGAGGTTCCTCAGAGGTTCCTGGGCTGCTTGGATCCAAGAATTGAGGTTCTCCAGAGGAGATTTGTGGATCCAGCTTGACTAGGAACCTCTGGAGAACCTCGATTCGTGGCTCCAACCTCCCAGGAACCTCTGAAGAACCTTGATTTGTGGCTCCGACCAGCCCAGGAACCTCTGGAGAAGCTCAATTTATGGATCCAACCCCTCAAGGTCCTTCTGGAGAACCTTGTTCATGGCTCCAAGCAGCCCAGGAACCTCTGAGGAACCTCAGTTCGTGGCTCCAACCTCCCAGGAACCTCTGGAGAAGCTCGATTGGTGGCTCCGAGCAGCCCAGGAACCTCTGGAGACCTTCCCTCCACCCTCTCTCTTTGGTTTTTTGTCTCCAGGTACTTTGGATTCGTCCCAGGAGGAACTTCCTAGAAGGTCCAAGGCACTTTCTCCTTGGGTCTTCTTGGAGAAGACCCCACCCCGTGCACCTAGAGCTTCGACCTTTAGCATTAAAGTCCCTTTTTTTCTAGATTTCCTATTTTTGGATGTAAATATCTCCTCCGAGAAGCCACTTTATTGGGTCTCCAAGGACTTCCAAGTCCTCTTTTTGGTTTTTTTTTTTGGAGCTCTTGGACCTTCTGGTCCTTCCAGCCAAAGCTGAGCTTGAGGCCGAGGTTCTAAACCTCCTGAGGCCGAGATTTGGAGGTCGGGGAGCAGGAGAACCTCAAGATTTGGAGGTTGGGAAGGGAAGAACCTCAAGATTTTGAGGTTGGAGAGCTCGGGACCTCAAGATTTTGAGGTTGGAGAGGAAAATTTTGAGGTTGGAGAGCAAAATTCTCAAGATTTTGAGGTCTTAGAGCAGGAGAACCTCAAGATTTTGAGGTTGAAGAGCTCAGAATCCAAAGATTTTGAGGTTAAAGAGCAAAATTCTCAAGATTTTGAGGTTGAAGAGCTCAGAGCCTCAAAATTTTGAGGTTAAAGAGCAAAATTCTCAAGATTTTGAGGTCTTAGAGCAAATTTCTCAAGATTTTGAGGTCTTAGAGCAGGAGAACCTCAAGATTTTGAGGTTGGAAAGTGAAGAACCTCAAGATTTTGAGGTCTTGGAGCAGGAGAACCTCAAGATTTTGAGGTTGAAGAGCTCAGAATCTAAAGATTTTGAGGTTAAAGAGCGAAATTCTCAAGATTTTGAGGTTGAAGAGCAAAATTTTGAGGTTGGAGAGCAAAATCCTCAAGATTTTGAGGTCTTAGAGCAGAAGGACTTCAAGATTTTGAGGTCTTAGAGCAAAATTTTGAGGTTGGAGAGCAACATTCTCAAGATTTTGAGGTCTTAGAGCAGGAGAACCTCAAGATTTTGAGGTTGAAGAGCTCAGAACCTCAAGATTTTGAGATTTGAGAGCGAAATTCTCAAGGTTTTGAGGTCTTAGAGCAGGAGAACCTCAAGATTTTGAGGTTGAAGAGCTCAGAATCCAAAGATTTTGAGGTTAAAGAGCAAAATTCTCAAGATTTTGAGGTTGAAGAGCTCAGAGCCTCAAAATTTTGAGGTTAAAGAGCAAAATTCTCAAGATTTTGAGGTCTTACAGCAAATTTCTCAAGATTTTGAGGTCTTAGAGCAGGAGAACCTCAAAATTTTGAGGTTGGAAAGTGAAGAACCTCAAGATTTTGAGGTCTTGGAGCAGGAGAACCTCAAGATTTTGAGGTTGAAGAGCTCAGAATCCAAAGATTTTGAGGTTAAAGAGCAAAATTCTCAAGATTTTAAGGTTGAAGAGCAAAATTTTGAGGTTGGAGAGCAAAATCCTCGAGATTTTGAGGTTGGAAAGTGAAGAACCTCAAGGTTTTGAGGTCTTGGAGCAGGAGAACCTCAAGCTCTTCTTCCTCTCCGCCTTCTTGTACAGAAGCTTTGTCTTCTCCGCGGGGTGGCCGCCCCTGGAGAAGGTCCCGTCGCGGTTGGAAAGAGAAATAAAAGGCTTGGCAGCACTTCACGCCCGTGTCCTGTGGTGACCAGGAGAAGGAGGAGAACCTCCTCGGGGGCCTCTTCCCATCATCTCCGAGGCCTTCGGGGGGGAGAAACGGGGGGGGCTTCTCATCAAACGTGGTCTCCACAAGCTCCAAGGTCCCTCCAACCCCTTCCAGGAGCTCCAAGGTCCATTTCTGGAGCTCCAAGGTCCCTTTTAGGAGCCCCAAGGTCCCTTTTAGGAGCTCCAAGGTCCCTCTGACCCCCTCCCGGACCTCCATCCCACCCCACCAGGAGGACCACGCGAGCCTTTGGGGTTTTATATCAAAACGTTCTTTATTAAACCCAAAAAAACCCTCCAGGCGAGGACGTTTCTATAAAAAAAAGGACTCGGGGACGTGTCTCCAGGGCGTCACCAAAGCCCTCGGGGGCTCCGCGAAGGCGGCGAGAAGCTTCCTTGGGTCCGGTCGCCTCTTCCTGAAGACCTCGAGGTCCACATGGAGACCTTGGAGGAGCTTTTCTCCTGCTTTGCAGCATGAAACAGGCTGAGGAACGTCTTGAAGGCTCCAAAAAACATCTCCGGGAGCTTGAAAAGTGGCTCCTAGAGGCTTGAGGAACATCAAGAAGCTCTTGAAGGCTCCAAGAAGCATCTCAAGGAGCTTGAAAAGTGGCTCCTAGAGGCTTGAGGAACATCAAGAAGCTCTTGGAGGCTCCAAGAAGCATCTCAAGAAGCTTCAAAGTGGCTCCTCGAGGCTTGAGGAGCATCAAGAAGCTCTTCAAGGCTCCAAGAAGCATCTCAAGGAGCTTGAAAAGTGGCTCCTAGAGGCTTGAGGAACATCAAGAAGGTCTTGAAGGCTCCAAGAAGCATCTAAAGGAGCTTGAAAAGTGGCTCCTCGAGGCTTGAGGAACATCAAGAAGCTCTTGAAGGAGCCAAAAAGCATCTCAAGGAGCTTGAAAAGTGGCTCCTCGAGGCTTGAGGAACATCAAGAAGCTCTTGAAGGAGCCAAAAAGAGCTTGAAAACGGCTCCTCGAGGCTTGAGGAACATCAAGAAGCTCTTGGAGGCTCCAAGAAGCATCTCAAGAAGCTTCAAAGTGGCTCCTCGAGGCTTGAGGAGCATCAAGAAGCTCTTGGAGGCTCCAAGAAGCATCTCAAGGAGCTTCCAACCGGCTTCCTTGGACCTTAACGAGCCTCTCGTTACCTTCGTTTCCCCGTCTAAGGCTAATTAAAGCTTCCTACCCCCCCCCTACGCTCAACAAAAAGCCCCTTGGAGAAGACGTCCCACCGCTCCCATGAGGACTTGGAGGTCCTTCCCCCTCGGGTCGAGCCGTGGAGCTCCAGAAGCCGCTTCCACCTCCTTTTGTTTTAATTATGGGGCCCAATCAAGCTCGTTAAGAGCTTAACGAGGGTCCCACCTTCTCCAAGGTGCCGGCCAGGAGCTCCAAGGACCTCGAGGTGGAGGAGCTGGAGCCACCACGAGGAGCTGGACCCCCCCCAGAAGCTCTTGGGGTGGAGACCTCCAGCCCCGTTATCCCCATTAATTAAGAACCCGCTAAGCAATAAATTAATTAGGACGTAGAAAAACGAGGACGACCCACCCCACCCCAACCCCCCCCCAGACCCCGAGTTTTATCCCCAATGTGACGACGAGAAGGTCCTCTCGCCGGCTCTAGTGGACCAGGAGGAAGCCGCCCACCAGGTCTTCTCCTCCCTGGGCTCCAGAAGGTCCAGAGGTTTCAGCTCCGAGGACCCATCGTCTCCATCGTCTCCAGCCAGAGGCTTGAGGAACATCAAGAAGCTCTTGAAGGCTCCAAGAAGCATCTCAAGGAGCTTCAAAAATGGCTCCTAGAGGCCTGAGGAACATCAAGAAGGTCTTGAAGGCTCCAAAAAACATCTCAAGGAGCTTCTAAAATGGTTCCTAGAGGCTTGAGGAGCATCAAGAATCTCTTGAAGGCTCCAAGAAGCATCTCAAGGAGCTTCTAAAATGGCTCCTAGAGGCTTGAGGAACATCAAGAAGCTCTTGGAGGCTCCAAAAAGAGCTTGAAAATGGCTCCTAGAGGCTTGAGGAACATCAAGAAGCTCTTGGAGGCTCCAAAAAGCACCTAAAGGAGCTTGAAAAGTGGCTCCTCGAGGCTTGAGGAGCATCAAGAAGCTCTTGGAGGCTCCAAGAAGCATCTCAAGGAGCTTCTAAAATGGTTCCTAGAGGCTTGAGGAACATCAAGAAGCTCTTGAAGGCTCCAAGAAGCATCTCAAGGAGCTTGAAAAGTGGCTCCTAGAGGCTTGAGGAACATCAAGAAGCTCTTGGAGGCTCCAAGAAGCATCTCAAAGAGCTTGAAAAGTGGCTCCTAGAGGCTTGAGGAGCATCAAGAAGCTCTTGGAGGAGCCAAAAAGCATGTCAAGGAGCTTCTAAAATGGCTCCTCGAGGCTTGAGGAACATCAAGAAGGTCTTGAAGACTCCAAGAAGCTTCTCAAGGAGCTTGAAAAGTGGCTCCTCGAGGCTTGAGGAACATCAAGAAGCTCTTGGAGGCTCCAAAAAGCATCTCAGGGAGCTTCAAAAGTAGCTCCTAGAGGCCTGAGGAACATCAAGAAGCTCTTGGAGGCTCCAAGAAGCACCTCAAGGAGCTTCAGCGATGCCTCAAACCAATCTCTGGAGCGAGAAGAAGCCTGGAAGCCCCCAAAGACCCCGAGGAGCTGGTCTGGGTCGGGCAGGAGACGATGGAGAACGAGGAGAAAGCACCGAGGAGCCACCTAGGAGACCTTCGAGGAGGATCTAGATGAAGATCCACCAAGCTCGATGGGAAGAAGAGTCCGTGATGACCTCGAGGAGCTTTATGGTGGCAACCAAGGTGACCTCCAGCGCTTCTTCTCCTCCATTTGAAGGACTTGGAAGGCGTCTTCTCGGAGCTGGAGGAGATGGAGCGAGGTGGTTCCTGGTGGGCTTCTTGGTGCTGGGTTCCTCCTGGCTTCTGGGAGAAGGTTCTAGAAGGCCGAGCCCGTGATGGCGTTGAGCTGCTTCATCAAGCCTTCCAAGCTGGCCATCTGCTCGCTGAGGTCGTCCTGCTCGTAGACCTGGAGGAGAAGGAGAAGGCGCCTCGTGGAGGGGACCTCGAGGACCTCGTGGACCTCTGGGGTGACATTGAGGACCTCTAAGTTGACCTTATGCACCTCCAGGGTGACCTTATGGACCTCTGAGGTGACCTTGAGGACCTCTGAGGTCACTTTGAGGACCTCCAGGTGACCTTGAGGACCTTCAATGTGACCTTATGGACCTCTGAGGTGACCTTGAGGACCTCGGAGGTGACCTTATGGACCTCTGAGGTGACCTTGAGGACATCCAGGGTGGCCTTGAGGACCTCTAAGTTGACTTTGAGGCCCTCTAAGGTGACCTTGAGGACCTCTGAGGTGGCCTTGAGGACCTCTTAGATGACTTTGAGGACCTCCAGGATGAGATGAGAACCTCCAGGGTGACCTTGAGGACCTCAAAGTGACCTCAAGGACCTCTGAGGTGACCATGAGGACCTCTGAGGTGGCCTTATGGACCTCTAAGGTGGCCTTGAGGACCACCAAGGTGGCCTTAAGGCCCTCTGAGGTCACTTTGAGGACCTCCAGGGTGACCTTGAGGACCTCCAAGGTGACCTTATGGACCTCTGAGGTGACCTTGAAGACCTCAAAGTGACCTTATGGACCTCTGAGGTGACCTTGAGGACCTTTAACGTGACCTTGAGGACCTCTAAGTTGACCTTATGCACCTCCAGGGTGACCTTATGGACCTCTGAGGTGGCCTTGAGGACCTCCAGGGTGACCTTGAAGACCTCTGAGGTGACCTTGAAGACCTCCAGGGTGGCCTTAGGGACCTCTTAGATGACTTTGAGGACCTCCAGGATGACTTTGAGGACTTCCAAGGTCACTTTGAGAACCTCCGGGATGAGATGAGGGCCTCCAAGGTGACCTTGAGGACCTCTGAGGTCACTTTGAGGACCTCTGAGGAGGCCTTGAGGACCTCTTAGATGACTTTGAGGACCTCTGAGGTGACCTTGAGGCCCTCTGAGGTGGCCTTGAGGCCCTCTGAGGTGGCCTTGAGGACCTCCGAGGTTGCTGGGAGCATGGAATGATGGGAAGGGGTGGAAGCTCCTCACGTTGGTGGTGTCCTCCATGGCCTTGGGACCTTCTTCTCCAACCTCCGGAGCCGTTGGGACCTGGACGGGGAGCAGAGGGGACCTGGCCTTGCCGGCCAAGCCCAGAGACGCCGTCTTCACCTGAGCCTTGGGGAGGTTGGACCCTGCAAGGAGAAGAAGACACCGAGGTCACCCGGAGGCTCTTGGAGGCGAGAAAACGAGGCTGGAAGCTCCAGGAGATCGAGGAGGAACCAGGAAGGTTGGAGATTGGATCATCTTGGAGACCTTCTCAAGGTTTTTATGGGTTTGGAGGCCCCTAAACCTCCTCCTGATGCTTCAACTGGAAGATCTTGAGGGTCTCCTCAACCTTTTATGGGTTTGGAGCCACCTAAACCTCCTCTAGATGCTTCATCTGGAAGATCTTGAGGATCTTTTCAACCCTTTATGGGTTTGGAGGCCCCTAAACCTTCTCTAGATGCTTCAACTGGAAGATCTTGAGGGTCTCCTCAACCTTTTTATGGGTTTGGAGGCCCCTAAACCTCCTCTAGATGCTTCAAGTAGAAGATCTTGAAGGTCTTTTCAACCTTTTTATGGGTTTGGAGGTCCCTAAACCTCCTCTAGATGCTTCAACTGGAAGATCTTGAGGGTCTTCTCCAACCTTGATGATCCTATAGATCCTTCTAGGTGGATCTGGATGATCTTCAAGGTCCTTTTATGGGTTTGGAGGCCCCTAAACCTCCTCTAGATGCTTCAAGTAGAAGATCTTGAAGGTCTTTTCAACCTTTTTATGGGTTTGGAGGCCCCTAAACCTCCTCCAGATGCTGGAACTGGAAGATCTTGAGGGTCTTTTCAACCTTTTTATGGGTTTGGAGGCCCCTAAACCTCCTCCTGATGCTTCAACTGGAAGATCTTGAAGGTCTTTTCAACCTTTTTATGGGTTTGGAGGCCCCTAAACCTCCTCTAGATGCTGGAACTGGAAGATCTTGAGGGTCTCCTCAACCTTTTTATGGGTTTGGAGGCCCCTAAACCTCCTCCTGATGCTTCAACTGGAAGATCTTGAGGGTCTTCTCCAACCTTGATGATCCTATAGATCCTTCTAGGTGGATCTGGATGATCTTCAAGGTCCTTTTATGGGTTTGGAGGCCCCTAAACCTCCTCTAGATGCTGGAACTGGAAGATCTTGAGGGTCTCCTCAACCTTTTTATGGGTTTGGAGGCCCCTAAACCTCCTCTTGATGCTTCAACTGGAAGATCTTGAGGGTCTTCTCCAACCTTGATGATCCTATAGATCCTTCTAGGTGGATCTGGATGATCTTCAAGGTCCTTTTATGGGTTTGGAGGCCCCTAAACCTCCTCTAGATGCTTCAACTGGAAGATCTTGAAGGTCTTTTCAACCTTTTTATGGGTTTGGAGGCACCTAAACCTCCTCCTGATGCTTCAACTGGAAGATCTTGAGGGTCTTCTCCAACCTTGATGATCCTATAGATCCTTCTAGGTGGATCTGGATGATCTTCAAGGTCCTTTTATGGGTTTGGAGGCCCCTAAACCTCCTCTAGATGCTTCAACTGGAAGATCTTGAAGGTCTTTTCAACCTTTTTATGGGTTTGGAGGCCCCTAAACCTCCTCCTGATGCTTCAACTGGAAGATCTTGAGGGTCTCCTCAACCTTTTTATGGGTTTGGAGGCCCCTAAACCTCCTCTAGATGCTTCAACTGGAAGATCTTGAGGGTCTTCTCCAACCTTGATGATCCTATAGATCCTTCTAGGTGGATCTGGATGATCTTCAAGGTCCTTTTATGGGTTTGGAGGCCCCTAAACCTCCTCTAGATGCTTCAAGTAGAAGATCTTGAAGGTCTTTTCAACCTTTTTATGGGTTTGGAGGCCCCTAAACCTCCTCCAGATGCTGGAACTGGAAGATCTTGAGGGTCTTTTCAACCTTTTTATGGGTTTGGAGGCCCCTAAACCTCCTCCTGATGCTTCAACTGGAAGATCTTGAAGGTCTTTTCAAGCTTTTTATGGGTTTGGAGGCCCCTAAACCTCCTCTAGATGCTGGAACTGGAAGATCTTGAGGGTCTCCTCAACCTTTTTATGGGTTTGGAGGCACCTCAACCTCCTTAGATGACGGAACCAGCAGCTCTTGGAGATCTTCTCCCCCCTCAACCCCGTTTTGAAGGTTCTTCCAACCTTCTCCTCGCAACTCAAGTGGCTCCAATGGTCCCGTGGACCTTCTCCCTCCCCTCCCAGCCCACCCCCCCCGAGGACCTTCTCACCTGGCTGGGCCAGGAGGGGCGCGTAGGGGACCTTGGGCTCGATGGAGCTCATGGGGGGGGGCAGCAGGGGGTTGGCGAAGCTCCTCAGGGGGTGGGTGGGGCGGACGCAGGCGGTGGGGATGGTCCTGCTGGGGGCGTCCTCGGCGGCCGGGTGGTCTCCTCCTGGGCCCGGAGGGAGGAGGGAGGAAGGAGGTTGAGGAGGTGGAGGAGGCGGCGGGGCCTCCGTGGCGGCTGGAGGAGGAGAAGAGGAGAAGGTTGAGGGGGTCTCAAGGCTCGGAGGGAGGGGGCTTCAAGACCAGGAGATGGAGGAGGAGGAGATGGAGGAGATGGAGGAGGAGGAGGAGGAGATGGAGGAGGAGGAGATGGAGGAGATGGAGGAGATGGAGGAGATGGAGGAGATGGAGGAGATGGAGGAGATGGAGGAGATGGAGGAGATGGAGGAGATGGAGGTGGAGATGGAGGAGGAGATGGAGGAGGAGATGGAGGAGGAGAAGGTGGAGGAGGAGGAGGAGAAGGTGGAGGAGGAGAACGTGGAGGAGATGGAGGAGGAGGAGGAGATGGAGGAGGAGATGGAGGAGGAGATGGAGGAGGAGATGGAGGAGGAGATGGAGGAGGAGATGGAGGAGGAGATGGAGGAGGAGATGATGGAGGAGGAGGAGATGGAGGAGGAGGAGGAGATGATGGAGGAGGAGGAGGAGATGATGGAGGAGGAGGAGGAGGAGATGGAGGAGGAGATGGAGGAGGAGGAGGAGGAGATGGAGGAGGAGGAGGAGGAGATGGAGGAGGAGGAGGAGGTGGAGGAGAAGGAGGAGGAGGAGATGGAGGAGAAGGAGGAGGAGGAGATGGAGGAGGAGGAGATGGAGGAGATGGAGGAGGAGGAGATGGAGGAGATGGAGGAGGAGGAGGAGGAGAAGAAAGAGATGGAGGAGAAGAAAGAGATGGAGGAGAAGGAGACGGTGCTGACCTCGTGCGGGCGCGAAGGTCCTGTCGGCGGCCAGGCTGGGGAAGGGCCCGGGCCGCAGGGTGAACTGGGGGTGGGGGTAGCCGCAGGTGGGCGACGGGAGGACCCCGGGGTACTGGGCGCTCTCCAGCGTCGGCACCGGGATGGCGCTCACCACCGCTGCGGGGGCAGAAGAAGACCCCGGTCAACCCCGGAGGCCACCGGGAGGACCTCAAAGGCTCCTCAAGGGGCTGAGGAACATCACAAAGCCAACTTGGTTCTCCTCGAGAGCTTCTCCAGAGCTTCCTCAGGTCCTTCAAGCCCTTGAGGAGCATCTGAGGAGCCACCAGCCCCCACTGGGACCTCCTGGAGAGCTTCTCCAGCCCTCCCAGCATCTCCAGAGCTTCCTCTGAGCCACCAGCTCCAGGTCCTTCAACCCCCTGGTGGTCACCAAGCCCTTGAGGAACATCTGAGGAGCCACCAAGCCCCCACTGGACCTCCTGGAGAGCTTCTCCAGCATCTCCAGAGCCTCCTCAGGTCCCTCAAGGCCTTGAGGAGCATCTGAGGAGCCGCCAAGCCCCACTGGGACCTCCTTGAGAGCTTCTCCAGAGCTTCCTCGGGTCCTTCAAGGCCTTGAGGAGCATCTGAGGATCCACCAACCCCTCCAAACCCTCCGAGGACCTTGAGGAGGGAGGTGGGACCCCAAACTCACGTGGGTTGGTGGCTTGAGGCTCCATGGGGATCATCAGCTTGGCCCGGGTGGCTCGGCGAGCGGCCAGGGACCTCTCCAAGGTGGACATGGAGCTTCCAACGTCTTCTGGGTCTGGGCCTGGGAGGAGAAAAAGCTGGAGGAGAAGGTTCCTCCTCAAGCTACAAGAGGTTGGAGCTCCTCAAGCTTCATGAGGGACCTCGAGGAGCTCCTCAGGCTTCATGAGGGACATCAAGGAGCTCCAGGGTTGGACCTTGAGGAACATGAGGGACCTCAAGGAGCTCCTCAAGCTTCATGAGGGACCTCGGGGAGCTCCAGGGTTGGACCTTGAGGAGCATCAGGAGCTCCAAGAGCTCCAGGGTTGGATCTAGAGGAACATTAGGACCTCAAGGAGCTCTTCAAGCTTCATGAGGGACCTCAAGGAGCTCCTCCAGCTTCATGAGGGACCTCGGGGAGCTCCAGGCTTGGACCTTGGAGCTTCTCACCAGGTTGCGGAGGGTTCTTAGGCCCCAGCTGGGTCTCCGAAGGGCTCGGGTTGATCTCCTGGTTGGTCTCCATCGGGGTCTCTCTCCCGGTGGCCTCGGCTCCCGCCGCTTTCTCCAGGTTCTTCATCTCCATCTCCTCGTGGTGGATCCACAGGTCGGGAGGGCGCAGCTCCTTCTGGCTCCCCTTCCGCTTCCCGGCGCTGGGGGCCGCTCGGTTCCTGCGGGGACACGGGGACATCAGAGAAGGTCCCACCACCCCAGGCCTGGAGCTCCAAGGTCCCTCTGACCCCAGTCCAGGAGCTCCAAGGTCCCTTCCAGGAGCTCCAAGGTCCCTTCCAGGAGCTCCAAGGTCCCTTTGACCCCATTCCAGGAGCTCCAAGGTCCCTCCAACCCCCTTCCAGGAGCTCCAAGGTCCCTTCTAGGAGCTCCAAGGTGCCTCCAAGGTCCCTTCCAGGAGCTCCAAGGTCCCTTCTAGGAGCTCCAAGGTCCCTCCAAGGTCCCTTCCAGGAGCTCCAAGGTCCCTCCAACCCCCTTCCAGGAGCTCCAAGGTCCCTTTGACCCCATTCCAGGAGCTCCAAGGTCCCTCTGACCCCATTCCAGGAGCTCCAAGGTCCCTCCAACCCATTCCAGGAGCTCGAAGGTTCCTTCTAGGAGCTCCAAGGTCCCTCCAAGGTCCCTTCCAGGAGCTCCAAGGTCCCTCCAACCCCTTCCAGGAGCTCGAAGGTTCCTTCCAGGAGCTCCAAGGTCCCTTTGACCCCATTCCAGGAGCTCCAAGGTCCCTCCAACCCCCTTCCAGGAGCTCCAAGGTCCCTTCCAGGAGCTCCAAGGTCCCTTTGACCCCATTCCAGGAGCTCCAAGGTCCCTCCAACCCCATTCCAGGAGCTCCAAGGTCCCTTCCAGGAGCTCCAAGGTCCCTCCAACCCCTTCCAGGAGCTCGAAGGTTCCTTCCAGGAGCTCCAAGGTCCCTCCAACCCCATTCCAGGAGCTCCAAGGTCCCTCTGACCCCATTCCAGGAGCTCGAAGGTTCCTTCCAGGAGCTCCAAGGTCCCTCCAAGGTCCCTCCCAGGAGCCGAAGGCACCTACTTCTTCTGCTGCTGGGCCGAGGACCTCCTGGAGCAGACGACGGCCGCCACCACCACCCCGAGGAGCGCGAGGCCGCCGACCGTGACCACCAGGACCAGGAGGAGGTGGTTGGTCTTCTGGGGGGGGACGGCGCCGTGGGGTGGGTGCATCTGCCCCACGGGGGGTTCTGCGAGGAGAGAAGACCACGAGAAGGTGAGGAACCGCCCCGTCTCTACGTCTCCACCACCCCTGGAGGCCCTCGAGCTCCTCCAAGGGCTCCAAAGAACCTCAGAGAGGAGCTTCTCCACCTCTAGGACCATCTCCATGGTCTCCTCTGATGCTCCAAGGGCTCCAAGGAACCTCAGAGAGGAGCTTCTCCACCTCTAGGACCATCTCCATGGTCTCCTCTGATGGTCCAAGGGCTCCAAGGAACCTCAGAGAGGAGCTTCTCCACCTCTGGGACCATCTCCATGGTCTCCTCTGATGGTCCAAGGGCTCCAAGGAACCTCAGGGAGGAGCTTCTCCACCTCTGGGACCATCTCTGGTATCTCCCAAGCTTCCCTGAAGACCCTCGAGCTCCTCCAAGGGCTCCAAGGAACCTCAGAGAGGAGCTTCTCCACCTCTGGGACCATCTCCATGGTCTCCTCTGATGGTCCAAGGGCTCCAAAGAACCTCAGAGTTGAGGTTCTCCACCTCTAGGACCATCTTGGTGGCCTCAGCTCCTCTCCAGGAGCAACTTAGAGGCTGGAGAAGGTCCAGGAGGAGGCCTGGTGGCCTCCAGGCCAGGAGAAAGAAGACGAGAAGCTGAAGGAGAAGCTTCCGGAGCGTCGCGGTTACCGTTCAAGCTGCTCCGGTCCAGGAGGTTGGTGTCCACCGGCCAGAAGGCCCCGTCCCCGTGACGACCTGGAGGAGGAGAAAGAAGCTCCTGAGATACGAGGGGATGGAGGAAACCACAGAGGAACCTGGGAGGGGTCAGAAAAATGGAGGAGAAGACGCCCCAGGGGGCTTGAGGAACATCTGAGGGGGCTTCGAGGAGGAGCTGAGGTCAGAGGAAGAAATTTAGAAGTTTAGAAGGAAAGAAATTTTGAAATTTTGAAATTTAGAAACTTAGAAATTGAGAAAGAAGGAAGGAAATTTAGAAATTTAGAAATTTAGAAGGAAAGAAATTTAGAAATTTAGAATGACAGAAAGAAATTTAGAAAGACGGAAAGAAATTTAGAAATTTAGAAAGAAATTTAGAAGCTTAGAAATTTAGAAAGAAACTTAGAAGTTTAGAAGGAAATAAATTTCAAAATTTTGAAACTTAGAAACTTAGAAATTTAGAAGGAAAGAAATTTAGAAGCTTAAAAATTTAGAAGGAAAGAAATTTAGAAACTTAAAAATTTAGAAGGAAAGAAATTTAGAAACTTAAAAATTTAGAAGGAAAGAAATTTAGAAACTTAAAAATTTAGAAACTTAAAAATTTAGAAACTTAAAAATTTAGAAGGAAAGAAATTTAGAAGGAAAGAAATTTAGAAGGAAAGAAATTTAGAAATTTAGAAGGAAGGAAATTTAGAAATTTAGAAGGAAGGAAATTTAAAAACTTAAAAATTTAGGAGGAAAGAAATTTAGGAGGAAAGAAATTTAGAGACTTTGAAGTTTAGAAAGAGATTGAGAAACTTAGAAATTTAGAAACTTTGAAGTTTAGAAACATAGAAATTTAGAAGGAAAGAAAGAAAGAAATTTAGGAAGAAAGAAAGAAATTTAGGAATTTATAAATAAACTTACAAATTTAGAAATTTAGAGAGACATTTAGAGAGAAATTTAGAGAGAAAGAAGCAAGTTTAGAAATTTAGAAATTTAGAAAGAAAGAAAGAAATCTAGAAATTTAGAAAGAAAAAGAAATTTAGAAAGAAAAAGAAATTTAGAAAGAAATTTAGAAATTTAGAAAGAAATTTACAAATTTAGAAAGAAATTTAGAAATTTAGAAAGAAATTTAGAAAGAAATTCAGAAATTTAGAAAGAAAGAAAGAAATTTAGAAAGAAATTTACAAATTTAGAAAGAAATTTAGAAATTTAGAAAGAAATTTAGAAATTTAGAAAGAAATTTAGAAAGAAATTCAGAAATTTAGAAAGAAATTTAGAAATTTTAAAATGTAGAAACGTAGAAACATAGAAATTAAAAAATTCAAAAATTCAGAATGACATTTAGAAATTTAGGAATTTAGAAAGAAATTTACAAAGCAAAATAGAAATTTAGAAGGAAATTTAGAAAGAAATTTGGAAATTTAGAAATTTCAAGAAAAAGAAACATGGAGCTTTCTAAATTTCGAGACGAGGACAAACGAAGCTCGTCCCCAACTCGTTTCCAGCTTCTCTAACGAGGCCGAAGCTTCATTAAGGAGGTTAATTAGCCTCGTTAACGAGGCCGATTCTTCCTTCCGGAAGGTTCTGGAGAAGGTTGGAAGGCACCTACCTTGGTCATTGGCCATTTTATCGGGGTGATCGGCTGTAACGAAGAGAGAGCTCGTTAGCGGTTAACGAGGACACTACGGCTCCTTAATTAAAGCCACCAGGGCTCCTTAATTAAAGCTACCAGGGCTCGTTAATTAAAGCCACGAGAACCCAGCAATGAAGCCTCCAAGACTCATTAATTAATTAAAGCCACAAATTTAATTAAAGCCACAAAGTCCCATTAATTAAAGCCACTAAGTCCCATTAATTAAAGCCATGAAGACCCTTTAATTAAACCCACTAAATCCCATTAATTAAACCCACTAAATCCCATTAATTAAAGCCACTAAGACCCTTTAATTAAACCCACTAAGACCCTTTAATTAAAGCCACTAAGTCCCATTAATTAAAGCCACAAAGTCCCATTAATTAAAGCCACTATACCCTTTAATTAAAGCCACTAAGGCCCATTAATTAAAGCCCCCAAGCTCATTAATTAAAGCCCCTAATTGCCATTAATTAAAGGCACCAGGTCCCAGGCCCCCGAGGTCCACGTGAAGGTCCCACCAGAGCTTGGAGAAGCTCAATCTGGACCTTCTAATTAGTTAATTAATGAAGTAATTAAGCAATTAAGGGTTCTAGAACGTCCAGGAGGAGGTTCTCCACCTGGATTGGGACCTTGATGGAACCTCATGAGCTTCTAGAAGGTCCAGGATGAGGTTCTCCACGTGGCTTGGGACCTTGATGGAACCTCCTGAGCTTCTAGAAGGTCCAGGACCACCTGGCTTGGGACCTTGATGGAACCTCCTGAGCTTCTAGAAGGTCCAGGATGAGGTTCCTCACCTTTCAAGGTCCTGAAGGTGACGGGCTCGCAGAGAGGTCCAACCCCCTTGGAGTTCCGGGCTTGGATGCGGAAGGAGTAGAGGGTGTCCAGGTGGAGGTCCAGGAGCTGGTGGCTCAGCCGCTCGCCCCCGATGGTCTCCAGCCTCCAGTCCTCGATGGGCGAGGACTTCTCCACCGTGTAGAACAGGAGATAGGCTGGAAGGACACGCCGAGAAGGTCTTGAGATGTTCCTCGCCAGGAGGAACCTTCACGGAGTCCACGAAACCCTCAAAATTTGCTTCTCCAGAAGGTCCAACCCCTTGGTTGCTCCTCAAACCTCCTTCTCCACCTTCTCCTCCATCTCCAGCCCCTTGGTTGCTCCTCAAACCTCCTCCTCCACCTTCTCCTCCATCTCCAGCCCCTTGGTTGCTCCTCAAACCTCCTTCTCCACCTTCTCCACCTTCTCCAGCCCCTTGGTTGCTCCTCAAACCTCCTTCTCCACCTTCTCCTCCATCTCCAGCCCCTTGGTTGCTCCTCAAACCTCCTCCTCCACCTTCTCCACCTTCTCCAGCCCCTTGGTTGCTCCTCAAACCTCCTTCTCCACCTTCTCCACCTTCTCCAGCCCCTTGGTTGCTCCTCAAACCTCCTTCTCCTCCTTCTCCAGCCCCTTGGTTGCTCCTCAAACCTCCTTCTCCACCTTCTCCAGCCCCTTGGTTGCTCCTCAAACCTCCTTCTCCACCTTCTCCACCTTCTCCAGCCCCTTGGTTGCTCCTCAAACCTCCTTCTCCACCTTCTCCACCATCTCCAGCCCCTTGGTTGCTCCTCAAACCTCCTTCTCCACCTTCTCCAGCCCCTTGGTTGCTCCTCAAACCTCCTTCTCCTCCTTCTCCAGCCCCTTGGTTGCTCCTCAAACCTCCTTCTCCACCTTCTCCAGCCCCTTGGTTGCTCCTCAAACCTCCTTCTCCACCTTCTCCACCTCCTCTGAACCCACTTGAAGGCCCTCAAGGACCTTCTGGAGCCCCGTTGAGGTCTTGGAGCCCTGGAGAAGACCAAGAACCTCACCTGTGATCTTCCCGTTGGCTTCTAGGGGGGGTTGCCAGGTGACCGTGACCGCTCGGGGCTTCCCCTCTCGGCCGATGACCGTGAGGTCCTTGGGTGGAGAAGATGGAGCTGAGAAGGAGGAACCATCAAGAAGAAGCTCAGAGCTTCGCAACGGCTGGCTTGGAGAAGACTTTCCGGGTCTTCTAACCCAGCCCCACGTCCCCACCACGCCCCCAGGTCTCGGAGCTTCCACCCCGTGGAGCTTGGAGAACCTCAAGAAGTTCTCGGAGCTCCACCAGGTCCCTTCTCGATGCCTCTTGGAGCTCCTCGAGGTGGATTTGGAGCTTCTCCACCAGCTCCGAGACCTCAAGGTGAGACGTTAGGACCTCCCAAGCTCAGGAGGACACGTGGCTTACGGGTCCCACCAAGCCCGGCTGGTCTCTAAGAAGGTCTTGAGGACCTCCAGGAGGTCTTGAGGGCCTCCAGAAGGTCTTGAGGGCCTCCAGGAGGTCCCGAGGAGCTCCAGAAGGTCCCTTACCTGCTTCGTAAGTGGTGGCGTGGGCCGTCATGCTCCACGTGCTGGACCTTCTGCCCTTGGTGACCATGACGGAGAACTCGTACATGGTGTTGGGCTTCAGCCCCACCACCGTGTGGCTCAGGGCAGTCGTGTCGGCCGACTACGAGGAGAAGGAGATGGAAACCAGCAAGTTTTTGATAGAAACCAGAATTTGGTTGATGAAATCCACAATTTTTTGATAGAAACCAAAATTTTGTTGATGGAAACCATCAATTTTTGGATGGAAACCATCATTTTTTGATGAAGAAGCTCAATTCTTTGATGAAGAACCTCAATTTTTTGATGGAAACCATCAATTTTTTGATAGAAACCATAATTTTGTTGATAAAACCTACAATTTTTGGATGGAAACCATCAATTTTTTGATGGAAACCATAATTTTGTTGATGAAATCCACAATTTTTGGATGGAAACCATCAAGTTTTTGATGGAAACCAGAATTTTGTTGATGAAACCCACAATTTTTGGATGGACACCACCATTTTTTTGATGAAGAACCTCAAATTTTTGATGGAAACCATCAATTTTTTGATAGAAACCAGAATTTTTTTGATTAAACCCACAATTTTTGAATAGAAACCACCATTTTTTTGACGGAAACCACCATTTTTTGATGAAGAACCTCAATTCTTTGATGGAAACCATCAAATTTTTGATGGAAACCATCAATTTTTGGATGGAAACCAGAATTTTGCTGATGAAATCCACAATTTTTTGATAGAAACCATCATTTTTTTGATAGAAACCAGAATTTTGTTGATGAAGAACCTCAATTTTTTGATAGAAACCATAATGTTGTTGATGAAACCCACAATTTTTTAATGGAAACCATCAATTTTTTGATAAAACCCACAATTTTTGGATGGAAACCACCATTTTTTTGATGAAGAACCTCAATTCTTTGAAGGAAACCATCAATTTTTTGATAGAAACCATAATTTTTTTTATTAAAACCCAGACTTTTTTGATAGAAATCATCAAATTTTTGATGAAAACCAGAATTTTGTTGATAGAAACCAAAATTTTGTTGATGGAAACCATCAATTTTTTGATAGAAACCAGAATTTGGTTGATGAAACCCACAATTTCTTGATAGAAACCAACATTTTGTTCATGGAAACCATCAATTTTTTGAGGTCAACCACCATTTTATGGATGGAAACCACCATATCTTGATGTCAACCTCCATTTTATGGATGGAAACCTCCATATTTTGATGTCAACCTCCATTTTATGGATGGAAACCTCCATATCTTGATGTCAACCTCCATTTTATGGAGTCAACCACCATTTTATGGATGGAAACCTCCATATCTTGATGTCAACCACCATTTTATGGATGGAAACCACCATTTTATGGATGGAAACCACCATTTTATGGATGGAAACCACCATTTTATGGATGGAAACCACCATTTTATGGATGGAAACCTCCATATTTTGATGTCAACCTCCATTTTATGGATGGAAACCTCCATTTTATGGAGTCAACCACCATTTTATGGATGGAAACCACCATTTTATGGAGTCAACCACCATTTTATGGATGGAAACCTCCATATTTTGGTGTCAACCACCATTTTATGGATGTCAACCTCCATTTTATGGAGTCAACCACCATTTTATGGATGGAAACCTCCATATCTTGATGTCAACCTCCATTTTATGGATGGAAACCACCATTTTATGGATGGAAACCACCATTTTATGGATGGAAACCTCCATATTTTGATGTCAACCACCATTTTATGGATGGAAACCTCCATATCTTGATGGAAACCACCATTTTATGGATGGAAACCTCCATTTTTTGATGTCAACCACCATTTTATGGTTGGAAACCACCATTTTATGGATGGAAACCTCCATATTTTGATGTCAACCTCCATTTTATGGATGGAAACCTCCATATTTTGATGTCAACCTCCATTTTATGGATGTCAACCATCATTTTATGGCTGGAAACCTCCATATCTTGATGTCCACCACCCTTTTATGGCGCCAACCACCATTTTCCATGGAAGAACCTTCCTCCAAGGCCATCGCGAGCCCACGAGGAGAAGGTGGTGGTGCTCCTCAAGCCCCCAGGAGCTCCAAGCTCACCTTGTACTTGGCGCTGGTGGAGTAGCTGGTTCTCCAGCGGACGGTGTAGAACCTGATCTCGGGGCTCTTCTGGTTCCTGGGAGCCGAGTTGTCGGCCCAGAGGACCCGGACGGCGTCGTGGGCGAGGACCACGGCCTGGACACCTACCGGGGGGAGCATGGGGGGGGAGAGGTCTGGGAGCGAGGTGGGGAGGGCGTCAAGGAGAGGAGACAAATCAACTTGGAAAGGGTCCACGGGGTCTGGGGGCGGCGAGTCAACGGGAGAACATTGCAACCAAAAATGGAGGAGGAGGTGGAGGAGATGGAGGAGATGGAGAAGGAGGAGGAGAAGGAGGAGGAGGAGAAGGAGGAGGAGAAGGAGGAGGAGAAGGAGGAGGAGGAGAAGGAGGAGGAGGAGAAGGAGGAGGAGGAGAAGGAGGAGGAGGAGAAGATGGAGAAGAAGAAGATGGAGAAGAAGAAGATGGAGGAGATGGAGAAGAAGGAGGAGATGGAGAAGGAGAAGAAGGAGGAGATGGAGAAGGAGAAGAAGGAGGAGATGGAGAAGGAGAAGAAGGAGGAGATGGAGAAGGAGAAGAAGGAGGAGATGGAGAAGGAGAAGAAGGAGAAGAAGGAGAAGGAGAAGAAGGAGAAGAAGGAGAAGGAGAAGGAGAAGGAGAAGAAGATGGAGAAGGAGAAGGAGGAGAAGACGAAGAAGGAGAAGGAGGAGATGGAGAAGGAGAAGAAGATGGAGGAGAAGAAGATGGAGATGGAGAGGAGAAGATAGAAGAGGAGGAAAAGAAGGTGGAGGAGAAGAAGAAGATGATGGAGAAGATGGAGGAGGAGATGGAGGAGGAGAAGAAGAAGATGAAGATGGAGGAGATGGAGAAGATGGAGGAGATGGAGAAGATGGAGGAGAAGAAGATGGAGGAGAAGAAGATGGAGAAGGAGAAGAAGAAGGAGGAGATGGAGGAGAAGAAGATGGAGGAGAAGAAGATGGAGGAGAAGAAGATGGAGGAGAAGAAGATGGAGGAGAAGAAGATGGAGGAGAAGAAAAAGATGATGGAGAAGATGGAGAAGGAGAAGAAGATGGAGAAGGAGAAGAAGAAGGAGGAGGAGATGCAGAAGGAGAAGAAGATGGAGGAGAAGAAGATGGAGAAGAAGAAGATGGAGAAGATGGAGAAGAAGGAGATGGAGAAAAAGAAGGAGGAGATGGAAAAGAAGAAGAAGATGGAGAAGGAAAAGAAGGAGATGGAGAAGATGGAGGAGAAAAAGAAGATGGAGAAGAAGATGATGATGATGGAGAAAATGGAGAAGAGGATGGAGGAGAAGGAGGAGATGGAGGAGAAGGAGGAGAAGATGGAGGAGATGGAGGAGGAGATGGAGGAGGAGGAGATGGAGGAGGAGGAGAAGGTGGAGGAGGAGGAGAAGGTGGAGGAGGAGGAGAAGGTGGAGGAGGAGGAGGAGGTGGAGGAGGAGGAGGAGGTGGAGGAGGAGGAGGAGGTGGAGGAGAAGATGGAGAAGATGGAGGAGGAGAAGAAGAAGATGGAGAAGGAGAAGAAAAAGCAGATGGAGAAGGAGGAGAAGAAGATGGAGATGGAGGAGGAGGAGAAGATGGAGAAGGAGAACAAGAAGAAGAAGATGGAGGAGAAGAAGAAGATGAAGGAGAAGATGGAGTAGATGGAGATGGAGAAGGAGGAGAAGAAGAAGATGGAGGAGAAGAAGAGGGTCAAAGGCACCAAGGAGCACGACGAGGTTTGATGGTTTCGATGAGGAGGAAGAACAGGAGGAGAACAGAGAGAAGGGGGTTAATGCACCAGCAGAAGACACCTTGGAGACCTCCCCCCACCCCCCCGCAACCCCCAAGGAGAAGGTCGTAGGCTTCAAAGGACCTGCAGGACCTTCAGAAAGGTCCTCAAGGAGATCTGGGGCCACCTAGAATCAAGGAGGACCTTCAAGAAGGTCCTCGAGGTGGTTCTGAGGCTCCTCGAGGTGGTTCTGAGGCTCCTCGAGGTGGTTCTGAGGCTCCTCGAGGTGGTTCTGAAGCTCCTCAAGCTGGTTTGAAGCTCCTCGAGGTGGTTCTGAGGCTCCTCGAGGTGGTTCTGAGGCTCCTCGAGGTGGTTCTGAGGCTCCTCGAGGTGGTTCTGAGGCTCCTCGAGGTGGTTCTGAGGCTCCTCGAGGTGGTTCTGAGGCTCCTCGAGGTGGTTCTGAAGCTCTTCGAGGCGATTCTGAAGCTCCTCGAGGTGGTTTGAGGCTCCTCGAGGTGGTCCTGAAGCTCTTCGAGGTGATTCTGAAGGTCCTCAAGGTTTTTTTGATGCTCCTCAAGGTGATTTGATGCTCCTCAAGGTGGTTCTGAAGCTCCTCGTGGTGGTTCTGAAGCTCCTCGTGGTGGTTCTGAAGCTCCTCGTGGTGGTTCTGAAGCTCCTCGTGGTGCTTTGAAGCTCCTCAAGGTGGTTTGAAGCTCCTCGAGGTGGTTTGAAGCTCATGGTTGGTGGGAACTCTCATCTCGCAACCTTGAGAACCTTGATGGTTCTTCAAGACCCTTCAGGTCCCACCTCCCTGACCTTCTAGAACCTCCTGGTGGGCCTCCAGCTGCTCCTTTCTCTCCAGAAGCCCCTCAGGGGGTGGCTTTTGAGGTCACTTCCGACCTTCTCGACCCCCCTCAGCTCCACCCGACGTGGTAGAACCTCGAGAAGCCACCTGCTCGTGGAGCTTTGAGAAGATCTTGAGGTCCCTCAGCTCACGGTGAGGGGTGGAAAACCCTCAGAACCTTGAGAACCATGAAGGTTCTTCGAGCTCTTTCGGGTCCCACCACCCCAGAGCTTCTAGAACCTCTTGGTGGAGAAGGCGAAAGGCCCCATCCCACCATCTCCAAGAGGTTCTGGAGGCCCTGGAGCTTCTTCCTTCCACCTCGTGGAAGGGAGGTTGGAGGCACCAGGTTCTCGGGGACCCAGAAGACCTCGAGACTCACCTGTCAGGGACCTGGTGGTGGCGCTTTCGTAGAGCGGGACCCCCTCTCCGGCGTTGTTGAAGGCCTTCAAGGAGATGACGTAGTGAGAACTTGGCTCTGGAGGAGAAAAGAGTGAAGAGAAGGACCTTAAAGTCCACATCGAGGCCGGAGAAGAGGAGAAGGTCCTCCTAAACCCCAGGAAGAACCCAGAAAAGCCACCAGGAGAACCACTCGTGGTCAAGGTTGAGGTCTAGGACCTTCGTTGAGGTCCCTCTCGTGGTGGTTTCCACGTTGACGTTGGGTTGAGGAGCTCCAGGTCCGAGTTAAGAGGTGGAGGACACCTCAACCGGAGCTTCTGAGCCACCAGCTGGAGCTCAGGAGGCTTCTATGAAGGTGGGAGGTGAAGGTCGTGGTGGCTCCTGGACCTGGAGTCCATCCCTGTGGAGCTCAGATGGCCTGGGGACCATCCAACCCCCCCCTAGGACCATCCAGATCTCCTGGAGAAGACCTGGAGTCCATCCCCATGGAGCTCAGGTGGCCTGGAGACCATCCAACCCCCCCCTAGGACCACCTGGTCCATCCCCGTGGAGCTCAGGTGCCTGGTTCCTCAAGGTTCCTCAGGTGGAACTTCTCCTCCACTCAACCCCGTGGCCTCCTAGAAGGTTTGGAGCTGGAAGGGACCTCAAGGACCATCGAGTCGTGACCTTCTACGGGGACACGGGGACCTTCTGGTGGCTCTGGTGGCTCCAAGGTCACCTTGGAGACCTCCTGAGGGCCAATTAGTTAATGAATTAACGAGTCTTCTTCTCATCTTGGACCACGGAGAAGCCATCGCCTCGTTTCCATGGAAGTTCTCAAGAAGCTACCAGGAGGAACCCATGAAACCTTGAAGGACCCATCACTATGAGAAGGTCCCGGGTCCTTCTGGAGCATCTTGAGAAGCTCGAAGCCACCAGGAGATGGAGCTTGAGGTCCTCCTGAAGCCGGAGGAGCTGGTGGAGACCACCATCTCCTGAGGTTTGGAGCATCTAGAGCTTCATGAAGGGACCCGGGATGGTCTAAGATGCAGAAGAAGTTGAGGAGGAAGCGAGGAACCTTCAAGAAAGGTCCAAGCAAGGGGGTTGCTTCTCCTCGGAAGCCCCGGGAGGTGGAAGGGGAAGGTCCTACTCACCCAAGTTGTCGATGGAGAAGAACCTCTGCTTGGCGTCCACCCGGACGGTCTCGGCGTAGGGACTCCCCACCCCGTAGCCGATGATGTAACCGCGGACCAGGACGTTGGGCTTGAGGGGGGGGGTCCAGGTCATGACGATGCTGGTGGCCAAGGGGCGGACGTGGAGGGAGCTGGGCTGGTCGGGGACCTGGGACTCTGAGGTGGACAAGGAGAAGAGCAAAAATGGTGAGGAAACATCTCCTAGGGGTTCCTCAGCTCCAATCTGGAGGGTCTAGAGGGACTTTATGGAGGAGAAGATGGAGCTGGAGCCCCTTTTATGGAGATTGAGCTTGAGGAAACATCTCCTAGAGGTTCCTCAGCTTCACTGTGAAGGTTCTAGAAGGACCTAATGGAGGGTTTGAGGACCTGGAGCCTCTTTTATGGAGATTGAGCTTGAGGAAACATCTCCTAGAGGTTCCTCAGCTCCACTTTGAAGGTTCTAGAAGGACCTAATGGAGGGTTTGAGGACCTGGAGCCTCTTTTATGGAGATTGAGCTTGAGGAAACATCTCCTAGAGGTTCCCCAGCTCCACTCTGAAGGTTCTAGAAGGACTTTATGGAGGAGAAGATGGACCTGGAGCCTCTTTTATGGAGATTGAGCTTGAGGAAACATCTCCTAGAGGTTCCTCAGCTCCACTTTGAAGGTTCTAGAGGGACTTTATGGAGGAGAAGATGGAGCTGGAGCCCCCTTTATGGAGATTGAGCTTGAGGAAACGTCTCCTAGAGGTTCCTCAGCTCCACCTTGAAGGTTCTAGAGGGACTTTATGGAGGACATGATGGAGCTGGAGCCCCTTCTGTGAAGATTGGACTTGAGGAAACATCTCCTAGAGGTTCCCCAGCTCCACTTTGAAGGTTCTAGAAGGACCTAATGGAGGGTTTGAGGACCTGGAGCCTCTTTTATGGAGATTGAGCTTGAGGAAACATCTCCTAGAGGTTCCTCAGCTCCACTTTGAAGGTTCTAGAGGGACTTTTTGGAGGAGAAGATGGAGCTGGAGCCCCTTTTATGGAGATTGAGCTTGAGGAAACATCTCCTAGAGGTTCCTCAGCTCCACTTTGAAGGTTCTAGAGGGACTTTTTGGAGCCTCCTTCATCCTGGAAGCTTCTAGAAGGTCCCTATGGAGCCTCCATCTATGATTCTATGAGTCTGGAAGGTCCCCATGGAGCCTCCTTCACCCTGAGAAGCTTCTAGAAGGTCCCCATGGAGCTTCCTTCAGCCTGAGAAGCTTCTAGAAGGTCCCCATGGAGCCTCCTTCATCCTGAGAAGCTTCTAGAAGGTCCCTATGGAGCCTCCATCTATCATTTTATGATTCTAGAAGGTCCCCATGGAGCCTCCTTCACCCTGAGAAGCTTCTAGAAGGTCCCCATGGAGCCTCCATCCATGATTTTATGAGTCTAGAAGGTCCCCATGGAGCCTCCTTCCTCCTGAGAAGCTTCTAGAAGGTCCCTATGGAGCCTCCTCCGTCCTGAGAAGCTTCTAGAAGGTCCCCATGGAGCCTTCTTCATCCTAGAAGCTTCTAGAAGGTCCCTATGGAGCCTCCATCTATGATTCTATGAGTCTGGAAGGTCCCCATGGAGCCTCCTTCAGCCTGAGAAGCTTCTAGAAGGTCCCCATGGAGCCTCCATCCATGATTTTATGATTCTAGAAGGTCCCCATGGAGCCTCCTCCATCCTAGAACCTTCTAGAAAGCCCCCACAGACCCACCTCTCCCCCTCCACCCCCTCATTTTTAGGTCTTTATGGAGCTCAACCACCTCTTCCCAGCACCTGGTCCTCTCCAGGCCCCTCAGAAGCTTCCGGAGCCCCTGAGGAACCCGGCTTGGAGGCCCTTTCGGTTACCATCGAGGTCGTTCTCGGGGGTCTCGGCCGTGACCCAGTCGGACGAAGGGCCCGTCCCGTTGACCGTCATGGCGGCTACTTGGAAGCTGTAGTGGGTCCCTTTCTCCAGGCCTGGGGGGACCGGGAAGAGGAGGAGGAAGAGGAGGAAGAGGAAGAGGAGGAAGAGGAAGAGGGGGAGGAAGAGGGGGAGGAAGAGAAGGAGGAGGAAGAGGAGGAGGAAGAGGAGGAAGAGGAAGAAGAGGAGGAAGAGGAAGAAGAGGAGGAAGAGGAAGAAGAGGAGGAAGAAGAGGAAGAAGAAGAAGAAGAGAAGGAGGAAGAGGAGGAAAAAGAGGAAGAAGAGGAAGAGGAAGAAGAGGAGGAGGAAGAAGAAGAAGAAGAAGAAGAGGAAGGAGAAGAGGAAGAGGAAGAAGAAGAAGAAGAGGAGATGGAAGAGGAGGAGGAAGAGGAGGAAGAGGAAGAGGAGGAAGAGGAGGAAGAAGAGGAAGAAGAAGAAGAAGAGGAGGAGGAAGAGGAGGAAAAAGAGGAAGGAGAAGAGGAAGAAGAAGAAGAGGAGGAGGAAGAGGAGGAAGAAGAAGAAGAGGAGGAAGAAGAGGAAGGAGAAGAGGAAGAAGAAGAAGAGGAGGAGGAAGAGGAGGAAGAGGAAGAAGAGGAGGAAGAAGAAGAGGAGGAGGAGGAGGAAGAGGAGGAGGAGGAGGAGGAAGAAGAGGAGAAAGAGGAAGAAGAAGAGGAGGAAGAAGAGGAAGAGGAAGAGGAGGAGGAGGAAGAAGAGGAGGAAGAAGAAGAAGAAGAGGAAGAAGAGGAGGGAGAGGATGAGGAAGAGGAGGAAAAAGAGGAAGAGGAAGAGGAGGAAGAAGAGGAAGAGGAGGAGGAAGAGGAAGAGGAGGAGGAAGAGGAAGAGGAGGAGGAAGAGGAGGAGGAAGAGGAGGAGGAAGAGGAGGAGAAAGAGGAAGAGGAGGAAGAAGAGGAGGAAGAAGAGGAGGAAGAAGAGGAGGAAGAAGAGGAGGAAGAATAGGAGGAAGAATAGGAGGAAGAAGAGGAGGAAGAAGAGGAGGAAGAAGAGGAAGAGGAGGAAGAAGAGGAGGAAGAAGAAGAAGAGGAGGAGGAGGAAGAGGAGGAGGAAGAGGAGGAGGAGGAAGAGGAGGAGGAAGAAGAGGAGGAAGAGGAAGAAGAAGAAGAGGAGGAAGAGGAAGAAGAAGAGGAAGAAGAAGAGGAAGAAGAAGAGGAGGAAGAGGAAGAAGAGAAAGGAGAAGGAGAAGAAGAAGAAGGAGAAGAAGAAACTCAAAAATTGGAGCTTCGAAGCCATCTCCAGGTCCCATCCCACCCCGGAACCTCTTGAGACGCTTTGAGGTTCCTCAACCCGGAGGAGAAGGTGCCCTGGAGACCTCGGAGAAGGTTCTAGAGGGGCAAGAGCCTCCGGAGAAGAAGTTTTGGACCTTGACGGGGTGGGACGGGGCGAGGAGAAGGGTTTGAAGGGCCACGAGGTGGTTCCTCAAGCTTCGATCCGGGTTCCTTCGAGAAGAACCGCCTCCCACCAGCCTCGGGTGGGACCTCCAGCATCTCCAGGCGTGGAGGAAGCCCAGAAAGACCCTTGAGGACCTCAAGACGTGGACCTACTGACCTGAGAAGAGGTACCAGAGGTTGGTGGGCTCCAGGGTCTCCATCTCTCCGCGCCGGGTTGTCCTCCGGTGGCGGATCTTGTAGCCCGTGATGAAACCGTTTTGGGTTCCCGGTGGAGGCGGCAACCAGGTCACCTTGATGCTCTGGAGATAGAAACGAGGAGAAGGTCAAGGTCTTGGGGTCCAGCAGGACCTCGAAGACGTGGAAGGAGGAGAAGGTCGAGCTTCTCCAAGCCTCAAACCCTCAAGTTCTTCTCCAGATCTTCATCCGCGACTCTGTCGTCTCCATCTCCGCACCTGGAGGACCTTCCAAGCGTCCACAAAAGGTGGTTGAGATGCTTCCAAGGAGCTTCAGGAAGGTCCTTCAGGGCTTGGAGGCTTGAAGCCTCCTCCAAGGTGGGTGGAGAGCAACGGGAGGAGGTTCCTCGAGGTCCCGTGGAGCTCGTGGAGCTCCGGGGGTTGGAGATGAGGAGCTGGAGGGCTTCGAGGTGGAACCTCAAGGTGTGGCTTTCGAGCTTGGGGACCTCCCGTGGTGGAGAAGATGATGGGAGCGAGGGAGAAGGTGGCGAGAAGGTGGTGCTGGGGCCACCTGGACTTACCCTGGAGTTGACCACCTCCAAGGAGACGTTCTGGGGGGGCCCGCTGGGCACTGGAAGAGAAGGAGAAGAAGGAGAAGAAGAAGGAGATGGAGAAGATGAGGCTCTTCCGAGGTGGATGAAGGTCCAGGCAACGTGGCTCGTGGGCCTGGGGTCAAAGATCAGGGACTTGGGGGGGTGGAGGGGGGTTGGAAAGACTTTGGAGCTCCTGGAAGGGCTTGGAGGGACCTTGGAGCTCCTGGAAGGGACCTTGGAGGAACCTTGGAGCTCCTGGAAGGGACCTTGGAGGGACCTCAGAGCTCCTGGAATGGACCTTGAAGGGACCTTGGAACTCCTGGAAGGGACCTTGGAGCTCCTGGAATGGGTTCAAAGGGACCTTGGAGCTCCTGGAAGGGACCTTGGAGGGACCTTGGAGCTCCTGGAAGGGACCTTGGAGCTCCTGGAAGGGACCTTGGAGGGACCTCAGAGCTCCTGGAATGGACCTTGAAGGGACCTTGGAGCTCCTGGAAGGGACCTTGGAGCTCCTGGAATAGACCTTGAAGGGACCTTGGAGCTCCCGGAATGGAGCTTGGAGGGACCTTGGAGCTCCTGGAAGGGACCTTGGAGCTCCTGGAATGGGGTTGGAGGGACCTTGGAGCTCCTGGAAGGGACCTTGGAGGGACCTCAGAGCTCCTGGAATGGAGCTTGGAGCTCCTGGAAGGGGTTGGAGGGACCTTGGAGCTCCTGGAATGGACCTTGAAGGGACCTTGGAGCTCCTGGAAGGGACCTTGGAGCTGCTGGAAGGGGTCAGAGGGACCTTGGAGCTCCTGGAAGGGACCTTGGAGCTCCTGGAATAGACCTTGAAGGGACCTTGGAGCTCCGGGAATGGAGCTTGGAGGGACCTTGGAGCTCCTGGAAGGGACCTTGGAGCTCCTGGAATGGGGTTGGAGGGACCTTGGAGCTCCTGGAAGGGACCTTGGAGGGACCTCAGAGCTCCTGGAATGGAGCTTGGAGCTCCTGGAAGGGGTTGGAGGGACCTTGGAGCTCCTGGAATGGACCTTGAAGGGACCTTGGAGCTCCTGGAAGGGACCTTGGAGCTGCTGGAAGGGGTCAGAGGGACCTTGGAGCTCCTGGAAGGGACCTTGGAGCTCCTGGAATGGGTTTGAAGGACCTTGGAGCTCTTGGAATGGACCTTGGAGGGACCTTGGAGCTCCTGAAAGGGACCTTGGAGCTCCTGGAATGGGGTTGGAGGGACCTTGGAGCTCCTGGAATGGACCTTGGAGCTCCTGGAATGGGTTCAAAGGGACCTTGGAGCTCCTGGAAGGGACCTTGGAGGGACCTTGGAGCTCCTGGAAGGGACCTTGGAGGGACCTTGGAGCTCCTGGAAGGGGTTGGAGGGAGCTTGGAGCTCCTGGAATGGACCTTGGAGCTCCTGGAATGGAACCTGGAGCTCCTGGAATGGACCTTGGAGGGACCTTGGAGCTCCTGGATTGGGTCAGAGGGACCTTGGAGCTCCTAGAAGGGGTCGGAGGGACCTTGGAGCTCCTGGAATGGGGTCAGAGGGACCTTGGAGCTCCTGGAAGGGACCTTGGAGGGACCTTGGAGCTCCTGGAAGGGACCTTGGAGGGACCTTGGAGCTCCTGGAAGGGACCTTGGAGCTCCTGGAATAGACCTTGAAGGGACCTTGGAGCTCCCGGAATGGAGCTTGGAGGGACCTTGGAGCTCCTGGAAGGGACCTTGGAGCTCCTGGAATGGGGTTGGAGGGACCTTGGAGCTCCTGGAAGGGACCTTGGAGGGACCTCAGAGCTCCTGGAATGGAGCTTGGAGCTCCTGGAAGGGGTTGGAGGGACCTTGGAGCTCCTGGAATGGACCTTGAAGGGACCTTGGAGCTCCTGGAAGGGACCTTGGAGCTGCTGGAAGGGGTCAGAGGGACCTTGGAGCTCCTGGAAGGGACCTTGGAGCTCCTGGAATGGGTTTGAAGGACCTTGGAGCTCTTGGAATGGACCTTGGAGGGACCTTGGAGCTCCTGAAAGGGACCTTGGAGCTCCTGGAATGGGGTTGGAGGGACCTTGGAGCTCCTGGAATGGACCTTGGAGCTCCTGGAATGGGTTCAAAGGGACCTTGGAGCTCCTGGAAGGGACCTTGGAGGGACCTTGGAGCTCCTGGAAGGGGTTGGAGGGAGCTTGGAGCTCCTGGAATGGACCTTGGAGCTCCTGGAATGGAACCTGGAGCTCCTGGAATGGACCTTGGAGGGACCTTGGAGCTCCTGGATTGGGTCAGAGGGACCTTGGAGCTCCTAGAAGGGGTCGGAGGGACCTTGGAGCTCCTGGAAGGGACCTTGGAGGGACCTTGGAGCTCCTGGAAGGGACCTTGGAGCTCCTGGAAGGGACCTTGAAGGGACTTCAGAGCTCCTGGAAGGGGCCTTGGAGCTCCTGGAATGGGGTCAGAGGGACCTTGGAGCTCCTGGAAGGGACCTTGGAGGGACCTTGGAGCTCGTGGCCCAGGTCCCTTCTCACCATCCGACAAGGTGGAGACGCTGAGCTCGTGGCTGGAGACGCCGGGGCCGTAGCGGTTGAAGGCCACGAGGCGCAGGGAGTACTCGGTGAACTTCTTGAGGGCCTCCAGGCGGTGGGAGAAGCCCTCGACCTCCACGTGCTGGATCAGAGAAGAAGAAGAAGAAGAAGAAGAAGAAGAAGAAGAAGGAAGACTCAATCCACCTTCTTCTAGACCCCTTGGAGGCTCCTCCAAGCCTTGAGGTCTCCAAGACGTGCTTGGAGGAACCTCCTCTGGTGGGAGGTGGCTCCAGATGGACCTTCGAGGCTTAAATACCCCCCGAGGAACCCTTCCAACTTCTCACGTTGGGTCTTCTCGGGGCTCCGAACCCCCCCGAGATGCCACCACCCAAGGTCTTCTCCTCCCTGGAGCTTCTCACCTGCTCCTTGCCGGTCGCCGCCTCCTTCCAGAAGAGTCTGTAGCCTTCGACGGGGCCGTTGACGTAAGCCGGAGGGTCCCAGGTGACCTGGAGGGAGGTCGGCGAGGTGGACACCACCCGGAGGTTCTCGACGGGGCCGGGGACTTGAACTGGAGGAGGAAGACGAGAGGATCAGGGGCTGGGGTGGGTCGGAGGGACCTTGGAGCTCCTGGAAGGGACCTTGGAGCTCCTGGAAGGGAACTTGGAGCTCCTGGAAGGGAACTTGGAGCTCCTGGAATGGAGCTTGGAGCTCCTGGAAGGGGTTGGAGGGACCTTGGAGCTCCTGGAATGGACCTTGGAGGGACCTTGGAGCTCCTGGAAGGGACCTTGGAGCTCCTGGAAGGGGTTGGAGGGACCTTGGAGCTCCTGGAAGGGACCTTGGAGCTCCTGGAATGGACCTTGGAGGGACCTTGGAGCTCCTGGAAGGGACCTTGGAGCTCCAGGAATGGACCTTGGAGGCACCTTGGAGCTCCTGGAAGGGACCTTGGAGCTCCTGGAAGGGGTGGGAGGGACCTTGGAGCTCCTGGAATGGACCTTGGAGGGACCTTGGAGCTCCTGGAAGGGACCTTGGAGCTCCAGGAATGGACCTTGGAGGCACCTTGGAGCTCCTGGAAGGGACCTTGGAGCTCCTGGAAGTGGTTGGAGGGACCTTGGAGGTCTTAGAATGGACCTTGGACCTCCTGGAATGGGGTTGGAGGGACCTTGGAGCTCCTGGAAGGGACCTTGGAGCTCCTGGAAGGGGTGGGAGGGACCTTGGAGGTCTTAGAATGGACCTTGGAGTGACCTTGGAGCTCCTGGAAGGGACCTTGGAGCTCCTGGAAGGGGATTGAAGGGACCTTGGAGCTCCTGGAAGGGGTTGAGAGGGACCTTGGAGCTCCTGGAAGGGGTCGGGAGGCCCTCAAAGACTCACGGGACTCACGTTCTGGTTGAGTGGCCACCTTGATGGGCTGCGAGCTTTCTCCAGGGCCCCACTCGTTGTAGGCCACCACCCGGAAGCTGTAGGTCTCCTGAGGTCTCAGGTTGCCCACGGTGACCTGGAGGCTCCCGCCCTGCGAGGTGTTGACCGCCCGTTCCCTGCAAGAAAGCCCCGAGAAGCCCCTGAGACCCTCGAGAAGCTCCTCGAGCTCCACCTCGTGGTGGACTCGGAAGCCCCTGAGATACGAGGCTCCATCCGAAGCCTCCTGAGAAGCTTCTGGAGCTCATGGGGAGGTTCTCCAGCCCTCAGGGCTTCAATGAAGCCTCAGAACCTTCTCGGAGACCTCAGAACCTCCTCGGAGACCTCAGAACATTCTCCAAGGCCTCAGAACCTCCTCGGAGACCTCAGAACATTCTCCAAGACCTCAGAACCTTCTCCAGGACCTCAGAACCTTCTCCAAGGCCTCAGAACCTTCTTGAAGATCTCAGAACCTTCTCGGAGACCTCAGAACCTTCTCCAGGACCTCAGAACCTTCTTGGAGACCTCAGAACATTCTCCAAGACCTCAGAACCTTCTCGGAGACCTCAGAACCTTCTCGGAGACCTCAGAACCTTCTCGGAGACCTCAGAACCTTCTCCAAGACCTCAGAACCTTCTCCAGGACCTCAGAACCTTCTCCAGGACCTCAGAACCTTCTCCAGGACCTCAGAACCTTCTCCAGGACCTCAGAACCTTCTCAGAGACCTCAGAACCTTCTCGAAGACCTCAGAACCTTCTCCAAGATCTCAGAACCTTCTCCAGGACCTCAGAACCTTCTCCAAGACCTCAGAACCTTCTCCAGGACCTCAGAACCTTCTCAGAGACCTCAGAACCTTCTCCAGGACCTCAGAACCTTCTCAGAGACCTCAGAACCTTCTCCAAGACCTCAGAACCTTCTTGGAGACCTCAGAACCTTCTCCAAGACCTCAGAACCTTCTCCAGGACCTCAGAACCTTCTCGGAGACCTCAGAACCTTCTCGGAGACCTCAGAACCTTCTCGGAGACCTCAGAACCTTCTCCAAGACCTCAGAACCTTCTCCAAGACCTCAGAACCTTCTCCAGGACCTCAGAACCTTCTCAGAGACCTCAGAACCTTCTCCAAGACCTCAGAACCTTCTCCAGGACCTCAGAACCTTCTCAGAGACCTCAGAACCTTCTCCAGGACCTCAGAACCTCCTTGGAGACCTCAGAACCTTCTCCAAGACCTCAGAACCTTCTCGGAGACCTCAGAACCTTCTCGGAGACCTCAGAACCTTCTCCAAGACCTCAGAACCTTCTCCAGGACCTCAGAACCTCCTTGGAGACCTCAGAACCTTCTCCAGGACCTCAGAACCTTCTCCAGGACCTCAGAACCTTCTCCAGGACCTCAGAACCTTCTCCAGGACCTCAGAACCTTCTTGAAGATCTCAGAACCTTCTCGGAGACCTCAGAACCTTCTCCAAGATCTCAGAACCTTCTCCAAGACCTCAGAACCTTCTCCAAGACCTCATCTTGGTGGCTCCATGGGATGAAGATCTGAGCTGGTGGCTCCAGGGGATGAAGAAGATGGAGCTTCTCCTTCCTTTTAGATGCTTGGAGGACCTCCAACTCCTTCATTTTTGCTGCTTGGAGGACCTCAGCCCACGTCGCTTCAGGTTCTTGGAGGACCCGAGGTCCGAATCCACCACCAGGACCACGCAAGGTCCTTCAAACCCCTCGAGGAACCTGTCTAGATGCCTCCAGAGGGCCCCGAGTCCCTTCCACCTCCAGGCTTCCCACGAGGTGAAGCTTGAGGAGCACTCGGAAGGTTCTCCTGAGGTTCTGGGACAGCTTAAAGGGAAGGGAGAAGGTCCACGGGGTCTTCCAACTTACCTGTTGACGCCGTCCCTGGAGAAGAAGACCGTGTAGGCCTGGAGGTGGCCTCGGAGCTCCGAGGGGGGACGCCAGGAGAGGCGGACGAAGCGGCTGGAGACCAGGACGGGGACAACGTCGCGAGGGGCGGAGGGGAGGACACCGGAGCCGGGGGAGGCTGGTGGGGAAGGAGAGGAGACAATCAGAGAAGCCGGGGGGCTCGGAGCGGTGGGAAGGGCCGGAGAAGCCACCGAGGGGACCTCTGAGGGGGTCAAGGGGGGTGGCAGGAGAAGACAAAGGGGTGGGAGGAAGAGAAGAAGAAGCGAGAGTCAAAGAAGAGCTTGGAGGTGGGTCTCGAGAAGAAGCTTGAGAGGAGATGGAGCCTCCGAGGGCTTCAAGGTCATCAGATCGGGGCTTGGAAGGACCTCGAGGTCCATCCAGGTCCTCCTGGAGGAGAACAAGAGGCTGAGAACGTTGAGGTGGCTCATCCCAGCGAGGAGAAACCTCCCTGGAGACCTTCTAGAAGCCTTCAAGCTTCTCTCTGGAGGCTTGGAAGGACCTCAAAGTCCATCCAGGTCCTCCTGGAGGACACGAAGAGGCTGAGAACATTGAGGTGGCTCATCCCAGCGAGGAGAAACCTCCCTGGAGACCTTCTAGAAGCCTTCAAGCTTCTCTCTGCTGGCTTGGAAGGACCTTGAGGTCCATCCAGCTCCTCAAATGGAGCTCCAAGCTCCATCCAACATCTCCAAGGAGACGGAGAAGCCACCACGGCTCTAGGTGGCCTCGTCTAGGACCTCCCCCCTCCACCAGGAGAAGGTTCCTTGGAAGCTCTCGCCCCTCTTGGACCTTCCAACCCTTCTCCTCCTGCAACTTCTGGCCTTCTCCTCAGCTTCTCGGGGCTTGAAGGGCCCTCAAAAGTCTCCTCGGAGGTTTCTCCTCGCCAGGTTGACCCTCCTCACGTTGTCCTCACAGCGAGAGCTTCTCCAGCTCCATCGGGGCTTCTCCACCAGCTCCAGAGGAGCCCACGGAGAAGACCTCGAGGGCCGCAGAACCTCCTGGAGGACACGAAGAGGCTGAGAACGTTGAGGTGGCTCATCCCGGCGAGGAGAAACCTCCCTGGAGACCTTCTAGAAGCCTTCAAGCTTCTCTCTGGAGGCTTGGAAGGACCTCAAAGCCCATCGAGAACCTCTCAACCTGAGGTCCCACCACGAGGAAACCTCCGATCTGCTCCATCTCCACCCTCCACGCGTCCACAAAGGTGGTTTAGATGCTTCTAAAGAAGCCGCGGGAAGGGCTGGGTGGGTTAATTAGGTTAATTAGGTTAATTAGTTCATTACCGGGCTCGGGGATGAGGAGCTGAGCGCTGGCTTGGACCTTCCCGGCTTCGTTCTCCGCGACGCATTGGTAGAAACCTTCATCGGACTTGACCAAGCCCAGAATCCTCAAGTTGCTGCCCCCCTGGAAGGAGAAAAAATTAAGATAATTAAGAAAATTAATTAGGAGAACATCGTTTGGTGGGACCTCAGAGGTCAAACCCCCTTCTTGAAGAGCTTTGGAATGGAGCTTGGAGCTCCTGGAATGGGTTAAGAGGGACCTTGGAGCTCCTGGAAAGGGGTTGGAGGGACCTTGGAGCTCCTGGAAGGGACCTTGGAGCTCCTGGAATGGACCTTGGAGCTCCTGGAATGGACCTTGGAGAGACCTTTGAGCACCTGGAAGGGACCTTGGAGCTCCTGGAATGGCTTGGAGGCACCTTGGAGCTCCTGGAATGGACCTTGGAGGGACCTTGGAGCTCCTGGAAGGGGGTTGGAGGGACCTTGGAGCTCCTGGAAGGGACCTTGGAGCTCCTGGAAGGGGTCGGAGGGACCTTGGAGCTCGTGGAATGGAACTTGGAGCTCCTGGAATGGACCTTGGAGGGTCCTCGAAGCTCCTGGAATGGAGCTTGGAGCTCCTGGAAGGGGTTGGAGGCACATTGGAGCTCCTGGAAGGGACCTTGGAGCTCCTGGAAGGGACCTTGGAGCTCCTGGAATGGGTTGGAGGGACCTTGGAGCTCCTGGAAGGGACCTTGGAGCTCCTGGAATGGGTTGGAGGGACCTTGGAGCTCCTGGAATAAGCCTTGAAGGGACTTTGGAGCTCTTGGAAGGGACCTTGGAGCTCCTGGAAGGGGTTGGAGGGACCTCGGAGCTCCTGGAAGGGACCTTGGAGCTCCTGGAATGGACCTTAGTGGGTCCTTGGAGCTCCTGGAAGGGACCTTGGAGCTCCTGGAAGGGGTTGGAGGGACCTTGGAGCTCCAGGAAGGGACCTTCGAGGGCCCTCGAAGCTCCTGGAAGGGACCTTGGAGCTCCTGGAATGGGTTAAGAGGGACCTTGGAGCTCCTGGAATGGAACCTGGAGCTCCTGGAATGGGTTGGAGGGACCTTGGAGCTCCTGGAAGGGACCTTGGAGCTCCTGGAAGGGACCTTGGAGCTCCTGGAATGGGTTGGAGGGACCTTGGAGCTCCTGGAATAAGCCTTGAAGGGACTTTGGAGCTCTTGGAAGGGACCTTGGAGCTCCTGGAAGGGACCTTGGAGCTCCTGGAAGGGGTTGGAGGGACCTCGGAGCTCCTGGAAGGGACCTTGGAGCTCCTGGAATGGACCTTAGTGGGTCCTTGGAGCTCCTGGAAGGGACCTTTGAGGGCCCTTGAAGCTCCTGGAAGGGACCTTGGAGCTCCTGGAAGGGGTTGGAGGGACCTTGGAGCTCCTGGAAGGGACCTTGGAGCTCTTGGAATGGACCTTGGAGGGTCCTCGAAGCTCCTGGAATGGAGCTTGGAGCTCCTGGAATGGGTTAAGAGGGACCTTGGAGCTCCTGGAAGGGAACTTGGAGCTCCTGGAAGGGACCTTGGAGCTCCTGGAATGGGTTGGAGGGACCTTGGAGCTCCTGGAATAAGCCTTGAAGGGACTTTGGAGCTCTTGGAAGGGACCTTGGAGCTCCTGGAAGGGACCTTGGAGCTCCTGGAAGGGGTTGGAGGGACCTCGGAGCTCCTGGAAGGGACCTTGGAGCTCCTGGAATGGACCTTAGTGGGTCCTTGGAGCTCCTGGAAGGGACCTTGGAGCTCCTGGAAAGGGGTTGGAGGGACCTTGGAGCTCCTGGAAGGGGTTGGAGGGACCTTGGAGCTCCAGGAAGGGACCTTCGAGGGCCCTTGAAGCTCCTGGAAGGGACCTTGGAGCTCCTGGAAGGGGTTGGAGGGACCTTGGAGCTCCTGGAAGGGACCTTGGAGCTCTTGGAATGGACCTTGGAGGGTCCTCGAAGCTCCTGGAATGGAGCTTGGAGCTCCTGGAATGGGTTGGAGGCACCTTGGAGCTCCTGGAAGGGACCTTGAAGGGACCTTGGAGCTCCTGGAAGGGGTTGGAGGGACCTTGGAGCTCCTGGAAGGGACCTTGAAGGGACCTTGGAGCTCCTGGAAGGGGTTGGAGGGACCTTGGAGCTCCTGGAATGGACCTTGGAGCTCCTGCGATGGGTTTTCTCCTCAAAAAACCCCTTCTTTCTAGGTGGCAAACGAGGGGTTTTGGGGCGGAGAAAGACATTTATGGAGTCGACGCCCTCGTAAATGGTTAATAATTAAGAAATGAAGGCTGCTAATTACCACGATCTGGAAATAATCGCTGGGAATCACCACTTCTCCGTTCTTGATCCACTCCACGGTGGGGACGGGCTTGCCGGCCACCGCGCACTCGAATTCGATGTCCAGGCGCTCGTAGGCGAAGAGGCTCCGCGGGCGGGTGAGGAACCAGGGGGGGACTGCGGGGAGATAACGAGGAAACGGCTAATTAGGGCGCAGAGAGCGAATCGCCTCGTTAAGGGGGGAGGAGACGAAGACGCCATCAAAAATAGCGCGAAATCCACTTAGTTTCTGAGCTTCGAAGCGGAATAAGAGGCTCGAAATTTGGGTTTAATTCATTTTTTAGCTCGATAATTAATTAAAGCCGCGATTTAATTGCTTCCGAGAGAAGGAAAGAGGCGTTTAATTGTCTTGGAGCGAGAGGAGAGGGAAGAAAAGCTCGTTAAGTTAATTTTTCCTTTGAAGGAACCTTTGAAGGAACCTTTGGAACCTTTGAAGGAACCTTTGAAGGGACCTTTGGAACCTTTGAAGGAACCTTTGGAACCTTTGGAACCTTTGAAGGAACCTTTGAAGGAACCTTTGAAGGAACCTTTGGAACCTTTGAAGGAACCTTTGGGACCTTTGAAGGAACCTTTGGAGCCTTTGGAACCTTTGAAGGAACCTTTGAAGGAACCTTTGAAGGAACCTTTGGAACCTTTGGAACCTTTGGAACCTTTGAAGGAACCTTTGAAGGAACCTTTGAAGGAACCTTTGGAACCTTTGGAACCTTTGGAACCTTTGAAGGAACCTTTGAAGGAACCTTTGAAGGAACCTTTGAAGGAACCTTTGGAACCTTTAGGACCTTTGGAACCTTTGGAACCTTTGAAGGAACCTTTGAAGGAACCTTTGAAGGAACCTTTGGAACCTTTGGAACCTTTGAAGGAACCTTTGAAGGAACCTTTGAAGGAACCTTTGGAACCTTTAGGACCTTTGGAACCTTTGGAACCTTTGAAGGAACCTTTGGAACCTTTGGAACCTTTGGAACCTTTGAAGGAACCTTTGAAGGAAACTTTGGAACTCATTTCTCTTATCTCATATCTCATCTCTCATATCTCATATCTCATTTCTCATCTCTCATCTCTCATCTCCTATCTCCTATCTCCTATCTATCATCTCATATCTCATCTCTCATGTCTCATCTCTCATCTCTCATACCTCATGTCTCATACCTCATATCTCTTATCTCATATCTCATCTTTCATGTCTCATATCTCATCTCTCATACCTCATCTCTCATATCTCATATCTCATGTCTCATGTCTCATCTCTCATCTCCCATCTCCCATCTCCTATCTCCTATCTATCATCCCATATCTCATATCTCATATCTCATATCTCATCTAATCTCCTATCTCCTATCTCCTATCGTCTCGTCTCATCTCATCTCATCTCATCTCTCATCTCTCATCTCTCATCTCTCATCTCATCTCCTATCTCCTATCTCCTATGTCATATCTCATCTCTCATCTCTCATCTCTCATCTAATCTCATATCTCATCTCCCATACCTCATATCTCATCTCATCTCATATCTCATATACATCATCTCATGTTATATCTCCTATCTCCTATCTCACATCTCATATCTCATCTCTCTTATCTCACATCTCCTATCTCCTATCTCCTATCTATCATCTCATATCTCATCTCTCATCTCTCATATATCTCATATCTCATGTCTCATCTCTCATATCTCATATCTCTTATCTCTTCTCTCATCTCTCATCTCTCATCTCTCATCTCTCATATCTCATCTCCTATCTCCTATTTCCTATCTCCTATCTATCATCATATCTCATATCTCCTCTAATCTCATCTCTCATCTCGCATCTCTCATCTCTCATCTCTCATCTCTCATATCTCATATCTCATATCTCATATCTCATCTCATCTCTCATATCTCATATACATCATCTCATGTCATATCTCTTATCTCTTATCTCTTATCTCTTATCTCATATCTCATGTCTCATATCTCATATCTCATATCTCATACCTCATCTCTCATCTCTCATCTCTCATCTCTCATCTCTCATCTCTCATCTCTCATCTCTCATCTCTCATATCTCATCTCTCATCTCTCATACCTCTTATCTCATATCTCATCTCATGTCACATCTCATATCTCATATACATCATCTCATGTCGTATCTCATATCTCTTATCTCTTCTCTCATATCTCATCTCTCATCTCTCATCTCTCATCTCCTATCTCCTATCTCGTATCTCGTATCTCGTATCTCCTATCTCCTATGTCATATCTCCTATCTCATCTCTTATCTCTCATATCTCATCTCTCATACCTCTTATCTCATATCTCATATCTCATGTCTCATGTCTCATGTCTCATCTCCTATCTCCTATCTCCTATCTATCATCTCACATCTCATCTCTCATCTCTCATATATCTCATCTCTCATCTCTCATCTCTCATATCTCATATCTCATATCTCATGCCTCATCTCTCATATCTCTTATCTCTTATCTCTTATCTCTTATCTCTTATCTCTTATCTCTTACCTCTTATCTCATCTCTCATATCTCTTATCTCTTATCTCTTATCTCTTACCTCTTATCTCACCTCTCACCTCTCATCTCTCTTATGTCTTATCTCTTATCTCTTATCTCTTATCTCATATCTCTCTTATCTCTTATCTCTTATCTCTTATCTCTTATCTCTTATCTCTTATCTCTTATCTCATCTCTCATATCTCTTATCTCTTATCTCATCTCTCATCTCTCATCTCTCATGTCTCATCTCTCATCTCTCTTATCTCTTATCTCTTCTCATCTCTCATCTTTCATCTCTCATCTCTCATGTCTCTTATCTCTTATCATCTCTCATCTCTCATCTCTCTTATCTCTCATCTCTCATCTCTCATCTCTCATCTCTCTTATCTCTTATCTCTTATCTCTTATCTCTTATCTCTTATCTCATCTCTCATCTCTCATCTCTCATCTCTCTTATCTCTCTTATCTCTTAACTCTTATCTCTTATCTCTTATCTCTTATCTCTTATCTCTTATCATCTCTCATCTCTCTTATCTCTTATCTCTTATCTCTTATCTCTTATCTCTTATCTCATCTCTCTCATCTCTCTTATCTCTTATCTCTTATCTCTTATCTCTTATCTCTTATCTCATCTCTCTCATCTCTCTCATCTCTCTCATCTCTCTTATCTCTTATCTCTTATCTCTTATCTCTTATCTCTTATCTCTTATCTCTTATCTCTTATCTCATCTCTCATATCTCTTATCTCTTATCTCATCTCTCTTATCTCTTATCTCTTATCTCTTATCTCTTATCTCTTATCTCATCTCTCATCTCTCTTATCTCTTATCTCATCTCTCATCTCTCATCTCTCATCTCTCATCTCTCATCTCTCATGTCTCATCTCTCATCTCTCTTATCTCTTATCTCTTCTCATCTCTCATCTTTCATCTCTCATCTCTCATGTCTCTTATCTCTTATCATCTCTCATCTCTCATCTCTCTTATCTCTCATCTCTCATCTCTCATCTCTCTTATCTCTTATCTCTTATCTCTTATCTCTTATCTCTTATCTCTTATCTCTTATCATCTCTCATCTCTCTTATCTCTTATCTCTTATCTCTTATCTCTTATCATCTCTCATCTCTCATCTCTCTTATCTCTTATCTCTTATCTCTTATCTCATCTCTCTCATCTCTCTTATCTCTTATCTCTTATCTCTTATCTCTTATCTCTTATCTCATCTCTCTCATCTCTCTTATCTCTTATCTCTTATCTCTTATCTCTTATCTCTTATCTCTTATCTCTTATCTCATCTCTCATATCTCTTATCTCTTATCTCTTATCTCTTATCTCTTATCTCTTATCTCATCTCTCTTATCTCTTATCTCTTATCTCTTATCTCTTATCTCTTATCTCATCTCTCATCTCTCATCTCTCTTATCTCTTATCTCATCTCTCATCTCTCATCTCTCATCTCTCATCTCTCATCTCTCATCTCTCATCTCTCTTATCTCTTATCTCTTCTCATCTCTCATCTTTCATCTCTCATCTCTCATGTCTCTTATCTCTTATCATCTCTCATCTCTCATCTCTCTTATCTCTCATCTCTCATCTCTCATCTCTCATCTCTCTTATCTCTTATCTCTTATCTCTTATCTCATCTCTCATCTCTCATCTCTCATCTCTCATCTCTCTTATCTCTCTTATCTCTTATCTCTTATCTCTTATCTCTTATCTCTTATCTCTTATCTCTTATCATCTCTCATCTCTCTTATCTCTTATCTCTTATCTCTTATCTCTTATCTCTTATCATCTCTCATCTCTCATCTCTCTTATCTCTTATCTCTTATCTCTTATCTCTTATCTCTTATCTCTTATCTCTTATCTCTTATCTCATCTCTCTCATCTCTCTTATCTCTTATCTCTTATCTCTTATCTCTTATCTCTTATCTCATCTCTCTCATCTCTCTCATCTCTCTCATCTCTCTCATCTCTCTTATCTCTTATCTCTTATCTCTTCTCTCTTCTCTCTTCTCTCTCTTCTCTCTTATCTCTCATCTCTTCTCTCTTCTCTCCTTCCATCCCACCTCGTTTCCCACCGTATCTTATCACCACATAAAAACAGGCTGAGAGGGGCTGAGGGACTCGTGGTTCTTCACCCTGGAGAAGAGAAGCCTCCACGCAGGAGACCTTCAAGCCTCTTCCACTCTGGAAAGAGCCTCCAGCAAGCTCTGAAGGCCTCTTGATCAAAGGTCCCACTGATAAGACCCGGAGAACACCTCGAAGCTTCAAGAGGGGACCTTGAGACGAGCCCTTAGCTCGAAAGGTCCTCCTGGGAGGCTGAGGAGCTCCTGGTCGAGGTTCCTCAGAGCAGTGGTGGCCGCCCCATCCCTGGAGGCCTTCAAGGCCACCTTGGATGGAGCTTGGAGCCCTCCATCCTTGAGAAGACCCTAAACTCGTTGACTTTTCTTCAGGAGACGGCGAACCTTCTGGCTTCCGAGGGTGGGAATCGAAGCGACTCGAGGAGCTGGAAGCCCCAAAATTCTCGAGAAAGGGACTTATGGACCACGAAAACTGAAATGGGAGAGGTTGACGAGCTTACCCATCACCGAGAGCTCAGCCGAGCCGCTGCTGGTCTCGTTTCTGTAGGTGACCACGCACGTGTAGGTCCCGGCGTCGGCGTCCGTCACGTTGGAGATGAGGAGGTTGCTCCCGGCCAGTAACGAGTATTTCCTGGACCTGAAAACATCGTTACGTTAGCGCCTTCGTTAAGAGAAACACCTCAGGCGTGTCCTTCCAGAGACGTTGCTCTTCTCCGGACGTCCTCAACCTCCTTCTCGAGGTGAGGAACCAGGATGAAACCCACCATCCAAGGCTTGGTCCCACCAGAGGTGAGTCCAGAGGGAGAAGAAGCTCCTTGCACCTTCTCAGGGTTCCTCCTTCCTTACCTGAGGGGGAGAACTTCATCTCCTCGCAGCCAGGTGAAGGTGGGGGGGGGGGACCCGGCCACGCAGCACTCCAGGACGGCGTCTTCTCCTGCCGTGGCCACCACGTTGGACGGTCTCTGCAGGAAGAACTGCTGCCTGGCGAGCCCTGGATCTGCAAGGGAAGACGAAGCCGTCGAGGTCCTCCCCAGCCCAACGAAGCCTTCTCCTCGCTGGGGACGCCCGGAGCTCCAGAGCCAGCGGGAGGTGGAGCTCGATGGGCTTGGAGGTCCCTTCAAGCCAACCCAACCCAACCCAAGCCAAGCCAACGGTTCGATGAGGCCGTGAAATACGGTGAGAGAAGAGAAAGTGGCGAGTTAGGAGATGAGGAGTGGAAGAACTTGAAGAATCTTTCCTTTCCTTCCTTTTCTTTTCTTCCTTTTCTTTCTTTTCCTTTCCTTTCCTTTCCTTTCCTTTCCTTTCCTTGTCCTTTCCTTCCTTTCCTTTCCTTTCCTTTCCTTTCCTTTCCTTTCCTTTCCTTTCCTTTCCTTTCCTTCTTCCTTTCCTTTCCTTTCCTTTCCTTTCCTTTCCTTTCCTTTCCTTTCCTTTCCTTTCCTTTCCTTTCCTTTCCTTTCCTTTCCTTTCCTTTCCTTTCCTTTCCTTTCCTTTCCTTTCCTTTCCTTTCCTTTCCTTTCCTTTCCTTTCCTTTCCTTTCCTTTCCTTTCCTTTCCTTTCCTTTCTTTCCTTTCCTTTCCTTTCCTTTCCTTTCCTTTCCTTTCCTTTCCTTTCCTTTCCTTTCCTTTCCTTTCCTTTCCTTTCCTTTCCTTTCCTTTCCTTTCCTTTCCTTTCCTTTCCTTTCCTTTCCTTTCCTTTCCTTTCCTTTCCTTTCCTTTCCTTTCCTTTCCTTTCCTTTCCTTTCCTTTCCTTTCCTTTCCTTTCCTTTCCTTTTCTTCCTTTTCCTTTCCTTTTCCTTTCCTTTTCCTTTATTTTCTTTTCTTTCCTTTTCTTTCCTTCCTTTTCTTTCCTTCCTTTTCTTTCCTTCCTTTTCTTTCCTTTTCTTTCCTTTCCTTCCTTTCCTTTCCTTCCTTTTCTTTCCTTTTCTTTCCTTTCTTTCCTTTTCTTTCCTTCCTTTTCTTTCCTTCCTTTTCTTTCCTTTTCTTTCTTTCTTTCCTTTTCTTTCCTTCCTTTTCTTTTCTTCCTATTCTTTCCTCTCCTTTTCTTCCTCATCTTTCCTTTTCTTTTCTTCCTGGTCTTTTCTTCCTTTTATTTCCTTTCCTTTTCTTTCCTTTCTTTCCTTCCCTTTTCTTTCCTTTTCTTCCTTTTCTTTCCTTTTCTATTCTATTCTTCCTTTTCTTTTCCTTTTCTTCCTTTTCTTTTCTTTCCTTTCCTTTTCTTTCCTTTTCTATTCTTCCTTATCTTTCCCTTTCTTTCCTTCCTTTTCTTTCCTTCCCTTTCTTTCCTTCCTTTTCTTCCCTTTCTTTCCTTCCTTTTCTTTTCTTCCTTTTATTTCCTTTCCTTTTCTTTCCTTTCCTTCCTTTTCTTCCTTTTCTTTTCTTCCTTATCTTTCCTTTTCTATTCTTCCTTTCCTTTCCTTTCCTTTCCTTTCCTTTCCTTTCCTTTCCTTTTCCTTTCCTTTCCTTTCCTTTCCTTTCCTTTCCTTTCCTTTCCTTTCCTTTCCTTTCCTTTCCTTTCCTTTCCTTTCCTTTCCTTTCCTTTCCTTTCCTTTCCTTTCCTTTCCTTTCCTTTCCTTTCCTTTCCTTTCCGTCCCTCTCTTCTTCTTCTTCTTCTTCTTCTTCTTCTTCTTCTTCTTCTTCTTCTTCTTCTTCTTCTTCTTCTTCTTCTCCTTCTCCTTCTCCTTCTCCTTCTCCTTCTCCTTCTCCTTCTCCTTCTCCTTCTCCTTCTTTTTCTTCTTCTTTCTCCTCCTCCTCCTCCTCCTCCTCCTCCTCCTCCTCCTCCTCCTCCTCCTCCTCCTCCTCCTCTTCTTCTTTCTCTTCTCCTCGATGATCCTGACGTTCCACCTAGAGCTTCTCTGACCCTCCTCACTTCCAGCTGATGAAATTTCTGGAGCTGGAAGGGACCTTCAAGGACCATCAAGCGTCTGCTCCGCGTGCATCTACGGCCACCAGGTTCATGATGGAGAAGCCCGCGAGGCCCCAGCTCTTTATAAAACATCTTTCTAGAGTCGTAGAACCATCCAACCGCTTGGAGAAGACCTCAAGCTCGTTTGTTGCTAACGGAGGTTGAAGGCTTCACTAGAATCATGGAATGGGTTGGGTTGGAAGCCTTGTGGAGAAGAGGGAGCTGGGCTCTTCTCCCAAGGGAGGAACCCACCTGCTTCTAAACTTCTCCAGATGAAGAAGAACGTGCGACTTGAAGGAACCCAAGTGAGATGAACCATCCGGGCTCCTAAAGGTGGTTTAGGGGGTTGATCGAGGTCTTACCTGCTAAAACTCGGACCTCGGCGTCGTTGCCGGTCCTGGAGCTGGCGGGGTTCTTGGCCAAGCACCTGTAGACGCCGCTGTCTCCGTGCTGGATCCTGCTGATCTGGAGAGCTCCGGAGGGAGGACGGCCACGCGGGCGTCCAGAGGGATGAGGTCCTCCTGGTTTCGCTGCCAGTGAACGGTGGGCGCGGGCTCCCCCACCACTTCGCACTTGAGGAGGACGGTGTCTCCCGCGAAAGCCGTGACCGAGTCCGTCTGGGAAAGGAACCTCAGAGGTCCTGCAAGAAGAAAAAAAAAAAAAAACCAACCCAACCCCTTGAAGCAATTTTGGAGCTGCTGGAAATCCAAGTTACGAGCTGGCGTGGTGGGAATTCCAAAATAAATTAAATGGAAGATGATCTACGAGGACGTCTCATGCTTCACCCAACGGGGAGGAGCTTTTTCTGAGGGCCTGGAGTGACGGGATGAGGGGTCCTGGCTTGAAATTGGAAGGGGGAAGACTTAGATGAGGTGTTAGGATGAAATTCTTCACGCTGATGCAAGGAGGACCTGGTTGAGGTTACCCAGAGCAAATTTTTTTGAGAATTGTAGAATGGGTTGGGTTGGAAGGGACCTCAAAGCCCATCCAGATCCATCCCTCCCGCTGGATCAGGGGCTCCAAGCTCCATCCAAGCTGCCCTTGAGCACCTCCAGCGATGGGGCAACCACAGCTTCTCAGGAAAAACCCTTCCAGGGCCTCCCCGCCCTCCTAGGAGGACATTTCTTCTCAAGGTCTCATCTCTTTGAGCTTCAAGCCGTTCCCTTCATCCCATCCCCGCGCTCCCAGCTCCAAAATCGCCTCCCCGGCCACTCCTCGGACTCGCTACCAGCCTAACGAGAAGGATTCGAGGGGAAGGATTTCGATATTACAATAAAATTAATATTAAGAAGATATTTTATTCGATACGCGACGTTGGGGGCCCCTCAGGGTTGGCGAGACGGAAGCGGAAGCCATTTCCCACAGAGGGAAGGAGAGCGAGATGGTCCGAGAAGCCGAGGAGGGGGACCCGCCAAGCGTTTCAAGAGCAGCCCAGGGCAGAAGAGGACACAGCGAGAAATCGTACGCTTAATTCCGGCTTCAAAGTCGGGGCCTCGACCAGCCGGATCCACTGGGAGGCGTCCCTGCCCACGGCACGGAGTTGGAATGGGATGGGCTTCAAGGACCTTTCCAAGCCAACCGTTCCATGATTCTACGATTCTAGGGATTCTACGATGCTAAGATTCTAGATTCTGTGATTCTGTGAGTCTATGATTCTACGATTCTACAATTCTATGATTCTATGATTCTACAATTCTATGATTCTGTGATTCTTCGATTCCACGATTCTGTGATTCTTCGATTCCACGATTCTATGATTCTACAATTCCACAATTCCAAGATTCTACAATTCTACAATTCCACGATTCTACGATTCTATGATTCTATAATTCTTCGATTCTACAATTCTATGAGTCTATGATTCTATGATTCTAAGGTTCTACAATTCTATGATTCTACGATTCTTGGATTCCACAATTCTATAATTCTATGATTCCACAATTCTATGATTCTAAGATTCCACAATTCTATGATTCTGTGATTCCACGATTCTAAGATTCTACAATTCTACGATTCCGTGATTCCACGATTCTAATATTCTATGATTCTTCAATTCCACCATTCTATGATTCTAAGATTCTGTGATTCTACGATTCTATGATTCTACAATTCTATGATTCAACGAATCCATGATTCTACGATTCTACAATTCTACAATTCTACGATTCTATGATTCTACGATTCTACAACTCTACAATTCCACGATTCTACGATTCTATGATTCTACGTTTCTACAATTCTGTGATTCTCTGGTTCTATGACTCTACGATTCCACGATTCTATGATTCTACGATTCTCTGATTCTCTGATTCTACATTTCTATGATTTTATGGTTCTGTGATTCTATGATTCTGTGATTCTATGATTCTACAATTCTACGATTCTGTGATTCTTCGATTCCACGATTCTATGATTCTATGATTCTACAATTCTACAATTCTACGATTCTACGATTCTACGATTCTACAACTCTATGATTCTGTGATTCTTCGATTCTACGATTCTATGAGTCTACGATTCTATGATTCTAAGGTTCTACGAATCTATGATTCTGAGGTTCTACAATTCTGTGATTCTACGATTCTTTGATTCCACAATTCTATGATTCCATAGTTCTATGATTCTAAGATTCTGTGATTCTGTGTTTCTACGATTCTATGATTCTACAACTCTACGATTCTATGATTCTATGATTATACGATTCTATGATTCTACGATTCCACAATTCCATGATTCTATGATTCTACGAATATACGATTCTATGATTCCACAATTCTACGATTCTATAATTCAACAATTCTACGATTCCACAATTCTATGATTCTACGATTCTGTGATTCTTCGATTCTATGATTCTATGAATCTACGATTCTGTGATTCTATGATTCTACGATTCCATGATTCTATGGTTCTATGATTCTACAATTCTATGATTCTACAATTCTATGATTCTACAATTCTACGATTCTACAATTCTGTGATTCTATGATTCTACGATTCTACTATTCTATGATTCTCTGATTCTATGATTCAACAATTCTATGATTCTATGATTCTACGATTCCATGATTCTATGAGTCTATGGTTCTATGATTCTACGATTACTATGATTATATGATTCTACGATTCTAAGAGTCTACAATTCTTCAATTCCATGATTCTACAATTCTACGATTCCATGAGTCTATGATTCCACGATTCTATGGTTCTACGATTCTACGATTTTACGATTCCACAATTCTATGATTCAACGATTCATGATTCTCTGATTCTATGATTCTACAATTCTGTGATTCTATGATTCTATGATTCTTCGATTCCACGATTCTTCGATTCTATGATTCTATGAATCTACGATTCCATGATTCTATGATTCCACGATCCTACAATTCTACGATTCTATGATTCTGTGATTCTATGATTTGTGATTCTATGACTCAAAGATTCTCCAATTCCAGGATTCTATGATTCTATGATTCCACGATTCTACGATTTTATGAATCTACGATTCTACGATTCTATGATTCTCTGATTCTTTGATTCCACGATTCTATGAGTCTACGATTCCACAATTCTATGATTCTAAGATTCTACAACTCTACGATTCCACAATTCCACGATTCTATGATTCTACGATTCTACAATTCTATGATTTTTCGATTCCATGATTCCACAATTCCACGATTCTACGATTCTATGATTTTTCGATGAGGTTTAACAAGGCCACATGCCGGGTCCTGCACTTGGGGCACAACAACCCTGAGCAGCTCCAGCCTAGGAGAAGTCTGGCTAGAAAGCTGCCTGGAGGAGAGGGACCTGGGGGGGTTGGTTGAACAGGAGCCAGCGGTGGCCCAGGTGGCCAAGAAGGCCAAGGGCATCTTGGTCTTGAGAGTTGGTCTCTCAAAGGAATGAGCAACCAGCTCTCTGCTCGGGCTGTTTTCTAGAGAAGCCACAGAGCATTGAGTCCAGAGTTGGATTTAATGCTCAAGGCCAGGCTGAGAGAGTTGGGGTTGGTCAGCCTGGAGAAGAGAAGGAGCATCTTCCAGCGCTGAGAGGGGCTCCAGGAAAGGTGGGAAGGGGCTTTTTCCGAGGGCTTGGAAGGACACGACGAGGGGAAACGGCTTTAAATTGGAGAGGGGGAAGATTTCGATCAAGGAAGAACTTCTCCACGCTGAGGGCGAGGAGCAGAGGTGGCTGCCCCATCCCTGGAGGTGTCCAAGGCCACGTTGGATGGAGCTTGGAGGTCCTGAACCAGTGGGAGGTGTGGAACTAGGTGGGCTTCGAGGTCCCATCCAACCCATTCCATGACTCTAAGCTTCGACGCTTCCCTCGTCGCTCCCAAACCCTCTTCCCGGAATCCACCTTCACCCCAAACCCAGAGGCCACGAGTCCCTCTGAAGCGCCAAGTCACACGGTTGGGCTTGAGGATCCCAAAGGTCTTCTCCAACCTCGGGATTTTACGACTTAACGAAGCGCGAGGGCGACTTTTAGCAACACGAATCGTTAGCGACCACGGCAACCGTGGAGCAACGACCTCCAAATATTTTATTCCAGCATCAAATCAACCTTCCTGCCTCGGGGAGAAAAACTGGGCCACGTCGCCCTGGAAGACGCATCTACGAGCTCAATATTATTATTTTTCTCTTGCTAAGGAAGATTAGAAAGAGTCGTTATATAACGGGATGAGCCACTAATGGAAAAAAAAGGATAATAACGGGAGGGAAACTGAAAATAAAAATCAAAAAAATCGCATTAAAACTCTTAAACTTGCACCTACGTCGAAACCCGGAGGCAGAAAGAGGTTGGGATGAGCTCTTGCTTGCGTCCGAGTTTGTTGAATTACACGGCGCTCCGGGATTAACGAGGATCTCGTTAAAACTCCTCCGGAGGCAGAGGGGAGGATTATGTGGAGGGAGGGGGGTTGGGACCGACCTTCTCCATCCGATTTTAATGAAAAGTCAGATTTTTCAGGCTGAGAAATCTTCTCCCCCCAGCCTGGAGCATCTGGTTTGGGTTGGAAGGGACCTCCAAGCCCATCCAGTTCCACCCCCAGCCCCAGGCAGGGCCACCTCCCGCTGGATCAGGAGCTCCAAGCCCCATCCGACCCAACCTTGAAGCCCTCCAGGGATGGGGCAACCACAGCTTCCTTGGACAACGTGGGATGGGGTCCCACCAACCTCAACTTGAAGAATTTCTTCCTAAAATCTAATCTCAACCTTCCCTCTTCCAACTTCAAGCCGTTCCACCTTGTCCCATCGCTCCGTGTCCTCGTAGAAAGCCCCTCCCCAGCTTTCCTGGAGCTCCTTTCAGCCCTGGAAGCTGCTCTAAGGTCTCTCCAGAGCCTTCTCCAGGTTGACCAACCCCAACTCTCCCAGCCTGGCCTTATACCGGAGCTTCTCCAGCCCTCAGATCATCTTGGTGGCCTCACGTGGACCCTTTCCAACAGTTCCATGTCCTTCTACTGAGGATTCCAGATAAGATAAATGAATAAATGTAGCGTGCGCCCACTTCCCCCAATTATTTTTATTCTTTAATTGCTTTTTCTATCATTTCTATCCTATTTCCATAGAAATTTGGACCTAACCCCAAAATCTTGATGGTTCTGTGGGTTTTTATTATTTTATTATTATTTTCTGTGGGTTTTTGATGGGTTTTATTGTTGATTGGGTGTTTTCCTAGTGAGTTTTCCGTAGAATCAGAGGATCATGGAACGATTGACGTACGAAGAGACCTTAAAGCCCATCCAGCTCGCCTGCCGTGGGCAAGGACACCTCCCGCTGGCTCACGGAATCGTTTGGTTGGAAAAAACCTTCGAGATCATCAAGTCCACCTCTAAAAATGATTCCTGAGCACCTTCTTTATCCATCTTCTAAACATCTCCAGGGATGGAGACTCCACCACCTCCCTGGGCAGCCCCTGAGGACCCGTTTGATGAAGAAATTGGTCTTGATGTTTAATCTGAACCTCCCCTGGTGCAGCTTGATCCCATTTTCTCTCATCGTTAACCAGGTCCGGGACCTTCCCACCCTCCCAGGAGAATATTTTTTCTTAAAATCTCATCTCAACCTCCCCTCTTCCATCTTAAATGAGGAAATAAATAAAAAAAAATGAACATAACGCCTCCTATAGCTTCATATTGTCTTATTTGGGCTTCCTGCCTGCTTGGAAGGTCTTCCATGAGCTCCAAAGTCGATAAATATTTGTAGAACACGCTCTGCTAAAAAAAACCCCTCTGGCTCGGTCGTAAAACACGACGGGAAGAGTGGAGAAACTCTCCAAAATGACTCATCTCCAATTACTCACGGCACGTAACGATGCCCCATCCCTGGAGGTGGCCAAGTCCAGGCTGGATGGGCTTATGTTCAACCCAATCCAGCGGAAGGAGGTTGGAACGGGATGAAATTTAAGTTCCTTCCACCTCGAGCCATTCCACGACCTTGAAGCTCCCTTCCAACCCAACCCATTCCATGATTCTTCGATTTTAAGAGAGGGGATGGAAAATTCCTCTGTGGACTCTTCATTTCTGACTTAAGATCTTGGAGACCAGCCACCGGCCCAGGTGAGCTTTGAGGAATGAATTATAAACCCATGAAAATCGAGTTGATCTCGGAAACGCCGACAGCTTCTCAGTTCCAGGATTTTCCTTTTTTTTTTTTTGCCTCAAACCACCAGCATAATAAACGCTAATTATTCGAATCGTTTCAGTGCCAGAGGTGTCCCTGCCCATGGCCGCGGGGTTGGAACTGGATGATCTTGAAGGTCCTTTCCTTAACCCACTCTATAATTCCTTGCTTCAACTCTTTCTGCGTGGTTGTACGTCAATCAAGTCTCCAAAACCACCATACGCACCATCTATTCCTCACTAGGTGGTGAGGTTGACGTCCCCGAGGGACGTGGTGCCATCCAGAAGGACCTTGAGAAGCTGGAGAACGGAGCTTGAGAGAACCTCAGGAGGTTCCCGTCCCTGGGAACATTCAAGGTCAGGTCGGATGGGGCTCTGAGCAAGCGGATCCAGTCGAAGATGTTGTAGAATCGTAGAATCATCACCAGGTTGGACGAGACCCATCGGATCATCGAGTCCAACCATTCCTAAACCCAGAGAGCCAACCGTGTCCTGGGCTGCATCCAGAGCAGGGGGACCCAAAGCAGAGGGAGGGAGGGGATTCAACCCCTCTGCTCCTCTCTAGTGAGACCCCACCTGGGGTCCTACATCCAGTTCTGGAATCCTCAGCACAGGGAGGACATGGATCTGTTGAAGCAAGTCCAAAGGAGACCATGGAGATGATTTGGGGCCTGGAGAACCTCTACGCTGAGGACAGGCTGAGAGAGTTGGGGTTGTTCAGCCTGGAGAAGAGAAGGCTCATCCAAACGAGGGATGAGAAGAACGCCGCAGGCAGAAGAGCCCAGCGGAAAGAGGGGAGATGAGCCGAGATCTTAGGAAGTGAAGTTTTTCTGGGAGGGCGGAGAGGTCCTGGACCAGGTTTCTCAGAGAAGAGGTGGTTGCTCCATCCCTGGAGGGGTCCGAGGCCGGGTTGGATGAGGCTCCCGCTGGATCGGGGGCTCCAAACCTCATCCAACCCGGCCTTGAAGGCCTCCAGGGATGGGGCAACCTGGGCCAGGACCTCCCCACCCTCAGCGTGAAGAATTTCTTCGCAAAATCTCATGCAAATCTCGCCCCCTCCAGTTTAAAGAAGAACCTCCCTGGACCTGCTGGTCACGCCGTGTCTGATCCAAGCCAAGATGCCCTTGGCCTTATCATAGAATGACCAGCTTGGAAGAGACCCACCAGCTCAAACAGGAGGCTGAGGAGAGACCTTATCTACCCATAAGCCCCTGCAAGAAGGTTGCACCTAGGTGGATGTTGGTCTCTCCTCCCCAAAATGGCATCAAGCTGCACCAGGGGAGGTTCAGATTAGACATCGAGAAGAATTTCTTCACTGAAAAGGTCCTCAGGGGCTGCCCAGGGAGCTCCTCCTCTTCGCGTCCTTGCCCTGCCTAGAAACGCGGCTTTAATTAGCAAAGTTCATTTAGGAGAAAGGTTTCGCTTTGGATTCCGCGGAGATTTACGGCGACCGAACCGGAGGAGATTGGATTGAAGAAGGAGCAGCCGCCGTTAACGAGGGCACGAGGTCCCAGGGAATTAAAATGATGGAGTTTCATAGATCATCAGCACTGGAGGTGGCTCTCAGCCCGTGGATCCATGACCAGTTGACCTTCCAGGAAAGGTTTTTTCCCCACCGCGTCGGCTCGTCCTCTGTCTGCTCAAACCCTGAGCGAGCGAAATCCCACCATCTCCTCGGGATGACGTGTCAGGACGTGATTTTATGGAAACGGAGCCTCTTCGTCTTCTCAAGACAAAGGTGCTGCTGGGGGACAACAGTCGAAGCCTGGAAAGAAACAGCATCTCTTCTCCTCCTCCCTCAAGCCATCTCCCATCGGGAGGCTCTGGAGCCAAGAAGGACCCCTCTGCCTTTAGTTCTTCTCACTCTCAGCTGCAGGTTCAGCCTCTTGGAGGCAGAGGATGCCCCAGGAGGTGGTGGAATCCCTATTCCTGGAGGGGTTTAGAAGCTGCGTAGATGAAGTGCTTCAGGATCTGATTTTTAGTGGACAGGGACGGTTGGGCTTGATGAACTCAGAGGTCTTACTTACTGCCTGGTGGGTAGATCCACTGTGCCTCGTCCATGAAGGAAGGATCAGGCTGTCTCTGCAGGAGGTGGCCATGGGCACCAAGACCTGGAGAAGCTGCACTCGTAACGGCAATCGTAGAGTCATAGAATCACCAGGTTGGAAGAGACCCTCAGGATCTCAGTGGACCTCAGTGGAGCAATCGACAGCCTTATCTAGCCTGGCTTCTTCTCAGCCTGCTGACAAATTCTCTGATGACCAACCTAATGTTGAGGGGATCTTGCTCCTCCACTTATGACCATGAAGAATAGAGGGATCCCGTTTTCTTTAATTACAATCTAATACGAGAAAAACCTGTTGAGCTCTAACTCGGACCCCTAATCCTTATTTATTCTTGACTCCTCTCAGGGAGTTGGAGAGAGCAATGAGGTCTCCCCTCAGCCTCCTCTTCTCCAGGATAAACACCTCCAGCTCTCTCAGCCGTTCCTCTTCTTCTCCAGCCCCTCAACATCTTCGTTGCTCTTCTCTGGACACCCTCAAGGACCTCAACGTCCTTCTTGTAGGAGAAGGAAGCAGCTCTGAGTTTCTCTCCAGCGCTCCCATTCCCGTTTCTATCCGCATCACTAGAAAAAACTCGGAAAAACGGAATCTTGCGCAGAAATGGAAGACTAAGAAAATGAGGATCCCTACCATTGACACAAACATGATCTTCCACCCATCAGGGCTCAACCGCACCTATAATTATCAAGCTTATTGATGTTTCAACTAAACGTTAAGGAGAAATTCTTCACGCGGAGGGTGGTGAGGCCACCGATCCACTTTTCTAGGGAAGTGGGGGCTGCCTCATCGCTGGAGGGGTTCAGGGTTGGGTTGGATGGGGCTTGGAGCAACCTGACCCGGTGGGAGGTGTCCGCGCCCCTTCCAGCCTAAACTATTCTATGATTCCAGCCCATCCGTGTTGGGGTCGGTTCCGAAGAGATTCCCAGCTCCTTTCTAGCTTTTATTTGAAGTCTTTCCAACCACCTTTTTCCTCAATAACGAGGTGATCGAGGACTCTCGCTACATCCTTCTCCAGACTGACGAAGAGGCTCTATAAAACCTCAAGCAAACATCTTTTACGAAGGAATTCGTTGAGTCAACGAGGAGCTGGAGGGGTTTGTCACCAGGTATCTGAGAACTTTTGCTGTGTTCCCAGACAAACATATTAAAGGAGACACAAAGAAGCTGCCAATTCCAATTAGGTGCATAATGAGTCCTTCCTCGTGGATGAAGAAGTTCCTAAACCATAAGAATTTGTACGTTCAGTGCCCTAGAGAAGTTTGGAAATAAAAATAGGAATGTTCCTGCTTACCTGCAACCATCACCTTAGCTGCCCGGCTGATGATGGCTCCGATGCCTTCTAGAGACGCTTCGCACTGGTAGAGCCCTTCATCTGGCTTGTGGTGCCTGGAGTGGACGATGTTCTGGATCAGGAGGGACCCGTTGGGCAGCTGCTGCCTCCTCTCGTCCACCGCCAGGTTTAAGAAGACGGCGTCTTTCTTCCATTTGACCACGGGGCTTCCTCGGTCCGATTCGGCGACGCAGTCGAGCAGCACGTTGCTCCCGCGCAGGGTGACGGCGTCGGAAGGCTCCACCAAGAACCTCAGTGAGGTAAAAGTCTTCGTCTGCGAACCTGAAAGGGCGAAACCACAAGAGACACGGAGTAAATATTCGTTCTGTATTTTTTTATGGGAGAAGAAATGTTGATTCATGGAATCATCAAGGCTGGAAAGGACCTCTACGATCATCAAGTCCAACCCCAACCCCACCGTGCCTACCAAACCGTGGCCCACGTGGTTTTTGGAGCCCTCCAGGGCTCAGAACTCCACCGCTTCCCTAGGTGGCCTCTTCCAAGGCTCCACCACTCTTTCAGGAAAGACAATTTTCCTATTTCTGTGTAAAACATGGAGATGTAGGAAAGCTAAAAACCTCTACGACTATGTACAACTCAGATGGAAACTCATATAAAACCACTAAACCTCTTGAGGTTGATTTAATTAGGAGACCATCGAAGTGGAGAATAGACTCGTAGAACGTTCCGAGTTGGAAGGAGCCCACAAGGATCTTCGAGTCCAGCCCCTGGCCCTGCACAGGACACCCCGACACTCACACCGTGGGGCCAAGGATGTTGATTTTGGAACATTGTCAGGCTGTGCCTGCTGCCCTGGGAGCTCTTCCAGGGCTCCACCACCCTCTGGGGGAAGAACCTTCTCCTGATGTCCAACCTAACCCTGCCTGGCTCATCTTCCTGCCATTCCCTCAGGTCCTGCCCTTGGTCACCGGAGAGAAGAGCTCAGCGCCTGCTCCTCCTCCTCCCCTGGTGAGGAAGCTGTGGACCATGATGAGCTCTCCCGTGTCCTCCTCTAGACACTCTCCAGGAGCTTTAGAGCCATTTTATTCTCTGGACTCTCTTGGAAGGTCGTCATGGAGCACTTGGAATGGGCATCATGAGGTCTCTTGGGTGGGGGTCATGGAGAGCTTGGAATGGGCATCATGGAGCACCTGGAATGGGCATCACGAGGTCTCTTGGAAGGTTGTCATGGAGCACCTGGAATGGGCATCATGAGGTCTCTTGGAAGGTCGTCATGGAGCACCTGGAATGGGCATCATGAGGTCTCTTGGGTGGGTGTCATGGAGAGCCTGGAATGGGCATCATGAGGTCTCTTGGGTGGGTGTCATGGAGAACCTGGAATGGGCATCATGGAGCACCTGGAATGGGCATCACGAGGTCTCTTGGAAGGTTGTCATGGAGCACCTGGAATGGGCATCATGAGGTCTCTTGGGTGGGTGTCATGGAGAGCCTGGAATGGGCATCATGGAGCACCTGGAATGGGCATCACGAGGTCTCTTGGAAGGTTGTCATGGAGCACCTGGAATGGGCATCACGAGGTCTCTTGGGTGGGGGTCATGGAGAGCCTGGAATGGGCATCATGAGGTCTCTTGGGTGGTCTCTTGGAGGTCTCTTGGAGGTCTCTTGTGCTCCGAAGATGATCCGAGGGCTGGGCGAGCTGGGGTTGGTCAGTGTGGAGAAGAGGAGGCTTCAAGGAGAGCATCTAGCAGCCTTCCAGGAGCGTAAGGGGCTCCAGGAAAGCTGGGGAGGGACTTTTCACGGGGGGGACAGGACTTGGGGGAACGGCTTTAGTTTGGAAGGGGGAAGTTCTAGACTAGACATTAGGGTGGCCCAGGTTCTCCTCCATCCCCAGAGGGCTTCAAGGCCAGCTTGGATGGGGCTTGGAGCCCCCGATCCAGCCGGAGGTGGAACTGGGTGGGCTTCGAGGCCCAACTTGACTTTTCAAACCATCGAATGAGACGGAAAAAAGAAAGTTAAATTTGTTGAGATCCAAGCCAAGATGCCCTTGGCCTTCTTGGCCCCCTGGGCCACCGCTGGCTCACGTTCAACCAACACCTCCAGGTCCTTCTCCTCCAAAAGCCCCCTGCTCTGAGAAATGGAAAACGCGGCACGCGAGCGCGTGGGACGTGGAAGCATCGCTCAATTTTTAGAGGAATCGTAGAGTTATAGAATGGTTTGGCTTGGAAGAGACCTCAAAGTCCATCCAGTTCCACCCCTCCCACTGGATCGGAGGCTCCAAGCTCCATCCAACCTGGCCTTGAACCCTCCAGGGATGGGGTAGACAACTGAGGCCAAGGTCTCATCACCCTCATCACGAAGAATTTCTTCCTAATTTCCAATCTAAGTCTTCCCCCTTCCAATTTAAAGCCATTCCCCTTCATCCTGGCCCTCCAGACCCTTTGAAAGTCCCTCCCCAGGTTTCTTGTAGCCCTTTCCGGGACTGGAAGCTCCTCGAAGTTCTCCTTGGAGCCTTCTTTTCTCCACACTGAACAACTCCAACTCTCTCAGCCTGTCCTCGCAGCAGAGGTTCTCCAGCCCTTGGATCATCTTCTCGCCCTCTTCTAGACTCATCCCAACAGTTCTTCCACTGAGAATGAAAGCGAACAAAGAGTTTGACGCAGGATTTTATCGCCATGTCCTGAACCGCTGAAGTTTTAAAAGGTTTTGGACTTTACTTAAAGCGTTTACAACACCAACTCCATCACGACTCCTCCATATTTAATGACTCATTAGGGATGTGTAGTGAGTGGCTGTCTCATTTTTAATTTAAACCTTTAATTTGATAAAAAAATAAGGGGTTGAGGCTATTTATCACGAAGGGTAGTGCCACCACACCCCAGTTCCCAACTATTTATATCCAGAGGGCTCAAAACTTCAGCTACAAAGACCTTTTTCTGGGGATAAGCGAGGAGCAACCGCTAGAAAAAAAGGTTTTAGCAGCTCTGGAGCCCTCAGCAACGGGGCAAGGGGTGGAAAGACTTCAACGAAAAGGCGAGAGGTTAAACTAAACATTAAGAAGAAAGTTTTGAGGCTGAGGGTGGTTTGAGGTCAGGCTGGATGTTTCTCTGAGGAACCTGGTTGAGTTGACGATGTTCCTGCTTACGATACGGGGTTGGACTTGATGATCTTCATTATCTCTTCCACCACAATGTTTCTATGATTCCACAATTAGAATCATAGAATCACCGCGCTGGAAAAGACCCATCAGATCATCGAGTCCAACCGTTCCCATCAAACATTAAACCACGTCCCTCAGCACCTCGTCCACCCGGCCCTTAAACCCCTCCAAGGAATATGAATCAACCACCTCCCTGGGCAGCCTCGGACAGGGACCGATGACCCTTTCCGTGAAAAATTTATTAGGAATAAGTCTGAAACCGAGGAGCGGATCCATCATGATGCGTGTCCCACCGTCAAGCCACCCCTCTAGTGCAAGCCCATCGTCCCGTATATAAAAAAAAAAGCAAATTAATCCACGATAGAAGAAAACCAGCTGAATTCCGTGTGTAATTCTCCTTAACGAAGAGCGAAGAGCCCCTACGCAACAGATGGGTTTGTCACATCGCCTTACACCCTCAGTGCTCCGATTTAACGAGGCTGCACGTGCTCAACGAACCCTGATGGGATGAGAGAGGTGAGAGCGTTCACACACGCGCGCACGGATGTCCCTTTCTGCTGCCCTCTAGGTGACTGGTGCCTCTAAAATCCACGTTAATTGATTGGATTGGTTTGATTTCCTTCCCAGCGTGGGTACGTGGAGTAACCAAGCGATTCGGACAACGGCTCTGGGGTTGATCCAAGCCGATCTCCGGACGTGGTGAAGTGGGAGGGATGCACGATCCTCATTTCCTCCAGCCCCAGCCGTGTGCTCCTGGGGCTTCCTTCCCTTTGGCTCCAGCGAAGCAGGACAACGGGGTTGGATGTGATGATCGTAGATCATCTCCAGCCTTAATGATTCTATGAAAACACAAGAGCCAGATTGACCTACCGACCCTTACGAGAAACCCGATCTTCTCAGGCCAGATTCCTTGCGGTTGAAGCGTAAAACACGAAGTAGAGAGCAAGAAAATAAAACTATTCGGGGGACAAGGACTGAAGACGAATAAAAGAGCTGCTAGAAGGTTGAGATGAGATGTTAGGGAGAAATGTTCTCCTGAGGGTTGGGAGCCCCTGACCCAGGTTGCCCAGAGAAGCTGTGGTTGCCCCATCCCTGGAGGGCTTCAAGGCCAGGTTGGATGGAGCTTGGAGCTCCAGATCCAGCGGGAGGTGCTCCAGGTGGGCTTTGAGGCCCCTTCCAACCCAACCCGCTTCACGATTCCTGTCCTAAGAGCCCACAGCACAAACGAGCTCCTCACGCAGGCGCCAGCGCTCGGAATAAAGCCACTTCTCAGCAAGACAAAACGTTTAGAAAGGTTTTTTTTTTGGTTTTGTGTTCATCTTTGTTCATTTCTTAACCGCCTCCCTCCTTCCTTGCAGGCCATTTAGCAATGCAATCAATTAATTTGTACTTTAGAGCGAGCTCTTTAATCCTTTTCGTTCTCTCCCCTCCCCATCAAAGGCGTACGACCGAATTTGCATGCGTTAGCATAATGAAGCGTTAATTACGCAGCGGTTTGGGTAGGACGAGCGCGGAGCTTCAATCAATCTCAATAAGTCGCGTCGGGAAGGTGAAAACTACCGGTTGAGCTTATCAGGACATTTTGTTTCAGGGTATCATGAAGCTCTTTGTTGGAGAATCATGGAATGGTTGGGTTGGAAGGACCTCAAAGGCCATCCAGTTCCATCACCTCCCACTGGATCAGGAGCTTCTCATCCCCATCACCCCAAGTTCTCCACGGAGCTTCTCTCGATCACATCATCCCTCAGCCTGTGTGGAACCCATGGATGGTAGGTGTAGGTCCTCCCACCAAGAGGCTCCTCAAGCACTTCCCACAGGTTGGATGCCATCACCGTGCTTCGTTTCACGTCCCGCTGCGCAGAGCAACAACCCACGGCCCCACAGCCACCAAGACCTCGCAAGAGTTCCCTCTTCTCTTTACGGTTACCCCAAAATGACATCCCATAATGCAAACTTACAGCCCAAGGGAAAGGAAGAGGAGGTTGGCTCCCATTATGGTTGGACTCGATGATCTCTTCCAACCTGGTTGGGTCTCTTCCAACCTGGTTATTCGATGATTCTATGATTCTATGAGTGAGGACGCCCCATCCCAGGAGGGCTTCAAGGCGTGGTTGGATGGGGCTTGGAGCTCCTGATCCAGCGGGAGGTGTCCCTGCTCATGGGGTGGGACTGGATGGGCGTGGAGGTCCCCTCCAACCCAAACCCATTCCAAGATTCCATGAAAACCCAGAGAAGAACCTTCAGTCGCTCTCACTCAAATGTCGTGCAGAAATAGTAACTTCGACTCAATTTTAAACACGGAGCAAAGAAATCTGAACCACCCAGATGTCCTCTTCCCATCCTGCGAAGTTTCCAGAGAATAAAGTTTTTTTTTCTAAGTTTTCCAGCTCCGAGGGAAGACAGAAGGAGCAGTCCGACGTTATTTTATCCACTCCAATGAGTTTCCAAATTGAAATCCCCGAGATCGGAGGCGCCGCCTTGTAACGACACGGGAACCCGTTCGAAATAATTTCAGCTCTGAATATTGCCATACGGTCCTGTTGGTTTTGATGAAGAAAACCTACTCATGCAGATAATGCCGTGCAGATGGGGCAGTGGCTTTGGGGCCTTCTGCCAAGGCTCGTGGCCACCCCTTGCGACTGAACGACTTCTCGGATTGCGTCAGGGTTTCTGGGAGGATGAAAACGAGGAGGCTACACACCAAAAGTATTTACATCCCTAAGCTAGGAACTCAGACTTATGCTTATAGACATATGTCGGATGAGTTTCCCTATCTGAGGTTCTGGGAAGATCAAAAATCAAGATCAAAAATTCACGGAAAGGGTCGTTGGGCCCTGCCCGAGGCTGCCCAGGGAGGGGGTTGAGTCCCCTTCCCTGGAGGGGTTTAAGGGACGGGTGGACGAGGCGCTGAAGAACATGGTTTAGTGTTTGATGGGAACGGTTGGACTCGATGATCTGGTGGGTCTCTTCCAACCTGGTGATTCTATGATTCAATCTCCTGGGCTGCATCCAAGGCAGCGCGGCCAGCAGGGCCAGGGAGGGGATTTTGCCTCTCTACTCCACTCCTGTGGGGCTCCACCTGGAGTCCCGTGTCCATTTCTGGAATCCCCAACAGAAGAAAGACGGGGAGCTGCTGGAACGGGTCCAGAGGAGGCCACGGAGATGATCTGAGGGCTGCGAAAAATTCAATTTCAAGCTTATGAAGGCAGTTGCGGTGGGAGGCGAAGACGTTCTACAACCTCTGCCGTCGGTAACACCTGCTTTTAAATCATACGAATCATGGAATGGGGTGGGTTGGAAGGGACCTCCAAGCCCATCCAGTTCTACCCACCTCCCACTGGCTCAGGGGCTCCAAGCCCCATCCAACCTGGCCTTGAAGCCCTCCAGGGATGGGGCAGCCACCCCTGCGCAGCCTCTTCCAAAGCTTTTACCCCTTTTTCAGTAAGAAAAATATTCCCTAGTTTCCAGTCTGAACCTCTCGTGGTGCATCTCGAGGCCATTTCCGCTTCTCCTGTCACCAGTTACTTGGGAGAACACAAGCGCTTGAGGAGCTCCATCTTTAATTAACAAATCGAAATGGTCTAATTTTTATTTTTCCTTTAATTTACACCTTCCACCCCGGCTTTCTCAAAGCCCAGCACGTCGCTTGGAGACTCGGTTCCCCGTATTCCTCGAGCGCTGCGTGGAAAATAAAAGCAGGTGAAGATGGATGGTCTCTGGCTTCTCATGTAGAAAGGAAAGTGGAAGACATGAAACAAAAATCAGAGGATAACGTGACGAAAAGAATTAAAATCACTTGACGTGGTGAGAATGAAGCTCTGGACCGAACATTTTAATTTAAATTACAACCGCTCGCGTAGATAAACAGGGCTTAGTAATTTCAGGTAGTTACTGATGGAGTTTTCACTCCCAAATGGCCCATTTCTACCAATTAGGCCAATTAATTAGGGAAAAAAAATGAAAGGCGGACTGGAGGGGCTTTGATTTCTCTCCCGACAAACACGGGAAAAATAGAAAACCTTTTATATTAATAAATATCCATCAAAATCCTCCAACCGGCAGCGGCGTAATGGAAGAGTGTGTGGTCCCCAACTGGCTTCTCATCGCGAACCCGCTCGCAGAGTCCTGCACGCCGCGAAATAATTTCTATTTTGTGCTAAATACGGACGCAGCCACCTCAGAAAAAAAGTATAAAGAGGAAAATGAATTTATTTCCCCCGATTTGACCGTCTAGAATGATTTCCAACTCCTGGTTTGCCCTTGCTGGCCGAAGGGTGCTCCCTTCAAAGCCAGCAAATATCGCGCCTCGTGTTTTAATTCGTTTAATGATAAGGATCAGGAAGAAACATCTATTAAGAACGGCAGTTTCTCTTCAATTAAGTAGAAATATCTCCCCCAAATCGCGCTTCTGTAAGCAAATTTCAGACAAGACTTTTTTAGAAACACAAAATCTATCGTTGTAATAATAAAAAAATAATTTATTCATCTTTAAGGTCCATCCAACAACCCGTTCCATGATTTTATTCTACTTATACTGTATTTTTTCTGCAAAATACTCTATTTTAAGTGACGCGCAATTACCGAAGTGAAGAAAGTGTCTCTGGAGCACGTGTCCCCTGCCCCGAATTTCACAGAATCGTAGAATTGGTTGGACTTTAAGGGACTTTAAAGCCCATATCAGATTTTTTGAACAACCAGAATGAGTAAAATGTGTAGAGGAGGCACTTCAGTACAGGGTTTAGCAGCCACTAAGGTTGGACTGGATGATCTTAGGGCTTCGTTGCTCTTCTCTGGACTCGCTCCAGAGCCTCAACATCCTTCTTGTGGGGAGGGGCCCACAACTGAACGCAGTAGGTGGGTAGAATCTCCTCCCTCACCCTTCTGGTCCCACTACAAGGTTTTACAGCAGCACCTGAGGCTCTCCTAGGGATTTCAAGGCGAAGCCCACGCGGTCGCAGGAGGAGCCTCAGCTCCGCAACCGCTTTCTGATACAACGGCTACTTCTCATCTCAGCCAGGTCCCTGGTAGGCACCTCACAAGGCTTGAGCATCCTCAAACAGTCCTTTCACGGATCTACAAAAGCAGATGTCTGCAATCTTAAGCCCCAGGAGATTATTTTCTGGAATTTCAGACCTATTTCTTCAACCACTATGGTGGATCCCCCACCCACCCACCATTTAAGGTATCTCAGGGCGCGTAACTCACCAGTCCGATTCATTCACAGGTCTCCTAGAACCCAGTCATGGACACTCAGCACGGAAGAAAGATGATAAGTAATAAAGCAGCTTCGTCACTGCCAGGAACTATCATGAGTCAGTGCTTCTATCTTCGAGGAGGACGCGATGTAGGTCAGAAGGAATGACCAGTCGGGAGTTAAATATTTCACTGCTGAGCCCTTCGAATAGCCGGACAATGATTTAAAAGCAAGAGCCACATGGATTTAAGACATCATCGAGACAAAACCACTGTCTGCCTTAGTACTAAATCCTCTTTCCAAATTATAGAAGAAATATAGACTCGTTAAGGTTGGAAAAGAGCTCTAAGCGCATCCAGTCCAACCATCAACCCAACTCTACCGTGTCTGATGAACCGTATCCCAATGGTTTTTGAACCCTTCCAGGGATGGAGATGCCACCACTGCCCTGGGCAACCTCTGCTGCTCCTTCATCGCTCTTCCAGTTAAGATATTTTTCCTGATATCCGATCTGATCGCTCACCGTTTTTAATTAAAATATTCCCATCACCCTTTATACTAATTACCATTTAAAAAAAACCACTTTGAGCTGAAAACTTAAAATATATTGCAATTATAAAGCAGCTACTAGTAGTGCACGTTGCACAGTTTTATGAAGTGTTAATAAACTCAATAATAAAAATATATTAATATGCGGCGGATTTTTAATTGTGGAATGCAATTGGATTGAAAAGACAACACCTCCTACTAGCTGAACAGCCACAACTTCATTTCTTCTCCTTGCAATTAACACTGAGGGAAGGATGGAGTAGAAGTTCTCCAGGAGAATCTGAAGAACAGGGCTTGTTGATTGACTGGAAGAAGAATTAAATCCGGCCATACATGCTTAATTTCAGATGTTTTTAGTGATAAAATCTCTGCTAGGTTTTAGTTTCAAAGGGTGAAACCGTTCAACAATACTATAAAAAAATTAATAATCACAACAAGATCGCTAGAAGAGGTTTGATTAAGGCAGGACCTTAACTTTTCTCCTGGCTGGTGAGCAGAGGGTGCAGGGAGAGGAGAAGGACGATGGGTTTAAGCTGGAAGAGCGAAGATTTAGATTAGACTTCAGGAAGAAATTCTTCACGATGCGGACAGGGAGGTCCTGGAAGAGGTTGCCCAGAGCGGTGGTGGCTGCCCCAGCCCTGGAGGGGTTCAAGACCAGGTTGGATGGGAATTTGAGAAACCTGATCCAGGGGGAGGTGTCTCATGGCAGGGGGTGCAACTGGATGGGCTTTGAGGTCCCTTCACACCCAAACCATTCCACGATTCGGTGGTTCCCGTCTTCTGAAGATCCAGCAAATCACCCATAAACCCTTTTTGGAAACCTTCGCACTCGGAATTTCTGCAAAAAGTAGCTTTAGGACCTCTAGCAGCAAACGAAGAGCACGTCGCTTTGGGACAACGCAATTTCCAAGTAGCCTTCGGTTTTAAAAAAAGGAACATTTCTTTATTCCAGGGCTACAGCCACAACATTAACTCCCTGAGGGGTATTTTTTTGCCTTTTCCATAAGACCGACTGAGTAAATATATAGTTCTTTAACGGCCATCGGTTCTCTTAATTAAGTACAGTGAAAATACACGGTTTGCTAAGTCAACGAGTGTCAAAATAAGCCCAAATACCATTGCGTTAAGGATATGTTGAATAAATTAAACGTTATACAACCTAGTGAATGAGTATTACATAAAGCTGATTTTGCTAGGAGGAAATTCTCTCCCTTCTTAATTAAGAGATGCTGAAATATCCCGCAGCCCGCTGAGTGACGAGCGCGTTTCTTACTAACCAGGTTATTATTCAGCAGTCAAATCTGGGAGTAAAACGCCACTCAACGAGATTCATCTGTCCTCGGAATAATTTATCGCTGTGGTTTAATTGAATATCAAACTTCACAGGCATCACGCCACACCTGGAAAGTTAAGCGGCCCGGCAGGCACCTCGTTTGAGCGAAGAACGAAGTGGAAACGATGGTTACGGTGGTGGTGGTGGTGAATTTGGCAAGCGACGCTACTAAGAGCAAGCAAGATGATGCGATGGGGCTCGTCCAACCTGGTGATTCTATGATTCTATGATCTCGGTACTCACAAACCTATCATGGAATCACTAAGCTTGGTGAATATCTCCAAGATCATCCAGCCCAACCACCAGTCCAAACCCACTGTGCCTACTAAGTCATGTCCTGAAGTGCATATGTAGATATCTACATGCTCTCTGAAACCCTCCAGAGATGGTGACTCCACCACCGCCCCGGGCGGCCTCCAACAGTGCTTCACCACCCTTTTGGTGAAGACATCTGTCCTAATATCCAATCTAAACTTACCCTGGTGCAGCTTGAGGCCGTGTCCTCTTCTACCATTTGTCACCTGGGAGAAGGGGCCAACACCCACCTCACTACAGCTGCTTTTCCAAGAGCTGCAGAGAGTCACGAGGTCCCCCCTCAGGCTCCTCTTCTCCAGCCAAAACAGCCCCAAGAGCTCCAGACCCTTCCCCAGCTCCATTCCCCTCCTCTGGCCAGTTCTCCTCAGAGAAGCAGGGCTTGGACCAACACCCTCTTTCCATCTGGAACACCTCCCACTGGATCAGGGGCTCCAAGCCCCATCCAACCTGGCCTTGAACCCCTCCAGGGATGGGGCAACCACAACATCCCTGGGCAACCTGAGCCACGGCCACCCCACCCTCGCAGGAAAACATTTCTCTGTAAGATCTCATCTCAACCTCCCCTCTCTCAGCTTAAAACCATCCTATCCCTGCGCTCCCTGATCCAGAGCCCCTCCCCAGCTTTCCTGGAGCCCCTTTCAGCACTGGAAGCTCCTCCAAGGTCTGCCCAGAGTCTTCTCCAGGCTGAACAACCCCAACTCTCTCAGCTTATTATTGAGTCCCCATCCCTGGAGGCATCTAAAAGCCAGGCAGAAAACCCACTCTGAGACCCAGTTTGGTGGTGTCCAGCTACCATTTGGCCTCAATAATCTCCAAGGTCTTTTCCAACGAGACGATTCTCTGATTCTGTGAAAAAGGTTGAGGCTCTGTGGCTCATTCTGATTAAGAACATGAGTAGAAATCCGTATCAAACAAGACGTTTGGAATAAGAGGCAGAAACAGAGAAACAGAAGGAGCAGCCACTCTTGCACAGTCTCCATTCACGAAGCGAGGCCGGCCGACGTGGCTTGAATTTTAAAAAACAGAGACGTTTTTGATTTCTCTAATCAATATTCACTTTCTATTTTCCAAATCGGAGCTCAAGGGAACGAATACGACATTTTTTTTTGGTCATTAGCACTTGAAACGGAGACGCTGCCTGCATCTCCAGGAGATTTCGTTCTAGATGAATTCATATTTATCCAAGATGAAGACTTCCGCCGTTATTTTATAGAGGAAATATATATTTTTTTTTCTTTTTTTAGCTGGCTCACCCCTTTCTCCTGACCAAACGGACGAGTTTGCAGAACCGCTGCCAAGGAATCTTGCTTTACCGGCCTTGACTCATGTCAGACAAAATATCAAAGACTCCAGAACTGCTCTTGGCAAGCCCCGAGATGGAAACCGTCCAACTCCAAGCGGCTGAAAAGGGCCGCGCGGCCGCGCCACGAAGGAGCTGACGCCGTGCTTGTTGGATCGTGTCGATGAGCGCCTAGAATTGTCTCATTAGCTAGAGTGAAATTAGTGGAAGGTTGGAGGCAGAAGGAAGAAATTAGCTTTGACGGCGTAGAATGGAAGATTTAAGTTAAGAAAGGAATCGGTCGTGGTTTTTTTATTTAAATTGCTGGTTTTAGTGCCACCGAACACACCCTGTTTGTCCCTCGGAGGTGAAGGTTTCTCTCTCTCCTTCAAACCTTCGAGACGTTCCAATCTGTTTTATTTCTAGAAAAAACATGCTCGACGCGCTGTTTCAAGACAAACCTTAGAATCATCGAATCATCGAGCAGTTTAGGTTGGAAGGGACCTTAAATATCATCTAGTTCCACTCCTTCTGCCACGGGCAGGGACATCCCACTAGATCAGGCTACTCAAGATGTACCCAAGAGGTATCCAAACTCTACTGTTCTAGAGGAACCGTAAAATTTGAGTATTGTTGGAAGAAGAAAAGTCCCCTAGTTGCATAACCCATTCCTGCAAAAATGACACCTTCTCCAATTTTGATGACGATCTTTAAGCCCTTGAAGCTTTTTAGACCTTCCTGACGTTACTTTCCATACAATCTCACAACGGTTTGTGCTGGGAAGGACCTTAAAGCTCATCCAATTCCACTTTCCCTGCCCAGCTGGGGAGGGACATGGTCATTTTTTTTTTGAGTTGTCCTACTTTGTAAACTTCGACTGCAATAAAAAAGACAAGAATCTGTGATGGATTTTTCCCTGATTTCCAATCTAAACCTCCGCTGCCGCAACTTGAGGTCGTTCCCTCTCGTCCTATCGCTTCGTACGTGGGAGAAGAGACCAACACCCACCTTGCTACAGCCTCTCGGGGAGCTGCAGAGAGCGATGGGGTCTCCCCTCAGCCTCCTCTTCTCCAGACTGAAAAAACCCAGTTCCCTCAGCTGCTCCTCACAGCTTCTCCTTCTAAGACTTGTGCTCCAGGTCTTTCCTCAGCTCCATTTCCCTTCTCCAGCCACGCTCCAGCCCCTCCGTCTCGTTCTACTGAGAGGCCCAAAACCGAGGCCAGGATTTGAGGTGCCGAGGCCACGGGGATGATCCTTTCCCTCCTCCTGCTGGTCCCTGCACGGCCGACCCCATCCAGGATGCTGCTGGTGACCTCGGGTCACGTTCAGCTGCCGTTGACCAACACCTCCGGGTCTTTTTTCCGCTGAGCAGCTCTCCAGCCACACTCCCCCAGATCCTACACTTATCAACATTGAGAGTAATAAAAAATAAGCTGCACCAACAATTTATTCTATTCAAACAGCACTGAAGTGGGATGTAACCATCTCAAAAACGTTGTTTTTCTTGGTTTTGCTGCCATTTGAGACACCGATTTTAACAACCGAAACCCTAAGAGACACGATATTATATCAGAACCTTCTTCGTCTCGTGCAAAGCTGAGGAGACGCAGAAGTCGGTTGCGATCTTAGAGCACTGGGATTGCTCTCCAGATCACAGCACACCAGGGACAGATGGAAAACACCCACACGAGCATTTTGGCTTGGGTCTCAATAGAGCTTTTCGGAGCTCCTTGTATCTCTGACCTGTTCTGCTCAGTCCACGTGGTGGAGCACGTAAACTGGGTCCCTTCCAGCTGAAGCTAAACCTGAAGCCGGGCTGGAAGAGCTTTGGATCCCTAGGATTCGAACGCAACTCCTCGAAGCAAAAACTCCGAAATGCATCTAGCGTGGTGGACAACAGCCCCTTCCCACCAGCTCTCTAGAGTTGATGCTGCAACATCAAGGTGATGCAAACACAGACGTCGCTGTGCTCGTTGATGATCACCCAGTTCTCCCAGCTTCTATTTCCGGCCTCGTTTGGAAGGAGAGAAGCGTTAAAATAGAAAGCAATCAAAATATTCTTCAGATCTCAATAAGCGCTTAATTTGGATACAGCTCGGTAGCCGGAAGAGCATTGAACAATGATGGAAGAGATCATGAAATCGTAGAATCGATAAAGTCGGAGAAGACCTCTAAGCTCATCCAATCAAATCAGCCCAACGCCCCCACGCCTGCTAAACCACGACCCCAAGAGCCGCGTCTCCGCGTGGGGCTGGGCTCAATAATCCTCGTGGGTCCCTTCCGCCTCCGGACGTTCTACGACTCCACGAATCCGTGAAATAATATTCTTTCGAGGTGAATTGTGAAGCCCTGAGGTCAAACTAATATTTCGAAGTTTCAGCCCTGGGAGGTAACGAAACTCCTCGGCCGACCCTGTTTTCTTGAGCCTATAATGATTTTTTTCAATTAAATATTTAGCAGGGCTAGAGGAGGTAATAAAGTAGCCAAAATCACTATGGAAGACCCACAGATGAGAAAATAAGGTGGTTTCAGAGACTGAGACAGGCTAGAGCTAGAAAAGCAGTTGACGCATGTAAAATCTAAAAACAAGCAACAAAATTGGTCTACGAGAAAGAACACGAAAGAAAGGAAAAGGAGGACGAAGTAGAAGACAATCGATGGAGTTAGATTTATAGTGAAAAGGTTAATTAAATCTTTTGCTGACTTTTCCTTTGGAAGTCACTTTTCCTAATGTAAATATATAAAGTGCCCTTTGCTGCTGCTCCGGTCTCAAAAATACTCGACGCGTACAAAACCAGCCCACGATAAATCACCGCTTCACTTTCTGAAAGGTAAAGTGGTGCAACCGTCGAGCAGTTGACCTGCAAATAAATCTTACTAGCTAGACACGTCGCTCTCTGTCTGGCCCTGTAACTACTGGAGGCATTTATTTCCTTTAAACAACAACCGAAACCGTCTAACGGAGGGTTATGGTTATCAGAAAGGATCCGCGCAGAGCTGCGCGCATAAATCTGTTCGGATGGAGCCACCAAGTTGCTTCTCCGGAGCTTCAAGAAGGCAATTTCATAAACCGAAGAACTAGTGAACTTGTACGGTGTCGTCTTCAAAGGTCAAGAGCAACATCGCAGGAGGAATATTGCCTCTAACGCCGCGTTCAGCCAAGTCTCCTCGCTCTTCTACGCCAATAAATGATGGGAAACAACGGATTTAAGATTTCCTGGAATGCTATTCAAGGAAAACGCCACTGTAGATGGATTCGGGGATGGAAATCTGTGCATCAACGGCTTTAGATTGCAAGGGGGAAGATTTAGACTAAATATTGAAGAGAAATTCTTTATAATGAGGGTGGGGAGGCCCTGGAACTGGTTGACCAGAGAAGTGGTGGCTGCCCCATCCCTGGAGGGGTTCAAGGCCAGGTTGGACGGGGCTCGGAGCCGCTGATCCAGCGGGAGGCGTCCCTACCCGTGGCCGGGGGTGGATCTGGGTGGGCTTTAAGGTCCTTTCCAACGAAACCCATTCTGCGATGTGATGATTCTACGATTCCGTGGGCAGGCGGTTGGACTCGATGACCCGGTGGGTCTCTTCCAACCTGGTTATTCTGTGATTCTGTGATTCTGTCATCCCATTTCCGTGAAAACAGGGCAATTTAAGACCAAACCAACCCCGAATCCAGCCTCCAATTTGTTTTGACTGCATCTTCGGTCACCGATCGATTTGAAACGCGGCCCTTGATTTATGTATTTTGAAAATTACCGAGTCCTCCTGCTACTCCAATAATTTGTACGCGACGGAGTTGGAAGCGGGGTGGGAGGAGGGAAAGAAAGAGAGGAAAATGACTGTATTTTTTTTTTTCCCCTAAACAAAATGCCAACATTCATAGATTCTCGCACGCTCGAATAGGAACCTCTCATGTGTAAAATCAAAACTGAGGGACGCGGTTGCTTTGCAGAGCTCATCTTTCCTTCTGCTCTTGCCAGGCCTATGCAAACACATAAGACTATCCAAACCCAGGATGGCAAGCGACTTTGTTGAGCCGCAAAATGGATTGTGATAGCTTCATCTCCTCAAGAAGCAGCTCTCACACCCTTCCAGCTACGGAGAAGGCATTTAATCGCGGCAAATCTGCAGACGACGCCAAGCTGAGTGGTGTGGTTGTCACACCACAAGGCTGGGGTGGCATCCAGAGGGACCTGGACAGGCTGGAGGAGAGGGGCTGGGAGAACCTCATGAGTTCTCATGAGAACCCTTGCCACCACTCAGAAGGGGGCTGAGGGAAGCGAGCTCTTCGAAATCCTCATTGCCCTCTACAACGACCTTAAAAGAGGTTGTGGTGAGGTAGGAGTTGGCCTCTCCTCCCAGGCAACAGTGAGAGGACGAGAAGAAATGGCCTTGGGTTGCACCGGGGGAGGCTTAGACTGGATGTCAGAGAGCCAAAAATGGGGATAGAGGCCACAAAAACGGGGAGGAAGAGACCAAAAATGGGGACAGGGACCTAAAAATGGGGACAGAGACCCCTAAATGGACACAGGGACCCCTAAAGTGGTGTCAGAGAGCAAAAAATGGGGATAGAGACCACAAAAATGGGGAGGAAGAGACCAAAAATGGGGACAGGGACCCCAAAATGGGGAGAAAGAGACCAAAGATGGGGACAGGGACCTAAAAATCGGGACAGAGACCCCTAAGTGGACACAGGGACCCCTAAAGTGGTGTCATAGACTAAAAAATGGGGATAGAGGCCACAAAAATGGGGAGCAAGAGACCAAAAATGGGGACAGGGACCCCAAAATGGGGAGAAAGAGACCAAAGATGGGGACAGGGACCTAAAAATGGGGACAGAGACCCCTAAGTGGACACAGGGACCCCTAAAGTGGTGTCAGAGAGCCAAAAATGGGGATAGAGGCCACAAAAATGGGGAGAAAGAGACCAAAAATGGGGAAAGGGACCCCAAAATGGGGAGAAAGAGACCAAAGATGGGGACAGGGACCTAAAAATGGGGACAGAGACCCCTAAGTGGACACAGGGACCCCTAAAGTGGTGTCAGAGAGCCAAAAATGGGGATAGAGGCCACAAAAACGGGGATTTGAGGTGTGTCCTCACCGGCACAACTTGTAGAGACAATTCATAATGATTTTTTTTATCTACATAATGATTTTTTTTTAATATACATATTTCTTCGAGCAAGCCTGAAGAGTGGAGGAGGGAAACAAGAGGTTTTTTCCCATAACACTGTAAAAAACCCAATTTGTGTCGCATACGGCAATTGTTAAATTACTCTCCGGGATTTATAGGGTAAGAAAAGAAAATTAGGTTTCCACTCCTTCCCTTCATTCTCTCCATTAAGAATTTTTCTTCTCGTTAAATAGCATGGTTATTGAAATAAATACTGGCCTGTAAGGACAAGTAGCATCCAGAAGAAGAAACACCAAGCTTTAAATGTCTTTTTTTTAGAAAGGAAACACAAGAGAGAATGAGAAATCACGCTTAGAACACAGAACAAAGACAAGGTGTTGAGTGATGGAATCAAGAGGAATCGGTCGGAGCTCCTGCATGGATGGTAGAATGATAGAATCGGAGAATAATTTGGAAGAGACCTCAAAGCCCATGAAGTTCCACCTCCTGCCATGGGCAGGGACACCTCCCGCTGGATCAGGGCTTGGAGCAACCTGGTTCTGTGATGCTGTGACTCTGCTTAGAATCATAGAAAGTTTAGCTAAGTCCACCCCAGCAAGACTAAAATGGGGACATTCACTCTCCCAAAGACCTCGCTACCTTTTCATTTGATTTTGGCATCGACGCTCTTTAAAAAGGTAGAATTCTTCGCGTAAAAGCTGTTAAGAAAATTCTACCTAAGCTGTTAAGAAAATTCTAATTAAGTCTAACCTGACTGGTTCGGCTTAATGAGCAAAGTAATCACTACGTCATTAGCACAGAATCGTAGAATGAGAAAATCACTAGATTGGAGAAGACCTTTAAGATCATGAAGCCCAACCGTAGGAGCCCACTAGTAGATCAGATCCCTCAGCAGCTCATCTAGCTGGCTTCAAAATCCATCTAGGAACCATCTGTAGGTCTGGACCCAATCTCTTAGGAAAAAAAAAAAAGAAGCAGAGGCGAAATTGTCTCGTTTTGTCTGCTCTCAACATCCAGCTTCATGTTTCGAAAGACCAGAGACAAATTACAGGTAATTAGTGCATTTTTAAGAGATCCCTTAACTTCTACTGTCATCTCAAACTGTCATCATCTTTGCCTTTTTTTTTTTTTTCCACCTACGCTTTGTCCTCCTGCCACAAACCTCGCGTTTTCAGCCAAGATTTGAATCATTTGCTGATTTTCCTGAACCAAGACGCAGAAAAAGGAAGAGGGGACGTTTCTGCTCGGCGAGTTGTAGTTGAGCTTGAAATTAAAGAGAGGGGAATACGGCGAGAGCCAACATTTCTATTCCCTTCTCTAATAAACCCCCCGCGTCTCTCCAAGTCGCATTGTTGGAGCTGAAATTGTTCCCATTGTCTCCTCCCCAGCTCTATCCAGAGCTCCTGACCTCTGACCCGCGCGGGGCTCTGGCTTCTTTGTCTTCAAACCTCCTTATCCCCCTTCATTTCTTCTGAAAAGGGGCAATCTGCTTGGCCTCCAGCCTCTTCCAGGGAGCAGCAGTTGGTAGGCTGGGGGTCTCCTCCTACCCCTCGGCTTTTATGCAGAGCATGTCCGCGTCCCAATTATCCCAGGAAGAAGTTCTGCATAAATTAGTGGATATTGTCACCGAAGCTGTCAGGAATAAACGGTTCTTCTTCGCCACGACTGTCAGGGGGAGGGAGGGGGCTCGGCGATGAGCTCTGACACCCCACCGATGCTCAAAGGCAGGGGATGCAGACGCTACCTCCTGCCAAAGGGGTTGTCCTGACGACTCCGAGCCACGCTTGGTAGATAACGATAACACACACACCTCCCCACAGCTGCCTCGCAGGCTGCAGATATCTAGCAGCAGCATCTTCCAGAATAGAAATTAAAAAATAAATAAAAAAAAAATCATAATTAAAACACCTGGCACTGGGATAGAGCTCGAAATAACTTCTAGCCTCAGAATTTGCAGATAGATCCAAGCGGAGTGAGGGTGGGGAGGCCCCAGAACTGGTTGCCCAGAGCAGGGGTGGCTGCCCCATCCCTGGAGGGGTTCAAGGCCGGGTTGGATGGAGCTTGGAGCCCCTGATCCAGTGGGAGGTGTCCCTGCTCAGGGCAGGGGTGGGACTGGATGGTCTTCGAGGTCCCTTCCAACCCAACCCATTCCATGATTCTGTGATTCGACGGACTCAATACAGGCATCCAATTAAATAACGCGGAAGTCGTCTAACTTCTTAGCCCCTTTGAACAGGATTAGCGCTCGATCCCCGCGGATTATTTCGTGGATCTAGTCGTCTAATCCTGTGATATGAACTATCTCGTTAGGCAGGGATCTAAAAATAACCTGACGCCAAGAACCGGCAGCGGGGAAAACGGGATCAGGTTGTGGGAATGTGGATTCTCAGCGACGCTAACGACGATTTAACAATTAAAGTCCTATCGCCTCTAGCTGTGCAGTCAACGCCTACTTGCTCTGCATGGGAATAGAATCGGAGAATCACCAGGTTGGAAAGCTCGTCAAGCCCAATCATACCTGCTCAACGCTAAATCAGATCACTAAGCACTCCATCTACCCAGCTTCTAAAGCCCTCCAGGGATGGGGATCCACCACCTCCCTGGGCAGCCTCTGCCACTGCTGGATGAGTCTTGTACGTAGACATTTCTGTAGGTTCGTTAACCAGCGGTAGAATAAATCACGATCGGATTATCCAGTTAATAATTACCAACTTCTGGATGACTTCCAGGCTCTTTCATGCACATCTGCTCCACGCATTAACGAAACGTACAGCAACCGTCGCCGCACAATTCACCACAACCATTTAAATATTTCGCAGAATTAATTATATGTAATTAAACTTAATATCATTACGTTTGTGTTCTCGGAGGCAAGTATTTTATAATTGCTGTAATGTCAACAAATTACTTCTTTCCCCCTAGACTAAAAAAAAAAAACCGGCTTGGTGAAGGGGATCACCGTACGTACTTAACGTTATTTGTTAAATAACGGCACCGCGCAGCAGCGAAGACGCATCCCAGTTCCTCAGCGTCCCTTTCTCTCTTTCTACACGCTCTTCCAACGAGAACATCGCCAAGCCCCATCCAACCTCACCTCGAAGCCCTCCAGGGATGGGGCAGCCACCCCGGCTCTGGGCAACCCCATGGAACGTGGGACCTGGGCAGGTGGTCAGGAAGGTCAACAGCATCCTTGCTTGGATCAGCAGGAGCATGGAAGGGGTTGTTACCACGGACTCGGAGCTGGTGAGGCTGCACCTTGAATCCTGAGTTCAGGTTTGGGCCCCTCACCACAAGAAGGACATTGAGGGGCTGGGGTGAGTCCAGAGAAGGGCACAGAGCTGGAGAACAGGGGTTGTGGAGATGGTTGAGGGACCTGGGGTTGTTTAGCCTGGAGAAGAGGGGGCTGAATGGGAGACCTCATTGATCTCTGCAGCTCCCTGCAAGGAAGGTGTGGAGATGCGGGTCTTCAACTCTTCTCCCAAGCAAGAAGTGACAGGGAAATGGCCTCAGGTTGCATCAGGGAGGTTCCGACGGGATATTAAGAAATATTTCTTCACTGAAAGGATGGTGAAACAGTGGAAGAGGCTGCCCAGAGAAGCAGTGGAGTCACCATCCCAGGAGAGGTTCAAAAGTCTTGGAGCTGTGGCACTTCAGGACGTGGTTTAGTAGGCACAGCGATGTTGGACTGACAGACTGGATGATCTTAGAGGTATTTTTTTGATAGGAACGGTTGGACTCGATGATCCGGTGGGTCTCTTCCAACCTGGTGATTCTGTGATTCTGTGATTCTGTGATTTTCCAACCTTAATGATTCTGATGGATGCCACATCTAATTTGTTGGATCTGAACTGCATCACTTTATTTCAAGGCAACCAAAATATTAAATTTCTTAGCCTGGCAATTACTAACCCTCCAAAAAAAGCAGTTTTGAGAATAGCTTTGCTCAAAAAAAAAAATAAAATAAATAAAGAATTCGCAGCTACACGGAGACCGAAGGCCTCTTTCTTGCTTTAAGAGCCAAATACGCTGTTACAGAATCATACAGTCCCCTGAGTTGGAAGGGGTCATCGAGCCCGCCTCCTGTCCCTCCCCAGGACAACCCCAACATTCACATCACGAGCTCACGGCAGCGGCTGCAGCCCCAAAACCCCAGAGATCTTTCAGAATTTTGACATCACGCGTTGCAAATATGATTTATTTTTAGTCCTGTGCCTTTATTTCAGAACGATGCGTTTTATGCCATTTTAAATCGGGCCTAAAAATCAGGAAAAGACCCAAATCGGGACTTTGAGAGCTTTATAGCCGAGTTTATTATAGAAATTATGGGACCACGTGAGGAACAGGAACGTAGCTAAGTCTACGGGACCTGATGAGACAAACCCCAGAGTCCTGAGGGAGTTGGATGACGTGGTGGCCAGGACACTCTCTGTGATATCTCTACAGTCGTGGCAGGCGGGGAAGTCCCTGGTGGCTTGAAGGAGGACAACCCTGTGCCTATTTTTAAGAAAAGTAGAAAAGACGATCCTGGGAACTATCGACCTGGAAAGTCATGGAACAGATCCTCCTAAAAGCTCTGCTGAGAACCATAAAGGATGGGGAGGTGATTCAAGACAGCCAGCATGGCTTCACCGGGGTGAATCCTGCACGACCAACCTAGTTGGGGTTGATCCCTATGATGGGTTGATCGCATTCAGGGACACGGGAGAAGCGATGGATGTCCTCGATCTGGAATTCTGTAAAGCCTTGGACGTGGTCCCCCACAACATCCCTCTCTCTAAACTGGAGAGACGCGGATTTGATGGGTGGATTGTTCAGTGGACGAGGAATTGGTTGGATGGTGGCGTTCAGAGGGCTGCGATTCTATAGAAGAACAAAGGGGATTGTTTAACAGACTGAGAGGAACACAAAAAAACCTGAATCCCACAATGGAAAGCTTGGAATAACCTTTAACGCGGGCCACAAATCTCATAGACTCATCGAATGGGTTGGGTTGGAAGGTGCCATGAAGGTCATCTAGCCCCACTCCCCGGCAGCGAGCAGGGAAATCTTCAACGCAATCAGGTTGCTAATGATCCTCCAGTGGTAACGCATTGGATGGAGTCCCAGCTGCTGCAGCAGCAGAATTTGTTTCAATAATCAACAGAAAATTAGCTTGAGTTAGTAAAAACTGCTGCCTCCAACTCCCTGAAATATTAATAGAGCGAGCAATTTTTATTTTTTTTTCTAGAAAGTGTCTTCCGCGAAAATAACGACTTCGTATTAATAATATTGGTTTATCCTGACAGGAGTCGGAGCAAACAGCACCTCCTTTTCTGGGAAATCGAGCGTAAATCAACCCTTTATCTGTACAAGTCGCAGAAACTGCAAGAAGAACTAAGGTTATTTAGAGCATCTCGGGGACAAACCTTCCAAAAAGGGAAAGGGTCACGAGAAGAAGCTCTGTTGCTAGGTGACTGTGATGATAAAGAATGGACATAAAGGTGGTTTATTTTCAGTTGAAAAAAAAAAAATCAGGGATGTCCAACAAGGAATCCTAATCATCGAATGGTTTGGGTTGGAAGGGACCTTAAAGACCATCCAGTTCCACCCTCATGGCATGGGTAGGGACACCTCCTACTAGCTCAGCACCCTGGGAACGTATTAATCTAGCAAGGACTGAAGTTACCAGCATCATACTGGGTTTGAATTCACGGCAGAGGTCAAAGTGAAGAACTAGACTAATCAGCAACGAGATATTCGTGTACTTGAAGTCTCCTTCTGCACCAATTCAACGTCCAGTCACACGCACGGCTTCACTGAGGGCCGCGCCTCGAATCCTGTGTTCAGTTTTGGGTGCCTGGACACTCAAAGAAGGACATTGAGGGGCTGGAGAGTGTCCAGAGAAGGACAATTAAGCTGGTGATGGGCTGGAGAACGAGTTTTATGAGAAGCGGGTGAAGCCTGGAGAAGAGGAGGCTGAGGGGAGCACTGGAAGGTGCTCCAGAAAAGCTGGGGAGAGATGGAGAATGCGGGGCACCTTATCTCAGTCTACAACTATCTAAAAGAAGGTTGTAGAGTGGTAGGTGATGCTCTCTTCTCCCAGGTGATAGAACCTGAGGAGGGAGCGGCCTCAAGTTGTGCCAGGACATTACAAAAAAATCCTTCACTGAAAGGGTTCTCAGGCCCTGGCAGAGCCTGCAGGAGGGGTGGTGGTGTCTTTATCACAGACCTGGACAGTAGGATGGAGGACACCATGAGCAAAGTCGCCAGCGACACCAACCTGCGTGTTGGGTGGAGAATGGATGGGCAGCAAGCCTGAGGAGAAGGTGGTAAGGGAGTTAAAGAAGAAGAAAAATAAGAAAAATAAGAGGTCTTGCTGCTTCATCACCTCCAACTCTGCAGAATGAGCTTTAATTTATAGAGCTGAAGGCGTCGGCGTTAAAAAAACTCCAGGTAATTGTTTGAAAGGCAAAGGAGGGACACGGGTTAATGGAAAAAGGCGAGGGTTCAACTGCTCAGCGTGGCGCGCTCACCCTTTACGAGTGCTTCCATTCCACCCCGCGGCGCAGAAAATTTATTCCTACAGTCACGCACGGAGGATTTAGGGCCGGCAGGCTTGTATTTACGGCACGCGGCAAAAGAAACAACAGAAGCGGTTTCCTCGCACGTTCATCGCACTCGCAGCCCAGAAGCTCAACCTTCTCCCGGGCCGCGTATTTTACAAGGGAATATTCTACAAGTGCTGCGAGAGATGGGGTAAGGGGAATGGCTTTAAATTGGAAGGGGGAGGATGTAGATGAGATATTAGAAAGAAATTCCCTCGTGATGAGGGTGGGGAGGCCCTGGCCCAGGTTGCCCAAAGCAGAGGTGGCTGCCCCACCCCTGGAGGGCTTCGAGGCCAGGTTGGAGGGGGCTCGGAGCCCCCGATGCGGTGGGAGATGTCGATGATTCTGGGATTCTGTGTCCCTGCCCGTGACAGGGGGGTTGCAACTGGATGGGCTTTAAGGTTCCCTGGAGGAACCTTCCCTGGAGGGGTTTAAGGGACGGGTGGACGAGGCGCTGAGGGACATGGGTTAGTGTTTGATGGGAACGATGATCCGGTGGGTCTCTTCCAACCTGGTTATTCTGTGATTCTATGATTCTATGATTCTGTTCCTTCCATGCCAGCGCAATCCCATTATTCTATGATGTTCTCATCTGCTTAGTTATTGAACAAAGACGATCCAGTGAGTCATTTATAATTCCAAACCTTGTCATTGAACCAAGAATATTGTGCAAGAAGGGAGGCAGGCGTGAAGAGAGCCCAGCGACGTGGACAGCCAGCCTCTCTTAAACGTGTCCAACTTGCTTAGCATTTTAATTCGCCTCGTTTCATCTTCCAGCTCTCGGCTCCTGGTGTTCTCTACAGCGTTAGGTTTAGGAACTCGCTCGTTTCTGGCACTTCCTCCTTTTTTTGTCATCATTTTGCCTCTGAAGTCATTGAGAACTGGAAAAAGTCCACCGCAGACCTTTTTGCCAGCCCATAAATCAGGCTCGCGGCTCCCGAAAACAAATCGGAGTAATGATAACCCGCTATTAACTACACAATACTAATAAAGACATCATTGTTAATGTTGGATGGAAGAAGGACTTGTTTTTCTTTTTTTAAAGGATGCTAAATCTGAATATGCCTGAAGCAGGCATTTCAAAAAGGCTTCCCAGATGAATGCACCACCCCGAGTCCTTTGTCCCTGGAAAGAGGCTCTCGCCTCTCCTGAAATCCTTCGCTCCCTCCGCGACATCGGCAGCTGCCTCGCTTTGTCTCGAGGACAAGCTAGAAGAGTTGGAAGAGAAGGCTCTGGGAAGACCTTAGAGCTGCTTCCAGTAATAAAAGGGGCTCCAGGAAAGCTGGGGAGGGGCTCCTGGTTGAGGGCGCGGGGACAGGACGGGGAGGATGGTTTATCAGCTGGAAGAGGGGGGATTGAGATGAACATATCCCTGGGCACGTGTCCATCATCTTCGAGCGGCACGAGCTAGAAGGAAGCAAATTGTGCAGGGACACGTGCTCGTCCCATGAAAACGGCGAGCGAAAGGTTTGCCAGTCGAAAATACGTGATGAAATAACCGGGAACTGCGTATGCGTAACTCTACATCGCAGCTCGATTGGTTTTAGTGTGGGTCTCACGGGAATCATCCGACATAAAGACTGAGGAGAGTGCTCCACTAAATTGTCTTGAACGGCACGCGGGGGTTTCTTCACCTCTCACTTTTAATTCCTTCCCTGTTCCTCCCCTTGCACCCTCGTTTTAGCTCGGAGGAGAGGAGGCTGAGGGGAGACCTCATCACTCCCTGCACCTCCCTGAAGGGAGGTTACGTTGAGGTGGGTGCCGGTCTCTTCTCCCAAGTTATAGGTGACAGGACAAAAGGAAAATGCTTCAAGCTGGGCCAGAGCAGGTTCAGATTGGAAATTAGGAAAGTTTCCTTCAGAAAAGGGGTTCTCAGGCGCTGGCAGAGGCTCCCCAGGGAGGTGGTGGAGTCCCAATCCCTGGATGGGTTTAAAAGATGGGTAGGGATGCGGTTTGATGATCTCAAAGGTCTTTTCCAACCAAGCAATTCGATGATTCTATAATTTTCATTCATTCTGTAGAAATTGCCCCAAAAACACAGAAGAAAACAATACGATGCCATCCTCGAAAAATCACTAGGAGGGAACCGTATCCATTATTTATGTTGCACTTTGTTCCCGAAAACCTTATGCACAGAATTGCATTTTGATGTTAAATGGACCTGATTAGCTCGGTATTTGATCAAACTCCAGTCAGCAATAATCATCTCATAAAGGTTTAATGACGTGTGGCCCCCAAGTTGCAACAATGGGATTTTATTCATGGTTACGTCAATAAAGAGAACGCGTAGGGGATTCTTTCCAACATACCAGAAGGAAAAATTAGGCGCAGAGCTAACCCAAGAGCAGCATGGCGCGCGGTTTTCGTAACAGTTAAAAGCAAATGGTAAACAAAAAAATGAAATAAATAAGCAATATAATATTTACGTAGCCAATATTCGCTTGGAAATTATTTATTGATTTAGAATTATAGAATCATAGATACTTAGGGTTGGAAGGGACCTTAAAGGTCATCTAATTCCAACCCCCCTGCCATGGGCAGGGACACCTCCCGCTGGATCGGGGGCTCCAAGCCCCATCCAACCCGGCCCTGAACCCCTCCAGGGATGGGGCAGCCACCCCTGCTCTGGACAACCTGGACCAGGGCCTCCTCACCCTCACAGCAAAACATTTCTTCCCAAGATCTCATCTCAATCTTTTTGGCTTGGTCTGAGGTTTCTCGGGCTTGCTGGTGTTTTGTTTTTTTCACATGAGGCATATTTCATGTTTCCCCCTAAGTCATCGAAGACCGATACTGTGTTTAGATGTGGTGTTAAGCGCTCACCTAACGAGATTGCTAAAGCCAACCCTTCTACTCAAAATTATTTAAGCACAGAAGTAAACGCATTTGAAAACCTGCCCGGCGTCCCAGAAGGGTTTGAAAAATCCCTCCCTTGGCTAATATTAAAATCCCACAGTTATCAATAGACACGGTCATTTAAGCACTTGAGTGCCTTTGGATGTATAACAGAAACCCTGGGAATTGACATTTATTCAGCCTACGAAGACACAATTTGGATTTTTCTCCTCTTGCTGCTTCAGAGATCACAGCAGGGATCCCTTTAAAACAGGTTGCCGATGGCATTTGCCGAGCTCCACTTAGCGAAGGACACGGCGTTTCGAGAGACGATTTAGTTGCCTGGCAATTTGCATGAAACCACGAGCACCCCGGCTTCCACGTCGAAATAGAAGAGGCTGCTACCCCTCCTGAGCCTCGAGTAGCACCACGAGAACTGAATAAAGCAGAGCACCTAAACCAAATTAAAAACCAACCTTCCGTACCACCGCAGAGAATTATTCTGTGTTTTTTTAACTCTCTCTGTCTTTGGCTTCACCCCACAGATTAAGACCAAAGCAGTCTAAATCGGTCAAGACACCAATCCTGATGGGATTGATTTTTTTTCTCCTTGTTTGAGTGATTTTGCTGTGGCTTGAAACAAAAGAAAACCTAAAAATCCCTTATTGGGATGGTCGGACTCGATGATCCGGTGGGTCTCTTCCAACCTGGTTATTCTATGATTTATGATTCTATGATCTTACGCGTGTTTCTGGACTAGCAGAAAACACGGATGCGAGAGGTTTGAAGGGATCCTATCGCTCTCAACCGCACGTGCTAAAGGACACTCCTTTTTCTCCTCTTTTTGAAGAGCTTTAGAGAAAACAACGAGCACAGGCTGTGACTGCTGTCCTGTTACTCTTTTACAGTTTATTAAACTTCAAAGGAACAGCATTTCCAGGTGATTAAAATGCTTATGAAATGACTAAATTAAAAAGCAAGCCCAAAGGAGGGCACGGGGATGATCTGAGAGCTGGAGCATCTCCCACGGGGACAGGCTGAGCGCGGCGGGGTTGCTCAGCCTGGAGAAGAGGAGGCTCCGAGGAGACCTTCGAGCAGCTTCCAGGGCTGAAAGGGGCTCCAGGAAAGCTGGGGAGGGGCTCTGGATCAGGGAGTGAAGAGATAGGACAAGGGGGAGTGGCTATAAACTGGAAGGAGGAAGATTTAGACTTGACATTAGGGATGAATTCTACACAACAAGGGTGGGGAGGCCCTTGTTGCCCAGAAAAGCTGTGGATGCTCCATCCCTGGAGATGCTCAAGGCCAGGTTGGATGGGGCTTGGAGGCCCTGATCCAGTGGGAGGTGTCCCAGCCCATGGCACGGGGTGGGACTGGATGATATTTGAGGTCCCTTCCAACCCAAACTATTTTATGATTCACTCATAACTCACTACAACCTCCTTCCAGATAATTGTAGACAGCAAGCACTGTTCGATGGGGAAAGAACTCTGAGAGGTCTTTGAGAGTCTAACAACTAACCTCATTAGGAGGTCGTTTATGGTAACTAAACGTCATTAGAGAAGGAAAATCTGTACTTGATATCGAGTCTAAAATACATCCAGAGTTTCATCCGAGTAAATGATGAACTGTGATGAACTGCTACTTTTAAAATACCCCACTTGAGCATAATTTGCTTAAACAAGGCATGAAACTAAGTTGTATACGGCACTAGGCTGCGATTCCCATTAGAAGGGAAGGCAAACAGTATCCCCGTATCCCACTTGTTGGACAGGCAGCAAAAAACCCCATAATTTGAGTCCAGGAAATCATGAAAATTTCAGTTTTATAGATCACAGAATCACAGAATCACAGATTAACCAGGTTGGAAGAGACCCACCGGATCATCGAGTCCAACCGTTCGTATCAATCACTAACCCATGTCCCTTAGCACCTCGTCCACCCGTCCCTTAAACCCCTCCAGGGAAGGTGACTCAACCCCCTCCCTGGGCAGCCTCTGCCACTGCCCAATGACCCTTTCTGTGAAAAATTTTTTCCTAATGTCCAGCCTGACCCTCCCCTGGCGGAGCTTGAGGCCATTCCCTCTCGTCCTGTCCCCTGTCACCTGGGAGAAGAGCCCAGCTCCCTCCTCTCCACAACCTCCTTTCAGGCAGTTGTAGAGAGCAATGAGGTCTCCCCTCAGCCTCCTCTTCTCCAGGCTGAACACCCCCAGCTCTCTCAGCCGTTCCTCATAAGGCCTGTTCTCCAGCCCCTTCACCAGCTTCGTTGCTCTTCTCTGGACTCGCCCCAGAGCCTCAACATCCTTCTTGTGGGGAGGGGCCCAGAACTGAACACAGGATTCGAGGAGCGGTCTCCCCAGTGCCGAGTCCAGAGGGAGAAGAACCTGCTGGTCACGCCGTGTCTGATCCAAGCCAAGATGCCATTGGCCTTCTTGGCCACCTGGGCCCCTGCTGGCTCATGTTCAGTCGCTGTCAACCAACACCCCCAGGTCCCTCTCCTCCAGGCAGTTTCCAGCCAGACTTTTCCTAGTCTGGAGCTGCTCAGGGTTGTTGTGCCCCAAGTGCAGGACCCGGCATTTGGCCTTGTTAAACCTCATCCCTTTGGTCTCAGCCCATGGATCCAGCCTGTTCAGATCCCTTTGCAGAGCCTCCCGACCCTCCAGCAGATCCACACTCCCACCCAGCTTAGTGTCATCCACAAACTTGCTCAGGGTGCACTCGATGCCTTCATCCAGGTCATTGATAAAGACATTGAACAGGGCTGGACCCAGCCCTGAGCCCTGGGGAACCCCACTTGTCACTGGCCTCCAGCTGGGGTTAACTCCATCTCCCACCACTCTCCGGGCCCTCCAGCCAACCAGTTTTCCACCCAGGAGAGTGTGCGCCTGTCCAGCCCAGAGGTGACAGTTTCTCAAGCAGAATGCTGGGAGAAACTGTGTCAAAGGGCAGAGGGATGGAACTGGATGGGCTTTGAAGTCCCTTCCAGCCCAGAGTGAAATAATATTTCGTAATTCATATTATTTGAAGTTTTGCGTAGCAAAATGAATCATCAATTTTATGAGATTACGAAATATAGCTAAGCAAAACTTCTTCTTTTTTGACTCCAAGCACCATCCTCCTCTCAGCCGCGCTGGTATACGTTGTGCGTCTCAACTTCCCTGCCTGCGTTGGGTGATGGAATCTTTCTGTGTCCCGTTTTACCAACATTTAGGAGCGTGTTCATAGAATAATTGAGTCATTAAGGTTGGAAAAGATCATCCTCTAAGATCATCCCATCCAACCATCAGCTCAACGCCTCTATGCCTACCAAGCTATGTCCTCAAGTGCCACATTTACATATTTTTTGAACCCCTCCAGAGATGGTGACTCCACTGCTGCCCTGGGCAGCCTCTTCTGATGTCTCACCACCCTGTCAGGGCGTTTTGTTTAATATCCAATCTAAACCTCGCCTGGTGCAACTTGAGGCCATCGAACCCCAGGATCATTTAGGTGGGAAAAGACCTTAAAGCTCATGAATTTCAACCCTTAACCTAACAAAATTTCCTACGTGGGCTGGACACGTCTGTCCCGACACGGTGGAAATGTTTCCTCTCACAAATATTCTGGTCTCAAAGAAAAAAGAGCTTTACATGTTGAGGAACATCCACCAGCTTCAGCCAAGCATAAAGGGCAGCGAGTATTCCTCCAGCTCAAGAGGAGCTTGTATTGTCGATCCCTCCAGGTTGCACTGAACAACACTAAAACTAGATGAGGAAACCTTCCAAACCTTCCACGCCTTCCAATAGCCGGAATGTTCCATTCGTGGCACAGCACATCGCACAAAGGAATTTCTAGCCAATCCTTGGACTAGGAGACCCAGCACAAGGCTAGGAAGGGCTTCCCAAGGAGCCCCTCGTTAATAAACACCCGCACAGCTTCTCGGGTCATTTGTCCTTTCACATGTAAATCATGGGTTAGGACCAAATATATTACAGGAGAATGATGACTGAAGTTGATGCAGAAATAGCCTTTCTCTGGGGTGGAGAATCTTGTTGCTGACTCAAGGACGAGGCTGTCCTGGAGATAACGAAGTTATGCCAAATTACAGTGGTGTAGCTGGAAGCAGGGGGCGAGCACCTAGGTGCCTGTGAAATTCGAATCTAACACTCTCCAAAGCCCTTGGAGGTTGGAGAGAGACAGCAGGGCATTACAGATAAAACGGAAAGCTTTATTTCAGCTTTGAGCTGGAAGAGGAGAGATTTAGATGGGATTTTAGGAAGAAAATGTTTTGCTGTGAGGGTGGCGAGGCCCTGGCCCAGGTTGTCCAGAGCAGGGGTGGCTGCCCCATCCCTGGAGGGGTTCAAGGCCAGGTTGGATGGGGCTTGGAGCCCCTGATCCCGTGAGAGGGAGGTTGAAACGGGATGGGCTTTAAGTTCCCTTCCAATCCAAACCGCTCCGTGATTCTGACTCTACGAAATGGTTTCACCGGCTTGCGGTGACGCCGTGTCCTCAGCTCCTGAGCTCAACCACTTCACTAGATTTCTAACACCCCTGCCAATAAACCTTTGGCTTTTGACCCACTCGAGAGTCGACAATTCCTTTCCCAACCACACATACGAAGCATTCGTCTTCGTTTTTCTCTCCCCATATATACGACGATACCTTTCCTGCAAGATTTATGAATATATTTGGCAGCGTATTCGCGAAAATCCAGGCAGGTATTTGATGGGCTGAGATCATAAAACCACTGTGGGAACGGCATCCATTATTCATGAGGCTTGCCACAACATCCTGCCAAAAGGAGCAGCCGACAAACAGCGATAAATCTGCAAAGTAGCCCTCAAATTAGATTTATAGGCAGCGCTTTTACTCCCTGTGAGCGCTGCACCATCTAGGCTATTCGTACGTTGGCACTCACACCAGCTACCGATCGTCCGGAGGCCTTGGAAGGGTCTAGAAGAAGCTCGTAACAATTAACGAAGACATCTAGAAGTTGCTTCTCATGAAGACTTCCGAAGGGCAAAAGTTAGTCAACCAGAAAGGATTCAAAAAGAAAGGTTTTCTCCATCGGATCTTAGAATCATCGAGGTTGGAAAAGACCTCTACGCTCATCCAGTCCAACCGTCAGCCCAACACCACCTTGCCTATTAAACCATGTCCCCAAGCACCACATCTACACATTTTTTTTAACTCTTCCAAGGATGGAGACTCCACAACTGCCCTGGGCAGCCTCTTCCGATACTTCACCGCTCTTTCAGCAAAGAAATTATTCTTACTCTCCAATTTAAACGTCCCCAGCACGATCTGAGTCCATTTCCTAGCAGAAATGTCACAAAGAATCAAAATTTCAACGGGGAAAATGAACTTCAGATTAAGCGAAAGGGTAGAACATCCCAAAGTGACAGATTCATATGGAACAGGGCGTATTTATTTTAATTGCTGGTTTGGACACTCCGATCTGGTCATGCTGGGAACGGGACGTACCTGTAATAATAATAATAAGTATCTGCCTTGGATAGAATTCATTCTGAAAATAAGAAGAGGAGAAACAAAGCAGAAATAAAACGCTGTCTTCTTCTAAAGGCACACGACTCGCTAAAATAATCCATCAAAGTCAAATGGAAATAAACTGATGTCACCACTTAATTCCTTATCTACTCCAAGAATCCTTCCTTTCTAAAACAGAGAAGAGGAATATCTGAAGAAAAGCATTATGAGAGAGCATTTTCAAAGCTAAATATTTTTAGAACCAGCATTTTATTTAAGACATAGCAATTACAGAAGGAAAAAAACCCAGGAAAGTTATTGGAACTCAATTCATTTGCAAACCACGTGTGCTCTTTAAAGAAAATTTTTTTCCGATTTTTACCAGAATCATACAATTCTTTGGTTGGAAAAGGGTTTTGAGGGGTTAAGGTTAGAGAACGACTGAATCAAGATTCATTTTATGAACGTGCACAAGTGTGAGCTCAGACTCCAAAAATCACAACTCTTGACACGTGTTCTGTGGTTTTATCATATGGGAGGGAAGAAATGAAGAGAGAATGGAAAATACTGTACTGAAGGGGGGATTTGGCGTTACTCCTCGTCCACCTATTGGATGAAGGAAACTGCCTGGAGGAGAGGGACCTGGGGGTGTTGGTTGACAGCGACTGAACAGGAGCCAGCAGGGGCCCAGGGGGCCAAGAAGGCCAATGGCATCTTGGCTTGGATCAGACACGGCGTGGCCAGCAGGGCCAGGGAGGTTCTTCTCCCTCTGGACTCGGCACTGGGGAGACCGCTCCTCGAATCCTGGGGTCAGTTCTGGGCCCCTCACCACAAGAAGGATGTTGAGGCTCTGGAGCGAGTCCAGAGAAGAGCAACGAAGCTGGTGAGGGGGCTGGAGAACAAGAGGAGCGGCTGAGAGAGCTGGGGGTGTTCAGCCTGGAGAAGAGGAGGCTGAGGGGAGACCTCATTGCTCTCTCCAACTCCCTGAGAGGAGGTTGTGGAGAGGAGGGAGCTGGGCTCTTCTCCCAAGTGACAGGGGACAGGACGAGAGGGAATGGCCTCAAGCTCCACCAGGGGAGCTCTGGACAACCTGGGCCAGGGCCTCCCCACCCTCACAGCAGGACATTTCTTCCTAAGATCTCATCTCAATCACCCTCATGCAGCCAAGAAGCATCCATTCTCATCTTGTTCCTGCCCTCCCTGATCCAGAGCCCCTCCCCAGCTTTCCTGGAGCCTCTTTCAGTACTGGAAGCGGCTCTAAGTTCTCCTCAGAATCTTCTGTTCTCCAGGATGAACAACCCCAACTCTCTCAGCCTGTCTTCGTATGGGAGGTGCTGCAGCCCTCAGATCATCTTTGTGGTCTCTTCTGGACTTGCTCCAACAGATCCATGTCTTCCTCGATCTGATGACTCCATAACTACATGAAGTACTTAAGCTCAGACACGCTCTAGAGGTCTTTGTCTGAAACCAAACCCACAAAATTTATATTTCTCGTACGTTTTCTTATATTTCTTGATAGGACCAGAGGTGTAGAGGGAGATCATGAATCTACAGGTAACCAAAACAGGAAATACAATTCACTTTAATATTAATTTTCATTATAATTCAGAACACATTCCTTAATGAAATCCATAAATCAGAGGCTGTATCTGGGAAAACATATGTTTTAAATCCAAAACGCTCAACAGAACAGGTTTTTAATGTGCTTCAAGATTATCATTAATAAAACTACTTAATACCATTTATCGAAGTAGATGAGCTCCAACCAAATAAAGAGCCAAATAATGATGTGACATAATTACTGTGGTCCTATTCCTAAATGAACCTGCAGAACTCATCCGTTTTACCTCCCCCACCACTTTTACAGCCTCCAGGTAGGTGCAAGGAAGGACAAAGTTCTGAAGGTTTCGGTGTTTTATTTGTTTCCACTATCACACCTGGAAAATAAGTTTTTCATGTTCTACTCAACCAGCAAACCTACTTTAAGAGGAGCTGGGAGAACAAATAAAGTCAAAAATACTTAATTCTTTTTCAGACAGACTTCCAGCTGAAAAATCAGAATGGTACCTTGAGCTTTATATGGGAATTAAATAATTGAGGTTGGGAAAAACCCTTAAGATCATCAAGTCCAACCGTCAGCCCAACACCGCTGTGCCTAACAAACCGTGTCCCCAGGTGCCACATCTACTCATCTTCTGAGCCCCTCCAGGGCTGGAGACAGCCCCTCCAGGGTTGGAGACAGCCCCTCCAGGGTTGTCCTGGGCAGCCTCTGCCAGGGCTTCACCACTCTTTCAGCGAAGACTTCTCCCTAACGTCCAAGAAAACCTCCCCTGCTGCAATCTGAGGTCATTTCCTCTGTCCTATCACTTGATACCTGGGAGAAGAGAGCACGACCCACTTCCCTACAACCTCCTTCCAGCTAATTGTGAAGAGCGATGATCCATCTGTGCTGCGAGCTGCTGCAGAAGCCAACCCACAAGGGTGAAACGCGGTGGTAGAAACCAGCTCTCTCACGGGCAGCGTTGGAAGAGGAGTGAAGGACAATGAGTCTAAGGTAACCGAGATACCCCCTGACCCTGCGCGCGGCATCTGGGTCAGGAACGAAGCCCATCATTAGCCTGTCAGCATGCGAACGGCTGATAAGAGAAGAGATTCTATGTGATCTCCATGGTTATTAATCCCATCACAAAACGAAGGGGTGAAGCTTGTTACACACCAACGGCATTTCAGGAGCTTGGGAACAAAGATGCTCCAGCGCTTCCGGGGGCTGCTTATCCAGGAGCACAAAAAGCAATTCCTGCCCTCCAAGCCCTTCGCAGCAAGCTGGATTCCTTTAAGATCCCAGTCAAAAGACCCCCAATATCCCTAGGCTTTCAAGCAGCATAATAACATATTTCTTGTTTCTTTTAAAGGCTCCGCTATCCTCAGAGATTTTCACTTTCACGCTTCCTCTGGAAGAAAAATATTTTTATCTGCAGCCATGGCTATTGGGATTGCAATAAAGACCTTTTGTCCTCATTTTGAGAAACACACGGTAACGAAGAGAGCCATTTCCCACCGCCCCGTTCCCACACAGGCGCCTTTCATCTCTGAAAATCAGGGCACACAAGAAAATGGAAAGAGAAGTCAATTAGTATCGAGGTCTGAAGGAGCCTTCACAGTTTTAATTACAGGATGCGATTCTCAACTGAGTCCGTGGCGGCTGCCCCATCCCTGGAGGGGTTCAAGGCCAGGTTGGATGGGGCTTGGAGCAACTTGATCCAGTGGGAGGTGTCCCTGCCCGTGACAGCGGGTTGGAACTGGATGGGTTTTAAGGTCCCTTCCAAGCCAAACCATTCTATGAATCTGGGACTTAATTCTTGCTGGGATTTATGGGGAAGCGCTCATTTAACAGTTTCCACCAGAGCGCTTTAATTGGAAAGATTTCTTCATGGCAAAGGTTCTGAGGCAGTGGTGGAGGCTGCCCAGGGAGGTGGTGGAGTCCCCATCACTGGAGGTACTTAGAAGACTGGTTGACAAGGTTCTCAGGGGTCTGGTCTAGCTGCCAATAGGTCCAGGTGGGCTTGGGGATCTCAAAGGTCTTCTCCAACCTGGAGATTGTATAATTCAAAGAAATTCAAGTGCGACAGCACCAAAAGGCAGCGTCACCCAAGCAGCCTCCGGCTTGTTTGTTTGTCGTGCCAAGAAGGGGGAACATCTTCGTAACGTACCTAACGCATCCTCCCCACCACCGATTAATTCCACTGTCCCCCTGACTTTACGATAAGCCTTAAAGCAGTCTCGCAATGAAAAGATGATACATTGCCCTGCCAAACTCGGAAAATTATTTCCTTGGACGAGAAGAAAGAGGTGAGGGAAACAGGTAGAAACTTGAGAACATGAAAATGAAAGGTTGGCTGTAAGGAAAATGAAAGTGTTGGTAGAAAAGTTCTATCCACATACAGTATCCTTGAATAACCTTGTTAGAAAACCGCATAAAATAAGCCAACGTATGTAATCCCGTTACGAACCGTTAGCTTACAGGCTTTACGCAGAGGAACTGCGTAATGAGATTAAGCCGTATAAACAAACATGCCCAGCTGCAGCTTGGAGTTAAAAAGAAATTTACACCAAAAAGCCCTAAATGGACAAATAACACGTTCTCTACTTTTAAGTCAAGAGCAATTAAGTAGGAAGATTGTGTGTCTATACAAATGTATCCTCCTTTTTCCGCACGTTCTCAAATCGCTCTCCTAGCCTCACTTATTCCTTAATGGTATTTTTATTATGTGTAAGTTATTTAGTTCTTAGAGGTACACAAAGTCGCTAATTGCTCTTAATGAATATTTCCTCTGCGCCTAAAAAGGTGGTTCGCAGGAAACCCTTAATTTTTGCTCCTTATATAGCATTGTATTTTGAGCTGATCATTAAGGAGTATTTCCTTAATGTCTAGAGGAAAGCTGGGAGGGGCTCTTGATCAGGGAGTGCGGGAATAGGACGAAGGGGACCAGTTTAAAGCTGAAGGAAGGGAGATTGAGATGAGATCTTGGGAAGAAACGTTCTCCTGCGAGGGTGGGGAGGCACCAGCAGCAAGATCTGGGGGATGATCCCATGCCGCCTCCTGAGGACCACACCGGGGCTGGTCCAAGCCAAGATGCCACTGGCCTTCTTGGCCACTGGCTCACGTTCAGCCGCTGTTGACCAGCACCTCCAGGTCCTTTACAGTAAAGACTTTACAATTTACACATCAAATAAGTTCATAAATCTGTGCTCCACATCTTCCTAAGTTACTCAAAAGCTCAGGACTGGTTGAAGTCATCCTTATCAACACCTCCACCTGCTAAATTTTTAGAGAATATTAACTTCTTTAAAGCTGTCATGACACTAGAAACATGGTTGGCTTCCCTGCTATGACAGTAGGGAGCAAAATCAAAGAGAATAACCCAAAAAGTAATCAAATGCTGATTCCTTAGAGCAGAAATCTGGGGTGACTGATCCAGAGAAATCAGCTTTCAACCAAAATTGACGCTCAGGTAAGCCAGCCCCATTTACCTCACCTTCTTTCATTTGTCTACAGTGGAAGAAAGACTTTCGAAAGGTTGGAACCTTTCCCTGCCAAGCTGTTCTCCTAAAGCCTCGATATTTCTGACCTGAGAATTGACGTCTCAGCAGCGTTTGGGCTACATTATATTTTCATGAAAGGTGTTGTCAGGCAGGTGGAAACCTGACATTTAAGTGACATTTTCTAGTGACTAAGATGGATTTCATGCCTTTATTTAGCTGTTTTAATTTAAGCTCGCATCTGAGACAGTGGTGTCCTCCCCTCGGACGCGGGTGCAGCTGAGGTGTTCCCTCACCGAGCACGTAGATCCTAAGCCGGTACAACTCTTAGCAGAGAGCTCTGCAAGAACTTTGGTTTTGAAAAAGCTGCTCGGACTTCATGTATAAACTGTTTCTACTTCAATGGGATGAGGTTTAACAAGGCCAAATGCCGGGTCCTGCACTTGGGGCACAACAACCCTGAGCAGCTCCAGCCTAGGAGAAGTCTGGCTGGAAACTGCCTGGAGGAGAGGGACCTGGGGGTGTTGGTTGACAGCGACTGAACATGAGCCAGCAGGGGCCCAGGTGGCCAAGAAGGCCAATGGCATCTTGGCTTGGATCAGAAACGGCGTGGCCAGCAGGTCCAGGGAGGTTCTTCTCCCTCTGGACTCGGCACTGGTGAGACCGCTCCTCGAATCCTGTGTTCAGTTCTGGGCCCCTCACCACAAGAAGGATGTTGAGGCTCTGGAGAGAGTCCAGAGAAGAGCAACGAAGCTGGTGAGGGGGCTGGAGAACAGGCCTTATGAGGAGCGGCTGAGAGAGCTGGGGGTGTTTAGCCTGGAGAAGAGGAGGCTGAGGGGAGACCTCATTGCTCTCTGCAACTACCTGAAAGGAGGTTGTGGAGAGGAGGGAGCTGGGCTCTTCTCCCAAGTGACAGGGGACAGGACAAGAGGGACTGGCCTCAAGCTCCGCCAGGGGAGGGTCAGGCTGGACATCAGGAAAAAATTTTTCATAGAAAGGGTCGTTGGTCCCTGTCCGAGGCTGCCCAGGGAGGGGGTTGAGTCCCCTTCCCTGGAGGGGTTTAAGGGACGTGTGGACGAGGTGCTGAGGGACATGGTTTAGTGTTTGATGGGAATGGTTGGACTCGATGATCCGGTGGGTCTCTTCCAACCTGGTTATTCTGTGATTCTGTGATTCTGTGATTCTGTGATTCTGTGATCAGGAAAAATTTCTTCACTTAAAGGGTTCTCAGGCACTGGAAGAGGCTGAGTTACCAACCCCAGAGGAATTTATAAAACGTGGGTCGACATGATGCTCAGGGATATGGTTTAGCGGTGGACAGATACGGTTGGACTCAATGATCTTGGAGGTCTCAGGCAAATAAATATGACAGGCAGATTGACTTGAGTTGGAATCAACCTTAAAGCCCATCCAGTCCCACCCCTGCCATGAGTAGGGACACCTCCCACTGGATCGGGGGCTCCAAGCTCCATCCAACCCGGCCTTGAACCCCTCCAGGGGGTCATTAGCACTGGTCATTAAAGGATTCACCAGAATTCACCTCTTCTCCACTCTGGTGAGAGCTCATATGGATCCCAGCATTCAGTTCTGGAGTCCTCAGCCCATCAAGGACATGGATCCGTTGGAGCGAGTCCAGAGGAGGCCACAGAGATGATCCGAGGGCTGGAGCACCTCCTGTACGAGGCCAGGCTGAGAGAGTTGGGGTTGTTCAGCCTGGAGAAGAGAAGGCTCCAGGGAAAACTTAGAGCAGCTTCCAGGGCTGAAAGGGGATTCAGGAAAACTGGGGAGGGGCTCTGGATCAGGGAGTACAGGGAGAGGATGAGGAGGAACGGTTTTGAGCTGCAAGAAGGGAGATTGAGATGAGATCTTAGGGAGAAATGTTTTGCTTTGAGGGTCCAGGTTGCCCAGAGCAGGGGTGGCTGCCCCATCCCTGGAGGGGTTCAAGGCCAGGCTGGATGGATCTTGGAGCCCCGGATGCCGTGGGAGGTGTCCCTGCCCGTGGCCGGGGTGGGACTGGAGGGGCTTTGAGGTTCCTTTCAGCCCAAACCATTCTATGATTTTATGTTAGTCGACCTCTCAATCAACCGTATTAAATCTGATAGCAACTCCTACTCAAGTCAGGACTACGAGAAACCCACTAAATGAAACGCTCTGGTTACTCTGATCTGAACGTGGCCCATCAACGCAACAGGTGAAAGCAGGATGAGGCACCCCAGTTGCCTGGGGTTCATGGTTGCTTGGAAGAGCCACTTACTGAACCCCCAGCTCTGCTAATGGAGAAATGGCTTTATTTTTTAATTACAACTTTATTCTTATCATCTAACAAAATAACAAAATTAAAAGCATTTTCGCATCATTATATAAACCCATAATTTTCCATTACAGGGCTGAACCCCAATGTTCCTTAACAAAGAACCCAAAATATATTTTGTGGACCAAAAGAAAGGAAATTAGTGTCTGAATCCCAGCTGCCCGGGGAGGGGGTGGAGTCCCCACCCCTAGAGTTACATAAAATTCTGGTGAATGAAATGCTTAGAGATTTGATTTAGAAGTGGACAGGGACAGTTGGGCTTGGTGGTCACAAATTCTTTTCCAACCTAGGGATTTTTTGTGATTCTACATCTTTCCATAGCATAAGGAGGTGAAAGCTCAGCATTTTCAGTTAGCCCTCCCCTCTTTTTTAAGCCGTTCATGAATTCCGATGAGTTCTAATGAATATCTTTCAAAAAAAAAGAAATTTAAGGGATTTCTTCCTCAGAAGTAGTGGCTGCCCCATCCCTGGAGGGGTTCAAGGCCAGCTTGGATGAGCCTTGGAGCAACTTGTTCCAGTGGGAGGTGTCCCTGCCCGTGGCAGGGGGTTGGAACTGGATGGGCTTTGAGGTCCCTTCCAACCCAACCCATTCCATGATTCTATGATTTGCCACACGGTGTGTTCCATTCTGAGTTTTTTTTAACTAGCGCTTAAGAGAACTAAGCAATCAACTCCCAACTTCCCTTATACCCACCAGTATTTAATAACTTCCATACAATGTTTGCTTTAAGCAATAAGGTCATGGGGTTTCTATATGTAATCTATATAATTGCCTATAACGGTAAAATATTAATTAAAGTAGCGTACAGCCTTGAACGTAACACAAACGCTTTTACTACTCATTGAACTCCGTAATTTATTGCACGTTGCTGAGCGTAAGCAAATGTGCGTTCCCCGAAAAAGAATAATTTACAAAATTTGCTCCAATTATAAAAATGACCCAGGAGTTCAATTCTCAGGCCTGATTACTTAATCTTTCTTTCAAGACAAACTCTGCAGTGTAATTTGCGCTACCAGCTCCCAGTGGAGTAGACGTTAATGAGTGACTCCTGGAATACAAGACAGATCCCAGAGCCCTGGGTGACCTCGGTGGAACGTATGGATGTTAAGCAAGTCTCTCATCAAGGCTCATACTCTATTATTGCAACTCCATGTAAGTAATCATGATAACACTTCATCACGGACTTCCAAAGCCTCAGCACCGTGTTTCAGTGCTTGTCTTGTATCCGCCTCTTGCAGTTGTGGTTTTCAGAACAGAGGCTTGAGTCAGGCAACCGGAGGATGTTTTGAAGACCCAACTGGTTAATCCCTGAACTTTAACGAGGATTGTGGACTCAGTGACCTTCCACAGCATGAAGGAGCCTACAGTGAAAGTCAATCAGAGTTGCGTGGTCCACCTACTTGCCTACTGTATGTTAGAATGGTTTGGCTTGGAAGGGATCTTAAAGCCCATCCAATTCCAACCCCCTTGCGATGGGCAGGAACACCTCGCACTGGATCCAGCTGCTCAAAGCCCCATCCAATGTGGTTTGGAAAACCTCCACAGATGGGGCAGCCACAACTTCTCTGGGCAAATACATTGAAGCCATGGAAACAACCCGGCCATCGATGTCAGTTCCTGATGTCTCAGAACATCCAAAGGCATCTTTGATTGTTGTCTCTGTGCTAGATGATCACGAACAACTCAAACCTCTGGAGGAGCCTGTTTCTTCATCTTTAAACCAGAGATAAATTACAGTGGAACCCCAGGCCAAGTGATTAAGGATTTGCATAAGAACCCTAGTAGAGAAACTATCTACCGTTCCCAGAATCTCGCTGGTACGTACTAAACCGAAACCAGCCCCAAGAATTAGGCTGCAGAGACATGTAGAACACTGGACTGGACTTTTGAAATGAGGAAATTACGAAGAGAAAATTTTGAAGCGCATTCGGTATTTCCATAAGACATTAAAAGCAAAATTAACGTGATCTTCTTGGACACGTTGCCTCAGCTGCATTTCCAGAACTGGTAAGACATTTGAAATAAGGGCTATTGAGAAGTAAAGGGAACCTACGCCAGCCACCACAGAGTCCCTGGAATTACAAATAAATGAGACAATGGATTCCCCAGCAGAGAAAACAAAAGAAGAGGCACCGCAGTAGTTGAGTTAGGATTCTATCGAGGGGCTGTTCTGGTTTTTTTTCCAAATAAGGCACGTTTTACACGTACAGGTTTTGCATAAAGCACCGTCATCACAATGGGTGTGATAAACCGCTACAAGACCCCCCCAGGCAGCGTTTTTGTAATCGCCAGAAGACAAGCGCCCTGACCTCAGATGGCAACCTGTATCATTACCACGGAGAAGACCCAAGCAACTGTATTGATCGGGTTCCTGAAGGATACGGCAGCAGGATGGAGCGCTGGATTAAAATTTAACTACTCCCATTAGCCCTAATCAATGATGTCTTTAATCATGTAACATTCGCTGTATGACATCCAAAATCAAGTCAAGACACGGCAACGAAAGATTCGGAGCGAGGAAGCAAATGAGGAGCTGACGGAGAAGAGCCAGACAGCAGTCAGGTAAAAATAGAGAGAATTGCGAATAAAATGTGTATTATAGAAATGTCAATATGCATCGCTTCAGGCTGGTGGCTCTGGACAGTTTCAAACCTGCTTTATGGTGTTTCATCCATCTGCTATTGAGTTGGGCTCATAATTACTTGGGTCCTATATTTATTATGTGCTTTCATCGTCCCAAGCTGCTCATTTCAGTCAAACCCGAAAAAGTAAAAAGCAATAAAGAGTTTAACTTCTTCATGTCTTGATTTAAGATTATGGTTTCTTTCTAGCTGGAAGGAATCTACGCTTACACGCTGTCACGAGTTACCAAGAGGGTAAGTCTGCAGGTGACACCAAGCTGGGAGGAACTGGAGATCTGCTGGGGGGGTAAAGGAGGCTCTACAGAGCGATCTGGTCAGGTTGGATTGATGAGCTGAGGCCAACGGGATGGGGTTCAACAAGGCTGGAGAACAAGGAGCGGCTGAGGGAGCTGGGGTTGTTCAGCCTGGAGAAGAGGAGGCTGAGGGGAGACCTCATTGCTCTCTCCAACTACTGGAAGGAGGTTGTGGAGAGGAGGGAGCTGGGCTCTTCTCCCAGGTGATAGGACAAGAGGGAATGGCCTCAAGCTCCACCAGGGGAGGTTCAGACTAGATATCAGAAAGAAATTTTTCATGGGAAGGGTCATCAGGCACTGTCAGAGGCTTCTCAGAGAGGTGGTGGAGTCACCATCCTTGGAGGTGTTTAAAAGAGGGGTACACAAGGTGCTCGGGGACATGGTTTAGGGGCAGACAGGAATGGTTGGACTCGATGATCCAAGAGGTCTTTTCCAACCTGGTGATTCTATGATTTGGTGATTCTAAGGCTGAGTGCTGGTCCTGTACTTGCGTCACAAGAACCCCGTGCAGCTCCAGGCTTGGGGAAGAGTGGCTGGAAAGCTGCCTGGAGGAGAAGGACCTGGGGGTGCCGCTCAATAGCACCTTGGATCATCTTCATGAACATATCTCACTGGTTTGGAAGGAAAAAATGTGCACGTTTTATACTTATACCTTTGTTTCATCGTGTTCTAAACTGGAGGACAGTGAGATCTGGGTGGAGTTGACCACTACCACAAACAAACTGAGAGGTGCCCCTCGGATCGGAGCTCAAGGACTTCGCTACGCTTCATGAAAACCATTTCAGCTCCATCAGGTAAATCGCCCTGCACCGTGCCAGGAGGGCACGCTGTGTTATTGCCTCCACGCTGGTATTATAAATCAGCATGTTTAATTAAATAAGGTATAAGATATTGACGTGGGGAGAGGGGACAGGATTTTCTCTTGTTATGGTCAACCAATTAAATTCTATTCCCAGTCACGCCGTTGCGATTTGTTTTAATTTCCAGTCAACGAGGTAAATATCCAACCTCACCCCATGGAAGGAGATAACGGTCAGCGAAAGTGAGCGCAAAACATACCCCTGAGGGTTTATTACAGACCAACAAAGCTGCAAGAGCAGAATTTGATGGCTGTCTCGTCTTTTATTCCGCAAGGCCAGTTATTTCAGCAACTCCAGCCAGGAGGTTTCCTAACGTTCTTCCCCCGCTTATAAAACCCTGCGCTGTGTTTGTCAGCAAGGAGGATGGCAGAGAAAAGAGGGAGTAAACATCCTAATTGGTGCGAGAGCAGATTTTCTGCCTTGTGAGAAGTGACAGCCGTAATATTGACCGATCGCTGCCAGCCGACAGCGAAATGTCAAGACGGGGTTGGAACAATATTCTTCGTAATGAACCAGCTCGGAATACAAAGTCGAGCAGGGGAAGCAGAAATCAAGTGAGAATGAAAAAATATAAACCCTTCTGATCAAGAGCCAATAGCACCAGCTGGAAGAGGCAATGAAACAGTCCTGTTGGAGCAGAGGGGTCGGCGCGAGCGGTGACAGGCTTGGCAAGCCCAACCTTGTTAGCAGTGAGATGAAACCTCATTTGCTTACAAATTTCGGAGGATGCTTCTCAGGCATCCACAGAAAATTGATGTTAGTGTATGAAATTGCGTTTAGCCCCAACTTCCTGGCACCCGGCTCCGAAACATCCAAACGAGGCGCCGCCGTGTTGATGACGGGGACAATCAGCCAGCAAGACACGTGGGAGATGCAGATGCTCCAAGACACTCGCAGAAAACCAGATTGAGGACTGTAGACAGGCTGAGAGGGTTGGGATTTTCCAGCCTGGAGAAGAGAAGGCTCCGGGGAGACCTTAGAGCAGCTTCCAGTGCTGAAAGGGGCTCCGGGAAAAATGGGGAAGGGCTTTTGACCAGGACCTGGAGTGACGGGGTGAAGGGGAAGGGCTTTAAATCAGAAGAGGGAAGATAGTGATTAGATATGAAGAAGAAATTCTTCATGCTGAGGATAGGGAGGTCCTGGTCCAGGTTGCCCAGGCAGTGGTGGCTGCCCCATCCCTGGAGGGGTTCAAGGCCAGGTTGGATGGGGCTTGGAGCCCCTGACCCAGTGGGAGGTGTCCCTGCCCAGGGCAGGGCAAATAAACTTGATTAAGTGCTTTGTCAAGATCTAATTTTAAAAATAAATGCTAATTTCTGGTCTCCCAAGCGCTCTCTTCAGCATCCCAGCTCGAACTCGGTGAAGCGTTTGTACTTCAAAGCTTAAATTCCATGCAGGATTTTAACAAATAAACATGCCGGAATTAAAGGAATGTTTTCCAGTGAAACGACTGCGAACTAACAACCATCCAGTTCCTCATATTACCGCAACACCAAATGAAGCAAAATTGTCTCCACGGTCTCTGTGGAGGCTTTCATCAACTTTCATCAACTTCAATTTGGGTCGTGAACTGCAGTCAGTGGGCAGATCCTCAACCGAGATATACAGGGAGAACTCTATGGCGTGTCAGTCACCAAAAAGCACTTGGAGATCTACAAATCAAACAGTTACAGACTGTTATTAGTGCGAAATGCACCAAATATTGCAGGACTGGAGGAGAACAACAAGAAGTTGGGGGGTTTCCACTGATATGGAACGATCTAGGCTTTGATGAGCCTGTTTTGCTCCTTGCAAGCCTTGTTCTCCAGCCCCCTCACCAGTTTCTTCTTTCCTGGATGCGCCCAAGGACCTCAATGTCTTTCTTGGAGTGAGGGGTCCAAAACTGAGCCCAGGATTCGAGGTGCAGCCTCACCGGTGCTGAGCACAGAGGCACAATTAATAATATTATTATTATTAATTAATTATTTCCCTTACTTCAGCTATGAGAAGTGAAGAAGAGGAGATGGATGAGTTGTTCAGTGTCACTGTGGAAAAGCTCGTAGCTGAATTTAATCCTTTTAGCCAGAGGGCAGGGATTCCTTGAGCAGCAGCACTTCTTTGTGGGTATTTATTGACCGATTCGAAATTATTTAAGAATCTCACTGGAATAAATGGAAAGATATTCCCTTCCCTGTCTGGAGAATAAGCCACCAAGCCTTCATTTCTCTAATGAACGACACACTCATTTTTTCTTAATCCTTGCTCCAATTAATTCATCCCAGTATCCTGATTAAAATACAGCTCCTTTCATTTATCCTGGTCTGCTCTCAATGTCCCCTGTGTTTTCATCCTGGCAGGTGGAATCTGAATCCTGGCTTGGCTGCGTTCACTGTGAACCACTTAGTGGCTTTAAATTGGAAGGGGGAAGAGCTAGATTAGACATTAGGAAGAAGTTCTTCACGAGGAAGGTAGAACTGGATGGGCTTTAAGGTCCTTTCCAACACAAACCATTCTATGATTCTATGGTTCTATGATTCTATGGTTCTACGGTTCTACGGTTCTATGGTTCTACGGTTCTATGGTTCTATGGTTCTATGGTTCTATGGTTCTAAGTTTATTTTCTGGATGTAGAGGCTTTTTTTTCCATCCTATCTTCTTGATGGGTCACTAGAGAGATGCTTATTTTAGTGGCGTGTCACCTTGTGTCTCATACACTCAGGATAGTTTGATTTAGAGGTCTGAATTCCGAAAATCTGTTTTCACCAGACTTGCAAAGCTCTGTTGTACCTTGGATGGAGTTTGCACAGCGAAGGTTTTCTGGATGAAGATTCACAATTTCAAAGTTTTATTTTATATATAAAAATGTTTAGGAAGAAGGTTTGTGATCTAACTTTTTGAACGACTTTCAGAAGAAAGCGAACGAGGTGCTACGCTTTTAGATGCTCCACAGGGCTCCTAAGAGCAACCAACCTTCTCCAGGCTGAACAACCCCAACTCTCTCAGCCTGGCCTCACACAGGAGCTGCTCCGACCCTCCGTTCAGCCCCACCTCCTTCTTCTGTTGGAGATCCCAGAACTGGACACAGGAATCCAAGTGGGACACAGTCCCCGATGTGGGAGGATTTTAGAAGATGAAGAACCCCATGGTCTCCCTCTTGAACAGATCTGCTCTGTGTGGTCACCAGCGCTCCAATTTCCTTGCTAAAAGGTTCAGCAAATTTCTATTTGCTCTGCCATTTACGCCACTGTGCAAATATTATGAAACGGTTTAGTGCCACGTGCGAGCCTCCTAATGCTTTTTCTGCCTTCTCTGAGATAGTCTTTAATTAGTCAATAATTGCCTGAAGGCGCCAATTGATTGGCGTTATTAACGGGGGAAAATGAATATCACTTTTTGATTTCAGAGCTGTATTTAAGGTTACAGTAGGATTTGAGCAGCGTATCGTTAAGTAGAACAGAGCAAAGTGGTGCACAAAGCACGTTTAAGAAGCGTGACTAAACACCAGGCGAGCCGGCTTCACTTTTCAGATTAGGACAGTGACAAGCTGTAAATGAGGATTATTCACGTGCCCTTCTAGGAAACGCTGGAATACCGTCTCCCGTATTTCCTCGCTCATAAACACCCCCACGATCCCGCAGGACCTGACAAGCAGCTGCAATCGCTCAGCAGGTTTTTTGGTGTCACTTCTGGAGAGATTTATGCTCTCTTCGAGCTCCAGAATGCTATATATTCGTTTGATAGGAGCAGAAATAGGTTTCTTCTGTGGCTCTGCTCCTGTGAATTCATTTCTCTCATGTCAGGGCCTAATGAAAAACATTTTAAGCTGGTATTTCAGGAGACTTCAGGCCACATTCGTCTTCCAAATCTACACTTCTCTTCCTTTTATTCCCCCCCCCCACCCCCTTTCTTTTTCCAGTTGGGTTTTTTCTTGGTTTGCTTTCTGTGGAAAACACAGGAGCAGAAGATTTTACACCAGCCACTGGTAGCAGGCACTGCCTTTTATTTTTAAAGATCAAGATCTTGCTGATTGATTCCGTACCGATAGAACATGCTTAGAGGAGGCTGGAGCCCCTCTGCTCTGAGGCCAGGCTGAGAGAGGTGCGGTTGTTCAGCCTGGAGAAGAGAAGGCTCCAGGGAGAACCTTAGAGAAGCTTCCAGTGCTGAAAGGGGCTCCAGGAAAGCTGGGGAGGGATGTTTTCCAAGGGTCTGGAGTGATAGGGTGAGGAGGTTGGATGGGGCTTGGAGCCCCTGATCCTGTGGGAGGTGTCCCTGCCCGTGGCAGGGGGGTTGTTGTGCCCCAAGTGCAGGACCCGACATTTGGCCTTGTTAAACCTCCTGCCGTTGGTCTCCAGCAAACTAAACAAACCATTTCCCAATTTTACCAGGCAGGTTTCCCTCCCCAGCTCATCTCACCTCCCTCAACCTGCTTGTCCCACTGCGTTGGATGCAACCCAGGACGCTGTTGGCTTTGTGGACCCTGAGCGCACGTTGCTGGCTCACGTTGAGCTTCTCATCCACCGCCACCCCAAGTCCTTCTCCTCAGGGCTGCTCTCTGTCCGCATCTCAACTGCGCCACAAAGTTTGGTGTCATCAGCAAATTTGCTGAGCGTGTCCTCAATCCCACCGGCCATGTCTCCACTAAAGATGTTGAACAACACGAGTCCCATTAGCGACCCCTGAGGAACGTCACTTGTTACCGGTCTCCACTTGGCCATTGAGCCATTGACCACATCTCTTGGAGCGTGACCATCTATCTTCAGGGACTGCAGCTGTTCCTCATGTTGAGGAGACATTCAAAGGGCCCCTTCCCTCTTGGGGAGAACCAGCTTTTGTGTATGAATCATTTCAATTGCCGTCTTCCAAGTCTGCGTCTCAAAAGGGCTCCTCAGTTTCTCAGACAACTCCAAAGACGTTGTTAAGGCACAGATATTTTATTTCTATTTCAATTTATGCTCTTATTTATACCCGACATGCCAGAATAACCCCATGATAACGGAAATATTATTATACTCATTTCACAGAAAGAAGCGGCGGCACGAACCGAGATTGTAGGCCCTCGCAGGAATCAATGAGAGTTGTATATAAGCAGATTTTAAAAGCTGAAGTTATAGAAAAAACCCTGTAACAAAACTCACGATTCAAACTTCTCTCCAGATAATCACTCTTGACTGTCTCCTCACAGTAAGAGTCGCTGCATTACTTCCACAATGTGCTCATTTGCTGTTTCCCAACTTTTTCTGTCTCCGTAAACACTCATCGAATCATAGACCTGTCAGTGTCGGTGAAGACCTCGAAGCTCATCAAGTCCAACCATCACCGTGTCCCAAAGTGCCACAGCCACACCATTCTTTAACCTCTTCAGCGATGGAGACTCCACCACTGCCCTGGGCGGCTTGTGCCAGTGCTTCACTAGTCTGTCAGTGAAGAAGTTTTTCCTAACATCCAGCCTAAAAATCTCCTGGTGCAACTTCAGGTCATTTCCCCTCGTCCTGTTATTTGCCACTTGGGAGAAGAGACCAGCACCCACCTCACCACAACCTCCTTTCAAGGAGGTTGCAGAGATAGATGAGGTCTCCCCACAGCCTATTCTCCAGGCTGAACAGCCTCAGGTCCCTCAGATGCTTCCAGAATAGCTGCACTTCCCCAGCTCGTTCCCCTTCTCCAGTCACGCTCCAGGATCTCAACACCTTTCTCAGAGTGAGAGCCCAGAACTGACCCCAGGATTCGAGGAGCGGTCTCCCCAGTGCCGAGTCCAGAGGGAGAAGAACCTCCCTGGCCCTGCTGGTCACGCCGTTTCTGATCCAAGCCAAGATGCCATTGGCCTTCTTGGCCACCTGGGCCCCTGCTGGCTCATGGTCAGTCGCTGTCAACCAACACCCCCAGGTCCCTCTCCTCCAGAGAGTTTTCCAGCCGCTCTTCCCCCAGCCTGGAGCTACACGGGGTTGTTGTGACTCAAGCGCAGGACCCAGAACGTCTTGATTCATTGAACTCCTCTTTTTGAAGGGCTGGCGCCCCATCACTGATGAGTGTGGAAGGAAGAGGAGCCTTGAACTGTGTTCTTTTATCGTGTGTGACCGTCACCAGGTGTATCCAGATTCCGATGACGTATCCAGAATATACAAGACAGCTTTTTTACCAATTCTGTGACCTCTGATGTAGAAGAAGTCACGGCTTCAGAGCATGAGATCACAGAGTCATAGAAGGGTTTGGGTTGGAAGGGACCTCACAGCCCATCCAGTCCCACCCCTGCCATGGGCAGGGACACCTCCCACCGGATCAGGGGCTCCAAGCTCCATCCAACCTGGCCTTGAACCCCTCCAGGGATGGGGCAGCCACAGCTTCTCTGGGCAACCTGGGCCAGGGCCTCCTCACCCTCAGCATGAAGAATTTCTTCCTCCAGCTACAGGAGCCACCACGTTCATGGGTTCTCATATGCTGGGGGACTTCAGCCACGCTGACATCTGCTGGAAAAGGAGCACGGTGAGCTGTAAGCAGCCCAGGAGACTTCTGGAATGCATCCAGCATAACCTCTTAAGCCCGGACAGACCTAAGAGAGGGGATGAAATAACGGATGGTCACCAATGCAAGGGAGGTGTCCAAGCCCATGGCAGGGGTTTGGACTGGATAGGACCATTAAAGGTACCTTCCAACCCAAATCATTCTCTGATTGTGTGATTTCAGACCATCTCCACGCTCAAAAAAGCAGCAGCCTGGCTTTTTGGCATGATATAAACTTGGTGGGGATGGAAATTTACACCTGAGAGGACAGTGAAATTGGGAATTCTCTAATGCTGCAGGGATAACACACAAACGTAACCCAGCAGTTACACAGCGATTGTTTTCCAGCCACCTTGTTGATTATTCTAAGGTTGGCTGCTTTCCTTAACAGCGGTTACGTTTCTGAAGAGGTTCACGTTCAGTCCTTGTGATGGAAGGTTCTGAAGTAACGCTCACCATTAATTTTCTCCGCGGAACCACTCACAACCGCAGATCAGCAGGAAACATCCTCATTATTCCCCCTCCCCTTGTAAAGGCCACGCTCCCTTCTCTGTTGGGTCATGGCTCTCATTCCTTGTGGAGCAGCCTTGTTTCATTTTTCCACCCTCAAACTAATTCCGAACGATAATTCCTGCCTTATTTGTGTATCAAGAATTCCTTGGGTGAGTTGCAATCGATTGGTGTCCCTCAGGGGTCTGTACGGGGACCAGAGCTGCTTAATATCGTCATCAATGATATAGACAGTGAGATTGGGTACGTCCTCAGCAAGGATCGTAGAATCGTTGAGGTTGGAAAAGACCTCTGAGGTCATCAAGCTATCAACCCAACACCCCCATGCCTACTAAACTGTGTCATGAAGAGCTATATCTACATGTTTTTGAGCCCTCCTTTGATGGAGACACCACCACTGCCCTAGGCAGCCCCTGCCAGGGCTTCACCACTCTGACCGTCAAGACATTCTTCCTAATATCCAACCTAAACCTCCCCTGGTGCAGCTTGAGGCCATCTCCTCTTGTTCTATCCCTTGTTACCTGGGAGCGGAGACCAACCCTCACCTCACCACAACCTCCTTCCCCGGAGCTGTAGAAAGTGATGAGGTCTCCCCTCAGCCTCCTCTTCTCCAGGCTAAAGAGCCCCAGGGCCCTCAGTTGCTTCTCACAAGACTTTTCTCCAGACCCTACTGGTTTTCAACAGGGAGAACTAAGTAAAGTATTTGTAATGACAATTTCTGCTATGCACCGAATCAGAAAGCACAGCTATCCTTGAAAGCCTCGGAGGTGTAACACCCAATTTTTAATGTCAGCTTGTCAAAGAGCTACACAAGCTGCTTCACAGGCTGCTATTTTTCCCTGACTTGCTTTTCTTTCTTTCTTAAAACCACCAAATATCGTTTAATTGGAGCAAAGCATAAGGGATCACCTCTTAACTCAGACTGTGAATCTTTAGACAGTGACAAGTGGGGTTCCCCAGGGCTCAGGGCTGGGTCCAGCCCTCTTCAATGTCTTCATCAATGATCTGGATGAAGGCATCGAGTGCACCCTTAGCAAGTTTGTGGATGACACTGAGCTGGGTGGAAGTGTGGATCTGCTGGAGGGTCGGAGGCTCCAAAGGGATCTGAACAGGCTGGACCGCTGGGCTGAGACCAATGGGATGAGGTTTAACAAGGCCAAATGCCGGGTCCTGCGCTTGGGGCACAACAACCCTGAGCAGCTCCAGACTAGGAGAAGTCTGGCTGGAAACTGCCTGGAGGAGAGGGACCTGGGGGTGTTGGTTGACAGCGACTGAACATGAGCCAGCAGGGGCCCAGGTGGCCAAGAAGGCCGATGGCATCTTGGCTTGGATCAGAAACGGCGTGACCAGCAGGTCCAGGGAGGTTCTTCTCCCTCTGGACTCGGCCCTGGTGAGACCGCTCCTCGAATCCTGTGTTCAGTTCTGGGCCCCTCACCACAAGAAGGATGTTGAGGCTCTGGAGAGAGTCCAGAGAAGAGCAACGAAGCTGGTGAGGGGGCTGGAGAACAGGCCTTATGAGGAGCGGCTGAGAGAGCTGGGGGTGTTTAGCCTGGAGAAGAGGAGGCTGAGGGGAGACCTCATTGCTCTCTCCAACTGCCTGAAAGGAGGTTGTGGAGAGGAGGGAGCTGGGCTCTTCTCCCAAGTGACAGGGGACAGGACGAGAGGGAATGGCCTCAAGCTCCTCCAGGGGAGGTTCAGGCTGGACATTAGGAAAAAATTCTTCACAGAAAGGGTGATTGGGCAGTGGCAGAGGCTGCCCAGGGAGGGGGTTGAGTCACCTTCCCTGGAGGGGTTTAAGGCACGGGTGGACGAGGTGCTGAGGGACATGGGTTAGTGTTTGATAGGAATGGTTGGACTTGATGATCCAATGGGTCTCTTCCAACCTGGTGATTCTCTGATTCTACGATTCTATGAATCTTTAGATTCTGATCCAGATCTCCTGCCCAGCGTTGGACAAGCCATTTACGTTCGTCACGGATCACCTTCACTCATAATAAAAGACGGCTCGTGACACACATCTCAGGGTTTGTAAGTGATGCCCACAGGTTCATGCATTTGTGCTAACAACATCTTCTCCCTGTGATGTTAGAAAAGGGCTGGATAGGACTTGGGAACGGATGCAGAGGTGAAACTAATGGGAATAAGCACTGGGTGTGCTTTGGTAGCTGTGCAATAGCTCTGTTTTTGTAGCTCCTAAGTGGATGTTATTTCAGGGGTCATTTGTTTTCGCAGAGGCTTTATTCTGCTAGAGTAAAATAAATACACTGCCTTTATTTTGCACAGACCAATTTCGTTTTGTGGACACAGAAACTACACGGCCCTTTGTAAACAACGTTTTGTTTCAGCAGAGCTGTCTGCAGACTGCCCACCTATAGAAAATGAAAAGCTCTGTTTCAGAACTCTTTATTGAATGTTAATAACTGTGTTGAGAAAAGCACTCAACCCCCATCCAACCTGGCCTTGAACCCCTCCAGGGATGGGGCAGCCACCCCTGCTCTGGGCAACCTGGGCCAGGGTCTCTCCTCCCTCACAGCAAAATGTTTATTCTTAAGATCTCAATCTCCTCTTTTTCACCTTAAAACAGTTCCCCTCATCCTGCTCCTGCCCTCCCTGATCCAGAGCCCCTCCCCAGCTTTCCTGGAGCCCCTTTCAGCACTGGAAGCTGCTCTAAGTTATCTTCAAAGCCTTCTCCTCTCCAGGCTGAACAACCCCAACTCTCAGCGTGTCACATATAGAGCTTCTGGAACCACTAAGACAAAACCAACAGGACAGCTTCAACAGTAAATCTTACTTTTCTTTTGCTGCAGAAGATGCCGCTTCAACAAAGGCCCTTATCTTTCGTTTGACAAAGCCAACAGAGCAGCAAGGTCAAGATAAGTCACTTAGAAATTCTTATCTGAATGCGAAAGATCGAGATTATTTAATAAGGCAGGAAGAATTTCAAGATGCTTTTAATGACTGATGTTGCCTCCAAAGCAGCTACTGATACAAGAACAACCTAACCTTTTGTAAAATTAGAAGTGGTTGATGGGAATGACATGAGATATGGTGTTGTTTTCACTCTCAGGAGGGACTGGGACTCCTTGGAAGAGAGACCGTGGTGTGGAAGGATCTACTGGAGACTTATAAAACCATCAGTGGTTCAGGGAAGTTAAATGGAATGATTACTCATCGTGTCGTGACCAGAAGAACTGAGAGGTCCCGGTGAAATCAATGCTGACTTTTTCAAACAAATCAACAATAATTGGTATGTGCAACACATAATTAAATTCTGGAACTCTAAACTGGAGATGTTATGGAGCCAAATGATTCAGGAAGGGATGAGACAAATTCAGAGGGAAGATCTGATGGTGCTATTGAACATGACAGATTGAAAGGAGCATTTAGCTGTGTCAGTTCCTGCCTGTCAACTGCCAAATGAAGGAGGAATTGCCAAGGCAAGACCACTCAAAACCTGTCTCTTCTTTAATTTTCCACTGCTTCCAATTCCAAGAGACAGGCTACTGACCTAGAGAGGCTTTCTAATCGGATCAAATTTCTGGCCATCTTACAGCCATCCTGAATTTACGGCTGGCTACAGAACTAGGAACGACTTACTCTCCCTTTCACTTCTATTATAAGCACTCAGGAGGCAGAGTCAAGTCTTCAGGTCACTGGATGTGAGCTTTTGGTAACCGCAGTAACCCAAAGTAGCGTTGACTCTACTGGTTCTCAACCCTCACACGATGTTTCCCGTAACTCTGCATTTCAGCGCAGGGTGAGCAGCTGCAGCAGGTTCTGTGATGTCTACAACACCTCCAGCTCTGCCCAAGTTGGTCATTAGCAAAGAAAACAGGTCTATGTCTTCCCAAATGCTCCAGTGAGTCCAGAGGAGGCCACGAAGATGATCAAAGGGCTGGAGCACCTCTGCTCTGAGGACAGGGTGAGGGAGTTGGGGTTGTCCAGCCTGGAGAAGAGAAGGCTGCAGGGAGACCTTAAGGCAGGTTCCAGCGCTGAAAGGGGCTCCAGGAAAGCTGCAGAGGGGCTATTTACAAGGGCCTGGAGTGATAGGACGAGGGGGAATGACTTGAAGCTGAAAGAGGGGAGATGGAGAGGAGATCCTAAGAAGAAATATTTTCCTGTGATGTTGAGGAGGTTGCCCAGAGAAACTGTGGCTGCCCCATCCCTGGAGGGGTTCAAGGCCAGGTTGGATGGGGCTTGGAGCCCCTGATCCAGTGGGAGGTGTCCCTGCCCATGGCAGGAGGGTGGAACTGGATGATCTTTGAGGTGCCCTCCAATCCAAACCGTTCTATGATTCTATTCTATGGTTCCTGGCAACATCTGAAGTAGCTGTAGCTCCCAACCGTAGCAATTTAGCAGGCATTGTGTAGCCAAAATTGTTTGCTAGAATTCGTTAGGATTATGGTTGCTTGCTTGCTTCCCTCACAGAAGTGCCCATTGTTCGTGGCGTAGCCTGCTAGTTAGAAATTCCGTTCTCGTTTCAGAAATATTGGAATTAATTCCCTTAGCCCACAGGAATGCTAGCTTGTTATCTCCCGCTTCCAAAGACAGCAGAGCCGAGACTACTTGGTGCAGAATATTCTGTGTCAGGATACCTCGATGAGAAACTGGACAACTGCACAGCAATCAAAGCTCTGTCCTTCTGGCAGAGACCCGAGTCCTGCTTCCATTATCGGCTTTATTTAAGATACTCAGTGCCTAAGAGGGGAAAACTTCTCTTTGACTAAAGAAGAAGAGGTCCAGGTAGGTCACCTCGAGGTCACCTCGAATTCTGAGTTCAATTTTGGACCCCTCGCTAGAGGAAAGACATTGAGGGGCTGGAGAGTGTCCAGAGAAGGGAACGGAGCTGGGGAAGGGGCTGGAGAACAAGGGTTATGGAGAGCGGCTGAGGGAACCGGCGTGGTTTATTGTGGAGAAGAGGAGGCTGAGGGGAGACCTCATCGCTCTCTGCAGCTCCTGGGAAGGTGGTTGTGGTGAGGTGGGTGCTGGGCTCTTCTCCCAAGCAACAACTGATAGGATAAGAGGAAAAGGCCTCAAGTTGCGCCAGGGGAGGTTTGAAGAAGCTATTAGGAGAAAATGTCTTTATTGAAAGTGTCTCGAAGCATTGGAAGGATGTTCAAAAAACATACGCCCGTGGCACTTGGGGACACGGGTCAGCAGCCTGTAGTCACGGTGTTGTTGGGCTGACGGTTGGACTGGATGAGCTCAGAGGCCTTTTTAGCCTCAAGGACTCTGTGATTCTATGTTGATACCACGCGGTGAGGGTGGCCAAGACGAAAAACGCAGGAGAGAGAGGCAGAGACAGTGCAGCCCGGGCACAAATATCTTCCGTTGCCACCCAAGGAAGCCTGTTTCTATCGCGAAGAGATTCACCTTGATTTACTCATCGGAAAGGTGGCGTATTTGCCAGTAAAACCGTTCCAACAGGTAGACTGTCAGTAAACCGTGGCTCTTCAGTGATGCATTGTCTACTCTATTACAGCCTGCATCACAAGAGAAAAAAAAAATTTAGCTTACCTCTTGACAGCGAAGGACAAGATGACTGACTACCAGTTTGTATTTTTAAACACAGTGAACCATGACGGAAAAAAAAAAAGCAACAGAGTTGTTGCAGTGAATTCATCCCCTATTCCCGGCGCTCCGGAGTTCTGAAAGTTTTATAGTGTTGAAATATTCTAAATCCAGGAAAGCACTGACTTGGTGGAGTCGATTTATTTCCATGAGGCTTCTTGTTAAACCTAAATCTGTCCGGTTTTATAATTCACTCCCTGAGATTCTTGAGCTCTTCCACATTTCAGATTTTTAGAAACTATTGCTGTGCCTAACAATTTATGAAGAAGGTGGCATACGAGTCGAAATGGTGCTAAGGGAAAAAAAAAGAAGATGTTGGAAAGAATTACTGCTAAGAAACTAAATTGACTTGGAAACCTTACAGATGTTATGAATTCTGCTGCAGCCAATATGATTTTACTTGTGGAACTTGATTTTCACATCACCCTCCACACCGCTTCTATTGGCTTTAAAGGTATATTTTCCCTCTGTAAAATACCGGTGCTACCTTTCTGTGCCTGTAATTAATTTCAGAACCAGGCTGTAATAGTTGCAAGCTGATATGACCATTATTGATACTCCCCAGAAGCCTTGGGGAAACTGGGGAAGAAAGGATTTTATTATCTCCGAAAGAGTTTTCAATTTAAAAAAAAAAAATCAACAAAAAAAAAAAGAAGAAAACCATTTTGCTTCAGGAAAGAAAAAAAAAAAAGAATCAAAATATAATGTAATCTGTCCAAGACGTGCTTTAAGGGAAAGTAGGCTTCCATAAAATCTGAAATTAACCATTGTGGCCAAGGTGCTTCGTTAGGACTGAAGAAACTGAGGTCCAAAAAGCAGCCTGAATTAGGAGGAATGCATTATAGAATCATAGAATCACTGAGGTTGGAAACGACCAGTAAGATAATCAAGTCTAACCATCAGTCTAGCACCACCTTAGGCACTAAACCTTGCCCTGAAGAGCCACATCTACATGATTTTGAACCTCTCCAGGAATGGAGACTCTACCCTACCCCGGGCAGCCTCTTCCAGGGCTTCACCGCTCTTCCAGGAAAAAGAGATTTTAAATCGTATCCAAACTAATCCTCTCGTGGTGCAACTTGAGCCCGTTTCCTCTCATCCCATCACTTGTTACTTGGGAGAAGAGACCAACATCCACCTCACCGCAATCTCCCCACCTCCCTCAGCCGTTCCCAGAGCAGGGGTGGCTGCCCCATCCCTGGAGGTGTTCAAGGCCAGGTTGGATGGGGCTTGGAACAACCAAATCCCGTGGGAGGTGTCCCTGCCCATGGCAGGAGGTGGCACTGGATGGCCTTTGAGGTCCCTTCCAACCCAAAACATTCCATGAATCTATGATTTAAGAACGTACAGATGCTAATTGGATCAGTGACACGCATTATTTATACTCTAGGGCGAAGGGATTAATGGTAGATTACAGTATGCAGAGTTCTCCCCGTGCGAGCACGACCCTTCACGTGCGTCCCTGGAAAAGATCGCGCTCCTCCAATTGATCTTTCCTAACTAGTCACTAATTGATAACACATACTGTATATAATTAGCCTTCATGTCATAACCTATTAAGCAGAAATGCTGGTGAAAACTCCTGATGGTGAATGCAACGTTAACCCTTGCTGAGACCACCTGCAGGAAATGTTTGTCCCTACAAGACTCAGCAATTCCTGCTGAAAATCAGCGCAGCCGCATCCTCCGTAGCAGCTTTTAGGGGTTTGTTTTCTTTTAAATCAGTGTTTTTAGGAAAACGTTGGCCCCGTTACACCGGGGAAGCTGAAGTACCAACAGCTTAAATCCACAGCACAACAAAGAGCAGAAAAGCAATTTCAATGACTTTCATCCCAACTTTCCTTTCCATTTTAGCCAGTCACTCATAATAACCCCTAAATTCAACCGTATAGGAATCAGATAATTGTAGCTTTGGACTCTTGTCTTTTATCTGTAACGTGATAAATACATCTTGGATCAGTTTCAAATCTGGAAATACAGGAAAGTTTTCGGATCAATTGAAGTCAAGCAATGCCGTGGGCAACCTTACCTTTCCTTTAGCTTCCAATTATTGCTGACATTTCTCAGTAGAGTTGTTTGCTTTCCAGCGGAAAGCAGAAAGATGCCTGCAGAAAACCTTCTGCTAAGTTGGAGAGGGTGTTTTTCAACGAGAAACACAATGAAAACGGAAAATGAGAGTGGGGGCCCAGTTTGACCCATGTTGTTGCGCCCACGAACTCAACACAGCTCTACCACCTGCATACACGGAATCACGGAATCACAGAATCACAGAACAACCAGGTTGGAAGAGACCCACCGGATCATCGAGTCCAACCGTTCCTATCAAAAATGAAAGATGCTTTATTGCTTTGGAAGAAATTTTCTAAGCGTTTAGATCTACTAAAATTCCATTTCCATCTCAGGAAAATCTTTTAAAAAATGAAAAGCTTTCTAAGATGTAAGATTATGTAGGGATTCTTAATATGTTTCTGGGATGATATGGTCATTATAACTTGCACTACGGAGGAATTAGTAGAGCGTTGTGTCCTGGAGTCCCAAAAAGACACGGATCTGCTGAAGTGGATCCAGAGGAGGCCACAAAGATGATCCAAAGGCTGGAGCATCTCCCATGGAAAGGCAGACTGAGAGAGTTGGGGTTGTTCAGCCTGGAAAAGAGAAGGCTCCGGGGAGACCTTAGAGCAGCTTCCAGTACAGAAAGGGGCTCCAGGAAAGCTGGGGAGGAGCTCCTGACCAGGAGGTGTGGGGAGAGGATGAGGGGGAATGGTTTGAAGCTGAAAGAGGGGAGATTGAGATGAGATCTTAGGGAGAAATTCTTGATGCTGAGGGAGATGAGACCCTGGCCCAGGCTGCCCAGAGCAGGGGTGGCTGCCCCATCCCTGGAGGGGTTCAAGGCCAGGCTGGATGGGGCTGGGAGCCCCTGATCCAGCGGGAGGTGTCCCTGCCCAGGGCAGGAGGTGGGACTAGGTGGGCTTTAACATCCCTTTCAATCCAAAGCACTCCCTGATTCTATGATTAATGATTTTTCTACATCATTACAGTACAAAGAATCAATAAACTCAGAAAGACATTTTCCTCGGAAATATCAAGGGAGAGCATTGTTTACTGCTTCTTTGCCATTAATATTTCATGCAGAAGCAACAAGATTCAGTACAACTTAAAATTAAACTTTTGCTTCTTCTTGCGCTTCGTTCCTGGTAGGGGAACTCTCTTATTGCACGTGTAACCGCATTTCACGGCACCAGGCAAAACTATCAGGGATTTCGATGTAATTTATTTAATTTATCATCAGGACGGACTATCCGAAAAGCACAATTAAAAATCTAATGGAAAGGATGTGCAATTACTTCTCACTTGAACTAGTTGGTCTACAATTAGAGGTTCATCATTAACTCATAATATTCTACGAATTGGATTGTTTAAATAAAAATATTTGATAAACAGGAATTAAATTAGCAGAGTCCAAGCCTAAGCTTCTCTAAAACTCCTGAAAAAATGTTTTAACTGATAAGGCTCAATGATAAGTCTGTAACAGTCAGTATAGCGCTTATTGAGCTACAATCCTCCTCCTCATTCTTTCTCCGTGTCGCTAATTCTCCAAGACAAAAGGGGTATAACCTGTTAAACTTTAATGTTCAGGAAGGAAACACAGTGCAAAAAAGAAGATGAAAAATAGATCAGCTACACAATTAGAGGGTGGAACCGAATATGATTTTTTATGCAACCATCAAAAGCCAGTATTTCAAAAGTCAAACCACATTATAATCAGATCCAAGTCGCTCCGGACTGAACTCCAGCCACTGTTGTTTTGTGAGAAAAGTTGTATAACCCTGTCCTTCTACCAAGTGCTATAATCAATTTATTTATATAGTGAACTCCAGAATCACTTGCTCAATGCACGGAACTCAACAGTTACTGCAGAAAGAATGGTCCTAGTCGCCCATCAAGAAGGACCTTCACGAGACCCCCTTGTGCTTTCATCTTCGAGAAATCATCCTGTGTGACAAGATGATTGCACGCCAAGAGCTTTCAATCACCCGGCTGCACATCATTTTGCATAATAGAATCATAAAAAAAAGAACACTTCTGTACCGTAAAACAGACAAAGAAAAGGATTGTGGTGACAGAGGAAGCACCAGCCACAATCTCTAGGGTTTGGAAGGATTTGTGAGTGAGGGAGTTACCTGAGGGCTCCCCGGACTTTGCAACATCCACTCCTAAGTCTCCTCCTGGCAATGCCGACTCCTTTGGGCAACGGCGGTGAGAGAATGGAAAGTGAACTTGAATAACGAGGGTAAAACCAGAAATATTTGTAACTTCTAAGGAGTTTAAACAAATCATTCCGCCCAGCTAACATATTGCTTGAACCCATAAGGCGGTGAACATTCTCCACTGGACTTAAATGTAGCATGTATAAAATCACAGAGCAGTTGGAATTGAAGGGGACCTCAAAGGACCTCAAAGACCATCCAGTTCCACTGGATGAGGGGCTCCAAGCCGCATCCAACCTGGCCTTGAACCCCTCCAGGGATGGGGCAGCCACCCCTGCTCCGGGCAACCTAAGCCAGGGCCTCATCACCCTCAGCATCAAGAATTTCTCCCTAAGATCTCATCTCAATCTCCCTTCTTTCAGCTCAAAACTCTTCTCCCTCATCCTATCCCTGCCCTCCCTGATCAAAAGCCCCTCCCTAGATGTCCTGAAGCCCCTTTCAGTACTGGAAGATGCTCTAAGGTCACCCCAGAGCCTGGAGAAAACTCTCTCAGCCTGTATGGTAAAGCTCCAAATAACTTAATGGAAGAGGTACAAGACTCACCACCCTCATTGTGAAGAATTTCTTCCTAAGGTCTAGTCTAAATTAATGGGTTTTATATTCCTTTTTCTGAATCCATTTTTAGTGCTATTTTTGAGTTCCTACGTATTGTCACTCAGAATCCTGGCTCTCAACTCTATAGGAAACAAATTCCAGTTTCAGCTAATCATCTTACCTAATGTGATAAGCTAAACACGGAGAAAAAATATTTCCTGAAGGGGTAAAATAATTCGCAGAGAAAGAAAAACCTTGCTCGCTAAATTTAATTGAGGACTTTATCTTCCCTACAGATCATCCACTGGAATCGTAGGCGTTTATTTTCCTCCAGCAACCCCTGTATCTGTAACTCCCAGGAAAGCTTTGTTTAAACTGAGTCTCAAATAAGGTATGAATAATCAGTTTAAAAAAAAAATAAGTTCATAGAATCATTAAGGTGGGAGAAGACCTCTGAGATCATCAAGTCCAATCATCAGAGTATCTACAAAGTAGGGGAAGCAGGTTGCCGAGGGTATCAGCCCAAAATTTACTTTTGCGTGATCTTCTCCTTGGTCTGAAGAATTGGTCCAAGAATTCCAGACGTGCAGGCAGGAGGGATTTTCATGCTCACTTATAACAAACTTAAAATCTAAATTTTTGGATAATCACCTTTAAAGGTTGCTGGAGAAAATTCTGTAAAACCATACCAGCAGTCATACACGGTGAGATGTGTGCATCTCGCTTAGCAACTACAAAATTAGTTAACTAGTTAATTAGTTAACTAAGTTAACTCACTCAGTTAACTTAGCAACTACAAAATTTTTCAGTCCTTGGGTTTTCTCTCCAGTAAGTTTGAAAAGGAAACCACAATCCTTAAATTGGGTCGTATAGACTTTGAGCAACCTGAGATGAGAAGCATTTTGAAGGCTTGGAGGTGAGAAGATAGACATCGTGAAGGACGTTTTCTTACTTAAAGCAACCGATGTGAGAAGGATGCGGAATGCTGGACCATTTCTTGCTTTAAGAGAAATACTTCTGTGATGAAGGGAATTAAATAAAATACAGTGAAAATTGTTTTTTTCTCATCCACCCCTTAAATGAAGGGGGAAAGGCTGAGGGGAGACCTCATTGCTCTCTCCAACTACCTGAGAGGAGGTTGTGGAGAGGAGGGAGCTGGGCTCTTCTCCCAAGGGACAGGGGACAGGACGAGAGGGAATGGCCTCAAGCTCCACCAGGGGAGGTTTAGGTTGGACATTAAGAAAAAATTTTCATGGAAAGGGTCATTGGGCACTGGAACAGGCTGCCCAGGGAGGGGGTTGAGTCCCCTTCCCTGGAGGGGTTTAAGGGACGGGTGGACGAGGTGCTGAGGGACATGGTTTAGTGATTGATGGGAATAGTTGGACTCGATGATCCAGTGGGTCTCTTCCAACCTGGTTATTCTACGATTCTATGATTCTATGGAAGTGGAGGAAGAAGCAGAGACAAGGCGTACGGCACTGACTGGCCGGGAGACACGCATTACCCACATGACAACCTGAGCTTATCACAGTGGGGGGACTTCAGCAGGAGACGAACATCTTGAAATGAAGGGGTGAAGAGAAAAGAGGAAGGAAATGCCAAAGGAAATTATCTGAAAATGGGAGAAAACGAGCTATTATCTCTTCTTTTTTTTATATCACACCGTTGAGACAACTCAGACTAGCTGTCAGAAAGCTTCCTTTGCTGAAAGTACCTAACGGGGGATCCCGAGAGTCTCAGGGGACAGTAAGTGACAGAAGAAAGAGAAGGATACTATAAAATGCAAAGGAGAAAGAAGCAGAGAAAAGAAAGGTCTGAAATGGTTAAGGGTGTCAGGCAGCAAGCAGACACATACGTCTCTGGGGAAAAAAGGGGGAATAAAAAGCCAACCACAGAGAGCAGCAGGAAAAAAAAGACGTGCCTAGAGACTGCAGCGTCTGACCCCACAGAAAATATTTTTCCTCCTCTACACCACTCCAGCCTCCAATCAACGCATACCAAAAGTGTGGATTCTCTTTTCTGAGTGTCCCTAGCCTTGCTTCACATCCCAGGGGAAAGGGATGGACCCTCCTCCCTGCAGATCCTGACATCCAAAGCATTGTCAGTCTGCAGCAGCCTTGCTGTGCACAATGAATGCTGTAGATGTCATCCATTTCCAACTTCCCCGGCAAAAATAGAGGCGCGTCGGTGTTTACAGGATGAAAGGAATTCTTCTTGCAACAAACTCGGCCACTCAACACAAAGCTGTTTGCCAGCTAATGCAAGTTGCCTCATCTCCTGCGCAGAAGAGCTGTTTTCCATCCACAGATGGAAAAATTTTCCATCCACAGATGGAAAAAAAGCAGAGAGTTGGCTCCGTCAACTATGTGCACATAGAAAACGTAAGAAGTTTAAAAGGTCACGTCACTTGGTTCTTTCCCAGCCACTCCCTCTTGTCCTGTCACTTGGGAGAAGAGACCAACACCCACCTTGCTACGACCTCCTTTCAGGGACCTGCAGAGAGCAAGAAGCTCTCCCCTCAGCCTCCTTTTCTCCAAGGAGGAGCTGAAGCCATCAGCAGACTCATGCCTGTCCCACTCCTGCCCTTGATCAGCCCATGTTGCTAACAAGCGTAGGTTTTTTCATGGAGAAATTGAGGATTAGCGTGGACCCTGAGCATGAACCTGTGCCCTCAGCTGAGTTTGGGGGTGTCCTGGTGTCTGGGGGTGCAGAAATTAGAGTAGTGACCAGGCGTGGGGATGACCAGAGCCATACAGGTGCATGAGGTTCTCTTTGACTACGTAGAGAGTACAGGAGGACTCTGGTAAGAGTGTGTTGGCCCTCGAGCTCCATCCTCAAAGGAAAGCTGGAAGAGAAAAGACCCAAAATCTTCCCTGACAGGTATCAGAGACCTCCTCCTCCACAAAATCCTCCCTGGACACCCAGCAGCAAAGCTGGAAGTGAGGAGGTGGGAGTGGGTGCACAGAGGATGGAGAAAGAGGCACCAGCTAACACCATGGGGACGCACCTTTCTCATGTTTTATTGTTTTGGAGGAAAGCAGGTCATAGCGTGGGGTCTAGAGAGAAACCGAGGAATGCTGAAGCCCTCTTGCTGCTCACGCTGCGATTCTCCCTCTTGCCCGCAGCACAGACCCAGCCCACCATCCCAGGAGCTCTCGTTCTGTACTCAACTGGATGCATCCAGTTGATGAAAAGACCGGGATGGGACATCCACAACTTCTCTGGGCAACCGGCGCCGGGGCCTCGCAACCCTTCCAGCAGAACGTTTCTTCCTAAGGTCTCATCTCCATCTCCTCTCTTTCAGATTAAAAGCATTCCCACTCCTCCTATCCCTGCACGCCCTGAGCTAGAGCCCCTCCACAGCTTTCCTGGAGGCTTCTTCAAGCCCTGGATGTCTTACAGATATTTTCGGTGCCTTCTGAAATCAGAAAGTCTGTATCAGGAGTTGAATCGGTCCTTCTGGCTAGTGAAAACCCAGGGTTCTCTGTATCCCATGAAAACAAGGGGAGACCAGCCTTCTCCTCTACCTCTCCTCCTTCCTAGATTCCCGTAAGGCTGAGCATGTCTGTGCTCCGAAAGCACCTGGAAATCCTTCGCTGGAAATTCCTACATGAATGCAAAAGATTAAAATAACAAAAACAACAAAAAAGATGAGGCAGCTGGGCCCATATTTAGGTAATGCATTAATAAAAATAACCTCATTCACACATGCAAGACAGAAGATCAATGTTTTTCATGAAAACAAGCACTCGTGGAAGGCTCTTTTACGACATGATGGGAAGTGGGGGAGAGAGACCAGCAAAAAAAACCAAAACCACCTATGGAGATTCATGATTTATTGCAGAATTGCAATACTGATTTGATTTCCTTTAAATAGTGATATTACGGCTTTAATCAAAATCAAATCAAAGGACAAATAATAAATCACGGAGCGGAGTTCACACCTGAATAAATAAGTGACTTAGGGGTGGGTGGAAGAAGGTGTAAGACACCGGGAAGGTTTCGAAGTCGTAATGTGCTCTGAATTTTTCAACGGCTGAGGGTGAACGGATCGGGATACAGCACTGGGCTGTGGGATGGATGAGCCTCACTTCTCCACTCCTTGGAAACTCCTTTTCTTCTGCAAACACCTCCCTTGTGGACTCAGTTTGAGACCGGTCCTACCCTCCTGCTCTATTAGGAAACGGGTGACAAAACTCTCCTTACTCTCAGCTGTCGTTTCCAGCGATTCCTCAGCTCACTGAGCATGGAAACTCAAGTGTCTGAGAAGCCATCACCGCTGCTATATCCATTATTGAAAAGGAAGACTCTGTTCCAAATCATCCTTTTGCAATGCAAATGAAAAAAAAAAGAGGGCAGACAATTGCAAATAACATTTAATTACAGCAGTACCTTGGACTGAAGGATCCCAGCAGCCAGTTAATTAAAATCACACCCTGCTCGCGTGGCACACGTGTCAGTAAGTCAAAGCACAAGTCAACGGGAAAATACTTCCTTAAAATCTCGCTTGAGGACGTGGGTGAAGCGTTTGACACTGTCTTGCATGACATTCAGGTCGATCAATGGGAGAGACAAGGATTTGATGGATGGACCGCTTGGTGGATGAGGAATTGGAGGGATGGTCACACTCAGAGTCATGTTCAGTGTCTCGGTGTCCAAGTGGAGACCAGTAAAATGTGACGTTCGCCACGGGTCAGGATTGGGACTGGTGTTATATAGCGTCTTTATCATGGACATGGACAGTGGGATTGAGGGCACCTTCAGCAGTTTTGCTGGTGATACCAAAATCTGTGGCATGGTTGATGCGCTGGAGGGAAGAGACGCCATCCAGAAGAACCTGGAGAGGCTGGAGGGCAAATCTCATGAAGCTCAATGAGGCCAAGTGCAAGGTCCTCCACATGGGATTTGGCAACCCCAAGCACAAATCCAGGCTGAGTGGAGAACGAATCGAGAGCAGGGCTTGTCCAGCCCGGAGAAGAGAAGGCTCTGGGGAAACATCAGAGCAGTTTCCAGTGCTGAAAGGTGATCCAGGAAATCTGAGGAGAGGTGCTTTGTCAGGGACTGCGGGGATAGGATGAGGGGGAACGGTTTTAATCTGAGAGAGGGGAGATTGAGATGAGATCTTGGGAAGAAATATTCTTCCGTGAGGATGGGGAGGCCCTGGCTCGTGTTTCCCAGAGCAGTGGTGGCTGCCCCATCCCTGGAGGGGTTCAAAACTATTCTATGATTCTATGATTATATGGTTCTACGATTCTATGATTCTATGGTTCTACGGTTCTATGGTTCTATGGTTCTACGGTTCTATGACCGAGACCTGCAAGACAAGGGGCACCAGGAATCTGAACAGACTTTCTTTTTTACTTATCTCATATATATCTTAAAATCATTACTCGATCTTTCCTCCTGCCCCCCTTGCTTTTCCTGGTTCCGTTCTCTCATCCAACTGACCTGTAGGACTTCAGAAGTGCAACTAGGTAGATATTTTTTCCAACATCGAAGTCTTTGAAAACCACAGATGATCAGATCAGCAACCAAAACCAGACACCTGAACGCAGCCCAGGCCCTGGAGAAGAGTCCGAGAGCCTCAGCCAGGACTCAGCTAGCCATCATTTCCACCAGTCCCCAAGAATCAACCTGCCTGGCATCGTCCACACATCACGAAACCGCATCTCGCTCACACAAGGAACACGCCTGTAAGAACTTCGAAATACGGAAATAGGAAGTTGTATTAGGTTGAAAATCTAGAAGTTTTGAATGGATGGACTCGATGAGCCGGTGGGTCTCTTCCAACCTGGTTGTTCTATGAAATGGTTTAAAATTGATGACATTTTACGTCACTGCAGCTTTTAAGAGGCAGGTGATCCTGCAAAGTGGCTCCTTTGGAAGGCTCTCCACCTCCTCCCCTTTCTCGCTGTTGCTTCCCTAAACCAAACAGAGGAACAGGAGTTTCTAAACCCTTCCAAGCCGAGGACTGGGAGTGTTTCAGGTCAAATCTGCCTCGAACAGCCCCCCAAGACAACTCAGAGGTGCAAGTCCCAGCAGGCGTCCACAGGGGACAAGGCTTCTGCTACCTGCGTCATTGCCCACAGGCGATACAGAGGTTATGAGGAACTCCACTTACTTCGCAGCAGGCACAAAGGAAACTTTATTTCAGAGGGTTTAATTGCAATTTGAGCGTCCAGGGACTCTGGTTATGATCAGCCTAACATTTCCTTAATTTCTGAGTATATCTACTTTACCATAGAAACTCTCTAAGCGATGAAGACAAACACCAATTAACAGTATAAAGAGAAAACCCTGGGAAGGTGGGCTGGGTGGTAATATCTGAGTTCCTGGTCTCTTGGATAGCCAAGAGCAGAAGGAAAATAAGAAGATTGACGTATGTTTGTTTTTTTTTGTGAGCTCTCATGTTCAAAGCACCCAATAAAACCTAGGGATGGGAGTTTCAAGTTTGAAGAATTCTTATTAATTCATATTCATTTCTTAAGCATCTTTGAAAATGTTCATTCTTCCATCGTTCTGAAGCAACAGGAGGCACAGAAGAATCGAATCATAGAACGGCTTGGGATTCAAGGGATCGTAAAGCCCATTCAGAGCTAACCCTGCTGCTGCGGGCAGGGACACCTCCCACTGGATCCGGTTGCTCCAAGCCCCATCCAAAGCGAACACGTTTCACAGAAAGGAAACCACAGCAGAGAGGCAAGGTGACACTGCATAACCTCATGACCTTTTTGTATAAATTCATCTTCCGAGGCTTTTTTCATGTCTCCATTCTGTGTGTGATGGTGCATGCACATCTCTAAGGCACCCTGGGACTCCTAAGGGGAAGGTTTTCATTTGTATGGAATGTGTGGTGGTGTACGAATAAATAAAAAATAGGGGTAATTAATAATGAATGTCAAGTTTATATTTTCAGCGGTGCCCCTTTTCATCTGCAAACTTTTTAAAAGGATGTGACCTTAGGATGCTTTTTAGCTATTCCGAAGGAGAAAAACGATTTCCTCACCTTCTTACTGTGACCACGTCTCAGGTCTGAGAAGGCTGCACAGATTTGCCTTGAAATTTTCCACCATAATCAAGTCTGAATAAACATCAAACACTTGGCATTTCAAATCCAGCGAGGATTGGCTTGGGATGCAAAACTCACGTGAACCCAGGAGGCTAGATCAGAACAGAGCTTTCTGACATTAGCTATAGGCGCTTGTTTTTTTTCCAGTGATGGTCCAGAGTACAAATCCCAACGGTCAACTGAGGCCATCGAATGCCAGCTATGAAAGGAAAAAGCTGCCCCCATTGAATCAGAGAATCGCTACGTTGGAAAAGACCTTTGAGATCATCAAGTCCAACCATACCTGTGCGCTACTAAATTAGATCCCTAAGCACTTGATTTCCCTGGTTTTTAAATTCCTGCAGGGATGGGGACTCCACAACCACCCTGGGCAGCCTCTGCCAGTGCCTGAGAACCCTTTCTGTGAAGAATTTTTTCCTAATATCCAATCTGAACCTGCCCTGGCGCATCTTGAGGCCGTTCCCTCTTGTCCCGTCGCCTGTCTCTTGAGAGAAGAGACCAACACCCACCTCGCTACAACCTCCTTTCAGGCAGTTGGAGACAGTGAAAAGGTCTCCCCTCAGCCTCCTCTTCTCCAGGCTAAACAAACCCAGGTCCCTCAGCCACTCCTCCTAAGACTTGTTCTCCAGCCCATTCCCCGGCTCTGTCCTTCTCCAGACGTGCTCCAGGACCTCAAGGTCCTTCTTGTAATGAGGGGCCCAGGACTGACCCCAGGATTCGAGGAGCGGTCTCCCCAGTGCCGAGTCCAGAGGGAGAAGAACCTCCCTGGACCTGCTGGTCACGCCGTTTCTGATCCAAGCCAAGATGCCGTTGGCCTTCTTGGCCACCTGGGCCACTGCTGGCTCATGTTCAGTCCCTGTCAACCAACACCCCCAGGTCCTTCTCCTCCAGGCAGCTTTCCAGCCGCTCTTCCCCAAGCTTTGATGTATTATAACATCCCAGTCTACGAAGAAGACACAAGCATGTTCACCATCCAGCCTCATTACCAGCAGACCAAAGCAGAGCAACAAAACCCCAGTGCTGATTTCTTCCTGCAGCTGGAGGGACAACACAGAGAAGACCAGATGCCACATTTCGCAGGGTTGCTGTGACACGTGGCAGTTTCCTTGCCTAGACTCCAAGATAAACGCCGGGGCCCAGAAGACCTCAGCGACTTTCCATATGGATGGATGAATGTGACCGTTATAATCCTGCTCCTCTGCAGAATTCCTCGTCGAAGACTGGGATTAATCGTGTGCAGGGACGTGCAGGAACCATTCTTTGTTGTTCTGTCCTTAAATGCCACTCCGAAACGCTGACAACTTTGCCTCAAAGTTTGGGACCAATGGCATTTCCCAGCGCACAAAGAAAATTGCGGGGAAGCAAATCTGCTTAAAGAGCAGCATCTACAATTTCGAACAGCAGCGCAGGGGAACCGCGTCGAAAAGTGATGTATGATTACTGTCACAAGTGGTTTGATTGATTATTGATTGCAATCATCTCCTCACTTCCACGATAAAATTGGCTGCAGCTACTTCAGGCACCCTGGATACGACAGCGTGCCTCCCACGCCGAGCGTGTTGCACGGCAGAAAAGCCTCTGCAGATGGAGACACCCCCACCACGATAAACCTGTGGGGCTTTGCTGGGTGGAGGTGGGCACATGAAGGGAAAAAACCCTCCTGGAGCCCTGATTTAGGGCTGTCCCTGGGGGTGACACCCCCCAGCACCTTCATGCTTTGCTCCTGGGGCACATTCCAGGTTGAAATCCAACTGGAGACCATGCGAAGCCCCACCAAGAGCCACCCAGTCCAATCATCCCCCTGGATGCACGGGGCTAGCTGGGGAAACCTGTCCTACTGACACCTTCACTACTCCAATAGGGATTTAACCTGCATGGAAACACCTCCTCCTTTGGGATTTTGCACCTTTCCATGTCAGGAAGACTCACTCGGGGACAGAAGTAGTGAAATTCTCATCTTTCCGACTTCATTGCTTGGACAAGTGCCTTCTGACTGAGTCAGCGGTTCGCTCGCTGAAATATCGAGCGATGCGGCATCGGAATTTTGTCTCCCTGTGATAATGCGCAGAAATAGCCACTAATTAATACGGCATAACCAGGAGAACGATGAAACACTTTGTCCCTGCAACTTCAAACCCTTGCTGAGGGTTCTTTCTTTTTCTTCTGTTCTCTGTTAATCATTTACAAACAAAACTTCTTCCTGTATCAATTCTTGCTGCAAGCCAGTAGAGCAACCAAAATCCCTGCTGGAGAAGCTAATGCAAGACAATTTTAGCAGGCATTAAGAAACAGAACAGGGCAAGCAGATCTGATATTCCCCCTGTAAGACCCAAACATCTACCCTTCAGATATTTTTATTGTAGGAAATCTCTTAAGTCTTGGTGACGCTTTCCCCCATGCTTAGACTAAAGGGACCATCTCAGGGAGATGAGGACAACTATGATCATAGAATCATAGAATGGGTTGGGTTGGAAGGGGCCTAAAGCCCATCCAGTCCTACCCCCTGCCATGGGCAGGGACACCTCCCACTGGATCAGGGGCTCCAAGCCCCATCCAACCTGGCCTTCACAGAATCACAGAATCACAGAATAACCAGGTTGGAAGAGACCCACCGGATCACCGAGTCCAACCGTTCCTACCAAACACTAAACCATGTCCCTCAGCACCTCGTCCACCCGTGCCTTAAACCCCTCCAGGGAAGGTGACTCAACCCCCTCCCTGGGCAGCCTCTGCCAGTGCCCAATGACCCTTTCCATGAAACATTTTTTCCTGCTGTCCAGCCTAAACCTCCCGTGGTGGAGCTTGAGGCCATTCCCCCTCATCCTGTCCCCTGGACGAGGTGACACTGCCATGCTTGTTAAAAAAACAATGCATTAATTTTAAATATATATATATATAGATATATAACTTCAAATTTTGTTAAGGTGACATAGTGTGGGCCAGTCACTTCTTTATAAATGCACAAGGTCTGACACAAATAAACCAAGACCAACCCTGTAGCTTGGGAACCAAGAGTAGGAGGGAAGAGACAAAGAGGTGGTTGTAGAATGTCTTCTAGCCTGACACAGTGAGACAAGGCTCAGCTTGATCACTTCACTCAGTGCAAGTGGAAGCATGTTGGAAGAGGTAAGTTTCCAAACCCTGGGCTGGAAAACGTCACTGTGCAAGTGTGAACAGCGAGAAAACATCAAGCCAAGAGTGCCATCCAAAAACACTTTGTTTGTGACGCGTTTTTTAGCTCATAACAACATTATTGTGCTTGAGCACCCACCCTGTTCACCAGACCTCGCTCCCTCTTCCCAGAGGTCCAGCTGGTGCTCAGAGGAACCCGTTTTTTTGTCAGTAGAAGATGCGAAAGCAAAAACAATGGAGATCTTCAGCCGTTCAGAAAACGAGCTGCTTAATTGCTGTGGATATCGGCAGCATCGTGTGCAGCCGTGTGTCAGCTCAGAAGGGAAGTTATGTGAAGGTTATCACATCTGACTTTCTTAATTTGTTAAATAACGAGAGTTACAGGCATAGATTTGGGATTTTTTTCTGCTGGAGCTCACATATATGTCCACAGAGATGCATAAACATTTGTAAAATGTATACGATACATACGTAGTATATGGTTTGTATTTCTTCCCCCAAATCAAAATTACCTCTCTCTACTCTTCAGCCTCTTACCCCCCAAATCTGGTCTGGGAGGTGCAGCCTCCATGCCCTCCAGCCACGTGCTCGGTGCACAGTCGTACATTAAATTATTTACACATGTAAGAATTAATACACCCATTTACCAACTACCGGACTCCAGGCTTTCCTACTACATTTATTTTCATCCACGCTACTAACGAACGCTGCGATAAACAATGGAATAATACCCCATCGATTAAGTATAATTAAGCTTAATAATTGCTTCAACTTGTCATCCATAAATCATGACCGGTAAACCATTATGAACCAATTAATCATTAGTGGCATCATTAAGTATGTTTATTTATAGAGTATTTATAGATAACCGAATCAGGTGGTAGAAAAGATTAATAAGTACAGCTGGCAACGGGAGGGATGGGGGAGAGGTTTTGTACCAGAGCAGGGAAGCCTTGAATGAGATCACGTCAGGCAAATAACCACACCACCTCTACTGCAAACAGCCGATATTTCACGTACGAGACAGAAACAGGTGTGAGAATCCCATCAAGGTGTCGAGGGAGAATTGCAGCTACTAAAGACTTTGCGACAAACGACTAGAGCCCTTAAATTTACATTTGAGGCTGGGATGTGTTTGTTTGCACCGCAAGCAAGTGCCTCTAAACCCAAGGGAAACAGTCCAAAAATTCGCTGCGCTAAAGACTGCGACGACGCTAAACAAAAGGACGGCGCATTCCCCCCCAAAAGGACAAGGTCACAGTTTAAAGTCAGTGATTGACATTTCCAAATAAACCAGGGAAATTGGGCTCCACGATAATATCAAAATGGGGAGGGAATGCGAAGAGGCACCTAAGCTGCTCTTGGTTCCTTGGAAAATCCTTGCATGGATTTTTCCATCTTAAATGCCTGCTTATGTTTTACTCATTTATTTTTTTATTTATTTTATTTCCTAAGGTCAAGACTTCTCCCTTTAACCCCTAAAATCATTCTCACCTATGAGTATTTATTCGAATGTCTTAAGTGGATTTAAAGCATCGGAGTCTAATTGGAGGCAGATTGGGGAGCCGAAGAAATGTATGAATGTTAATCCAATTGACTTTTTTTAATAGACTTTTGAGTGCAAAAAATTAAACTCCTGCTTGGGAACAGGGCTTTATGAACAAAACAATCTATCCATTGATCCAAAGGTTCACAAGGCTACTCATCATCAAATTGAAACCGCTAAGGAATGGATTGCAATAACGCATACCCGGCGCTGGTGTTTATTGCAGTGTACCTGTGGTCTCCTATGATTAATGGTTTTTACCATATTTATGACATGCCATCTTATTATCTAAACACATTTCACTCCAGCAGTAGCCCCTTATATGATTTTATTAACTAGACATTTCCCCAGCATGTACGCCCTGCGCAGCTTAAAAAAACGATAGCCTCGGTCTCAGACCGGTGAAACTTCATCACCAGGAAAAACTGTAAAAGCAGACTTAAAAAAAAAAAAAAAGCACTATTTTCTAAGCTATCTCTTCTCCCATTAGGCCACAAATGCTTTCTTTTAATTTCAATTTTCTGCTACCCTGTTATTTCCAAATGTATCTTTCTGTTTTTCGTGGCAGTAAACAAGAGTGGGTTTTTTTTTAGAAAAAGATCTACATTTCCAAGCTTTCTGACCCATAAGCTGAGTTTGTGTTTTGCCATTAGCTTACAGGGTAGTGAATTTGTCATCTTGAAACCAAGCAATTCTGTGTACCCTTCCTAAAACTGCATCCGGCATCACCACGAAGCCCCGAAACTCTCCTTGAATCCAGAGGATTTCCTCAGCTACACAAATCTACTGAAATTAAGAAGTTAAATGGGTTGAACTTTCAGTTGATACCTGGCACCCGTTAAAGTGTCAGGTGGTGGAAGGCTGGTTTGCAGTGTGAACCCACAAACGTGTCCTTGATGCTGTTCATCACTCGTTACTTTAGACTAAAAAACCAACAGCAATCAAAGAATCATTAAATCGTAGCATTAAGCTTAGAAAAGACCCCCAAGGTCATCCAGTCCAACCACCAACCCAACCTCACTGTGCCGACTAAACCGTGTCCCAGAACGCCCCATCTCCATGGTTCTTGAAACCCTCCAGGGATGGAGACCCCAGCACCGCCCTGGGCAGTGCCTCAACGCTCTTTCAGTAAAGCAATTTTTCCTCCTATCCAACGTAACCCTTCCCTGGTGCAACTCGAGGCCAGGGAAGATGCTTTATCACTTATTGAACGGTAGTCACAATTTCCTTGATGTTATCAATAAATAAACTTTAGAAATATAAATGTTAGTCACCGATCCGATGCCAAAAAGCTGTCAGCGTCCTATAAATTAGCATGAACATATGTTAATGCATAATTCACCGTTTGCACCAGGGCTTTGTTGAAAAATTGATGAAAATTCATGAAAGAACCTTTTCCAGATGAAGTTGCACAATAAACATGTAGCCAGCGGCATTCCTAATGTAAAGGCGATAGTTTAGATTTACCCTCTGAACATTTCGTTATATTCGGAGACTGTACATTAAAATTTTAACCATGAAACCCAAACACTGAATTACAACACAGCAGTTTGTGTGCATAAGTAAGCGGGTGCGCGGCAGGTTTACGTTTCCATCACTTTGCAAAATAAAGCTGCTCTTTCAGATGTTTTCTATCCTTGCCATACAACAACGTTCCTCAGAAACAGAGTTTTTGTGGAAGAGTAGAAAATTTTCAGTATTTCACTGAGTAGGCTGTGCAAATAGAAACAGTAGAAGTTGTTTAATCCAGCTCTGTTGACTGAATATTTATAATTCTGTTATATTTTTAAGAGAGAAAAGTCGTTTGCTGCCCCAGCCCATCGGAAACCATTCTGGATTAAGTTGTGTCGCAAACAAGAGTCTTTTAAGTCGATGCAGCGTTAAAATTCCTGAATACAATCACAGAATCATCGAATGGTTTGGATTGGAGGGGGACATTAAAGATCATCCAGTTTCAACCCTCTGCCATGAGCAGGGACACCTCCCACTGGATCAGGCTGCTCCAAGCCCCATCCTTGAACCCCTCCAGGGATGGGGCAGCCACCACTTCCCTGGGCAACCTGGGCCAGGGCCTCCCCACCCTTGCAGAGAAGTTTTCTTCCTAAGATCTCACCCTCTTTCAGCTTCAAACAACCCAGCGAAAAAACCCAGCGCTTGTACTGAGAGTTTTGAGTTGATTTGCAATGAGCTCATTAATGAAACTAATAGATGAGAGTTTGTTCTTCACCAAAAAATGACATAATATAGAGTCATAGAATCAAGAAGTTTGGAAAAGACCCCTAAGATCATCAAGTCCAACTATTAACACAACACCAACATGCCTACGAGGCATTTTTAATCTGAATAACTCTTCCTCTTGAAGAATTTCTGTTTCCACAGGCAGAGCTAAGCCCCTTTGGAAGAACCAATTTCTTCTGCAAATTCAAAACCAGGACATGGATTTTACCCCACTCAACCTGCTCCTTCCTAAACGAAGTCCCCAAAGTCACCGTCTTCGGTCACAGATGGTTTTGAAGTCACTTCATAATTTCTTCGCAGAAAGTTATAAAATGAAACAGTGTTTTTTTTTAAAAATACCTATTTCTGACAATGCAAGCAGTTAAAAATTAAAGATCATTCATACTAACGGCATGGTTATTAATGTGCAAAAACCATGTGGCGTGAAATTCAGCCGCGACAATTGCGAGCCTGTGTATTCCGACGGTTAAACCGAGCCTTCACCTTCCCATCCTGGAAGCTGTTATCTTTGATAAGTTGAAGCCACATGATACCAGAGGCACCGGCATTACCACTGAGACCCATTTAGAGAGAAAATACCATGTATTTTCTTTCTCTGTCTGTCTCTCCCTGATGGCTTCTGTCCATCACGGTTCACTAGAAGTTCTTCAGCCCCGAAACCTGCCTCCCTCAGCCGCCAGGCAGCCCCCAGCCGGCATGGCAATTAGCCAGATGTCAGCAGTCCTATTATCTCCATTCCTCACTTCTACATTATTTAGGCGCCGCACGATAAGAGAGAATTACAGCAGAGGATCCCACCAGGACTCCACTTTAGAAACCAGCGTGGAGCCCAACGGAGGGACAGGAGAGCGACCAAAATGATGCAAAAGTCGCTGAACGCCGTCTCCTTTCCTGTCATCATCCAAGCGCTCCTTCTTTAATTTCTCCTCGGGACTCAGAGCAGGTTGAGGAGATTATAAAAGCGTAGGGGAGAGTTATTTGGAGAGTCCCACTCCTTAGCAGCTCCGCAAACATCTCTCCGCTCTTTTCCAGCAAGAGCGGCAAAGGAGATGAACCCACAGTCATAGAATAATAGAATGAATCATGGAGTGGCTGGGGGTAGAAGGGACCTCAAAGCCCATCCAGTTGCAGCCCCCAGCCTGTCCTCAGAGTGGAGGTGCTCCAGCCCTCAGATCATCTTTGTAGCCTCCTCTGGACTCGTTCCAACAGTAAATCTTCTTCTTATATTGGGGAATCCAGAACTGGACACAGGGCTCCAGGTGGGGTCTCACCTGAGTGGAACAGAGGGGCAGAATCCCCTCCCTCGCCCTGCTGGCCACGCTGCTGTGGATGCAGCCCAGGACACGGGTGGTTTCTGGGCTGTGAGCGCACATTGAGCCAGCAGTGGCCCAGGTGGCCAAGAAGGCCAATGGCATCTTGGCTTGGATCAGAAACGGCGTGGCCAGCAGGGCCAGGGAGGTTCTTCTCCCTCTGGACTCAGCCCTGGTGAGACCGCTCCTCAAATCCTGGGGTCAGTTCTGGGCCCCTCACCACAAGAAGGATGTTGAGGCTCTGGAGCGAGTCCAGAGAAGAGCAACAAAGCTGGTGAAGGGGCTGGAGAAGAAGAGGAGCGGCTGAGAGAGCTGGGGGTGTTTATCCTGGAGAAGAGGAGGCTGAGGGGAGACCTCATTGCTCTCTGCAACTCCCTGAAAGGAGGTTGTGGAGAGGAGGGTGCTGGCCTCTTCTCCCAAGTGACAGGGGACAGGACGAGAGGGAATGGCCTCAAGCTCCACCACGGGAGGTTTAGGGTGGACATTAGGAAAAAATTTTTCACGGAAAAGGTCATTGGTCCCTGTCCAAGGCTGCCCAGGGAGGGGGTTGAGTCACCTTCCCTGGAGGGGTTTAAGCCACACATGGACGAGGTGCTAAGGGACATGGTTTAGTGTTTGATAGGAATGGTTGGACTCCATGATCCAGTGGGTCTCTTCCAATGTGGTTATTCTTTGATTCTGTGATTCTCTGGTTGAGCTTCTCATGCACTCCAAGTCTTTCTCCTCCCCATCACGTCATCCCCCATTCTTTACAGAAATCGTGTGTTGCCCCAACCCACTGGCCTTGTTGAACCTCAGGAGGTTCACACAGCCCCACTTCTCCAGCCTGTCCAGGTCCCTCTGGGTGGCATCTCCCCCTCCTGGTGTGGCAATTGCACCGCTCAGCTCCGTGTCATTTGCAAACTTGCTGAGGCTACACTCAATCTCGCTGTCTAGATCATTGATGAAGTTATAATTGAACGGTTGGACTCGATGATCGGGTGGGTCTCTTCCAACCTGGTTATTCTATGATTCTATGATTATTAAGCAGCACTGGATAATCTGATAACATCAGCTGATGGGAGGGCAGCAGGCTGTGCAGAGTCACACATCGCATGGAAAATGCACTCGGTAATTTATATCTGTCTGCATATAACATAATATCATATACAGATTTGGAGTTCAAGACACGAAGGGTTATCGCTTTCCATGTCTGATAGTTTGTTCTATAAAAAACACCCTCTTACCCGTTCTGGGTTAGGAGCAAAATCACCCACTAAAGCCAAAGGAAAACTTTCCTCATTTGTCTACATCTGGTGACAGTTTTCCTCTGCATATAGAACAGCAGGTAAGCACGCTAGTTAATATTTCTGGGTCATGATTGGGTCATCAATTAATCAGTACTTCAGATGTCCAAAGAGGAAATTAATCAGTGGTGTGAGCAAAAGATAGACTGTGGATGGAAAGTAAATATGACAGCAGCCCTCTGTAAATACTTAGACTGTGATTAATACGCCAGAAGGACGGGATGGCATCCAGAGGGACCTGGACAAGCTGGAGAGGTGATGCGGGAGAAACTCATGAGGTTCCACAAGGCCAAGGGCAAGGTCCTCCACCTGGGTCGGGGCAATCCCTGGTTTCAATACAAGATGAGGGATGATGTGACTGGGAGCAGCCCTGAGGAGAAGGGCTTGGGGTGCTGGGGATGAGAAGCTCAACATGAGCCAGCAACTTGCGCTCACAGCCCAGAAACCCACCGTGTCCACAGCAGCGTGGCCAGCAGGGCAAGAGAGGGGATTCTGCTTCTCTATTCCTCTCTTGTGAGACCTCATCTGGAGTCCTGTGTCCAGTGCTGGAATCCTCAATGTAAGAAGGAGATGGAGCTGTTGGAACGGGTCCAGAGGAGGCTACAAAGATGTTGCGAGGGCTGGAGCACCTTCCCTACGAGGCCCAGCTGAGAGAGTTGGTGTTGTTCAGCCTGGAGAAGAGAAGGCTCTGGGGAGACCTTACAGCAGTATTCCAGTACCTGAAGCATTCCAGTACTCCAGCATTCCATTCCAGGAATGCTGGAGAGATCCAAGGACTCAAGAAATACAGGAATAATAATAATAATAATAATAATAATAATAATAATAATACCACCACAATAATAATAATAATAATATCATCAATAACAATAATAACAACAGCAATACTTATTATTATAATCATTATCGTTATAATAACAATAATAATTATTATTGTTAACACTCTCAGGCAGATAAAGAAATCAAGGAAAGAGAGAAACTAAATGGTTCATTCCCAGAAGGAAGCTGTGATACTGGAGCCCCTTTCAGAAGTGGAAGTTGCTTTGAGGTCTTCCCAGAGCCTTCTCTTCTCCAGGCTGAACAGCCCCGACTCTCTCAGCCTGGCCTCAGAGCAGAGATGCTGCAGCTCTCAGATCTTCTTTCTGGCCTTCTCAGGACTCGCTAGATGTCCATGTTCTTCTTTGTGCAAAGACACGAAGACCTCTGCTAGGACATTATTTTTTTCTTGCCTGCATTTCCATGTTCTCGTACTCAATTTTTAGCCTCTCCGTTGCTCGCCGTCACAAAATAACACTTAATCATCACATACGAAAACACTGGGGAAATAAATACAGCATCTCCTGTGTTGGCTTGCTCTATTGTGTCCCTAATATCATCTGCCATTTACTGTGTTAATTGTTTCAGTTACACATAGACCAGCCACGCGTTCTGCCTTCCAACCTGCTGCCTCCTCTCCTGACAGCGCCGTATTTGCAAACACTCCCCAAACATGCATCGCTGTGTTTTGAAAATTCGAAAAAGTGACGGGCAAATCACATGCATTTCTCGTCTTTCTGCTTACCAGATTTTGACACGTTTGATGCGAGTAATTAGCTGAACCTGATTGGCTTGCCTTACGAAGGGAGACAGCTGAACCACAGTCAGAGACGTTATTAAACAAGTCGGTTGCTTCTCAACGTGTCCGAACTATGGACATCTTCAATTTTTACTTGCTGTGACAAGCAGGCAGCACAGTGCAGGGGTGGGAAAGGGACGGGCACAGCGACTCAAACAGTCATGAGCTCGTTACCATCTCAGTCACACGCAAAGCACGCAATCGTGGAATTATATGGGTTGGAAGGGACCTCAAAGCCCATCCAGTTCCACCCCCTGCCATGGGCAGGGACACCTCCCACTGGCTCAGGGGCTCCAAGCTCCATCCAACCTGGCCTTGAACCCCTCCAGGGATGGGGCAGCCACCCCTGCTCTGGGCAACCTGGGCCAGGGCCTCCCCACTCTTATTCTTCCTTATCTCCAGACTATATCTTCCCCTCTCCAGTTTACACCCATTGCCTCTTGTCCTGTCACTACAAGCCTTTGTAAGAAGTCCCTCAGCTTCCCTGAAGCCCCTTTCAGCACTGGAAGGCAGCTATGAGGTCTCCACGGAGCCTTCTCTTCTCCAGGCTGGAAAACTGCAACTCTGTCAGCCTGTCCTTGTTGGGAGCTGCTCCAACGTTCAGATCATCTTTGTGGCCTCCTCTGGACTTGCTCCAACATATCCATGTCCTTCCTGTGCTGAGGACTCTAGAGGCTAAATGCTAAAGACTTCATATATTTCTTCATAAAATTTCTATATCCCTTGATGACATCATCTGACATTATAGAGTCGTGGAGTTACAGACCACTGAATAAAAGCAAATGGACCCTTTAGTCCAAGGCATCTAACCATTAGCTTCATTCATTTAAACACAAAAGTTTCATAGAATCATAGAATCGCTTGGTTGGAAAAGATCTTTGAGGTCATCAAGCCCAACTCTTCCCATCCACTACTAAATCATATCCCTAAGCCCCTCATCTACCTGGTTTTTAAACCCCTCCAGGGACTGGGGCTCCATCACCTCCCTGGGCAGCCTCTGCCGGTGCCCGAGAAGCCTTTCTGTGAAGAAACTTCTCCTAACATCCAGTCTGAACGTCCCGTGGAGCCAGTCCCATAACGCATAGATTTATGCACTCATGACAGCCCTTAAAAACTCAAGTGACGCTCACAAGCGTGACAATGAAAGGCCATCCCGTGGACCAGCTTCGCCCACCAGCAAATTCGTTTCTCGCGCTGCAGGCGCCGAGCCAGCAGCCCACAGCAGGCTGAAAATAATGGCACTTGGTCCAAAATTCCCTGAGGACCCATGAACTTCTGCTCGGTGGGACGCGTCGCGCTCCAGTCTGCGGAGGCACCAAATGGAGGAGCCCCGGCTGAGCCTGCAGATGGAAAATGTGTCCTGCGATCCGAAATGCAGCTGCCGGCGCAGCTCCGCAGTACATCTGGCTACCTACCCTCAATCAATACGAACCATTATGAGACTGGACTTTAAGCGCAATTATCTAAAATATCAATGATTCACATACAACAACTGTCACTTCGGATTACCTACACGTTTCATCGTCAGCGATTGTTCTTGAATATTTCATTGAAATGCAGGGGGTGAGGAAGGGACACGACGTTGCAGCAATGGCTGGAGAGGGAGAGAGAGCAGGAAGAGATGACAAATTAGCACAGCCATTAATTGTGGCAGCGTCAACAAGCTGCACCAAGGTTTCTTCACCATGACACATTTTTAAAGAGTAAAGATCACCGTGGTCTAATTTGCTGGTTCCCTCATGAAAATGCCTGCTGAAAAGCATCTATCAGGGAGACAAACACAATTAATCCTGCCCTGTGCAGCCACTCCACAGGCTGATCAAACTGTGGTTAAGTAGAGGTTGCCCTGAGCACTGGGGGGTGTGGGGAGAACCATGGACACGGGGGCAGAAAGAACCTCAGCAGGGTATGAGGAGGAGCAGAGGACCTCAAGCATCCCCGAACCATCCAGCCTGTCTGTATCCCTCTGGAAAACCTCCCAGCCCTCAAGTAGTTCAACCCTTCCGCACGATTTGGAGTCATCCACGAACTGACTGAGGGAGCACTCGATCCTCTCAGTCAGAGCGTGGATGAAGAGGTTTAACAAGACTGACCCAACACTAAGCCCACCACCACGGATCCACCACCCCTCACAGGTTCTCCTTCGGCAACGGTGCTGTCAAGCCCAAACCTTTGTCAACCTGCCTCTGTGCTCTTGTGATTCCTCCTCCTTCTTCTTCTTCCCTATATTTCAAGCTACCTTGTCAATTTGATACCATTTCTCCAAGCTATCATTCCAGTATAAACTTCATCTCCTTCCTTTCCAGGCTCTCCTCAGGCTGCTGACACCCACAGGTTTGCTCGTGGTACTTTCCATCGTACTTGCCTCCTCGTTTAGAAAATGAGAGCTGGCTTTTACTCTCAGCTTTGTCACTAAAAATGCCTCTGGGCAAGTCCCTTACACTGTTTCCCTGCTCTGTCGGAGGAAAACGAAGCTCATCAACGCGCGGACACCGAGACCCCGTGGCGTGGGACGGCAGCAGCAGAACCCAAGCCCTCTTTTTGCTGCATCTCATACCTTCACCCTCATTTCTGTGGGTTTTATATGCCACTGACTGGGCTGCAGCAACTCATTTATTCTGAGATAAATGACAAGCCCTACGATACCTTGGCATAAATCTTAAAAGCCTTAGACAGCAGAGTAAGACTGTGTATACTTCTTATCCTACACAGTATCTCTGTCAAGGCTTTATTTAGGGCAAGTCTTATATTAACATTATTATTATTCCCCCGGAAAGGTCTTATTTGTCATAAGAAAGAAGTTTCCTAAGATCAGCTGAAAACCTAATGAGCACACACTGTGACACTAATTGGGACGCTATTACCTGTTTTGCTATAAACACTGCTAATATAATAATACATCTCCCCATCTTTCACTTGCAGAGAATGTTATTCACATTAATCATTTAATAATTATTGCACAGACATTACAATCTTCTCACAGGATCTAATCTTGGAGCTTTTATTCAGCCGGGGCTTATTCAGTGGAGATTTTCACAGAATCATAGAATCACAGAATAACCAGGTTGGAAGAGACCCACCGGATCATCGAGTCCAACCATTCCCATCAATCACTAACCCATGTCCCTCAGCACCTCGTCCACCCGTGCCTTAAACCCCTCCAGGGAAGGGGACTCAACCCCCTCCCTGGGCAGCCTCGGACAGGGACCAATGACCCTTTCTGTAAAGATTTTTTTCCTAACGTCTAGCCTAAACCTCCCCTGGCGGAGCTTGAGGCCATTCCCTCTCGTCCTGTCCCCTGTCCCTTGGGAGAAGAGCCCAGCTCCCTCCTCTCCACAACCTCCTTTCAGGTAGTTGCAGAGAGCAATGAGGTCTCCCCTCAGCCTCCTCTTCTCCAGGCTAAACACCCCCAGCTCTCTCAGCCGCTCCTCATAAGGCCTGTTCTCCAGCCCCTTCCCCAGCTTTGTTGCTCTTCTCTGGACTCGCTCCAGAGCCTCAACATCCTTCTTGTGGGGAGGGGCCCAGAACTGAACACGGGGTTCGAGGAGCGGTCTCCCCAGTGCCGAGTCCAGAGGGAGAAGAACCTCCCTGGACCTGCTGGTCACGCCGTGTCTGATCCAAGCCAAGATGCCATTGGCCTTCTTGGCCACCTGGGCCACTGCTGGCTCCTGTTCAACCAACACCCCCAGGTCCTTCTCCTCCAGGCAGCTTTCCATCCACTCTTCCCTGAGCCTGGAGCTGCTCGGGGTTGTTGTGTCCCAGGTGCAGGACCTGACACTTGGCCTTCTTGAACCTCATCCCGCTGGTCTCAGCCCACGGATCCGGGTTGTCCAGGTCCCTCTGCAGACCCTCCCTGTCCTCAAGCCGATCGACACTTCCTCTCAGCTTTGTGTCATCCACAAACTGACTAAGGGAACACTCAGTCCCTTCATCCAGATCATCGATAAAGACATCGAACAGAACTGGACCCAGCAATGAGCGCTGGGGACACCAGTTGTGACCAGCCTCCAGCTGGATTTGACTCCATTCCCCACCACTCTCTGGCCCCGTCCATCCAGCCAGTTCTTCACCCAACAGAGGGTTTGTGTGCCCAGGACAGCGGCAGCCGGTTCCTCGAGCAGAACACTGGGAGAAACGGTGCTGAAGGTTCCCAAGGAGAGAAACGGTGCTGAAGGTTCCCAAGGAAAGCAGCGGAAAATCAAGAAACATTAAGCTGAAGCGTTTTAAACTGCACAATGTGCTTTCAAAATCAATGTTATTTATCCAATCTTAATTCCGTAAAAGAAAAACAGACAGCTTATTAAAATGGAAAAACTATGACTATTGGCCCGGCGCTCATCCCTTGGGAGTTTCGGACTGCAAGACCAGGAAAATCAGACAAGATGCTACCAGCATGAATATATATAATTTTTACAGGAACTCTGAGGTGAATCTGGTCAGTGGAGGGGGCCTCTAGGCCTCAGCAGATCCTACCTGCCTGTAAAATTTGCACATTTCTGTAAATGGCCTCTTTAACAGGCTGGCATATGCGTTACCAAGTTACCTACAGTGTCCCAGCTGTTTCACAGCTTCTTTTTTATTTGTTGATATATTTTCCCCCTTTCTTCAAAGCGAGGAACGGTTGGACATCATTCCTGACGTTCAGGCCAATTTGCAGAACACAACAGAGCTATTTAGATCCCTGGAACAATGTCTCTCAGGTCCACACCCCCTCTCTTCCCTGCCTTACGTCTCGCTATATTTTAAAGATCCCATTCTACAGCAGATGAAGCTCCAGCATCCTGGGATCAGTGGACCTCCTTGGAGTGAAGAGACAATCAAAGATTGAAGACAATTCGCCCCTACTCCTCTCTGGGGAGACCTCACCTGCATCTCTGCATTCAGTTCTGGAGCCCTCAACACAGGGATCCGAGGGCTGGAGCCCTTCTGCTATGAGGCCAGGCTGAGAGAGTTGGGGTTGTTCAGCCTGGAGAAGAGAAGGCTCCATGGAGACCTTAGAGCAGCTTCCAGTGCTGAAAGGGGCTCTAGCAAAGCCAGGGAGGGGGTCTTGATCAGGGAGTGGAGGGATAGGATGAGGGGGAATGGATTGAAGCTGCAAAAGGGGAGACTGGGATGAGATCTGATGAAGAAATATTTTGCTGTTAGGATGGGGAGACCCTGCCCCACGTTTCCCAGAGCAGTGGTGGCTGCCCCATCCCTGGAGGGGTTCAAAGCCAGGTTGGATGGGGCTTGGAGCCCCTGATCCAGTGGGAGGTGTCCCTGTCTGTGGATCTGGCTGGGCTTTGAGGTCCCTTCCAACCCAAAACATTCAATGATTCTATGATTCACAGGAATGTGCCCAAAGAACCGAGGAGCAAAGAAGCAGCATTTCCTGGAGGCTCAGGGTATCCCGAAGATGCTGAGGAATTTAGCTGCTGTAGAAATACACAGCACCCCAAAATAGAAGCACATCTTAAGGCTTCTTGAGATGTCACCTTTCCAGCTGATGATCCTTGTCCCCATTGCCATCGGTGCCAATATGTCTTCACCACAGCACGGTGTCACCCAGGAGCGCGGAGCGCTCCGGAACTGAGGGTCGAGGAGAGCTTGGATCAACAACTACCGCTCCGTAAAACCAGCAATTATCGTGCTGACAAAGAAGGAACAAGGAGAAACTCCTGCCGCAGCAGAATAGCCCATAATTGCCTATAATTACCTACGTGTGCACATATGGGATGTTTAAGCCTGATGCAGCCCACTCAAAAGCAGCCCTGGTGCTCATCCAAGGTAGCGAATCTCTTTCCCTTAGGTCAACGAGCAAAACAGAAATGACTAATATAGGACTGCAAAAGCCTAATGTCCTATCTTGAGTGTATAATGTAGCTTCACTAATGGAACAGGGCTGGAGAGGAAAAGCTCTGTGCTTTCTGTAATGTGTCAAACGCCGCTGCTCGGGAACAGCTGATTACTACTTTTTGACTTCTTTGTGGTGGGGTGGCTCGGCAGAAGGGAAGTTGAGGAGCTGGGCTGCAGCTCTGCCAGCAACTCGTGTGTACTCAAATGCCCCAGATCCCCTGCAGAAAAGGACCAGTCCTGGTTTTACGGAACTAAATTAAGACCATGCTCAGAAACCTCTACCCAGCCTGTACATGGAATCATGGAATCATAGAATCATAGAAACATAGAATCACCAGGTTGGAAGAGACCCACCGGATCATTGAGTCCAACCGTTCCCATCAAACACTAAACCATGTCCCTCAGCACCTCGTCCACCTGTCCCTTAAACCCCTCCAGGGAAGGTGACTCAACTTGAGGACTTTTCCTCTCATCTGCTCTCCCTTGTAACCTCACAGAAGAGACCAACACCCACCTCCCCACAACCTGCTTTCACGCACTCGTAGAGAGCAATGTCACCCCTCAACCTCCTCTTCTCCAGGCTAAACACCCCCAGTTCCCTTAGCTGCTTCTTTTACTACTTATTCTCCAGCCCCTTTTCCAGCTCCGTTCCCCTTCTCTGGACACGCTCCAGGCCCTCAACGGATTTCTTGATGTGAGGAGCCCAAAACTGAATAGAGGATACGAGATGCAGCCTCACCAGCACTGAATATAGGGACACAATCCCTTCCCTCCTCCTGGTTTCTGACCCAAGCCAGGATGCTGCTGGCCTTCTTGGCCACCTGGGCCACTGCTGGCTCACGTTCAGTCGCTGTCAAGCAGCCCCTGTATCTTTCTGAGATACTTTTTCCGCGCATCCTCTGCCTCGCGGCTATTTTCCCTCTCGCTGTGCCTGAAAGAAGGAGAAACGGTTGACGAATCCACCGTTGGCATGTTGAGAAATTCGCTAGTCTATCTGTAACGGCAGGCATCAGAGGCGACCGGGGAGAGGCTGGCAGAGTGTCAGAGAGGGAGATCATGAGCGTGTACGAGTGGAAACAGCGTTCAAATCCAGATAGATTGATGCAGTCGCTGTTGCATAGAGAACAGACTGGGATCTCGCAACTCTAATTTAATTTAGTATCCTTCAAAACCGAGAAGATGCCAGCTTGTCAGCCAAGCAAGTATTTGACAGCGCTACCTAGTTATAAAGCAATACGTAGTCTCCTGGACCTACATGAATCAGCCCTGGAGAAATTCAGCTGCGAAGAGCAGATAAAGGTGGAAGAATTCCCGCCTGTCTCTGGCGCTTTCATACCTGGATCGTCTCTATCCGACACATACTGATTCCAGGCACTGGGAATCCTCTCTCCCTGCTTAGAAATGATAACGTGGGGAAGGATTTACATAAATGACAGCTTCTCGATAATAGAGAGCTGAACTCCCACAGAAAGGCGCCGCACGACAGGCGTGTTACCTGTCGGTGCCAGAAGGAAATCTGAATTAAGGACGAAGCTCCTCGAAGCCCCAGAAGATGCACCAACAAAGAGCAGCCCACAAAAGTGCGTTTTATTCTACTCATTTCGAAGGAGGTGACGATAAAATAACGATTCATTTAATTGCCTGACACCCAGTCACGAAATGAATCTGCTGCGTGAAACTGCGAAGGCCAAAGGGATGAACTCGGCTGCTGGAGACGTCGCGGAAGGCTGTCACTAAAGGGACAAGGCTGTATGTGTCTGCAAGGAAAATGGAGAAAGAAAGAGGCTTCCAGGTGCTCAACAATCTCCCTAAGGCCTGGTTAATCACAAAATCGTAGAATGGTTTGGGTTGGAAGGGACCTTAATTATCATCCAGTTAAACCCTCATGCCCTGGGCAGGGACACCTCCCACTGGATCCAAGCCCCATCCAAACTGGGCTTGAACCCCTCCAGCGATGAGGCAGCCACCACTGCTCTGGGCAACCTGGGCCACGGCCTCCCCACCATCATCATGAAGAATTTCTTCATAATGTCTGATCTAAATCTTCCTCCTTCCAATTTGAGGGCATTCCCTTTCATCCTGCCACTCTTGGCCCTTGGAAAAAGTCCCCATCCAGCTTTCCTGGAGCCCTTAAGCTGCTCTAAGGTCTCCTCAGAGCCTTCTCTTCTCCAGGCTGAACAACCCCGACTCTCCCAGCCTGTCCTCAGAGCAGAGGTGTTTCAGCCCTTGGATCATCTCCATGGCCTCCTCTGGACCCACTCCAACAGTACCTGGACCTGCTGTTTGTGAACAGAGAAGGCCTTGTGGGGGATGTGGCAGTAGGAGGACACCTAGGACAAAGTGACCATGAGATGATGGGGTTTTCTGTTCTAGGTGAAGTGAAGAGGGTGGTTAGCAGGACAGTAGCATTAAATTTCCAGAGGGCAGACTTTGAACTCTTCAGAAGGCTGGTTGGCAAAGTCTCATGGGAGACAGTACTCAAGGGCAAGGGAGCCCATGAGGGCTGGGAGCTCTTCAAAAAGGAAATCCTAGCAGCTCAGGAGAAAGCCATCCCCGTGTTCCGGAAAAGGAGCCAGCAGGGGAGAAAGCCAGCTTGGCTGAACAGAGAGATCTTGAGTGATATCAAGAAGAAGAGAAAGGTTTATGGGCTCTGGAAGAGGGGATGGGCCTCTTGGGGGGACTACAGGGACCTGGGGGTGTTGGTTGACAGCGACTGAACATGAGCCAGCAGGGGCCCAGGTGGCCAAGAAGGCCAGTGGCATCTTGGCTTGGATCAGAAACGGCGTGGCCAGCAGGGCCAGGGAGGTTCTTCTCCCTCTGGACTCGGCACTGGTGAGACCGCTCCTCGAATCCTGTGTTCAGTTCTGGGCCCCTCACCACAAGAAGGATGTTGAGGCTCTGGAGAGAGTCCAGAGAAGAGCAACAAAGCTGGTGAAGGGGCAGGAGAAGAAGAGGAGCGGCTGAGAGAGCTGGGGGTGTTTAGCCTGGAGAAGAGGAGGCTGAGGGGAGACCTCATTGCTCTCTACAACTACCTGAAAGGAGGTTGTGGAGAGGAGGGAGCTGGGCTCTTCTCCCAAGGGACAGGGGACAGGACGAGAGGGAACGGCCTCAAGCTCCACCAGGGGAGGGTCAGAAAGAAATTTTTCATGGAAAGGGTCATTGGGCACTGGCAGAGGCTGCCCAGGGAGGTGGTTGATCCACCATCCCTGGAGGTATTTAAAAGATGGGTAGACGAGGTGCTCAGGGACATGGTCCCTTAGCTTTCTCGTTCAACAGGCACTTACCATACCCTTTCTTAAGGGTTGTGGCCTCAAAAATCCTGAAAAAATGAACAAACTAACTCACCCATCAGATCGTGTATTCACCCAGTGTAGATCACCTGAGATTTAGCATTATATACACTAAATTGCTATATAAAAGAACTTGTCAAATATGATACTAAAGATATAGTGCATCTTATCTACAGACATTGATACAATTGAAAATTAAAGATTGTATATTGTATTTTTAATTTGCCTTAATTTGCCCTGTGTTTAATCCATTTGAAAATGGATTATGAACTCTAGGTAAAATAACTGCAGTTATTAGTAAAACCCTTGATACATGAACCTACAATTGAATGCAGTAATATTTTAAGATAAAAAAAGAATGAAAATGAAGAATCCAAATAATCTGAATTATATTTGGCATTATTACATTATTTAATGTCATAATGGAACACCAAAGAGCTAGTCAATACCTGAAGTTCCTTATAAATTAACAAAATGAGTAAGAAAACAATTGATATAAAATACATAATCTGACTCTGTACTTTATTTTTAAAGAGAACATGAAGAAGCAGCTGGAGGTGGAGCTGTTTTATATACCATATTGAAGATATGCCTTGAAAAATATATTTTCTTTACCGTCCTTGTTAAAAGAATTACACAAAGAATCTTGTTAGGTAAACAGGAATTTATATTACCAGTTGAGATAGGTTCCAAAAGATTATGAGCACTAGAAGAAGACATAAAAAGCTAGAGCTGTTTACTGCTGTGGTGGAGGACAGAAGATGGGGAAAGATGATGACAGAGTGAATTGTTAGGTAAATCCCTTTCAAGAGTCATTTAACTTTGCTAAGTACTATAAGGTTACACTGTAGGATTTCAACATCAGTAATACGTTCTAACCAAACAATCATACCTGAATACCTGCAGACATAAACCAGGAGTTTAATAATTCAATTGCTTATGACATACACATTGCCTTCATGACTAGAGAGTTATTGCAGCCTGTTTTTTCATGCAAAAGGTGTAATGAAATCCCATAGATAGAAGTAAAAGCTAAAAGAATTTGTTTTTCTAAAGTCTAGCAGTCAATACAGCTAATTTGAAATAATTTTGTCAAAGGGTTCTGGGAATTCAACACAATCTTAAGACAAGCTACACCCTTTTCTGACATGTACACAAATTGAAATTATGGGCTGATGTGAGTTCACTGGTGAGATGATGGCCTACATTTACTAGCAAGTTTTAACTGCATTGCTTTCAGCATCCCAGGAACAGATTGCATCGCATGTCTCACTGCATATTTCAATGGGCTCATCTACTGATCTAGTCACCAAGCTTGACTGCATCCCATTGTGGTGGGTTGACCCAGGCTGGCCACCAGGTGCCCAACCAGCTGTATTTTCACTCCCCCTCCTCAGCTGGACAAGGGGAGAGAAAAATCATAGAATCACAGGATCATTAAGGTTGAAAGAGACCTCTAAGCTCATCCAGTCCAAGTGTCAGCCCAACCCCCACCGTGCCTACTAAACCATATCCCCAAGTGTCACATCTACATGGTTTTTGAACACCTCCAGGGATGGAGATGCCACAACTGCCCTGGGCAGCCTCTGCCAGCGCTTCATCACTCTTCCAGTGAAGGAATTTTTCCTAATATCTAGTCTAAACCTCCCACAGCACAACTTGAGGCCATTTCCTCTCATATTGTCACTTGTTATTTGGCAGAAGAGACCAACAGCCACCTTGCTAAAACCTCCTTTCAGGGAGCTACAGAGAACAATGAGGTATTCCCTCAGACTCCTCTTCTTCAGGCTAAAAAAACCCAGGGCCCTCAGCTGCTCTCAGAACACCTGGGCTCCAGCCCCTTCCCCAGCTCTATTGTCCTCCTCTGGACACACTGCAGCCCCTGGTATTGAGGGGCCCAAAACTAAACCCAGGATTTGAGGTGCAGCCTCACCAGTGTTGAGTATAGGGGGAGAATCCCTTTCCTGCTCCTGCTGGCCACACTGTTTCTGATCCAAGCCAAGATGCTGGTGGCCTTCTTGGCCACCTGGGCCACTGCTGGCTCATGTTCACCCGTTGTCAACCAACACCCCCAGGTCCTTCTCTGCCAGGCACTTTCCAGCCACTCTTCCCCAGTCCTGGAGCTGCATGGGGTTGTTGTGGCCCAAGTGCAGGACTCTGCACATTGCCTCGTTAATCCCCATCCTGTTGCTCTCAGCCCATTGATCCGGCTTGTCCAGGTCCCTCTGTAGAGCCTCCCTACCCTCCAGCAGATCAACGCTTCCTCCCAGTTTAGTGTCATCTGCAAACTCACTGAGGGAGCACTCGATCCCCTCATCCAGGTCATTGATAAAGATATGGAACAGGACTGAACCCAGCACCGAGCCCTGGGGACACCACTTGTGACCAGCCTCCAGCTGGATTGAACTCCATTCCCCACTAGTCTCTGAGCCCGGCCATCCAGCCAGGTTTTCACCCAGCAGAGGTTAGGCCTGTCCAGGCCAGTGGCAGCCAGTTTCTCAAGCAGAATGCTGTGGGAAATGGTGTCAAAGGCTTCACTGAAGTCCAGGCCCACTACATCCACAGCCTTTCCCTCGTCCACTAAGCAGGTCACTTTGTCACAGAAAGAGATCAGTTTAGTTTGGCAGGACCTGCCTTTCCTAGACCCGTGCTGAGTGGGCCTGATCCCGTGGGTGTCCTGTGTGTGCTGTGTGATGGAGCTCAAGATGACCTGCTCCGTGCCCTTCCCTGGCACCGAGGTCAGACTGACAGGCCTGGAATTCCCCGGATCCTCTCTCCGACCCTTCTTGTAAATGGGTGTAACATTTTCCAACCTGCAGTCAAGTGGAACTGCCCCAGTAGGCTAGGGCTGCTGGGAGATGATGGAAAGGGAGCTCAAGATGACCTGCTCCATAACCTTCCCCAGCACCAAGGTTAGGCTGACAGGCCTATAGTTCCCTGGATCTTCCTTCTGGCCCTTCTTGTAGATGGGTGTCACACCAGCAAGCCTCCAGTCATTTGGGTCCTCCCCTGTTAACCAGGACTGCTGATAAATGATGGAGAATGGCTTGGCAAGCTCCTCTGCTACTCTTGGGTGGATCCCATCCAGACTCATAGACTTGTGGTTGTCCAGGTGGCACAGCAGATCATTGACTGCTTCCTCCTGGATTATGAGGGGGTTATGCTGCTCTCTGTCCCTGTCTTCCAGCTCAGGGGGCTGAAGACCCTGGGGATAACTGGTCTATTAAAGACTGAGGCAAAGAGGGCATTAAGTACCTCAGCCTTTTCTTCATCCTCAGTAGCAATTTTCCCCTCTGTATCCAGTAAAGGATGGAGATTCTCCTTGGGTCTCTTTTTGTTGTTGATGTATTGGTAAAAACATTTTTGTTGTCTCTTAGAGCAGTGGCCAAACTGAGTTTGAGATGGGCTTTTGCCTTTTGAATTGTCTCCCTGCATGACCTAACGAGATCCCTCTACTCTTTTTGAGTTGCCTGCCCTTTCTTCCCAAAGTGGTAAACTCTCTTTCTTCTTGAGTCCCAGCCAAAGCTCCCTGTTCAGCTGGGCCAGTCTCTTCCCCGCTGGTGATCTGAACAGGCCAAAGTCTGCCCTCCGGAAGCCCATGGCAGTGGTTTTGCTGACCCTCCTTTCTTACTTCTCCAAGAATAGAGAACTTGATCATCTCTTGGGCATTAAGCCCAAGGCAGCCTCCAACCACCACATCTCCCACCAGTCTGCTCTGTTTGCAAAGAGCAGGTCCAGTGGGCACCTCTCCTCCATCAAATGGCTCATGGGTCAAGATAATGACAGAGAGATCACTCAGCCGTTACTGTCATGGGCAAAACAGACTCAACTGCAGAAATGAATTTAATTTATTGCCAACCAAAACAAAGCAGGATAATGAGAGATAAAAACATCTCCCTTATTCCTGGGCTCAACTTCAGTCCTGAATACCTCTTTCCCCCTGAGCAGCACAGGGAGATGGGGAATGGAGAGTTGCAGTCAGTTCCTAATGCTTTATCTCTGCTACTCCTTCTTCCTCACATTCTGTCCCTGCTGCAGCATGGGTCCCCCATAGGGCCACAGGTCCTGTTGGTATCTGCTCCAGCACTGTCTCTCCACAGGGTCACAGCTTCCTTCAGGGTACGTCCACCTGCTCTGGCATGAGGTCCTCCCCAGGCTGCAGCTGGACATCTGCTCCACCACAGACCTCCATGGGCTGCAGGGGATCAACCTGCCTCACCATGGTCTTCCCCACAGGCTGCAAGGGAATCTCCGCTCCTCCCCTCCTTCTTCCCTGACCTTGGGGTCTGCAGGGCTGTTCTTGCACATTCTCACTCCTCTCTCCAGCTGCTGCTGCACAGCAGTTTCTACCCCTTCTTAAGCAGGTTGTCCCAGAGGCGCTACCATTGTCACCGATGGGCTCAGCTTTGGCCAGCAGCGGGTTGTCTTGGAGATGGCTGGCATTGGCTCAATTGGCATCTTCTCACAAAAGCTATCTCTGTAGCCCCACTCCACTCCTCCCTCCCAAACCCAATACAGCCATTCACTTCAGTTATGTAAATTATGAACCCATCAGCATTGTTTCAGAGTGAGTCACTTGGTACCAATATTCCAGTCACTTTCCAGTCACTTCAGCCCTGCTTAAAAATTCCTGTGTGATTTCTAATATACTCAGGGGATGTACATTAGTACAAATACAACATACTAAGCTTTGTCATTAATATTCTATCTGAGTTGGGGAAATAAATTATTATGCTGTAATAATGTCATCATGTTAAGTACCCGTGTGATTGTTCACTCAGCTCCTGGTCAGATTTTGGCTGACCCAGCTCATGGTAAGGCCTGATGCATACTGGGAGCAGCACCATTAGGACAAAGCGAGGGCACTGTAGATAGGACAAGCAAGGGTCATTATGCAGCCATTACCCACCTGCAGATTGTCATCTCCAGAACCCATCATCTTTTATCTGAATGTTTGCTGGGGAAATGGCATAGACCAAACCTCCAAGATGGAGGTAATAAAATATCAGTTTACCCAAAAAGATTCTGAAGTGGATACAACGGCAGCTGTACTGCACAAGCCTTCCTGCTTCCCAGTGTGATGAGGGGGTGCCGGCACCATAATGGAGGAGGAAGATGAGCACTCTCACTGTCAGCTAGGGAACTGATTTCGCTCACAGGTGCATGAGTTAAGAGTTATGGGTTATGAGTTGTGAGTTATGAATTAGAGAACTTGCAAGTGAGACACCTCATGACTTGAGTGGTGAATAACTTAATATATGTGATAGACTAATCTGGGCAAAGGGGACTGAGCCCTTGTTTGTGGTGTTTGTTATATCTTTTAATGAACTCATAAAATAAAGTTTAATTTACCAAGTATGTTGTCCTGTAAATTTGAAAAATTCAAACAGACCACAACAACCTGTTCAATGGCTTGCTTAACTTATATTTTTGAATGTATCAATTTATTTGACATTGCATACATATGTTTTGGGCACTTACCTTCAAATATGTAAATCAATGAACTTGAAGCTGCTTATTTGCAGTCAACTAATTAAAAAACTTTTTTTTAATTTAGTTTAAGAGTTTAAAGGATTTGAATTAAATGAGAAGCAAGCAAACCTGAAGCATTTAGAAGAGCAAGCTCTGATTGTATAACAGTACCCAAGTTAGACATGGCTCCAAATGCTTTTTTGAGCAAGTACATTTCAGAATGAAATATGTATAGGCAAGATCATGACCATCATTGTGATAAGGAGAAAAAAATTAATATGCAAGATGACAAAATTTCCTTTTGAGATATGACCAAGTTAAAGGAAGGCACTGAAAGATGTCTTGTGTCAAGATGCAGTTCTGGGAAGAAAAATACCACTTCAGAATGTAGTTGTAAAACAGTTTGCTTTTTGTTGTTATTGGTTTTAATGTCAAATCTCTCTTTCAGTTTTTTGAATGGTCTCATTTACTGTTTAAATTTTTGAACTAAGGAATCCTTCAGCGTCTATATTTTCAAGCCACAGAATCCCCTGAAGAAGTCAACATGAATGTAAATCTGAAAGATAACTTGAGAAAACAGCAAATTAAATATGTCCTACATGTCAAGCATTCCTTGACAATCATTTTAAGGTAAAAGGACTGGCAAATGACATAGTTTCTCATTGTATACAGTACTTTATCAGAAAAACAAAATTCTATTTAGCATTTGTATTAAGTGTTGTGGGAACAAAGAGAAATAAGGGACAAACAAAAAGTATTGATATCTGTGATAATACTGCAGTAGTTATGCATTCAAATTAACCTGTATGCTGTAAAATCAGGGGAAGACTAAATTCCCCTGTATGTTTAATAGAGGAAACTTATGACTATCCATTTTGCCAAGGGGCAATACAGAAAATTGAGTAAAACTGTCAGCATAACACAAGAGTTTTATTTTCATATTTTAAATATAAATTAAGATTTGAAAAAAAAATTATACCTGAATATACAAACCCCCTTAATTTTTACTTTTATGATCCAAATTAAAGTCTGGAAAAAAAAGAATTAGTGTCACAACCCGCCCCTGAAAAACTGATTCAAAAGTAATTCATTATATGCCATCATTTATTGATATGTGTCAATAGATGTACAGTGCAATTACATGTTTTCCTGACAAATAGGCTGATTATTGAAATAACACTTCATTTTAAGCTTGCCATTAATCAGATTAATATTTGGGTGTCTTTTGGGAAGTTTCAATAGAATATATTGCTCACTTTATGCAAAACAAGGGCAAATGCCTCTGAGAAGTGCATTTTACATACATATTAATACTTTATATCATAGAATCGTGGCATAGTTTGGGTTGGAAGGGACCTCAGAGCCCATCCAGTCCCACCCCTGCCATGGGCAGGGACACCTCCCACTGGATCAGGGGCTCCAAGCCCCATCCAACCTGGCCTTGAACCCCTCCAGGGATGGGGCAGCCACCCCTGCTCTGGGCAACCTGGGCCAGGGCCTCCCCACCCTCACAGCAAAACATTTCTGCCTAAAATCTCACCTCAATCTCCCCTCTTGCAGCTGAAAACCCTTTCCATCATCCTGTCCCTGCCCTCCCTGATCAAGAGCCCCTCCCCACCTTTCCTGGAGCCCCTTTCTGTACTGGAAGCTGCTTTAAGGTCTCCCTGGAGCCTTCTCTTCTCCAGGCTGAACAACCCCAACCCTCCCAGCCCGGCCTTGTGTGGGAGGATTATTATATAATCAGTATGTTTCATTATGAGTTTTTCCAGGATAAGAAAAGCTATCAACATCTATTCTGCAAGCATTTAGTATACATAAATGCACTTATGCACACAATATTACTATTGAAATGCTTTCTTTTTCATTCAAGTACATCTTTAGATGAGATGCAAAAGTTACTTTTTCTTAAAACAAAACAGAAACCCACCATGACTTGAAAGGACAATCCTTTGCACTGTTGCAATCTGACCACAAACTTAGTAATAACATTTCACTTAAGATGCTATTACTTACTCTACTCATTTCATTTGTATATACAAATAATAATTAACTTTAACTCAAAAGTCATAGCTTAAAATCAGGCTGAGTCAATAGCATCAGATGTTTTGTTCAAGTCTTCCACTGACAGTAATGTGCTGTATTATAAGCACTGCTCCATGGAATAGGAATGGGGAGGCCTATTTGAAAGAAGACAAAACCAAAACTATCCCCTCCCATCACTGTTGTACTTATGCCTTATAGCCAACAGAAACTGCTCTCTTTTCTAATCAACTTGATCTCTACACACCTACGCTGCTGGCAACAGCTATTCCATGTCCTTCTCTTTATGGAGGTAGAAATCTAAGTCCTTATTTAAGCAGACTTTCAGAGAAGTATGCAGCAATTAATTTCTACTACAAATTTTCTTAGTAGTTATATCATGACAATGCATTTTATTTAATCATTGCAATAGAGAAGCTACCTGTGCTAGACATATATAATTGTCTAGATTGTCTATATGTGGTTAATCAACTTTTAAATATTGGATGTGAACATAAAACATTAAAATCTACATGAGCACATTTTGCCCAGAGAGCCTACTACTGTTAGTTTCATACCTTCATTTTAGAGATTTCTGTATCAAGAAATTATATAAGTTAAAGAACAGACCTTTAAACAGTTTGTATTATCACTCCATAAAAGCCAGATAAAATTAGACTAAGACCACTGCAAGATTTGCTCAAGGTCTTGAATAATTTTCATTTATTTTTAATTTACTCCTTTTTTTATTCAGATTACTGATAAACACAAGCAATGAGAATGACATTCCCTCAGTTTGATCAGACTTAGCAAGTATTAGCTCTTTCAAACAAACATACAGTCAATGTTGCACTTCTGAGAAGTAGAGCAGTTACCAGTATCATCCAATAAACATTTATTTCAGTCTAATTAAACCTCCTATGTCTACATTTATCTGTCCCCAAGCATGAAACATCTAAACTGAATTGACCTTAACTTATCCAGAGATCATTTTTGTTCAGATAAAATGAAAATCTTCCTTATTCAAGAGACTCTAGAACTTACATGTGTGAACCAGAAGAGTGCCCTATTGAGTCAGGCAAAACACAAACTGAACATGAAGTTTTCATCTTTCATCAAAAATTAGAATGCTACATCTATATTGAAACAACTTTATTAACATAGTCAAGCATTGATTAACATTCACATCTATTATGTCACATCATACAAATGTAAATACAAAATTACTACAATACAATATATTTTCTCTGCATGATCCAAAATATTTGGTGGCCCAAAAACTCTTCAAAATTCAGCAGCTTATCAAAAATTAAAACCATATTCTATTAAAAATGAAGTTCTGTTAGCAAATAGGCAGACTTCAAGAAATATCACTCAATTTAGTACAGTTGGAGGTTGCAGGAGGATATGTTTGAAGGAAACATCAGTTTTAAAGCTTTCAAGCAAAACTCATACAACCTAAGTTGTCAGCAGAAAGATTAGTCATCTTTAATTTTAAACTGTTATATACTATATCAAATTAAAAATTTAGAATTGTTTAGTGTTAGTAAGTCAGATGTACATAGCTACCTGTCTCCGCTCATGAAAACAAAAGGTTTCTCATTTGAACTAATTATCTAAAACTGGCCAACTCCAACCATTAAGTGCAAAGAGCAAGTATCAGCAGCAGACAAAAAATAGTTTCTATTGGAGAAGAATACTAAGTAGACTGATGGATGCAAGTCATTCTGGCAAATGCATAGGTGAGTGGAATACACAGCTACTGATCAAGCCTTATTTACTTAAGATGAGATTACTGTAAATATATAATATGTCAGAAATATGTATACAAACTACATAATCATCTATCTGAAATAACTGCATGATGTTTTGCAATTTACAGCAGTCATTTCACTGTTGAGCTTAATCTTTATCTAAGAAAAAGTTACTCTTTAGACCCTATATAGAAGCTTTATGCATTTTTCCTCATGAATGAGATAGTATTGAAGCAATTATTGCCGAGTTGCAACTTCTTTCCTTGACAAAATCTGAAACAAAATATTTCAAATACAATGTTACATTTAAAGCACTTTTCAAGAAATATTTCACTTGTTTGAATATGTATGCATTCTCTTCAAGGGAAGAATATTTTTGCACCTTTATCTGTTAATACATTTGATACGAATAAAATAAGTGAAGTAAAAGTCATTATTGTCCAACAGTAGAAGGTTAATTTAGAATCAGTTTAAGACAGAGGAGCTGCCCTAATATGAAGTACAAACTGACATAATTAAGACACAGTTTTATAAGCATGTTTATAAGAACAAAAATGGTACATGAGTATTCACCTGCGATAAAGCTTGTATTTGAATATTTCTAGGTAGCAATAAGTTTCGCTTGCAGAAAGCCTCTTAAAGTCTTAAAATATACATTTTGCTAATGTACAATTTATGCAGTTTAAGTAATTGAAATTGTTGCTAACATAAGAGTCCTAAAAAAAATAAGTCACAATATATCAATATTGTTAGTTACAAAATTTATGCTACTTCATAACCTTTAAAAATTATGATGATTATAAATTTTAAGCCCATTCTTCCAAAACTGATCTTTTAGGTACAAGCTTTAAGGAGCAATAAACTAAAGCATAAAAATTAGCTTATTACAATTTAAATATATACATATTCACCAATTTTGAAAATAATCAAGCTTAGGAAAAAATTTACAAAACTGATTATTTTTGCTTGTGATGCTTAAAATAACAAAATATTCTAATCTTTTTTCCTAAATGAAAAGAGATGTTTCATGAATACATAATGAAAAAAAATAGTATTGGACTTGTAATTTAACAGCAATTTAGAACTGATAAAAAGATGCATTTTATAAGGATTTTAAATATCCTTTCTGTTACCAACTTAGGTTGATCAGCAACTTTTCTTCACTCTGAATCCTTCAAAAAGGGAAATTCAAACCAGGAAAAAGGTATATATAAAAACAGTAAACACTGACCTCCTGAGATTCCTACAACAAAAATATTCAAGTAGAAAATCTACACCATTACTTAGCAGCAGCTATTTCTGTAGTTTAGTAAACTAACAGCACTTAGTGTAACAGCACTCAGTGTGTAAGGAGCAAAAGAAGCCATGCTTTTAGCGTGCCAAGAGGCAGAAATACTGGAATGTAACAAATAATTCTACCAGTCAACATTCAAGAACCGTCAAGACTACACTACAAGAATTAAAATACTTTTTATATATGTAATAACTGAATTACAACTATTAATGCCAATTCAGAACTTTTCTTACCTCAGATTAAACCCTAAATGGCTTCTATAAATCTCTGCACTATATTATGCATTAGGAATATGGTTTACTTGCTTTAAAATATGCCATGAGAGAACTTGCTGATACAAAACCCCATTTTGTCAGTACTGCTTATTTCTGCCTTAATTATTTTCCTTGCTGTTATACCAGATCAGTTCACATATGTGCAAACAGCTATTAAAATACTATGTACATAAGTGACATCCTAAGCTAATCTGAGGTGGAGCGGTTTTACTTGGTTAAAGGGGCTTTCTAAAATTTAAAGTTTAAATAAACTCAGATTCTCGCAATAATGCTACAGTATTATTTGGATAGGTTTTCTATTCTACTATTTTTTTAATGTCATTTCTCTGAAACTCTTCCCTAATGTTCGAACACACTCAAAATTAAAGGAAGTTTGTGCCTAAAATAATATTCTACTTTGTTCAATGTTAATGTTTTCTTTCTTTGTCCTCCAGAATTTGGTTGTGAAGTGTTTTTAGTGACTAAAATTATTACTAATTTACATCAGTGTTATTAGTTAAGAAGGATTTTTGTATTTGTTACCAAAGCAATGTAATTTGAAAGTAAGTTATGACATGCTATTTTGATCAATCTGAATAAATACTAGCATTAGTACTAGCATTACTGAATGTACTACATACAGTACATGCCCAAACTATTCTTCAGGTATTATCCATTCAAGATTTGCAAAGCCAAATAAGGGGGGGGGGGAACAGGACACATTTTAAATGTGCATGCTATTGTGCATAAAAAAAAATCAAACCTCTCCAAACAGCATTTATAAATCCACACTTGTATAGCTTAAACTTCAGTACAATGGCTAAATCATTTAACACTCAAAGAACAGAACCCATGCAAAGAGCAGCAAGTTCTTAAAAAAATCCCCAAACACAAACACCCCCCCCCCCAAACTGTTATCCAATATCCAATTCTGCACTGCAAAAGTGAGAAACTAAATCTATAAAAAGGCCATTATGGCTTAGTTTGGTTTTGCAGGTTAATTATGCAGCACTTGAAAAATGGAAAGGTGCAGCTTCACCTCTGACCAGCAGAGTTGAAAATCTCTCCATTTTCTTTAGCATCATGGGATACCCTTTAGGCAATCTAAATTATTAAAGACTTGCCACTTTCAGATGAACACAAGATCAAGTATACCAGTTAGGATTTCACATTCACAGTACATAAGAAAATACACATGGAAAGAAAAGTAAAGGGTTAACTTAACAAGGATTTATTCACAAAAATACATGTAAGTAGAAAGAGAAAAAAACCAACCCATGAACAGAAAAGCTAAACAAATGAAATTAAGAGGATCCAAACTACCTTTCACTCCGTAGCTTTAAACTTGCACCCCTGTGGATTTAACCACATCACAAAGGGCCATCAACATGCGCCAATATATTGTAGATACCCTGCACTACATCCATTAACTTAAACATCACTAAGATTATGCTGTGAACAAAAAGAAAGGATAAAAGGTAATATGTTGAGTGGGAATAAACACAAATATAGAAATATGTCATCAACTTCTACAGTTGTCTTTATGTGTCAACTAACATTTACAGTCTTTAACAGTTCTTACCACGTAACTCATTTTTAGAGATTCTGCCAAAAATCACTAGTATATAACCATGCATAAAGCACATCACACTGACAGCACAGAGGCAAATATTTTGCACAGTTATATCAGCTTTCCACATTGTGCAGGTTACACACAATACAATATCAAACTTAATCTTAACAGATCCTAAAAGGTATTTCAAGGCCTAATCGTTAACTACAGTACTTGATATCTATAGTCATAATAAAAATAAGATCCACAGAATCTTAGAAAAGAAATTTTAAATGCAGGGCTATACTGAATTGGTAAACTGCAACATGACTGGCGCAACATAGGTAAATATATACCAATTTCACTCTATGTGATGAAAGCATGCTACGTTCCCACTAATTTAAATTATTTCTGATTACTGTGAGCCAGAATGTATGCCTGAACCTTAAAATGCACATTAAGAATAATGCCTTACTCTAGAAATTAAATCTAACAAAGTACAATAACCAAATCATATCTGCTACTTTATTTTTTTTAAAATGTAAAAATTAAAATGTCAGTCTTTCCTTTGAAGCATCCCTCATTTGGCAGCTTGCAGATTGCTTCATTTTGTCCAAGTTAACATTTATTAATTTATGATGGAGTTTCTATCTTGTACACTGCAAGTGTACAGATAATAATACAGATACAAGTTGCATTTTAACTGTAGCAACTTAATTCTTTAGTTATGCATTAACATGCAAATTACCTAGAAATCCCATCAAGCAGGATGAAATAATGTAGAAAATCCTTATTGAAAAGAAAACCAAACCATAAAAGAAAAAAGAAAGCCTTTAACTGTTTGTGACCCCCATTCTTAGGTTTCCTTTATTGTGCGCAAAATAGTTTTCTTCTTTATGTACCCCTATGGTTCAATTATATAGTTCTTATTTTGGTAAAATTCCCCACAATAGTCCAGAATGTGCTGTTTTGTTAATAGATTTTTTTTCCTTCTTCACATCCAGTGCAGAGTTGTAATAGGAGACATTTCCACCCACAAAGGCTCCAGATGTTAAAACATTTCCCAACATCAACTTAATACAGTGATGGCAACACCTCCCTCCCACCCCTCCCAGTAGGGTTGGGATTGTACTGTATTCCCTACTGGTTTGCCCTTCCCCCCAGTAAAGGGTAACATTTTCCCTGGGTACAGAGGCTCCCTCACAGTCTCCCAGACTGAAAGACCTGTAAAAGAAAAGATAGAGGTATAGTTAAATCTTACTTTCAACCTTAAGTGACAGATCATTGCATTTTTTAGTGGTAGGTCTCAATCTTTAACTTGAAAATGAATTTATGCCTAGATTTTTCCCTTTTAAGTCTGTTTAAGAAAAGAGTCCATTTATACCAGATAAATTATTATTCATGAAACAACATTGTCTATTTTAGAGCTATACTGACAGTCCAACTATTGTGGCTAAGCTTAGATTAAAGATAAAAGCAGTCCTATATATTCTAACAAGCTTTTGCCTTTTTAGTACAAGATTATGAGTTAGTTATGACATTAAGAAAGAATATTAAATATACCTTCTATTGACCTAACAATTTCACTTTTAGGTGGATTAAACAAGATAGCCACAGTGTCATAGAATCATAGTGTCATAGAATCGCCAGGTTGGAAAAGACCCATCAGATCATCGAGTCCAACCTCAGTACAAACTGAGAACAATTGACAATTTTACCACTTTGGATTCTTATTCATCAGGATGAAAAAGCCCCACTTATTTTGGAACTAAAATACCCTTATTTACAAATATGCAAATATTTGAAATTATTTTTAAACCATTGTACAGATTAAACATGTAATTCAAAATTTCTTATGTCACTGACAAATCTTAGGCTGACTTTTAAATAGATTTTCATTCAAAAATAAAACAGAATCACATGATTCATTTCGATAATTTCAGTACAAAACTTACAGAGCAAGTATCAAATTTATATAAAGATTGAATGAATAAATTTAGCTTGCCCTCATTTTTGGGTTGTATAATAATCTCTTCACAGTATCCAACTACTTTACACACAGGAACTTTGCTTTATACAGTGTGCACAAGCAGCATACAAAACAAGGTGGAATAATAGTACAAGTATTCTAGAATGCACAGTCACTGTTCTTTGCTGAAGTTAAATCATTCCCCACACAGAACTATACTGATTCTGAATTGGTGCATAAAGTGGAATGTGGCAATAAGCAGCACATCAGCCTCTTCAAAACATGAAGTTCTACAGTTATCCATTATAGATTAGCATAACATCCTTTATTCAGTGCAAAGATTATCTAGTATGTGGTTAGGAACACACTGGACTTCTAATGGCTGAAGTATCTCAACAAGCTTGCTCTCCTATCCTAGGGAAATATTCCTGCTTAGACCACATCCACCATCGACTAATTCATAAGACATAAGTGAGTCTGTGACTTTAGTATGATGTCTTGAGGATTATAATCACCATTTTGCTTATTAAATCTGAACAGGCACTTTGTTACATCTACACTTCCAATGTTACCTTGATACACTACTGTGCATATCATACACTCACACACTCTCTCTCTAAAAATAAAAGAACATAGTCAGACAACTGCTTTTGTTACAGCTACCACCATTTAGGTACACTACAATCTTTTTTTTTTTTTTTTAATTCTTATAGTAAGGAAAGATATCTGTTCCAGTGTATCTGAAAAAAAATAGCCTAGTGAATTAATTGTGTTTCATATAATGTAAACAGGGGGGAAGTCTGTTATACAGCTCTGTTTAGCGAGGAAGATTTATGTGCTCACCTCTAATTATGGGACTGCAGCTACAGTGCATGAGGTTAAACTCCATAGTAAGCTGCAAGGCGCTCCTTTAAGGGAAGAGGAAACTGGTCAGAGAAATGCCTCCAATTCTCATCCCCAACTTGATTTTTAAATCCATGAAGAATCTACAAATGAGTGAGGGGGAAGTCAAGATAATAATTAAAGAGCATATACACAATCATTATTTACTAGCAACACATTCAGTAAGCCAAACACTGCTGGATTGTGCAAATGTCCATTTGAATTCCCTGGTTTAATATTTCAACAAAAAGCCCCACATTTCAGTTAAGGGTAACATACAGAATATCACTACTCATGCAAATTAGTATAAAATATATAAATATATATTCTATTCTATATAAATATACACATATGTATGTATATATGTATGTGTTTTTAATGACTATAGTGACTTGCAACCTAGAGTTCATCCGTTTCAGAATGTTAAAAATTTTGTCAATTTACATGATTTATATGTTAAGATTACTGTATTCATGGTTTTTTAAAACACATGATATGTTCTGGGAGGAAAGCTCAGCCAGAACCACCACCAGCATTTGACAGAATTAATGTCTGTCAATTTCTATTACAAATACAAAAGCATCCTGAGAGAGTTGTGGTTTTTCCATGGAAACTGTAGACAACTATTACTAAACTGTAGACAACTATTACTAAAAAGGAAGCTATTAAAATCTTTTGTGTTTTGAAAGAACAAGGTTCCACAGCAGTCAAAAGCTAGCATAAGAGGGGAATAGGAAAAAAAAATCTACAGGTTTCAGTCTGGAACCTCCAATGTAATAAATTAACTGAAAACTATGAAAATTGAATGATACTGTCAAAAAGGTCTTAGTATTTTAGGTTGAAATCAGTGGGTTAAAAGGCAAACATTTGAAAGAACAACAGCAGACAAAAAGACAACTCCTATCAGAAAATAATGCAGAGAGTGTCTAAAGTTTTGGGTTGTTTTTCTTTTTTAAAATCAAGGATATTCAGTTGTGGAACAGTCTATCATGAAAACATTCTCACAAAAATAGCAATGTCAAAGTTCATGGTATTGAGTTCACCCTCAACACAACTTGCTCAATCAGAGCTGTTCTTAAACAGCATGTAGCAATAATAACATCACACCATCACCAGGTAATTTACTACTTTTTTCCCTGAAATAGACCTTCCACAAGCAGATTCATTTCTCTTTCCTAGCCCAAAGAGTCTGATTAGTCAGCTACCAGGAAACCACCAAAAAAATCTAAGAATGTTCATGTACAATAAAAGGAACACTTTTTAAAAATCATCTTCCAGTACAGCAAGTGAGCTTCAACTACAGTCTTCAGATATCTTGCTTCTATAAAACACAATACAATTCTTCAAGTATGTATTGGATCTCAACACTGGCAGCTCATCTAACCATGCTTTCAGAAGGGGTATTTTCTCTCTCAGCTCTCATGCTCCAAACAAACCAACCAACCAACACACCCACCCCAAAGAAACAAACACTGGACAATCCACTAGCAAGAGAAAAATCTCATGGGACTACAAAAAGTTTTTTCTATTGTTCCTAAAAGGCACAATTATTGTTGGAAAAGGATGTAACTGGACTACAGTAATCACATATTCAGCTAGCATAAAAACTCACTCCAATGAGAAAGCAATCTAAAAAATTTGCATGCAATTACTTGAAGAAAGCCTTGTTTCCTTTCTTGCATGACAAAAAGCAAAAAAGAATACACTTCAAAAACCAAGGATGTTCTTATGCCAAGTGACCAAGAGACATTGTGTCTGATTTGAATGCATTAGATCCCACATGGATATCCTGGACAGAATCTCAAAAAGAGAAGTGTAGCTTATTGAAGCAAATAATGAAAGCTGAAGGACTAGGACAAAAACATGTACTGAAACTGCTGTGGACAATCACCACAGACAGAATCCTGAACTTTATTTTAATCATAGAATAGTTTGGGTTGGAAGGGACCTTAAAGCCCATCTAGTTCCAACGTCCTACCATGGGCAGGGACACCTCCCACTGGATCAGGGGCTCCCAGCCCCATCCAACCTGGCCTTGAACCCCTCCAGGGATGGGGCAGCCACCCCTGCTCTGGGCAACCTGGGCCAGGGGCTCCCCACTCTCATGGTGAAGAAATTCTTCCTTATGTCTAGTCTAAATCTGCCCCTCTCCAGTTTATACCTGTTCCCACTCATCTCATCACCACAAGCCTTTATGAATAGTCCCTCCCCAGCTTTCTTGTAGCCCCTTTCAGGATCTGGAAGGTCGCTATAAGATCTCCTCGGAGCCTTCTCTTCTCCAGGCTGAACAAGCCCAACTCTCTCAGCCTGAGCTCATACAGGACGTGCTCCAGCCCTCAGATCATCTTTGTAGCCTCCTCTGGACTCATTCCCACAGCTCCATTTCCTTCTTACATTGAGGATTCCAGAACTGGACACAGTGCTCCACATGAGGTCTCATGAGAGAGGAATAGAGGGGCAGAATCCCCTCCCTCGCCCTGCTGGCCACGCTTCTTTTGATGCAGCCCAGGACACAGTTGGCTTTCTGGGCTGCGAGCACACACTGTCAGCTCATGTTGAGTTTCTCAACAACCAGCACCCCAAGTCCTTCTCTGCTGGGTAGCTCTCAATCACATCACCCCTCATCATGTACTGAAATCAGGAATTGCCCTGACCCAGGTGCAGGACCTTGCACTTGGCCCTCTTGAACCTCATGAGGTTCTCACAGGCCCACTTCTCCAGCCTCTCCAGGTCCCTCTGGATGACATCCCATTCTTCTGGCATGGCAACTGCACCACTCAGCTTGGTGTCATCTGCAAACTTGCTGAGGGTGCACTTGACCTCACTGTCTCTATCATTGATGAAGATATTAAACAAGCACCGGACCCAGTATGGACCCGTGAGCAAAACCACTTGCCACAGATCTCCATCTGGACCTCGAGCCATTGACCACTACTCTCTGGATACGACCATCTACCAGTTTCTTTTCCACCGTACCGTCCACCCATCAAATCCATATCTCTCCCATTTAGAGAGGAGGATGTTGTGGGGGACCGTGTCAAAGGCTTTACAGAAGCCTAGATAGATCACATCTGTTGGTTTACCCGTGTCCACTGCTGCGGTCACCCCATCATAGAAAGCCACTAAGTTGGTCATACAGGATTTGCCCTTGGTGAAGTCACGTTGGCTGCCATTAATCACCTCCCTGTACCCCATGTGCTTTAGCAGATCTTCTAGGAGGCTCTGTTCCATGATCTCCCCAGGCACAGAGGTGAGGCTGACAGGTTGGTAGTTCCCAGGGTCGTCTTTTCTACCCTTTTTAAAAATGGGCACAATGTTACCCTTCTTCCAGTCATCAGGGACTTCTCATTGCCATGACTTTTCAAATATCATGCAGAGTGGCTTGGCAACCACATCAGCCAATTCCCTCAGGACACCAGGATGCATCTCATCAGGCCCCATAGACTTATAAATGTTCAGGTTCCTCAGGTGGTCACAAACCTGATCCTCCTCTACTGTGGGAGGGGGTTTATCCACCTGGTCACCATCTTGCTGTCCCATGACCCAGGAGGGGTGAGGAGAGCGGTTATCGGTGAAGACTGAGGGAAAATAGATTTTAAGTACCTCAGCCTTCTCTTCGTCTGTTGATACAAGTTCACCATTCCCAACCATCAGCTTGTATTTGCTGTTTCCCTCTGTTGATGATAGAATACTCACAGCCATGCATTTCCTGACCCTGATGGTCTTTGGAAGTGATACCAAAAATGCTGGCAAATAAAAGTCTTTAAGACTCGTTTGGGAGTTTTAGAGAAGCCTCACAGATAACTGGTCTCCTAACTAGGACAGCAGGATTTTTGTCTTTGCCCCTCAAAGTGCACCCTTAGCAAGTTTAGAAACATAGAATCATAGAATCACCAGGTTGGAAGAGACACACCAGATCATCGAGTCCAACCATTCCTATCAATTCCTGGCCTGATCACCCAGTTATCTTGCATGTGCTTCATGATAGCACTCAGGCCTGTAGTTCCCTGGGTCCTCCCTGCGACCCTTTTTGTAGATGGGCACAACATCAGCCAGCCTCCAGTCCAGTGGGACTTCCCCAGTCTTCCAGGACTGTTGGAAGATGATGGAAAGGGGTTTGGCCAGCACATCCGCCAGCTCCTTCAGTACCCTAGGGTGAATCCCGTCCGGCCCCATAGACTGGTGGCTGTCCAGTCGGGCTAGCAAGGCTCTGACCACCTCCTCTTGGATCACGGGAGCCTCATTATGCTCCTCTAACTCCTGGGTTTGTACACAGACAGAACAACTTTCTTTACAATTAAAGACTGAGGCAAAGAAGGCATTAAGTACCTCAGCCTTGTCGTCATCCCCTGTCACTGTTGTTCCTTCTGCATCCAATAGGGACTGAATATTCTCCCTAGTCCTCCTTTTATTGTTAATGTATTTATAGAAAGATTTTTTATTATCTTTCACAGACTTGGCCAATCTGATTTCTAGTTGGGCCTTAGCCCTCCTGATTTTTTCCCTGCACGATCTCACTTCCCTCCTGTAGTCCACCCAAGAGGCCTGTCCCTTCTACCAAAGTTCATAGACATTCCTCTTCTTTTTGATGTCTCTCAAGATCTCCCTACTCAACCAAGCTGGTTTTTCCCCCGTCAGCTCCTTTTCTGGAACATGGGGACAGCTTGCTCCTGAGCTGCTAGGATTTCCTTTTTGAGGAGCATCCAGCCCTCGTGGGCTCCCTTGCCCTTAAGGACTGTCTCCCATGGGACTTTGCCAACCAGCCTTCTGAACAGTCCAAAGTCTGCCCTCTGCAAGTTTCATGTGACTGTTCTGCTAACCCCCCTCTTCATCTCACCTAGAACTGAAAACCCTATCATTTCGTGATCGCTTTGTCCCAGGCATCCTCCAACCGTCACATCCCCCAAAAGGTCTTCTTTGTTCACAAACTGCAGGCCCAGGAGGGCATCTTCCCTTGTCAGCCCACTCACCTGGAACCTCCTATACTGCTTTGGATGACACTAAGCTGGGTGGAAGTGTGGATCTGCTGGAGGGTCGGGAGGCTCCAAAGGGATCTGAACAGGCTGGATCCATGGGCTGAGACCAATAGCAGGAAGTTTAACAAGGCCAAATGCCGGGTCCTGCACTTGGGGCACAACAACCCTATGCAGTGCTACAGACTAGGAGAAGTCTGGCTGGAAAGCTGCCTGCAGGAGAGGGACCTGGGGGTGTTGGTTGACAGCGACTGAACATGAGCCAGCAGTGGCCCAGGTGGCCAAGAAGGCCAATGGCATCTTGGCTTGGATCAGAAACGGCGTGACCAGCAGGGCCAGGGAGGTTCTTCTCCCTCTGGACTCGGCGCTGGTGAGACCGCTCCTCGAATCCCGTGTTCAGTTCTGGGCCCCTCACCACAAGAAGGATGTTGAGGCTCTGGAGCGAGTCCAGAGAAGAGCAATGAAGCTGGTGAGGGGGCTGGAGAACAGGCCTTATGAGGAGCGGCTGAGAGAGCTGGGGGTGTTTAGCCTGGAGAAGAGGAGGCTGAGGGGAGACCTCATTGCTCTCTCCAACTCCCTGAAAGGAGGTTGTGGAGACGAGGGAGCTGGGCTCTTCTCCCAAGTGACAGGGGACAGGACAAGAGGGAATGGCCTCAAGCTCTCCCAGGGGAGGTTCAGGCTGGACATTAGGAAAAAATTTTTCACAGAAAGGGTCATTGGTCCCTGTCCGAGGCTGCCCAGGGAGGGGGTTGAGTCACCTTCCCTGGAGGGGTTTAAGGTGCAGGTGGACGAGGTGCTGAGGGACATGGGTTAGTGATTGATAGGAATGGTTGGACTCGATAATCCGGTGGGTCTTTTCCAACCTGGTTGTTCTATGATTCTATGATTCAAGATGAGATTCAAAACTTCTAGATTCTGTTCCAATGTTCACATTTGGCATTACTTGAAAAGAAAGTGCCAATACTGACCCATGATCCAAGTACATACTTGGAAATACTCTGTATTTTAGCTTTAAGAGTACTATTAACTTTTGACATACATCCTTCCTAAAACCATATATTTCACTTTACGAAGGGAGCCACACTACTGAACACTAACAGCATCTGTTCATGAAAATGAAATCATTTAATTTTGTTCTGGACAAAATTAAGACACTAGTGCCAAAACACAGTTATATTACTTTCTGGGTGGGGTTTGTTTTTTTTTTTATTTTACACAAGGCAAATGGTCCTTTTGCTTAAATTCTATTGACAGTTTACCCAGAGATGCATTCTTGGCTATCACTGTACATTAGTTTTTTGAAGATTTTCTTATCCAATAGGGATTCTGAGGAGGACTAACCAATCCCAAAACCTTATTTTCAGCTGAAACAAGTTAAACAGTACAGGATACCACTGGAAGATTTTTTAATTTGCAATTTTCTAAATATTTCTCAAAAAAAAAGACATGGGGGGAAGTCTTGAACCACACAGATCTCATTTTCTAGAAAAGAAAATAAAAACAAACCCAAAACAAACACAACACCCTCCCCAAAAGAAGTCTTCTATGTGGTATAAAAAGCCCCTGTCCTTCTAAATGCAGTCAAAATGTAGTAGGTTGGATATTATGAAAAGCTCTTTGAGGATGATTATCCTTTCAAATAAGATCTCAAGTAGGCTTTTCAACACTGTTAAAAAGAATTTTGAAATAACATGAAAGCATATAAGAATATACAGGTAAAATAACTTCAGATTTTTATGATGTTTTACCTGAAAGTCTATGACTTTGAAAGAAAGCTTTCAGGACCACAAATACAGTAAGTGCTAATAGCAGAAAGAGAGAGCAAAAAAGAAACAGAGGATCCAAAGCAACCACAGTTCAGATATACTGTCATACTAGAAACATTACCTTACAGAACGTGTCTCGGAGATCATCTTTTGGGCTAATCCATGATGCAACAGCATCACAAAAAAAAATAAAGTCCTATAAGATTAAACAATCACATAGGTTAGAAGCCTCAATTTATACATCTAAAAATCATGCTAGATGTTCATTCTATGAATTATGCAGGGTATTTGATCCTAATTCGCAACTGCTTTTGGATTTATGTCTTTGTTTTGCAGTTAATTCAGACAATAATGGTAACTTATTGCATGCTTAAGTGTATGGAAATAGCTGAGTGTAGGAATAGCTTTGTTTAATCAGGTTTTTTATTAAATAAAACCATAGTTAAAAAAAACCCAAACAAACCAAACACCTCCATCCCTTCCACATCACACTTGTCTAACTAATTCTTTCAGTACACATACCAAGTTTGAGAACTAATCATCTTAATAACAAGCAACAAACTCAAGACCACATTCACAACTCAGTCTCGTATATTTCCAGTTGGGTAAAAAGATGACATATTTCTTTAAGCAGAACCAGAAGTTGTTTCTGGGATACACAAAATGTTTATCATACAGGTTCAAAACTAAAGCCACCCCAAATCCCTATGCTTAGTTCATCTGCTGTCATTAATTCCTCCTACACCATTAAAACATCAGTCTTCAACATAAGTTGATAATGCACATGTTTTTGGATAGGAACTGAGGATAACAACTACATAGGAGAAGAGCTGGGATAATGAAGAGTCCTTATTTACTTGCCCTCTTTAAGTTGTGTGAAAGAACAAATGGACAGCAGAAGAGGGATCTGCTAAGTACAGAACAAGGGATAAATGAAATGAACGGAAAAATTCAAAACAAGACAGAGCCTCAATTCTTGTGTTTCAGGGAGACATATTCCAGGCAGAGGACAGGGAAGTTCTTGATAAAAGCCTGCGGATGCTCTCTACCCGGACTTCACTAAAGCCTTTGACAGTGTTTCCCACAGCATTCTCCTTGAGAAGCTGGCAGCCCATGGATTGGGTGGGCATACTCTTTGCAGGGTAAAACACTGGCTGGATGGCCAGGCCCAAAGAGTGGTAGTAAATGGAGTTCAATCCAGTTGGCAGCCAGTCACAAGTGGTGTCCCCAGGGCTCAGTGTTGGCTCCAGTTCTTTTCAATGTCTTCATCCATGATCTGGATGAGGGCATCGAGTGCTCCCTCAGTGAGTTTGCAGATGACACCAAGTTGGGTGGAAGTGTTGATTGGCTTGAGGGTAGGGAGGCTCTGCAGAGGGATATGGGCAGGCTGGATACATGGGACCATGTAAATTGTATGAGGATAACAAGGCCAAGTGGCGGGTCCTGCACTTGGGCCACAACAACCCTGTGCAGCTCCAGGCTTGGGGAAGAGTGGCTGGAAAGCTGCCTGGAGGAGAAGGACCTGGGGGTGCTGCTCTACAGTGGCTGAACATGAGCCAGCAGTGGCCCAGGTGGCCAAGAAGGCCAATAGCATCCTGGCTTGGATCAGCCATGGTGTAGCCAGCAGAACCAGAGAAGGGATCGTCCCCCTAGACTCAGTGCTGGTGAGGCCGCACCTCAAATCCTGGGTTCAGTTCTGAGCCCCTCAGTACCAGAAAGACCTTGAGAGGCTGCAGTGTGTCCAGGAGGACAACGGAGCTGGGGAAGGGGCTGGAGAACAAGGGTTCCAAGAGTGACTGAGGGCCCTGGGTTATTTTAGCCTGAAGAAGATGAGGTTGAGGGGAGACCTCATCACTCTCAGCAGCTCCCTGAAAAGGGGTTGTAGCGAGGTGGGTCTTGGTCTCTTCTCCCAAGTAACAAGTGATAGGATGAGAGAAAATGGCATCAAGTTGTGCCAGGTGAGGTTTAGATTAGGCATCAGGAAAAAATTCTTTACTGAAAGAGTGGTGAAGCCCTGTCAGAGGCTGCCCAGGGCAGTGATGGAGTCTCCACCCATAGAGGGGTTTAAAATCTGTGTAGACATGATACTTCAGGACATGGTTCAGTAGGCACGGTGGTGTTGGGCTGACAGTTGAACTTAATGATCTTAGAGGTCTTTTTCAACCTCAATGATTCTGTGAATCTCTTATTAATTTTCCTCTTAGAAAATATTACATTGGTACAGCTTTACATTGGAGCTGCAGAGACTAATTAGCAAGTCATATTCTATTCTTGAGATGTACTATTTATTTTAGAGATGCATTCCTTGTCATACTGACTAACCAATATATCTAAAGTTGAAACAGAATCTCCACTAGCCAAGTTTTAAGAATGAAGGGGTGAATATTGGTTTTGTTCTGTTTGTTTTTTAAAAGCCTAGATCGCATATAAATAATAGGTTTTAGTATGTCAGCTTTTGCCTTTTATTTTCATATATATCCTCGACATAAAAGACTGACAAAAGTATCAAAATGCAGTTAATTTCATTATTTACATATTCTTTGTAAGTAAAGAACAAAAAAAGAATTTAAGAACACTGTCCTTTTCCCATACGCGATAACTGCTGAAGCAGAAATCCTGATTTATCATGATATGCATCATTTGAAATATAAACATTTTGTCCTCCTTGATGTCAAAAAAAAGGAGATACAGTATGTACTAGAGGGGGTCAACATCAGGCTAATCTTTTTCATAATCCATATACAGCTTTCACTAAAATTCACATGAATAAACAAAAAAAAAAAAGATCTATTTATGTATCTTACTTGGACTACTCCACTGGGGTTGACTGAGATCATGGTACATATCCCACGGAATGCTGAATCCTTTTCCTCATTGTCTCTTATGTTTCGCAGAGAGGTGCACCTAGTAAATTGAAGAGCAAAACTTAGCTACTTCTATTACTTATTCATTCAAATAAGTCAGAACTAGATGTCAGTATTTGATGGAATAAGTCACACTGATAAGATTGTCTGAAACACTATTTTGAACACTTAGAAAGATACTTGTTGCACAGTCTTTACAAGTATATTCCCATTAGGCATCATGTCCAGAATCTTGCTTTTCTGTTGCACTATATACAGTTGGAAAGTGTGACCTGTATTCCATTAAATACAAGAAAAACATGTATATGAAATATTTATAGAAACTATCATTATTAGAAGCAGAGCATATAATATTATTGCAATATGAATTATATCAGATAACACTTACAGAACAGTTATTTAACTTTTACAGCAGCAAGCAAGCTATTTTATGCATAAGTCTAGAAACATATTCCATACAGCAATTCAAGCCTCAGACTGAATTTTAAGTAAAGTAATGCACAGTTTAAATTTTACAGTATTTGCATGCATTGCATTATCATTCTGGTGGATTTTAAAATGCTCTTTCGTAGTCAAGTTTTAACACGCAAGCATGTGACAGTCTTATCCCATGCATAAATTAGTTGTTAGTCACAACACAAAGAATACATAAAAGTGCTACTAAAAACTCATAAACCTGATAGGACAAGATTAGTCACATGGTTTGCAACGATTAAGGATTGAGATTTTGTAACCAACTGAAAATATATCTAAAAGTGAAATAGAAGACTGAAAGAAAGGCAGACAGAAAGAAAGGCAAGAAAGAGTGAAGAAAAATGAATTAAAAAAAAAGATTGAATAATACACACCAGGGTCTTATAAACTGCTGTAGCATGGGGGCCACCTCTTGAGGACAAACGTAACCAAGACGACCAATTGTTATTGCTAAGGTAATGCAATCACGGTTATACACCACCAAACGTCACCCAAGACATGAGCAAATGAGGGGGAAGGAGAAAAAATAAAGAAAAAACAACAAATAACTCAGAAACAGAAGCCAACAGAATCTATGTATGATAGTAAACATAAGCTTTCACCAGTGCTGTTTATTACTACCCCCTAAATAAGAGGCAGCAACATATATGGTATAGTCTCCAGGGTAAAAGAAAAATTAAAGAAAATGAGAGAACACCCAAAAACCCCCAATTTAAAATCCAAAGGCTTTCTGATGTGAGTAGTCATTCTGTCCTCTTCTGAATCATCTCTTAGACTAAATTTACCTATCATAAACTTCAAAGTTTTTAATAAAAACTATTATGGATACTCTTGACAGAAAGGAATTAACAGCTTTCAGTTTTAGTATCAAGTAGTCCTAAACATTTTATTTTTAAATTATTTTAAATTAAAGATTTTATTAGGCCTTCTATTTATCAGTAAAAATACATTTATAAATACTTTTACACTGAATATATTATGGTCTATCCAATAAATGCTAAATAGATTATACGCTTCTCAAAGAGCACTAAATATTTGTTTTCGTCATAATCTTGTAGAGAATTTAAAGTGGTTGCTAACTCACAGCAACTGACTGCAGAAAATTAATTCTTTAGTCCCAATATTTCTTCTGTTCAGAAAAGGCTTCCTCATAAAAGTTGTATAAGAATCTGACTTCCAATAGAAAAGCATAAGGACACATGAAAAGCAAACCCACTACTTTTGATGGTTAGGTAGTATGGAAGTTTGTTCTGAGGGACAGACTGAAGAAAATGTCATCATGTAAACATGTTTTAATGGCATTTGCTCAACTCCCAAAAGATTAATTTTTAGAAAAAGGAGGTGAGGAATAACATATTAACGTATTTTGCTTCAAATAATCCTGATAATACTAAAATCCAGCAGATTTATATGAAGCAGAGAAAGGAAGCCTATGTTCAAGGGACATACTATGGAACACTAATTAACAGGCATTTGTGAACACTTTCATGAAACATGCAATAAAGCAGATGACGCTTTCTCCAATAAAAGTTTAGTGTAGGATATACTAGTAGTTTGGAACATACTCATTCCATGAAAGCTGTTGCTCACTGGTAATGTACTATTTTGCTCAGATGTTATTCAATTTCAATATGCAGTGTCTCAAATTTTCAGCAGATCTAACTTATAAAACTGCATTTGAAGTTCTACTTTCAAATGAAAATACACTTTTAAGGTTTATCTAATTTCTCAGAGCTACAGTTTGTACAAGGAATAGCAATTTCTGTCAAAATTTAACTTTTTTTGCATGCACTCATTATTTTCTATGCAACTACTTTTACTTAAGGTGGTCTCATATGTTGCCATAGAATTGTTTTTGTGGCTCATTACATAACAACCTAAAGTAGAAAACGGTAATACTCTTGCACATACCAAGGGCATGCAGCACAATATCCCACAGAAAACTTATTATAAGTACACTACACAACATTTATTTGCAGTTATGCATCCACATTTAAAGTAACTATTAAGATAATAAGAAAAAAAAGGCAATGTTTGGATGCTTCAAAAAATTCTCTAGCAGTGATGACAATAAATGTTTAAGTATTGGATGCTTCTCAATTACAGGTATTGCATACAGACAAAGGAGGCTGGGGGAAAGAAAATTTATATTGCTATACTATTCCATGGTGTGTTTCATAACAAGTAGTTATTTGGTCTGAGATTATCTTTTCAAATAGTACCTACAATACATCAGACAAATAGGCAATTTTTCCTTCAGGTTCACCTTCCATACTAAACAAAGGAGTGAGATGTAAAGAATACTGGAGGAAAAATATGCATTAAAAAAATCTGTCCAATTTATCCCATGTATAGCTCAAAAAAAGAAAAGTAACTGCAGCACTGAATTTGCATAATATTCAGTTATGCCAGATATAATGACTAAACTATCTTTTTCCTTACAAGACAGTTTTCAAACAGAAAAAAGTCAAAAGGTTCTCAATTAGTAAAACAGTAAACCAGATCCCTGTTAAGTTATTAATAAAGTTTTGCTGAAGTATGGAAGGTGCTCTTCATATTAGAACATGCTGTCTTATAAATGCAAAAGAAACAAGCCTCAGAAATTCTGATTCAACAGGCATTTTGGGACTGCTCCCAATTTGGAAGGCAAATCTGCTGGCCAGAACATATAAACATGCGTGCCACTGTTAGACTTCAGAAATTTGTGTGACCAGGTAATAGAAGTTAGATGTATATTTCAGTTATGTTGTGGTAAAGCTGCCATCAGAGATCTAGATTTTTGAGTATATTACTATAAATTAACCTTTAAAAAAAGCACATTTTTTGTAAATTCAAAGAGTTCATGATTTGTTTTATATATGCCAATTACATTTGTTTCAAACACTAGACATAGATATACGGTACACATGTAAGGATATGCATATATTAAAATCAGTGTAAAGCCAATAAGTCTTTAAGTGTTACTGCATACATTTGACATATTGTATACATAAATAAAACTGGAAGAGTACTTAAATAGATGATAAATAAATATAAATTGTTATAAAGGTGAGAAAACAATAACTTTAATAATCTAGATATATGATACATGTTTTGCTGCTAGGTTGAGACTTGTAAGAGCTTCTGCAAAACAGAGTTCTTTTTGCTTATAAAAGGCAAATATATAGCAATAAAATAAGTTATATATAATTTTTAAATCACTATAAAAAAAAATCTCTAATTTCCTTCACCATGAATGGTTCAGTTTGTGGGTACCTGTGTTCTCTAACAATGTCTTTGGTGTGTTGGGTCTGTTAATGATTTCTACAAGCTGGTGCAACACCATTGGAATATAAGGCTGCATCTCTATACCTGAAACATCCAAAAAGAAACATTCAGAAGAAAATGACCATTAATATACATAAACTATTAAGATCTGGTATATTGAACTTACTGTCAAGGACAATTTAAAGTTAAAATTTAAATTCTATTTGAAAGTAGTACTAAAAATAAAAATCAGACAAACCACTCTAAATGTGCAAAAATTCATAGAAAAAAAAATTAAAAATCTTACCCATCTGGATGGAGATTTCTCCAATTGCCCAGGTGGCATTGTTACACACAGAAATGAATTCAGGGTTTAGGTTGGTTCCCAAAATAGGCATGAAATCAGCTAGAAAGAACAACATTTTAAAATCTCATCACACAATACAACCATCTTGTCCCCCTACTGTAAGATCACAAGGAGGGGGGAAAAGTTTATAAAAAAATCATGTAAGCATATTTAAATTATTGTAAAGCATTACACAGGGATTAACAAGAGCTATATTGCTATATTTCTGCTATATATCAGATTAACCTGGATTTTACAACCCAAGTAGATAAATGTAAATATTTTCAAACTATGATTTAAAAATATTTCTAATAGGCTTTACCTTTATGTAACTCTACAAACCTTGCTCCCCTTCCTGGGGAGAAAAAAACCCACAAGCACCTCTCACCCCACCCCAAAAAACCCAAACACACACACACTCCTCCAAAAAACTCAACAGTCAACAACAATGAAGCCTAGAAGGCAAATCACAGCTTTGATTACATTTTAATAAAATATTAGTCACAAAGATAAATTATAACATCTCCCAAATAGATTTTAAATTCCAAACCTCTCCAAGCATTTATTTGTTAAGATAAAGATATCTCAAGAGCATCTGAGGGAAGATACTATGAATATTGTGGAAGCGTATAACTGATGCTACTTCCCTACTGAAATTAAGAACAAAAAAAAAAAAAAACCCCAAATCTACCCTCTAGCCAAGTTTTCTAATTTCAATATATATAAATTGTATGGAACAGTAGATTCTAGTAGAACAAAAAAACACAAAATCAAGAATTTATCAAAGAAAGCAACTGATCTAACTGAATTCTAAATACATCTGTTTTGCTGTACTCCAGCACAACAGGAAGCATGTTACATTATAAAAATCAAACAGCAGAATGAGGTTTTGCACTGTCTACAAAAAGAATAGGTCTTAAACACACAGTTCAAAGGAGAAAACACTACAGACCTTTACTGATAAAGGAAAATGAAAATTTACAGCACTGTGACAAGGGAGCTCACAGAATAGGGAACTTAACAATGGCTAAATCAGTCTCTTACGTTTTACAAACTGATATTAATTATTTAATATGTAAAAGAAACATACCAATGCAAGGCTTAACATGCTGAAAACACGCCTTTGTCAGATCACCTAACAATGCAAAAGAACTCTGCCGTACCTCAGGCATTTTATCCTAAAGAGAAGAAGAAAAAAACCCTGACAATTCCAGAAGAATTCTCTTGAGAAAGAAAATCTTTGGATTTGTGGTGGGTTGACCTTGGCTGGTTGCCAGGTACCAACCAAGCTGCTCCCTCACTCCCCCCCTCAGCAGGACAAGGGGAGAAAATAAGATTAAAAACTCATGGGTTGAGATAAAGGCAGTTTAGTAAAGAAAAACAAAGGACATGCATGGACACAAAGGAACCAAAAAGGTTTATTCTCTACTTCCCATCTGCAGGCAATGTCCAGCCACTCTCCAGGAAGTAGAGCCTCAGTACATGTAGAAGTTGCTCCAGAAGACAAGCACCTTAATAACGAATGCCTCCCTCCACCTCCTTTGTCCTAGCTTTTATTGCTAAGCAGATATCATATGGTATGGAATATCCCTTTGGTCAGTTGTGGTCAGCTGTCCTGACTGTGTCCCCTCCCAAGATCTTGCCCACCCCCAGCTTGCTGGTGAGGAGGGAATGTTGGAGAGGCAGCCTGGATGCTGCGGGAGCGCTGCTCAGCAGTAGCCAAAACACTGGTGTGTTACCAACACCTTTCTGGCTACCAATACACAGCACAGCACTGAGGGCTGCTATGGGGCAAGTTACCTCCATCCCAGCCAGACCCAATGTAGGACTGAACAGGTTACTCATCTCACCTGCATGCATTGGTACATTAGTGTCAGGACATTGCTGCGAGCCACTAGCTGTTCAATGTTGCCTCCCAGTCCTTCAGCTAAACCACTGAGTAAATCAAGAGCGACAATCATGAAATCTTTATCTGGAGCCTCATTTTGGTCTGGCTGAGCATTGTGCAACTGCAACAAATAAGTATGCATTTTTAAAACAAGTATTACATTTTCTTAGGTACACACAAACATAAAATCAAATCCACAAAGTTAGTTTCAGAACTACAGCTTCATTTAAATGTTCAGTGATTAATACTACAAATCTCCCTGCAAACCTGTAACTTTATATGGTTAATACATTGGTTTAAGGAGATATTCTGAAACATTAGAAATAGCAACAGAAAAATACCATGGCTTGTGCAAGAGTCTTCTGCACCAGATTTACACAACGCTGGTACACAGGTTCACAGTATGGAAGAAAGCCAGACTGCAAGGCAGTAGCAACTGATGACAGGCACTGGAATAAAATAAAGAAAAAAATTAATAAAAAAGAAGAGTAGGAGAGGCACACTAACTTTCCTCACCTCCCCAACATACCAATTACTTGGGAGTGGTAAATTAAAAGCATTTTAATAAGTTACTTGTGGATATACTTAAGTAAAAGCAACCCAGAAAGGCAGTACCTATTAGCTGAGCCAAGGCATCTGTCAGCTAATTGTTAAGAAAATTTCGCAGAAGCAGCATTGTCTTAGAGGTGGCCAAGACAGTTCATATGAAAACAGTTGTTATAATTCAGCTAGCATTTGCACTAAACTTCAGTATCTTGACCATGTACAAGCCCTAACATTACCCAAAAGTTATGAAATTGATTTCTCTAGAAGTGTTTTACTGCTTCACACATGGAAAGTATAGAAAATTGATTACATGGTCAGGTTCATATCTTCAGCCTATCTGATAATGGTTTTAATGGAGGGATGAAGGGAGAGCAAGGAGAGAGAAGACAAGAACAACATGGGGATGGAACAAGGTTTTTTTTAAAAAAGAATCTCAAAGAAACACTCAAGAATGGCAGAAAAAAAATAATCTAAAAGATTTCTGCTAAACCTAATGACATTTCCTCATATAATAGAATCATAGAATCATAGAATCACCAGGTTGGAAGAGACCCACTGGATCATCGAGTCCAACCATTCCTATCAAACACTAACCCATGTCCCTCAGCACCTCATCCACCCGTCCCTTAAACCCCTCCAGGGAAGGTGACTCAACCCCCTCCCTGGGCAGCCTCTGCCAGTGCCCAATGACCCTTCCTGTGAAAAATTTTTTCCTAATGTCCAGCCTAAACCTCCCCTGGCGGAGCTTGAGGCCATTCCCTCTTGTCCTGTCCCCTGTCACTTGGGAGAAGAGCCCAGCTCCCTCCTCTCCACAACCTCCTTTCAGGTAGTTGTAGAGAGCAATGAGGTCTCCCCTCAGCCTCCTCTTCTCCAGGCTAAACACCCCCAGCTCTCTCGGCCGCTCCTCATAAGGCCTGTTCTCCAGCCCCCTCACCAGCTTCATTGCTCTTCTCTGGACTCGCTCCAGAGCCTCAACATCCTTCTTGTGGTGAGGGGCCCAGAACTGAACACAGGATTCGAGGAGCGGTCTCACCAGTGCCGAGTCCAGAGGGAGAAGAACCTCCCTGGACCTGCTGGTCACGCCGTTTCTGATCCAGGCCAAGATGCCATTGGCCTTCTTGGCCACCTGGGCCACTACTGGCTCGTGTTTGGTCGCTGTCAACCAACACCCCCAGGTCCCTCTCCTCCAGGCAGCTTTCCAGCCAGACTTCTCCCAGTCTGTAGCACTGCATAGGGTTGTTGTGCCCCAAGCGCAGGACCTGGCATTTGGCCTTGTTAAACCTCATGCCATTGGACTCTGCCCAGCGGTCCAGCCTGTTCAGATCCCTTTGCAGAGCCTCCCGACCCTCCAGCAGATCGACACTTCCACCCAGCTTAGTGTCGTCCGCAAACTTGCTAAGGGTGCACTCGATGCCTTCATCCAGGTCATTGGTAAAGACATTGAACAGGGCTGGACCCAGCACTGAGCCCTGGGGAACCCCACTTGTCACTGGCCTCCAGCTGGAGTTAACTCCATTTCCCACCACTCTCTGGGCCCTCCAGCCAACCAGTTTTCCACCCAGGAGAGTGTGCGCCTGTCCAGGCCAGAGGCTGACAGTTTCCGAAGCAGAATGCTGGGAGAAACTGTGTCAAAGGCTTTACTGAAGTCCAGGAAGATCCATCCACAGCCTTTCCCTCATCCAGCAGCCGAGTCACTTTGTCATAGAAGGCGATCAGGTTAGTCTGGCAAGACCTGCCTTTTGTGAACCCGTGTTGACTGGGCCTGATCACCCGGTTCTCTTGCATGTGCTTCATGAGAGCACTCAAGATCACCTGCTCCATGACTTTCCCTGGCACTGAGGTCAGACTGACAGGCCTGGAGTTCCCTGGATCCTCCCTGCGACCCTTCTTGTAGATGGGCACAACATCAGCCTCCAGTCCAGTGGGACTTCCCCAGTCAGCCAGGGCTGCTGGAAGATGATGGAAAGGGGTTTGGCCAGCACATCCGCCAGCTCCTTCAGTACCCTAGGGTGAATCCCGTCCGGCCCCATAGACTTGTGACTGTCCAGTCGGGCTAGCAAGGCTCTGACCACCTCCTCTTGGATCATGGGAGCCTCATTATGCTCCTCTAGCTCCTGGGTTTGTGCACGGACGGAACGACCCTCCTTACGACTAAAGACTGAGGCAAAGAAGGCATTAAGTACCTCAGCCTTTTCCTCATCCCCTGTCACTGTTGTTCCTTCTGTGTCCAATAGGGACTGTATGGTCTCCCTATTTTCTCTATTTTCTCCAAATGGGAAATACCTAACACTATCAGTTTTTATAGTCACACTTCCTAGTAGGATCATCTTTACTAAAAGAGGAAATTCCTAGAATTTCTTTATAAAACATATTCAAATTTTAACATTTACCTCCAATAAAGGGAAGAGATCTTTATCTTCATCCTTCAATGTGTTCCACTTCTGGATTAATGGAGGCATTAGCATCTGAATATATTCCTGTTTGGGATGAAAATGTGCCAGCTGCTGAAACAATTTATTGCATACTAGTTTATTTCAAAGCTAGAAAACTGATATAATAAGAATTGATATATTCTACATTTTCAGCAAAAGAAATTTGATATATTCAATCATTGCTGCAATATGTAGAAGTAGTTAATTATTAGAATATACAAGTTATGTCTTAAGATTTTTTTGCTGAAGCACATAAGTAACTTTGCAGAATGATTTCTTTCTTCCAGGTTTGGCTTCAGTCTAGCAACTTTTAATAGCTGATGGGGTTGTTACAAATCTATAGGGCCTACAGAAAACATTTTTACCAGCAACACAATCTGGATGTGCACCTGCCATCTGCTTTTCTCAACCATCTCTCATTGCCCTGATACTACAATCCTGTAGTACCGTTGTTCCCAAAAAGTATCTAAAGAGCTAACAGATGCTGCCAGCGAATACTATGTCCAAAGATACAATATTCTAAGTGACTGAACAAAGTCCCACCATTACTAGGAGCTCCCATTTAGCTTCCTCCTGGTGCTGTCAAATGTCAAACTGGTTAGGGCCAGAGAGAGATTGATGTCCTTTGATAGTGTGGAGTCTTGGATGGCAATTAAAATGTCATAGCAACAACCCAAATTGTTTCATTATAGTGTGTCTATGTCATGTGAAGCACTATAGAGAAATAAAGCTAATTTCAATAGCCATCATAAGATGAATGATGTGTGCATATCCTATTAATGAACACATGTACACTACAAAAAACCTGTATTTTATCTGTGTTTTGTCCAAAGGATTCTGTGCTTTTATATATAAAATGCATGTCTCCCACACTGATAAAGCAATTTTAATGATGATGTGCTCCAATGTATTGGAAAGACTAACAGAGCGGCTTAGCTATACTGAAAGTGGTTACAACCTCCCCCAGGCATTAGAAATTGTCACACACATTCTACCAATTTCTTTAAAGTCCCATTTCATATCTATATTGATATATGCATCTCCTCAAATCTGGAAAATTCTGAGGAGACTAGAGAGTCAGGATAATGAGAAACACATTTCACAAGCCACCACACACGCACAAAATTGTTTAGTCAAAATGGGGAATATTTGTATAGTGGGAAAATTACATGCAGTCTATGTATTTTACATGTAAATATCTATTTTTATTGAAGCCTACACAGAAAGGTCAGCATTTGTTTTAGAACATGTAACACTGTAAAATCCACCAGACCAGTGTTTTGATATATGACAAGTGCTTCTACAGAACATAAGGTATACTCACTGGTTTATTTAGATGATGTCCTACAGAATCTGCTAGAGTTCCTATAGCATCATAAAGAATGAGCAGGTTTTTATGCTGGTATTTACTAAATGCGAAGACCAAAGTGTCAAGTATATACGCAAGATAAGGAACAAGCTCTGTACAAGCCTCCTCTTCTAGAGTAGCAAAGGCACTGAATGACAAAAAACCCACCCCAAACAGGTCAGTCAGTATCTTTGAAAAAAAAACCCAAAAAAACAACAAACCCAAACCCAAAAAAACAAACTCAAACAAAAAAACCCAAGACCATCTCAAAATGCCTCACACTATCCATTTCTGTTTAAACACAGAACTATATTTAATCCTCAAATTAATACAAAGTATGTTTCCAAAATGGTATTACTGAGATGAACTCAATCTATTTTGATTAAACACAAAGATTCAAATCTTGCATTGTGATAAGCAAAATTTAAAAATATTCCTGGAAAACTTGTTATGTATACATGTTACAGATCTATTTCTGTCTTATGAAGAAACTTTCTTGTCAGTCTGCTGTGTACACTCCTGACCTGCACAAAGTGACACATAAGAGCTTTTTTTTTTTGTTGAGCTTCCTGCACAAGAGGCATACCCATTCCATTTTTTTTTCCTAAATATCAGCAGGGGAGAAGGAAATCGTACCTCCAAGGATCTCCTTTCAAGAGAAAGGGAATATCCCTTGAAATAACTTCAACCCAAATGTTTTGGTAATCCTGAGCTAAATATAAAAACATCACTAATGCAAAGACAGGATAGCTTTACTTTGTTATCAGCATTGACCTTGTTCATAAGCATATAAAAGCCAGATTTCTGGTCACTGAAACTTAAAATATTGAAAATAAACAAGTGTCACATACAGATCATTCTTTTTACTGCAATAGATTGCTTAGTTTGGTGATTCATATACGCTGAAAACAAACTGGACAAGAGATATACAAATTAACTTTTTTCATTTTATTACAACTTGGAGTAATTTTTGACTACTTCAGAAGAAGCTGAACCTACTCTAATTTAAAAGGAAAAAAAAAACATTAAGAGCCAGAAATGGATTCACATATTCATTGATAAAGGCATTACAATAGTTTCCCATGAAAACACGGTGTCATGGACAATGCTTTTTGTTTAAGCTTTGGATTACCTGCAGGCAGCTTCTTGTACTCTCTTGTTGCTATCCAGAATACGCTTTAGCAACTCAGTCATTAATGGCTTCAAGAATGTGTCTGGGGGTTGACTAACTACCCAGTGTGCATAGCGACTAAGAGTCCAGCATGTAATGGAGCGCACAAGAGACTTTTTGTTAGAGAGGCACTGAATAAGGTGAGGAATTAGCTCAGGAAGATATGGAATCATACCCTGCATGCAGCCTAGAAGGAAAAATACAGCAATTACAGTAAACAATTAGAAAATATAATAGAACTTTGTTATTTCCTAGAAGGGAAATATTTTCATCTTCCATCACGTAGTAATACAGAACATAAATTAGGTTGACTTGCTAAGTCCTTAAAAGAAAGCCTCACCATAAACAATAATTAAAATCCACAAATTTACATTACTTTCAACTGCATTTCTACTTCAGTGCTTCCCCATCCCTCAAAAATACTGCTTTATTAAACAAAGTATAACAAGAACATCCAAATAAAAATTAGTTTATAAAGCTTGGAAGTCTTATGCCAATCTACTCAGATTGACCAAGACAACAAGTAGAGAAAGATTAGGCCTTTATAACAAATCATTGTATCATTAAAAAGAATTCCTTAAGAAATTTAATTTTCTTCTTGTTTTCTCCTAATATCACACAAATACTGACCAGCAATAAAAGATACACATTTCAAGTCAGCAAGGGCAGTAATACACTTGAGATTTGCCAGAAATACTAACTTTTACCTTGCTTGACTTGAAATCCAAGCCAACAAAATGTTTTGTAGCAACAAAGAAAAAGTATGTTCACTGTAGGAAGAGATAGATAATCCAGGCATGGACCTAAACATATTCCTGCAATTTGCAAAGTGGACAGAGATGCTGGAAATGCAGGCAAAAAGGCAAGCCTATGAGTAAATATGAAGAAATGGAAGTTATCACATTTAAACCAGAGAATTGTCCACAAAAAAGCAGTTCAGGGCACCAAAGTCACATGACCAGTCTTCTCCATTTCTGAAAACACCAAATGAAATGTAAGACTCAAATTTAATATTCCTCTTGTATCAAATCAAGGTAGTACTTATTGAGAGACCAATAAATATACGCTGCCGAGTTAAAAAGGATAATTTCTTTTATTCCTCCCTAAGTTATTTAGTCTCCAGAACATGCATAGATTTGAAAATGAAAAATTAGACAAATAACTGCAGTCACCAAATAGTAGATGTACAGATTAATCACTAAAACTAAATCAGCTAAGGATGTATACTTGGCTGCACAAGTAAATTCACCTAGAAGAAATCACAGAGCTGCTTTAGAACCAATAAAAAATTCAGCAACTTGATATAAACTGTTGCCTTACCTTCAGCAATTGCTCCAAGAACAAGGATACCAGATTCTTTAACTACCCACTCATGATGGAAGAGTAATTCCTTCAAAAGGGGCAAGATGTGTGGCAGAAGTTCATCACGAAATACATTAGCCAGGACATCTAGAGCAGCAGCAGAACATTTCCCTGAGGGGAATTAAGAGTGTTAATTGCTGCTTATTATACAAGCAGTTATAGTTAAACAGTATAATCTCCATTTTTACTTTGAGCTGTCAGGGCATTAGGAGGAAAGATACTTCCATTTCATCACAATACACAGGTCTCCACTGTGCTCTGGTACAAAGCCATAGCTCTTGGAAAGCAAATTTTGTGGCACATTTTGTGTCACTAAAAGGACTTATACACTGTGGATATTTTAGCATCCACTGACAGGAACCACACCATTATATTGCAACATTATATGTACTACATAATTTCAAGATGGTATAACACTACAGAAGAGAGGAGGTCTGTGACATAAGTGTAACATACTGGAGAAACTAAGGAGAAATAGCCTAAAAATATTAGCAACTGATTACAAAGGAAATGTTCAAACATGATCCATGTCTCAAAGCAAAAAGGCAAAATCAACAACCTCCAGACACATAAATAAATTTGCTGGTCTTTGCTCTGAGATTTTATATCTTAGCCCTAATTCAGTGATACACCAATACAAAGAACACCACCACAAAATTTGAAAGTTTTTAATCTCATATTTTTAGCACACGAAAGCTCATAAAAGAAAAACTTCAAAGCATGATTCAGAAATCCTAATCCTTTCTGCTGTGATGTTGTCATGTCTAGAAAAGTAATGCTAAGGTGGCTTTATAAAGAATGTTCATATTACAGAATTTATACTGAGCTATTTTTTTGCTTATGATCTCAGTTCCTTCTTAATCTGTCAGAAATTATTTAACTGGGACAAAAGTAAAAACAAAAGACAACTAATCAGAAAAAATGTATATAGCAAGCATAACATGCAAAAAATCCTAAACTGGACCTAAACTGCTAGCAGGCCCAAACAGGACAGACACATTTTCAGCTGGGAGGTAGGAACTACTAGAATAGATGATAAATACAAAGATTTTTCTGCTCTGCCTTAGATAATGTCCAACAGGTTTGAATAAAACAAAACATGAGCCCCCAACTCAGAGCAGATCTCCACTGCAAAGCAATAATAAAGAGCACAGACTCTCCAAGACCAGTACCTGCTGCTTTCTGCTAAGACTGCTTCAGCTTTCTACTAGAGGAAAAAAAGGCAGGCTCCTATATTTAGTTACCAGGTCTCATTAATAAGCAATGCTGCTAATTGTCAGACTGCTGATGTTTCCTCTTTGTTCAAATTGAAAGTTAAATATAGAAGACTGGATAAGAAACAGCGCACAGAAGTCTAAATTTCAGATAATCCAAATTCTCTCAAATTCAGATGACATAAAGAAAAATGGATTTCTTAACTGTTCTGTTCTCTTTCTTTCCTAATCAGCTTTAGCTTCCTCACCATCTTAACCAAAAACTGTGGAACATAGGGCGCCCCTCTGTCTTTTCAGATATATTTTTCAGAAAACATTTATTTAATTCTGTCATCTCTATACACAACAACTACAAGACCAGCATTATGAATTTGAAACTATAAAAAAATATACTTTAAAAAAGCTAGCATATTTGTGCTTATTTTCTTCTAAAATAAAAATAATAATAATAAAATCCCCAGGTGATTAATGATTTGTATTATCTTGTAGAATTAAAATTCAAAATCTCTTTTGAATTACATCCAGTAGATGTTTGCAGCTCTACTGACTGTATTCAAAATAAGAAATAAGCTTACAGGTGGCTAGTTTTTGTCTATAGTTACAGAGTCATATCACCTGAAAGACTCCCCCTCTGACCCCAACTACCAATTATATCAACAGACAGTTCTTTTTCCAAAAGAAAAGCCTTAGCATTCCTATACACAAACTCCTCTTTGCACTGTGGTTCTTGTATTATGCAAGTAGCTGTATTTTAAAACATTTTATATATTACTTTGACATACTTAAATTCCAGTCAGAAAAAGTATCATCATCATCATCATCATCATCTACAATATCATCTTCTTCATGCTGCTGAGCTACTGTCCGTGAACGATGAAAACGAGGTCTTATGTCCTGTTCGCTATCTGGAATAGCTTCATCTTCTTCAACATCCCCCTGTCATCAAAATGTTTTATCAGATAAACTAGTGCAACTATATTGCTCAAGGAAGTTAAGAACGTAGTATAAAATCTTGAACTAAATAGACAAGCATATGAAAGATTTACATCCCACTTGTGCTGCCCAGCTAACTAAAAATGCAATTGTTCCTGCATTCTGCTATAGTATTTACCATAAAAATGACAGGAAAATAGAAGCAAGAGAGGTAAGCTCACACAAAAGCACAAAGTACCCTTCTTGTTAAGAAATTACTCTTGATAGGAATGAATTATTAATAGAAGGAAGAAGTGATACAAAAATTCTAGTACACAGACACATTCTAAACTGTTGTGATGAAAAAAAGCTGGGTAGTTCAATCTAGAAGAGCATAAGAATTAATTCTGAACATTTTTGTAGGTTGCATTACTGCAGTAATTAATGGATAAAAGTATCCCATTTCTGCCAAAATTGGGTGGGAGGGGACAGAGGCAAAGCAGGAAAGATCACAGATTATTTTCCAACAAACAGGGCAGCAGTCCCATTTAGTTTTTGGAACAGCACATCTTGCCCCATAAACCTAAATCACTATTAGACAGATGGCATACCAGATCAGGCCTATCAGCACAATCATTCTGATTTACAAGTTAGAAGCTAACCAGACATTCTTACTGAATATAAAATAAATCAATGCTTACCTTCAACAGTATAATATCGATCTCTGAATATTTCATACCATTTACCAGCACAGGTATCAGTCTACAAAAAAATATTGATACATGTCATAGAATCATAGAATCATAGAATCACCAGGTTGGAAGAGACCCACCGGATCATCGAGTCCAACCATTCCTATCAAACACTAACCCATGTCCCTCAGCACCTCATCCACCCGGACCTTAAACCCCTCCAGGGAAGGGGACTCAACCCCCTCCCTGGGCAGCCTCTGCCACTGCCCAATGACCCTTTCTGTGAAGAATTTTTTCCTAATGTCGAGAAGGGAAGACCCTGGTGATTACAGGACTGTCAGTCTCACTTTAGTGCCTGGTAAAATTATGGAGAAGGTCATTCAGGGAGTTACTGAAAAACATTTGAGAGACAATGCAGTCATTGGTCCAAGCCAGCATGGGTTCACAAGGTGAAAGTCCTGCTTAACCAACTTTATTTCTTTTTATCACAAGGTCACCCATCTAGTCGACCAAGGGAAGCCAGTAGATATGGAGGTTTTTGATTTTAGCAAAGCTTTCCATACTGTCTCTCACAGTATCCTTCTGGATAGACTGTCCAGCACACAGCTAGACAAGGCCATAATACATTGGGTGAGCAACTGGCTGATGGGTTATAATAAAAGAGGTTCCATCAGGCTGATGGCCAGTCACTAGTAGGGTTCCCCAGGGCTAAATTTTAGAGCCAATGGTCTTTAATGTTTCTATAAATGATCTGGATGCAAGAGTGGAATGTACATTAAGTAAGCGTGCCAATGATACTAAACTAGGAGGAGCCGTGGACTCCCTCGAGGGTAGAGAGGCCTTACAGAGAGATCTGGATAGACCAGAGAGCTGGGCAATCACCAACGGTATGAAATTCAACAAGAGCAAGTGCCAAATTCTCCACATGGGATGGGGTAATCCTGGGTATATGTACAAACTAGAGCGACCAGAGCACTGCAAACAGGAGTGGGCAAACAGGTATGTGGCATGGCAGAGAAGCGTGGCACGGCAGTTTGTGCGGCAGTTTGTGCAGGCAGGGAAAGCGAGGAGGGCACTGGAGCTTGACCAGAAGGAGCAGAGAACCATGCAGGCCACTTGGCAGAAAATTAGGGCTGCTCCAAGCTCCGTACCGGCCATGACTAATGCATCCTCGCAGACCAGTAGGTGCACGCTGCCACCCAGACTGCAGGCTGCAGGGCATGCTCCCCTCCTGCTTCAGTATCAGACACTAGCGGGGAATTCACCTGTGGGAGTTGCACTTGGGTGGAGGAACTCCTTCAACTGGTGACAGAGCTCAGGGAGGAGGTGAGCAGGCTGAGGACCATCAGAGAGCGCAAGAGGGAGATTGACCACTGGAACAACAGCCTATGCCCCCTGTCTCAGGCCCAACATGTGGGCTGTATGACAGAGGACGCCCCATCCTCTCTCCATTCAGCCAAGGAGAAAAATTTAGGAGATGGAGGGGAGTGGCAGCAGGTTCCTGCCCAGCGCACAGGCATGTCTGCCCTGTGACAACCTCAACCTCCCAGGTTCTTCTGCGCAATAGATACAAAGCTCTGCAAGTGGAACAAAACCTCAATGAGGATGGTGGGTCTCGCAGCCTAGAAACATTGCCAAGGTTAAGACACAAGATGACTTCCATTAAAACAGCCACTGATAAGAAGCAGAGGTGGGTTATTGTCATAGGAGACTCCCTTCTGAAGGGAACGGAAGGCCCGATCTGCAGACTGGACCCATTTCATAGGGAAGCCTGCTGCCTACCTGCAGCCCCAGTTAGAGATGTGCAAAGAAAGCTTCCAACTCTGGTCAGGCACATGGATTATTATCCTCTATTGAGTTTCCAAGTAGGCAGCAATGAAACCCCAACAAGAAATCTGAAGGCAATTAAAAGGGACTGCAGGGCCTTGGGATGAATGCTGGAGGGATCAGGGGCACAGGCACTCTTCTCCTCTGTCATTCCTATTGCAGGGAATGACAAGGGAAGGAATAGGAAGAGCCAGGAAATAAATACCTGGCTCCAAATCTCGTATGAGGATCATAGCTTTGGGTTCTTCAATCATGGGTTGGCTTACTGTGCTATAATAGATTTATTAGGCCCTGTGATTGGCAAAATAAGCTTGATTTTTTGCAAAAGAAAGCAAAAGGAGCAGCCAGCAATAGGAAACTGCATCTAGTAAAACAGATTGTGTGGTGGTCTATCAACTTAAGCGGCACTTGGGGTGAGTCGGAGGCCTCACAGCCTAGTGTTGCTTCAGAAAAACCAAAGACATCCCCAAGGAGCCTACTGAGCTCCCTTCCTCAAAAGTGTGGGGAATGGTGGAGTCTCCACTTCTGACAACACAAGTGGCCTTGCCAAGGTCCAATTAAGACATACTAATTGAATCAGTCCCTGCCCTGCTAAGAGGTGCCAAAAAGTTTTCAAAAGGTATAAAATTGATACCTGAAAACCCTTTTTTGGGGGAAGAAAAGAATAAATGACCAACTTATGTGATGGACAGGTCAAGGGGCCTGGACCTCTCTTCCTCCACCAAGAAGAAATGTCTGGAAAAGAATCCCATGGCTCTGACTCTGTCAGATGTTTCCCCAGGAAAATAACTACTGACTCGTGTTTTTCTTGTTACTTGTTTTATATGTTTTTATGCTCATCGCTCTCTAGTTATAAGAGTTTAAGCACTAATGCAGCAGTGAATTTATCAAGGCAATCCCAAACTTGTTTAATCTGTCACTTGAATTAAACTACTTACTGCCTCCAGCATTGGGAAACTGTCTCTCTGACAGGCACAGCTGCAAGTGGCTGCTGGGACCCATTTGGGGACCACATGCATTAACCCTGCAAGTACCAGTCTCTAAAGAGACTCTCACAGGTAACCGGATTCTGACTTGTGGCAAACACACATATAAACACATAAACATAAGCCTTTAGTCATAAACTGTCAACCAAGTCTGAGATTTTTAATCTCGTGAGGGTCTCCTTAGCCACCTGTCAGAATCTCACCTGTTTAATGTGACACATACACAGCACCAGGCTTGCTGTCTAAGGATGGGGCACACTTGTCCCCAAGGGGAAAAAGGATGCTTACCAAGAAGCTAGCAGGACTCATCCATAGAGCATTAAACTAGACCTGAAGGGGGAGGGAACAAAACCAGGCTTGATAGAAAAAAGCCTGGGGATGGCACTCCAGTGTTTGAGGGACAGGGTGCTGGTGAGGCCCTTTGGTCTGCCACCTCACAGGAAATGGGGGAGAGCACTTCAAATGGCACCACAGGTGTAAAGATTACTGATGGGTTAGAAACGACAGCAAGGAGTCACTTTGAATTAAGACTATTCCCCTCAGGAGCATAGTGGGATCAACAGCCCAGCTGAAGTGCATCTACACCAGTGCATGCAGCACGGGCAACAAACAGGAGGAGCTGGAAGCTATTGGACGGCAAGAACGCTTCCCTTGAGGTTTTCTTCAATGGTGAGCGAACCGGCCAGGGAAGATGTCCTGCTGGACCTGCTGTTTGTGAGCAGAGAAGGCCTTGCAGGAGATGTGACAGTTGGGGGATGCCTGGGGCACAGTGATCACAAGATGATAGAATTCTCAGTTATAGGAGAAGTAAGGAGGGGGGTCAGCAGAATGGCCACCTTGGACTGCCAGAGGGCAGATTTTGGGCTGTTCAGAAGGCTGGTTGATAAAGTTCCTTGAGAGGCAGTCCTGAAGGGCAGAGGAGCCCAAGTGGGCTGGACGCCCTTCAAGAAGGAAATCCTGGCACTGCAAGAGCAGGCTGCCCCTGTGTGTCGGAAAATGAGTCAGCAGGGGAAAGAACCGGCCTGGCTAAGCAAAGAGATCTGGGTGGATCTCAGAAAAAAGAGGAAACTCTATGAGATTTGGAAGAAGAGGCAGACGTCTCAGGAGGACTACCGGGATGAAGCGAGGTTGTGCAGAGAGAAAATCAGAAGGGCTAAAGCCCAACTAGAACTGAAATCAGCCAATTCTGTGAAAGAAAATAAAAATGTTTCCACAAACATATCAACAACAAAAGGAGGGCCAAGGAGAATCTCCATTCTCTACTTGAGGCGAGGGGGAACAATAGTGCAAAGGCTGAGGATAAGGCCGAGGTACTTCATGCCTTCTTTGCCTCAGTCTTTAATAGTAAGGTGAGATGTTCCCTGGGTACTCAGCCTCACAAGCCAGTAGACAGAGAGGAAGAGCAGAACAAAGCTCCCCGGATCCAAGAGGAAACGGTTAGAGACCTGCTAGGCAAATTAGATATTCATAAGTCTATGGGGCCAGATGAGATTCACCCAAGGGTATTGAGGGAGCTGGCAGAGGTGCTCACCAAAACCCTTTCCATCATCTCTTTCCAGTGACAAGTGGGGTTCCCCAGGGCTCAGTGCTGGGTCCAGCCCTGTTCAATGTCTTCATCAATGATCTGGATGAAGGCATCGAGTGCACCCTTAGCAAGTTTGCGGACGACACTAAGCTGGGTGGAAGTGTCGATCTGCTGGAGGGTCGGGAGGCTCTGCAAAGGGATCTGAACAGGCTGGACCGCTGGGCAGAGTCCAATGGCATGAGGTTTAACAAGGCCAAATGCCGGGTCCTGCGCTTGGGGCACAACAACCCTATGCAGTGCTACAGACTAGGAGAAGTCTGTCTAGAAAGCTGCCTGGAGGAGAGGGACCTGGGGGTGTTGGTCGACAGCCGACTGAATATGAGCCAGCAGTGTGCCCAGGTGGCCAAGAAGGCCAATGGCATCTTGGCTTGGATCAGAAACGGCGTGACCAGCAGGTCCAGGGAGGTTATCCTCCCTCTGTACTCGGCACTGGTGAGACTGCTCCTCGAATCCTGTGTTCAGTTCTGGGCCCCTCACCACAAGAAGGATGTTGAGGCTCTGGAGAGAGTCCAGAGAAGAGCAACAAAGCTGGTGAAAGGGCTGGAGAACAGGCCTTATGAGGAGCGGCTGAGAGAGCTGGGGGTGTTTAGCCTGGAGAAGAGGAGGCTGAGGGGTGACCTCATTGCTCTCTACAACTACCTGAAAGGACGTTGTAGAGAGGAGGGTGCTGGCCTCTTCTCCAAAGTGACAGGGGACAGGACAAGAGGGAATGGCCTCAAGCTCTCCCAGGGGAGGTTTAGGCTAGACGTTAGGAAAAAATTCTTTACAGAAAGGGTCATTGGGCACTGGAACAGGCTGCCCAGGGAGGTGGTTGAGTCACCTTCCCTGGAGGTGTTTAAGGCACGGGTGGATGAGGTGCTGAGGGTTATGGTTTAGTGTTTGGTAGGAACGGTTGGACTCGGTGATCCGGTGGGTCTCTTCCAACCTGGTTATTCTGTGATTCTGTGATTCTGTGATCTCCCAGCAGCCCTAGCCTACTGGGGCAGTTCCACTTGACTGCAGGTTGGAAAATGTTACACCCATTTACAAGAAGGGTCGGAGAGAGGATCCGGGGAATTCCAGGCCTGTCAGTCTGACCTCGGTGCCAGGGAAGGGCACGGAGCAGGTCATCTTGAGCTCCATCACACAGCACACACAGGACACCCACGGGATCAGGCCCACTCAGCACGGGTCTAGGAAAGGCAGGTCCTGCCAAACTAAACTGATCTCTTTCTGTGACAAAGTGACCTGCTTAGTGGACGAGGGAAAGGCTGTGGATGTAGTGGGCCTGGACTTCAGTGAAGCCTTTGACACCATTTCCCACAGCATTCTGCTTGAGAAACTGGCTGCCACTGGCCTGGACAGGCCTAACCTCTGCTGGGTGAAAACCTGGCTGGATGGCCGGGCTCAGAGACTAGTGGGGAATGGAGTTCAATCCAGCTGGAGGCTGGTCACAAGTGGTGTCCCCAGGGCTCGGTGCTGGGTTCAGTCCTGTTCCATATCTTTATCAATGACCTGGATGAGGGGATCGAGTGCTCCCTCAGTGAGTTTGCAGATGACACTAAACTGGGAGGAAGCGTTGATCTGCTGGAGGGTAGGGAGGCTCTACAGAGGGACCTGGACAAGCCGGATCAATGGGCTGAGAGCAACAGGATGGGGATTAACGAGGCAATGTGCAGAGTCCTGCACTTGGGCCACAACAACCCCATGCAGCTCCAGGACTGGGGAAGAGTGGCTGGAAAGTGCCTGGCAGAGAAGGACCTGGGGGTGTTGGTTGACAACGGGTGAACATGAGCCAGCAGTGGCCCAGGTGGCCAAGAAGGCCACCAGCATCTTGGCTTGGATCAGAAACAGTGTGGCCAGCAGGAGCAGGAAAGGGATTCTCCCCCTATACTCAACACTGGTGAGGCTGCACCTCAAATCCTGGGTTTAGTTTTGGGCCCCTCACTATAAGAAAGACATTGATGTCCTGGAGCGAGTCCAGAGAAGAGCAACGAAACTTGTGAAGGGTCTGGAGAACAAGTGTTATAAGAAGTGGCTGAGAGAGCTGGGGTTGTTTAGCCTGGAGAAGAGGGGCCTGAGAAAGTGATTGGGAAAGTGATTTAGTACTAGACAGGTACAGTTGGAGTTGATGATCTCTAAGGTATTTTCCAACTTAATGATTCTATGAAATGTGCAGGTTTTGGCACTTCAGGAGAAAAAGGACAACAAAAACTATGTGAGTGTGTCCAGAGGAGGGCGACCAAGATGGTGAAAGGCATTGAGGGCAAGACTTAGGAGGAGCATCTGAGGTCAGTTGGCTTGTTCAGCTTAGAGAAGAGAAGGCTGAGGGGTGACCTCATGGCAGCGTACACCTTCCTTGAGGTGGGCAGTGAAAGGGGAAGTGCTGATCTCCTTTCTCTGGTGACCAGCAACAGAACACAAGGAAATGGAATGGAGCTTTGTTAGGGGAAGTGCAGACTGGCCATCTGGAAAAGGTTCTTCTCCAAGAGGGTGGTCAGTCACCGGAACAGGCTCCCCATGGAAGTGGTCACAGCACAAACTTGTCATACTTCAAAAACAGTCTGGATGATGCTCTTGGTCTTATGATTTAGTGTTAGGTAGCCCTGCAAGGAGCAGAGAGCTGGACTTGATGATCCTTATGTGTCCCTTCCAACTCAAGATATTCTATGATTATAACACATAAATAAAGCAAGCTGGTTTTCAGTTACCTGGACCATAATTTTGGTTGTAAAGCCCCTCCCCCAACAAAAACAAACAAAAAAACCCAAACAAAAACCCTAGCCTGATAAAAGCTACTACCTTAACTATACTCCATTTCATGAGATTCATCAATACTTTGTCCTGCACTTGGGCCACAACAACCGTGTACAGCGCTCCAGGCTTGGGGAAGAGCAGCTGGAAAGTAGGCTAACAGTGTCCTGGCTTGGAACAGCCGTGATGTGGCCAGCAGGAGCAGGGAAGGGATCATCTCCCTGGACTTGGCACTGGTGAAGCCACACCTCAAATCCTGGGTTCAGTTTTGGGCCCCTCACTGCAAGAAAGACCTTGAGGAGCTGCAGCGTGTCCAGAGGAGGACCACGGAGCTCGGGAAGGGGCTGGAGAACAAGGGTTCTGAGGAGTGGCTGAGGGAACTTTAGTCTGGAGAAGATGAGGTTGAGGGGAGACCTCATCGCGCTCTGCAGCTCCCTGAAAGGATGTCGAGGTGAGGCGGATGTTGGTCTCTTCTGCCAATAACAAGGGATGAGATGAGAGGAAATGGCCTCAAGTTGTGCCGGGGGGGTCAGACTGGATATCAGGAAATATTCCTTCATGGAAATGGTTGTCAAGCATTGGACCAGGCTGCCCAGGATAGTGGTGGAGTCACCATCCCCAGAGGGATTTAAGAGACATGTGGATGTAGTGCTTAGGGACATGGTTTAGTGATGGAGTTGGCAGTGTGAGGTCATCAGTTGGACTCAATCTGAAAGGTCTTTTCCAACCTAAATGTTTGTGTGATTCTGTGGATTAACATCCCTTCACTGGCATTTCTGCAGCATACTTGAAGTATGAAGTACATGAAGTACGCAGGAGCTATGTATTTTATAAGAAAGACTGCAGGAGCAAAATGGAACAAGATATTAAACAAACAGGTTTTTAGAAGATATTGTCCTACTTAATCTAATAAAAAAAAATCTAAGATTATCGTCAGGTATTGGCAAATTTATATAGCTCCCTAGTAAAAAAGGGTTTGCCAACAATTAAGTTGCTTTCAACAAATATGACATTGGAAGATGAGAGACATGTTACTCTTATCTGCTTATATAGAAATTTCAAAGCTGCTTAAAAAACTCACAACCAAGGACGAAGCTGTTGCAATGTCAATGTTCATGCAGACCAGAAAAGATTTAAGTGTTATACTGAGAAGGTGACTAGTATTAATGTGTATTGGAAAGGAGGTAGGTAGAATGAAGAACTGTGCTATCATTTATTTTCTTTTGAGCTATGAAAGTAGGAGTTAAGTAAAAGCATTTTAAAAATTAAAAATAATTTCTCAGAACATTGGTTCTCCTGTTTTTTTGTATTTTTTTTTAATTGCTTTACATCTAAAATGGTCATATCTGTTGAAAATAACACATCGCTTCTCTGACGATCTTGACTGGAAGAACAGAATCACAGATAGAACCACTCTAGTATTTTCAAACACCTTCCATGCATATGTCAAAAACAGCCTCCATTTACTAGGAAGACTGAAGAATTTGTCTCCTATTGCAAAAGTCTTCAGATTAGTCTGGAAAAAATTACAAGCACTGCTGCAGACACACAGATGTTTAAATCTCAAATATGGATATTCATTCCCATTCAAACAAGGATCTGTTTTAAGGCTTACTATATAACTTTTTGAAACTTACAAGATTTTTTTTTAAACTTAAAATACTATTGTCAGTCTGAAGAAGTATGGAGAAACACATTATACATGCTTTCTTCAAGTTTAAAATACAGTGACAACTGATATGAAATTGATTCCTAAATCTAAGTGATTTTGTCATTTTGTCACTTTCTTCATAAAGATGCAGAAACCCTTGGCATGACTATGCACATCAAGGCATTACACAGAGATGCTCAAAATAACAGTTATCAAGACAATGTGTTCATGGTACACCAGATATTACAGGTAAATGCCACATGTAGATGTTTGTTTAAGGTTACGTGCACATTAGTATACTTTTGCATGCATCTGATGCTTAACAGGCTGTTAAGCTCGAGGTAAAGCACCAGTGACATTTTAGTTTGCTTCCAGAGCTGAGTCCAAAATCTTCAGCAGTCTGTTTAGTGACCTCTGTGCTACAGCCATTTTTAAAATGCACAAGAACTAGCTACAGGAAATTCCTTCTAAGCATAAGGCAAGCTAGATACAGTCTCTTTAAGAGTAATCAGAAACAAGTCAACTGAAGTTTAAAGATGACTATTTCAAAATAACTAGGAGTTGTAATTCTTAATACTTACTTAGTAAGATGCCGACATAATACATCTTTACAAATTGGCTGTTCAGCCAAAGTCAGCCAAAACTCGCAAGCCTCCAAAGCCACATTTTCATCTTGGTCCTGGGTCCTTTGAAGCATGTACTATACAATATAAAAAAAAACACTTGTAGAAAATACACATTTTAAATGCCCAGAAGAAGCTATGGACATTGCAAAGTATGTTTGCAAAAACATGTTATACTACCAAAGTAATTTTGTTTATTTGGGTTGAGGGGAAGAAACAGATATGAGACTCCTTAAGGCTACAGTGAGAATAAATGAAGACTTATTTGTTAATGCTATATGATTCAGATTCTAAGTTTCTTCACTGCTTAAGTGAGAACAATGTCTATAGTTTCTTGGTAATAGAGACCGAGAAAATAAACAGCAGTTTCCCAATTTTTTTTTTAAATTATTATTTTACCACCACCCCCTTTGCCCTTTTGAATAAAAGGATACAACTATACACTTAGTAAGATGGAAATTCTTTTTATATCCAGTACCATAAAAAAAATCTTCCCTTTCAGATCTTGATTACCTGACAGGATGTAATTAAGTAGAACCCATAACAGAGAAAAAAAGTCTCACTTTTTTCTATCATGAATGGTAATTCAGAGATTCAAGCATCAAAACTTTAAACTTGCTGTTAAAATTTAATTCCCCTTAAACAAAAAATACTCAGGTACCTGCATAAACAGGAAGCCTAAGTATACCATGGCTACACCAGTTTCTTATACACGACTGACAAAAGAACTTGGGGAAGATGCTTGCAACTTCCAAAATAGTAATTTCTGCATTCTTCCATGCCAGCTCTTATTTCTGAAACAGTTGGTTATTCCATTAATTCCAGAAGCCTGATGGAAGTCTATGTAGCTAACTTTCTTCACACATGGATTTGAAATGAGCAAAAGAAATTCTTCTCCAGAATACCATTTTATTCTCAAAATTAAATAGAATGCAGTGACCTATGGTACCCTTATGAATTTCAGGTATGCCACAAACGCAACCCATCCTACAGAACTGCACTAAATTATAAGTGTTTCTTAAAGGGTCACTACTATGATTAAGAACTCACAGTAACAGAAATACTACTCTATTCTGAGTTGTCAACAGATTACAGCTTAGAAAAGTTGAAAAACATCCTACTCATTGCAAACAAGGCTTCATTAATACACCTGAAGCAATTTGACATTTTTCCCCAGAGGGTTTGAAAATCCACTATTCTATTGTATCCAGTTATTTGTCACAAAGACAAAAACAGAATGACAAAAAGTAATCTTTGTTTGAAGGTGCTCCTTGCACTGTCATTTCCTCATTAATTATGTATTTTAGTATATGCTCCATTAAGTTAAAGATCAATAGATTGAAAAGGCTACTGTACTCAGTGGTATAAGATACACATATACACAGCCTAGAAATCCTGGAATGCTTTGGGTTGGAAGGGACCTCAAAGCCCACCATGGGCAGGGACACCTCCCACTGGATCAGGGGCTCCAAGCCCCATCCAACCTGGCCTTGAACCCCTCCAGGGATGGGGCAGCCACCACTGCTCTGGGCAACCTGGGCCAGGGCCTCCCCACCCACACAGCAAAACATTTCTTCCTAAGATCTCATCTCAATCTCCCCTCTTTGAGCAGAAAACCATTCCCCTCATCCTATCCCTGCACTCCCTGATCAAGAGCCCCTCCCCAGCTTCCCTGTAGGCCCCCATAGTAAGAACAATGATACTAGTAACAAAGTGTGGGAAGTGCATTTGAAGACTATTTTTAAAATTTTAATATTATCATACCAAATTTTAATAAGTACTTTTAAGCTATAAAGTCCTACTGACTTTAGGCTATGGAAATAGTTGCTCTACAACAATAAATCACAAAACAGCATAGGAAGATTATTCAAAACTGGTTTGCATACTCTAACAGTTTTGTGTTGGTCTTATGTCAAGCCATCAGGAAAAGCAAAGCATTAAGAACACATCCTTTGAGCAGTAAGACATCTTTATCTGATGAAAGCAACAGGATGCACACAGTCTTATGACTTCAGCAACAAGCTGAGTTTCTGTGTTATAAATCCATAACATCAATACACTATTCATTCATTACAAGTACTCTCATTATGCATTGTATAATAAAAAGTAAGAACTTCTACTGAGAAAGTTTGGCTAAATATGCTCTATGAACATACAAGTACAATCTAATAACTGAAATTTGTTATGTCAGTCTACTCCTGACATACCTTGTTGTCATGTCATCAGAAAAAGGAAGAAAAAAGCAAAAAAAATCCACTACCTAAAACATATCACACCACAAAAAAATACACATCTGCTTCTGCTCACCTGGAAGTACACACTCAAAAAATGACCATTCCTGTGTGCTCCAGGAACTTGGCAAGAAAATTAATATTAAATTTGTCTGCTTCCAAAAGCAAAATGCTGGCCAAGATCACCTTAGAATCACTACTGGTTCATTAATATTCTTAACTAACTACTTTAAAAGTTATTCTCCATAAACATAAAAAAACCCCCATCATGTAGATACAAGGTTTTCTGTTTTTAAGATGTCCTTCAGTTAGAGCAGCCTCCATCAGCAGCACTCAGCTTGGAGGTATTCAAGCTTCAAAGGGGAAAACCAGACTCAGTTGAATGTTGAACAATAGTCAGTTCTAGGATATTATATTTGCATACACCAATATGAACTGGACAAGTCAGTAACAGTACACAGTAGTCCCAAAATTGATGAGGAAAAAAAAAAGTCTAAATTTTGTTATAGAACAAAAATTCACTACTACTGTCTTTTGTAGATACGAAGCCTAGTAAAAGTTCTCCCAACAACAAAATACCGGATACAATGTGAATACAATCTTGGATCTTGGATCTTCTTCAGGTTGGTGACATCATTTCTACCTGCAAAGTCCAGAAGTTCCTTACTAATCTTAGGAGAGTGAAGAGTCAGAGAAGTTTACTTGTTGACAATGTAATTCCCAAAGCTTTATTCTCTCTCTCTCAAAAAAAAAAACCACAAACCCAAACAAAAGAAAAAAAACCACTTCAAGTACCAGCAATCCCTACTTGTCCTGTGTTGCATGAGAACGTGTCTGCCAGGATTAGTATTGTGGAGTTCCAGACAATGCATAGGAAGAACAGACAACAGGCCAAGGCTGTCATGGGTCACATCAATTTTATACCTCTCTAATGCCTTTGTCCAGGAGCAAAACAAATTTAATATCATCTTCATATTGTCTGGAACTAACCCTTATGGAATTTGACACTGGGTTAAACCCACTTGTTTCACATGAAATCTGCATAAGAAACATACAGATCTTAGCTATATTTCCAGTCTAGCAATCAGCGTATGTAAAGGCTACCTAGAATCTGCCAGTATTGCCCAGAACCATGGAAATTAAAACTTAGTTGAATAGACAAAAACCAGCTGATTAGTCCTATGGTAGGCAAGCCTGCACTATTCTAGAATGATAAAGGAATTATCAAAATGACATTAACCTCTATAACTGAATGCAACAGCAGGCAGCTTAGTTAGTAGGTCAGCTATATAAGATAACATTCCTTATCCTTGTGGTCAAAAGATCCAAAAAAGGTGACAGCTTCAATGTGTAAACTAGCTCTAGAACTAAGATTTTTAACATGATCTTCTCACTTGTGGTCAGGCTGCTCAATGGCATAGCTGATCCTGGTCATTTCAGGATCAACTAACTTAATGAAGAATGAATCATGTGTTGTCTGTCAAATATAATGTCAAGCTAACAATTATCTAAAAAGAAACTTTTGCAACCTCAATCTTGAAGGAAAATGAAGAGTAGGCAAGCACAAGAGTAACATAACTGTTCTGATGAATGCTTTTAATTTCATATTATTTCTGCAATCTCAAACATGTTTCAGCATGCAACCTGGGAAACAAGACTCACCTCAACTATACTAATGATATGAGGAAGCAGGCGATCCATTCGAACTTCCAGCAACATTACCAAAGCACGGCAAACATTTTTGCGTACTTCAGGCTCCTCATCACCAGCCAGCGCAAAAAGATTCTGTTGGAGAGTAATACCAGTTGAAAAGTCTCAATTCATCTAGTTCAACTTGTATTTAAATTGACATTACTGGCAAACTAAAGTATGCAATCGTGTACTTCTGTATCCTCCCACTCCATACCTCAGAATACCATATTATTTCATAAATTCATACAGTTTAGCAAATAAACTCTTCAGACTGTCAATGTGTATTGTTACCCAGTGTTTTGGTCATGTGTATATTACACATGAACATTATTTCCCGAATTATTTTTTCCCCTTAAGCATTAATGAAGTTCTGAAGCTAGAAAACTCCTTCAGTACTTAACAGCAAATAAAATAATCTAGATAAGAAAAAAAAATTACCCTTCTAATTTACATTTAGTAGCAATATTCAGAAAGATACATCATTCAGACTCAGTGACATGATGATACCTGTACTGAACTCTCCATCACAGGTAAGTGACAGACTGCTGTCAGTACCTGAAGTGTCAAGGGCCTGATCAACAAGCCTAAAACAATATAGGTGACCCATGGATGATTTGCATTGTATTGTTGTGTGTGCTGTTCAGTCTGTAACATCTCATACTGCGATGATCAGTAGAATTGTGCTGTGCTATTCTTGGTGCAGAGAATGTGAGAAAATGTATCATGGTCAGCATTATCAGTAGAATTGTGCTGTGCCACCTTAATTGTAGTTTCTCCAGCATACACAGGATGAGAAAAAGAACATCAACACCCTGGCTGACCAATCAGCACAAACATGAACTCTGGGTGAAAGGAGAGGAACTGCACAGAAATGTTGCACCTCAACAGCCCCCTTTAGTTTAAAGATAAGAGATATCCAGTTGCCTCCTTATCTCCTCTCATGGGGCCTTGGCCATGCTCCAAGAGAGAGGGGGCAATGAGCAACTGGGACCAGAAACTCCACATTTTTAGAATGATGCAAGTTGTTTATTTAACTATATAAAAGCTGGACCCTCTTGCAGCAACTTTGGAGACCTCACCTACAAGTGGATGCACTGCATAGGACCCCCCAATTGTCCAGACAGGCTCTCTGAATCCTCTCTGCAACAGGGGCTCCCCAGCAACTGCGGATCTGGATGATGATGATAGGGCAGTTGGTGATGCATCTTTCTTAATTACCAAACTTATTCTCTTGTAGCAATGATGAGATGCATTGCCTTTAAAGCTGTTGCTGTTAACTTGTTGTTAATCGCTACTGATAATTTGTTACCTTTCTTGCTGTAATAAGTGAAGCAAAACTTGATTTCACAGAGTATTAGAGAGTTTGGGCTTTTTATGCTGATTGCACTCTGTGCTTTGCACTTGGTAGTAAAACAGTACCTTTATGCAACAAGAGTTTCCTCTATTTATGAAAGGGAAGTATCTTTCAAAATACTATTTCTTGGGCTGGGAGAGTGCTTAGACTAATCTGAGCGTAAGCATACAGAATGAACTTCAGTCCATAGGGACTGAAGCTAAAAATGGGAAGCCAGCAATGTGGAGTTTGGGGGTAATGGTAGTTGCAAAACATTATTCAAAGTTCTTGATAAATCACATGTGTAATTTGACTTAACCCTCCCCAACCAAGAATGCACACTCACCTCAATAAAAGCATCTATGTGCAACATAAGAGCTTGAGTTCTGATGATGATAAATTGATTGACACATGCAACAGCATGAGACCTACAAATGGAACAGTTATTATATAATTTTTTCATGACTTGAACATTTTTTAAAGTGTACATAGGCATCAAAGACGTTAGGAAGCAAATCATATTGTCCAAGCATCTTCTAGAGGCCAGAGGGAACAAATCTGCACATCTATATTGTTACCAAGAAAAATTACTAAACCACATTTTTCAGTACTACCTTATACTCCACTATATTAACTGAATACGTTATTTATTAGATAAAAAACAGAGCAGGATGACTATGCCTGGCACATGTATTACGAACAGTACGTAAGGATATTCTTCTTCTTCACTATATTATGATTACTGATCTTCTCTGATATTAACAATTCTATACAAGTCAATATGGTGAAATTTTAGTATATCCAACTGCCTTTGCAGTATTTTTAGTATTTAATGAGACCAATATACATCAGCAATACAGTTGTAGCTTAGAACAAATAAACACTTGCATTAAGATACATACTTAAACGCTTGTGGTAAAAACATACTAGAAGCAAAGAATTGATTCTTCTATTCCACTTCATGCAAAACCATTACTTACAAGTCTTTTCATTCTGAGATACAAAAGCCAAATTACATAAGTTAAAGGTACAAAGCAAAGCTATGTTTAAAAGCCTTTGCAGATCCACTCAAGTATTTTACTAACGTAACTCCAAATATTTAGTTTGTTCAGGCATTTCTTGGAAAACAGTCTCATAAAATAGTGTTCAAAAATTGTCTCTTGACAGATTTAAATATAAAGTATTTTACTGATGCTACTAATATTTATTCTTTATACTTCAGCACTATGACCTGCACCCTGGTTTCAGTACAGCAGGTGATCTGCTTTAAAGTTGAAGTGGGCTTAGCTATCTCAAAGCCACAAACATCACGCCATACAAAAAGTGAAAGGCTCAGTTTAACGTGATATGGAAAAAAGGACAGTTTTCTCCATCTTTCCCAGCTCAAATGAAGCATTAGGCTTGTCTTTCCACAAGTGCAAGTTCATCCTTTGTTATATATTTTTCTTAGTACACACCTATGTTAGGCAAGTTTCTAAATCTTATTTAAATCCTATCAGAAGTATACGCAGTCTGACACAACCCCCCTGAGACTAACCCTGTAGCTGGGGAACAAAGAGTGGGAGAGGAGAAACAGAGATGGGTATAGAACATGCTCTAACCTGTCACAGTGAGACAAGGCTCAGCTCGACCCCTTCACTCAGTGCGAGTGGACGCGGGTTCAGATAGACGTTTTCTTACCCTCGGTTGGAAAATGTCGCTGTGAGCCAGCCCGCAGCGCTTTGTCTGTGGAACAGTTTTTAGCTTGTAACAACATCCCTGTGCTTCAGCCCCCACCCTGTTCACCAGACCTGTCTCCCTCTTCCCAAAGATCCAGTTGGTGCTCAAAGGAACCCATTTTTGTTGGTAGAAGTGAAAGCCAAACCAGCAGAGATGCTCAATAGCCTTTCAGAGAAAGATCTGTGGAATGGTTTTGGACATGGGCAGTGTCAGATGCAGCTGTGTGTCAACTCAGAAGGGAACTGTTGTGAAGGTGAGCATAGTTGATTTGCTTAATTTGGTAAATAAAGAGTTACAGGCACAGTCTTGGGGTATTTGCGTCAGACCTCGTATTCCTAGTTATACTCTTCCTTTTAGTCTTCACCATCTACTACTGTTGTCAATAATTGCCACCTCCAAGTTGTAGAATCTTTCAATATAATTTTCAAAGAGGAATTCAAAAACACATTTCACAGAATCACACAGCATGGTTGAGGTTGGAAGGGCCCTCTGGAGGTCATCAGATCCAACCCCCCACTCAGGTAGGGTCACCTAGAGCAGCCTGCCCTGGACCATGTCCAGATGGCTTTTGAATATCTCCAATGATGGAGACTCCACCACCTTTCTGGACAACCTGTTCCAGTCCTTGGTCACCCTCACAGTAAAAAAGTATTCCTTGATGTTAAGGCAGAACCTCCTGTGTTTCAGTTTGTGCCCATTGCCTCTGGTCCTGTCATTGGGCACCACAAAAAAGAGCCCAGCTCAGTCTTCTTTTCACCCTCTCTTCAGGTATTTATATACACTGATCAGACAGACAGACAGACACAAATCCTCTCCCTGAGCCTTCCCTTCTCCAGGCTGAACAGTCCCAGATCAGAGATGCTCCAGTCCCCTCATCATCTTGATGCCCTCCATTGGACTCTCTCCACTACGTCTCTCTCTCTTGTGCTGGGGAGCCCAGAACTGGACACAGGACTCCAGGTGTGGCCTCACATGGAGGGTGAGGGGAAGGATCACCTCCCATGCTGGCAACACTCCAGCCCAGGATACTATTCACCTTCCTTGTGGCAAGGGTACATTGCTGGCTCATTTCTGAGTAAAAGATTGAGAAATATTAGCAATAACAAGTTAATTTTGTAATTTTTCTTCTATCCTATAGTTCTGTTACTTTGGAGAGATTATTACTGTATTAAATTAAGAAGATGTTGATGCCATTTAATTTGATCCAGCTGAAAGATAAAGAGCTTTCTAAGCTGCCGTTAAAGCAGAAAAATATTTTTCTTCAAGAACTGGACCATGTTCTCACCAACAAGGAAGAGCTGGTGGGAAATGTGAAGCTCAAGGGAAGCCTTGGCTGCAGTGACCATGAAATGGTGGAGTTCAAGATCCTTAGGGCAGCAAGGAGGGTGCACATCAAGCTCACTGCCCTGGACTTCAGGAGAGCAGACTTTGCCTCTTCAGGGATCTTCTTGGTAGGGTGCTATGGGATAAAACCCTGGAGGGGAGAGAGGCCCAAGGAAGCTGGTCAATATTCCAGGATCACCTCCTCCAATCTCAGGAGCGATGCATCCCAACAAAGAGGAAGGCAGGCAAAACAACCAGGAGTTCTGCATGGATGAACAGGGAACACCTGGGCAAACTTAAACACAATGAGGAAGCCTGCAGAGAGTGGAAGCAAGGGCAGGTAGCCTGGAAGGAATACAGAGAGATTGTCTGAGCAGCTGGGGATCAGGTCAGAAAAGCCAAAATCCAGATAGATTTAAATCTGGTCAGGGATGTCAAAGACAACAAAATAAGCTTCTATAGGTACATCAGTGACAAAAGGAAGGCTAGGGAGAATGTGGGTCCTCTCCAGAAGGAAATGGGAGACCTGGTTGCCCAGGATATAGAGAAGACTGAGGTACTTGACAACTTTTTTGCCTCAGCCTTCACCGGCAAGGGTTCAAGCCACACCACCCAAGTTGCAGAAGGCAAAGGCAGGGACTGGGAGAGCGAAGAACCGCCCACTGTAGGAGAGTGTCAGCTGCAAGACCATCTAAAGAACCTGAAGATACACAAGTCCATGGGACCTGATGAGATGCATCCACGGGTCCTGAGGGAACTGGCAGATGAAGTTGCTAAGCCACCATCCATCATATTTGAGAAGTTGTGGCAGTGCAGTGAAGTCCCCGCTGACTGGAAAAGGGGAAACATAACCCCCATTTTTGAAAAAGGAAAAGAGGAAGACCCAGGGAACTCTAGGCTGGTCAGTCTCACTTCTGTGCTGGCAAGATGACAGAGCAGATCCTCCTGGAAACTCTGCTGAGGTGCATGGAAAATAAGGAGGTGACTGGTGACAGCCAACATCGCTTCACTGAGGGCAAATTGTGCCTGACAAATTTGGTGTCTTTCTGTGATGGGGCTACAGCATTGGTGGATAAGGGAAGAGTAACCGACATCATCTACCTGGACTTGTGCAAAGCATTCGACACTCTCGCACCACATTCTTTTCTCCAAATTGGAGAGACATGGATTTGATGGATGGATCACTTAGAGCATAAGGTATTGGCTGGAAAGTCACACTCAAAGATTTGTGGCCATTGGCTCAATGTCCAAATGGAGACCAGTGATGAGTGGCGTTCCTCAGGGGTCAGTACTAGCACCAGTGTTGGTCAACATCTTTGTCGCAGACATGGACAGTGGGATTGAGGGCACCCTCGGCAAGTTTGCCAATGACACCAAGCTGTGTGGTGCGGTCAACATGCTGGAGGGAAGGGATGCCATCCAGAGGGACCTGGATAGGCTGGAGAGGTGAGGCTGTGCGAATTGCATGGAGTTCAACAAGGCCAAATGCAAGGTCCTGCACCAGGGTTGGGGTGATCCCAAGCACAAATACAGGCTGGGTGGAAAATGGATGGGAGCAGTCCTGAGGAGAAGGACTTGGGGGTGCTAGTGGATGAGAAACTCAATAGGAGCCAGCAACATGCACTTACAGCCCTGCAAGTGAACCATGTCCTGGGCTGCATCAGAAGCATGATCAGCAGGGAGGGAGGGGATTCTGACCCTCTACTATTGGGAGACCTCACCTGGAACCCCGCATTCAGTTCTGGAGTCCTCAGCACAGGAAGGACATGGAGCTGCTTGAGTGAGTCCAGAGAAGGCCACGAAGATGATCACCTCCCCCATAAGGACAGGCTGAGAGAAGGCCCTGGGGAGACCTTAAAGCAGCTTCCAGGACTGAAAGGGGCTCCAGGAGAGCTGGGGAGGGGCTCTTGATCAGGGAGGGCAGGGACAGGATGAGGAGAATGGTTTTCAGCTGCAAGAGGGGAGATTGAGATGAGATCTTAGGAAGAAATGTTCTCCTGTGAGGGTGGGGAGGCCCTGGCCCAGGTTGCCCAGAGCAGTGGTGGCTGCCCCATCCCTGGAGGGGTTCAAGGCCAGGTTGGATGGGGCTTGGAGCCCTTGATCCAGTGGGAGGTGTCCCTGCCCAGGGCAGGGGTTGGAACTGCATGGGCTTTAGGTCCCTTCCAACTCAAACCATTCCAAGATTCTAACTCAGAAACTATTATCAGGAAACAATTTTTTTACTCTCCCATTTATGCAATCCTTAGGAAATAAATGCAAGATAATTCCTTCTAATTGGAAGATGAAATTGTAAGCACAGCACTGAAATTTTCATAATAATACACAAAATCTTAAAAGAAACAGTTTGATTTTCAAAGTCAGACAGCTTCTAGATTTGGAATATGTATAAGAAGTGAGACTGGATAAGCATGGAAATTCCTGATGCATGAAATCTCCGTGTCATCACAGAATCACCAGGTTGGAAAAGACCCATTGGATCATCGAGTCCAACCATTCCTATAAAACACTAAACCATGCCCCTCAGCACTTCATCCACCTTTGTCTTTTAAACCCCTCCAGGGAAGGTGACTCAACCCCCTCCCTGGGCAGCCTCTGCCAGTGCCCAATGACCCTTTCTGTGAAAATTTTTTTCCTGCTGTCCAGCCTGAACCTCCCCTGGTGGAGCTTGAGGCCATTCCCTCTTGTCCTGTCCCCTGTCACTTGGGAGAAGAGGCCAGCACCCTCCTCTCTACAACCTCCTTTCAGGGAGTTGTAGAGAGCAATAAGGTCTCCCCTCAGCTTCCTCTTCTCTAGGCTAAACACCCCCAGGTCCCTCAACCGCTCCTCATAAGACTTGTAACAGGTCTTCTCACATTTGCAAATGCAGGATCATTTTAAAAAAATAAACATGTTTTATTTTGTATATGAGTTTATCAACCTTGCTGCTTACATAAATAATTTTTTAAGAGGTAACTTAAGTACAACTCCTAAACCTACCTTATTTTTGGACTGCTGTGCTTGAAGAATTGCAAGAATTTAGGTATCATGATATTGAGTGGTCGATCCAATACATCACTATCTAAAATTTCGGCAGAATCTTCACATATTTTCTGAAGAGCACCAAATGCACCCTGTTTAAAAATAATAATTAAACGAAACCCAAACCCGTCCTTTTACATTTTGAAGAAAGCAATGTTTCAGGTGTTGTACAGAACAGGTAATTTTAGCAGGCCACCATAGTAAATGTATATAATTAACAAAGTAAATGCAGTTAACTAAATATGGAGTTAAATTAAAATATCTTTAAAAATTTTTATGTAAGCACTTTATACTGTCATCTGTAAGCTCTCAAGCTGGATGAGTCTATAATAAAGAAGTGGTAATTTCAATTTAACATTCAATGCTCATTTATTCAACTGCATTTTTATAAATCCTTAAAAGCAAGATAAATGACAAAGTTGCAGAAGCATTCAGTTTAATTTCATATATGATTTTATTTCCTTTAATGGTTTGTTATGGTTAATAATTTAAGTTTCATTTTGAAGTGTTTTTTTTTCTTTTTCTTAACATAGCAGCACTAAAACACTACATAACTGTGACATCTTGGACCAGTCATATCTCTACTGATTGTTACATACAAAATGTTTTGACACAATTATGAAGACAGCATTAAGTAATTACAATTGTGTCATCACAGGTGTTTTTTTTAAAAAAAAAAATCAGACAAGACTTTTTCCTCATACCTTAAAACAGTTGAGCTGCTACTTATTTTCCTTCATAAACACTGAACAAAAAAGTTCATTTTACAGTAGCCTGATATAGCAGTAACAGATCACATTTCCAGATTAAGTTATAGGAAGAATGAACAATGTTACTTTTAAGTAAGAGAAAATCAAGGGTCAACTTGATCATGCCTAAGATTGGGCATCACAAATTGGTAACTTTAAGACACTTCTCAGCTGAGATGCTATGACTACTCATCTACAGTCTTATTCTGCTTTTATGCAAAGAAAATGAATTAATTTGAACGAACACTAAGAACATGGAATGCAGGTAGAATAAAAAGTATCAAATTTGTGCCACTGTTCTCCGAAAAGATTCTATATGTGCATATACACATTATACATATGTATAGTAGCCATGAAGAGACAAAATAAAAATAAAATTTAGATGATAATCCATTTCAAAAAAAGTCTCCTTACCTCACAGGTATTGTAATCTTCAGAATCCAACAGGCTGCAAAGCTTTGGTAAGAGTTCAGGCCAATTCTGTAATTCCCCTTTCGAAGCAATAGTTGTTATCAGAATGCCTAAGTGAATCAGAGGAATAAAAGAAATGAGATCTCATTTCTTCACACCAATTTTTCTCATTTTACTCCTCTCAAAGATCTAAGGAGTTAAGAAATTTCTTGTTTTATTAAGAGCTGGTAAGCATAAAAAGAGGAAGCACATTTAATTACAAATAGTACTTGAAGGGCTTTGAAATGCAAAAGCAGGTTGTTCCTTCCTGCCACCATGAAGGGCAGATGTGGTAAATCAAGCACAAAAGAAATTCCAGTTAAGGAAATTGTGGGCATAAAGATTCCAGCATTGCGTGTGTGCTGGGGCCAGCAGCCGATGCCTTGGTGTACCTGCAATATTAGCAGCAAGCACAGAACAAATGGCCGATGTTCTCATGCTTGCTAGCTTGGTGACACCTTGCAATCTTTATTAAGACCCATGGTTTAATAGGAAAGGAATGCACTAGGCAGAAAACATGAAGATAAGGGGCACATCTGTGGAAAACAGGGGATTGAGCTCTGTCGCTGTACTGCGGGATTCTCACGGGAGGAAATTCACTGGGATAGCTGTTACTGGATACAGAGGCACTATATAAGGTCTGCATCCTCTCAATAAAGTTGATCTCGATTGTCACCCCCATCAACAAGGTCCGTGCCTTAATCGCTACAGGAAATAATCATGTCCAAACACTGCAGGGCAGGTTCTGCTCTAAGTTTACTAAAAACTGTACAAATCTTGACCTCCAGTAAAAACAGAGTATCCACCTCAAGTCACCTCTTCTTTATTATGATACAAAAGCATGAACATGGGAAGTTGTCAATCAATAAACTTATAAACCAATGGTAAATTATGCATTCACTACTTTACTATGCTTACACAAAACATTAAGGACACATTATAAGACTGAGATACCTACTAAGAGCTTACATACTATTGGTTGGCTGATTCAGATCTAGCAAACAGATAGGATGACCCAAAGAGTCACTAATACTATTTCCAGCACATACAGAAATCCCAGGAAAAAACAATTAGGTGACAGGAATGGGGAAGGCTACTTCTAGGACTGACTATGAGTCCATTTTGCCTCAGCTATTAACCTCCCAAGTGACAAGTGATGAAAAAAAGCTTTTGAAAGCTTTTTCATTGAGCTAAACACCATATAACATTTCACTCCAGATAAAAAGGAAAAAATTCTTATTAAATATACAAGAATACAGGACACTACGGAGCAAGGACATTCTGTGCAAGACACAAGGATATTTTGCATTGTGTTTCCTTTGATACAATAAGGCTGGAGGACCCAAGAAGACAAAGGGCAAAAATGAAGACAGAGGTAAAACAATTTTACAGCTCCAGAAGTAGTTTGTATCCAGTTGTCTTCATAATTGCAACTGAACAGAAAAGATTCCCAAAAGCCTATGGAGATCTATGGAGTCTTAAAGACTATTTCTTCTTAATATCATGGTCCTGCAAAGGATATCAGATGCATTAAAAGAAAATACATTTTTTTATTGTTGCTGGATCTTAATGATCTGTATTTAAAAAAATTAAACTGAATTTCATAAACAGAACAAAATAAATGGATGTTCTTGCCTCCTAGACAAAGCACATAAATTGCAAAATTATCTCCCTGACTGAGATTTGACACAGGTTTGTAGAATTAACACAACTTGAGAAAAAAAATTAAAGAGTGAAATTCCTGGAACTACTCTGGACCAACATGTGAGAGAAGTCATAAGTCTTAAACAGGTTGGTAGTTCTGGAAAACAGCTGATTTAAAAATCTTTCCAAGATCCTAGAAATTTTCAGAAGATGACAAATGGTCTGTCTGTACTTGTAATATGTGCAAGATTTCACAGCTAAAGGAAAGACTATTGGAAAACTACTTTAGCATTCTTCAAAAAGGCTTATCCTAGACAGCAACACGATAACCTAGAAGACACTTCCAAATGTGTAGGCAAGAAGCAACTTGCTTTGCAACATGTTTTAAGAATGATGTAGAAACAGCCATATGAAATTAGGTTTTAGGCACTGCATCAGGGATGATAAATAATGGTCCATTGTTGGACATGGCATATATATACACACACAAATGATATACATATATATTGTTAAAGTATTGTACACTCAAATTTTCAAGTAGTGATTAGCTTAAGTAACAATTTTTAGCCAGCTTGCAGTGAGAAAGTATGTGATTGTTTGTACTTAACTCGGCAGATAACAGGCAAGGAATTGGATAAAAAAAATGAGAAAAGCGGTTGGAAGTGCCTGGTATTTACAAGACCTTGAAGCAGAGCCCAAGGAGCAGACAGAAAAGCAACATTATCTAGAAATAAGTGAAAATAACACAAATATGCATGTTGTAGAAGAAGTGTACTAAAACACAGTATTTAAGAAATCAGAAATCCGTGCATCAAAGACACTTCTAGCTGATGTTTGATCATCCCACTTAATCTACTGTTTTCTGACAGAAGGTATTTAAAAAAGAGAAACTCATTATGTTAATGTGTGTCACATGGTACAATAATTCCCTGAAGGGGTGTGAATATGGGGGACAAAGGAATTTAACTAACAGAAGCAGACCTTTCCCTTGTTCTTGGTTTTAGGTATAAAAATTGGCAGCAAGCTGAATTTCAGTAGAGTCAAGTAAACTTATGTTCAGTCACATTTCAAGCAATATGAACTGAATTGCTATAAATCAGTTTTAAGAGAATAGGAAGCAAAAATAAGTATGACTTTCATATATTCCCAGTGAAGATTAATATCAGCATCAAAACATGGTGTAGTTGTGACAATTATTAGAAGCAAACAGTTTTAGGAGTTTAAAGTCTCACTAGTGCAGCTGTCACTTATATCAGTAACATTTTTATGTGCAGAAGACAACAATAAAGTTAACTTACCTACAGTAGCTCTAATTAAGGGGGAAGAATCACCAATGTTGTTCAGACATTCACTTTTAATGAAGTCCGTTACCCCATTTGGAAAGTTGTGAAAATGTGCTTTTACATTATTCTTTAAGATAAGACCACTCAAGGAACGCGTTGGTTCATCTGCAACAGAAAATAATTACATTCAAACTTCACAGAATCACAGAATCACAGAATCACCAGGTTGGAAAAGACCCACCAGATCATCAAGTCCAACCATTCCCATCAATCACTAAACTATGTCCTTCAGCACCTCGTCCACCCGTCCCTTAAACCCCTCCTGAATGTCCTGAGGTGGAAGGGACCCACTAGGATCATCAAGTCCAGCCCCTGTCCCTGCACAGGACACCCCAACATTCACACTGTGGAGCTGAGGGTGTTGGCCAAACCCTTCTGGAATATTGTCAGGCTGTGACTGCTTCCCTGGGAGCTGTTCCAGGGCTCCACCACCCTCTGGGGGAAGAACCTTTTCCTGATGTCCAACCTAACCCTCCCCTGGCACTTCCATCAGATTATAGGATAAAGCAGATTTCCAGAACAACACAACAAGATCAAAGCTTAAAGTGAGAGATATTACACTCTTTCCTTATCTCTCCTTCCAAATACACCTGTCAATTCACGTAAAAAAGTTTTTTAGTTTCAGAGTTCACTATTTCTATCTATGAGTGGGGAGGTTGGCGCTCCAGAGCTACCCTCCGGGAAGACCTGGACAGGCTGGAAGAGTGGGACAACAAGAACATTATAAAGTTCAACAAGGACAAGTGCAAGGTCTTGCACCTGGGAAAACATAACCCTGGAGTGCAGCACGGGCTGGGATCTACTCAGTTGGGGAGCAACTCTGTGGAAAGGGACCTGGGTGTCCTGGTAGACAACAAGCTCAACATGAGTGAACAGTGTGCTGCTGCTGCAGCACAGAAAGTCAATGGGATGCTGGGGTGCATCAACAAGGGCATCATCAGCAGAGATAAATAAGTCACCATCCCACTCTACTCAGAGCTTGTCAGGCCACACTTGGAATACTGTGTTCAGTTTTGGTCCCTGCTATACAAAAAAGATGTAGCCAGGCTGGAGAGGGTGCAGAGAAGGGCCACTGAGATGATCAAAGGACTAGGAAACCTTCCATATGAGGTAAGGCTGAGAGAACTGGGTTTGTTCAGCCTTGAGAGGAGGAGGCTTAGGGGAGACCTTATCACCATGTGCTAGTACATAAAGGGTGTCTGCCAAGAGGATGGAGACGCCCTTTTTACAAGGAGTCACATGGAGAAGACAAAGGGTAATGGGTAGAAGTTGCTCCTGGGGAGATTCTGATTGGATTCCAGAAGAAAATGTTTCCCCATGAGAACCATTAAACATTGGAGTAATCTCCCAGGGAAGTGGTGGATTGCTCTGCACTGGGCACTTTTAAGGCTCAGCTCAACAAGGGGCTGGGCCATCTCATTCAAACTATAGATCACCTAAAAGGTTGGACCAGATAACGCTTGTGGTCCCTTCCAACCTATCATTCTATGATTCTATCTATTCAAAGTAAGAATATCAGTATTGCAAATTCTACATTTTAAGAAAGTTTTGTAGAGATAAAAGCAAGGAATAGAATTGAACTCCTGGGACTCGTGAAAGACTCGTGAAAGAGATAGTCAAAGACATTAAGACATTCTAATTATACTGACAAGTTGATGTAGCGCTATTACTGTATGAAATAGAAGACAACCCAGCTTTCACCATAGTAAGACTTAGAAATTAGGTAGGGACTACACAGTAAGTCCACTGCCCCCTACTCCCACAAAAAGAGTGTTCAATTTTTCTACAAAATAAAGTACTGTACTCCCTTCAGATACCAGCTTTCTATTAATCTATTAAATTAATAATTAGAGAAGAAAAAAAGGCTTTAAACAATGTTAACAGTTAAAGTGTTATATAGCATGAACCGTAAAAAAAAAGCCACCAGAACTGACCTAAACAGAGTAATAATTTAAGTTTAGGCAACAGTTTGAGTTCTCTTCAATGAGCTCTTCTTGCCTACAAATTCCTCTAAATTATCGGGACAAGGAGAGAAGCAGAAAAAGAACAGCCTAGATTTTTCGGTTATACTGAAGCAAGCTCACATTTAGTTCTTCAACCAAGGGCATGAGTAACTTTGTATTACTTCTGAAACATGCTGAAAGTGAAATCTGGATGTTTGACATAGAAAAGTTTAGACTATAGCATAAGAAAATTTAAATTTACAGTTTATGGTGATCCTAATCAGCACATGAAGCTAATTTTAATTAGCATTTTAGGCACTTGTTTGTTTTTTTTATGAAGCTGATGTGGTTTAACCCTGGCTGGCAGCTCAGCCCCATAGCCACTCGCTCACTCCCCCCACAGTGAGATGGGGAAGAGAATTGGAAGGGCAAAAGTGAGAAAACTCTGGGTTAAGATAAAGACAGTTTAATAGGGAAAGCAAAAGCTGTGCACACGAGCAAAACAAGGAATTAATTCACTGCTTCCCATCAGCAGTCAGGTGTTCAGTCATTCCCAGGAAAGCAGGGCTCTATCACACCTAACGGTGACTTGGGAAGACAAACACCATCACTCCGAATATCCCCCTTCCTTCTCCTTCCCAAGCTTTTATTGCTGAGTGCGACATCCTATGGTGTGGAATATCCCTTTGGTCAGCTGGGGTCAGCTGTCCTGGCTGTGTCCCCTCCCATCTCCTTGTGCACCCCAGCCTGCTCCCTGGTGGGGTGAGGAGCAGGAAAGGGCTTGGCTCTGGGTGAGCACTGCTCTGCAAGAGCTGAAACATCCCTGTTATCAACACTGTTCCCAGTACAAATCCAAACCAGCCCCACTTGAACTCTGGATCAGTCTCAGGTTTGCCTGAAATACTCTCTGAATGCAAAGAAAAATCTCTGCATCTACTATTAGTCCAGTGTAATATGTCTAACTACGTTTTCTTTACATAACTATAATCCACTGATAGGTATGCACATCTTCAAGAAATCCACTTCTCCATAGGCAACTATTAAGATTTAATGTTGTATCTGGCCAGGAAGGAAGCCAAAGGAGTTTTCCTTTAATTTCAACATTATTTAAATCCCTTAGAAGCCACAATGATTGCTTTATCTTTAGCAGCCACAGTTAGAGACAGAACAGAATCCTGGAATGGTTTGGGTTGGAAGGGACTTTAAAGCCCATCCAGTTCCATCCCCTGCCATGGGCAGGGACACCTTCCACTAGAACAGGCTGCCCAAGGAACATCCCTTCCCAAGGTCTCATCTCAATCTCCCCTCTTGCAGCTTCAAATCCTTCCCCTCATCCTATCCCTGCACTCCCTGATTAAGAGTCCCTCCCCAGCTTTCCTGGAGCCCCTTCAGGACTGGAAGCTGCTTTTAAGGTCTCCCCAGAGCCTTCTCTTCTCCAGGCTGAACAGCCCCAACTCTCTCAGCCTGGCCTCAGAGCAAAGGTGTTCCAGCACTCACATCATCTCCATGGCCTCCTCTGGACTCACTCCAACAGTTCCATGTCCTTCTTCTGTTGGGGATTCCAGCACTGGGCACAGGACTCCAGGCGGGGTCTCACCAGAGTGGAGCAGAGGGGCAGAATCCCCTCCCTCACCCTGCTGGCCACTCTGCTTTGGATGCAGCCCAGGGCACGGGTGGTTTCTGGGCTGCGAGCACATGTTGCTGGCTCCTGTTGAGCTTCTCATCCACCAGCACCCCCAAGTTCTTCTCCTCAGGGCTGCTCTCAATCCATTCTCCAGAAGGGAAGATACACTATGTTTTAGCTGGACTAGAAATTGTATCAGGTATAACCCAGGTGGAAGCAGTTACCAAGGCAACTGGAGACAACACTGTAAAGGCACTGAAATTTTTGTTTAGTTACTTACTGAAACCCCAATGCAAACAGATAATGACACCCACTTCACTGCTGGAGTGGTGCAGAAATGGGCTAAGGGAAAAGGGATAACATGGGGTATTCCACATCCCATATTATCCTCAGGCAAATGGGATAGTAGAGAGAACCAATGGCCTGTTAAAGCGAATTTTAAAACTGCAGTCACCCTTTCTTAATAACAGTTACAGTAATGATTTGCATTGCCTTTACAAGCAGTTAACTTGTGGTTGATCACTACTGATAATTTTTACCATTCTTGCTGTAATAATTTGAGTAAAACTTGATTTTACAGAGTATTTAGAATCTGGGCTTTTATGACGACTTTTGCTAAAGACCCTCCTTTGAGGTAAAACAGGGTGGGGAGTTAAGGAATTCAGAATTCCAACCAAGGTCTGGTGAGAATATGGTACCATTAGGCACTATTAGTATAAACTCCAGTGTAAAAAATATTAAACAGTGTGCAAGGAAAAAAACATCAATCTTTTATCATAGAATCATAGAATCACCAGGTTGGAAAAGACCCACCGGATCATCGAGTCCAACCATTCCCATCAAACACTAAACCATGTCCCTCAGCACCTCGTCCACCTCGTCCCTTAAACCCCTCCAGGGAAGGGGACTCAACCCCCTCCCTGGGCAGCCTCTGCCAGTGCCCAATCACCCTTTCTGTGAAAATTTTTTTCCTAATGTCCAGCCTGAACCTCCCCTGGTGGAGCTTGAGGCCATTCCCTCTTGTCCTGGCCCCTGTCACTTGGGAGAAGAGGCCAGCACCCTCCTCTCCACAACCTCCTTTCAGGTAGTTGTAGAGAGCAATGAGGTCTCCCCTCAGCCTCCTCTTCTCCAGGCTAAACACCCCCAGCTCTCTCAGCCGCTCCTCTTCTTCTCCAGCCCCCTCACCAGCTTCGTTGCTCTTCTCTGGACTCGCTCCAGAGCCTCAACATCCTTCTTGTGGGGAGGGGCCCAGAACTGAACACAGGATTCGAGGAGCGGTCTCCCCAGTGCCGAGTCCAGGGGGAGAAGAACCTCCCTGGACCTGCTGGTCACGCCGTTTCTGATCCAAGCCAAGATGCCATTGGCCTTCTTGGCCACCTGGGCCCCTGCTGGCTCATGTTCAGTCGCTGTCAACCAACACCCCCAGGTCCCTCTCCTCCAGGCAGTTTCCAGCCAGACTTCTCCTAGTCTGGAGCTGCTCAGGGTTGTTGTGCCCCAAGCGCAGGACCCGGCATTTGGCCTTGTTAAACCTCATGCCATTGGTCTCAGCCCAGCGGTCCAGCCTGTTCAGATCCCTTTGGAGCCTCCCGACCCTCCAGCAGATCCACACTCCCACCCAGCTTAGTGTCGTCCGCAAACTTGCTCAGGGTGCACTCGATGCCTTCATCCAGGTCATTGATGAAGACATTGAACAGGGCTGGACCCAGCACTGAGCCCTGGGGAACCCCACTTGTAACTGGCCTCCAGCTGGGGTTAACTCCATTTCCCACCACTCTCTGGGCCCTCCATCCAACCAGTTTTCCACCCAGGAGAGTGTGCGCCTGTCCAGCCCAGAGGTGACAGTTTCTGAAGCAGAATGCTGGGAGAAACTGTGTCAAAGGCTTTACTGAAGTCCAGGAAGATCCATCCACAGCCTTTCCCTCATCCAGCAGCCGAGTCACTTTGTCATAGAAGGCAATCAGTTTAGTTTGGCAAGACATTTTAGAATATGATCACAAGAGACAGCTTCAATTGAACCAGGCAGAGATACAGAGATACTATGAGGCTTGTGTCAGAAAAAGCTGGTTTAGATAAAAGTCAAGGACACATGGTGAAACTTCAGCATTGGTTTTCCTTTACAGAATCACTGAATCCCTAGGTTTGAAAAGACCTTTGAGATCATCAAGCCCAACCATACCTGTCCACTACTAAACCAAATCCCCAAACACCTCATTTATCCATCTTTTAAACCCCTCCAGGGATGGGGACTCCACCACCTCCCTGTGCAGCCTCTGCCAGGGCCTGAGAACCCTTTTAGGGAAGTTTTTCCCAATGCCCAATCTGGTGCAACTGGAGGTCATTCCCTCTCATCCTATCACCTATCACTTGGGAGAAGAAACCAACACCCAGCTCTCCACAACCTTCTTTCAGGCAGTTGGACAGTGATGAGGTCTCCCCTCAGCCCCCTCTTCTCCAGGCTAAACAACCCCAGGTCCCTCAGACACTCCTCATAACCCTTGTTCTCCAGCCCCTTCCCCAGCTCAGTACCCTTCTCTGGACACACTGCAGCCCCTCAATGTCCTTCTTGTAATGAGGGGCCCAAAACTGAACCCAGGATTAGAGGTGTGGCCTCATCAATGCCAAGTCCAGAAGCACAATCCCTTCCCTGCTCCTGCTGGCCACACTGTTTCTGATCCAAGCCAAGGTGATTAATGGCAGCCAGCACGGCTTCACCAGGGGCAAATCCTGTATGACCAATCTAGTGCCTTTCTATGATGGGGTGACCGCAGCAGTGGACACGGGAAAACCAACAGATGTGATCTATGTAGCCGTCCAGAGGAGGCTAAAAGGATGATCCGAGGGCTGGAGCACCTCCTGTATGAGGACAGGCTGAGAGAGTTGGGGTTGTTCAGCCTGGAGAAGAGAAGGCTCTGAGGAGACCTTATAGCGACCTTCCAGTACCTGAAGGGGCTGCAAGAAAGCTGGGGAGGGATTGTTCACAAAGGCTTGTGGTGATGGGACAAGGGGCAATGGGGATAAACTGGAGAGGGGCAGGTTTAGACTAGACATTAGGAAGAATTTCTTCACCGTGACAGTGGTGAGGCACTGGCACAGGTTGCCCAGGGAAGTTGTGGCTGCCCCATCCCTGGAGGTGTTCAAGGCCAGGTTGGATGGGCCCTTGGGCAGCCTGATCCAGTGGGATGTCCCTGCCCATGGCAGGGGGGTTGGAACTGGATGATCTTTAAGGTCCCTTCCAACCCAAACTATTCTATGATTCTATGATATCTTAGAGGCAGGCCTCAGTGAAACAGCCAGCTTTGCTTGCCAAGTTATTTGTCTTTGGTCATAACAGAAGTGTGAACTTCTAACAGTATGGGTATCTCTACCTTGGTGTGCAGTGTAAAGCATGCCATCTCTTTCTCCTAGCCAACAACCTTGGCAAGGCTGTATGATAGACTGCCAACAGAACCCTCCTCAGGAGGGGAGGGGGAAGAATACTTTCCCAGCTGTACTGAAGACAGTTATTTACCCTATGAGTCCATCACATTTTCCCCTACTGGTCCAACAGAGGATGCAAAATATTGAAACTACTGAATAGCAGTTCTAAAGGTCTCTTTACCTTGCTCAGGTAGGACTAATGAGGGACAACAGAGGGCTGTTGGTTGGATTCAAAGCAAGGTAGTAGAATATTTAGAATTTAACAAGTACTATGAAAAGCACCAACACTGGACTCAATTATGACACCTTCAAGTCTGCAAGTTTCCTGAACTAGAAATATAAAGTTAAAAACAGCTGCCTTGGACAAAAGATTATGACTAAAAATGTCACTGATGCAGGATGAGAGTTTCTCTGAAGCAACAGCTGCTTCACAGCAGTCTCACAGAAAACCTACCTGATGTGTCTATGAGAGATCAGTGCAGATTGATCCCAAACACCTCTTCTTAAGAGGTTAACGTGCTACTTCTCCCCAGCTTGCTTGCCTCCCTCAACCTACCAGATCCCAATTCCTCCTCCCAAGACTTAATACTTTAAAACAACCATTTGGCAATAAGTTAGCCTGTCCTTCCTTTTATTCCACCAAACAGATGGATACCTGTAATTATTAAGGAGGGAAAAAAATTACTATCAGATAATCTAAGGAGATCTGTTGGAAAGATTCTGAAACATCACTAAACACACATCAGTATCTAGAACCTCAAGCTCAAGTGGTGAACAGAATGAAGACAGAGAAACTGGCAAGTAAGGCAGTGTTAGATAATGTGGGGGGGGCAGGAAGAGATATGGAGCAACCCTCTTACCATATCCTTTGTACAAACTCCCAATCCTACTATCAGACTTAGTCAATTTCTCATTTTTCTGTTCATGTGCTTTATACCATTAACAATTAAAGAATGATAGCATACTCATTAATAAGTAAGTATTGAATACTTCGCCTACGCTAGTAACTTACTCAAAAATTTTATGTCCTGGCCAATTCAGTCCTTGAAAGTGTGTGTGCTTTCAAACTCTTGAGGTATTCCCCTAAGGCCTTAAAGAGTATCAGATTTCCTACATAGAACACAGAAAAACCTTTGGATATACTCCAGTCTTCAAATATGAAAATATACTTTCCTCTTCCTCTCTCTTTCCTTCCTCCTGAAGTAAGTTGATAGCACAACCAAAACACTAGTTAAAATGTAATATAGATGTTCTTGCAGCTGCTTTGAATGATACAGGGCCCCATGTAAGTAAAATCTAATTCAAAGTGGGGGAGGGGGCGGAAAAAAAACCCCAAGAATTCAAAAAATCAGAGGTGGAGCATGAGAAGGCAGAAAAAGCACTGGTGACAGATGATGTGCCAAAACAAATCTTGAAATAAGTCTGTCTCAGTGGCAAAGACTGCACAAATCAGTAACTGTAGTGCAATGGAAAGAAAGGCTTTCAAACACCCTGATTGTTACTAAGGAACTGCCTGAATTTACCAACTGGAAAAGGCTATACAGTCTGCCATAAACACTGTGTACTAATGTCCATAAAGATAAGCCAACAGTAAGCAATTACATTTTATTATAATTAAGGCTTCAGAATGAAGATTCTGACAGACAATCTTTGGACTACTCTAGTATGTGATCTTGAAAATATTTAACTGGTTGATTACTATGGAGATCATGATCACAACTGGACTTAGCAGCACGTTTTACAACATGTAGAGTCATGATTCATCATTATGAAGCACGAAGTTATTCCACAATTTTGCTACAGTCTGATAGAAGTATGATGCTCCCACATTTCTGGGAAGTTTTCATACGACATCTAGAATGGAATCTATTCAAAGACTGAAACTATAAGCACCAACACATTATCAGATCCTTTTCCACAAAGACTCCTGAGAGGATAGAGTTATAAATGACTATGAAGATCAGCCAACCAGAAAACTGACTATAGAAATGAGCTTCCTATTTCTTTCAAACTAAATTAAGAAAAAAAAAACAGAATAAATCAGTCAATAGCTCAAGAACTTACCTTCAGACTTCAACTTCGTAAGAACAAAAATCAGGTAGTTGTTGAAATCTGGATACTGATTCAGTTGTTCTAGTTTCTGAAGAGAGAAACTGTTAAGGAAAATTGAATCATCATGCACAGCATTTATAGCCTTCTAGATACTACAATTATTGAGTTATATACTACTGCCTCATTTCAAAAAGCTATGACTATATGCTCACAGCATACAGAGAATGAACAATCTGAAAACAGTTTCTGTAATTTTCATACTGAAGCAGTAGCTTTTAGTTACATTGAAATCTGAAAAACAAAAATCCAGGGACAGGCACAGAAATTAACAAAACCTTAAAATATTTTTAAAGAAACACACGCACCCCAACCCCAGTACCTTTCTCTGTACAGTTTTAGATTTTAATATTTACACTTAGAAGCCAGCAAAACCCAAGGAATCTACTGAGACACAATCCCATAATACATCATTTTTATGTAATATCATTACATATCATTAAATAAAAGCATTTTATATAAAACCATTTCAGCATTAAAGGTGCTCCAGAGTGGATGATTTTGCTGGGGGACCTGTTCTGAAAGCACCAAAACTGCAGCCACAACCACAAAGGTGTTTTAAAAGCATAGCAAGAAAGCAAGTGCGCCAGTCTCCCCCCCCCCCCCACCTCCGCCCTCCAGTGTCGGTGAAATGTGAGCTCCTGCAGAAGTCTCACACCACATTGACTCATCAGGGGCAGAGTGAAGGGTGACGGCACCAAACCCGCTGCCCAACAACAGCCACCCTTTGAGACCAGGAGCAAGCAAACAGGGCCAGGGCTTGTTGGAAGGGCAGGGCACATCACTTGGCATGGCAGTTTGCGCAGGCAGGGCACACAGGGAGGGCACAGTCTCCGCGCTCAAGAGGTAAGCTTGGTCGGTGAGAGGGAGCCCAGCCACAGTGTTCACCCAGCGGGAGGCTGCATCCTCTGCACCTGCCAGAAGGGACGCGTCAGCCCAGACTGAGCTCCCAGGAAAACACGCATCCATCCAGGTCTCCGGACACAGGGAGTGCCCCCAGCTTGCACTGGAAACAGGGGGCAGCAGGGGTACAGCTGTGTGAGGTGCGAGCAGGTGGACGATCTCCTCTGCCTGGTGGCAGAGCTGCGAGAGGAAGTAGAGAGGCTAAGGAGCATCAGGGAGTCTGAGCAAGAGATCGACTGGTGGAACCACACCCTGAGCTCCCTGAAACAATAACAGAGACAGCCACCGGAGAAAAACCCTGATCAAAGGGATCCGGTATCCTCCCACCACCAGGATGGAGGCAGGGACTTAAAGGAAAGCAGTGAGTAGAAGTGAGTCCACGAGTCAACCATCCACCAACAGGGCAGAAAATGAACCCCTTCCTTGCCCATGCCTCCCCAGGTGCCTCTGCACAACAGATACAAGCTCTAGTTGTGGAGGACCAATCAGTGGATGTCGATTCATCTACACCAGAGAAGGGGCCAAGACCAGAACAACACACACCTTGCATTACTACAACTGCCATGAGTTGCAGGAAAAGGCAAGTCATGGTTGTAGGAGACTCCCTGCTGAGGGGACCAGAGGCTCCCATATGTTGAGCAGACTTGACTCACAGGGAAGACTGCTGCCTCCCAGAAGCCTGGGTTAGGGATATTGCTTAGGAAACTCTGTAGTCTGGTAAGGCCCTCAGACTATTACTTGTTACTGCTCTTCCATGTGGGAGGTGACAAAGCTGCAGTATGGAGCCCAAGGGTGATCAAAAGAGACTTCAGGGCCTTGGGATGGATAGTGAGGGAATCTGGGGCTGAGGTGATTTTCTTCTCCCTCCTTCCAGTTGTGGGCGGTGACACTGGAAGGATCAGACGGGCCCAGTCTATTAATACATGGCTTCATGGCTGGTGTCACTGGAACAACTTGGGGGTTTTGACAATGGGATGGCCTACACGGCACCAGGTTTACAGGTATTGGATTGAAGCCACCTTTCTCAGAGGGGGAGGAGGGTCATAGAATCATAGAATAGTTTAGGTTGGAAGAGACCTTAAAGATCATCTAGTTCCAACCCCCTGCCATGGGCAGGGACACTAGATCAGGCTGTACCCCATGCCACACTGACAACTCAGCCCGGCAGGCAGTGGCCCCCCATCTCAGCCTTCTCAGCAGGATCCACCACGTCGAGGGCTGTGCTCCCACCGCAGCTGAGGGCTGGGCCCTGGCAGCAGCCCAGCGTGTGGTAATCCGGGAAAGCAGCAGAAACAGAAACAGCCACGCCAGAGCTTAATAAAGAAAAAAAACTAATGTTGGCTCTGGGCTCACAACAGGTGCTCGGGCTACTGGCGGGGGAAGGCGGTCCTGCGGCCCAGAGGTCGCGTTGGCGGTTCAAACGCCGCGCCACGGACACCCGCTCCGGCGAAGGCTCAGCCCACAGCGCTCATTGTGGCTGCTCCCCAGGTAGGCCTAGCCGGCGCCACCGCCTGCCGCAGTGCCGACCTGTGGCCGCGCTGCCCCCACCCAGCGCCCCTGGCCTCTTCAGCGCCCGCCCGGGCCGCCGCGGCCCTGCTCTGCCTCAGCCACTCGCCCGCCTGCCTGCCTTGACCAAGGATACTTGTTGCACGGCTCTCTGCATGGTGGTGTCCGGGGACTGGGACTCCTTGAGCAGCTGCAGGATCTGCTGAAGCCCCTGTTCGTCGGGCTTCCACGCATACTCCATCTTGGCTTGCTGAAAAACACTAAACAGACAGCCACAATGTCAACTTGTTAGCGGCACAGCAGGCCCGGGGGGAGGGAGGGGAGGGCGGGAGGGAGAGGGGACTGGGGGGAGGGGAGAGGGGAGGGCGGGAGCGGGAGGTCAAGCTGCGCGGCACTAGGCCCACTTTCACCCACGCGGCCCACCAAGCCCAGCCCCACAGATGGACAGCACTGACCTGGTCCTGCCACCACTCGCTGTACTCCGCACCGAGCGTACTGAGTCACAGCGAATTTGCAATCTGGCCCTAGGAGCTGCCTCGCGTTCTCCGGGGTCCTAGCGCCGGGCACGCCTCCGCCCGCCCAAACGGCCTCGGGCCCGCCGGCGCCGTCGTCAGCCTTTCCCCAGTGCGTCCCACGCCATCAGGAGCCTAGGGGGCACAAAACACGAGCCTCTCAATCCAGGGCGGCGGTAAACGGGGCGCCTCCTCCACAGCCCCTCTCCACCACCACCCGAAAACAGAGAGAAAGCTCCAGCAGCCCCGACAGGTGAGGGATGAAGCAGAGCTCCGGCCTCCTCGGGACAGCTGCAGCCACACACCCGCAGCCCCTGGCAGTGAGCTAAGGAGGCTGCCGCCCACAGAGAAGCAGGAATACAAATGCAGACCCAGGAGTAAGGAACGCAGTACCTGCTTTCCTGTCAGCTTTACTTCTACATGACTTGTTTTAGTGCTGGGTAGATGCCATAAGTTCTCAATTTCACATGTAAAGAGGGAATAGGACCAGCTACACAAAAAGGGGGGAAAGAAACTCAAAATAAACTACTTTGAATACCTAGTGTATCTTATACTCAGCCTCAAAATATACCAGAGGAAATCTCAGGTAAAAATTAGCAATTTTTCTGTATGTAGAATAGAACAGGATAGTTCAGTTGAAGGGACCTACAAGAATCATCTGGTCCGACTGCCTGACCACTTCAGGGCTGACCAAAAGTTAAAGCACATTCATCATCAAAGCCATTGTCCAAATGCCTCTTAAATACTGACAGGCACAGGGCATCCACCACCTCCCCAGGAAGCCTGTTCCTGGGTTTGACCACCCCCTTGGTAAAGAAATGCTCCCTCATGTCCAGTTTGAACCTCCCTGGCACAGCTTTGAACCCTTCCCACGTGTCCCGTCCCTGGATCCCATGGAGAAGGGGTCAGCACCTCCCTCTCCACTTCCCCTCCTCAGGAAGCAGCAGAGAGCAATGGGGTCGCCCCTCAACCTCCTTTTCTCCAGATGAGACAAACCCAGAGTCCTCAGCCGCTCCTCCCAGGACATGCCTTCCAGCCCTTTCACCAGCTCTGTTGCCCTCCTCTGGACACATTCAAGGACCTTAACACCCCCCTTAAATTGTGGGGCCCAGAACTGCCCACGGCACTCAAGGTGAGGCTGCACCGAGGCTGAATACAGTGAGATTATCGCCTCTCTTAACCAGCTGGTTATGCTGTGTTTGGTGTTGCCAGGCTGCGGTTTGCCCTCTGGGCTGCCAGGGCACTGCTGGCTCATGTGGAGCTGCTGCCCACCAGCACCCCAGATCCCTTTCTGCAGGGCTGCTCTCCAGCCACTCCTCTCCCAGTCTATGCTTGTGTCCAGTGTTACTCCATTCCAGGTGCAGAATCCAGCCCTTGGACTCATTACATTTCACGCCATTCATGATTGCCCGATGCTTTTATATATATAAATACATATGCATTACATACATATTATATATTATATCCAATATATAATATCTATAATATATATTATATAGAATATCTATATTATATTTTGTATATTATATATATTTTATACATATGCTACTGGGCAAAATAAGAACATATACTGCTTAAACCTGGTCTAAAATATGATAATGAAAACCAGTAATTCCTTAGCTTTTTACAGTCTTGTTTTCAGTCGTTGCATTTGTATTCATCCTGTTTACATCTCACTAACTAAAAACTAGTTTCACTTTCTCCTTCCTCTGCAGCAGCACAGTACTCAATGAGTGCCACACATGTGCTGCACATCACAGCCTTACCAACTGTTCAGAGGCATCAAGGGAACATTAGAGGTTCCTAACAGTGCAGCCCAGGCAATTTGCTATGTGGCTCTTCATCTCACCTCCCCAATGCTTTCAATTAAATCAGTATTTAAGTTACAGTCAGCTGTCCGGTCTCAGGTGCTAAGAAGCATCCTGAGCCAACTATCTTCCTGTTACTGTGAGCTACCACTCTTGCAAGGAGCCAAAACTAGTACCCACAGCATAGTCTCCAGCAAAGCAGCAAAATCATAGAATCACTAGGTTGGAAGAGACCTTTGAGGTCATCAAGCCCAACCTTACCTGTCCACTACTACACCAGATCCCTAAGCACCTCATCTACCCGGCTTTTAAACATCTGCAGGTCAGTAAGGTAGGACAACAAAGCCTTGCCACCAGTTAGTAGGAAAGGACAGGCACAAAGGTTTATATGAGTTGTTTTGTGAGCAGTGGGATTCTCCACTAGTTTCCCTCTAGTATGGAAAAGTGTCAAGCTAAGGATCTGGGTTAGCCAAACCCAGGCCATTAAAGGCAATGTTCATGGCTCATAACCATATGACCATGAGAACTCTCCATAATGATGCTTGCAGAGATGGAGCAGATGAAAGGTGAGGTCCAACAAATCAATGAAGTGCTAATTTGGGTCTCATTATCCTAACTGTTGCCTTGCCAGGAAGGTTGTGGAAATCTGATTATCTTTGAGACTTTTGGCCCACTGTCTGTTACTATTCAGAAATTAAGAGACAAGGATTACATCTGTTTAATTTTATCAGGAAACCAAGTGCTCTAGACAAATATAAGATTTAATATGGAAAACAAGAAAAGAGACCAGAAAGGAATTTTGAGAGACAGAATGGGAAAGAGAAGGAAGAGAAGCAGACCATGGATATGTAACTTAAAAAAACTGACATAGGTTTCCTTTCCATGAATTCTAGAATCCCAGAATGGTGGGGGTTGGAAGAGCCCTCTGGAGCTCATGCAGTCCACCTCCCCTGCTAAAGCAGGGTCACCTTGAGCAGGTTGCACAGGAATGCATCCAGATGGGTTTGGATCTCCCTAGAGAAGGAGACTCCACATCCTCCCTGGGCAGCCTGGTCCAGCACTCCGTCACCCTCACAGGAATAGAAGCTTTTCTCATGTTCAGGTGGCTCGATTGGTGGCAGACACGGTAAGCTCTGCAGCCAGGTGCTAGATCGAGGCAAAAAGACAGTCCCCACAGTGAGGGCAGCCAAGGAAACTAAGGAAGGAGCAAGGGGCGGGCGATTCCTGACTCCCGGAAATGGCAGCTGCCACGTGGTGGCTGACGCGGGGAGGGGGGCAGTCACAGAAGCAGCCGCGGGAAACTTAAACAGCCCCATGGGAGTAAGAGAGACTGGAGCGCAGTGAACAGGAGCGGGCAAACAGAGCACTGCACGGCAGTTTGTGCGGCAGTTTGTGCAGGCAGGGAAAGCGAGGAGGGCACTGGAGCTTGACCAGAAGGAGCAGAGAACCATGCAGGCCACTTGGCAGAAAATTAGGGCTGCTCCAAGCTCCGTACCGGCCATGACTAATGCATCCTCGCAGACCAGTAGGTGCACGCTGCCACCCAGACTGCAGGCTGCAGGGCATGCTCCCCTCCTGCTTCAGTATCAGACACTAGCGGGGAATTCACCTGTGGGAGTTGCACTTGGGTGGAGGAACTCCTTCAACTGGTGACAGAGCTCAGGGAGGAGGTGAGCAGGCTGAGGACCATCAGAGAGCGCAAGAGGGAGATTGACCACTGGAACAACAGCCTATGCCCCCTGTCTCAGGCCCAACATGTGGGCTGTATGACAGAGGACGCCCCATCCTCTCTCCATTCAGCCAAGGAGAAAAATTTAGGAGATGGAGGGGAGTGGCAGCAGGTTCCTGCCCAGCGCACAGGCATGTCTGCCCTGTGACAACCTCAACCTCCCAGGTTCTTCTGCGCAATAGATACAAAGCTCTGCAAGTGGAACAAAACCTCAATGAGGATGGTGGGTCTCGCAGCCTAGAAACATTGCCAAGGTTAAGACACAAGATGACTTCCATTAAAACAGCCACTGATAAGAAGCAGAGGTGGGTTATTGTCATAGGAGACTCCCTTCTGAAGGGAACGGAAGGCCCGATCTGCAGACTGGACCCATTTCATAGGGAAGCCTGCTGCCTACCTGCAGCCCCAGTTAGAGATGTGCAAAGAAAGCTTCCAACTCTGGTCAGGCACATGGATTATTATCCTCTATTGAGTTTCCAAGTAGGCAGCAATGAAACCCCAACAAGAAATCTGAAGGCAATTAAAAGGGACTGCAGGGCCTTGGGATGAATGCTGGAGGGATCAGGGGCACAGGCACTCTTCTCCTCTGTCATTCCTATTGCAGGGAATGACAAGGGAAGGAATAGGAAGAGCCAGGAAATAAATACCTGGCTCCAAATCTCGTATGAGGATCATAGCTTTGGGTTCTTCAATCATGGGTTGGCTTACTGTGCTATAATAGATTTATTAGGCCCTGTGATTGGCAAAATAAGCTTGATTTTTTGCAAAAGAAAGCAAAAGGAGCAGCCAGCAATAGGAAACTGCATCTAGTAAAACAGATTGTGTGGTGGTCTATCAACTTAAGCGGCACTTGGGGTGAGTCGGAGGCCTCACAGCCTAGTGTTGCTTCAGAAAAACCAAAGACATCCCCAAGGAGCCTACTGAGCTCCCTTCCTCAAAAGTGTGGGGAATGGTGGAGTCTCCACTTCTGACAACACAAGTGGCCTTGCCAAGGTCCAATTAAGACATACTAATTGAATCAGTCCCTGCCCTGCTAAGAGGTGCCAAAAAGTTTTCAAAAGGTATAAAATTGATACCTGAAAACCCTTTTTTGGGGGAAGAAAAGAATAAATGACCAACTTATGTGATGGACAGGTCAAGGGGCCTGGACCTCTCTTCCTCCACCAAGAAGAAATGTCTGGAAAAGAATCCCATGGCTCTGACTCTGTCAGATGTTTCCCCAGGAAAATAACTACTGACTCGTGTTTTTCTTGTTACTTGTTTTATATGTTTTTATGCTCATCGCTCTCTAGTTATAAGAGTTTAAGCACTAATGCAGCAGTGAATTTATCAAGGCAATCCCAAACTTGTTTAATCTGTCACTTGAATTAAACTACTTACTGCCTCCAGCATTGGGAAACTGTCTCTCTGACAGGCACAGCTGCAAGTGGCTGCTGGGACCCATTTGGGGACCACATGCATTAACCCTGCAAGTACCAGTCTCTAAAGAGACTCTCACAGGTAACCGGATTCTGACTTGTGGCAAACACACATATAAACACATAAACATAAGCCTTTAGTCATAAACTGTCAACCAAGTCTGAGATTTTTAATCTCGTGAGGGTCTCCTTAGCCACCTGTCAGAATCTCACCTGTTTAATGTGACACATACACAGCACCAGGCTTGCTGTCTAAGGATGGGGCACACTTGTCCCCAAGGGGAAAAAGGATGCTTACCAAGAAGCTAGCAGGACTCATCCATAGAGCATTAAACTAGACCTGAAGGGGGAGGGAACAAAACCAGGCTTGATAGAAAAAAGCCTGGGGATGGCACTCCAGTGTTTGAGGGACAGGGTGCTGGTGAGGCCCTTTGGTCTGCCACCTCACAGGAAATGGGGGAGAGCACTTCAAATGGCACCACAGGTGTAAAGATTACTGATGGGTTAGAAACGACAGCAAGGAGTCACTTTGAATTAAGACTATTCCCCTCAGGAGCATAGTGGGATCAACAGCCCAGCTGAAGTGCATCTACACCAGTGCATGCAGCACGGGCAACAAACAGGAGGAGCTGGAAGCTATTGGACGGCAAGAACGCTTCCCTTGAGGTTTTCTTCAATGGTGAGCGAACCGGCCAGGGAAGATGTCCTGCTGGACCTGCTGTTTGTGAGCAGAGAAGGCCTTGCAGGAGATGTGACAGTTGGGGGATGCCTGGGGCACAGTGATCACAAGATGATAGAATTCTCAGTTATAGGAGAAGTAAGGAGGGGGGTCAGCAGAATGGCCACCTTGGACTGCCAGAGGGCAGATTTTGGGCTGTTCAGAAGGCTGGTTGATAAAGTTCCTTGAGAGGCAGTCCTGAAGGGCAGAGGAGCCCAAGTGGGCTGGACGCCCTTCAAGAAGGAAATCCTGGCACTGCAAGAGCAGGCTGCCCCTGTGTGTCGGAAAATGAGTCAGCAGGGGAAAGAACCGGCCTGGCTAAGCAAAGAGATCTGGGTGGATCTCAGAAAAAAGAGGAAACTCTATGAGATTTGGAAGAAGAGGCAGACGTCTCAGGAGGACTACCGGGATGAAGCGAGGTTGTGCAGAGAGAAAATCAGAAGGGCTAAAGCCCAACTAGAACTGAAATCAGCCAATTCTGTGAAAGAAAATAAAAATGTTTCCACAAACATATCAACAACAAAAGGAGGGCCAAGGAGAATCTCCATTCTCTACTTGAGGCGAGGGGGAACAATAGTGCAAAGGCTGAGGATAAGGCCGAGGTACTTCATGCCTTCTTTGCCTCAGTCTTTAATAGTAAGGTGAGATGTTCCCTGGGTACTCAGCCTCACAAGCCAGTAGACAGAGAGGAAGAGCAGAACAAAGCTCCCCGGATCCAAGAGGAAACGGTTAGAGACCTGCTAGGCAAATTAGATATTCATAAGTCTATGGGGCCAGATGAGATTCACCCAAGGGTATTGAGGGAGCTGGCAGAGGTGCTCACCAAAACCCTTTCCATCATCTCTTTCCAGTGACAAGTGGGGTTCCCCAGGGCTCAGTGCTGGGTCCAGCCCTGTTCAATGTCTTCATCAATGATCTGGATGAAGGCATCGAGTGCACCCTTAGCAAGTTTGCGGACGACACTAAGCTGGGTGGAAGTGTCGATCTGCTGGAGGGTCGGGAGGCTCTGCAAAGGGATCTGAACAGGCTGGACCGCTGGGCAGAGTCCAATGGCATGAGGTTTAACAAGGCCAAATGCCGGGTCCTGCGCTTGGGGCACAACAACCCTATGCAGTGCTACAGACTAGGAGAAGTCTGTCTAGAAAGCTGCCTGGAGGAGAGGGACCTGGGGGTGTTGGTCGACAGCCGACTGAATATGAGCCAGCAGTGTGCCCAGGTGGCCAAGAAGGCCAATGGCATCTTGGCTTGGATCAGAAACGGCGTGACCAGCAGGTCCAGGGAGGTTATCCTCCCTCTGTACTCGGCACTGGTGAGACTGCTCCTCGAATCCTGTGTTCAGTTCTGGGCCCCTCACCACAAGAAGGATGTTGAGGCTCTGGAGAGAGTCCAGAGAAGAGCAACAAAGCTGGTGAAAGGGCTGGAGAACAGGCCTTATGAGGAGCGGCTGAGAGAGCTGGGGGTGTTTAGCCTGGAGAAGAGGAGGCTGAGGGGTGACCTCATTGCTCTCTACAACTACCTGAAAGGACGTTGTAGAGAGGAGGGTGCTGGCCTCTTCTCCAAAGTGACAGGGGACAGGACAAGAGGGAATGGCCTCAAGCTCTCCCAGGGGAGGTTTAGGCTAGACGTTAGGAAAAAATTCTTTACAGAAAGGGTCATTGGGCACTGGAACAGGCTGCCCAGGGAGGTGGTTGAGTCACCTTCCCTGGAGGTGTTTAAGGCACGGGTGGATGAGGTGCTGAGGGTTATGGTTTAGTGTTTGGTAGGAACGGTTGGACTCGGTGATCCGGTGGGTCTCTTCCAACCTGGTTATTCTGTGATTCTGTGATTCTGTGATCTCCCAGCAGCCCTAGCCTACTGGGGCAGTTCCACTTGACTGCAGGTTGGAAAATGTTACACCCATTTACAAGAAGGGTCGGAGAGAGGATCCGGGGAATTCCAGGCCTGTCAGTCTGACCTCGGTGCCAGGGAAGGGCACGGAGCAGGTCATCTTGAGCTCCATCACACAGCACACACAGGACACCCACGGGATCAGGCCCACTCAGCACGGGTCTAGGAAAGGCAGGTCCTGCCAAACTAAACTGATCTCTTTCTGTGACAAAGTGACCTGCTTAGTGGACGAGGGAAAGGCTGTGGATGTAGTGGGCCTGGACTTCAGTGAAGCCTTTGACACCATTTCCCACAGCATTCTGCTTGAGAAACTGGCTGCCACTGGCCTGGACAGGCCTAACCTCTGCTGGGTGAAAACCTGGCTGGATGGCCGGGCTCAGAGACTAGTGGGGAATGGAGTTCAATCCAGCTGGAGGCTGGTCACAAGTGGTGTCCCCAGGGCTCGGTGCTGGGTTCAGTCCTGTTCCATATCTTTATCAATGACCTGGATGAGGGGATCGAGTGCTCCCTCAGTGAGTTTGCAGATGACACTAAACTGGGAGGAAGCGTTGATCTGCTGGAGGGTAGGGAGGCTCTACAGAGGGACCTGGACAAGCCGGATCAATGGGCTGAGAGCAACAGGATGGGGATTAATGAGGCAATGTGCAGAGTCCTGCACTTGGGCCACAACAACCCCATGCAGCTCCAGGACTGGGGAAGAGTGGCTGGAAAGTGCCTGGCAGAGAAGGACCTGGGGGTGTTGGTTGACAACGGGTGAACATGAGCCAGCAGTGGCCCAGGTGGCCAAGAAGGCCACCAGCATCTTGGCTTGGATCAGAAACAGTGTGGCCAGCAGGAGCAGGAAAGGGATTCTCCCCCTATACTCAACACTGGTGAGGCTGCACCTCAAATCCTGGGTTTAGTTTTGGGCCCCTCACTATAAGAAAGACATTGATGTCCTGGAGCGAGTCCAGAGAAGAGCAACGAAACTTGTGAAGGGTCTGGAGAACAAGTGTTATAAGAAGTGGCTGAGAGAGCTGGGGTTGTTTAGTGTGGGGAAAAGGAGGCTGAGGGGAGACCTCATCACTGTCTAAAGCTCCCTGAAAGGAGATTGTAGCGAGGTGAATGTTGGTTTCTTCTGCCAAGCTGCACCAGGGCAGGTTCAGATTGGACATCAGGAACAATTTCTTCACCAATAGGGTTCTCGGGCCCTGGCAGAGGCTGCCCAGGGAGGTGGTGGGGTCCCCATCCCTGGAGGTATTTAAAAGCCGGGTAGACAAGGTGTTCAGGGTTCTGGTTTAGTAGTGGACAGGTATGGTTGGTCTTTTCCAACCTAGTTATTCTATGAACTTCCCGTACTCCAGTTTGGGCCCATTGGCACCTTATCCTATTGCTGGGCACCATTCAGAAGAGTCTGGCCCCATCCTCCTGACCCCTGCCCTTCAGATATTGATCAGCATTGATGGGATCCCCTCTCAGTCCTCTCTTCTCCAGGCTGAACAGACTCAGGTCCCTCAACCTTTCCTCCTAAGAGAGATGCTCCAGTCCCCTCATTGTCTGCATGGCCTCCACTGGACTCTCTCCAGTTGTTCCTTGTCTTTCTTGAGCTGGGGAGCCCTGAACTAGACAAAGGGCCTCCCTAGGGCAGAGTAGAGGGAGAGGAGAACCTCCCTTGTCCTGCTGCCCATATTCTTCAAACGCCCCAGGATACCATTGGCCTTCTTGGCTGGCTTATGGTTAACTTGTGGTCCACCAGGACTCCCAGGTCCTTCTCTGCAGAGCTGCTTTCCAGCCAGTCAACCCCTAACCTGTACTGGGAGAGGGGGTTGTTTCTCCCCAAGTGCAGAATCCTACATTTGACTTTGTTGAACTTCATTAGGTTCCTCTCTGTCCAGCTCTCCAGCCTGTCCAGGTCTTGCTGAATGGCAGCACAGCCTTCTGGTGTATCAGCCACTCCTCCCAGTTTTGTGTCATCAGCAGCAAACTTGCTGAAGATGCACTCTGTCCCCTCATCCAGGTCACTGATGAAGATGCTGAACAAGACTGGGCCAAGTACTGCCCCCTGGAGAACGCTGCTGGCCACAGGCTTCCAATGAGACTCTGCACCACTGATCGCAACCCTCTGAGCTCTGCCATCCAGCCCGTTCTCAATCCACCTAACCGTCCACTCATCTAACCCACACTTCCTAAGTCTGCGTCCTCCGTCACCAGGGCATCCACCTCATCAGCAGTGGGCCCACATTTTCCCTAGTCTTCCTTTTGCTGCTGATGTATTTGAAGAAACCCTTCTTCTTGTCCTTGACGTCCCTTGCCAGATTTAATTCCAAGTGGGCCTTAGCCTTCCTCATTCCATTCCTGCATTCTCTGACAGCGTTCCTATATTCCTCTTAAGTGGCCAGTCCCTTTTTCCACATTCTGCAAAGTTCCTTCTTCCAGTTGTTTTTCCAGAAGCTTCTTGCTCATCCATGCAAGCCTCCTGCCTCCTTTGCTTGATTTCTTACTCCTAGGGATGCACCAATCTTGAGCTTGGAGGAAGAAGTACTTGAAAACTGCCTGGCTCTCTTGCCCCACATACCCTCTAGAGCCCTTACCCATAGGATTCCTCTAAGTAGGTCTTTGAAGGGTCTAAAGTTAGCTCTCCTGAAGTCCAGTTTTGTAATACTACTTATTGCTCTGCTTCTTCCATGCAGGATCCTGAACTCCACCATCTCTTGGGTGCTGCAGCCAAGGCTGCTCCCAACTTTCACATCACCACCCAGATCTTCTTTCTTTGTTAGCACAAGGTCCAGCAGCACTCCACTCCTTGTCAGCTCCTCCACCACTTATCTCAGGAAGTTATATCATCAGTGCTCTGTAGGAATCTCTTGGACTGTGTGTGCCTGGCTGTGCTGGCTTTCCAGCAAATATCCATCTGGTTGAAGTCCCTAATGAGAACTAGGGCCTGTGATCATGAGGCTACTTCCATCAACAACCTCTTCCTGATCAGGTGGCCTGTAGTTGACGCCCACAACAGTGTCCCCCACATTAGCCTTCCCCTTAATTCTTACCCATAAGCTCTTGACTCATTCCTCAGCCACCTCTAGGTTGAGCACAATACATTCCATTTGTTCCCTCACATTAAGAACAACTTCACCCCATCGCCTTGCTGGCCTGTCTTTTCTAAAAAGCACATGGCCATCCATGACTGCAATCCAGTCATGCGAGCTATCCCACCATGTCACTGTGATCACAATGAGTTTGTAGCCCTGCAAGTGCACATAAATCTCTGGTTCCTCCTGTTTCTTCTCCATGCTGTGTGTGTTGGTGTAAAAACATTTCAGAGAAGTAATTGAGCATGCAGGTTTCCCTGGAGGGTTGGAGGAGGATCCACTATAGCCATACACGCCCTTGAGATGGTTTGCATTCTGGTTCTTGTTGTGGGAGGTAGATAAGGGATCTTTGTCACTTCCCTGGTTGGCCTGTCTCATTTCCCAGTTGGATGTGATGGCATGAGCATTGCTATTTTGGACCCTACCTCTTAAGTCCTTCATCTTAAAGCCTGCCTCACCAAATTGACCAGCCTACTGCCAAAGATTCCCTTGCCCTTTCTAGACAAGTGAATTCCATCCCTCCCTAACAGGCTATAGCCATTGAAGAATGTCTCATTGTCATAAAAGCCAAAACCCTCCTGACAGCACCAGCCACGTAACCAAGAGTTAATATGCATTAAATAAGAGGTAATTGTGCATGCAGGTTTCCCTGGAAGGGAGCAAAATGATCCACCATAGTGATAAACACCCTTGAGAGGGTTTGCATTCTAGTTCTTGTTATGGGAGGCAGCTAAAGAACATTTCTTGCTGCTCTGGTTGGTCCTTCAATTTAAAACTCTCCTCATCAAGCTGGCCAGCCTGCTGCCAAAGATTCCCTTGCCTCTTCTAGACAGGTGGATCCCATCCCTCCCTAACAAGCTATAGTCATTGAAGAATGTCCCATTGTCAAAACATGACCAGAATTAAATCCCACTAAGATCTTTCTGCAGTGGAAAACAGAGAAAAAAGCCTACAAATCAGAGTATGAATGGGAGCATCTACAGTTAGTGGGGACATCTAAAAGCTTTAGATGATCATCCTCCAGGGTAGGTTCCTCCTTAGGTTCCATACAGGATCCTTTGTCACTGGGAGCTACTCAGTATATATAGAAATCAAAGCAGGTACCTCATCTTAGAATCATATAATCATAGAATAGTTTGGGTTGGAAGGGACCTCAAAGCCCATCTAGTTCCACCCCCTGGCATGGCCAGGGACACCTCCCACTGGATCAGGCTGCCCAAGGCCCCATCCAACCTGGCCTTGAACACCTCCAGGGATGGGGCAGCCACCTCTGCTCTGGGCAACCTGGGCTAGGGCCTCACCACTCTCATCATGAAGAAATTCCTACTTATATCTTGTCTAAATCTGCCCCTCTCCAATTTAAATCCATTCCCACCTTGTCCTATCACTCCATGCCCTTGGAAAAAGTCCCTCTTCAGCTTTCCTAGAGCCCCTTCAGGTGCTAGAAGGCCACTATAAGGTCTCCTTGGAGCCTTCTCTTCTCCAGGCTGAACAACCCCAACTCTCTCAGCCTGTCCCCATAGCAGAGGTGCTACAGCCCTCACATCATCTTCGTGGTCTCCTTTGGACCTGTTCCAACAGTTCCATGTCCTTCTTCTGTGGGGATTCCAGAGATGGACACAGGACTCCAGGTGGGATCTCACGAGAGAGGAGCAGAGGGGCAGAATCCCCTCCCTCGCCCTGCTGGCCACGTTGCTTTGGATGCAGCCCAGGACATGGTTGGCCTTCTGGGCTGCGGGTGCACATTGCCAGCTCAGGTCAAGATTCTCATCAATGAGCACTTCAAGTCCTTCTCCTCAGGGCAGTTCTCAATCACATCATCCCCCAGCAGGTACTGAAATCAGGGATTGCCTCGACCCAGGTGTAGGACCTTGCACTTGGCCCTGTTGAACCTCATGAGGTTCTCACAGGCCCACTTCTCCAGCTTGTCCAGGTCCCTCTGGATGCCATCCTGTCCTTCCGATGTGGCAACTGCACCACTCAGCTTGGTGTCATCTGCAAACATGCTGAGGGTGCACTTGACCTCACTGTCTCTATCATTGATGAAGGTATTAAACAGCACTGGTCCAAGTACGGACCCCTGAAGGACACCACTTGTCTCAGATCTCCATCTGGCCATCAAACAATTGACCACTACTCTCTGAACGCAACCATCTACCAGTTTCTTTTCCACTGTACCATCCACCCATCAAATCCATATTTCTCCAATTTAGAGAGAAGGATGTTGTAGGGGACCGTGTCAAAGGCTTTACAGAAGTCTAGATAGATCACATCCATTGCTTTTCCTGTGTCCCTGGATGTGGTCACTCATCATAGAAGGCCACTAGTTTGGTCATACAGGACTTGCCCTTGGTGAAGCCATGCTGGCTGTCTCAAATCACCTCCATGTCCTCCATGTGCTTTAGCGGACCATCTAGGATCTGTTCCATGATCTTCCCAGGCACAGAGGTGAGGTATATTGCTGGATACCCTCTGTTCTTGCACATTACTTTGAAGCTATTCTTACCCATCTCTAATCCTTTAAATTCTGTGAGGAAGCAGAAGATGGGAAAATAACTTAAGTGAGTGAATCAGGAAAAAAATTCAGATCAAAAGCAAAGAACATTATAGAAAAAAATGAGAGAGTTGTTTCTTTCTGTATCCTTTGTCTTTGTTTCTTAGCACCTGTTTCCCTTAAGCAAGAATCCTCTTGTGTAAAAAGGAATTAGGAATCATTGTTAAACTAAGTACCAGGCAGAAGTAGGAAAGCTACTCATCAAAACATATGATGGTCTAGTTTGTCCCACTCAATCAGTAGAATGCACCAGAAATAAATTTGAAACGCTGCACCTTTATATGTTAAGATGTCAAATGTTCACTTTAGACAGGAGTCTTGCACAAATGCTGAGGCTAATCTTTGATTTCTCTATTACCCAAGCTTCAAATGTCACACACTATCCAGAATCCACTGGTACCACAACAGTGCATAATGTTAAAAGGTTATTTAAAAAAACAGCAAACAAATTAATCTATATCTTTATTATTTATCTTTCCATAAACCTTGCCTTGTTCTACTCAAGTGTCCACAAAGAGCCCACAAGTAAATTTTTTATCTTTAAGTTTTGTTGCCAATACTCTCTTCCTTTTCTCTCTCAGACTGTCCCATTGCATCAGGCTGAAATGATCCATTTCTGGCATTTTTCATACAGGGAACCAAAAGGAATGGCTAAAATATATAGCATTGCTGACATTTGAAATCCAGTAGTTAGAGTAGTAGCTCTGAATGCATGAGACAGGCTTCAATTCTTCCTAGGGTGATGAACCCAATTTTTTTCTGGAAAGTATCCTTACCATCATGTTACATTGTATTTGGTGCTAGGTCTTTTAATCTCTCCTGTTGTTTTCCCTTATATTATAAAATGATATTAGTAGGAACTTGGATTAGAAGCAGTTTCCTAATCAGCATCCTGTATAATAATTGTCAGTTAATACTTAAAAGACAAATATAGACAGCACAAATAGTTAGGAGACTTATAATACCCTCCCCACTCCCCCAGTAGTCTCAGTGCACTGGAAAGAGAAATAGGAGGCTGGTGCAAATCCCTGCCAAAACCCAGCCAGAAAAGAGATTTGAACTAGTAGAAAGATGTCCCATCCCTCAAATGCCATAGCCTCCAAGTTGTACCTTTGGGAAGTAAAACTTCTTGCTGCTAGTAGTTTCAAAAATAGTTTAAAATAATTATTCTCAAATCAAGATTAATTCTCTAATTTTTCCTAATTTCAGAATGATTAGACAGTTTCAGCCACTCTACCATTTAGGGAACTTGAACACAGGACTTTATTGTACAATTTGTACAAATAGTATTAAGTTCCCATATGCAGGAGCAGGTTCTCTTCTGGTAACTGAGGACACAAAAAACATTTTTAGGAGTTCATCAATGACAGAGGCTGACTAAGTCAGAGAAAAGGCTGACTAAGTACAAACAGGAAAGGTTGACTAAGAGAGTACCAATGGGAAATCTGCCTAATGGAATGTAAGACAAATTCAACATGATCCAATGTACAACAGTAAGCCAAGTAAAAAGTTTTGTGGAATGTACCAAACTAAGAATCTGCTTCACTGGTATGGTTAAGGTTATCTTAAAAAAGAACTTCATTTTACAGAAGAATTTATTCTTTCCGTAAGGAGCAATTTGTTAGCAACATTAAAAGCAGAAAATGTATGGGATATAATGTAATGTAATGTAATGTAATGTAATATAATATAATATAATATAATATAATATAATATAATATAATATAATATAATATAATATAATATATCAACATGGTTTGGCGGCAGACACAGTAAGTGCTGCAGCCGGGCACTAGATCAAGGCAGAGGGGCACTTGACAGAGCGGGGGACGCCCAGGAACCCCGGAGGGAGCCCGATGGCCCGGTCTGTACTGCTGGAAGCCCAGGCTCATACGTGGTGGCTGACGCGGGGGGAGTGGTCCCAGAAGCGGCCGTGGGAGATTTAAACGGTCTTCAGGGAGCGCCACAAATAGGAGAGGGCAAAGGGGGTGGGCTCGAACACTTTGTGAGATCACTTTGCGCAGGCAGGGCACACAGGGAGGGCACAGTCTCCGCGCTCAAGAGGTAAGCTTGGTCGGTGAGAGGGAGCCCAGCCACAGTGTTCACCCAGCGGGAGGCTGCATCCTCTGCACCTGCCAGAAGGGACGCGTCAGCCCAGACTGAGCTCCCAGGAAAACACGCATCCATCCAGGTCTCCGGACACAGGGAGTGCCCCCAGCTTGCACTGGAAACAGGGGGCAGCAGGGGTACAGCTGTGTGAGGTGCGAGCAGGTGGACGATCTCCTCTGCCTGGTGGCAGAGCTGCGAGAGGAAGTAGAGAGGCTAAGGAGCATCAGGGAGTCTGAGCAAGAGATCGACTGGTGGAACCACACCCTGAGCTCCCTGAAACAATAACAGAGACAGCCACCGGAGAAAAACCCTGATCAAAGGGATCCGGTATCCTCCCACCACCAAGGTTGTAGGCAAGAGCTCAAAAAGAAGCAGTGAGTGGAAGAGAGTCCACCAACAGGGCAGAAAATCAACCCCCTCCTTGCTCACACCACCACAGGTGTTGCTCCACAACAGATTTGAGACTCTCAATGTGGAGGATGGACTGGAGGAAAACATGGAGGAACATGCACCTACATCAGAGCAGGGTCAGAGGCATACACGCTGTATTGCCACAGCTGCCACAAGGACTGATAGAAGAGTCATAGTTGTAGGAGACTCACTATTGAAGGGGACAGAGAGTCCAACCTTTCAAGCAGACCCCACTCACAGGGAAGTCTGCTGCTTCCCAGGAGCCCGGGGATGGGATGTGGCCAGGAAACTTCCCAACCTTGTGAGGCCTACAGACTATAACCCATTATTACTGCTCCATGTGGGAGGGGATGAAGCAGCAGTACAAAGCCAAAGGGAGATTAAAAGAGATTTTAGGGTCTTTGGGTGGCTGGTGAGGGAATCTGGGGCCCAGGTGATTTTTTCTTCCCTCCTTCCAGTTATGGGTGACATAGCACAGCTCAGACAGGTCCAGTCAATTAATACATGGCTCCATGGCTGGTGACACCACAACAACTTTGGGTTTTCTGATAATGGGATGGTCTACACAGCACCAGGACTACAGGCTTCAGATGGGAGCCACCTTTCTCAGAGGAGGAGGAGGGTCTTTGCCCAGGAGCTTGCAGGGCTCCTAGATAGGGCTTTAAACTAGATGTGAAGGGAGAGGGGGACAACATCAGGCTAACCTGTGACAAACGGTGGAAGGACAGGGGTCAGGGGTCAGGTATCAGGGAGTAAACTTCTCCAAAATACCTTATAGGTAATAAAGGGTCCACTGGGAAGGTGATGCAACCGGCAGCCCAGCTGAAGTGCCTCTACACAAACACACAAAGCTTGGGCAACAAGCAGGAGAAGCTGGTAGCTACTGTGCTACTAGAAAGCTATGATTGAGTTGCCATCACGGAAACATGGTGGGACAAATCCCATGACTGGAGCGTGGCTATTGAGGGCTACAGGCTCTTCAGAAGGGACAGACTGGGAAGGAGGGGTGGAGGCGTTGATAGCTTGTGGGTCAGAATAAAAGACCGAGGAACCAATGGGAACCTTGTGGTTGGTGTCCACTACAGGCCACCCGATCAAGGAGAGCCAACCGATAAAGCCTCCTTCCTCCAGCTACAGGAAGCTTCACGCTTGCAAGCTCTCATCCTATTGGGGGCCTTCAACCACTCTGACATATGCTGGAAAAGTAGCACAGCAGCTGTAGGCAAACCAGGAGACTCCTGGAGTGCATTGAAGATAACTTCTTAGTCCAGCTGACAGAGACCCCCATCCAAGGAGATGCAATACTGGGCCTGATGGTCACTAATACAAGTGAGCTCATCAGTGGCATTTGGATTGGAGGCAGCCTGGGTTGCAGTGATCAGGCACTGGTGGAGTTCAAGATCCAGAGGGATACAGGGTGAGTGAGGAGTATAGTCAGGACCCTAAATTTCAGGAAAGCAGACTTCCAGCTCTTCAAGGAGTTACTCAGTAGGATCCCCTGGGACATGGTCCTTGGGGACAAGGGAGCGGAACAGAGCTGGCAGATCTTTAAGGATGCTTTCCATAAAGCGCAAGAGCGCTCAGTCCCCAGAAGTAGAAAATCAGGCAGGGAAGGGAAGAGACCGGCGTGGCTGAGTTGAGGCAGATGAGGAGAAAGCTGAGGTACTCAACAACTTTTTTCCCTCAGTCTTCACCGATAACCGCTCTCCTCACCCCTCCTGGGTCATGGGACAGCAAGATGGTGACCAGGTGGATAAACCCCCTCCCACAGTAGAGGAGGATCAGGTTTGTGACCACCTGAGGAACCTGAACATTTATAAGTCTATGGGGCCTGATGAGATGCATCCCGGTGTCCTGAGGGAATTGGCTGATGTGGTTGCCAAGCCACTCTGCATGATATTTGAAAAGTCATGGCAATGAGAAGTCCCTGATGACTGGAAGAAGGGTGACATTGTGCCTATCTTTAAAAAGGGTAGAAAAGACGACCCTGGGAACTACCAACCTGTCAGCCTCACCTCTGTGCCTGGGGAGATCATGGAACAGAGCCTCCTAGAAGATCTGCTAAAGCACATGGGGTACAGGGAGGTGATTAATGGCAGCCAACGTGACTTCACCAGGGGCAAATCCTGTATGACCAACTTAGTGGCTTTCTATGATGGGGTGACCGCAGCAGTGGACACGGGTAAACCAACAGATGTGATCTATCTAGGCTTCTGTAAAGCCTTTGACACGGTCCCCCACAACATCCTCCTCTCTAAATGGGAGAGATATGGATTTGATGGGTGGACGGTACGGTGGAAAAGAAACTGGTAGATGGTCGTATCCAGAGAGTAGTGGTCAATGGCTCGAGGTCCAGATGGAGATCTGTGGCAAGTGGTTTTGCTCACGGGTCCATACTGGGTCCGGTGCTTGTTTAATATCTTCATCAATGATAGAGACAGTGAGGTCAAGTGCACCCTCAGCAAGTTTGCAGATGACACCAAGCCGAGTGGTGTAGTTACCACACTGGATGCATCCAGAGGGACCTGGAGAGGCTGGAGAAGTGGGCCTGTGAGAACCTCATGAGGTTCAACAGGGCCAAGTGCAAAGTCCTGCACCTGGGTCGAGGCAATCCCTGATTTCAGTACCTGCTGGGGGATGATGTGATTGAGAGCGGCTCTGCAGGAAAGGACTTGGGGTGCTGGTCGATGAGAAGCTCGACATGAGTTGGCAACTGACAATACTCCTCAGCTGTCCCACATCCCTCAGGACCTTGAACTCCACCAGTGCAGGACCACTGCAGCCCAGACTGCCTCCAATCTTAACTAATTTTATGAAGGAGCAAAACCAACAAACCATTGCAGTTAAAATGGATGGGCCATAGCATGTACAACTATTTGATGCTCTGTAGAATAATTAATTCTTAATGCACATTAGGTTTATAAACATCAACACTGTCCTGGTTTTGGGGTGGGATACTTAATTCTCTTTTAAGTAGCTGCAGCATTTTGAGTTCAATGTGAGAATACTCTTGATAACAATTATTTATAGTTGTTACCTAGTTAGTGTTTATGCTCAGCCGAGATAGAATTAATTATCTTCCCAACAACTACTGTTTCTCTAGATTTTGGTATGAGAAGAATGCTGGAAAATAACTGATGTTTTGGATTATGACTAAGGAAACCAAAGACTTTTCTCAATTTCCATGTTTTACAAGTGTAAAAAGCTGGAAGGAGCAGAGCCAGGACAGCTGACCAACAGAAGTATTCCATACCATAAACATCACACTCCATATAAAGTGGGGAGTTTGCCAGGGATGGGTTCTTTTCCTGATGGCTTCCATCCGTGGGGGATCCTGTCCATCCTTCTGCTCCTGTTTCCCGTTTGCTGTGTTTGTTGTTTCCTCAGAACAGCTACGCTCACAGTGTTCGCCTTCTGGCATTCACTGGTGGGAGCTCACATTCTATAATGATTATGGACTGAGTATAGCTTTGTGTATTTTATTAGTAGCAGTAGTATTAGCATTAATACCAAATTTTTTTATTTTATTAAAGTTGTTCCTATTTCGAAGGACAGGTCTTTCTTTCCTTTTGTTATTCTTCCCCCAGTTGGGGTAGCTGAGGGAACAACTGCATATAGTTTATAACCTGGATACAGGCTAAACATAGATAAACACAGGCTTACATACAAGTCAGAACTGAAAACCAAATCTATTGCAGTTGTCAGGTTCAATTATATATATAATACTGTCAGCTGCAGAAACAGAAACCTGTTAAGCTTTCACCAATTTGGAAATCATTAGGAATGCTTTGAATTGTGTTTTGAAGAAGGGTCGCAGGGAGGATCCAGGGAACTACAGGCCCATCAGTCTGACCTCAGTGCCAGGGAAAGTCATGGAGCAGGTGATCTTGAGTGCTATCATGAAGCACATGCAAGAGAACCGGGTGATCAGGCCCAGTCAACATGGGTTCACAAAAGGCAGGTCTTGCCAGACTAACCTGATCGCCTTCTATGACAAAGTGACTCGGCTGCTGGATGAGGGAAAGGCTGTGGATGGATCTTCCTGGACTTCAGCAAAGCCTTTGACACAGTTTCTCCCAGCATTGTGCTTGAGAAACTGTCACCTCTGGGCTGGACAGGTGCACACTCTCCTGGGTGGAAAACTGGTTGGATGGCCGGGCCCAGAGAGTGGTGGGAAATGGTGTGAAATCCAGCTGGAGGCCAGTGACAAGTGGGGTTCCCCAGGGCTCAGTGCTGGGTCCAGCCCTGTTCAGTGTCTTTATCAATGACCTGGATGAAGGCATCGAGTGCACCCTTAGCAAGTTTGCGGACGACACTAAGCTGGGTGGAAGTGTCGATCTGCTGGAGGGTCGGGAGGCTCTGCAAAGGGATCTGAACAGGCTGGACCGCTGGGCAGAGTCCAATGGCATGAGGTTTAACAAGGCCAAATGCCGGGTCCTGCACTTGGGGCACAACAACCCTGAGCAGCTCCAGACTAGTAGTCTGTCTAGAAAGCTGCCTGGAGGAGAGGGACCTGAGGGTGTTGGTTGACAGCGACTGAACATGAGCCAGCAGTGGCCCAGGTGGCCAAGAAGGCCAATGGCATCTTGGCTTGGATCAGAAACAGCGTGACCAGCAGGTCCAGGGAGGTTCTTCTCCCTCTGTACTCGGCACTGGTGAGACCGCTCCTCGAATCCTGTGTTCAGTTCTGGGCCCCTCACCACAAGAAGGATGTTGAGGCTCTGGAACGAGTCCAGAGAAGAGCAACGAAGCTGGTGAGGGGGCTGGAGAACAGGCCTTATGAGGAGCGGCTGAGAGAGCTGTGGTTGTTTAGCCTGGAGAAGAGGAGGCTGAGGGGTGACCTCATTGCTCTCTACAACTACCTGAAAGGAGGTTGTGGAGAGGAGGGAGCTGGCCTCTTCTCCCAAGGGACAGGGGCCAGGACAAGAGGGAATGGCCTCAAGCTCCACCAGGGGAGGTTTAGGCTGGCCATTAGGAAAAAATTTTTCACAGAAAGGGTCATTGGGCACTGGCAGAGGCTGCCCAGGGAGGGGGTTGAGTCACCTTCCCTGAGGGGTTTAAGGCACGGGTGGACGAGGTGCTGAGGGACATGGTTTAGTGTTTGATAGGAACGGTTGGACTCGATGATCCGGTGGGTCTCTTCCAGCCTGGTTATTCTATGATTCTATGATGGGATGAAACACTATTCCTGTAATTCATTAAAAAGTCCAGCAGAGTGGAAAGATCTCTTGATTTAAAATGCCACTGATCACCTAATCTTCTGGACAAGGATACATTAGGACACACCATCTCTTCAAATGTGCCGTTATTTAATTTCCACTGATAGAGATAGCAAATGGGAAGTTCTGTGTTGCTAGTACTTTGTCCCACTATAGTTGCATACTAGTTGTTGAAATGAGAGTACCATATTCTTAATGCTGACAGTCATAAAATATTCCAAAAGTGAATGGAGGGCTGTTTGAGAAAATTATCACCTCCTGAATTTGTGACAAAAGATATCGCATCTATCAGCTGAAGTCTGAAAGCAAAACCTTCCCTTCACTCCCCCCAGGATGTAAGCTTTTTTCTCCAAATTCTAGAGTACTTAGATAAAAGCATATGAACCTCTTTAATTGCCTAACACAAAAGGGATTTTGGAAGACATGGAAAATAAAGGATAACTATGGATCAAGAGGTCAAAATGGAATGTGTTGCCCTAGGTAACAAACCCCACTCATTGTAACAGGCCAAATCTACTCCACAGGGATAAATGGGTATTGAAAGGCAGGAGTGATTCTTGAGTCACTATCAAAAAGCCCATGCTGAATTACAGTTTAAAAGTCTTTCAAGCACAGCAAGATTAGCATCAGGTGCACATGAACAGAATTCAACTCCCTATTTGTTCCCCAGGGCTCAGTGCTGAGTCCAGTTCTGTTCGATATCTTTATCAATGATCTGGATGAGGGGATCGGGAGCTCCCTCAGTCAGGGAATGGCCTCAAGTTGTGCCAGGGGAGGGTTAGATTGGATACTGGGAAATATTCCTTCACAGAAAGGGTTGTCAAGCATTGGAACAGGCTGCCCAGGACAGTGGTGGATAATATGCTTATCCTGCAAGGCAGATGAAACAGATTGTTGTCCAATACCTAATTAACTCAGTGACACATGGGGTGAGGTGAAGGGTTCACAGTCAGATGTTGCTGCAATGCAGTCAGAAATACAATCACACACAGACACTGCCTCATACCTTTGTACCAAACTTCCCATCCCAAGTGGCATGCTGAGCCACTGGGTTCTGCTAGTGAGAACACAACAAACTTTGCCAAGGGCCACTTGGAATTCAATAACTGACTTAGTCTCACCTCATTCAGAATCACCAAGAGCATAAATCTGGCAGCTAGAATCATTTAGGTTAGAAAAGACCTTTCAGATCATCAAATCCAACCACTGACCTCACTGCCAAATCCACCACTAAACCATGTCCCTAAGCACCACATCTATTCTGCAATTCTTTCTTTTGGCTGTAGGAGGCAAAGTAGCCAGTGTTCACAAGATTATAGTTGAACTTCAGATTCTGTAAATGATGATTCAGCCTGTCCCAAGACTGAGATAAAACCAAAAATTATACATAGCTTTTGAACCTGTACCTCCTTAATAAATCAAAGCCAAGACTTTTGAAAATAACTAAGAAAAGTAGCAGAAATAACTTAAAAATGAAGTTATGGCCAAAAAAAAAAAAAAGCCACATCCATGGATGAGAATGATAGAAGACTGAGAAAAAGATATGTGGCTTCTTAAGTTGCTTTCATTCTGTTATCTTCTCATCTTTGTTGACTAAAAGGGATTAGTAAAAAACTTGCTTCTTTAATTTAAAGTTATTCGGAATTATTAAAAAAAAATCTGTTTTTAACCTAACTTTGAAAAATATCCACCATTATGAACCAAAAATACATCATAAGTTCTGCAACTGTAATGCATACTTTAATAAACTGAATCAATTTTAATGCAAAATATGTATAAATCACATATCCACCATAAGACAGTTTAACCAAAATAGTTTAAATGCTATTTTGTAAAGCACCACCTTAATAATCATAAACAAAAACAATCCAATAGAAACATTTTTAGTGGTATTTTTAACATAAAAATGTAAAAATCCAGAATCTAATAAAATACTGAACAGAGACGTAAAGGTACAGAGGACCTTGCTAGTAGAAAGAAATAACAAATATAAGACTAGTGAAATCTTTATTTGCAAGTATGTTTTGATCATAGAATCACAGAATAGTTTGGGTTGGAAGGGACCTTAAAGGTCATCTAGTTCCATGTCCCCTGCCATGGGCAGGGACACCTCCCACTAGCTCAGGTTGCCCAAGGCCCATCCAACACCTCCAGGGATGGGGCATCCACAACTTCCCTGGGCAACCTGGGCCAGGGCCTCTCCACCCTCATGGTGAAGAAATTCTTCCCTATGTCTAGCCTATATCTGCCCCTCTCCAGTTTATCACTGTTGCCCCTCATCCCATCACCACAAGCCTTTGTGAACAGTCCCTCCCCAGCTTTCCTGTAGGCCCCTTTCAGGTACTGGAAGGTCACTATATGATCTCCTCAGAGCCTTCTCTTCTCCAGGCTGAACAAGCCCAACTCTCTCAGCCTGTCCTCATACGGGAGGTGCTCCAGCCTTCAAATCATCTTTGTAGCCTCCTCAGGACCCACTGGAACAGCTCCATCTCCTTCTTATGTTGAGGACTCCAGAAGTGGACACAGGACCCCCAGATGGTTTGCAACGGTTTGTTGGTTTTGCTCCTTCATAAAATTAACTAATTGGAGTTAAGATTGGAGGCAGTCTGGGCTGCAGTGGTCCTGCACTGGTGGAGTTCAAGGTCCTGAGGGATGTGGGACAGCTGAGGAGTATTGTCAGTTGCCAACTCATGTCGAGCTTCTCATCGACCAGCACCCCAAGTCCTTTCCTGCAGAGCCGCTCTCAATCACATCATCCCCCAGCAGGTACTGAAATCAGGGATTGCCTCGACCCAGGTGCAGGACTTTGCACTTGGCCCTGTTGAACCTCATGAGGTTCTCACAGGCCCACTTCTCCAGCCTCTCCAGGTCCCTCTGGATGCATCCAGTGTGGTAACTACACCACTCGGCTTGGTGTCATCTGCAAACTTGCTGAGGGTGCACTTGACCTCACTGTCTCTATCATTGATGAAGATATTAAACAAGCACCGGACCCAGTATGGACCCGTGAGCAAAACCACTTGCCACAGATCTCCATCTGGACCTCGAGCCATTGACCACTACTCTCTGGATACGACCATCTACCAGTTTCTTTTCCACCGTACCGTCCACCCATCAAATCCATATCTCTCCCATTTAGAGAGGAGGATGTTGTGGGGGACTGTGTCAAAGGTTTTACAGAAGCCTAGATAGATCACATCCATTGGTCTATCCATTATTTTGATGCATAAATGAGATAAGAATTAATTATTGAGGAAAAGCTACAATATAAAGCAAGATTAAAACTAAATACATGAAGTTGAGCTTTTTTAGCTACCTGATTTAAATTACTAAAATTAGTTATTTTATTTAAATCAAACCACTCTTGTTTTCACAGTATGCACTAGTACCAATGGTGAAGGAATGAGTGCAAAGAATGTCTCCAGAAACTGAGGAGTCTCTTCCCAGTCAAAACCCATTCAGCGTTATTAGGAATTAAATATAGTGGTCAAGGCAAATTTGTTATTAGGCACACAAAGATCTGATTAGTCAGGATTTAGTTTTATTTTTGCTTCTTGACAAAATATCTTGCATTCAGGATGTAAAGAATTCATAATCATATGCTCACCTACTTCCCCCCCTTGGTTTTTTGTGAATATTCAATATGTATTAAAAGTCATACACAGAACATGCATTAAGACATGCAGCTGTAAGTGATACTACCACTGTCAGGTCTGTCATTGACTGTAATGTTGGTGCTTTGGTGATACCTGCAATACTGAGACCAGTACTGTACGATAAACCAACATCAATGGTTATTTTAATAGAAGGCTAGTGCATTGGGTTTATGTGGCAAGATCTTTGCTAGCAGGAGGGCTGCAGAGGTGGTTTCTGTGAGAACACACCAGAAGGTGCCCCCATGTGGGACAGAGATTGTTCCAGGCTGCTCCAAGACGTGAGAACACACCAGAAGGTGCCCCCATGTGGGACAGAGATTGTTCCAGGCTGCTCCAAGACGGACCCGCTGCTGGCCAAAGCTGAGCCCATCGGTGACAATGGTAGCGCCTCTGGGACAACCTGCTTAAGAAGGGGTAGAAACTGCTGTGCAGCAGCAGCTGGAGAGAGGAGTGAGAATGTGCAAGAACAGCCCTGCAGACCCCAAGGTCAGGGAAGAAGGAGGGGAGGAGCGGAGATTCCCTTGCAGCCTGTGGGGAAGACCATGGTGAGGCAGGTTGATCCCCTGCAGCCCATGGAGGTCTGTGGTGGAGCAGATGTCCAGCTGCAGCCTGGGGAGGACCTCATGCCAGAGCAGGTGGATGCATCTGAAGGAGGCCATGACCCCATGGGTAGCCAGTCTTAGAGCAGGACCTGTGACCGCATGGGGGACCCACACTGGAGCACTCTGTCCCTGAAGGACTGCATCCCATGGAAGGGACCCATGCTGGAGCAATTCAAGAAGAACTGCAGCACCTGGGAAGGGCTCACATTGGAGCAGTTTGTGGAGGACTGCCTCCTACGGGAGTGACCTCACACTGGAACAGGGGAAGAGGTTGAGGAGGAAGGAGCAGCTGAGACAGTGTGTGATGAACTGACTGCAACCCCCCATTCCCTGTCCCCCTGCGCTGCCTGATAGAAGAGTCTGGAGTGAAGTTGAGCCTGTGAAGAAGGGAGGGCTGGGGGGGAGATATTTTAAGTTGGTTGTTTTGTTTTGTTTCTTCCTTATCCTGCTCTGATTTGATTGGTAGAAAAATGAATTTTCCCCAGTCAAGTCTGTTTTGCCTATGAGGGTAACTGGTGAATGATCTCCCTGTCCTTATCTCAACCCATGAACCTTTTTGTTATATTTTCTTTCCCCTGTCCAGTTCAGGAGGAAGAGTGATAGAGAAGCTTGGTGGGCACCTAACATCCATCCAAGGTCAACCCAGCACAGACTTCCCTTCTAAACTGCATACTTGCCATGATAAATAGACAGTTTTGTAGAGGTCTAATCAGCTAACATCTGGTGTCTGAATGTTTTACGTTTAAAAACTCTTAATGCAATTTTTATTCAGGAAGAATATATTCAGTGATCCTATTTTGCACGTACAACATTTATTGCTATTAGGTGCTGCAGAAGAAAGTTAAAATTAATTACTTCAGTGACTTAAACGGTATTGGTAGTTGCCTGGCCCAGAAAGATTTGTAATGTACTTAATTGTCGTGGTTGGGGTGGCCAACAACACGTAGAAGTTATGAGCAAAAGGACATCTTTATTGGTTTTACAAGAATTTTTATACCCTTTCTGGGAGCATGTGTTCATATATGATTGGTTTAGCCAAAGACCAACAGTTCAAAATTGGATGAGACTCTGTTGTAACTTCATAACTGGATGATTCCTCCTGCAGCCTGGCAGCTTCTTAACCATGTTTACTCAGCTCCTCTTGGCACTTTCCAGCTTCATCAAGGATACACGGGTATCTGTTCAAGGCCAACATTAAGCTCACATTCCGATCCCTTGGAGCAGCCGAGGTTTCCCATGCTTACTGACAATGCAAGACTGAGGATGAATGTTGCATAGTTAAAGCTGTAGACTACTTTGTAGAAAGTTGCACTGTAAATCTTCACATGCCTATACAGAAGAGTAATGGTAAAACCCTTGTTACTAATGCCTTATTGTAGATACTTTACAGGAATTTCATCATTCTCAACTTATTTTAAATAATTTAAGGAAACTGAGTATTCAAACAAAGAGTTCTTCAGACTACGAGTGAGATGCTTAGCCATTGCCTCTCCTATAATAACAGAAAGGTGCTGATAAAAGATACACAAAAGACATGAAAGAATCACCCCTGCCCAAAAAAGAGGAAAACAGGCAAGGACAGAAAAAGAAATTGAAGGCAGCTGTAGTGAGTATCTGACTTCAGCAGTGCTTATTTGGAATTTGTTCTAAAATTTTAAAGTGGAGAATCTATTCATGATTTCTGGAAGTAAATCCATGGATGTTCTTGTATCTGGCCACCCTTTAGTGATTTGGTTGAAGGTGAAAAATATTAAATAAATGTGAAAACAAAACATTATCTTACAATAAGTATGAATTTTAGTGTTGTGAGCACTGAATGACAAATAGCTACACAGCATGATGCTTCAGCTTATGCCATGTAATCATAAAGCTTGAGGAAACCTAGGAATTACAGGAGGGAGTGAGGAAGAGAAAAGACCACTGTCATTTAGACCGCTTCAGATATCTAATGTCTCGGAGACAACAGACTGTAACTGTACTCAACAACTGAAGGAAACAAAAATCCCCAACAAAACAGACCTCATCTGAAGTATTGTGTCCAGTTCTGAATCCTCAACATAAGAAGGAGATGGAGCTGTTGGAACGGGTCCAGAGGAGGCTACAAAGATGATCTGAGGGCTGGAGCACCTCCCGTACGAGGCCGGGCTGAGAGAGTTGGGGTTGTTGAGCCTGGAGAAGAGAAGGCAGTGGGGAGACCTTAGAGCAGCTTCCAGTGCTGAAAGGGGCTTCAGGAAAGCTGGGGAGGGACTGTTCACAAAGGCTTGGAGTGACAGGATGAGGGAAAATGGGGATAAACAAGAGGGGCAGATTTAGACTGGACAGAAGGAGGAATTTCTTCATCGTGAGGGTGGGGAGGCACTGGAACAGGTTGCCCAGAGCAGTGGTGGCTGCTCCATCCCTGGAGGTGTTCAAGGCCAGGTCGGATGGGGCCTTGGGCAGCCTGATGCAGTGGGCTGTCCCTGCCCATGGCAGGGGGTTCAAACTGGATGGACTTTAAGGTCCCTTCCAACCCAAACTATCCTATGAAAACCAAACCAAAAAGCACACCTGCGAGGAGGACATATTTCACCTGAACACTTTGGGCACAAAAAGCAAGAGCACACAAAAAATGAGCTCTTTTAAAGATGAATAGGGTTCAGTTATTTAAACTGTATTAAAGTAAAATAAGAATAGTTACTTTACTGAGACTGCAAAGGTCAGTTTAGAGATTCAGAAAAATGAATGCTTATTCAGAAGTTCCTCATACACATTCCCAAGTGGCACATGCAACACTTATTTAGGCTAATAAGAGTGAAAGGTAAATGTATATTGGAATACGTACCTTGGACCCAAGACATTTTCAAGTAAGTTATATCTCTAACAGTTAAAAGTGAAAAAAGCATGCATAGCTTCACACTGATATGTGATACCTTCAAAGAAAAAAAAGAAATCCTAATGAATTGTGCTGGTTTTGGCTGGGAGAGAGTGAATTTTCTCCATGGTAGCTGGTATGGGGCTGGTTTGGATTTGTACTGGGAACAGTGTTGATAACAGGGATGTTTCAGCTCTTGCAGAGCAGTGCTCACCCAGAGCCAAGCCCTTTCCTGCTCCTCACCCCACCAGGGAGCAGGCTGGGGTGCACAAGGAGATGGGAGGGGACACAGCCAGGACAGCCGACCCAAGGGATATTATTGCTGACTGTCCAGAGAACAGAAAAGAATAGGATTATTTAGGTTGGAAAAGACCTTTCAGATTGAGTCCAACTGATGACCTCACACTGCCAACTCCATCACTGAGGAGAACTATTAAACATTCTGAGGGCCTGAAAGGGTCAAAAACAGAATAGTGAAAGCCAAAAGCCTGGAGAGCAATATTCTGTCTGGCCTGAAAGGGTCAGGAACAGAATATCATGCCAACAACAAAAGCTGCTCCTCCTGAAAGGGAGGACGTGGACTATCAGGGCTCTTGGCAACATGCTTAGTTTCTCATCATTCCAGGGCCCAAGTTAAATATATTTCAAGAACACCTGCACGTCTAAGATAAGACCAGCACAAACAGAAGAATGTGTGAATCCTTGGACAGACACGTAGTCCCTCACTTGTAGAACTTGCAGAACTTGTATTCTCACGGTAAGAATAGCGGTAATGTAAACAGCGCACTCAAGCTTGGTAGGAACTGACAAGCTCTCCCAGGAGAGTATAAAAACTCTGGTTGAGGAATAAAGAATTGCTACTTGCCACCAGAGCAGTAGTCCGTCTGTCTCTCTAAGACGTCCCTGTGAGCTGGTCTCTGTCATTTGGTGCCGAAACCCGGGATACTCGGTTGCTAAAGGACAGGACGTCGCTCGCCTTCACGAGCCGCGGTTGGTGAGTTGAAAACGAGGGCGAGGACAAGGGATTTTGAGGCAGACGACAAAAATGGGAATTGCTTTGAGTAATGAACGTAATATTTTTGCAAGTATGTTAAAGTCCCTACTTTGTGCTAGGGGGGTAAAAGTTACAAGAAAACAAGTTGATCATTTTTTAGATTTCGTACAAGAAGTTTGTCCATGGTTTCCTAAAGACAGTACAATTAATATTGAAACTTGGAATAAGGTAGGAGATAAGATTCAAAGCTATTATACTATTCATGGGCCTGAAAAGGTCCCTATTGACGCCTTCACCTTGTGGTCTCTGGTTAAAGAATGTTTAAGAGGAGACACAGGTGATGAAAAGTGGGTAAGAGAAACGCGCTCCTCCATTAAACGACTGTATCCTTCGCTTCCCCGTTCTAAGTCTCTGGATGCTTTTCCTTCTTCGGCCCCCGCCGCCCCCCCCCCACCCCCCCGGGGTCCCGGAGCTCTGCTCCGGCCGCTCGCCACCACCACTGCCGCCACGAAACCAAGCAGTTTCAGCGTTACAGAAGGGCCTGTTAACAGATACGATAAGAAGTGGCTCAATTACCTACAACAGCAGCTGGGATCATTTACCTGTCAAGCACAGCTGGTAGCTGCTGCCCTGACTGTAATCTGGGACAGAAATACGTTCTGTCAGAGACGCGGCAAAGAGACATTTTAAAAGAGACTGCCACACGCAACGCCAGGAGAGAGGGCCTAAAATCTGCCCTCGGTGTAGAAAGGGCAAACATTTTACCAGTTGGTGTAAATCAAAATGGGATAAGAACAGGACAGTATTGTCAGAAAACCAGGAGCAAAGCATGGTTCGGAGGAGCGTACCGACACAAATGCCTCCGCAGCAAGCAGCAGCTCTCACCTCAGAGCAAGAACCAGAGGCAGCACCGAGATAGACGTGATCACCACCCTCGCAGTGGTGCTGCAATCGTCTGCACTTCACACAATACCACGGAACGTAAAAGGACCATTGGAGGGTGGCTTTACTAACTTGTAATTAGAATGATTGTCAATAATTCGATTGGGAATCTTTGTTTTACCTGGGGTCATTGATGCAGGCTGTACTGGAATGATTTAAGCAAGAGTATGGATGCTGTCTCCACTAGTGTTATGAACACCATTTCCACTAGTATTAATACCAAAGGATAGCTGGATAGTGTATTTAATTTTATTCAAAGCAGCTGTGTTCCAAGCTGACTCTGTAGAGCATGGCTCACAAGGATTTGAGTCCATTAGAATCCCTGAAATACATTTGGCTTAGTCCCTATAAACTCAGCCTCTTATGTTGAAATGTAGTGTAACCCTTAGTTGTGCACGTTCCACTAATCTTGTGGGGGAGAGATGTGTTAAATGCAATGGGAATAGACATTGGAATCATGAACGAGTGAAAAATTGGGTACATTTCAAAATTTAGTGGAAGAGCAAATAGATCACGGGCATACAGTCCCATTTAATAGTCCTTGGAACATACCCGTATTTGTGATAAAAAAGAAATCTAGAAAATGGCATTTATTACATGACTTTTCTAGACAAACTACAAGAGACCCTAGATAAGCAAGCAGACAATATCACCGCTAGATAAGTGTTGCTTAAACGATCAGCCTAAAAGAATGCAAAGATGGACTTAGTGCATTGTTAATTGCATGATCACCTGTTACAAAGATTGCTTGTTTTACCAGAATTGACTGATGCCGACTTTATGAGAGCGATGCAAGTAATAGCTTGAATGCCTACGCCTCCTGACTTTATATCAAAGGGCACTAGAATCATTCAACTGATTTGTTTTTCAGCAGTTGTACCCCATGAAGAGACAGAGGCTGTGGTTCAACTGACCACTCCGTGATTCTATCAATACAGAAACTACAAAAGACTACCATAAGTGAAATATTTGTTAGACAATCGATATAAGCCTTATTAGATAATGCATCTACGTATTTTAAGTGTTGTATGTTCCCGGTACCGTGTGTAATTTAAATATCCGTAACATGGAAAAATTTTGGATCCAATAGTAATAACCAACATCGTATGACTGTATTCGGCTAGCTGAGAAATGAGTGGTCGTGTGTGTGTTTGAAGCGCTTCAAACATTTGTAAGACTTAAAAATTGGTTTTGATTAACCTTGAAAATATATCTCTGGGACCTTTCAATCTCAAATGTCCACTAAGCCGGCAAACAGGTAAATTTACCTGGAGATCTTTGGAATGAAAGGCTTCAGAAGGAAAAGTTTTAAAATACCTAGTAAAAGGAAAAGTTTTAAAATACCTAGCAAAACATGCAGCTGTATGTGTGTGAGTGCCCCCCCCACCCCCCGCCCTCCCACCCTTCTCCTTCCTTTCTAAATTTTTTTTTCTTTCTTTCAGCTTTGCAGCAGTCTAAAGGAGTTAACGGTGTTATCTTTCTAGGAAAATGTTGTGAGAACGCTCTGCATTCCAATGTTGCTTGTCAGCAATTGCTGGGTCCTAGTGCAGACAACATTTAGGGATAATTGAGGCAATAATAGACGAAAATTCAAAAGCTTCATTACAAATTATTGAGTGGATAGTTTACCACATTAACCCCAAAAACCATACTCACTAAATTTGAAATGATTACAATGATAATCACCGAGGGAAGAAAAAGAAGTGTTCAGTTATTAGGCTAAGGCTCAACAATCATTTATATCCCAATGACAAATGAATATGCTAAGTGCTGCATAGCAAATATTTTGAATTTATAAGTAGATCTAATAGATTATCCAGAAAGTATTGACATCCATTTACCAAGTCATGGCATTATTGAACCATCTACTTCTCCATGGAATTCTCCTATATTTGTAGTGAAAAAGAAAATAGGGAAATGGAAATTGTTACAGGATCTTCGGGCAGTAAATAAGACTATGCACCCTATGGGAGCTTTGCAACCTGGACTACCTAGCCCTGTGGCAATACCAGCAGATTATCAAAAAATAATAATTGACTTGAAGGACTGTTTTTATACCATATTGCTAGATCCTGATGACTGCCAAAGAATTGCTTTTAGTGTTCCTTCTATTAATTACAGTGAACCTATGGACCGCTATCAATGCAAAGTTTTACCTCAAGGTATGGCTAATAGTCCCACTTTATGTCAGAAATTTGTAAACAAAAGCCTTGAACAAACTAGATTGTGTTTTCCAACATTAATTTGCATTATGGATGATATTTTGCTGGCTGCTGAATCTGTGGAATTACTGACAGCAGCCTATTCTCACATGGAACAACAATTAGAGCGAAATGGGCTGAAGATAGCCCAAGATAAAATACAGCGAACCTTTCCCTTCAAATACCTAGGATTTCAATTGTATCCTAAGTATTTTGCACCACAGAAAATTGCTCTTTCAGTACGACATCTAACAACCTTGAATGATTTCCAAAAACTTTTAGGTGACATTAATTGGATACGGCCGTTTCTGAAACTCACCACTTCAGACCTCAGCCCTTTATTTAAGTTATTGGAAGGAAACCCTGACCCTAATTCCCCTCGTGGCTTGACTGAGGAAGCCTCTCAAGCCTTGACAAAAGTAGAAAAGGCCATGACAGATGCGAGATTAAATTATGCTGACATAAATAAGCCTTGGGAATTAATTATTCTTCCCACTAAATTATCTCCTACAGGAGTATTGTATCAGGATGAAATCCTCTGTTGGATTCATGGCCGTCATGGTCAGAATGTTGTCTTAAAATCGTACCCCCATAAAGTTGCAGAGTGTGTGCAACAAGGTCGAAAACTAAGTATAACTTATCTTGGAAAAGAGCCAGTAAAAATAATCTTGCCTTATAAACCTGATCAAATTACATGGTTGCTCAATATGATGGATGACTTCGCCTTATCCCTTGCAAATTTTCCAGGAGAAATATCTAACAAGTACCCATTAAACAAATTACTCAGTTTTGCAACATATCACTCTATTGTTTTTCCCAAAATTGTAAAACAGGCACCTTTACAGGATGCTTTGACTGTATATACCGACGGATCTTCAAATGGTCGTGCTGTACTATTAGCACCGCCTGATCATTTTGTTTGGATTTTACAGGATGTTTCTGCACAAATGGCTGAACTATATGCTGTTTACCAGGCATTACTAAAATATGCGCAACCTTTGAACATTATTACTGATAGTTTGTATATTGTACAGGCTCTGTGTATGCTTGAAACAGTACCAATGATACATTCTAAGGTAACTTTCATTCAACAGCATTTAAGTCTTATACAGTCCCTGTTGCTGCAAAGGGACTGCCCGGTTTTTGTGGGGCACATTCGTAGTCATTCTAACCTGCCTGGTCCTATGGCACAAGGCAATCAATTAGCTGATGATCTGACAAAACCGCAAGTATATAATATATGTAAGGCTAAACAACTCCATGAATTACATCACTTATCTGCCCGTACCTTAAGAAAAATGTGTAATATTACACGAGAACAAGCACGATTGATCGTTAAAGATTGCTCCTCTTGTGCTCCATTACTGCCTGCCCCTCACTACGGCGTTAACCCTAGAGGCTTGTTGCCTAATGATTTATGGCAAATGGACGTTACTCATATTCCAGCTTTTGGGAAACTTTCGTATGTTCATGTCACCATAGATACTTTTTCACATTTTTCCGTTGCATCTGCTCTGTCAGGGGAGAAATTATCGCACGTATGTACACATTTACTTCATTGCTTTAGTGTTATGGGGATTCCGAAAACGATAAAAACTGACAACGGCCCTGCCTACATTAGTCAAGGATTCAAAACCTTTTGTCAACAATTTTCTATTCAACACAAGACAGGCATTCCGTATAACCCGCAAGGACAAGGCATAGTTGAGAAATACAATCACCTTTTAAAAACTCAAATTAATAAACTAAAAAGGGGGACATGGGGAATAAAGGATACCCCATTTTCCTTATTATCACATGCCTCATTTGTTCTGAATTTTTTAACATTGGATGAAGATGGTCAGTCTGCTGCTGACAGACATTGGGATTATAAAAATAACAATAAGCCTGAGATATATTGGAAAGATCCAATGGATGGAAAAATACGTGGTCCTGATCCGGTACTAATCTGGGGCAGAGGGTATGTTTGTGTTTTTCCAACAGATGAAACCTCACCCCGGTGGATTCCGGAACGGTGCGTCCGACATGCCAAAAACAAAAATGGGAAAACTGCGGAGACAAATGAAAAGACTGTCGTTGAGCAGAGACTGGGAGACGGGGATCCGGCTGTTAGCAATGTTGCTGAGTACCCTATGGCTGATACAACACGGATGTAAGGCAGAAACCTATTGGGCTTTTGTCCCCAATCCTCCTGTTATCCATCCAGTCACAGGGGAAGAACCAGTGGACATACCTGTATACAATAATCAGACTATATTTATGGGACAATATTCTGATAAACATATTATGGCCTTTTCAGCAAACTTTAACTTTTCTGGAAAAATAGATGGAAATCCAATGTGTTTTCAGACTAATTGTACTGAATTACTGTGTGAAGAAGTGATTGTTCAGGAAGACTGGGACAGTAATGTGTCGGCAGGGATTCATTGGGCTTTAGATTTTTATTATCCAAATCTTACGAATGGAAGTAAAGGTTCTGGAGTACCCCCGCCGCATATTCCCCCATGTCGAAATTTATCTCCTCCACAGATGGATTTTGCACCATCTTGGAGAGTGTGTCACGCTAATGAAACAACATGTTCAAATACATCTCTATGTGACTGGAATATAATTAATAAACAATTGCGGCCAATAAATTTAGTTTCTGGAATATGGACAAAAAATAATCGTACATTCTATTCTAATTTATGGAAGGCTGTTGCCGCCATGGGAAAAGTTAAGGCAAAAACCCTAAATATTACATGGACTCAAATAGGATTGGTATGGGCAATGGGAGAGACACAAAATGTCACTGAGTTTTATATGCGGGCTTGTGTTCCAGAACCTTATGCGTTCCTAAGTGGAATGTTGACCATTATTAATAATACAGTTAATTGTACTAACTGTCAAATTTCCAATTGCATAAACAGCACTAGTGATTCTTTCTTATTGGTAAAACAGCCTGATTATGTATATTTACCTGTCGATCTATCGCAAAACTGGTATGCGGATAGAGGATCAGAAATATTAGAAAAGGCAACGCAGCAACTCGTACACGGGCATAAAAGAATGATTGGACTAATAATAGCAGGAATTGCAGCCTTAATTACTGCTATTACTGTAACAACAGTAGCCTCCATTTCTTTGGCCACAAGTATTCAAACAGCCACATATGTCAATGAGCTATCAATAAACATATCAAAGGCATTCCAAAATCAAGTCAATTGGGATGAGAAAATTGAACTACGTTTGAATTCGCTTAAAGATACTGTTGATATTATGGGGAGACAATTGCAGATCTTAGCAACTCGAGAATCCCTTTTGTGCCATGCAGAGTATCGTACTATTTGTGTAACTCCAGTGGAATATAATTGCACTGTATTCTCATGGCAGAAAATCCAAAATCACTTACAAGGCATTTGGGATAATGCCAATACTTCTTTGGACCTGGACGAATTGAGGCAACATATTCAAGATATGTTAAATTCTCATAAGATAGATCTATCTGTAGCTGAACAGACAGAAACTTTTGTCAATGCTTTAAAATCTGCTTTTCCGTCTTTTGAATCTTTCAAACAAGGAATTTTCGGCCTGATAATAATTGCTGTTGTAATCTTGTTGGGACTACTTGTCTGTCCATATGTACTAAGACTTATCATAAAACAATTCCGACAAGTAATAGTAGATTTGAGAAAAATTAAATTGGAACATATTAAGGACAAGCCAATACCACTTTCAATTTAACAAATAAAAAAGGGTGGAATGAGGAGAACTATTAAACATTCTGAGGGCCTGAAAGGGTCAAAAACAGAATAATGAAAGCCAAAAGCCTGGAGAGCAATATTCTGTCTGGCCTGAAAGGGTCAGGAACAGAATATCATGCCAACATCAAAAGCTGCTCCTCCTGAAAGGGAGGACGTGGACTATAAGGGCTCTTGGCAACACGCTTAGTTTCTCATCATTCCAGGGCCCAAGTTAAATATATTTCAAGAACACCTGCAGGTCTAAGATAAGACCAGCACAAACAGAATAATGTGTGAATCCTTGGACAGACACGTAGTCCCTCACTTGTAGAACTTGCAGAACTTGTATTCTCACGGTAAGAATAGCGGTAATGTAAACAGTGCACTCAAGCTTGGTAGAAACTGACAAGCTCTCCCAGGAGAGTATAAAAACTCTGGTTGAGGAATAAAGAATTGCTACTTGCCACCAGAGCAGTAGTCCGTCTAGTCTCTCTAAGACGTCCCTGTGAGCTGGTCTCCGTCACATCACTAAACCATGTCCCTAAGCACTACATCCACATGTCTCTTAAATCCCTCTGGGGATGGTGACTCCACCACTATCCTGGGCAGCCTGGTCCAATGCTTGACAACCATTTCCATGAAGGAATATTTCCTGATATCCAGTCTGAACCCCCCCTGGCACAACTTGAGGCCATTTCCTCTCATCTCATCCCTTGTTATTGGCAGAAGAGACCAACATCCGCCTCACCTCGACATCCTTTCAGGGAGCTGCAGAGCGCGATGAGGTCTCCCCTCAACCTCATCTTCTCCAGACTAAAGTTCCCTCAGCCACTCCTCAGAACCCTTGTTCTCCAGCCCCTTCCCGAGCTCCGTTGTCCTCCTCTGGACACGCTGCAGCTCCTCAAGGTCTTTCTTGCAGTGAGGGGCCCAAAACTGAACCCAGGATTTGAGGTGTGGCTTCAACAGCGCTGAGTACAGTGGCACATGTGGTGAGATCACCCCAACATGTGCTGATGGGGGTCAGGTGGGCCGTATAAAAGAGCTCGCAAGGAACCAAGCAGGCTGGCTCTCACTCCCATGCTCTCTCTCTCTCTCGCCCATCACTTTGATCAGACCAGCCTGGACCACGTGACCTGGAAGAAGCTGCTGCTGCGACCACATGTTCCCAAGGAACTGCCGCTGCCATCAATGTGGTGACTTATTTCCTTTTCCATTCTCTCTCTTTCTCTCTGTTTCCCTCCCGTTACCTTACGGTGCGTGTGTCGGATCAGATCCAAGTGACCTTGGCTGCGTTCAGGGATCAGATATTTATGTTTGCTGAAGCCAGAATAAATATTGCTTTTGATTTTCACCCTGGGAGTGACCTTGTTGGCCTCTGGATCACCGCATGGATAAACAAACTCCCCCCCCGCAGTCAGGCCTGGATGCGAGCGTGTGGCTCGGGGGTCCGGGGTGGGACATTTCTGGCACAGCGAGAAGGATTAATCTGTTTGCAATGGCAACAGGCTGAAAGAAAATTGTGATTTCTGGCATGGTTATGATGGCTCCCTGGGAACCCTCTTTCTATTGCTGCCACTTGTCTTTAGCATTGTTGGTGATACTTAGAGCCCTGGCAGCAGCCACATGGGTGGCTGCTGAGAAAGGGAAGCTGGAGAGACTTAAAATTGAAAGAGAAGTGGAAGCACTGAATGTTAGGGTCCAGAATCTAAGAACGAGACGGCACGGCAAGCTGGTACAAAAATAAAGTACAGAATTTATTCTCTTGCGCAAGAGGTTAAAAACCAGACTGGCTGCCAGGGATGCTCTTCAAGGGGAGCGACCCCGGCTGTACCTGTGGAGTTACATTTATAGTAAAAGCAGGCACATACAAAATTGTTAGTTGCAATCTTATTGGCTGGTCTAGGGGTACATTCGGTGTATTCGTGTTACATTCTGATGGATTCCAGCAATCTCTTATTGTCTGTGTATTCTTATTCCAGGGGCGTGTATGCAGCACCCTCCCATCCGAGCATCATCTCAGGGGGCGGAGATGTGCCAGCAGCTTCCAGCCCAGCCGCCCCCTGCCAGAATGGCTTTCACATTCCTTCCTTTTCTTTGCTTAAGGACCCTTACAGTCCCCCCTTTTCTTTGGGACTGAGTCAATTCTTTGACTCTTCGTCCTCGGTATAGAGGGGGCTGTCTCCGATTCGATCCTGCACGAACCTCATGAGGGCGTTTATCAGGCATGGTCCTATTAGCAATAGTAATAGAAGCAATATGAGGGGTCTTGCTAGCGCTGTTATGAGTGACGTTAGCCAGGGAGACCAATTAAACATATGCTCGTACCAAATTCCACATTCTTGTCTTTCTTTTCCATGTCTAATAACCTTTTACTGTTCACTGACAACACCAAAATGCACATTGGAACACTATACAGGTTAACAAAACTGATAGTCCCAATGCTACAACGCTGAGAAAAGATTGTTTCAACCAGGGCAAGTTTAGGAGCTAGACTGATTGGTCAAATTGGAACAACTCATGCCCTCAAAGTCAGAAAATTACTTATGGTATCTTAGTAACAGATAATCAATTTCAGTTTTATTTTCTAAAACTGATGCTAGTTTCAACATTTGAGGCCTCCAAGGCTCGGGGTATAATTGAGGCTCCTTGCATACTTACAAATACATCTCTTTCAATTATTATAATTCATGGGCACGGCTACTCCTGGTGTTAAAAGGAAGCCAGTGTAGTTTCAGATTTATATGACAGTTTTGACAACCACGTGTAGTTTCCAAAGGTTTGAATGCTTGCGGGGATTCCCAAAATACATGGAACACTGGAAAAATGGCGTTTAAACAAAAGGCCACACTACTGTATGTTATACGAGCAAGTTTCCCCAAATGTTTACAGAGGCATCCGACCTATGGGAAAATAAGGCTCCTCTTAATGGACACATTAACAATAATATTACAGCTCACTTTAGTTAGCCTTAATTTTTAAAGGTGTTAAGCGTTCTGTTGCCTACTGACTGGTAGGTGATTTTCTTCACTTGATCCAAGTTCTTCCATCCCGATTGCTGCCAAGGCTGTTAGCAATACTTCATATGGCCCGTTCCACTGTTCTCCCGGTGGTTTTCCTGTAGGATCTTTAACAGAAAACTCATCCCCGGGTGTAAAGGGACGTACAGATTGATCTTAAACCTCTACGCCATGCAGCTTGGTTTTTTTTTATTTTGTTTGTTTCTCAAACAAGTTCAGCTAGTTTTGTTAGCTGATTAGACAAATTCTCACCTAATTCTGTGAGATCTTCTCCTGTACACTGCAACTGGTATACAGGGCTAATACTTTACTTCCATTATTTCAGAACCCAAGCAAGGCCAAAGGAAGTGCTCGATGCCAACATAGATTGGCTTCTTGTCAAATTTTTAGCTGAGCTGATTGCTGTTTTATCAGCAACAATCTGATGATTCACTTTCTCCACCTGGCCTCTGGCCTGTGGTCAGTACAGAGAATGTAACTGCCAATCAGTTCTTAAAATTTCACTAATCTTTTTACCATTTTAGCACAAATGTGTACCTCTACCTGGCAATATTGCTGCAGGCACTCCAAACGAGGTATAATCTCAACCAACAATACTCTTGTGACTTCTGCTTTACTTGTCCTGCAAGGGAAAGCTTCTGGCCAACCTGAGAAAGCATCTGTTAATGCTAATGAATACCAGTGCGCCCCCCGCTTTATTGGGAGTTCAGAGAGATCTATTTGCATTCCTATTATTCATACCCCAAAGGGTTTGTTTTCTTTTCCTGCCATATTGATAATCAATTTTCTATCTTCCCTTGAATATTTATCCAATTTTAAATCAGAATCAGGGATTTGAAGTCTGGAATCAAAGCAGATATTACTTCTGCCTTTTTCTGCGGCCATCCTGGCCTCAAAATCTCCTGCCAATTTGTTACCAATTTTCCGGCCAGTATTACCTCTCTGGTGACCTTTGTAGTGTGTGATAGCCACTTCTCCTGGAAGATATACAGCTTCCAGCAGCTTTAGGATTTCTGCTGCATGTTTAATGTGTTTTCCTTGGGCAGTAAGGAGTCCTTGCTCTTTCCACATAGCACCATATAGCATCGTGAGCATGCACCACTCCAAAGACGTCCTTTTGCTAATTCCAGTGCTTGAGTTAAGGCGATTATTTTGGCTTTCTGGGCTGATGTTCCTGGGGTAATGGTCTGGCTTCTATCACTTCTCTGGTGGTAGCCACTGCATATCCAGCCTTGCGATGTCCTTGCTTCACGAAGCTGCTTCTGTCAGTGTACCAGGAATCTTCCACATATCACTGGTTCTGAAGCAGCTCCCCTAAGGAAAGATGCTGGATTCACAGTGTTAGTGGTGATTATATCCACATCTTGATCTAGAGGGGGAAAGCCAGTGACCTTTCTGCCCCAACACCGCTGAGACTGTGTGTGACACCATGGCAGTGGTTTTTGGCCCATAGTGAATTCTCGGGCTTCTTGTGTATTCAGAACTACAGCTGCATCTGCCCGTAGGCATCCAGGCCATCCAACTGTCTGGAGAAGTAGGCTGCAGCCCTTTTTGCAGGGGCCTGGCTGCTGTGTCAGCACCTCTAGGGCCATCCCCTGTCTTTCGTGAGCTTGAATTGTTCAAATGCCCTTTTTGCCTCCCAGTCCAACCAATTTTGATGACCCCATTGGATATTCTTTCAATGGTTCATACAATGGTTTCACTAAGAGTCCATCCATAAACACCAACCTGTCATTCCCAGAAAGGTTCCGAGTTCCTTTACCATTCCTGGCATGAGTGTACAGCAAATAGCTTCCTTTTGGGCTGTCTGTGTCCTCTGGAGATCTCGAATCCAAGGTAAGTAAGTTGTCACTGCATAGGCTGGGCCTTCTGCTGAAACACCCGATACCTGCTCAGTCCAAAAGTTCAATAGACTTACGGTCCGTTGCTCGCAGTCTTTTTCTGTTTGTGTAACTCTCAGGAGGTCACATACTGCAGCAGGGTTCCAGTCCCACGTTTCCAGGTCTCGTGCCAGCTGGTTCTCAAAAATAGTTCAGCTGTTCTCAATACTTTGAGGCAATACTGTTCAGGTTAGTTGTGTTTCACTAACAGTTTCAGGGTTTTCCTATTCAAAGGCAAATCACCTTTTGGCTTTCTTCAGCCAATATCAAGCAGAAGAAGGCATCCTTCAAATCCAGTACGGTAAACCACAATTGATCTTTTAATTGGTTGGCAAGGTACAGGGATTTGCTACCACTAGATGTAGCTTTTATCTAGTTTCTTTACAGGAAATATTGGAGCATTATATTCTGTTTTTCTTTCTTTTAATAACCCATATTGTCAATAATCATTTTTATCCCCTTGCAATCCTCGAATTGCAGTGGGTGTTACCTGACACGGGCCAAATTTACCTCCGCATGCTCCACATTTCTAGCCTTCCAGATATCTCAGAAGCCAACATGCCTGGATAAACCTGTTCCAAAATCTCTGCTGTTACCGGTGTTTTTTCCACCTGTTTTAAAGACAAACTCAATACTTTGATTAGTTGATGATCTCTCGCTTTAAATTTTGTACCTCCTGCCCTAAGTCTCTAAGTGCTTTAGTAAATCTCCTCTCATTAAGGTCTAGGGGCTCCTAAGCAAACAAATTCACGTGTGCCCACTTGTTTTCCAATTCATATTTAGCAGACTGCACAAAGAATGCTTTTTCGGTTTGGCCAGTAGCTCCTATTACAATCATAATATTTTATTTTCATCTACAGGAATCAGTTGCTGGTTTACACAGAGGCTCCCGTATCTATCAAGAACATAACCCTTTCATTCGTATTCCCCAGTCATTCAAGCTCAGCTACAGCACCCGATTCTGATTCCTCTACAGAACGCATGTCGATTTCTTAATTCCAGACCCCATTCTCATGCCACGTTCTCTTGCCACTCCAGGTGATTTTGCAAACTGGAAAACATATCTGCACACATTACTTCTCCCAGTTCTCCTCACACTTCAAGAACAACATTAATTACAACAAGGTGTTATGGCCACTCTTCCCATAATCGAGCTCATACACCAGCCACCACTGATTATCAAAAAGCTTTTATCAGGGTTTACCTGTTTGTCCACCACTCGGTGGACCACTGATCCCCTTATGATTTAAGATCTTAATGATCTAAAATATATCCCAGCTGGCTCTTCTTTAAAGCACAGCCACTCTGCCAGCCTCCCAGCTTATGGGTTCTGTGTTCTGGCTCCCCAACCACAAATCACTTGCACTGCATAGGTGGATCTTTCCTTGTTGTCCTGGATCTTACATTCAGGACAACTCAGATCCCAACCATTTGTTACCCACAGTAATCCATGTACAATCTGGACAGGATTCATCATTATTTTACAACAAAACAAATACAATTCTGCACAAATATCTCATTTCACTGAAAGAAGGAACAAACCATGTTAACGAAGGGAATTAGATAGTTTAGCTTGTTCACCAATTGAAAACAAGGGCAGTTCCACAGCAGAGACAGAAGACAGGCCTGAAGACCCAGAAAGGGGCGGGGTGGGGGGGGTGGGTGGGAAATAAGATAATGCCATCAGAGGCAAACAGGAGACACAAAGAAACCGTGATGTAACCGTGATGTGGGTATCCGGACAACCAAAGGACATTTAACTGTTTACCCAGTATTTCCTGGAACCCACACAAACAAGCCTGCTCAGCCTGCATAGAAGCCAATGAGCCAGTGCGGGCCCATCAGTGGGACACATTAGGTGGGCTTAACCCATGTGTGCCCCAGCATTGTTTATTAAAACCATTCTTGCTTAATAATCGAGTTGGTATTGACAATTGGGGTTGGCTTTTCACACTATCACCACAAAAATAACACACACACACAACAACATTAACTTATTCACATCAAAACATACAGAGACCACACATTCACTTCAAAGCGACATATAGTGCCATAGTTCCAATTTCTGTGATTAATGTCACTCCACAAGGGGAAGAAATTTAAAATGTACCTTTTTATCTGAGGGTTCCCGTCTGTCCCCGCAGAGATCCAGTTGAGGAAGGGAGTGTCTCCGAAGAAATCCCCGGGGGTACCCAAGAGAGTCCCGCCCCCAATGGGTCCCGCAGGCGGGCAGAGAGGGTCCCACCTGGGTCACCAAATCTGAAACAAAGAACTTACACGTAACAGTTTAATTTAACCATTAAGGCAGGTGCACTCTATTCAGAGCTGGAGAAGACTCGGGATTTGTCCTCAGAGTGCCTCTGTCAATCAGTGATTTCAGAACTTTATATACACAAAACTATTTCCATATCCATATTTTCCCTGAAGTAGCAAGCAGACTCTCCGCAGATAAACTTTACTATTTCACGTTTTCAAATTGTCCTTTTTACTGCGTCAATGCCAATACTGTCTCTTTAACTCTTTTTTTTCCTCCACACATCAACTACAAGACTGTAACCCCCCCCTCCCCCTTCTCTCTATCCCAGTCCCCAATCCTTATCTCGGGCAAACACTTGCTCAAAGCTTTTTAACTCTTGACGCCTGCGGACCGAAAAGGGGAAAATTTCACAATCAGGGAGGAGAAGCAAGCTTGGGCTTTTTCCCGTTTGGGGGGGCAGAACGGACTTTGATTCTGCATCAAATACTCTCTAGGGTCAGATAAATTTGGGCGAGGGCGAACGTTCCTTCAGGTGGCCAGCCTGTCTGGAACATCGGCCACTCGAGTTGGCAAAATATTTTCAATTTTCCTACATAAACTGTATCCCCTGATGACGCAGCTCGTGCCTGATAATCTTTGAAATGGTGCGCGACCAATTCTAATGGCGTTGCTGCCTTTTTGATTTTACTTTGACCCATTTAAAAAACTATGAGGCAGCACAGGAAACAAAATAAAGCAACCGATAAGCAAACTATATCCGAAAATCCGACGATCCTGACGCATTAACGACTGAGGACAGAAATATATATATTAAATAAAATAGAGCCCGAACAGAGCCGGCTAGAGCACGAACAGAGCCGGCTAGAGGCCGAACAGAGCCCGAACAGAGCCCGAACAGAGCCCAAACAGAGGCGGACAGAGCCCGGACAGAGGCGGAAAGAGACGGACCGAGACGGACAGAGCTGGACAGAGGTGGACAGAGGCGGACAGAGCCCGGACAGAGCCCAGACAGAGGTGGACAGAGCCGAACAGAGGCGGACAGAGCTGGACAGAGCCCAGACAGAGACCGAACAGACCTCGAACAGAGCCCAAACAGAGCCCACACAGAGGCGGACAGAGCTGGACAGAGCCCGGACAGAGCCCAGACAGAGGCGGACAGAGCCGGACAGAGCGCGAACTGAGCCGGACAGAGCCCAGACAGAGCCAGCTAAAGCCCGGACAGAGCCCGGACAGAGCCCAAACTGAGCCCGGACAGAGCCCAAACTGAGCCCGGACAGAGCCCAAACTGAGCCCGGACAGAGCCCGGACAGAGGAGGACAGAACCCAGACAGAGCCCAAACTGAGCCCGGACAGAGGCGGACCGAGCCGGACAGAGCCCGGAAAGTTCCCGGACAGAGCCAGAACAGAGCCCGGACAGAGCCAGAACAGAGCCCAGACAGAGCCCGGACCGAGCCGGACAGAGGCGGACAGAGCCTGGACAGAGCCAGAGAGAGCCCAGACAGAGCTGGACAGACCCGGACAGAGCCCAGACAGAGGCGGACAGAGCCCGGACAGAGCCCAAACAGAGCCCGGACAGAGCCGGCAAGGACCCGGACAGAGCCAGACAGAGCCCGGACAGAGCCGAACAGAGCCGGACAGAGCCGGAGAGTGCCCAGACAGAGGCGGACAGAGCCAGAACAGAGCCCGGACAGAGCCCGGACCGAGCCCGCACATTGGCGGACAGAGGCAGACAGAGCCTGGACACAGTCTGGACAGAGCCGGACAGAGGCGGACAGAGCCCGGACAGAGGCGGACAGAGGCGGACAGAGCCAGACAGAGCCAGACAGAGGCGGACAGAGCCAGACAGAGCCGAACAGAGGCGGACAGAGCCAGACATAGCCCAGACAGGGCCGGACAGAGCCTGAACAGAGCCTGGACAGAGCCAGACAGAGGCGTACAGAGACCGGACAGAGCCTGGACAAAGCCGAACAGTGGCAGACAGAGGCGGACAGAGGCGGACAGAGCCCAGACAGAGCCCAGACAGGGCCGGACAGAGGCGGACAGAGCCCGAACAGAGCTCGGGCAGAGCCGGACAGAGTCCAGACAGAGCCCGGACAGAGGAGGACAGAGCTGGACAGAGTCCGGACAGAGCCTGGACAGAGGCAGACAGAGCTGGACTGAGCCGGACAGAGCCCGGACAGAGTCTGGACAGAGCCCGGACAGAGCCCGGACAGAGCCGGACAGAGGCGGACAGAGCCCGGACAGAGCCCGCACATTGGCGGACAGAGGCAGACAGAGCCCGGACACAGTCTGGACAGAGCCGGACAGAGCCCGGACAGAGCCAGACAGAGCCCGAACAGAGCCGGACAGAGGTGGAGAGTGCCCGGACAGAGGCAGACAGAGGCGGAAAGAGATGGACCGAGACGGACAGAGCTGGACAGAGGTGGACAGAGGCCGGACAGAGGCAGAAAGAGACGCACCGAGACAGACAGAGCTGGACAGAGGTGGACAGAGCCCAGACAGAGCCCAGACAGAGGCGGGCAGAGCCTGGACAGAGCCCAGACAGAGCCCAGACAGAGGCGGGCAGAGCCCAGACATAGGCGGACAGAGCCTGGAGAGAGCCCAGAGGCGGACAGAGCCGGACAGACTCCGGACAGAGGCCGGACAGAGCCCGGACAGATGCGGACAGAGGCGGACAGAGGTGGACAGAGCCCGAACAGAGCCGGACAGAGCCCGGACACAGCCCGAATGGAGCCGGACAGAGGCGGACAGAGCCGTGAAGGGCATGTGAATAATTAAAGAAGGAATTGATGAAGGTCTTTAGGTCTCCCTGATGTTTCAAAGCCAAACATTCTGGTTATTTTCACCACTAGCATTGTGAATCCTGTATCTTTCCTTAGCTGAGTCACTTTGGAACTGTTAGCAGAATGACAAACATATAACCACACTAGGAGGTTATATGTGGTGCTTTATTTCGAGGCCCCGGGAACCAGGGGTACGCACCCAGATCTGGTTCCAAAGACCGTCACATCGCGTCCGCTTTTTATTCTCTAAAAGTTTCGCAATCTATTGTATATTCAACAGGTTACTTCATTATCTAATACATATGCATAGGTAGGTTACTTCATCGCCTTATTGCGACATCAGTCTCTATTGCGCCTGCGTAGCCCCCTCTGGGGGTCGTCCTGATGAAGTAAGTAGTCTTCCTCAGATGAAGTAAGTAGTCTTCCTCGCATTGTCTTTATTACTTCTTGTTCTTTTGGCAAACCCGTCGATTTTTCTTGGCTGGGCCCGCACTTATCTCCACTTGACCGCTCAGGTATATCTTTCTTGCCTCCTGAAACCTATTCTTCTGTCTTTCACAAGATTTATGATGGTCTTTTGGCTGTTGCAGGTGTATGTTCTACTTGGGTAGGGTAGCTAGTATGTACTTTTCCTAAGCACACCTGGATCCTATTTGTCACATGAGGTCCTTTGAGCAAGTACCTTGGGGTCTGTTGCTAGGATACGTTAAGAATCAACAGAATCATGCAATTCTTACATTCTGTCTTAGTTCTTGATTAGTCGATGATCAGTGTTTATCCTACTTTAAGTGTAACTTTCCTAGCATTTCCCCCCTTTGAAAATACTTCACCTTAGCAAGTATTTTCATTTTATGTAACTGTTTCCTGGTAAGTTGATGAGGGTATTGGGTGCTGTGGATATTCTCGTGTCACTGCTCCAATAATTTTGTGTGTCCAGTTTTGTTTGCGAGTAATTTCTCTTCAGATACACAGATACACCAGATACTTATGGATGCGGAAGATTCCTGGTACACCGATAGAAGCAGCTTTGTGAAGCAAGGACATCACAAGACTGGGTATGCTGTGACCACCACTAGGGAAGTGATTGGGCAAAGCCATTACCCCCAGGAACACCAGCCCAGAAAGCAGTGATCATCACCCTAACTGGAGCATTGGAATGGACTCCTTACCACCCAAGGAAGACACGTTAGACATGCAGCAGGAATCTTAAGATTGCTGGAAACTGTAAATGTTCCAGAAGAGGTGGCTATCATGCACTACAAAGGTCTCCAGAGAGGTAATACTAGCCGGAAAATTGGTAACAAATTGGCAGGAGATTGGCAGAGCCCAGACAGAGGCGGACAGAGCCCGAACAGAGCCCAGTCAGAGCCCAGACAGAGGCAGACAGAGCCCGGACAGAGCCGGACAGAGGCGGACAGAGCCCGGACAGAGCCCGGACAGAGCCCGGACAAAGCCGAACAGTGGCAGACAGAGCTGGACAGAGGCGGACAGAGGCGGACAGAGCCCGGACAGAGCCCAGACAGGGCCGGACAGAGGCGGACAGAGCCCAAACAGAGCTCGGGCAGAGTTGGACAGAGCCGGACAGAGTCCGGACAGAGCCCGGACAGAGGCGGACAGAGCTGGACAGAGTCCAGACAGAGCCCGGACAGAGCCCGGACATAGGCAGAAAGAGCCCGGACAGAGCCCAGACAGAGGCAGACATAGCCCGGACAGAGCCGGACTGAGCCGGACAGAGCCCGGACATAGGCGGAAAGAGCCTGGACAGAGCCCGGACAGAGCCCGCACATTGGCGGACAGAGCCGGACAGAGCCCGAACAGAGCCGGACAGAGGCGGACAGAGCCCGGAGAAAGCCCGGACAGAGGCGGACAGAGCCCGGACAGTGGCCGGACATAGGCGGACAGAGCCCGGACAGAGCCCAGACAGAGGCAGACATAGCCCGGACAGAGCCGGACTGAGCCGGACAGAGCCCGGACAGTGGCCGGACATAGGCGGACAGAGCCCAGACAGAGCCGGACAGACTCCGGACAGAGGCCGGACAGAGCCCGGACAGATGCGGACAGAGGCGGACAGAGCCCGAACAGAGCCGGACAGAGCCCGGACACAGCCCGAACGGAGCCGGACAGAGGCGGACAGAGCCGTGAAGGGCATGTGAATAATTAAAGAAGGAATTGATGAAGGTCTTTAGGTCTCCCTGATGTTTCAAAGCCAAACATTCTGGTTATTTTCACCACTAGCATTGTGAATCCTGTATCTTTCCTTAGCTGAGTCACTTTGGAACCAGTAACACACGACTGACTGAAGACAATGGAGACAGTATACTCCAGCTGTCCAGATCTGAAAGAAGACCTACTTATGGATGCGGAAGATTCCTGGTACACCGATAGAAGCAGCTTTGTGAAGCAAGGACATCACAAGACTGGGTATGCTGTGACCACCACTAGGGAAGTGATTGGGCAAAGCCATTACCCCCAGGAACACCAGCCCAGAAAGCAGTGATCATCACCCTAACTGGAGCATTGGAATGGACTCCTTACCACCCAAGGAAGACACGTTAGACATGCAGCAGGAATCTTAAGATTGCTGGAAACTGTAAATGTTCCAGAAGAGGTGGCTATCATGCACTACAAAGGTCTCCAGAGAGGTAATACTGGCCGGAAAATTGGTAACAAATTGGCAGGAGATTTTGAGGCCAGGATGGCCGCAGAAAAAGGCAGAAGTAATATCTGCTTTGATTCCAGACGGTAAACTTCAAATCCCTGATTCTGATTTAAAATTGGATAAATATTCAAGGGAAGATAGAAACTTGATTATCACTATGGCCGGAAGAGAAGTAGATAATGGGTGATTTTATGTTCCAGATGGACAAATAATAAAGCCATCAGGAGTGCTATGGAAATTGGTCTTAGAGGAGTTACAAATAAAACAACAAAAACCCAAAGAAAACCAAAACAAACAAACCAAAGCCTTTGGGGCACAGATATTCTGTATAAATAATAGGAATGCAAATAGATCTCTCTGAACTCCCAATAAAAATGGGGGGGGGGGGGGCGCACTGGTATTCATTAGCATTAACAGATACTTTCTCAGGTTGGCCAGAAGCTTTCCCTTGCAGGACAAATAAAGCAGAAGTCACAAGAGCATTGTTGAATGCAATTATACCTCGTTTGGAGTGCCTGCAGCAATATTGTCAGGTAGAGGTACACATTTGTGATAAAGTGGTAAAAAGATTAGTGAAATTTTAAGAATGGATTGGCAGTTACATTCTCTGTACTGACCACAGGCCAGAGGCCAGGTGGAGAAAGTGAATCATCAGATTGTTGCTGATAAAACAGCAATCAGCTAAAATTTGTCAAGAAGCCAATCTATATTGGCATCAAGCACTTCCTTTAGCCTTGCTTAGGTTTTGAAATAACAAAAGAAAAGTATTAGCCCTGTATACCAGTTGCAGTGTACAGGAGAAGATCTCACAGAATTAGGTGAGAATTTGTCTAATCAGCTAACAAAACCAGCTGAACTTGCTTGAGAAACAAACAAAAACCCAACAAAAAGCAAAACTAAAAAAAAAACCCCAACAACCAAACAACAAACAAAAAACCCAAGCTGCACGGCCTAGAGGTTTAAGATCAACCTGTGCATCCTTTTCCACCTGGGGATGAGTTTTCTGTTAAAGATTTTACAGGAAAACCACTGGGAGAACAGTGGAACGGACCGTACCAAGTATTGTTAACAGCCTTTGCAGGGATCAAGATGAAAGAACTTGGATCAAGTGAAGAAATCACCTACCAGCCAGTGGACAACAGAACGTTTAACACCTTTAAAAATTAAGGCTAAGTAAAATGAACTGTAAAGATGGAAAATTGTTAATATTATTGTTAATGTGTCCATTAGGAGAAGCCTTATTTTCCCATATGTCGGATGCCTCTATAAACATTTGAACTGGCTTGTATAATATACAATAGTACGGCCTTTTGTTTAAATGCTGCTTTTTCAGTACAACATATATTTATTCCATGTATTTTGGGAATCCCCGCAAGCATTCAAACCTTTGGAAACTACACGTGGTTGTCAAAACTGTCATGTAAAGCTGAAACTATGCTGGCTTCCTTTTAACACCAGGAGTAGCTGTCCCCATGAATTATAATACTTTAAAGAGATTTATTTGTAGGTATGCAAGGAACCTAAATTATACCCCGAGCCTTGGAGGCCTCAAATCTTGAAACTAGACAACTTCAGCATCAGTTTTAAAAAATAAAAAATAATAATAATTTTTATAATAATAATATATAATAATATATTAAATAAATATATATAAAATATAAATATATATAAATATATAAAAATATAAATATAAATAAAATAATAATAATAAATAAAATTTTTAAAAAATAAAACTGCAATTGATTATCTGTTATTAAGATATCATAAAGGATGCTCTGATTTTGAGGGCATGAGTTGTTCCAATTCGACCAATCAGTCTCAGACTGTAGGAACTTCTATTAAAAAAATTAGCATGGCCTTCTTAACTCCATACAGGAGTGGGAGGGTATAGATATTTCTTAGTTAAATTCCTAGCTCCTAAACTTGCCCTGGTTGAAACAATCTTTTCTCAGTGTTGTAGCATTGGGACTATCAGTTTTGTTAACCCGTATAGTGTTCCAATGTGCATTTTGGTGTTGTCAGTGAACAGTAGAAGGTTATTAGACATGGAAAAGAAATCAGATCAGACAAGCAGTAGAGTCAGGAAAATATTTTAAGAGAACTTTAAACAATAGGACCTGTTGTGACTCTTTTGCAAAAGAATTTGCAAAGGCCTTGAAAAGGGGGGGGGATACTGAAGTAGTGATTTGTAAATGGTCAACTGTAATGTGTTAGAAACAAGATTAACAACTAAGATAATTACAATGACCCTTATCTTCTTGTCCCCAGAGTCGTTGAGATTGACCACTCAGATATGGCCACACCTTAACAACTCTGAGCTGAGCTGATTTCTTTCCTCCTGGATATGCAATGAGGTTTGGGGAACAAAGTACACTTGTCATTTGGGGGAAAAAATATGAATTTGAAAACAATTCTGTGTATAAATTTTCTGTGAAATCCCTGCTTGGCAGAAGCACTCTGAGGACAAATCCCGAGTCTTCTCCAGCGCTGAATAAAGTGTACCTGCCTTAATGGTTAAATTAAACTGTTAAGCGTAAGTTTCTTTGTTTCAGTTCTCTGACTCATCCTGCACCCAAGCTGCGACCCCTGATTAAAACAGAGGTTACTTACGAGGAAAAGGATAGGATTAGACTTTCTGAACAAGAAACACCATTCACCTGGAACCCTTTCACTTTGTCCCTTCACCAGCCAGTCTCCTCGCGGAGATGTGGAACCGTGGTCAGAAGGACTCCACAATCGCTTCGCAGGAACCCCTGTGTCTCTCTCACACACACTTTCAGTCCCGCTCTCCCAGCCGCCCAGATAATACTTAACAGTCACTTTTCTTACCTGGATCCCATGTAAAGGATTACTCGGCTGCCGCGCGCAATTCAGATCCATTAATTCATTAAATGACCTTCTCCCCTTCTTTGCTTCTAGAGTCCTCCGCCCAGACAAGGTTCGCTGCTCCTCTCGGGGCAGGACAGTAGATTGGAGACTGCTAAAAGCAGCAGGGCGCGCCTCTCCGCTCCCACTGTCCCGTCCCACAGAGACAGGATCACTTATCCCGGACGAGCCCCCAAATTGTGAGAAACACTCATTCACTGCTAAAATATTAAAAAGGACAAAGTCTTCGAAGCAAAGATAATAATATTTTTATTTTACAATTCAGCGCTGAATTGGATGCCCTTCTAAAAGAGGCATAATGCAAAGGCTGGTTACAGGAGTTTTATACTGGTTAAACATGTATATTCATGCAGATTTTGAGAAACACTGGTTACATATTTGAGGAATATTGGTTAACCATACACAGAACTCATATCACCCACTCTCAAATGTATGTCACAGTTCCTTTGTGTCTTCAGAATCCTCTGATGCTCTTTATCTTATCTCCTTCCTCATTGTCTCCCCTTGGTGAGCTCAGGTCTGCTCTTTGTTCCTGCTGGGGAACTGTCCTTGTTTTGACTAGTAAACAAGCTAAACTCCTGTTACAATCACATCCTTCGTTACTGCAAGCTGGCCAGGATTTGCCTTCAGTATACATACTGGTTTTAGACAAAGAATGGTGTAAGTCCTCAAAGAATATTTATTTAGGTTGTCCAATTATGTCTGAAGATTGTCCGCACACCATCTCCTAACATGAGACAGATCCACATCACAAAAGCATACAAACCAGCTGCAGCAAAACCCATCAACCAATTCTCACAATAAGGGGAAGAAGTCTGAAACCTCTGCTGTAGGGAAAGCAAATGCATGTGCCCTAATGGAGCTGGCTGGATTGCAGGGGCTTGAGGGACTGCTATGCTTTGTGATTCAAACAGCACTGATTCAAAGGACGGAGTTTCCAAGCCCCCTTGCTTTCTAGCGGTCCTCACCGGAGTGGGAGGCTAGGTGCGGCTGGGCAACGATTCCGATATAATAACTCAATAACAACTAGATAGTCGTTATTAAGCAGCTATTCTTTATTAGCAGCGCTGGGTGTGTGGGGGAATCAATCCTCCAAAAACACGCATACCAAGCAAGAAACTGTGCGTCTTTTATAGTACAGATCTATGCATTTTTCATCACCCCACCTCCAAAAAAAGATATTCATTCCTTTCCGAAGAGTCATTAACATCTCTCCACACCATGTTTATATGCGCAGACAGTCCGTTGGGTGGTCTGAGGACCCCCTCCTGAGGCCCAAAGATGAAGACTAGAAGTAAGGGGGGGGTGCAGCCCAAATTTTGGGAAAAACAGTCCTTTTCTGCTGGTGTGGTAGTGTGGATTTCAGGCTTCCTTATCTTATCTTATCTTGCAGGATGCCTGGGATGCCTGTTCCTTTCCCAGCTGGCCCACCTTTAGATAAACATCCTTCCAGACACATATCACTATGGGATATACAAGCTTAGGCAATTTTTATAGATCAAGACACAAATTCAAACATTTGTCATTCATCGGTCCCCCTTTAGGAAAGAAAACATTTTTCAAGACGCATATCGCTATGAGACATACTAACTTAAAATTTGCCACTTATCAGTCCCCCCTTTTTCTATTACTTAGCGAATTCTTTCGCTTCTTATGAGATACCATTTGAGATCTTCTGAAAGTATTTTCTAGTCTCTTTCTAGTATTTGATTTTATTAGATTTCTGTGCATTATAGTAATCGATACTCTTTCTACAATACTTAGAAGCACACTGGATTCACAGACAAATAGAAACTATAAAAACTATTAATAACAATAAAGCTATAAACAATTGGTTTGGCCATGCAAAACTGGGTAACCAAGAAGTCAAATTTTTCCATAATTCCTGGAAACCCCAAGAAGTATTATCTAGTGTTACTTTATGCAATAATTTTGTCTGATGCCAAATTTTCTCCAAATCTTTGGATATTCTGTTACTTTGGTCTATATAGGTGCAACAGCTGCTGTTTATTATCATACATACTCCTCCCTCTTTAGTATATAAGAGGTCTAGAACAAGTCTGTTTTGTCTTAATTTTCCTGTTTCTTGTTGTAAAGCTTGAATCGCATCTGCTGTGGCATTTAATGCTGTTTCAATTGAGGCAGATATGTTTACTAGGGCCTTTTCTATTTCACTTACTCCTAGATGAGGGAAAAAAAATACATCTTACAAAGCTGTGAAATGCAGTGGGCCGTTCAATAATAGGATTCTTAGTTCTTTATGGACAAGTGCCTGTCCAGTTTTTGTGGTATTTCTGGCAGGTTTTCAGAAGACCACACAGCTAGATAAACCTGTTCCAAAAATCTCTGCTGGTACCAGTGTTTCTTTTTCCACCTATATTAAAGACAAATTCAATACTTTGATTAGTTGATGATCTCTCACTTTAAATTTTATTTCCCTTGATCCAAATATTATTTCTGCCTCTGACTGCTTTAATAAATCTCCTCCCATTGATGGTCTATGGGCTCCTAGCAAACAAACTCATGTGTACCCACTTGTCTTCCCAATTCATATTTAGCAGACTACATAAAAGTGGATTTTTTTCAGTTTGGCCAGTAGCTCCTATTACAGTCACAAAATTTTATTTTTGTCTGCGGGAATCAGTTGCTGGTTTACACAGTGGCTCCCATGTCTATCAAAAATATAACCTCGTCACCCCTATTCCCTAGCTTTATTTTGACTAGTGGATCCTCTAGGGTAAATTCCTCAGGTCATTCTACAACACCCATGCCTGGGGTACCATGCCCTGATTCCTATCCCGGACCACATTCTTTTGCTACTTTCTTTTGCCACAATTTTTTTTTCACTCAGGGTGATTTGCAAAGTGACTTCATCCACTTCTCTTCATACCTCAAGAACTGCATTAATTGCAACAAGGTGTTATGGCCACTTTTCACCATAATCAAGTTTCTACACCAGCCACCAGTGATTAAAGTTTTTCTAGTGTTATCTATCTCCACAGAGCCACCAGTACCCGTATGGTAATTTACGATTGGTTCAACAAGGATATTCCTGTGCCTACAATATGAAGTCGATTAGGCTTTGATGAACGGCAGTTTTCTCCCTGTACCCACGCAGTAATGTTGCTAGTTATATTTAGATATACATTTTCTCTCCAAGCACAAACACTTATCACATTGAAAACAATCATATAAAGCATAAACATTATTAGGTTCGTTTTAAACGCAGCTTCAGCGATCCTTTTGAAATCACTTTCCACTGTAAAGGTCCTTTCCACTTTTCTGCCAGTGGCTCATCTTAAAAAAATTTAACACATATCCAATCTCCAGGTTTAAATGGGTTGATGAGATAATCCAAGCCCCTTGCCCTGGTACCCAAAATGTTGATTTGTTTCAGCTGTTCTCCTAATGATGTTATATATTGTTGTTTTATCAGCAACAATCAGATGATTCATTTTCTCCACCTGATCACCAGCCTGTGGTCAGTATGGAGTGTGCAATTGCCAATCAGTCCCTAATGCTCTACTAACCCGTTGTACTAATTGTGCACAAAAATGAGTGCCTCTATCTTCACGGGTACCCCAAATCAGGGTATTTCATTAAACAAAACCTTTGTCACTTCCCCTGTCTTATTTGTCCTGCAAGGAAAGGCCTCTGGCCATCCAGAAAAGGTATCTGTGAATACTAACGAGTATCTGTACCCCCCCTTTTCTTGGGAGTTCAGAAAAATAAATTTGTCAACACTTTATGGGCACGTTTCCTTTCTTAATTATTCCTAATTGTATTTGATTTAACATATTTCACACTTTTGAATTCTAATTTAGGAATTTATATAAAGGGTCTGGTTCTCAATGGGTTTTATCATGTTACAAGTTCCCAGAACAGGCTAGTAGGTAGAATAGTTCTGCCGTCTTTTAAGGGACCTGTCCTCCAAATTCTTGTATTAATTCCCCATCGGATTTGGGAGTATCTAATATCTTCCTGATTTTGTAAGTTTTCATTTCTGTTATCTACGATTAGAGCTAAAATCTGCCCTTCTTGCATTCTTTCTGCTGCCCGTTTAGCCTCATAATCAGCCAATCTGTTACCTGTTTCCTGGTCGGTGTTACCTCTCAGGTGCCCTCAACAGTTCATGATGGTGACTCTGGTTGGTAATTGTACTGCCTCCAACAGGCGAAGTATTTCTTCAGCATGTTTAATCTGTTTTCCTTGTGCTGTCAATAGCCTTCGTTCCTTTCCAAATCACTCCCTGAGCATGAATGACTCCAAAGGCATATTTAGAATCTGTCCGTATATTTCTTTTAAAGCTGTTTCCATCTGAAAACCAGGAATCTTGTGCATCCTCCAGAGGTTCTTCCTTCAGATCTGGTCTGCTGGAATACACAGCTTCTAATGTTTCGAGACAGTCGTGCGTCGGCATTTCGGTTGTCGTTCCACTGAGAAAAGAAGCTGGGTTTACAATGTTAGTTACTTCAATTTTGATATCATCTGACTTGACCAGGATGGCTTGGTGTTTCAAAAACCTGGATGAGGCATCTTCTGGTTCAAAGTGCCTTTTTAAATCCATAAGCAGCACCAACCTGTCATTCCCAAGAAGGTTCTGAGTTTTACCGCCTGCAGCAGTGGAGTCTGACAGACGGCTTCCTTTCATTCGGTTCCCAGTTCTTCTTGTTCCCTGGACAGTCCATATCCCAAATTTGTCACTTGTTCGTGCACCATTTGGGCTTTCTGTTGAAAGACTCAATATCCATTTAATCCAAGAAAATTAGACAAACTCACAGTCCACTGATTGCACTCAGGTCTTGTTTCAGTTCCTATTAGAAGGACATTATCTCTAGAGGGAAAATTCCATACTTCAATCTCTTGCGCTAATTAATTTCTGAGTTTTGTTGGGCTATTCTTAAAACTTTGGGGTAACACCATCCAAGTAAGCTGGGCTTTCCTACCAGAGGTAGGACTCTCTTCTTCAAATGCTTTGGACTTTCTTTGGCTAGTGGCAAACATAAAAATGCATCTTTTAAATCTAACATGTAAGCCATATCTGGTTATTTATTATTCTTAATTTAGTCCACTACAAGATGCAAATCTTTGTCAAAAACTTTTTATTTTTCTCAGGTCCTGTACTACTTGGTAAATTCCATCCAGCTTTTTCATTAGTCAGATTCACATTCCACTAATAGTTCCATGCTGTAAAAAGTTATTAATTGGGCTTTCTATTCCTTCCCAGTCTTTTAATCTCAGAGGGTATTGTCTCTGGCATAGTCCTTTGGGCCCTTAAACTCTGCTTTCATTAGTATCTGCTAAAATCCCATTCACTATTGTCTGTGCCAGAGCCCAGCATTTACTGATCTGATAAGGGACACTGGAATGCAGAGTGTTACTAAATCAAACCAAACCCTTCTTTTGTAAGATCACATATCTACTTTAAAACAACTTCCTCAAAAATATTCAGATATTTTCCCCCAGGTTAGGGTCGACCAAACAGTCCATCACATACACATACAAACTGTTGAACAATGAACAATCTTCCCTGAATCTCTTGAAAAATTGGATGGCCGCTGCTGGGCGGTGGTGTGTGTGTGGGGGGGGGTGTTGTGAAACTGTTTTTTCCAGTTTGGAGCATGAGGTTAATTGTTTTTGGGATGCGAGGGTGGTGAAATCGGGTCCTATTCCCGATTCTGATCCCGAACTCTAACCCTTGATTGTTATTAATGACGGGGTGGCAGAACCTGATCTTGCTCTTGATGCAGATCCTGATTTCAAACTCCAACCCTAATTATTATTGATAAGGGGAAGAAGTCTGAAACCTCTGCTGTAGGGAAAGCAAATGCATGTGCCGTAATGGAGCTGGCTGGATTGCAGGGGCTTGAGGGATTGCTATGCTTTGTGATTCAAACAGCACTTTGCTGGGGTGGAGGAAATGGATTTTGGGAGCAGGATGATGTGATTGCAATCCCTACTCCTGGGATAGGAGAGGGGTTTCCCCGATATTTAATGCCTGGCCTGCCCCTACCTGACCTGCATCGGTTGGCAAAAACCGGCAGCCCCCGGACAAAAGCTGCCCCCCTTGACTGGAGAAAAGAAAATGCCTGCAGCCCCTTTGACAAAGGGACACAGTGGATTGTAAGGAGGCTGCTGAGGAGATGATTTCTTGATCTCGAAGGAGGAGCATGGAGCAAGAATGAGAGGTTAAAGCTTGCTCCATGGGGCAGTCCAACATGGGAGCAGACCGAGAGGGGCTGTGAAGTCTTTGTTCTGTGAAGTTCTCGGGATTCAACACGGCAAACCCCCAGGCTTGGTTTGAATTACTAGAGCCCCCATGAGGGTACCTCCACCCTTTATTTTGAGGTTAGATTGCAGTGGCAGAGTAGGTTTTGTAGAACTAGACCTTGGAGCCCTGTGTGTTGCCCCACAGCATTCCCGTGCTCCCTATGGGGAGGAGAGGTGGTTCGTGTTGTCTAGTGCAGGATCTCCAGGCGTTTGGCCGGGGTGGGGACACGGACCTGATACCCTGTAGTCCCTAACCTGTATACTTTGAATCGGGGGACCCAGACACAGGGCGAGAGTGGCGGTTGAGATGGACCAGGTTGCCTTGGGGGTTTGCCAAGTCTCCTAACTTATTCAGCCGGGCTCTGGAGGAACTGTTGCAACACTGCATTTTTGCCAAGGCAAATAGCAAAGTCAAGTCACTAAGCAGGCAGTATGTGACTGTGGGTTGTCCATTCATGCCAGGTGTCATCATTGAAAATAGCCCTGGGAAGCAGGTTTGTTGTTTACAAGGGTGGTTAAGGGAAGAAAGCATTTGAGTTACTTTTTTTCATGGAAGATTTGGAGACATCAGAAAAAGGAAAAGTCTTTGCACCTCGACTTACACTCACATGCACTGCCAAAGCACAGTGTGTTACTGTGGATTCGAGGAGCAGTCTCACCAGTGCCGAGTCCAGAGGGAGAAGAACCTCCCTGGACCTGCTAGTCATGCCGTTTCTGATACAAGCCAAGATGACAAAGGATAGTCGGATTGTAAAATTAATTTTGTTCAAAGCAGCTGTGTTCCAACCTGATTCTATAGAGCGTGGCTCACAAGGGTTTGCATCCACAAGAATCCCTGAAATACATTTGTTTTAGCCCCTACAAACTCAGCATCTTATGTTGAAGTGCACATTAAGTTTTTTTTAAAAAAAGGGGGTGGAAAGGCAGAACATCTTTAAATGGCTGTAGTGCAACCTTTTGTTGTGCACGTTCCACTAATCTTGTGGGGGAGAGATGTGCTAAGTGCAGTGGGAATAGGCAATGGAACCATGAACAAGTGAAAAATTGGGTGCGTTGCACAAGTTAGCAGAAGAGCAAATAGATCAAGGACATATAGGCCCAAGTAATAGCCCTTGGAACTCACCTGTATTTGTGATAAAAAAGAAATCTGGAAAATGGCGTTTATTACATGACTTTTCTAGACAAACTACAAGAGGCCTTAAATAGGCAGGCAGGCAGGCAATATCACCACTAGAGAAGTGTTGCTTAAACAATTAGCCTTGGAGAATGCATAAATGGACTTAGTGCACAGCTAATTGCATGAGGGGGCTGGAGAACAGGCCTTATGAGGAACAGCTGAGAAAGCTGGGGGTGTTTAGCCTGGAGAAGAGGAGGCTGAGGGGAGACCTCATTGCTCTCTCCAACTACCTGAAAGGAGGTTGTGGAGAGCAGGGAGCTGGGCTCTTCTCCCAAGTGACAGGGGACAGGATGAGAGGGAATGGCCCCAAGCTCCGCCGGGGAGGGTCAGGCTGGACATCAGGATGAAATTTTTCATGGAAAGGGTCATTGGGCACTGGCAGAGGCTGCCCAGGGAGGGGGTTGAGTCACCTTCCCTGGAGGGGTTTAAGGGATGGGTTGACGAGGTGCTGAGGGGCATGGTTTCGTGTTTGATAGGAATGGTTGGACTCCATGATCCGGTGGGTCTCTTCCAACCTGGTGATTCTATGATTCTACGATTCCCTGATCTTCCCGCACATTTAAGTAATTCAACGCATACAGTGCGTTCCCTTATCTGTTCTGCGGTGTTTCACCATTCATTCCCCCTTTTGGTTTTAATAACATAGTTTTTAGTGTCTGAGGGGCTCGTTCTACTATCACCAGTCCTTCTATTATACCTTCACCAGTCCTTCTATACACCTTATTTGCCCTCTGTCCATTTTCTTTCCACGTTAGTACTGCTCTTCCTGTTTTTCCTGAGCCATCAGTAAATATTGTAGGGCCGTCAACCAGTTGCTTTCTACATAAGGGCTTCTGTTCTATTTGTAATGTTTGCAGAGAGGAAAACAATTTATGACGCAGTAAGTGGATATCAATACTTCCTGGATAATCTGTTAGAGCTACCTGTAAATTCAAACTATTTGCCATGCACCACTTAACATATTCCTTTGTCATTGGAATATATAAATGATAATCGGGCCTTGGCCTAATAACTGAACACTTCTTTTTCTTCCCTTGGTGATTTTCATTGTCATCATTTCGAGTCTAGTTACCATTGGGTTTTGGGGTTAGTGTGGCAAAATATCACTCAATAATTCATAATGAATGTTTTGAATTTTCCTCTATCATTGGCTCAATATTCCTAAAGGTTGTCTGTGCTAGGGCCCAGCGGTTCCTGATGAGGGACACTGGAATGCAGAGTGTTCTCGCAAATTGGCATTCCCCTAGAGAGATAACACAGTTGACTCCTCTGGACTTTGACAAAGCTAAAAAGGAAAAAAAATTAGAAAGGACGGAGAAAGAGAAGGCTCAGCCTCCTCTTCTCCAGGCGTGGAGCAATCTCCTATAGTAAGGCATTTTTCGTATTTGCAAACAGAGAGCCAGCAGCTCAAAAAGGAAGAAGCCAAGATGCTATTAAAATCTTTGGAGTCAGGCTGATGGGAAGGACCATATCAGTTCATAACATGGGGTCGAGGATATGCTTGTGTTTCCACAGGTCAAGGACCCAAGTGGATGCCAGTGCATTGTGTCCATCTGTATTTAAGCAGAGATAGCAATTATGATGAAGATGATTGATACTAATACGGACAGCAATAATGCTGGGGTATATCAGCACTCATGGACAGGGCAAAGAAGCTTGAAGATGAATTATGATTGAAAAAACTTGTTATAAACGATTCTTAAGTCAGAAAGCTAGCTAAAGGCCTTAATCAAAATCACTTTTCTTGCATTAGTATAAGTAAGATGTTTCTATGTTTAAGCATGTGTCAATCATGTCTTCCGTGAAAGGTACAACAAACAATTGATAGTTTATATAGTTTATAATGTTTATAATCAAAAGAAGGGGGAAATTGTGGGCATAAAGATTCCAGCATTGCGTGTGTGCTGGGGCAAGTGGCCGATGCCTTGGTGTACCTGCGATATTAGCAGCAAGCACAGAACAAACGGCCGATGTTCTCATGCCTGCTAGCTTGGTGACACCTTGGAATCTTTCTTAAGACCCGTGGGTTAATAGGAAAGGAATGCACTAGGCGGAAAACATGAAGATAAGGGGCACATCTGTGGGAAACGGGGGTTGCGCTCTGTCGCTGTACTGTGGGATTCTCACAGGTGGAAATTCACTGGGATAGCTGTTAGTGGAAACAGAGGTACTATATAAGGTTTGCATTCTCTCAATAAAGTTGATCTCGATTGTCGTCCCCCATCGACGAGGTTCGTGCCTTAATCGATAGCATACACCAACCCAAAACGAAGAGTTATCAATTCTAGTAGTATTTTTGCCACAAATTGGGCTGTTGCTTGGGTGGCTGGAAAGGCTTTAACCCAATGAGTTAGTTGATCCACTATAATACATATTTCCATTTACTTACCTTGGGTAATTCATATAGTCAATTTGAATCCTATCGAATGGTGTATAAGCCAGGTCCCTACTGCCCAAGGGTGTTTTCCTCATTGCACTTTTATTTACTTTTTGGCAGATAGGGCACCCTTGGGTTATTTGTTTTGCTATTTCAAAAATCCCTATGCGTCCAAAAGATTTTAAATATTGATCGCACAATGCCCTCGTTCCCCAATGGGTTTGCTCATGCAATCTATTTAATGATTTTTATCTGGTTTACCTTTATAAGGCCCTCACTCGGTATTACCCCGATCCCTAAGGCTACCATAAGGTCTCTTCCCAATAGATTATAGCCTGCTTCAAAGACAACTAATAAATCACTAACCACATATTTAGCTCCTGTCTCAATAAAAACATCTTTTATTATCAGTACTTTAAATCCTTCCCCTTTCACTCCAATTACTTCTAATGTTTTATTCCTAATTTTGCATCCCTCAGGGACCTTCATAATTGTGGAGTTTTGGCCCCTGAGTCTACTAAAAATTCCCATATTTCCCACTGGGGTCCTATTTTCAATTTTATCAAGGTCTCTCCATTTGGTTTTGACCCCAGGAGGTAGAGCCTCTGACCCCCCTATTCTTGTGCTTGAAATACTTTTTCCGACTCTCTTTCCCTCTAAACAATCCGCTATCGTCCCATTTTCTCACAATAAAAACAAGGACCAACAGGGACAGGGGGCCTCCTCCCCTTTTGATGCGGTTGACCACGAAGGCGATAACTATTATTGCCCTCTGGTGGTGGTCCTGATCCTGTCCCCATCGGATCTGGAGCTTTATTACAATTTCTTGGAGGTCACTAACACTTCCTCCTTTGCCTTCGCCTTTTCCTCATCCCTCCAGACATTGACTTTCTGCGCCTCCTGCAGCAGTTCCTGTAATCCTCGATCTGGCCAATCTTCTAGTTTCTCTAACTTCCTCCTTATGTCTACCCAAGTTTTAGTGACGAACTGGATTTTAAGTAATACTTCCCCAGCAGGAGAAGTAGGATCAATTCCTGAATATAAAGCCAGTTTTTTTCTCAACATCTCTAACCAATCTGTTGGTGACTCATCTTTCCCCTGGTGCTCACTAAAGGCCTTACTGATGTTCTGGCCTTGGGGTACAGCTTCTTTAATTCCCCGAATTATAAGACTGTGTAGATCAGACATCTGCTGTCTGTCAGTCGGGTTATTATGATCCCAATTAGGGGCTTGATGAGGCCATTTTTGGTCACCCAGGACTCCACTCTGATTTTCTTGTTCCCACAATCTAATCCCTGCCATCCGGATCATTTGCCTTTCTTCTTGACTGAATAAAATACTTAGGATGGACTGAATCTCATCCCAGGTGTATGTGTTGGGTCCCAAAAACTGGTCTAATCTTTCAGAACCCCCCATTGGATCTTCTAATAACTTCCCCATCTCTTTCTTGAATGCTCAAATCTCCCCTCCAGATAGGGGAGCATTCACAATCCTATGCTTCCACGGTTCCCTCCCAAAGGTACCTCCCGTAACGGATATAATTGAGCCATTGCCTCCCTTTTCCCCAGTTCTTCAGTGTTTTTATGAGGGTTCTGCTGCCTTCTTAAAGGAGACGGAGTCCCTGTTGGGTATGGAGGAGTGGGAGCCCCAAAAATCCTCCTTTGCCCAAACCCAGACCCAAAATATCCAGACTTTATGCTCCAAATAGGGAGCTGTAGGCCCCTTGCCTGGGTGTTCTGAGCCCTAAGTGAGACTCGAAGGAGGATCCCAGACGAGCCTCCAAAATTTGTTATAAATGACTACACTGTCAGGCCAATTCAGCAGCGAAGTATTTTATTATCCGGGGATGGGGAGCTGGGTGATACAGTGCTGGGTGCACGGGGAGCTCCTGACCCACCAACACACACACTAAACCATGCTTGCCACACCTTTTTATACATTGGTTCTCATGCATATTCATTTAGCTTCATGAATATTACGATCACCTTTGAGAATGTTCCTTCATGCATATTCATTTAGCTTCATGCATACTACAATCATCTTCGAGAATATTCCTTCCCCTTAGTGCACCCGGCCCCTCCCGGCCCACCCAGGGACTCTCAAGAGCTCCTCCCCAAGGCTCCATGAACGCAGGACCCCCCCATCCCCACACACCAGTCTGCACAATCCAATACAGCTAAACCCTGCACAAATGTTAAACCGCGAATTTTGTCAAACACTTAAACTTGTAGATAAACATTCACAACTTCACAATTGCCGCCATTTCCTGTCACGCTGACACGAATCTCCTTAATATCCATTCTCACACTGGTTTCCAGAGTGTGTTTATAACAATTCTGGGGGCTCGTCCGGGATCTCTCGACCCACGCTCGGACCGTTCCACGGGGTCTCAGTGAGTGGTGCACCCCACGGCAGTTCCTGTGTCTCACTGGGTCTCGGGGGTGGCCCGGGGTGGCTGCTCGATATCCCGCCGGGTGGAATTTGCAAAGCAATGTTTGTCAGGGAAAGGGACCGCAGTTGCCTGTAATTCTTGTGCACAAACATCCAGGTAAGAAAACGCGGACTGGTGAGTATTATCCGGTTGGGCAGGTTCGGGGTGGCGAGTGTGGAGTGAATGAGACTCAGACTGCAACAGATCCGAGGAGTGCGGAGGCCTGAGTGGAAGCGAATGGGTTGGTGTGTGAATACCCCGAGGGAAATGGGACAGGGGGCGGGTAAAGCCTAGTCTCGGGAAAGAGCCGGCATACATCCCTCCAGACAGTCCATAAGGGAGGATGTTAAGGGAATTTGTACACACGGGCCACCAGGTAGGGTGGAAGGCAGTATAGAATAATGCCAGGGTCGCGGGTAGGATCCCCGCATGTGTTAAAAACACACTCTGGAAACTAAAATTCCGAGAGTATAAAACATCTCTTTTATAGTGGAATAAAGTCAGCAAAGCAAGGTATACAGTGTTGGGACACAGCGCTGGGCGCGTGGATGAGGCCAGACTGTGTCTAGCCAGAGGCACGCCTGGTCCTGGCTCCCCTCCCCTTTCATACATTTCTTTTTGGCATGAAATTGGGTCCATTTGGGCACCAAAGCAGTTTCTCATCTGTCCCCCATCAGCACGTGTTGGGGGGCTCTTGCCATGTGTCTTTCAGGAGGGGTCGGCCCAGGCAGTCCAGCAGGTGGAGGAAGATGTGAGGTGAGAAGTACCCGCTGCTGCAGAACTGCCCCTCTGCTGAACCCAGCACCACAGACAAGCTGGCGCCAACATAGAAAGAAGACATTCCACTCTATGACTTAAGCATCTGTCCTGAACTCAGGTACAGCGATCAGGATCAATACATTTGGAACTCCACCCACCTTGACACCACCCCCCCCAAGACAAAACACTGAATAGCCTGTTTATTAGAATTTCCTCCTCTAATATCTGGTCTAATTTTTGGCTTGAAAATATCTCTTTTAATAATTTTTAATTCCACCACTCTTCTTTCCACCATTTTTCTAACACATCCCATGTCTGAACCAAACCATGAACAATCCACTAAACTTTAAACAAGAATTAGTGAGGCTGAATTTTCCACATACTCCCACTTCGGTTGCCAACATATAATCCAGGGCTAACTGACGGAGACCAGCTCACAGGGACGTCTTAGAGAGACTAGACGGACTACTGCTCTGGTGGCAAGTAGCAATTCTTTATTCCTCAACCAGAGTTTTTATACTCTCCTGGGAGAGCTTGTCAGTTTCTACCAAGCTTGAGTGCACTGTTTACATTACCGCTATTCTTACCGTGAGAATACAAGTTCTGCAAGTTCTACAAGTCAGGGACTACATGTCTGTTCAAGGATTCACACATTCTTCTGTTTGTGCTGGTCTTATCTTAGACCTGCAGGTGTTCTTGAAATATATTTAACTCGGGCCCTGGAATGATGAGAAACTAAGCATGTTGCCAAGAGCCCTGATAGTCCACATCCTCCCTTTCAGGAGGAGCAGCTTTTGATGTTGGCATGATATTCTGTTCCTGACCCTTTCAGGCCAGACAGAATATTGCTCTCCAGGCTCTTGGCTTTCATTATTCTGTCTTTGACCCTTTCAGGCCCTCAGAATGTCTAATAGTTCTCCTCATTCCACCCTTTCTTATTTGTTAAATTGAAAGTGGTATTGGCTTGTCTCTAATATGTTCCAATTTAATTTTTCTCAAATCTACTATTACTTGTCGGAATTGTTTTATGATAAGTCTTAGTACATATGGACAGACAAGTAGTCCCAACAAGATTACAACAGCAATTATTATCAGGCCGAAAATTCCTTGTTTGAAAGATTCAAAAGACGGAAAAGCAGATTTTAAAGCATTGACAAAAGTTTCTGTCTGTTCAGCTACAGATAGATCTATCTTATGAGAATTTAACATATCTTGAATATGTTGCCTCAATTCACCCAGGTCCAAGGAAGTATTGGCATTATCCCAAATGCCTTGTAAGTGACTTTGGATTTTCTGCCATGAGAATACAGTGCAATTATATTTCACTGGAGTTACACAAATAGTACGATACTTTGCATGGCACAAAAGGGATTCTCGAGTTGCTAAGATCTGCAATTGTCTCCCCATAATATCAACAGTATCTTTAAGCGAATTCAAACGTAGTTCAATTTTCTCATCCCAATTGACTTGATTTTGGAATGCCTTTGATATGTTTATTGATAGCTCATTGACATATGTGGCTGTTTGAATACTTGTGGCCAAAGAAATGGAGGCTACTGTTGTTACAGTAATAGCAGTAATTAAGGCTGTAATTCCTGCTATTATTAGTCCAATCATTCTCTTATGCCGGGCATGAGTTGCTGCGTTGCCTTTTCCAATATTTCTGATCCTCTATCCGCATACCAGTTTTGCGATAGATTGACAGGTAAATATACATAATCAGGCTGTTTTACCAATAAGAAAGAATCACTAGTGCTGTTTATGCAATTGGAAATTTGACAGTTGGTATAATTAACTGTATTATTAATAATGGTCAACATTCCACTTAGGAACGCATAAGGTTCTGGAACACAAGCCCGCATATAAAACTCAGTGACATTTTGTGTCTCTCCCATTGCCCATACCAATCCTATTTGAGTCCATGTAATATTTAGGGTTTTTTTGCCTTAACTTTTCCCATGGCGGCAACAGCCTTCCATAAATTAGAATAGAATGTACGATTATTTTTTGTCCATATTCCAGAAACTAAATTTATTGGCCGCAATTGTTTATTAATTATATTCCAGTCACATAGAGATGTATTTGAACACGTTGTTTCATTAGCGTGACACACTCTCCAAGATGGTGCAAAATCCATCTGTGGAGGAGATAAATTTCGACATGGGGGAATATGCGGCGGGGGTACTCCAGAACCTTTACTTCCATTCGTAAGATTTGGATAATAAAAATCTAAAGCCCAATGAATCCCTGCCGACACATTACTGTCCCAGTCTTCCTGAACAATCACTTCTTCACACAGTAATTCAGTACAATTAGTCTGAAAACACATTGGATTTCCATCTATTTTTCCAGAAAAGTTAAAGTTTGCTGAAAAGGCCATAATATGTTTATCAGAATATTGTCCCATAAATATAGTCTGATTATTGTATACAGGTATGTCCACTGGTTCTTCCCATGTGACTGGATGGATAACAGGAGGATTGGGGACAAAAGCCCAATAGGTTTCTGCCTTACATCCGTGTTGTATCAGCCATAGGGTGCTCAGCAGCATTGCTACCAACCGGATCCTCGTCTCCCAGTCTCTGCTCAACGACAGTCTTTTCATTCGTCTCCACAGCTTTCCCATTTTTGTTTTTTGCATGTCGGACGCACCATTCCGGAATCCACCGGGGTGAGGTTTCATCTGTTGGAAAAACACAAACATACCCTCTGCCCCAGATTAGTACCGGATCAGGACCACGTATTTTTCCATCCATTGGATCTTTCCAATATATCTCAGGCTTATTGTTATTTTTATAATCCCAATGTCTGTCAGCAGCAGACTGACCATCTTCATCCAATGTAAAAAAATTCAGAACAAATGAGGCATGTGATAATAAGGAAAATGGGGTATCCTTTATTCCCCATGTCCCCCTTTTTAGTTTATTAATTTGAGTTTTTAAAAGGTGATTGTATTTCTCAACTATACCTTGTCCTTGCGGGTTATACAGAATGCCTGTCTTGTGTTGAATAGAAAATTGTTGACAAAAGGTTTTGAATCCTTGACTAATGTAGGCAGGGCCGTTGTCAGTTTTTATCGTTTTCGGAATCCCCATAACACTAAAGCAATGAAGTAAATGTGTACATACGTGCGATAATTTCTCCCCTGACAGAGCAGATGCAACGGAAAAATGTGAAAAAGTGTCTATGGTGACATGAACATACGAAAGTTTCCCAAAAGCTGGAATATGAGTAACGTCCATTTGCCATAAATCATTAGGCAACAAGCCTCTAGGGTTAACGCCGTAGTGAGGGGCAGGCAATAATGAAGCACAAGAGGAGCAATCTTTAACGATCAATCGTGCTTGTTCTCGTGTAATATTACACATTTTTCTTAAGGTACGGGCAGATAAGTGATGTAATTCATGGAGTTGTTTAGCCTTACATATATTATATACTTGCGGTTTTGTCAGATCATCAGCTAATTGATTGCCTTGTGCCATAGGACCAGGCAGGTTAGAATGACTACGAATGTGCCCCACAAAAACCGGGCAGTCCCTTTGCAGCAACAGGGACTGTATAAGACTTAAGTGCTGTTGAATGAAAGTTACCTTAGAATGTATCATTGGTACTGTTTCAAGCATACACAGAGCCTGTACAATATACAAACTATCAGTAATAATGTTCAAAGGTTGCGCATATTTTAGTAATGCCTGGTAAACAGCATATAGTTCAGCCATTTGTGCAGAAACATCCTGTAAAATCCAAACAAAATGATCAGGCGGTGCTAATAGTACAGCACGACCATTTGAAGATCCGTCGGTATATACAGTCAAAGCATCCTGTAAAGGTGCCTGTTTTACAATTTTGGGAAAAACAATAGAGTGATATGTTGCAAAACTGAGTAATTTGTTTAATGGGTACTTGTTAGATATTTCTCCTGGAAAATTTGCAAGGGATAAGGCAAAGTCATCCATCATATTGAGCAACCATGTAATTTGATCAGGTTTATAAGGCAAGATTATTTTTACTGGCTCTTTTCCAAGATAAGTTATACTTAGTTTTCGACCTTGTTGCACACACTCTGCAACTTTATGGGGGTACGATTTTAAGACAACATTCTGACCATGACGGCCATGAATCCAACAGAGGATTTCATCCTGATACAATACTCCTGTAGGAGATAATTTAGTGGGAAGAATAATTAATTCCCAAGGCTTATTTATGTCAGCATAATTTAATCTCGCATCTGTCATGGCCTTTTCCACTTTTGTCAAGGCTTGAGAGGCTTCCGCAGTCAGGCCACGAGGGGAATTAGGGTCAGGGTTTCCTTCCAATATCTTAAATAAAGGGCTGAGGTCTGAAGTGGTGAGTTTCAGAAACGGCCGTATCCAATTAATGTCACCTAAAAGTTTTTGGAAATCATTCAAGGTTGTTAGATGTCGTACTGAAAGAGCAATTTTCTGTGGTGCAAAATACTTAGGATACAATTGAAATCCTAGGTATTTGAAGGGAAAGGTTCGCTGTATTTTATCTTGGGCTATCTTCAGCCCATTTCGCTCTAATTGTTGTTCCATGTGAGAATAGGCTGCTGTCAGTAATTCCACAGATTCAGCAGCCAACAAAATATCATCCATATAGTGAATGCAAACTAATGTTGGAAAACACAATCTAGTTTGTTCAAGACTTTTGTTTACAAATTTCTGACATAAAGTGGGACTATTAGCCATACCTTGAGGTAAAACTTTCCATTGATATCGGTCTATAGGTTCACTGTAATTGACAGAAGGAACAGTAAAAGCAAATCTCTGGCAATCATCGGGATCTAACAATATTGTATAAAAACAGTCCTTTAAATCAATTATTATTTTCTGATAATTTGGTGGTATTGCCATAGGGCTAGGTAGCCCAGGTTGCAGAGCACCCATGGGATGCATGGTCTTATTTACTGCCCGAAGATCTTGCAATAATCTCCATTTACCTGTTTTCTTTTTCACTACAAATATAGGAGAATTCCATGGAGAAGTAGATGGTTCAATAATGCCATGACTGGGTAAATGGATGTCAATACTTTCTGGATAATCTATTAGATCTACTTATAAATTCAAAATATTTGCTATGCAGCACTTAGCATATTCATTTATCATTGTGATATAAATGATTGTTGAGCCTTGGCCTAATAACTGAACACTTCTTTTTCTTCCTTTAGTGATTATCATTATAATCATTTAAATTTTAGTGAATATAGTTTTTGGGGTTAATGTGGCAAAATATCCACTCAATAATTTGTAGTGAAGCTTTTGAATTTTCGTCTGTTATTGCCTCAATTATCTCTAAAGGTTGTCTGCACTAGGACCCAGCAATTGCTGACGAGCAACATTGGAATGCAGAGCGTTCTCACAACATTTTCCTAGAAAGATAACACCGTTAACTCCTTTAGACTGCTGCAAAGCTGAAAGAAAGAAAAAAAAATTTAGAAAGGAAGGAGAAGGGTGGGAGGGCGGGGGGTGGGGGGGGCACTCACACACATACAGCTGCATGTTTTGCTAGGCATTTTAAAACTTTTTTCTTTTACTAGGTATTTTAAAACTTTTCTTTCTGAAGCCTTTCATTCCAAAGATCTCCAGGTAAATCTACCTGTTTGCCGGCTTAGTGGACATTTGAGATTGAAAGGTCCCAGAGATATATTTTCAAGGTTAATCAAAACCAATTTTTAAGTCTTACAAACGTTTGAAGCGCTTCAAACACACACATGCACACGCACTCGTTTCTCAGCTAGCCGAATACAGTCATACGATGTTGGTTATTACTATTGGATCCACAATTTTTCCATGTTACGGATGTTTAAATTACACACGGTACCGGGAACATACAACACTTAAAATACGTAGATGCATTATCTAATAAGGCTTATATCGATTGTCTAACAAATATTTCACTTATGGTAGTCTTTTGTAGTTTCTGTATTGATAGAATCACGGAGTGGTCAGTTGAACCACAGCCTCTGTCTCTTCATGGGGTGCAACTGCTGAAAAACAAATCAGTTGAATGATTCTAGTGCCCTTTGATATAAAGTCAGAAGGCGTAGGCATTCAAGCTATTACTTGCATCACTCTCATAAAGTCGGCATCAGTCAATTCTGGTAAAACAAGCAATCTTTTAACAGGTGATCATGCAATTAACAATGCACTAAGTCCATCTTTGCATTCTTTTAGGCTGATCGTTTAAGCAACACTTATCTAGCGGTGATATTGTCTGCTTGCTTATCTAGGGTCTCTTGTAGTTTGTCTAGAAAAGTCATGTAATAAATGCCATTTTCTAGATTTCTTTTTTATTACAAATACGGGTATGTTCCAAGGACTATTAAATGGGACTGTATGCCCGTGATCTATTTGCTCTTCCACTAAATTTTGAAATGTACCCAATTTTTCACTCGTTCATGATTCCAATGTCTATTCCCATTGCATTTAACACATCTCTCCCCCACAAGATTAGTGGAACGTGCACAACTAAGGGTTACACTACATTTCAACATAAGAGGCTGAGTTTATAGGGACTAAGCCAAATGTATTTCAGGGATTCTAATGGACTCAAATCTTTGTGAGTCATGCTCTACAGAGTCAGCTTGGAACACAACTGCTTTGAATAAAATTAAATACACTATTCGGCTATCTGTTGGTATTAATACTAGTGGAAATGGTGTTCATAACACTAGTGGAGACAGCATCCATACTCTTGCTTAAATCATTCCAGTACAGCCTGCATTAATGACCCCAGGTAAAACAAAGATTCCCAATCGAATTATTGACAATCATTTTAATTACAAGTTAGTAAAGCCACCCCCCAATGGTCCGTTTACGTTCCGTGGTATTGTGTGAAGTGCAGACGATTGCAGCACCACTTGGTTTCGTGGCGGCAGTGGTGGTGGTGAGCGGCCGGAGCGGAGCTCCGGGACCCCGGGGCGGGGGGGGGGTGGCGGGGGGCGAAGAAGGAAAAGCATCCAGAGACTTAGAACGGGGAAGCGAAGGATACAGTCGTTTAATGGAGGAGCACGTTTCTCTTACCCACTTTTCATCACCTGTGTCCCCTCTTAAACATTCTTTAACCAGAGACCACAAGGTGAAAGCATCAATAGGGACCTTTTCAGGCCCATGAATAGTATAATAGCTTTGAATCTTATCTCCTACCTTATTCCAAGTTTCAATATTAATTGTACCGTCTTTAGGAAACCATGGACAAACTTCTTGTACGAAATCTAAAAAATGATCAACTTGTTTTCTTGTAACTTTTACCCCCCTAGCACAAAGCAGGGACTTTAACATACTTGCAAAAATGTTACGTTCATTACTCAAAGAAATTCCCTTCTTTCTTTTTTTTTTTTTTTCTATTCTTCTCTCTCTTTTTTTTTTTCTCCTTTTCTCTTTCTTTCTATTATTCTTCTCTTTTTCTCCTTTTCTCTTTCTTTCTATTATTCTTCTCTTTTTTTCCTTTTCTCTTTCTTTCTATTCTTCTCTCTCTTTCTCTTTTCTTTCGTCTGCCTCAAAATCCCTTGTCCTCGCCCTCGATTCCAACTTACCAACTGCGGCTCGTGAAGGCGAGTGACGTCCTGTCCTTTAGCAACCGAGTATCCCGAGTTTCGGCACCAAATGACGGAGACCAGCTCACAGGGACGTCTTAGAGAGACTAGACGGACTACTGCTCTGGTGGCAAGTAGCAATTCTTTATTCCTCAACCAGAGTTTTTATACTCTCCTGGGAGAGCTTGTCAGTTTCTACCAAGCTTGAGTGCACTGTTTACATTACCGCTATTCTTACCGTGAGAATACAAGTTCTGCAAGTTCTACAAGTGAGGGACTACGTGTCTGTTCAAGGATTCACACATTCTTCTGTTTGTGCTGGTCTTATCTTAGACCTGCAGGTGTTCTTGAAATATATTTAACTCGGGCCCTGGAATGATGAGAAACTAAGCATGTTGCCAAGAGCCCTGATAGTCCACATCCTCCCTTTCAGGAGGAGCAGCTTTGTTGTTGGCATGATACTCTGTTCCTGACCCTTTCAGGCCAGACAGAATATTGCTCTCCAGGCTCTTGGCTTTCATTATTCTGTCTTTGACCCTTTCAGGCCCCCAGAATGTCTAATAGTTCTCCTCAGCTAACCAATTCAGCAAATGGCCATTCTCATCGGAAAAGGCAAGTCCCATACCATCCTTTGGTAATTCACTATTGGCCATGTTTCCACAGGTCCAATATAACCCTTCAGAGACTTCCCACCCTATCTGTTTGGGAAGGCTCAGGGTCCAGTTCTGCTTCTCTATTTTCAGTCTCTGAACCCCACTTATTCCAACCATTTAAGTTTCCTTTTAAGGCCATGCCGGCAGAACCTCCCAATGATAATTTCCCCGGCTACGTCTTTTTAGAGCCACTGATCTTTCCCAAAGAGATCTATTTCTTGGGATACCCATGGCTATTGTTCTCCCATGTTTGTCCCTCTGCAAACATAGCAATTGGTAACACTAAGTTCCTTTGCAATATTTTCCACCAAGTTAATAAGTTTTGGGTGACCGCTGGGATTTCCGACTTGGCCCATTTCCAGTTTTTCATAAAAAGAGTGGAACAGTAGTTCCATTTCTTTGTACCGGGGTCTGATCCTCTTCCATCAATTTGTATCCAGTTATTTCCCCAGTTTATTCTTTCCCACTTCTTGTTCCTTTACATTTGTAATGAGTGTGGTATGTCAGGGATTTGGTGACCTTCTCACCTGAATTTGTTTTGACTCTCAAACCACTGATCACTGTAAGGAGGGGCGTAAATGTCCAGCGAATCATCTCTCCACCTTGGCCTGTTAGGTTGCAGCTAACAGCCGAGACAAGGATCTTCTTGGTGGCAGAGAATTTTTGCCTGCAGGACTGCTCCTTGATGGCAGAGCCAGAGGTTATAGTTCCGATGGGTTAATTGTCCTTCTAGTGGTCTGGCTCTTTAAGCCTGTTTTCCCTTTTAATGGATTTCCAGTTAAAGTGCTTTTTGCACCTTTCAGTGGTCTTTTTCCCAATTCTTCTCCCAAACATCCCAAATTTCTGGGATTAGTTTATTCCTTCCACACTCAAATCGGAGGATATTGGCTCCCCTTTGTTCAGTATTCCAATTAAGACACTTAAAGCTGGGTGCTGAGTTTGAGTCCCTTTGCCTTCTCGAGGTTCTAAATTCCCACAAATAAGGGATATTCATTCTAGCCCAGGCTGGTGGATGAAACACCTCTGGCAAACGCTGCTCCCAATCAAAGGTTACCACCCAGTTTGAAGGGGTCAGGTAAATCCCCTCAGGTCCCCTTTCCCCTACCGCATTAAGGAACTCCCAGTTATTCAGTCCAAACCACTGCAATAAGTTTGTTTCCAACGGCTCCGTCAGCCTTCTCCTTTACTTCTTCCATAGCGTGAATCTCAGTGGATCCTGGGAAGCTTTGTCCACTCAAGTTCTGGCTCGTCCACCGGCCCCTTAACCCACGAGGCGCGAGGCACGAGTCCACCCTCGTTCCCTGGTCCGTACAGCGGATTCTGCAGTCAGGAGAACCCGAAAGGGACCTTCCCATTCTGGTGTTAGAGCTGAGTTCCGGTCTGAATGTCTGGGAGTTCTCTTTTTGGTGAGTCCAGTATCTCATAGGGTGATACCCCTACATCCACATGGGGACATTGGGGATCCTCAAGAGAGCTGCTAGAGGGAGACACTGTACCCATGACAAATGAGCCTCTATATTCATTTGTTCTACCCTGCCAGACTTCTATGGGCTTGTTTAACATCTGTCTCCCATCCAGTAAATCCCATAACCCTTCTGAGCTCTTGCTTACCCTCGGTTTTAGCAGTACTCTTTCTTCCTCTTCACTATAGGGGGTCTGAAGGTTCAAGGTGCTGTTCCAATACTAGTAACAGCTTTTCTTTTTCCCTTTATTGTCACCTCTCTAGCCTTTTGATCTGCCAGGTTATTGGCCCTTGTTTCCCATGCTATTCCCTTTTGATGTCCTCTCGTGTACTACAGCAATTTCGGCTGGTCCTTCAAGGGCCTTTAGTACTTCCTTGATTAATTGTTCATGTACTAACCCTTTCCCTTTTGAATTCAACGTCCCCCTTTCTTCCCAAATTTTGCCAAACATTTGTACTACTCCATAGGCGTATCGAGAGTCCATATATACTGTCCCTTCTTTTCCCACTAGCCATTCCAAGGCTCGCTGCCCCATCTACCACCGCATCTCCTGATTTTCTTTTTCCTTCTAAATGGGAGTCGGTCATCCATTTCTCAGCTTTCTGACTCAAGATATTCCATATGATGTGGGGGGGTATAAACTATTATGCTTCCCCCGAAGGTAAGTTTTCGCCCTTCTTCCACCAATATCACTACTGCTGCAACAGTCTGTATACATGTTGGCCACCCCCAACAGACTGGGTCCAACATTGTTGACAAGAAGGCTATTGGTTTCCGCATATCCCCCCATTCCTGGGTCGTTACCCCATGAGAAACTAGAAGATTGGCCAGATCGAGGATTACAGGAACTGCTGCAGGAGGCGCAGAAAGTCAATGTCTGGAGGGATGAGGAAAAGGCGAAGGCAAAAGAGGAAGTGTTAGTGACCTCCAAGAAATTGTAATAAAGCTCCAGATCCGATGGGGACAGGATCAGGACCACCACCAGAGGGCAATAATAGTTATCGCCTTCGTGGTCAACCGCATCAAAAGGGGAGGAGGCCCCCTGTCCCTGTTGGTCCTTGTTTTTATTGTGAGAAAATGGGACGATAGCGGATTGTTTAGAGGGAAAGAGAGTCGGAAAAAGTATTTCAAGCACAAGAATAGGGGGGTCAGAGGCTCTACCTCCTGGGGTCAAAACCAAATGGAGAGACCTTGATAAAATTGAAAATAGGACCCCAGTGGGAAATATGGGAATTTTTAGTAGACTCAGGGGCCAAAACTCCACAATTATGAAGGTCCCTGAGGGATGCAAAATTAGGAATAAAACATTAGAAGTAATTGGAGTGAAAGGGGAAGGATTTAAAGTACTGATAATAAAAGATGTTTTTATTGAGACAGGAGCTAAATATGTGGTTAGTGATTTATTAGTTGTCTTTGAAGCGGGCTATAATCTATTGGGAAGAGACCTTATGGTAGCCTTAGGGATCGGGGTAATACCGAGTGAGGGCCTTATAAAGGTAAACCAGATAAAAATCATTAAATAGATTGCATGAGCAAACCCATTGGGGAACGAGGGCATTGTGCGATCAATATTTAAAATCTTTTGGACGCATAGGGATTTTTGAAATAGCAAAACAAATAACCCAAGGGTGCCCTATCTGCCAAAAAGTAAATAAAAGTGCAATGAGGAAAACACCCTTGGGCAGTAGGGACCTGGCTTATACACCATTCGATAGGATTCAAATTGACTATATGAATTACCCAAGGTAAGTAAATGGAAATATGTATTATAGTGGATCAACTAACTCATTGGGTTAAAGCCTTTCCAGCCACCCAAGCAACAGCCCAATTTGTGGCAAAAATACTACTAGAATTGATAACTCTTCGTTTTGGGTTGGTGTATGCTATCGATTAAGGCACGAACCTCGTCGATGGGGGACGACAATCGAGATCAACTTTATTGAGAGAATGCAAACCTTATATAGTACCTCTGTTTCCACTAACAGCTATCCCAGTGAATTTCCACCTGTGAGAATCCCACAGTACAGCGACAGAGCGCAACCCCCGTTTCCCACAGATGTGCCCCTTATCTTCATGTTTTCCGCCTAGTGCATTCCTTTCCTATTAACCCACGGGTCTTAAGAAAGATTCCAAGGTGTCACCAAGCTAGCAGGCATGAGAACATCGGCCGTTTGTTCTGTGCTTGCTGCTAATATCGCAGGTACACCAAGGCATCGGCCACTTGCCCCAGCACACACGCAATGCTGGAATCTTTATGCCCACAATTTCCCCCTTCTTTTGATTATAAACATTATAAACTATATAAACTATCAATTGTTTGTTGTACCTTTCACGGAAGACATGATTGACACATGCTTAAACATAGAAACATCTTACTTATACTAATGCAAGAAAAGTGATTTTGATTAAGGCCTTTAGCTAGCTTTCTGACTTAAGAATCGTTTATAACAAGTTTTTTCAATCATAATTCATCTTCAAGCTTCTTTGCCCTGTCCATGAGTGCTGATATACCCCAGCATTATTGCTGTCCGTATTAGTATCAATCATCTTCATCATAATTGCTATCTCTGCTTAAATACAGATGGACACAATGCACTGGCATCCACTTGGGTCCTTGACCTGTGGAAACACAAGCATATCCTCGACCCCATGTTATGAACTGATATGGTCCTTCCCATCAGCCTGACTCCAAAGATTTTAATAGCATCTTGGCTTCTTCCTTTTTGAGCTGCTGGCTCTCTGTTTGCAAATACGAAAAATGCCTTACTATAGGAGATTGCTCCACGCCTGGAGAAGAGGAGGCTGAGCCTTCTCTTTCTCCGTCCTTTCTAATTTTTTTTCCTTTTTAGCTTTGTCAAAGTCCAGAGGAGTCAACTGTGTTATCTCTCTAGGGGAATGCCAATTTGCGAGAACACTCTGCATTCCAGTGTCCCTCATCAGGAACCGCTGGGCCCTAGCACAGACAACCTTTAGGAATATTGAGCCAATGATAGAGGAAAATTCAAAACATTCATTATGAATTATTGAGTGATATTTTGCCACACTAACCCCAAAACCCAATGGTAACTAGACTCGAAATGATGACAATGAAAATCACCAAGGGAAGAAAAAGAAGTGTTCAGTTATTAGGCCAAGGCCCGATTATCATTTATATATTCCAATGACAAAGGAATATGTTAAGTGGTGCATGGCAAATAGTTTGAATTTACAGGTAGCTCTAACAGATTATCCAGGAAGTATTGATATCCACTTACTGCGTCATAAATTGTTTTCCTCTCTGCAAACATTACAAATAGAACAGAAGCCCTTATGTAGAAAGCAACTGGTTGACGGCCCTACAATATTTACTGATGGCTCAGGAAAAACAGGAAGAGCAGTACTAACGTGGAAAGAAAATGGACAGAGGGCAAATAAGGTGTATAGAAGGACTGGTGAAGGTATAATAGAAGGACTGGTGATAGTAGAACGAGCCCCTCAGACACTAAAAACTATGTTATTAAAACCAAAAGGGGGAATGAATGGTGAAACACCGCAGAACAGATAAGGGAACGCACTGTATGCGTTGAATTACTTAAATGTGCGGGAAGATCAGGGAATCGTAGAATCATAGAATCACCAGGTTGGAAGAGACCCACCGGATCATGGAGTCCAACCATTCCTATCAAACATGAAACCATGCCCCTCAGCACCTCGTCAACCCATCCCTTAAACCCCTCCAGGGAAGGTGACTCAACCCCCTCCCTGGGCAGCCTCGGACAGGGACCAATGACCCTTTCCATGAAAAATTTCATCCTGATGTCCAGCCTGACCCTCCCCGGCGGAGCTTGGGGCCATTCCCTCTCATCCTGTCCCCTGTCACTTGGGAGAAGAGCCCAGCTCCCTGCTCTCCACAACCTCCTTTCAGGTAGTTGGAGAGAGCAATGAGGTCTCCCCTCAGCCTCCTCTTCTCCAGGCTAAACACCCCCAGCTTTCTCAGCTGTTCCTCATAAGGCCTGTTCTCCAGCCCCCTCATGCAATTAGCTGTGCACTAAGTCCATTTATGCATTCTCCAAGGCTAATTGTTTAAGCAACACTTCTCTAGTGGTGATATTGCCTGCCTGCCTGCCTATTTAAGGCCTCTTGTAGTTTGTCTAGAAAAGTCATGTAATAAACGCCATTTTCCAGATTTCTTTTTTATCACAAATACAGGTGAGTTCCAAGGGCTATTACTTGGGCCTATATGTCCTTGATCTATTTGCTCTTCTGCTAACTTGTGCAACGCACCCAATTTTTCACTTGTTCATGGTTCCATTGCCTATTCCCACTGCACTTAGCACATCTCTCCCCCACAAGATTAGTGGAACGTGCACAACAAAAGGTTGCACTACAGCCATTTAAAGATGTTCTGCCTTTCCACCCCCTTTTTTTAAAAAAAACTTAATGTGCACTTCAACATAAGATGCTGAGTTTGTAGGGGCTAAAACAAATGTATTTCAGGGATTCTTGTGGACGCAAACCCTTGTGAGCCACGCTCTATAGAATCAGGTTGGAACACAGCTGCTTTGAACAAAATTAATTTTACAATCCGACTATCCTTTGTCATCTTGGCTTGTATCAGAAACGGCATGACTAGCAGGTCCAGGGAGGTTCTTCTCCCTCTGGACTCGGCACTGGTGAGACTGCTCCTCGAATCCACAGTAACACACTGTGCTTTGGCAGTGCATGTGAGTGTAAGTCGAGGTGCAAAGACTTTTCCTTTTTCTGATGTCTCCAAATCTTCCATGAAAAAAAGTAACTCAAATGCTTTCTTCCCTTAACCACCCTTGTAAACAACAAACCTGCTTCCCAGGGCTATTTTCAATGATGACACCTGGCATGAATGGACAACCCACAGTCACATACTGCCTGCTTAGTGACTTGACTTTGCTATTTGCCTTGGCAAAAATGCAGTGTTGCAACAGTTCCTCCAGAGCCCGGCTGAATAAGTTAGGAGACTTGGCAAACCCCCAAGGCAACCTGGTCCATCTCAACCGCCACTCTCGCCCTGTGTCTGGGTCCCCCGATTCAAAGTATACAGGTTAGGGACTACAGGGTATCAGGTCCGTGTCCCCACCCCGGCCAAACGCCTGGAGATCCTGCACTAGACAACACGAACCACCTCTCCTCCCCATAGGGAGCACGGGAATGCTGTGGGGCAACACACAGGGCTCCAAGGTCTAGTTCTACAAAACCTACTCTGCCACTGCAATCTAACCTCAAAATAAAGGGTGGAGGTACCCTCATGGGGGCTCTAGTAATTCAAACCAAGCCTGGGGGTTTGCCGTGTTGAATCCCGAGAACTTCACAGAACAAAGACTTCACAGCCCCTCTCGGTCTGCTCCCATGTTGGACTGCCCCATGGAGCAAGCTTTAACCTCTCATTCTTGCTCCATGCTCCTCCTTCGAGATCAAGAAATCATCTCCTCAGCAGCCTCCTTACAATCCACTGTGTCCCTTTGTCAAAGGGGCTGCAGGCATTTTCTTTTCTCCAGTCAAGGGGGGCAGCTTTTGTCCGGGGGCTGCCGGTTTTTGCCAACCGATGCAGGTCAGGTAGGGGCAGGCCAGGCATTAAATATCGGGGAAACCCCTCTCCTATCCCAGGAGTAGGGATTGCAATCACATCATCCTGCTCCCAAAATCCATTTCCTCCACCCCAGCAAAGTGCTGTTTGAATCACAAAGCATAGCAATCCCTCAAGCCCCTGCAATCCAGCCAGCTCCATTACGGCACATGCATTTGCTTTCCCTACAGCAGAGGTTTCAGACTTCTTCCCCTTATCAATAATAATTAGGGTTGGAGTTTGAAATCAGGATCTGCATCAAGAGCAAGATCAGGTTCTGCCACCCCGTCATTAATAACAATCAAGGGTTAGAGTTCGGGATCAGAATCGGGAATAGGACCCGATTTCACCACCCTCGCATCCCAAAAACAATTAACCTCATGCTCCAAACTGGAAAAAACAGTTTCACAACACCCCCCCCCACACACACACCACCGCCCAGCAGCGGCCATCCAATTTTTCAAGAGATTCAGGGAAGATTGTTCATTGTTCAACAGTTTGTATGTGTATGTGATGGACTGTTTGGTCGACCCTAACCTGGGGGAAAATATCTGAATATTTTTGAGGAAGTTGTTTTAAAGTAGATATGTGATCTTACAAAAGAAGGGTTTGGTTTGATTTAGTAACACTCTGCATTCCAGTGTCCCTTATCAGATCAGTAAATGCTGGGCTCTGGCACAGACAATAGTGAATGGGATTTTAGCAGATACTAATGAAAGCAGAGTTTAAGGGCCCAAAGGACTATGCCAGAGACAATACCCTCTGAGATTAAAAGACTGGGAAGGAATAGAAAGCCCAATTAATAACTTTTTACAGCATGGAACTATTAGTGGAATGTGAATCTGACTAATGAAAAAGCTGGATGGAATTTACCAAGTAGTACAGGACCTGAGAAAAATAAAAAGTTTTTGACAAAGATTTGCATCTTGTAGTGGACTAAATTAAGAATAATAAATAACCAGATATGGCTTACATGTTAGATTTAAAAGATGCATTTTTATGTTTGCCACTAGCCAAAGAAAGTCCAAAGCATTTGAAGAAGAGAGTCCTACCTCTGGTAGGAAAGCCCAGCTTACTTGGATGGTGTTACCCCAAAGTTTTAAGAATAGCCCAACAAAACTCAGAAATTAATTAGCGCAAGAGATTGAAGTATGGAATTTTCCCTCTAGAGATAATGTCCTTCTAATAGGAACTGAAACAAGACCTGAGTGCAATCAGTGGACTGTGAGTTTGTCTAATTTTCTTGGATTAAATGGATATTGAGTCTTTCAACAGAAAGCCCAAATGGTGCACGAACAAGTGACAAATTTGGGATATGGACTGTCCAGGGAACAAGAAGAACTGGGAACCGAATGAAAGGAAGCCGTCTGTCAGACTCCACTGCTGCAGGCGGTAAAACTCAGAACCTTCTTGGGAATGACAGGTTGGTGCTGCTTATGGATTTAAAAAGGCACTTTGAACCAGAAGATGCCTCATCCAGGTTTTTGAAACACCAAGCCATCCTGGTCAAGTCAGATGATATCAAAATTGAAGTAACTAACATTGTAAACCCAGCTTCTTTTCTCAGTGGAACGACAACCGAAATGCCGACGCACGACTGTCTCGAAACATTAGAAGCTGTGTATTCCAGCAGACCAGATCTGAAGGAAGAACCTCTGGAGGATGCACAAGATTCCTGGTTTTCAGATGGAAACAGCTTTAAAAGAAATATACGGACAGATTCTAAATATGCCTTTGGAGTCATTCATGCTCAGGGAGTGATTTGGAAAGGAACGAAGGCTATTGACAGCACAAGGAAAACAGATTAAACATGCTGAAGAAATACTTCGCCTGTTGGAGGCAGTACAATTACCAACCAGAGTCACCATCATGAACTGTTGAGGGCACCTGAGAGGTAACACCGACCAGGAAACAGGTAACAGATTGGCTGATTATGAGGCTAAACGGGCAGCAGAAAGAATGCAAGAAGGGCAGATTTTAGCTCTAATCGTAGATAACAGAAATGAAAACTTACAAAATCAGGAAGATATTAGATACTCCCAAATCCGATGGGGAATTAATACAAGAATTTGGAGGACAGGTCCCTTAAAAGACGGCAGAACTATTCTACCTACTAGCCTGTTCTGGGAACTTGTAACATGATAAAACCCATTGAGAACCAGACCCTTTATATAAATTCCTAAATTAGAATTCAAAAGTGTGAAATATGTTAAATCAAATACAATTAGGAATAATTAAGAAAGGAAACGTGCCCATAAAGTGTTGACAAATTTATTTTTCTGAACTCCCAAGAAAAGGGGGGGTACAGATACTCGTTAGTATTCACAGATACCTTTTCTGGATGGCCAGAGGCCTTTCCTTGCAGGACAAATAAGACAGGGGAAGTGACAAAGGTTTTGTTTAATGAAATACCCTGATTTGGGGTACCCGTGAAGATAGAGGCACTCATTTTTGTGCACAATTAGTACAACGGGTTAGTAGAGCATTAGGGACTGATTGGCAATTGCACACTCCATACTGACCACAGGCTGGTGATCAGGTGGAGAAAATGAATCATCTGATTGTTGCTGATAAAACAACAATATATAACATCATTAGGAGAACAGCTGAAACAAATCAACATTTTGGGTACCAGGGCAAGGGGCTTGGATTATCTCATCAACCCATTTAAACCTGGAGATTGGATATGTGTTAAATTTTTTTAAGATGAGCCACTGGCAGAAAAGTGGAAAGGACCTTTACAGTGGAAAGTGATTTCAAAAGGATCGCTGAAGCTGCGTTTAAAACGAACCTAATAATGTTTATGCTTTATATGATTGTTTTCAATGTGATAAGTGTTTGTGCTTGGAGAGAAAATGTATATCTAAATATAACTAGCAACATTACTGCGTGGGTACAGGGAGAAAACTGCCGTTCATCAAAGCCTAATCGACTTCATATTGTAGGCACAGGAATATCCTTGTTGAACCAATCGTAAATTACCATACGGGTACTGGTGGCTCTGTGGAGATAGATAACACTAGAAAAACTTTAATCACTGGTGGCTGGTGTAGAAACTTGATTATGGTGAAAAGTGGCCATAACACCTTGTTGCAATTAATGCAGTTCTTGAGGTATGAAGAGAAGTGGATGAAGTCACTTTGCAAATCACCCTGAGTGAAAAAAAAATTGTGGCAAAAGAAAGTAGCAAAAGAATGTGGTCCGGGATAGGAATCAGGGCATGGTACCCCAGGCATGGGTGTTGTAGAATGACCTGAGGAATTTACCCTAGAGGATCCACTAGTCAAAATAAAGCTAGGGAATAGGGGTGACGAGGTTATATTTTTGATAGACATGGGAGCCACTGTGTAAACCAGCAACTGATTCCCGCAGACAAAAATAAAATTTTGTGACTGTAATAGGAGCTACTGGCCAAACTGAAAAAAATCCACTTTTATGTAGTCTGCTAAATATGAATTGGGAAGACAAGTGGGTACACATGAGTTTGTTTGCTAGGAGCCCATAGACCATCAATGGGAGGAGATTTATTAAAGCAGTCAGAGGCAGAAATAATATTTGGATCAAGGGAAATAAAATTTAAAGTGAGAGATCATCAACTAATCAAAGTATTGAATTTGTCTTTAATATAGGTGGAAAAAGAAACACTGGTACCAGCAGAGATTTTTGGAACAGGTTTATCTAGCTGTGTGGTCTTCTGAAAACCTGCCAGAAATACCACAAAAACTGGACAGGCACTTGTCCATAAAGAACTAAGAATCCTATTATTGAACGGCCCACTGCATTTCACAGCTTTGTAAGATGTATTTTTTTTCCCTCATCTAGGAGTAAGTGAAATAGAAAAGGCCCTAGTAAACATATCTGCCTCAATTGAAACAGCATTAAATGCCACAGCAGATGCGATTCAAGCTTTACAACAAGAAACAGGAAAATTAAGACAAAACAGACTTGTTCTAGACCTCTTATATACTAAAGAGGGAGGAGTATGTATGATAATAAACAGCAGCTGTTGCACCTATATAGACCAAAGTAACAGAATATCCAAAGATTTGGAGAAAATTTGGCATCAGACAAAATTATTGCATAAAGTAACACTAGATAATACTTCTTGGGGTTTCCAGGAATTATGGAAAAATTTGACTTCTTGGTTACCCAGTTTTGCATGGCCAAACCAATTGTTTATAGCTTTATTGTTATTAATAGTTTTTATAGTTTCTATTTGTCTGTGAATCCAGTGTGCTTCTAAGTATTGTAGAAAGAGTATCGATTACTATAATGCACAGAAATCTAATAAAATCAAATACTAGAAAGAGACTAGAAAATACTTTCAGAAGATCTCAAATGGTATCTCATAAGAAGCGAAAGAATTCGCTAAGTAATAGAAAAAGGGGGGACTGATAAGTGGCAAATTTTAAGTTAGTATGTCTCATAGCGATATGCGTCTTGAAAAATGTTTTCTTTCCTAAAGGGGGACCGATGAATGACAAATGTTTGAATTTGTGTCTTGATCTATAAAAATTGCCTAAGCTTGTATATCCCATAGTGATATGTGTCTGGAAGGATGTTTATCTAAAGGTGGGCCAGCTGGGAAAGGAACAGGCATCCCAGGCATCCTGCAAGATAAGATAAGATAAGGAAGCCTGAAATCCACACTACCACACCAGCAGAAAAGGACTGTTTTTCCCAAAATTTGGGCTGCACCCCCCCCTTACTTCTAGTCTTCATCTTTGGGCCTCAGGAGGGGGTCCTCAGACCACCCAACGGACTGTCTGCGCATATAAACATGGTGTGGAGAGATGTTAATGACTCTTCGGAAAGGAATGAATATCTTTTTTTGGAGGTGGGGTGATGAAAAATGCATAGATCTGTACTATAAAAGACGCACAGTTTCTTGCTTGGTATGCGTGTTTTTGGAGGATTGATTCCCCCACACACCCAGCGCTGCTAATAAAGAATAGCTGCTTAATAACGACTATCTAGTTGTTATTGAGTTATTATATCGGAATCGTTGCCCAGCCGCACCTAGCCTCCCACTCCGGTGAGGACCGCTAGAAAGCAAGGGGGCTTGGAAACTCCGTCCTTTGAATCAGTGCTGTTTGAATCACAAAGCATAGCAGTCCCTCAAGCCCCTGCAATCCAGCCAGCTCCATTAGGGCACATGCATTTGCTTTCCCTACAGCAGAGGTTTCAGACTTCTTCCCCTTATTGTGAGAATTGGTTGATGGGTTTTGCTGCAGCTGGTTTGTATGCTTTTGTGATGTGGATCTGTCTCATGTTAGGAGATGGTGTGCGGACAATCTTCAGACATAATTGGACAACCTAAATAAATATTCTTTGAGGACTTACACCATTCTTTGTCTAAAACCAGTATGTATACTGAAGGCAAATCCTGGCCAGCTTGCAGTAACGAAGGATGTGATTGTAACAGGAGTTTAGCTTGTTTACTAGTCAAAACAAGGACAGTTCCCCAGCAGGAACAAAGAGCAGACCTGAGCTCACCAAGGGGAGACAATGAGGAAGGAGATAAGATAAAGAGCATCAGAGGATTCTGAAGACACAAAGGAACTGTGACATACATTTGAGAGTGGGTGATATGAGTTCTGTGTATGGTTAACCAATATTCCTCAAATATGTAACCAGTGTTTCTCAAAATCTGCATGAATATACATGTTTAACCAGTATAAAACTCCTGTAACCAGCCTTTGCATTATGCCTCTTTTAGAAGGGCATCCAATTCAGCGCTGAATTGTAAAATAAAAATATTATTATCTTTGCTTCGAAGACTTTGTCCTTTTTAATATTTTAGCAGTGAATGAGTGTTTCTCACAATTTGGGGGCTCGTCCGGGATAAGTGATCCTGTCTCTGTGGGACGGGACAGTGGGAGCGGAGAGGCGCGCCCTGCTGCTTTTAGCAGTCTCCAATCTACTGTCCTGCCCCGAGAGGAGCAGCGAACCTTGTCTGGGCGGAGGACTCTAGAAGCAAAGAAGGGGAGAAGGTCATTTAATGAATTAATGGATCTGAATTGCGCGCGGCAGCCGAGTAATCCTTTACATGGGATCCAGGTAAGAAAAGTGACTGTTAAGTATTATCTGGGCGGCTGGGAGAGCGGGACTGAAAGTGTGTGTGAGAGAGACACAGGGGTTCCTGCGAAGCGATTGTGGAGTCCTTCTGACCACGGTTCCACATCTCCGCGAGGAGACTGGCTGGTGAAGGGACAAAGTGAAAGGGTTCCAGGTGAATGGTGTTTCTTGTTCAGAAAGTCTAATCCTATCCTTTTCCTCGTAAGTAACCTCTGTTTTAATCAGGGGTCGCAGCTTGGGTGCAGGATGAGTCAGAGAACTGAAACAAAGAAACTTACGCTTAACAGTTTAATTTAACCATTAAGGCAGGTACACTTTATTCAGCGCTGGAGAAGACTCGGGATTTGTCCTCAGAGTGCTTCTGCCAAGCAGGGATTTCACAGAAAATTTATACACAGAATTGTTTTCAAATTCATATTTTTTCCCCCAAATGACAAGTGTACTTTGTTCCCCAAACCTCATTGCATATCCAGGAGGAAAGAAATCAGCTCAGCTCAGAGTTGTTAAGGTGTGGCCATATCTGAGTGGTCAATCTCAACGACTCTGGGGACAAGAAGATAAGGGTCATTGTAATTATCTTAGTTGTTAATCTTGTTTCTAACACATTACAGTTGACCATTTACAAATCACTACTTCAGTATCCCCCCCCCTTTTCAAGGCCTTTGCAAATTCTTTTGCAAAAGAGTCACAACAGGTCCTATTGTTTAAAGTTCTCTTAAAATATTTTCCTGACTCTACTGCTTGTCTGATCTGATTTCTTTTCCATGTCTAATAACCTTCTACTGTTCACTGACAACACCAAAATGCACATTGGAACACTATACGGGTTAACAAAACTGATAGTCCCAATGCTACAACACTGAGAAAAGATTGTTTCAACCAGGGCAAGTTTAGGAGCTAGGAATTTAACTAAGAAATATCTATACCCTCCCACTCCTGTATGGAGTTAAGAAGGCCATGCTAATTTTTTTAATAGAAGTTCCTACAGTCTGAGACTGATTGGTCGAATTGGAACAACTCATGCCCTCAAAATCAGAGCATCCTTTATGATATCTTAATAACAGATAATCAATTGCAGTTTTATTTTTTAAAAATTTTATTTATTATTATTATTTTATTTATATTTATATTTTTATATATTTATATATATTTATATTTTATATATATTTATTTAATATATTATTATATATTATTATTATAAAAATTATTATTATTTTTTATTTTTTAAAACTGATGCTGAAGTTGTCTAGTTTCAAGATTTGAGGCCTCCAAGGCTCGGGGTATAATTTAGGTTCCTTGCATACCTACAAATAAATCTCTTTAAAGTATTATAATTCATGGGGACAGCTACTCCTGGTGTTAAAAGGAAGCCAGCATAGTTTCAGCTTTACATGACAGTTTTGACAACCACGTGTAGTTTCCAAAGGTTTGAATGCTTGCGGGGATTCCCAAAATACATGGAATAAATATATGTTGTACTGAAAAAGCAGCATTTAAACAAAAGGCCGTACTATTGTATATTATACAAGCCAGTTCAAATGTTTATAGAGGCATCCGACATATGGGAAAATAAGGCTTCTCCTAATGGACACATTAACAATAATATTAACAATTTTCCATCTTTACAGTTCATTTTACTTAGCCTTAATTTTTAAAGGTGTTAAACGTTCTGTTGTCCACTGGCTGGTAGGTGATTTCTTCACTTGATCCAAGTTCTTTCATCTTGATCCCTGCAAAGGCTGTTAACAATACTTGGTACGGTCCGTTCCACTGTTCTCCCAGTGGTTTTCCTGTAAAATCTTTAACAGAAAACTCATCCCCAGGTGGAAAAGGATGCACAGGTTGATCTTAAACCTCTAGGCCGTGCAGCTTGGGTTTTTTGTTTGTTGTTTGGTTGTTGGGGTTTTTTTTTTAGTTTTGCTTTTTGTTGGGTTTTTGTTTGTTTCTCAAGCAAGTTCAGCTGGTTTTGTTAGCTGATTAGACAAATTCTCACCTAATTCTGTGAGATCTTCTCCTGTACACTGCAACTGGTATACAGGGCTAATACTTTTCTTTTGTTATTTCAAAACCTAAGCAAGGCTAAAGGAAGTGCTTGATGCCAATATAGATTGGCTTCTTGACAAATTTTAGCTGATTGCTGTTTTATCAGCAACAATCTGATGATTCACTTTCTCCACCTGGCCTCTGGCCTGTGGTCAGTACAGAGAATGTAACTGCCAATCCATTCTTAAAATTTCACTAATCTTTTTACCACTTTATCACAAATGTGTACCTCTACCTGACAATATTGCTGCAGGCACTCCAAACGAGGTATAATTGCATTCAACAATGCTCTTGTGACTTCTGCTTTATTTGTCCTGCAAGGGAAAGCTTCTGGCCAACCTGAGAAAGTATCTGTTAATGCTAATGAATACCAGTGCGCCCCCCCCCCCCCCATTTTTATTGGGAGTTCAGAGAGATCTATTTGCATTCCTATTATTTATACAGAATATCTGTGCCCCAAAGGCTTTGGTTTGTTTGTTTTGGTTTTCTTTGGGTTTTTGTTGTTTTATTTGTAACTCCTCTAAGACCAATTTCCATAGCACTCCTGATGGCTTTATTATTTGTCCATCTGGAACATAAAATCACCCATTATCTACTTCTCTTCCGGCCATAGTGATAATCAAGTTTCTATCTTCCCTTGAATATTTATCCAATTTTAAATCAGAATCAGGGATTTGAAGTTTACCGTCTGGAATCAAAGCAGATATTACTTCTGCCTTTTTCTGCGGCCATCCTGGCCTCAAAATCTCCTGCCAATTTGTTACCAATTTTCCGGCCAGTATTACCTCTCTGGAGACCTTTGTAGTGCATGATAGCCACCTCTTCTGGAACATTTACAGTTTCCAGCAATCTTAAGATTCCTGCTGCATGTCTAACGTGTCTTCCTTGGGTGGTAAGGAGTCCATTCCAATGCTCCAGTTAGGGTGATGATCACTGCTTTCTGGGCTGGTGTTCCTGGGGGTAATGGCTTTGCCCAATCACTTCCCTAGTGGTGGTCACAGCATACCCAGTCTTGTGATGTCCTTGCTTCACAAAGCTGCTTCTATCGGTGTACCAGGAATCTTCCGCATCCATAAGTAGGTCTTCTTTCAGATCTGGACAGCTGGAGTATACTGTCTCCATTGTCTTCAGTCAGTCGTGTGTTACTGGTTCCAAAGTGACTCAGCTAAGGAAAGATACAGGATTCACAATGCTAGTGGTGAAAATAACCAGAATGTTTGGCTTTGAAACATCAGGGAGACCTAAAGACCTTCATCAATTCCTTCTTTAATTATTCACATGCCCTTCACGGCTCTGTCCGCCTCTGTCCGGCTCCGTTCGGGCTGTGTCCGGGCTCTGTCCGGCTCTGTTCGGGCTCTGTCCGCCTCTGTCCGCATCTGTCCGGGCTCTGTCCGGCCTCTGTCCGGAGTCTGTCCGGCTCTGTCTGGGCTCTGTCCGCCTATGTCCGGCCACTGTCCGGGCTCTGTCCGGCTCAGTCCGGCTCTGTCCGGGCTATGTCTGCCTCTGTCTGGGCTCTGTCCGGGCTCTGTCCGCCTATGTCCGGCCACTGTCCGGGCTCTGTCCGCCTCTGTCCGGGCTTTCTCCGGGCTCTGTCCGCCTCTGTCCGGCTCTGTTCGGGCTCTGTCCGGCTCTGTCCGCCAATGTGCGGGCTCTGTCCGGGCTCTGTCCAGGCTCTTTCCGCCTATGTCCGGGCTCTGTCCGGCTCAGTCCGGCTCTGTCCGGGCTATGTCTGCCTCTGTCTGGGCTCTGTCCGGGCTCTTTCTGCCTATGTCCGGGCTCTGTCCGGGCTCTGTCCGGACTCTGTCCAGCTCTGTCCGCCTCTGTCCGGGCTCTGTCCGGACTCTGTCCGGCTCTGTCCAACTCTGCCCGAGCTCTGTTTGGGCTCTGTCCGCCTCTGTCCGGCCCTGTCTGGGCTCTGTCCGGGCTCTGTCCGCCTCTGTCCGCCTCTGTCCAGCTCTGTCTGCCACTGTTCGGCTTTGTCCGGGCTCTGTCCGGGCTCTGTCCGGGCTCTGTCCGCCTCTGTCCGGCTCTGTCCGGGCTCTGTCTGCCTCTGTCTGGGCTCTGACTGGGCTCTGTTCGGGCTCTGTCCGCCTCTGTCTGGGCTCTGCCAATCTCCTGCCAATTTGTTACCAATTTTCCGGCTAGTATTACCTCTCTGGAGACCTTTGTAGTGCATGATAGCCACCTCTTCTGGAACATTTACAGTTTCCAGCAATCTTAAGATTCCTGCTGCATGTCTAACGTGTCTTCCTTGGGTGGTAAGGAGTCCATTCCAATGCTCCAGTTAGGGTGATGATCACTGCTTTCTGGGCTGGTGTTCCTGGGGGTAATGGCTTTGCCCAATCACTTCCCTAGTGGTGGTCACAGCATACCCAGTCTTGTGATGTCCTTGCTTCACAAAGCTGCTTCTATCGGTGTACCAGGAATCTTCCGCATCCATAAGTATCTGGTGTATCTGTGTATCTGAAGAGAAATTACTCGCAAACAAAACTGGACACACAAAATTATTGGAGCAGTGACACGAGAATATCCACAGCACCCAATACCCTCATCAACTTACCAGGAAACAGTTACATAAAATGAAAATACTTGCTAAGGTGAAGTATTTTCAAAGGGGGGAAATGCTAGGAAAGTTACACTTAAAGTAGGATAAACACTGATCATCGACTAATCAAGAACTAAGACAGAATGTAAGAATTGCATGATTCTGTTGATTCTTAACGTATCCTAGCAACAGACCCCAAGGTACTTGCTCAAAGGACCTCATGTGACAAATAGGATCCAGGTGTGCTTAGGAAAAGTACATACTAGCTACCCTACCCAAGTAGAACATACACCTGCAACAGCCAAAAGACCATCATAAATCTTGTGAAAGACAGAAGAATAGGTTTCAGGAGGCAAGAAAGATATACCTGAGCGGTCAAGTGGAGATAAGTGCGGGCCCAGCCAAGAAAAATCGACGGGTTTGCCAAAAGAACAAGAAGTAATAAAGACAATGCGAGGAAGACTACTTACTTCATCTGAGGAAGACTACTTACTTCATCAGGACGACCACCAGAGGGGGCTACGCAGGCGCAATAGAGACTGATGTCGCAATAAGGCGATGAAGTAACCTACCTATGCATATGTATTAGATAATGAAGTAACCTGTTGAATATACAATAGATTGCGAAACTTTTAGAGAATAAAAAGCGGACGCGATGTGACGGTCTTTGGAACCAGATCTGGGTGCGTACCCCTGGTTCCCGGGGCCTCGAAATAAAGCACCACATATAACCTCCTAGTGTGGTTATGTGTTTGTCATTCTGCTAACTGTTTTGGCGACCCAGGTGGGACCTCGCGGGCATTGCTGAGGCGGCTCGCGCATCGATCCTGCTCCAGCCGGCACCGAGTGATTCTCGGGGAGCCATCGACCGCGACCGACCTCCACTGCTCCCGACGGACCAGGGATATTGGTAAGACACGGTGCTTTATCTGGAATGGTACCATTTGGGGTCTGGTAAAGCCTGCCTGTCAGACGCGGCGAAAGCTGCGCTTGGTTGGGCTCAGGAGCTCCGACGGGAAGCCTAGGCGCCGTCCGTAAGACAGTGGTGAAAGCTCTGCAGGTTCGGCATCAGTGGTCTGGTCTGGTAATTCCGGAATTCTGGTATTTCTGGTATTTTGTGCTTTTGTTCTGCTCTCAGTAATTTATACTTTCCTGTCTAGTTAATCGTAATCTATACTTTCCTATCTAGTTAATCCATTTTAAGCTGTTTGTAGTAAAAAGAAAAAAAAAAAAAAGAAAAAAAAAGAAAAAAAAGAAAAACCTCAACCAAAATGTCAATACCTAAGTCATCTCCATTAGGATGTATTTTGAGTCACTGGAAGGAGGGAGGATTTGAGCAGGATATGCAAAAAGGAAAGTTGATTGAATATTGTAATATCTGGTGGACACAATATGAATTAGAAGACCAGGTTCGTTGGCTAGAAAATGGGACTCTAGATTATAATACGATTTTTCAATTAATGTTGTTTTGTAGACGAGAGGGAAAATGGGATGAAGTACCATATGTAGAACTGTTTTTTATTTTAAGGCGGAATGATGAATGGAAAAGAGCATGCGGACTAATGGTTGTCAGTGTAAAATCAAATGGGCAATGTGATGGTTGTATGGCTAAGAAAAAGTGCATAAAATGTTTAGCAGTAGAAAATGCTTCACGACATCAGTAAGATGATGATTTTGATTTATTGATAACCCCCTCAGCCCCAGACCCCAGGGAGGGGGGATCGGGTAATGAGGGGAAGGACAGAGAGGGCGGGGATAGAAAATGCAAATGTGAGGAGGAGCAGGACTATCCGGGTACTCCGATCTCTCATCGAACGCAGCAAAGAGAAATCCAGGGGAGGGAGGCTGGACGTCAGCCATCTAAGACATTACTAGCACCGCTACGTCAGGGGGTCGGAGCGGAGGGTCCGGTATATGTTAAAGTGCCTTTTACACCAGGAGATTTGATGCTTTGGAAACAGTCTGCTGGAGTTTATTGAGAAAACCCAGACAAGGTAGCAAGGGTAATAAAAATGATTCTAAAGACTCAGAATCCTGATTGAGATGATATTCAGGTGTTATTGGACACTCTGATGGATTCCACAGAAAAGAGATGGTGTTGAGAACTGCCTGTGAGCGGGTCAGGGAAGATATTAGACAAGGTGTTGTCACTGAGACGGTTGATCAGAATTTTCCTCTTGAAGATCCTGTGTGGGATTATAATGCTATGGGAGGAATGAGGAAGTTGAAAAGGTACCAGGAATGGGTAGTTGTTGGAGTACAGAATGCTATGCCCAAAACAATTAATTGGTCAAAGCTGTAAAGTGTTAGACAGGAGAAGACGGAGTCTCCCTCTGCATTTTTAGAGCGGTTGAAAGAAGTTGAAAATAAGACTAGAAAGGGAAGAGGTGCAATTTTTGGTGGATACTGGGGCAACATATTCAGTTTTAAATGATTTGTATGGAAAAATAGGAAATAAAACAACTACAATAGTGGGGGCCACAGGGAAAGAGGAAATACGGCCATTCATGCGACCCTTAGAGTTACGATTTAGGGGAAAGGAATTAACACATGAATTCTTATATGTACCCGACTGCCTGGTTCCTCTTCTGGGACGGGACTTGTTATCTAAACTAAATGCAAAAATCAGCTTTGAAAATAGAGAATTGATTATACAAGTCCCAGAATCGAACGTAGGAAAAGATCTTAGTAGTAAAGGAAAATCCCAAACCTCAGATACCCAAGAAGGTAGAAGAGGCAGTAATCCCTACAGTTTGGGAAACAAGTATACCAGGAAAATCAAAAACTGCTCAACCGGTAATAGTGGAGTTAAAAGAGGGAGCAAGGCCAGTACGAATAAAACAGTATCCCATAAAAATGGAAGCCCGATACGGAATAGTAGGAATCATTGAAAAATTTTTAAAATTTGGAATATTGGAGGAATGTGAGTCAGAATATAATACTCCGATCTTTCCAGTAAAGAAACCAAATGGGGAGTATAGGTTAGTACAAGATCTGAGGGCCATCAACAATATTACAAAAGATATACATCCAGTCGTAGCTAACCCATATACATTGTTGACATCTGTGAAAGAAAAATATAAATGGTTTACAGTAATTGATTTAAAAGATGCCTTCTTCTGCATTCCCCTTGACAAAGATAGTAGGAAACTTTTTGCTTTTGAGTGGGAAAACCCATATAATGGACGAAAAACGCAACTCACGTGGACGAGGCTCCCACAAAGATTCAAGAATAGCCCAACACTTTTTGGAAACCAACTGGCAAAAGAATTGGAGATTTGGACTACGCAGGGAAAAATTCAGGTACCAAGAACACAGTATCTCTTGTTACAATATGTAGATGACATCTTCATTGCAACAGAACAAGAATCATTATGCATACAGGTGACTATTGAGATTTTAAACCAACTGGGCCTAAATGGATACAAGGTTTCAAGAGAAAAAGCTCAAATTGCATGCACAACCATATTGTATCTTGGATGTGAGATAACACAGGGACAACGAAAGTTAGGAACTGATCGTGTTAGAGCAATTTGTGCGATTCCAGAACCCCGGAACTTGCATGAACTGAGGACATTCCTGGGAATGGCAGGGTGGTGTAGGCTGTGGATAATGGACTACGGACTTATAGCAAAACCTCTGTATGAGGCACAGAAATTGTCTAATCTCATTTGGGAGGGACCTCAAAAGGAGGCCTTTAGGAAACTAAAAGAGGCCTTGACTAAGGCACCAGCACTGGGCTTACCGGATTTAACAAAGACTTTCCAGTTGTTCGTTCACGAAAGACAACGATTAGCACTGGGTGTCTTAACACAGAAATTAGGAAGCTGGAAACGACCAGTGGGATACTTCTCTAAACAGCTGGACCCCGTTAGTGCAGGTTGGCCATCCTGCCTGAGAGCCGTAGCAGCAACTGTAATTCTGATACAAGAAGCCAGAAAATTGACTCTAGGAAAAAACATTGAAGTTTATGTACCTCACATGGTGTTAACAGTCTTAGAACAAAAAGGGGGGCATTGGCTTTCCCCTAGCCGAATGATGAAGTTCCAAGCCATACTCACTGAACAGGATGATGTAAGTTTGAAAACAACTAACCTGTTAAACCCAGCAGCCTTTTTAGGTGCAGCAACAGAAGATGGTCCTTTAGAACATGATTGCATAGAAGTCATAGAACACACATATGCAACGAGAGCGGACTTGAAAGATACTCCAATCGAACAACCTGATCAAGAGCTCTTCACAGACGGGAGTAGCTTCGTGGAGAATGGGACGCGGTATGCAGGATATGCCGTGACCACACAGAGCACGGTAATAGAAGCACAGGCCCTACCGGTGGGGACCTCAGCACAACGGGCAGAAATAATAGCCCTCACAAAGGCATTGGAATTAAGCAAAGGTAAACGAGTAAACATATGGACAGATTCAAAATATGCCTTTGGAGTAGTCCATGTACACGGAGCTTTATGGAAGGAACGAGGATTATTATCCTCGCAGGGAACCAATATAAAATACCAAAAAGAAATTTTAAACTTGATATCTGCTGTGCAATTACCTAGGCAGGCAGCGATCGTGCATTGCAAGGCACATCAAGGAGGGGACTCTAAGGTGGCCGAAGGAAACGCATTGGCAGATCGAACGGCTCGGCGGATAGCACGACAGGTACAGACTATGATGGCCTTGATACCTACCAAGGTAAGCCCTTTACAAGATTACCTGACACAGAAACCGAAATACTCGGAAGAAGACAAGAAATTGGCCAATCTAATGAAGGCAAACCTAAATTCTGAAGGATGGTATGTAACTACAACTGGACAAATAATTGTACCTCCTGTCATTATGCGGGCAATTCTACAGGCAGAACATCAAAAGTGTCACTGGGGAGCAGAAGCATTAGTGACTTACCTGAAACGAAGCATAATTTCAGCACAGATGTTAACAATGGCAAATTCAGTAAATTCAAAATGTGAACTTTGTTTGAAGAATAATCCTGTGGTTAGGAAGGGAGTAGAAATGGGACACATCAGAGTAGGCATGGAACTAAGAGATTATTGGCAAACAGACTTTGTAGAATTACCTAAAGCTCAAGGGTACAGATATTTGTTAGTTGGGGTCGACACTTTTTCTAGATGGCCAGAAGCCTTTCCCTGTCGCACCAATCAAGCCAAAGAAACAGTGAAATGGTTGTTGAAGGAAATTATCCCTAGGTTTGGGGTTCCCTTAGGTCTATCGTCTGATAGGGGACCACACTTTGTAGCCACAATTGTACAAGAAGTAAGTAAAGCATTGGGAATTTCCTGGAATCTCCATACCCCATGGAGACCACAATGTAGTGGACAAGTAGAAAAGATGAATCAGACGATAAAAAGACAGGTCAGTAAAATATGCCAAGAAGCTAAAATTCAGTGGCCCCAGGCATTACCAATAGCCCTTCTAAGGATAAAGATAAAGCCTAGGAGTGGGATGGGGCTGAGTCCTTATGAAATCCTCTTCGGGAAACCATATGAGTCGCCACAACCAAACCCAAACATGCATATTAAAGGACACCAAGATGTGTATAACTATATGTTATCTCTTAGTAGAACTTTGACACAGCTATGAAGGGCTTTGATCTGGAACCGTCCGGTGTCATTAGAGAATTCAGTACATGAAATTGAACCGGGAGACCAGGTCTACGTCCGCGATTGGAGTGAAGAGCCGCTGAAGGAACGGTGGAATGGACCGTACCTGGTGCTGCTAACAACTTTCACTGCGGTAAAGGTAAAAAGAATAGACTCTTGGATCCACTACACACGAGTAAAGAAGGCACCCAAGGACTGGAGAGTCGAAGTAGTCGGACCAACGAGACTGAAGTTAAAAAGCAAGTAAAATGTCGTACTTCGAGTACGAGACTTTGATTATAGTTTGGTCCTTGATACCTATAATAGGTGTCACATCTCTAGAAATTTCACATAAGAGAGAAACAAGCAAGTATACCATTGGACAAAATGCCATTCTGTCTTGCAGGTTTCAAAGTGATGTTCCTATGAAAAGGAAATTAATTCAGATTTTTTGAGAAAAGGTGTCTGGAACTTGTGGAGCACCTGAAACAATCTATGATAGCAAAGGTTTGAGGTTAGATGGATACAAACAAGAACTACGAGGGACATGAAAATTTAAAGGAAAGGTATTGAACAAGTTTTAGCCACGAAATCCCGTACGAGGTGAAACAAAACTGAGGCTGACGAACTTAACTTTGACTGACCAAGGAAAATATAGATGTTTTGTGGGAGCAGGAGGTAGTGTAGACTATGGGGAAAGAACACTGATAATAAATCCCCTTCAAGACCATGGAATAAAAGCAGGGCATACACATTATCCAGCTCCCCTGGGTAGTGAGGCACTTATTTACTGCCTCCTAGAGGACCCTCAGCCTGAGAAATTTGGATGGATAAAGGAAGGAAAAGCTGTTCTAAGTGATAAAAGACATTCAATAGAATTGAGACTGGGAGGAATGTTAGTCCAGATTATTAAAGGGATAAAAAGATCTGACTTGGAAACCTACAGATGCCAGTATCAAAATGCTACTACCTTTGAATATAGCAAAATCAATATTACTGAGGCCAGAGTGAAGCGAGCCATAGAACTGACCCAGGCACCCCAGGAGATTTATATCCAAAAGAAAAATCCTGAGGAAAATTTGATGATTGGGTTAATCAAGGATTTTGCTAGAATGCAAAATACAAGCAAGATTACAACATGCTTCCCTTTACCAAAAACGGCTGGAGAACCGATGGGTTGGGGAATACTGACTTTCCCACTCCCAGAGGTAAAAAAAACCCAAAAAAACAAAAAAACAAAAAAAACCAAAAAAACCCAAACCGAATGTAAGCAAATAATAACACCCATACAAGAAAAACAGAAAATAAGTATAAGAAGACAGTAGAAATCTCCGGGAAACCAAAGCAATTGTGAAAAGTTACCAAATCATAATTTTATACATATCGGACGATTCAAAAATATGAGTTGGTGCACATATAATGAAGTGAAGGAAATAGTGAAAAAGAGAGATAAAATGGAATGGGCATGTCAAAGAAAAATGATACAAAACAAAATTGAGACACAGTTTGGTCAACAAGCATTTTACAAAAATTCCAATACGGAGGAAAAACATCTTGGTATTTTAAGTGGACAGGAAAACAAAATAGTGACAAATTACTAGCAAATGGCCCAATCAGTAGAGATCCTATTGACAGCGTCCCATGGTGAAATTGTTCTAAAATTTTAGATTGTGACCTAGACCCTGAAGAGATCACCATACCTCCAGTTAAAATGGCTCTAATAGTAGGGTGTGCCTGTCGGGGATTTAAGGTCAGGGGAAAAGTAATACAAGTACCAGTTAATGAAATAGACTGTAAATATTCGACAATACGCAGTATGGGTAATTTTGTTTGGGCATCTAATGATGGAACTTGGACTACACATTTATCAATGGAGGGTCCAGTTAAAGAAATAACTCTGGGGTTGCCTACCCTGTGCCCAATTTAGAAGCGATCCCCCTTCAGAGGTAAATTGGAAACTTTACAAATTCGCGCTAAAAGAGATATAGAAAATGATGTTGAAGACATAGACGACACTTGGCAGGAGCCTGAGACAGGAGTTAAAGTAAGGTGGGCATTAAAATCCTTTTTTTGCCCAAATAGCAGCATATCATAATAGAGAAATGATTTACAAACTAATTGGACAAACTGAAAGATTGGCGAAAATAACAAAGAAGAGATTTCGAGATTTAAATTTCCAGTTACAGGCGACAACGAAAATAACTTTGCAGAACAGAATGGCATTAGATATGCTCTTGTTAAAAGAACATAGTGTCTGTAGATATTTCAAAGATCGAACTGATCACTGCTGTGTGCATATACCTAATGTCACAGCCGATGTGGAATGATATCTCGCAATTGGGAAAAATAGAAGAAGAAACTGAAAAAGAGAAAGAAAAAATTGGTCAAAATTGGGTCACGGCATTATTTGATAGATTAGGCATCCATCTTACTGACTAGATACACTCTCTTATTCAAACGTTATTCACACTTTTACTTATATTCCTTACAATCTATCTGGTGTATCTGTGTATCTGAAGAGAAATTACTCGCAAACAAAACTGGACACACAAAATTATTGGAGCAGTGACACGAGAATATCCACAGCACCCAATACCCTCATCAACTTACCAGGAAACAGTTACATAAAATGAAAATACTTGCTAAGGTGAAGTATTTTCAAAGGGGGGAAATGCTAGGAAAGTTACACTTAAAGTAGGATAAACACTGATCATCGACTAATCAAGAACTAAGACAGAATGTAAGAATTGCATGATTCTGTTGATTCTTAACGTATCCTAGCAACAGACCCCAAGGTACTTGCTCAAAGGACCTCATGTGACAAATAGGATCCAGGTGTGCTTAGGAAAAGTACATACTAGCTACCCTACCCAAGTAGAACATACACCTGCAACAGCCAAAAGACCATCATAAATCTTGTGAAAGACAGAAGAATAGGTTTCAGGAGGCAAGAAAGATATACCTGAGCGGTCAAGTGGAGATAAGTGCGGGCCCAGCCAAGAAAAATCGACGGGTTTGCCAAAAGAACAAGAAGTAATAAAGACAATGCGAGGAAGACTACTTACTTCATCTGAGGAAGACTACTTACTTCATCTGAGGAAGACTACTTACTTCATCAGGACGACCCCCAGAGGGGGCTACGCAGGCGCAATAGAGACTGATGTCGCAATAAGGCGATGAAGTAACCTACCTATGCATATGTATTAGATAATGAAGTAACCTGTTGAATATACAATAGATTGCGAAACTTTTAGAGAATAAAAAGCGGACGCGATGTGACGGTCTTTGGAACCAGATCTGGGTGCGTACCCCTGGTTCCCGGGGCCTCGAAATAAAGCACCACATATAACCTCCTAGTGTGGTTATATGTTTGTCATTCTGCTAACAGTTCCAAAGTGACTCAGCTAAGGAAAGATACAGGATTCACAATGCTAGTGGTGAAAATAACCAGAATGTTTGGCTTTGAAACATCAGGGAGACCTAAAGACCTTCATCAATTCCTTCTTTAATTATTCACATGCCCTTCACGGCTCTGTCTGCCTCTGTCCGGCTCCATTCGGGCTGTGTCCGGGCTCTGTCCGGCTCTGTTCGGGCTCTGTCCACCTCTGTCCGCCTCTGTCCGCATCTGTCCGGGCTCTGTCCGGCCTCTGTCCGGAGTCTGTCCGGCTCTGTCCGCCTCTGGGCTCTCTCCAGGCTCTGTCCGCCTATGTCTGGGCTCTGCCCGCCTCTGTCTGGGCTCTGTCTGGGCTCTGTCCAGGCTCTGCCCGCCTCTGTCTGGGCTCTGTCTGGGCTCTGTCCACCTCTGTCCAGCTCTGTCTGTCTCGGTGCGTCTCTTTCTGCCTCTGTCCGGCCTCTGTCCACCTCTGTCCAGCTCTGTCCGTCTCGGTCCATCTCTTTCCGCCTCTGTCTGCCTCTGTCCGGGCACTCTCCACCTCTGTCCGGCTCTGTTCGGGCTCTGTCTGGCTCTGTCCGGGCTCTGTCCGGCTCTGTCCAGACTGTGTCCGGGCTCTGTCTGCCTCTGTCCGCCAATGTGCGGGCTCTGTCCGGGCTCTGTCCGCCTCTGTCCGGCTCTGTCCGGGCTCTGTCCAGACTCTGTCCGGGCTCTGTCCGGCTCAGTCCAGCTCTGTCTGCCTCTGTCCAGGCTCTGTCCGGACTCTGTCCAGCTCTGTCCTCCTCTGTCCGGGCTCTGTCTGGACTCTGTCCGGCTCTGCCCGAGCTCTGTTCGGGCTCTGTCCGCCTCTGTCCGGCCCTGTCTGGGCTCTGTCTGGGCTCTGTCCGCCTCTGTCCGCCTCTGTCTGCCACTGTTCGGCTTTGTCCAGGCTCTGTCCGGTCTCTGTACGCCTCTGTCTGGCTCTGTCCAGGCTCTGTTCAGGCTCTGTCCGGCCCTGTCTGGGCTATGTCTGGCTCTGTCCGCCTCTGTTCGGCTCTGTCTGGCTCTGTCCGCCTCTGTCTGGCTCTGTCTGGCTCTGTCCGCCTCTGTCCGCCTCTGTCCGGGCTCTGTCCGCCTCTGTCCGGCTCTGTCCAGACTGTGTCCAGGCTCTGTCTGCCTCTGTCCGCCAATGTGCGGGCTCGGTCCGGGCTCTGTCCGGGCTCTGTTCTGGCTCTGTCCGCCTCTGTCTGGGCACTCTCCGGCTCTGTCCGGCTCTGTTCGGCTCTGTCCGGGCTCTGTCTGGCTCTGTCCGGGTCCTTGCCGGCTCTGTCCGGGCTCTGTTTGGGCTCTGTCCGGGCTCTGTCCGCCTCTGTCTGGGCTCTGTCCGGGTCTGTCCAGCTCTGTCTGGGCTCTCTCTGGCTCTGTCCAGGCTCTGTCCGCCTCTGTCCGGCTCGGTCCGGGCTCTGTCTGGGCTCTGTTCTGGCTCTGTCCGGGCTCTGTTCTGGCTCTGTCCGGGAACTTTCCGGGCTCTGTCCGGCTCGGTCCGCCTCTGTCCGGGCTCAGTTTGGGCTCTGTCCGGGCTCTGTTCGGCTCTGTCTGGGTTCTGTCCTCCTCTGTCCGGGCTCTGTCCGGGCTCAGTTTGGGCTCTGTCCGGGCTCAGTTTGGGCTCTGTCCGGGCTCTGTCCGGGCTTTAGCTGGCTCTGTCTGGGCTCTGTCCGGCTCAGTTCGCGCTCTGTCCGGCTCTGTCCGCCTCTGTCTGGGCTCTGTCCGGGCTCTGTCCAGCTCTGTCCGCCTCTGTGTGGGCTCTGTTTGGGCTCTGTTCGAGGTCTGTTCGGTCTCTGTCTGGGCTCTGTCCAGCTCTGTCCGCCTCTGTTCGGCTCTGTCCACCTCTGTCTGGGCTCTGTCCGGGCTCTGTCCGCCTCTGTCCACCTCTGTCCAGCTCTGTCCGTCTCGGTCCGTCTCTTTCCGCCTCTGTCCGGGCTCTGTCCGCCTCTGTTTGGGCTCTGTTCGGGCTCTGTTCGGGCTCTGTTCGGCCTCTAGCCGGCTCTGTTCGTGCTCTAGCCGGCTCTGTTCGGGCTCTATTTTATTTAATATATATATTTCTGTCCTCAGTCGTTAATGCGTCAGGATCGTCGGATTTTCGGATATAGTTTGCTTATCGGTTGCTTTATTTTGTTTCCTGTGCTGCCTCATAGTTTTTTAAATGGGTCAAAGTAAAATCAAAAAGGCAGCAACGCCATTAGAATTGGTCGCGCACCATTTCAAAGATTATCAGGCACGAGCTGCGTCATCAGGGGATACAGTTTATGTAGGAAAATTGAAAATATTTTGCCAACTCGAGTGGCCGATGTTCCAGACAGGCTGGCCACCTGAAGGAACGTTCGCCCTCGCCCAAATTTATCTGACCCTAGAGAGTATTTGATGCAGAATCAAAGTCCGTTCTGCCCCCCCAAACGGGAAAAAGCCCAAGCTTGCTTCTCCTCCCTGATTGTGAAATTTTCCCCTTTTCGGTCCGCAGGCGTCAAGAGTTAAAAAGCTTTGAGCAAGTGTTTGCCCGAGATAAGGATTGGGGACTGGGATAGAGAGAAGGGGGAGGGGGGGGTTACAGTCTTGTAGTTGATGTGTGGAGGAAAAAAAAGAGTTAAAGAGACAGTATTGGCATTGACGCAGTAAAAAGGACAATTTGAAAACGTGAAATAGTAAAGTTTATCTGCGGAGAGTCTGCTTGCTACTTCAGGGAAAATATGGATATGGAAATAGTTTTGTGTATATAAAGTTCTGAAATCACTGATTGACAGAGGCACTCTGAGGACAAATCCCGAGTCTTCTCCAGCTCTGAATAGAGTGCACCTGCCTTAATGGTTAAATTAAACTGTTACGTGTAAGTTCTTTGTTTCAGATTTGGTGACCCAGGTGGGACCCTCTCTGCCCGCCTGCGGGACCCATTGGGGGCGGTACTCTCTTGGGTACCCCCGGGGATTTCTTCGGAGACACTCCCTTCCTCAACTGGATCTCTGCGGGGACAGACGGGAACCCTCAGATAAAAAGGTACATTTTAAATTTCTTCCCCTTGTGGAGTGACATTAATCACAGAAATTGGAACTATGGCACTATATGTCGCTTTGAAGTGAATGTGTGGTCTCTGTATGTTTTGATGTGAATAAGTTAATGTTGTTGTGTGTGTGTGTTATTTTTGTGGTGATAGTGTGAAAAGCCAACCCCAATTGTCAATACCAACTCGATTATTAAGCAAGAATGGTTTTAATAAACAATGCTGGGGCACACATGGGTTAAGCCCACCTAATGTGTCCCACTGATGGGCCCGCACTGGCTCATTGGCTTCTATGCAGGCTGAGCAGGCTTGTTTGTGTGGGTTCCAGGAAATACTGGGTAAACAGTTAAATGTCCTTTGGTTGTCCGGATACCCACATCACGGTTACATCACGGTTTCTTTGTGTCTCCTGTTTGCCTCTGATGGCATTATCTTATTTCCCACCCACCCCCCCCACCCCGCCCCTTTCTGGGTCTTCAGGCCTGTCTTCTGTCTCTGCTGTGGAACTGCCCTTGTTTTCAATTGGTGAACAAGCTAAACTATCTAATTCCCTTCGTTAACATGGTTTGTTCCTTCTTTCAGTGAAATGAGATATTTGTGCAGAATTGTATTTGTTTTGTTGTAAAATAATGATGAATCCTGTCCAGATTGTACATGGATTACTGTGGGTAACAAATGGTTGGGATCTGAGTTGTCCTGAATGTAAGATCCAGGACAACAAGGAAAGATCCACCTATGCAGTGCAAGTGATTTGTGGTTGGGGAGCCAGAACACAGAACCCATAAGCTGGGAGGCTGGCAGAGTGGCTGTGCTTTAAAGAAGAGCCAGCTGGGATATATTTTAGATCATTAAGATCTTAAATCATAAGGGGATCAGTGGTCCACCGAGTGGTGGACAAACAGGTAAACCCTGATAAAAGCTTTTTGATAATCAGTGGTGGCTGGTGTATGAGCTCGATTATGGGAAGAGTGGCCATAACACCTTGTTGTAATTAATGTTGTTCTTGAAGTGTGAGGAGAACTGGGAGAAGTAATGTGTGCAGATATGTTTTCCAGTTTGCAAAATCACCTGGAGTGGCAAGAGAACGTGGCATGAGAATGGGGTCTGGAATTAAGAAATCGACATGCGTTCTGTAGAGGAATCAGAATCGGGTGCTGTAGCTGAGCTTGAATGACTGGGGAATACGAATGAAAGGGTTATGTTCTTGATAGATACGGGAGCCTCTGTGTAAACCAGCAACTGATTCCTGTAGATGAAAATAAAATATTATGATTGTAATAGGAGCTACTGGCCAAACCGAAAAAGCATTCTTTGTGCAGTCTGCTAAATATGAATTGGAAAACAAGTGGGCACACGTGAATTTGTTTGCTTAGGAGCCCCTAGACCTTAATGAGAGGAGATTTACTAAAGCACTTAGAGACTTAGGGCAGGAGGTACAAAATTTAAAGCGAGAGATCATCAACTAATCAAAGTATTGAGTTTGTCTTTAAAACAGGTGGAAAAAACACCGGTAACAGCAGAGATTTTGGAACAGGTTTATCCAGGCATGTTGGCTTCTGAGATATCTGGAAGGCTAGAAATGTGGAGCATGCGGAGGTAAATTTGGCCCGTGTCAGGTAACACCCACTGCAATTCGAGGATTGCAAGGGGATAAAAATGATTATTGACAATATGGGTTATTAAAAGAAAGAAAAACAGAATATAATGCTCCAATATTTCCTGTAAAGAAACTAGATAAAAGCTACATCTAGTGGTAGCAAATCCCTGTACCTTGCCAACCAATTAAAAGATCAATTGTGGTTTACCGTACTGGATTTGAAGGATGCCTTCTTCTGCTTGATATTGGCTGAAGAAAGCCAAAAGGTGATTTGCCTTTGAATAGGAAAACCCTGAAACTGTTAGTGAAACACAACTAACCTGAACAGTATTGCCTCAAAGTATTGAGAACAGCTGAACTATTTTTGAGAACCAGCTGGCACGAGACCTGGAAACGTGGGACTGGAACCCTGCTGCAGTATGTGACCTCCTGAGAGTTACACAAACAGAAAAAGACTGCGAGCAACGGACCGTAAGTCTATTGAACTTTTGGACTGAGCAGGTATCGGGTGTTTCAGCAGAAGGCCCAGCCTATGCAGTGACAACTTACTTACCTTGGATTCGAGATCTCCAGAGGACACAGACAGCCCAAAAGGAAGCTATTTGCTGTACACTCATGCCAGGAATGGTAAAGGAACTCGGAACCTTTCTGGGAATGACAGGTTGGTGTTTATGGATGGACTCTTAGTGAAACCATTGTATGAACCATTGAAAGAATATCCAATGGGGTCATCAAAATTGGTTGGACTGGGAGGCAAAAAGGGCATTTGAACAATTCAAGCTCACGAAAGACAGGGGATGGCCCTAGAGGTGCTGACACAGCAGCCAGGCCCCTGCAAAAAGGGCTGCAGCCTACTTCTCCAGACAGTTGGATGGCCTGGATGCCTACGGGCAGATGCAGCTGTAGTTCTGAATACACAAGAAGCCCGAGAATTCACTATGGGCCAAAAACCACTGCCATGGTGTCACACACAGTCTCAGCGGTGTTGGGGCAGAAAGGTCACTGGCTTTCCCCCTCTAGATCAAGATGTGGATATAATCACCACTAACACTGTGAATCCAGCATCTTTCCTTAGGGGAGCTGCTTCAGAACCAGTGATATGTGGAAGATTCCTGGTACACTGACAGAAGCAGCTTCGTGAAGCAAGGACATCGCAAGGCTGGATATGCAGTGGCTACCACCAGAGAAGTGATAGAAGCCAGACCATTACCCCAGGAACATCAGCCCAGAAAGCCAAAATAATCGCCTTAACTCAAGCACTGGAATTAGCAAAAGGACGTCTTTGGAGTGGTGCATGCTCACGATGCTATATGGTGCTATGTGGAAAGAGCAAGGACTCCTTACTGCCCAAGGAAAACACATTAAACATGCAGCAGAAATCCTAAAGCTGCTGGAAGCTGTATATCTTCCAGGAGAAGTGGCTATCACACACTACAAAGGTCACCAGAGAGGTAATACTGGCCGGAAAATTGGTAACAAATTGGCAGGAGATTTTGAGGCCAGGATGGCCGCAGAAAAAGGCAGAAGTAATATCTGCTTTGATTCCAGACTTCAAATCCCTGATTCTGATTTAAAATTGGATAAATATTCAAGGGAAGATAGAAAATTGATTATCAATATGGCAGGAAAAGAAAACAAACCCTTTGGGGTATGAATAATAGGAATGCAAATAGATCTCTCTGAACTCCCAATAAAGCGGGGGGCGCACTGGTATTCATTAGCATTAACAGATGCTTTCTCAGGTTGGCCAGAAGCTTTCCCTTGCAGGACAAGTAAAGCAGAAGTCACAAGAGTATTGTTGGTTGAGATTATACCTCGTTTGGAGTGCCTGCAGCAATATTGCCAGGTAGAGGTACACATTTGTGCTAAAATGGTAAAAAGATTAGTGAAATTTTAAGAACTGATTGGCAGTTACATTCTCTGTACTGACCACAGGCCAGAGGCCAGGTGGAGAAAGTGAATCATCAGATTGTTGCTGATAAAACAGCAATCAGCTCAGCTAAAAATTTGACAAGAAGCCAATCTATGTTGGCATCGAGCACTTCCTTTGGCCTTGCTTGGGTTCTGAAATAATGGAAGTAAAGTATTAGCCCTGTATACCAGTTGCAGTGTACAGGAGAAGATCTCACAGAATTAGGTGAGAATTTGTCTAATCAGCTAACAAAACTAGCTGAACTTGTTTGAGAAACAAACAAAATAAAAAAAAACCAAGCTGCATGGCGTAGAGGTTTAAGATCAATCTGTACGTCCCTTTACACCCGGGGATGAGTTTTCTGTTAAAGATCCTACAGGAAAACCACCGGGAGAACAGTGGAACGGGCCATATGAAGTATTGCTAACAGCCTTGGCAGCAATCGGGATGGAAGAACTTGGATCAAGTGAAGAAAATCACCTACCAGTCAGTAGGCAACAGAACGCTTAACACCTTTAAAAATTAAGGCTAACTAAAGTGAGCTGTAATATTATTGTTAATGTGTCCATTAAGAGGAGCCTTATTTTCCCATAGGTCGGATGCCTCTGTAAACATTTGGGGAAACTTGCTCGTATAACATACAGTAGTGTGGCCTTTTGTTTAAACGCCATTTTTCCAGTGTTCCATGTATTTTGGGAATCCCCGCAAGCATTCAAACCTTTGGAAACTACACGTGGTTGTCAAAACTGTCATATAAATCTGAAACTACACTGGCTTCCTTTTAACACCAGGAGTAGCCGTGCCCATGAATTATAATAATTGAAAGAGATGTATTTGTAAGTATGCAAGGAGCCTCAATTATACCCCGAGCCTTGGAGGCCTCAAATGTTGAAACTAGCATCAGTTTTAGAAAATAAAACTGAAATTGATTATCTGTTACTAAGATACCATAAGTAATTTTCTGACTTTGAGGGCATGAGTTGTTCCAATTTGACCAATCAGTCTAGCTCCTAAACTTGCCCTGGTTGAAACAATCTTTTCTCAGCGTTGTAGCATTGGGACTATCAGTTTTGTTAACCTGTATAGTGTTCCAATGTGCATTTTGGTGTTGTCAGTGAACAGTAAAAGGTTATTAGACATGGAAAAGAAAGACAAGAATGTGGAATTTGGTACGAGCATATGTTTAATTGGTCTCCCTGGCTAACGTCACTCATAACAGCGCTAGCAAGACCCCTCATATTGCTTCTATTACTATTGCTAATAGGACCATGCCTGATAAACGCCCTCATGAGGTTCGTGCAGGATCGAATCGGAGACAGCCCCCTCTATACCGAGGACGAAGAGTCAAAGAATTGACTCAGTCCCAAAGAAAAGGGGGGACTGTAAGGGTCCTTAAGCAAAGAAAAGGAAGGAATGTGAAAGCCATTCTGGCAGGGGGCGGCTGGGCTGGAAGCTGCTGGCACATCTCCGCCCCCTGAGATGATGCTCGGATGGGAGGGTGCTGCATACACGCCCCTGGAATAAGAATACACAGACAATAAGAGATTGCTGGAATCCATCAGAATGTAACACGAATACACCGAATGTACCCCTAGACCAGCCAATAAGATTGCAACTAACAATTTTGTATGTGCCTGCTTTTACTATAAATGTAACTCCACAGGTACAGCCGGGGTCGCTCCCCTTGAAGAGCATCCCTGGCAGCCAGTCTGGTTTTTAACCTCTTGCGCAAGAGAATAAATTCTGTACTTTATTTTTGTACCAGCTTGCCGTGCCGTCTCGTTCTTAGATTCTGGACCCTAACATTCAGTGCTTCCACTTCTCTTTCAATTTTAAGTCTCTCCAGCTTCCCTTTCTCAGCAGCCACCCATGTGGCTGCTGCCAGGGCTCTAAGTATCACCAACAATGCTAAAGACAAGTGGCAGCAATAGAAAGAGGGTTCCCAGGGAGCCATCATAACCATGCCAGAAATCACAATTTTCTTTCAGCCTGTTGCCATTGCAAACAGATTAATCCTTCTCGCTGTGCCAGAAATGTCCCACCCCGGACCCCCGAGCCACACGCTCGCATCCAGGCCTGACTGCGGGGGGGGAGTTTGTTTATCCATGCGGTGATCCAGAGGCCAACAAGGTCACTCCCAGGGTGAAAATCAAAAGCAATATTTATTCTGGCTTCAGCAAACATAAATATCTGATCCCTGAACGCAGCCAAGGTCACTTGGATCTGATCCGACACACGCACCGTAAGGTAACGGGAGGGAAACAGAGAGAAAGAGAGAGAATGGAAAAGGAAATAAGTCACCACATTGATGGCAGCGGCAGTTCCTTGGGAACATGTGGTCGCAGCAGCAGCTTCTTCCAGGTCACGTGGTCCAGGCTGGTCTGATCAAAGTGATGGGCGAGAGAGAGAGAGCATGGGAGTGAGAGCCAGCCTGCTTGGTTCCTTGCGAGCTCTTTTATACGGCCCACCTGACCCCCATCAGCACATGTTGGGGTGATCTCACCACATGTGCCACTGTACTCAGCGCTGTTGAAGCCACACCTCAAATCCTGGGTTCAGTTTTGGGCCCCTCACTGCAAGAAAGACCTTGAGGAGCTGCAGCGTGTCCAGAGGAGGACAACGGAGCTCGGGAAGGGGCTGGAGAACAAGGGTTCTGAGGAGTGGCTGAGGGAACTTTAGTCTGGAGAAGATGAGGTTGAGGGGAGACCTCATCGCGCTCTGCAGCTCCCTGAAAGGATGTCGAGGTGAGGCGGATGTTGGTCTCTTCTGCCAATAACAAGGGATGAGATGAGAGGAAATGGCCTCAAGTTGTGCCAGGGGGGGTTCAGACTGGATATCAGGAAATATTCCTTCATGGAAATGGTTGTCAAGCATTGGACCAGGCTGCCCAGGATAGTGGTGGAGTCACCATCCCCAGAGGGATTTAAGAGACATGTGGATGTAGTGCTTAGGGACATGGTTTAGTGATGTGACGGAGACCAGCTCACAGGGACGTCTTAGAGAGACTAGACGGACTACTGCTCTGGTGGCAAGTAGCAATTCTTTATTCCTCAACCAGAGTTTTTATACTCTCCTGGGAGAGCTTGTCAGTTTCTACCAAGCTTGAGTGCACTGTTTACATTACCGCTATTCTTACCGTGAGAATACAAGTTCTGCAAGTTCTACAAGTGAGGGACTACGTGTCTGTCCAAGGATTCACACATTATTCTGTTTGTGCTGGTCTTATCTTAGACCTGCAGGTGTTCTTGAAATATATTTAACTTGGGCCCTGGAATGATGAGAAACTAAGCGTGTTGCCAAGAGCCCTTATAGTCCACGTCCTCCCTTTCAGGAGGAGCAGCTTTTGATGTTGGCATGATATTCTGTTCCTGACCCTTTCAGGCCAGACAGAATATTGCTCTCCAGGCTTTTGGCTTTCATTATTCTGTTTTTGACCCTTTCAGGCCCTCAGAATGTTTAATAGTTCTCCTCATTCCACCCTTTTTTATTTGTTAAATTGAAAGTGGTATTGGCTTGTCCTTAATATGTTCCAATTTAATTTTTCTCAAATCTACTATTACTTGTCGGAATTGTTTTATGATAAGTCTTAGTACATATGGACAGACAAGTAGTCCCAACAAGATTACAACAGCAATTATTATCAGGCCGAAAATTCCTTGTTTGAAAGATTCAAAAGACGGAAAAGCAGATTTTAAAGCATTGACAAAAGTTTCTGTCTGTTCAGCTACAGATAGATCTATCTTATGAGAATTTAACATATCTTGAATATGTTGCCTCAATTCGTCCAGGTCCAAAGAAGTATTGGCATTATCCCAAATGCCTTGTAAGTGACTTTGGACTTTCTGCCATGAGAATACAGTGCAATTATATTCCACTGGAGTTACACAAATAGTACGATACTCTGCATGGCACAAAAGGGATTCTCGAGTTGCTAAGATCTGCAATTGTCTCCCCATAATATCAACAGTATCTTTAAGCGAATTCAAACGTAGTTCAATTTTCTCATCCCAATTGACTTGATTTTGGAATGCCTTTGATATGTTTATTGATAGCTCATTGACATATGTGGCTGTTTGAATACTTGTGGCCAAAGAAATGGAGGCTACTGTTGTTACAGTAATAGCAGTAATTAAGGCTGCAATTCCTGCTATTATTAGTCCAATCATTCTTTTATGCCCGTGTACGAGTTGCTGCGTTGCCTTTTCTAATATTTCTGATCCTCTATCCGCATACCAGTTTTGCGATAGATCGACAGGTAAATATACATAATCAGGCTGTTTTACCAATAAGAAAGAATCACTAGTGCTGTTTATGCAATTGGAAATTTGACAGTTAGTACAATTAACTGTATTATTAATAATGGTCAACATTCCACTTAGGAACGCATAAGGTTCTGGAACACAAGCCCGCATATAAAACTCAGTGACATTTTGTGTCTCTCCCATTGCCCATACCAATCCTATTTGAGTCCATGTAATATTTAGGGTTTTTGCCTTAACTTTTCCCATGGCGGCAACAGCCTTCCATAAATTAGAATAGAATGTACGATTATTTTTTGTCCATATTCCAGAAACTAAATTTATTGGCCGCAATTGTTTATTAATTATATTCCAGTCACATAGAGATGTATTTGAACACGTTGTTTCATTAGCGTGACACACTCTCCAAGATGGTGCAAAATCCATCTGTGGAGGAGATAAATTTCGACATGGGGGAATATGCGGCGGGGGTACTCCAGAACCTTTACTTCCATTCGTAAGATTTGGATAATAAAAATCTAAAGCCCAATGAATCCCTGCCGACACATTACTGTCCCAGTCTTCCTGAACAATCACTTCTTCACACAGTAATTCAGTACAATTAGTCTGAAAACACATTGGATTTCCATCTATTTTTCCAGAAAAGTTAAAGTTTGCTGAAAAGGCCATAATATGTTTATCAGAATATTGTCCCATAAATATAGTCTGATTATTGTATACAGGTATGTCCACTGGTTCTTCCCCTGTGACTGGATGGATAACAGGAGGATTGGGGACAAAAGCCCAATAGGTTTCTGCCTTACATCCGTGTTGTATCAGCCATAGGGTACTCAGCAACATTGCTAACAGCCGGATCCCCGTCTCCCAGTCTCTGCTCAACGACAGTCTTTTCATTCGTCTCCGCAGTTTTCCCATTTTTGTTTTTGGCATGTCGGACGCACCGTTCCGGAATCCACCGGGGTGAGGTTTCATCTGTTGGAAAAACACAAACATACCCTCTGCCCCAGATTAGTACCGGATCAGGACCACGTATTTTTCCATCCATTGGATCTTTCCAATATATCTCAGGCTTATTGTTATTTTTATAATCCCAATGTCTGTCAGCAGCAGACTGACCATCTTCATCCAATGTTAAAAAATTCAGAACAAATGAGGCATGTGATAATAAGGAAAATGGGGTATCCTTTATTCCCCATGTCCCCCTTTTTAGTTTATTAATTTGAGTTTTTAAAAGGTGATTGTATTTCTCAACTATGCCTTGTCCTTGCGGGTTATACGGAATGCCTGTCTTGTGTTGAATAGAAAATTGTTGACAAAAGGTTTTGAATCCTTGACTAATGTAGGCAGGGCCGTTGTCAGTTTTTATCGTTTTCGGAATCCCCATAACACTAAAGCAATGAAGTAAATGTGTACATACGTGCGATAATTTCTCCCCTGACAGAGCAGATGCAACGGAAAAATGTGAAAAAGTATCTATGGTGACATGAACATACGAAAGTTTCCCAAAAGCTGGAATATGAGTAACGTCCATTTGCCATAAATCATTAGGCAACAAGCCTCTAGGGTTAACGCCGTAGTGAGGGGCAGGCAGTAATGGAGCACAAGAGGAGCAATCTTTAACGATCAATCGTGCTTGTTCTCGTGTAATATTACACATTTTTCTTAAGGTACGGGCAGATAAGTGATGTAATTCATGGAGTTGTTTAGCCTTACATATATTATATACTTGCGGTTTTGTCAGATCATCAGCTAATTGATTGCCTTGTGCCATAGGACCAGGCAGGTTAGAATGACTACGAATGTGCCCCACAAAAACCGGGCAGTCCCTTTGCAGCAACAGGGACTGTATAAGACTTAAATGCTGTTGAATGAAAGTTACCTTAGAATGTATCATTGGTACTGTTTCAAGCATACACAGAGCCTGTACAATATACAAACTATCAGTAATAATGTTCAAAGGTTGCGCATATTTTAGTAATGCCTGGTAAACAGCATATAGTTCAGCCATTTGTGCAGAAACATCCTGTAAAATCCAAACAAAATGATCAGGCGGTGCTAATAGTACAGCACGACCATTTGAAGATCCGTCGGTATATACAGTCAAAGCATCCTGTAAAGGTGCCTGTTTTACAATTTTGGGAAAAACAATAGAGTGATATGTTGCAAAACTGAGTAATTTGTTTAATGGGTACTTGTTAGATATTTCTCCTGGAAAATTTGCAAGGGATAAGGCGAAGTCATCCATCATATTGAGCAACCATGTAATTTGATCAGGTTTATAAGGCAAGATTATTTTTACTGGCTCTTTTCCAAGATAAGTTATACTTAGTTTTCGACCTTGTTGCACACACTCTGCAACTTTATGGGGGTACGATTTTAAGACAACATTCTGACCATGACGGCCATGAATCCAACAGAGGATTTCATCCTGATACAATACTCCTGTAGGAGATAATTTAGTGGGAAGAATAATTAATTCCCAAGGCTTATTTATGTCAGCATAATTTAATCTCGCATCTGTCATGGCCTTTTCTACTTTTGTCAAGGCTTGAGAGGCTTCCTCAGTCAAGCCACGAGGGGAATTAGGGTCAGGGTTTCCTTCCAATAACTTAAATAAAGGGCTGAGGTCTGAAGTGGTGAGTTTCAGAAACGGCCGTATCCAATTAATGTCACCTAAAAGTTTTTGGAAATCATTCAAGGTTGTTAGATGTCGTACTGAAAGAGCAATTTTCTGTGGTGCAAAATACTTAGGATACAATTGAAATCCTAGGTATTTGAAGGGAAAGGTTCGCTGTATTTTATCTTGGGCTATCTTCAGCCCATTTCGCTCTAATTGTTGTTCCATGTGAGAATAGGCTGCTGTCAGTAATTCCACAGATTCAGCAGCCAGCAAAATATCATCCATAATGCAAATTAATGTTGGAAAACACAATCTAGTTTGTTCAAGGCTTTTGTTTACAAATTTCTGACATAAAGTGGGACTATTAGCCATACCTTGAGGTAAAACTTTGCATTGATAGCGGTCCATAGGTTCACTGTAATTAATAGAAGGAACACTAAAAGCAATTCTTTGGCAGTCATCAGGATCTAGCAATATGGTATAAAAACAGTCCTTCAAGTCAATTATTATTTTTTGATAATCTGCTGGTATTGCCACAGGGCTAGGTAGTCCAGGTTGCAAAGCTCCCATAGGGTGCATAGTCTTATTTACTGCCCGAAGATCCTGTAACAATTTCCATTTCCCTATTTTCTTTTTCACTACAAATATAGGAGAATTCCATGGAGAAGTAGATGGTTCAATAATGCCATGACTTGGTAAATGGATGTCAATACTTTCTGGATAATCTATTAGATCTACTTATAAATTCAAAATATTTGCTATGCAGCACTTAGCATATTCATTTGTCATTGGGATATAAATGATTGTTGAGCCTTAGCCTAATAACTGAACACTTCTTTTTCTTCCCTCGGTGATTATCATTGTAATCATTTCAAATTTAGTGAGTATGGTTTTTGGGGTTAATGTGGTAAACTATCCACTCAATAATTTGTAATGAAGCTTTTGAATTTTCGTCTATTATTGCCTCAATTATCCCTAAATGTTGTCTGCACTAGGACCCAGCAATTGCTGACAAGCAACATTGGAATGCAGAGCGTTCTCACAACATTTTCCTAGAAAGATAACACCGTTAACTCCTTTAGACTGCTGCAAAGCTGAAAGAAAGAAAAAAAAATTTAGAAAGGAAGGAGAAGGGTGGGAGGGCGGGGGGTGGGGGGGGCACTCACACACATACAGCTGCATGTTTTGCTAGGTATTTTAAAACTTTTCCTTTTACTAGGTATTTTAAAACTTTTCCTTCTGAAGCCTTTCATTCCAAAGATCTCCAGGTAAATTTACCTGTTTGCCGGCTTAGTGGACATTTGAGATTGAAAGGTCCCAGAGATATATTTTCAAGGTTAATCAAAACCAATTTTTAAGTCTTACAAATGTTTGAAGCGCTTCAAACACACACACGACCACTCATTTCTCAGCTAGCCGAATACAGTCATACGATGTTGGTTATTACTATTGGATCCAAAATTTTTCCATGTTACGGATATTTAAATTACACACGGTACCGGGAACATACAACACTTAAAATACGTAGATGCATTATCTAATAAGGCTTATATCGATTGTCTAACAAATATTTCACTTATGGTAGTCTTTTGTAGTTTCTGTATTGATAGAATCACGGAGTGGTCAGTTGAACCACAGCCTCTGTCTCTTCATGGGGTACAACTGCTGAAAAACAAATCAGTTGAATGATTCTAGTGCCCTTTGATATAAAGTCAGGAGGCGTAGGCATTCAAGCTATTACTTGCATCGCTCTCATAAAGTCGGCATCAGTCAATTCTGGTAAAACAAGCAATCTTTGTAACAGGTGATCATGCAATTAACAATGCACTAAGTCCATCTTTGCATTCTTTTAGGCTGATCGTTTAAGCAACACTTATCTAGCGGTGATATTGTCTGCTTGCTTATCTAGGGTCTCTTGTAGTTTGTCTAGAAAAGTCATGTAATAAATGCCATTTTCTAGATTTCTTTTTTATCACAAATACGGGTATGTTCCAAGGACTATTAAATGGGACTGTATGCCCGTGATCTATTTGCTCTTCCACTAAATTTTGAAATGTACCCAATTTTTCACTCGTTCATGATTCCAATGTCTATTCCCATTGCATTTAACACATCTCTCCCCCACAAGATTAGTGGAACGTGCACAACTAAGGGTTACACTACATTTCAACATAAGAGGCTGAGTTTATAGGGACTAAGCCAAATGTATTTCAGGGATTCTAATGGACTCAAATCCTTGTGAGCCATGCTCTACAGAGTCAGCTTGGAACACAGCTGCTTTGAATAAAATTAAATACACTATCCAGCTATCCTTTGGTATTAATACTAGTGGAAATGGTGTTCATAACACTAGTGGAGACAGCATCCATACTCTTGCTTAAATCATTCCAGTACAGCCTGCATCAATGACCCCAGGTAAAACAAAGATTCCCAATCGAATTATTGACAATCATTCTAATTACAAGTTAGTAAAGCCACCCTCCAATGGTCCTTTTACGTTCCGTGGTATTGTGTGAAGTGCAGACGATTGCAGCACCACTGCGAGGGTGGTGATCACGTCTATCTCGGTGCTGCCTCTGGTTCTTGCTCTGAGGTGAGAGCTGCTGCTTGCTGCGGAGGCATTTGTGTCGGTACGCTCCTCCGAACCATGCTTTGCTCCTGGTTTTCTGACAATACTGTCCTGTTCTTATCCCATTTTGATTTACACCAACTGGTAAAATGTTTGCCCTTTCTACACCGAGGGCAGATTTTAGGCCCTCTCTCCTGGCGTTGCGTGTGGCAGTCTCTTTTAAAATGTCTCTTTGCCGCGTCTCTGACAGAACGTATTTCTGTCCCAGATTACAGTCAGGGCAGCAGCTACCAGCTGTGCTTGACAGGTAAATGATCCCAGCTGCTGTTGTAGGTAATTGAGCCACTTCTTATCGTATCTGTTAACAGGCCCTTCTGTAACGCTGAAACTGCTTGGTTTCGTGGCGGCAGTGGTGGTGGCGAGCGGCCGGAGCAGAGCTCCGGGACCCCGGGGGGGTGGGGGGGGGGCGGCGGGGGCCGAAGAAGGAAAAGCATCCAGAGACTTAGAACGGGGAAGCGAAGGATACAGTCGTTTAATGGAGGAGCGCGTTTCTCTTACCCACTTTTCATCACCTGTGTCTCCTCTTAAACATTCTTTAACCAGAGACCACAAGGTGAAGGCGTCAATAGGGACCTTTTCAGGCCCATGAATAGTATAATAGCTTTGAATCTTATCTCCTACCTTATTCCAAGTTTCAATATTAATTGTACTGTCTTTAGGAAACCATGGACAAACTTCTTGTACGAAATCTAAAAAATGATCAACTTGTTTTCTTGTAACTTTTACCCCCCTAGCACAAAGTAGGGACTTTAACATACTTGCAAAAATATTACGTTCATTACTCAAAGCAATTCCCATTTTTGTCGTCTGCCTCAAAATCCCTTGTCCTCGCCCTCGTTTTCAACTCACCAACCGCGGCTCGTGAAGGCGAGCGACGTCCTGTCCTTTAGCAACCGAGTATCCCGGGTTTCGGCACCAAATGACAGAGACCAGCTCACAGGGACGTCTTAGAGAGACAGACGGACTACTGCTCTGGTGGCAAGTAGCAATTCTTTATTCCTCAACCAGAGTTTTTATACTCTCCTGGGAGAGCTTGTCAGTTCCTACCAAGCTTGAGTGCGCTGTTTACATTACCGCTATTCTTACCGTGAGAATACAAGTTCTGCAAGTTCTACAAGTGAGGGACTACGTGTCTGTCCAAGGATTCACACATTCTTCTGTTTGTGCTGGTCTTATCTTAGACGTGCAGGTGTTCTTGAAATATATTTAACTTGGGCCCTGGAATGATGAGAAACTAAGCATGTTGCCAAGAGCCCTGATAGTCCACGTCCTCCCTTTCAGGAGGAGCAGCTTTTGTTGTTGGCATGATATTCTGTTCCTGACCCTTTCAGGCCAGACAGAATATTGCTCTCCAGGCTTTTGGCTTTCACTATTCTGTTTTTGACCCTTTCAGGCCCTCAGAATGTTTAATAGTTCTCCTCAGTGATGGAGTTGGCAGTGTGAGGTCATCAGTTGGACTCAATCTGAAAGGTCTTTTCCAACCTAAATAATCCTATTCTTTTCTGTTCTCTGGACAGTCAGCAATAATATCCCTTGGGTCGGCTGTCCTGGCTGTGTCCCCTCCCATCTCCTTGTGCACCCCAGCCTGCTCCCTGGTGGGGTGAGGAGCAGGAAAGGGCTTGGCTCTGGGTGAGCACTGCTCTGCAAGAGCTGAAACATCCCTGTTATCAACACTGTTCCCAGTACAAATCCAAACCAGCCCCATACCAGCTACCATGGAGAAAATTCACTCTCTCCCAGCCAAAACCAGCACAATTCATTAGGATTTCTTTTTTTTCTTTGAAGGTATCACATATCAGTGTGAAGCTATGCATGCTTTTTTCACTTTTAACTGTTAGAGATATAACTTACTTGAAAATGTCTTGGGTCCAAGGTACGTATTCCAATATACATTTACCTTTCACTCTTATTAGCCTAAATAAGTGTTGCATGTGCCACTTGGGAATGTGTATGAGGAACTTCTGAATAAGCATTCATTTTTCTGAATCTCTAAACTGACCTTTGCAGTCTCAGTAAAGTAACTATTCTTATTTTACTTTAATACAGTTTAAATAACTGAACCCTATTCATCTTTAAAAGAGCTCATTTTTTGTGTGCTCTTGCTTTTTGTGCCCAAAGTGTTCAGGTGAAATATGTCCTCCTCGCAGGTGTGCTTTTTGGTTTGGTTTTCATAGGATAGTTTGGGTTGGAAGGGACCTTAAAGTCCATCCAGTTTGAACCCCCTGCCATGGGCAGGGACAGCCCACTGCATCAGGCTGCCCAAGGCCCCATCCGACCTGGCCTTGAACACCTCCAGGGATGGAGCAGCCACCACTGCTCTGGGCAACCTGTTCCAGTGCCTCCCCACCCTCACGATGAAGAAATTCCTCCTTCTGTCCAGTCTAAATCTGCCCCTCTTGTTTATCCCCATTTTCCCTCATCCTGTCACTCCAAGCCTTTGTGAACAGTCCCTCCCCAGCTTTCCTGAAGCCCCTTTCAGCACTGGAAGCTGCTCTAAGGTCTCCCCACTGCCTTCTCTTCTCCAGGCTCAACAACCCCAACTCTCTCAGCCCGGCCTCGTACGGGAGGTGCTCCAGCCCTCAGATCATCTTTGTAGCCTCCTCTGGACCCGTTCCAACAGCTCCATCTCCTTCTTATGTTGAGGATTCAGAACTGGACACAATACTTCAGATGAGGTCTGTTTTGTTGGGGATTTTTGTTTCCTTCAGTTGTTGAGTACAGTTACAGTCTGTTGTCTCCGAGACATTAGATATCTGAAGCGGTCTAAATGACAGTGGTCTTTTCTCTTCCTCACTCCCTCCTGTAATTCCTAGGTTTCCTCAAGCTTTATGATTACATGGCATAAGCTGAAGCATCATGCTGTGTAGCTATTTGTCATTCAGTGCTCACAACACTAAAATTCATACTTATTGTAAGATAATGTTTTGTTTTCACATTTATTTAATATTTTTCACCTTCAACCAAATCACTAAAGGGTGGCCAGATACAAGAACATCCATGGATTTACTTCCAGAAATCATGAATAGATTCTCCACTTTAAAATTTTAGAACAAATTCCAAATAAGCACTGCTGAAGTCAGATACTCACTACAGCTGCCTTCAATTTCTTTTTCTGTCCTTGCCTGTTTTCCTCTTTTTTGGGCAGGGGTGATTCTTTCATGTCTTTTGTGTATCTTTTATCAGCACCTTTCTGTTATTATAGGAGAGGCAATGGCTAAGCATCTCACTCGTAGTCTGAAGAACTCTTTGTTTGAATACTCAGTTTCCTTAAATTATTTAAAATAAGTTGAGAATGATGAAATTCCTGTAAAGTATCTACAATAAGGCATTAGTAACAAGGGTTTTACCATTACTCTTCTGTATAGGCATGTGAAGATTTACAGTGCAACTTTCTACAAAGTAGTCTACAGCTTTAACTATGCAACATTCATCCTCAGTCTTGCATTGTCAGTAAGCATGGGAAACCTCGGCTGCTCCAAGGGATCGGAATGTGAGCTTAACGTTGGCCTTGAACAGATACCCGTGTATCCTTGATGAAGCTGGAAAGTGCCAAGAGGAGCTGAGTAAACATGGTTAAGAAGCTGCCAGGCTGCAGGAGGAATCATCCAGTTATGAAGTTACAACAGAGTCTCATCCAATTTTGAACTGTTGGTCTTTGGCTAAACCAATCATATATGAACACATGCTCCCAGAAAGGGTATAAAAATTCTTGTAAAACCAATAAAGATGTCCTTTTGCTCATAACTTCTACGTGTTGTTGGCCACCCCAACCACGACAATTAAGTACATTACAAATCTTTCTGGGCCAGGCAACTACCAATACCGTTTAAGTCACTGAAGTAATTAATTTTAACTTTCTTCTGCAGCACCTAATAGCAATAAATGTTGTACGTGCAAAATAGGATCACTGAATATATTCTTCCTGAATAAAAATTGCATTAAGAGTTTTTAAACGTAAAACATTCAGACACCAGATGTTAGCTGATTAGACCTCTACAAAACTGTCTATTTATCATGGCAAGTATGCAGTTTAGAAGGGAAGTCTGTGCTGGGTTGACCTTGGATGGATGTTAGGTGCCCACCAAGCTTCTCTATCACTCTTCCTCCTGAACTGGACAGGGGAAAGAAAATATAACAAAAAGGTTCATGGGTTGAGATAAGGACAGGGAGATCATTCACCAGTTACCCTCATAGGCAAAACAGACTTGACTGGGGAAAATTCATTTTTCTACCAATCAAATCAGAGCAGGATAAGGAAGAAACAAAACAAAACAACCAACTTAAAATATCTCCCCCCCAGCCCTCCCTTCTTCACAGGCTCAACTTCACTCCAGACTCTTCTATCAGGCAGCGCAGGGGGACAGGGAATGGGGGGTTGCAGTCAGTTCATCACACACTGTCTCAGCTGCTCCTTCCTCCTCAACCTCTTCCCCTGTTCCAGTGTGAGGTCACTCCCGTAGGAGGCAGTCCTCCACAAACTGCTCCAATGTGAGCCCTTCCCAGGTGCTGCAGTTCTTCTTGAATTGCTCCAGCATGGGTCCCTTCCATGGGATGCAGTCCTTCAGGGACAGAGTGCTCCAGTGTGGGTCCCCCATGCGGTCACAGGTCCTGCTCTAAGACTGGCTACCCATGGGGTCATGGCCTCCTTCAGATGCATCCACCTGCTCTGGCATGAGGTCCTCCCCAGGCTGCAGCTGGACATCTGCTCCACCACAGACCTCCATGGGCTGCAGGGGATCAACCTGCCTCACCATGGTCTTCCCCACAGGCTGCAAGGGAATCTCCGCTCCTCCCCTCCTTCTTCCCTGACCTTGGGGTCTGCAGGGCTGTTCTTGCACATTCTCACTCCTCTCTCCAGCTGCTGCTGCACAGCAGTTTCTACCCCTTCTTAAGCAGGTTGTCCCAGAGGCGCTACCATTGTCACCGATGGGCTCAGCTTTGGCCAGCAGCGGGTCCGTCTTGGAGCAGCCTGGAACAATCTCTGTCCCACATGGGGGCACCTTCTGGTGTGTTCTCACGTCTTGGAGCAGCCTGGAACAATCTCTGTCCCACATGGGGGCACCTTCTGGTGTGTTCTCACAGAAACTACTCCTGTAACAAATGTTGGCACACAAACCCCATACAACCATAAAGTAATTCTAGAATATAGGTCTATTTCTTAAGTTCCCTGGGTTACAAAGTTTCTTAGGAACATAGTGTATGTGTTTGACCTGTAAACACTGGGAATTCAGTGATAAAGTCTAAAATGCTTCATTATGCACCGAAAGTCATTTTTAGAAGCCCATTTTCTAACATAGCAAAAAAGAAGATGCTGTGCAGAAAAGCAAGACATTTTATGATTGTTAAAGAGTTATGGCCAATTTTTTTTTCCCTGCTTTTCTGACAAAAAGTCACACAAAAAAATTTATTTTATATTTTTATTGTATGCCAACGCTCATTAAAGATGAGGTTTTGATTGTAAAGAAGTTATTCAAAAACTGTGTCTAAGCAGAAGTCCATTAGCAATCTGACTTACCTCAAAGCATAGGCTTGTTCAACCAAGGCACAAAAATAATATTGTGTACAAGCAATAACTTAAGAAGAGCTGCAGGTTCAATGAGTTTCCAAATATTACAAATCTTGATATCTCATCAGGAAAGAAAAATAAAATAAAATAAAAGCAGTCACAAAATAAAATAGCAGCTCCATGTAGCTTTTTCAAGTTTTAACTTTATTCAGAAAGTGTTGTTTAGTTCAGTTTGCCTCATTCTTCGAAGCTTCATCAAAGTTTTCAACAAGATCTAGAAACAAAAAAATGTTGAAATTAACGTTTAACCCACTTCTGCTTTGCCAATTTCCTCCCCAAAAGTTCTATTTCATATCAAGTGCTTACAAGGCAAAAAAACTTCAGCTTATAAAACACAGATCAAATAACATCTAAGAGCTTCATGGCTCATTCTTCTTGTTTAAACAATTAAGTTTTAGATGGTTTATTATAAAGCACAATTCTAAGAGCATTTAACTTCATACCCACAACTGGGCAAAATGATACTGAAAAGTTTTCTTACTGCTCTCCTTATTGAATATTAAATAATTATCTTAGTCATGCTATTACTCCTACACAGGACAAAACTGCTAGTTCAAACCAATGATCCATTTAAGTCTTGCATGGTGTTTGAAAACAATGCCCACAGAAATTCTATAACAGTGAGTGACTAGTCAATACTCTTACTGTCCTTGGCCTAATATTATGCCACACATGTTATCTCTTAACAAAATTCACTTCCTTTTCTCACCACTGCATGCTTGTTCTTACCTGGGACTTCATCATCATCATCATCACCACCAGTAGCAAGTGGTGCTTTTCCATCCACAGCTGCAAGAGCAAGCAGTTCAAAAGCATCAGTTAAGCTCACCATAAGCATCTTGATTACAAAGCTGTTTTGCTTTGTGGTTTTTTGAAAACATTATTGATGAGTCCAAGCTAAATAGCAATGCTCTATCCAGTTCCCCTACTGAATAAAAATCTGCAACTAACCTAACTAATACTCAAACAACCCAGCTGGAAAATGAGATGCATGCTAGTTTACTAGTCACCACGTTGGTTCTAGATATAGCGTGCCTTGCATGGTAATCTTTTTATTACGTTTCCATTGAAAATGTCAAAACAGACATACTCAAAGTAGATCTTATTTTAAAAAACTTAACTCTCCCAAAGTAACTCTACCTAGCTTTACTGAACTAGGTATGTCAAAATATGGTACCCACATCAAGAAGTAAACTACTATGAAATCAAGTCTGGCTACAACTTTCTAGCCCTGACCAGCTGCAAGATATACTGAGAGACAGGTGTGTCTGCTTTATTGTTATATTCATTGTTGGATTTGAGCTATAAATAAGATCTAAGAGTTCCATTTCTTTATAAGCATTTTATAATATGCTTACAGACTGTAAGAGTGCACTGAATTTCGCTGCAGCTATACAAACAAACCACACATCAGCTGCCAGCATGAAACGCGTTCAAGTTTCAACTTACGTTGCTTGGGTAGGGCTTCTGCCAATCTCCTCAGGCTGGTCAAACTGTCAGCTCCGAGCTGATTTAAGATGCTAGGAAGCATTTCTGTCAGCTGCTTTGTCTCAGCGTGGCCGGTGATAGTGAAAGTGTTAGCAGCCAGAGATGCCTGAACTTTAGGGTTATTGAAGTGAATGACTGTTCCTTGGTTAGTAAACATATTTACCTGCAAGAAAAAAAAAATCCAATATTTCAAGCAGTTTAGCATGATCTTTCAATTTAACAGGAAGCCAGCTGAATTTCCTAAAGCTCAATAAAGACCTATTGATAATTTATAGACAAGTTTAAAATGTTACTGGGAAATTAGGTTTGATACATTTTATATTTCTATATAGAAAATAATTTTTCCCTTTGAAGCAATTACCTCTTCAATTCCAGAAATATTGTTGACGCCCAGTTTCTTTAAAGAAAACTGAAGTTTCTTGTCATCTGCTGTAGCTGTTCTGTGGACAACCTTCTTCTTTCTGCGGGCAGTACCCTTTGCAAAAAAAGTTACAAATTAATATTTAAATAGTTCTTCAAAAACTCTAATTCTCATGGCTGTATAACTACTCTGCAACCATCTACAAATTAAATTTGTATACAAAGTTCTATTCCTGTGTTACAGCGCACACAATCCCACCCCTCCAACTGCACTGCAGCAGTCTTTCCCTTGCTAAAAAGCTAGCATTGCACATTAGAGAAGTGTGAGATTTTAGGAAACAATACACCAATTCTTGTGGGGATTCTGCAGCATCCTATTTAGGAAAGAAAAATTGCAAGTTTATCCTTGTCTGTTACTATAGACATAAAACTGAAGATTGAGCACAGTTTTCAGTAATTTCTGAAACCCATTATTTTTTTCCTTAGATCATCTTTCTTAAGTTGTAGCCAAATTAATAGTCAAAGACCATAAAGTTATCAATGTAATTAATAAATCAATATGAGAAAACCCAAAACAATAATTTTTTAATTCCATCTGATGGACTTACACATACAAATCTGAAGAATGCTTATTTTCCCAAAATATTTCATAAACATAATTTTTAAAAAATACTTCTACATAATATTCCAGACCACCTCTGTTTAGAAAGCAAAAAAAAAAAAGCAAAGGTTAAGTTTCCCTACAGAGCTCTGGATTTCTACAGGGAAATAATTGTCCCATAATGGAAGATACCTATAACTACAAAAAAATGTCATTTTATACTTCCTTGCACAATCATAAGGTTTCAGTAAAATTTTACATTAAATGTCTAGTAACTGGTGAAACCAAGCTCCTTTTGACACACTATAACTACTAAACTAAGTTCTCCTACTCCAGCTGTCCATCTGCTATGTGCTAGCAATAAGAAAATGTGTTGCTGCCCAGCTGTGTAAATGGTTGCAATACTTTTTGAGTCAACTGGTCAGAGTTAGAAAAATGGCTGGACACACTACCACCTCTAACATAATCTAGTTACAAAGAACAAAAAACGTTAATAGACAAATTCACGTTAAACTAACACTTGGAAGATTACAGATCAAAAGTTTAGTTGTTTGTCTAGAAAGCCTGATGTTCATTCCCTGCTACTGTCAGGTTAGCACACACAGCTATTTGAAAACTACTAGAATTACAGAAATTGCTTAATTTAAATACCTTGACTACTCAGGAACTGAGCCACATAGGGGTTATGTTAAGTCTCTGTGGACAAAGGACCTCTCAATAAATTACAAAAAAGATGCTTTGAATCAAAGGCTATATAGGAACATGTATCCTCTTTTTTACCCATATTAAGTATGGATATCAAACCAGGCAATATGAATTTAATTTAAATGAACAGCTGCTGCTTTCATCTCCGTAGATTTAAGCTTCAAAGGATTACAGGGTTTTAGTAAGCAAATTCCATCCTGATCATGCCAAGATACGCTGCTCACACCCCTCTACCTTTAATATTAAAGAGGACTACGTACAGCAGGCCACAAATGGAATGCTACAGACTCATCTGCCGGTCTTCTAAAAAGAAGAAATTACATGGCATTTAGCCTTATCAACATCCTACACAAAAATATCAAATTTCACATAAAGAAGTACTATGATAGTCCCCCATCTAAATATAATATTTATCTTGTTTTTAAGATTGCAGAGTCATAAAAATCTTCCAGCAGAGGCAACACACAAACTTTTCTCACAAGGAAGGAAAAAACCCCAACAGTACAGTGACAAACGTTAAAAACCTCTATAGTCAATATGCACACACTGGTAACACACACATGATTATTAATATAATACAGCAATTCTCTGCTTAACCAATAATCCATTCAAAGAATACACAAAACTACTAAGCCAGTTAATTACTGGATTAATCCTAATGTAAGGCTGCCTAAATCTGCAGTTGAAGGCAAAAACTTCAACAGAGGAACAAAAGCTACTGGAAACACTGTTAGCAAGAGTCCTGTTAGTTTGTATTCTAAAATACTGTATGCATGTTTCCTTAGTTATAAAAAATTACTAACAAATTCTTGCCTTAAAACCAAAACTGCAACTGAAATTTTTACTAGCATATAACTATATTCAATATACTTTTTATTTTAAGTAAACACAGTTACATGTATTCAGATGTCATAATAAAATAAAAAGGTTTTCCAAGCATGTTATTCTACTATGATAAGAGTATGACAATTACAGAAATTCCAGCTTTATCTTAAAAAGCAAGAAAAGAGTCATGTGAATCTTAAAGATTTGTGATGAGAATTGGGAACATAGCGCCCTCTAATCTGTTATGAAAACTACTCTAGATCACTTGCTGTAGGATCTATTTACTTCAAATCTTAAGTGACTTGTGATATGGCCTATACAAGAATATAGGCTACAAGTCAGCTACAATATAATAAACCAAAATAGAAGAGGCTGGAGGTTCAGCTCCTATATTCTGCTTTTACTAAACTGACTAGAGACCCTTGCAGCAGTACAGCTTCTGCAGGATGGTCCAACGAAGCTGAGAGCCCTTACGGCTTGCTCTCCACACGGGTTTTCAGGATCCTGCATTCTAGGCCCAGTGTGTGGGCTGAAACACGTAATCCCGAGGGCAAGGAGGGAAGACGACTCCTACCTTGCCACCAATGCGCACTTGGGCCTGGAGCCTGGCGAGCTTTTCTTGGTTCATGATCGTTTCTTTCATCTGCGGAAGCAACGTGAGCGCCCGTGGTGAGCGGGTCAGGAAGCACCCGGCGGCGCAGGCCACAACAAACCGGGCCTGGCAGTAAGATAGGTAAACACAAGGGGCTCCACAGCTACTCCTCGCCACGCTCAAACCCCGGCAGGAGGACGCCCCAGCCCTGCCCGGGGGGGAAGTCTGATCGCATGCTGCACCACCGAAGTTCGGCTCAGCTTCCCTCAGGCTCAGGCTCAGGCCCAGGCCCATAACTGCTTTGCCTTGCCTTGCCCCAACCACCGCTACCCACCGACCCACAGCCCTCAGCTGCGCAACAAACACGCCCCAAATCGCACTCCACTGTCTTCCTTGTACCTTCTTGGGGCAGAAGCAGCGATGCCGGAGCGGGAGACAAGGGCTGTGAGCACAGGACCGAGCACAGCACAGAACGCAAAGTGGAGCGAGATGGCGGCCGGAAGAGAGACTGGAGAGGGCGCCTTCTGCAGCGGCAGGACCTGGAGGGGCGGAGCCGCCGCCACAGGAGTAGTCGGGTGTCATAAGACAAAGAGTGGAGGTTGGAGTGTTTGTAGGAGGTGCGGCTGAGCTACGGTGCAAAGTTAGAGTTTGGGCTTTCTCTCCCCGGGCGGGCTTGGTCCTCTGTGATCTGGTTCGTTGCGCGGCTTGCCTCTGCACCCTCCCTTCCGTCGCTTGCAGCATCACCTGGCAGTTTTTTTTGTCACGAGATCTGTCCCTATTCTGTTATTTTTGTTACTTCTCTTCCTAGAAAACATTTAAACTCTGTATTTTCTTTCTTGTTTACGTAACTCAAACCTTGTCCCCACATCTACTATTTTTCTTATTTCAGCTCTGCACCCTCCACATATGTGTCTCCTTTCACCCTGTGATCTATCTCGGGCAAAACTGTACTCCATGAGCTCCTCAACATAGTTTTTCAGGTGAAATTCTACAAGGCATTCATTGTTAAAGCCAAACAACTTTAAACTGGTTTTTTTTTCAAGACCATGTGTAACTATAACCCATATGGTAATTCATATTTCTTTTTGCTCTTCTTCCACCTCAGTTTAGGGGTTTTTAGCTTTGACTTCACAATCATCTTCTATGTTATCAGGCACCTACATGGGACTGCTTTCTGCTCACTGTTGAACACATTCCATTTGTTCTCTATTAGAGCTTTTCTCCTGTAGTGATGGTTTCATAGAATCATAGAATCACAGAATAACCAGGTTGGAAGAGACCCACCGGATCATCGAGTCCAACCATTCCTATCAAACACTAAACCATGTCCCTCAGCACCTCGTCCACCCGTCCCTTAAACCCCTCCAGGGAAGGTGACTCAACCCCCTCCCTGGGCAGCCTCTGCCAGGGACCAATGACCCTTTCTGTGAAAAATTTTTTCCTAATGTCCAGCCTGAACCTCCCCTGGCAGAGCTTGAGGCCATTCCCTCTTGTCCTGTCCCCTGTCACTTGGGAGAAGAGGCCAGCACCCTCCTCTCTACAACCTCCTTTCAGGTAGTTGTAGAAAGGAATGAGGTCTCCCCTCAGCCTCCTCTTCTCCAGGCTAAGCAACCACAGCTCTCTCAGCCGCTCCTCATAAGGCCTGTTCTCCAGCCCCTTCACCAGCTTCATTGCTCTTCTCTGGACTTGTTCCAGAGCCTCAACATCCTTCTTGTGGTGAGGGGCCCAGAACTGACCCCAGGATTCGAGGAGCGGTCTCACCAGTGCCGAGTCCAGAGGGAGAAGAACCTCCCTGGACCTGCTGGTCACGCCTTTTCTGATCCAAGCCAAGATGCCATTGGCCTTCTTGGCCACCTGGGCCACTGCTGGCTCATATTCAGTCGGCTGTCAACCAACACCCCCAGGTCCCTCTCCTCCAGGCAGCTTTCCAGCCAGACTTCTCCTAGTCTGTAGCACTGCACAGGGTTGTTGTGCCCCAAGCGCAGGACCCGGCATTTGGCCTTGTTGAACCTCATGCCATTGGACTCTGCCCAGCGGTCCAGCCTGTTCAGATCCCTTTGCAGAGCCTCCCGACCCTCCAGCAGATCGACACTTCCACCCAGCTTAGTGTCGTCCGCAAACTTGCTAAGGGTGCACTCGATGCCTTCATCCAGGTCATTGATAAAGACATTGAACAGGGCTGGACCCAGCACTGAGCCCTGGGGAACCCCACTTGTCACTGGCCTCCAGCTGGAGTTAACTCCATTTCCCACCACTCTCTGGGCCCTCCAGCCAACCAGTTTTCCACCCAGGAGAGTGTGCGCCTGTCCAGCCCAGAGGTGACAGTTTCTCAAGCAGAATGCTGGGAGAAACTGTGTCAAAGGCTTTACTGAAGTCCAGGAAGATCCATCCACAGCCTTTCCCTCATCCAGCAGCCGAGTCACTTTGTCATAGAAGGCGATCAGGTTAGTCTGGCAAGACCTGCCTTTTGTGAACCCATGTTGACTGGGCCTGATCACCCGGTTCTCTTGCATGTGCTTCATGATAGCACTCAAGATCACCTGTTCCATGACTTTCCCTGGCACTGAGGTCAGACTGACAGGCCTGGACTTTCCTGGGTCCTCCCTGCGGCCCTTCTTGTAGATGGGCACAACATCAGCCAGCCTCCAGTCCAGTGGGACTTCCCCAGTCTTCCAGGACTGTTGGAAGATGATGGAAAGGGGTTTGGCCAGCACATCCGCCAGCTCCTTCAATGCCCTTGGATGGATCCTGTCCGGCCCCATAGACTTGTGACTGTCTAGTCGGGCTAGCAAGGCTCTGACCACCTCCTCTTGGATCATGGGAGCCTCATTATGCTCCTCTAGCTCCTGGGTTTGTACACAGATGGAACGACCCTCCTTACAACTAAAGACTGAGGCAAAGAAGGCATTAAGTACCTCAGCCTTTTCCTCATCCCCTGTCACTGTTGTTCCTTCTGTGTCCAATAGGGACTGTATGGTCTCCCTAGTCCTCCTTTTATTATTTATATATTTGTAGAAAGATTTTTTGTTATCTTTCACAGACTTTGCCAATCTGATTTCTAGTTGAGCCTTAGCCCTTCTGATTTTTCCCCTACACAATCCCACTTCCCTCCTGTAGTCCACCCAAGAGGCCCATCCCCTCTTCCAGAGCCCATAAACATTTCTCTTTCTCTTGATATCCCTCAAGATCTCTCTATTCAACCAAGCTGGCTTTCTCCCCTGCCGGCTTTTTTTCCGGAACATGGGGATGGCTTTCTCCTGAGCTGCTAGGATTTCCTTTTTGAAGAGCTCCCAGCCCTCATGGGCTCCCTTGCCCTTGAGTACCGTCTCCCATGAGACTTCGCCAACCAGCCTTCTGAAGAGATCAAAGTCTGCCCTCTGGAAATTTAATGCTACTGTCCTACTAACCACGCTCTTCACTTCACCTAGAACAGAAAACCCTATCATCTCATGGTCGCTTAGTCCTAGGCGTCCACCTACTGCCACATCCCTCACAAGGCCTTCTCTGTTCTCAAACAGCAGGTCCAGGAGGGCACCCTCCCTTGTTGGTTCATTCACCAGCTGTGCAAGGAAGTTGTCTTCCACGCACTCCAGGAACCTCCTAGACTGCTTCCTTTCTGCTGTATTGTACACCCAGCAGATATCAGGCAGATTGAAGTCTCCCACAAGAATGAGAGGCATGGATCTAGAGATTGACCGCAGCTGTTTATAGAAGAGCTCATCAGCTGCTTCTCCTTGGCTGGGTGGTCTGTAACAGACTCCCATCACAAAATCTACCTTCTGGTGGGCTCCTCTGATTTTAACCCACAGGCACTCATCCTCCTGATCGCCACAATCCATCTCAATGGAGTCCAAGTCCTCCCTTTCAAAGAGGGCTACCCCGCCTCCTCTCCTACCCTTCCTGTCCCGCCTGAAGAGTTTGTACCCCACCATAGCTGCACTCCAGTTATATGAGTCGTCCCACCACGTTTCCGTGATGGCAACGACATCATAGCCTCCTTGCCCTACAACAGCTTCCAGCTCTTCCTTCTTATTCCCCATGCTGCGTGCAGTGGTGTAAATGCACTTCAGCTGAGCTGCCGAGCCTTCAGCCCTCTTAGAGGGAACAGAGTTCGTTCCCAATCGCCTGGTAACTGGAGTAGCTAGCCCCAGAGTGCCCGTATCTCCCTTAGCACCCCTAGGTGTGTTCTCCCCCACTTTCTGTGTGGTGAGGTACTGGTGGTCCTCACCAGCACACCCTCCAGGGTGTCCCACGTCCAGGCTTGTTCCTGTCTAGCCTGGGCTCAACCCCCTCCCCCTTCACATCTAGTTTAAAGCTCGATTTATGAGCTTAGCTAGGTTTCTAGCAAGGGCTTTAGTTACACTAGGAGACCCATGTGTCCCGTCCTTATCAAGAAAGCCTGGGGATGCGTGAGCCATCCCAGGTTTCTCCACCCTGAGGAGTCTAGGGGGACTAATCCTATGGTTATTGGGAATTTGTGTGTCTGGCTCCAATGACCACCTTTGCCATGCAGAAAGCTAAGCAGTCTTTGCAGGTTTTGGACTTATGTGTTGCATAACAGAGTGTAGAAGCAGATTTATGGGGCAGACAGCCTGGTGCTCCGATCAGTGCTGCATATGCTCACATAGCAACACAAGAGACAAGCCATGTTGCCCACAGTCCTGCCTCCGTCATCACCACAACCAAACAGAATGGGCCTCCTGGCATCAATAGAAATATTACTGACATTGCCATTTCATCCTGTATTTTAATTTCTTTTAAATTGCTTCTTCTCTGGAATACCCTCAATAAATTGTTCCCTTTGTTCTTGTTCCTGTAGGACTATGTTAATACTTAACTCTTCTGTATTCATTAATGTTAAGGCTTGTCACACCCTGAGGGAGACAGAGCAGGACCCAGAAGTGTATTTAAACATTTAGATTATTACCCATAATGTTACAATTCTAAGTGAAGAATATAAGCTTAAGTCTAGACCAATATTAGCATCCTATAAGGGTTTGTGAGGGACTATACAACCTGTACAGAGTTCAGTGATAAAGTCTTTTAGAGATTAAGTACCTCAGCCTTGTCCTCATCCCCTGTCACTGTTGTTCCTTCTGCATCCAATAGGGACTGTATATTCTCCCCAGTCCTCCTTTTATTGTTAATATATTTATAGAAAGATTTTTTGTTATCTTTCACAGGCTTTGCCAATCTGATTTCTTGTTGGGCCTTAGCCCTCCTGATTTTTTCCCTGCACGATCACTAACCTGATCACTCTCTATGACAAAGTGACTTGGCTGCTGGATGAGGGAAAGGCTGTGGATGTATCTTCCTGGACTTCAGTAAAGCCTTTGACACAGTTTCTCACAGGATTCTGCTTGAGAAACTGTCACCTCTGGGCTGGACAGGCGCACACTCTCCTGGGTGGAAAACCGGTTGGCTGGAGGGCCCAGAGAGTGGTGGGAAATGGAGTTAACTCCAGCTGGAGGCCAGTGACAAGTGGGGTTCCCCAGGGCTCAGTGCTGGGTCCAGCCCTGTTCAATGTCTTCATCAATGATCTGGATGAAGGCATTGAGTGCACCCTTAGCAAGTTTGTGGATGACACTAAGCTGGGTGGAAGTGTCGATCTGCTGGAGGGTCGGGAGGTTCCAAAGGGATCTGAACAGGCTGGACCGCAGGGCTGAGTCCAGTGGCATGAGGTTTAACAAGGCCAAATGCTGGGTCCTGCACTTGGGGCACAACAACCCTGTGCAGTGCTACAGACTAGGAGAAGTCTGGCTGGAAACTGCCTGGGGGAGAGGGACCTGGGGGTGTTGGTTGACAGTGACTGAACATGAGCCAGCAAGGGCCCAGGTGGCCAAGAAGGCCAATGGCATCTTGGCTTGGATCAGAAAAGGCGTGACCAGCAGGTCCAGGGAGGTTCTTCTCCCTCTGGACTCGGCACTGGTGAGACCGCTCCTCGAATCCTGTGTTCAGTTCTGGGCCCCTCACCACAAGAAGGATGTTGAGGCTCTGGAGCGAGTCCAGAGAAGAGCAACGAAGCTGGTGAGGGGGCTGGATAACAGGCCTTATGAGGAACGGCTGAGAGAGCTGGGGTTGTTTAGCCTGGAGAAGAGGAGGCTGAGGGGAGACCTCATTGCTCTCTACAACTACCTGAAAGGAGGTTGTGGAGAGGAGGGAGCTGGGCTCTTCTCCCAAGGGACAGGGGACAGGACGAGAGGGAATGGCCTTAAGCTCTGCCAGGGGAGGTTCAGGCTGGACATTAGGAAAAAATGTTTCATGGAAAGGGTCATTGGGCCCTGGCAGAGGCTGCCCAGGGAGACGGTTGAGTCACCTTCCCTGGAGGTGTTTAAGGGACGGGTGGACGAGGCGATGAGGGACATGGGTTAGTGATTGATTGGAATGGTTGGACTCGATGATCCAGTGGGTCTCTTCCAACCTGGTGATTCTATGATTCTATTCTATGATTAGAAACAGGTCTGCTTGCTTAATAAGGTGCTAGGCTACCTCCTGGTGGTCTGGTCTTGCTTGTTTATTGCTGTTTTTCCTAATGGTGAAAGGACCACTTCACAGAATTTAAGTTCCTTTCCCACCCTATAGAAAGGTTCTTGATTTCACAGAATCATAGAATGATTTGGATCGGTAGAGACCGTAAAGCCCCTCCAGTTCCAGCCCCCTGCCAGAGGAGGCCATGAAGATGATCCGAGGGCTGGAGCACTTCTGATAGGAGAATAAGCTGAGAGAGTTGGGGTTGTTCAGCCTGGAGAAGAGCAGTGTCTGGGCAGACCTTGGAGCAGCTTCCAGTGCTGAAAGGGGCTCCAGGAAAGCTTGGAGGGGCTCTTGATCAGGGAGTGCAGGGACAGGATGAGGAGGGATGGTTTTAAGCTGAGAGAGGGGAGATTGAGATGAGATCTTACAGAGAAATGTTTTCCTGCGAGGGTGGGGAGGCCCTGGCCCAGGTTGCCCAGGGAAGCTGTGGCTGCCCCATCCCTGGAGGGGCTCAAGGCCAGGTTGGATGGGGCTTGGAGCCCCCAATCCAGTGGGAGGTGTCCCTGCCCATGGCAGAGGTGGAACTGGATGGGCTTTGAGGTCCCTTCCAACCCAAACCATTCCAGGATTCTGTGAATTCTGATTTTCTTTCTTAGTGCATTTTATTGTGTTTTTCTCAAAGGAAGATTTTGGTTTGTTTGGGTTTTTTTATCTTAGGGGTGCCGCTCAGCCTTTTTCTCTCTCCCTCCTCAAGAACTGGTTAGTGGTATGGGCTGCAACCGTACTACTTGCTAGTTATTTGTTTCCCTCTGCTTTATCTTTTCTATGCATTTTTCAGTAGTTTTACTGTTGACATACATGTGAGGCAGGCTGGCTCCTCTCCCTGAGGCTATGGAGGGGGGATTACAGCAATCAGATGGGTAGATGACAGCTGGGAACAAAGGAGGGTTTGGACTGAGGCTGGAGGTAAAGTGAGAGTCCTGCCTCTCTCCAGGCTTCAGAGGTGCCCGTCTGCCTTCAGAGCTAGGACAGCCTGAGCAAAAAATGTTGGTCTCACTCTGCGCAAGGGAAAAGGGACACCTGGATTAGAAAAGGAGAAGGTGGAAGCATCCTGCGTTATTGTTTCGGATACCGAAGCCTCATGCTTAGCGATGAGAAAGAGGGTGTTGGTCCAAGCCCTACTTCTCTGAGGAGAACTGGCCAGAGAAGGGGAATGGAGCTGGGGAAGGGTCTGGAGCACTTGAGGCTGTTTAGCCTGGAGAAGAGGAGCCTGAGGGGGGACCTCGTGACTCTCTGCAGCTCTTGGAAAAGCAGCTGTAGTGAGGTGGGTGTTGGTCCCTTCTCCCAGGTAACAAATGGTAGAAGAGGAAACAGCCTCAAGCTGCACCAGGGTAAATTTAGATTGGATATTAGCAAAGATGTCTTTACCAAAAGAGTGGTGAAGCACTGTTGGAGGATGCCCGGGGCAGTGGTGGAGTCACCATCTCTGGAGGTTTTCAGAAAGCATGTAGATATCTACATATGCACTTCAGGATATGACTTAGTAGGCACAGTGGTTTTGGACTGGTGGTTGGGCTGGATGATCTTGTAGATATTTACCAAGCTTAATGATTCTATGATAGGTTTGTGAGTACCAAGATCATAGAATCATAGAATCACCAGGTTGGAAGAGCCCCACCGGATCATCGAGTCCAACCATTCCTATCAAACACTAAATCATGTCCCTTAGTACCTTGTCCACCCGTCCCTTAAACCCCTCCAGGGAAGGTGACTCAACCCCCTCCCTGGGCAGCCTCTGCCAGTGCCCAATGACCCTTTCTGTGAAAAAATTTTTTCCTAATGTCCAGCCTAAACCTCTCCTGGTGGAGCTTGAGGCCATTCCCTCTCGTCCTGTCCCCTGTCACTTGGGAGAAGAGGCCAGCTCCCTCCTCTCCACAACGTCCTTTCAGGTAGTTGTAGAGAGCAATGAGGTCTCCCCTCAGCCTCCTCTTCTCCAGGCTAAACACCCCCAGCTCTCTCAGCCGTTCCTCATAAGGCCTGTTCTCCAGCCCCCTCACCAGCTTCGTTGCTCTTCTCTGGACTCGCTCCAGAGCCTCAACATCCTTCTTGTGGTGAGGGGCCCAGAACTGAACACAGGATTCGAGGAGCGGTCTCACCAGTGCCGAGTCCAGAGGGAGAAGAGCCTCCCTGGACCTGCTGGTCATGCTGTTTCTGATCCAAGCCAAGATGCCATTGGCCTTCTTGGCCACCTGGGCCATTGCTGGCTCATGTTCAGTCGCTGTCAACCAACACCCCCAGGTCTTTCTCCTCCAGGCAGCTCTCCAGCCAGAAAAAAATGAAAGTGGTAAGGGCTTATTCCTCCTACTTGTATCTTTTGGGATGGATATCTTGCTTGTTCTAAGTAGTATTGCTTGCCAAATTCACCACCACCACCACCATAACCATCGTTTCCACTTCGTTCTTAGCTCAAACGAGGTGCCTGCCAGACCGCTTAACTTTCCAGGTGTTGTGTGATGCCTGTGAAGTTTGATATTCTATTAAACCACAGAGATAAATTATTCCGAGGACAGATGAATCTCATTGACTGACATTTTACTATCAGATTTGACTGCTGAATAATAACCTGGTTAGTAAGAAATGCGCTTATCACTCAGTGGGCTGCGGGATATTTCAGCATCTCTTAATTAAGAGAGAGAATTTCCTCCTAGCAAAATCAGCTTTATGTAATACTCATTCACTAGGTTGTATAACATTTAATATATTCAACATATCCTTAACGCAATGGTATTTGGGCTTATTTTGACACTTGTTGACTTAGCAAACCGTGTATTTTCACTGTACTTAATTAAGAGAACTGATGGCCATGAAAGAACTATATATTTACTCAGTCGGTCTTATGGAATATGGCAAAAAAATACCCCTCAGGGAGTTAATGTTGTGGCTGTAGCCCTGGAATAAAGAAATGTTCCTTTTTTTAAAACCGAAGGCTACTTGGAAATTGCGTTGTCCCAAAGCGACGTGCTCTTTGTTTGCTGCTAGAGGTCCTAAAGCTACATTTTGCAGAAATGCCAAGTGCAAAGGTTTCCAAAAAGAGTTTATGGGTGGATTGCCGTATATTACACATCTTCAGAAGACAGGAATCACTGAATCATGGAATGGTTTGGGTGTGAAGGGACCTCAAAGCCCATCCAGTTCCACCCCCTGCCATGAGACACCTCCCACTGGATCAGGTTTCTCAAATTCCCATCCAACCTGGTCTTGAACACCTCCAGGGATGGGGCAGCCACCACTGCTCTGGGTAATCTGTTCTAGGGCCTCCCCACCCGCATCATGAAGAATTTCTTCCTAAAGTCTAATCTAAATCTTCACTCTTTCAGCTTACCCCCCCCCGCCCTTTTCCTATCCCTGCACTCTCTGTTCAACAGCCAGGAGAAAAGTTAAGATCCTGCCTTAACCAAACCTCTTTTAGTGATCTTGTTGTGATCATTAACTTTTTATAGTATTGTTGAACAGTTTCGCCCTTTGAGACTAAAAGCTGGCAGAGATTTTATCACTTAAAGCATCTGAAATTAAGCATATATGGCCAGATTTTTTCTTTCAGTCAGTCAGCAAGCCCTGTTCTTCAGATTCTCCTGGTGAACTTCTACTCCATCCTTCATTTAGTGTTAATTGTAAGGAGAAGAAATGAAGTTGTGGCAGTTCAGCTAGTAGGAGATGTTGTCTTTTCAATCCAGGGTAAGATTGCTGTCTGGCACCTTCCAGGCAGTCAATTCTTGTGCCCCTGATCTTGGAAAGTCTGTGGTTTGTACCTTCAAGTACACAGGAGCCCCTGATCCAGTGGGAGGTGTCCCTGCCCATGGCAGGGGGTGGGACTGGATGGGCTTTGAGGTCTCTTCCAACCCAAACCATTCTACGATTGTACAGTACTTACTCAGATGTCATCGTGAGATGAGAAGTCATCAGAGGACCACTTATAGCACTTCATTTGGTGCTCCTGCCCCAGAGATCCCTCTCATCTGTCGTTTTGTCTGTCCTAAGGCTTGTGGGTTCAGATTTTTCACGTTTCTCTTCTTGAAGTAATGTGATAGAGGTCCAGGGGTACAAATGGTCAATGCATTTGGCAGGATGCCTCATTATCCACAGGCTCCTGGACGTGCTTTGGAAGCAGATTTGCATGCAGCACTGTCCATGTGCCATGTGGGTTTTGCAGCCTCAAGAGGCCTTTGTTTCTCACCTCGGTGTGGAAGCGGAAAACAATAATATTTCTGTAGCAGGTGTTGAAATGCAATCTCTGTATTTGATGAGCATGGGGTTTTGAGTAAAATGTCCAAGTATTCCAGACCATAACGGTCCTAAACATTATAAGTTGTAGAATCCTGGAATGGTTTGGGTTGGAAGACACCTCAAAGTCCATCCAGTTCCACCCTCTGCCATGGGCAGGGACAGCTCCCACTGGATCAGGTTGCTCCAAGCCCCATCCAACCTGGCCTTGAACACCTCCAGGGATGGGGCAGCCACCACTGCTCTGGGCAACCTGGGCCAGGGCTTCACTACCATCATCATGAAGAATTTCTTCCTAATGTCCAATCGAAACTTTCCCCCTTCCAATTTGAAGCCATTCTCCCTCGTTGTATCACTCCCTACACAGGTAAAAAGTCCATCCCCAGCTTTCCTGGAGCCCCTTTCAGCACTGGAAGCTGCTCTAAGGTCTCCTCAGAGTCTTATCTTCTCCAGGCTGAACAACCCCAACTCTCTCAGCCTGGCCTCATATGACAGGTGCTCCAGCCCTCGAATCATCTCTGTGTCCTCCTCTGGACCAGCTCCAACAGCTCCATCTCCTTCTGTTGGGGATTCCAGCACTGGACACAGGACTCCAGGCGGGGTCTCACCAGAGCGGACCAGAGGGGCAGAATCCCCTCCCTCACCCTGCTGGCCATGCTGCTTTGGATGCAGCCCAGGGCATGGTTGGTATCTGGGCTGCGAGCGAACATTGCTGGCTCACGTCAAGCTTCTCATCAGTCAGCACCCCTGGGTCCCTCTCCACAGGGCTGCTCTCAGAACTGTAGCCTGTCTTTGTAGAGAGCTGCTGACCATCAGTATCTCTGCTTTTGGCTGGAGAATTTTCAAACCCTGCCATAAATTTTCTCTTCCCACTGTCCTACAGGTTGCCTCACTAAATCACACCCGATGCCATGAGCCATGCTGGCCAGTCCTGCCCCGTGTAGTGAATTCTGCCTGTATAAAGTGAGTGTCAAGGACTGCCAGATGGTGAAACCTCAATCTGAGGGAGCCCAGATCACTGCTGACCTAAATCTTTTGGCAGTTGTCCGCAGAAATGTGAAGCAGGTATAAAACATGACCTGCCATATATTATGATAAAGCCACTTCTCTAAAGAATGATAAATGCATCAGTGGGAAGCAAGGGAGCCAATTACTTAGCATGATTAAAAGCAAACAAATGACCTATAAGTGCATTCCACAATTAAAAATTCACTGCATATTAATATATTTTTATTATTGAGTTTATTAACACTTCATAAAACTGTGTAACGTGCATTACTAATAGCTGCTTTATAATTGCAATATATTTTAAGCTTTCAGCTCTAAGTATTTTTTTTTTAAATGGCAATTAGTACAAAGGGTGATAGGAATTTTTTAATCAAAAATGGTGAGGCGAGCAGGAGCAGGGAAGTGATCGTATCCTATATTCAGCACTGGTGGGGCCGTATCTTGATTCCTGAGTTCCGTTTTGGGCCCCTCACTACAAGTAAGACATTGAGGGGCTGTAATGCATCCAGAGGAAGGCAACGAAGCTGATGAAGGGGCTGGAGAAGAGGTCTGATGAGGAGTGAAGGACTGGCAGAGGCTGCCCAGGGCAGTGGTGGCATCTCCATCCCTGGAGGGGTTCAAAAACCATGTAGCCGTGGCACTTTGTGACATGGTTCATCAGGCACGGTGGGGTTGGGCTGATGGTTGGACTGGATGAGCTTAGAGCTCTTTTCCAACCTTAATGATTCTATATTCTATTCTATAATTTGGAAATAGGATTTAGTACTAAGGCAGGCAGTGGTTTTGTCTAGATGATGTCTTAAACCTGTGTGGCTCTTGTTTTTATGTCAGTGTCTGGCTATTCAAAGGGCTCAGCAGTGAAATATTTAACTCCAGACTCTGGCCATTCCTTCTGACCGATATCATGTCCTTCTCGAAGATATAAGCACTGACTCATGATAGTTCCTGGCAGTGACAAAGCTGCTTTATTACTTACCGTCTTTCTTCCGTGCTGAATGTCCATATGCCACATGACTGGGTTCTAGGAGACCTGTGAATGAATTGGACTGGTGAGTTACGCGCCCTGAGATACCTTAAATGGTGGGTGGGTGGGGGATCAATCATAGTGGTGTGTACGGGAAACAAGAAATAGGTCTGAAGTTTCAGAAAAAAATGTCCTGGGGCTTAAGATTACAGACATCTGCTTTTGTAGATCCGTGAAAGGACTGTTCAAGGATGCTCAAGCCCTGTGATGTGCCTACCAGGGACCTGGCTGAGATGAGAAGTAGCAGTTGTATCAGAAAGCGGTTGCGGAGCTGAGGCTCCTCCTGCGACTGCATGGGCTGCCCTTCAAATCCCTAGGAGAGCCTCAGGTGCTGCTGTAAAATCTTGTAGTGGGACCAGAAGGGCGAGGGAGGTGATTCTACCCCTCTACTGTGTTCAGTTGTGGGCCCCTCACCACAAGAAGGATGTTGAGGCTCTGGAGCGAGTCCAGAGAAGAGCAACGAAGCTGGTGAGGGGGCTGGAGAACAGGCCTTATGAGGAACGGCTGAGAGAGCTGGGGGTGTTTAGCCTGGAGAAGAGGAGGCTGAGGGGAGACCTCATTGCTCTCTACAACTCCCTGAAAGGAGGTTGTAGAGAGGAGGGAGCTGGGCTCTTCTCCCAAGTGACGGGGGACAGGATGAGAGGGAATGGCCTCAAGCTCCACCAGGGGAGATTTAGGCTGAACATCAGGAAAAAATATTTCACGGAAAGGGTCATTGGGCACTGGCAGAGGCTGCCCAGGGAGGTGGTTGATTCACCTTCCCTGGAGGGGTTTAAGGGATGGGTGGACGAGGTGCTAAGGGACATGGTTTAGTGTTTGATGGGAATGGTTGGACTCGATGATCCGGTGGGTCTATTCCAACCTGGTTATTCTATGATTCTATGATTCAATGATTCTATAGCATTTGTTAAACACAGAACATCTCCACCCAAATCACATAAGACTGAAAGCTGGATGTCTCCTCACCTGGTGGAGTCTGGCTTGCTCACAGCAATTCCGCTTGGGAAGGTTTAAAACTGTCGCGTTCAAATGGTAAGAAGATGCCTCGACTTGTCGTCCGCAAACTTGCTAAGGGTGCACTCGATGCCTTCATCCAGGTCATTGATAAAGACATTGAACAGGGCTGGACCCAGCACTGAGCCCTGGGGAACCCCACTTGTCACTGGCCTCCAGCTGGATTTTGCACCATTTCTCACCACTCTCTGGGCCCGGCCATCCAACCAGTTTTCCACCCAGGAGAGTGTGCGCCTGTCCAGGCCAGAGGCTGACAGTTTCTCAAGCACAATGCTGTGAGAAACTGTGTCAAAGGCTTTACTGAAGTCCAGGAAGATACATCCACAGCCTTTCCCTCATCCAGCAGCCGAGTCACTTTGTCATAGAAGGCGATCAGGTTAGTCTGGCAAGACCTGCCTTTTGTGAACCCATGTTGACTGGGCCTGATCACCCGGTTCTCTTGCATGTGCTTCATGATAGCACTCAAGATCACCTGCTCCATGACTTTCCCTGGCAGTGAGGTCAGACTGACAGGCCTGTAGTTCCCTGGGTCCTCCCTGCAACCCTTCTTGTAGATGGGCACGACATCAGCCTCCAGTCCAGTGGGACTTCCCCAGTCTTCCAGGACTGCTGGAAGATGATGGAAAGGGGTTTGGCCAGCACATCCGCCAGCTCCTTCAATACCCTTGGGTGAATCCCGTCCGGCCCCATAGACTTGTGGGTGTCTAGTTGGGCTAACAAGGCTCTGACCACCTCCTCTTGGATCGCCGGCTCCTGCACTTGGGGCACAACAACCCTATGCAGTGCTACAGACTAGGAGAAGTCTGTCTAGAAAGCTGCCTGGAGGAGAGGGACCTGGGGGTGTTGGTTGACAGCCGACTGAATATGAGCCAGCAGTGTGCCCAGGTGGCCAAGAAGGCCAATGGCATCTTGGCTTGGATCAGAAATGGCGTGACCAGCAGGTCCAGGGAGGTTCTTCTCCCTCTGTACTCAGCACTGGTGAGACCGCTCCTCGAATCCTGTGTTCATTTCTGGGCCCCTCACCACAAGAAGGATGTTGAGGCTCTGGAACGAGTCCAGAGAAGAGCAACGAAGCTGGTGAAGGGGCTGGAGAACAGGCCTTATGAGGAACGGCTGAGAGAGCTGGGGGTGTTTAGCCTGGAGAAGAGGAGGCTGAGGGGAGACCTCATTGCTCTCTACAACTACCTGAAAGGAGGTTGTAGAGAGGAGGGAGCTGGGCTCTTCTCCCAAGGGACAGGGGTCATTGGACACTGGCAGGGGCTGCCCAGGGAGGGGGTTGATTCACCTTCCCTGGAGGTGTTTAAGGCACGGGTGGATGAGGTGCTGAGGGATATGGTTTAGTGTTTGATAGGAATGGTTGGACTCGATGATCCGGTGGGTCTCTTCCAACCTGGTTATTCTGTGATTCTGTGATTCTGTGAACTGTATCAAACACAGGCATCTGCATAATTATATCCAGTTGCAGCTGAATCGTAAAACAAACACAACAATAAAGAATGTTGTTATATAAATGTTGTGTGATATGATCAACAGCTACTCTGAGTAATTTTCTTGGAATTTTCTGAGGGGTTTTTTTGAGTACTCTAGACATTTGGAACGGAATTTTCTGACATGACAGATTGTGTTGCTTTGAAATTTAACTTCAAACCGCTTTTACTCTTGCATTCAAATATTATGTAACTGCAGTTTTCATTGTCAGAAGATATATTTTACTGCTCTAAAACATATTTCTGTGCAATGAATGCAATTGCAATACAGTAGCAGCAGTGATGCTGTGCACGTTGCTTGGAAAAGACACAGATTTATCATTTGTAGTAGCTGAGGAAGGAAAGGAAAGAAAAAAAATAGATGCATTTTCTTACAATCACTGCTAAACCCTGTACTGGAGTGCCTCCTCTACACATTTTCTGAACCCCCCCAGGGATGGAGACTCCACCACTGCCCTGGGCAGCCTCTCAGGGCTTCACCGCTCTTTCAGGAAAGGCATTTTTCCTGATCATAGAATCATAGAATCACCAGGTTGGAAAAGACCCACCGGATCATCGAGTCCAACCATTCCTATCAATCACTAAACCATGTCCCTCAGCACCTCGTCCACCCATGCCTTAAACACCTCCAGGGAAGGGGACTCAACCCCCTCCCTGGGCAGCCTCTGCCAGTGCCCAATGACCCTTTCTGTGAAAAATTATTTCCTAATGTTCAGCCTAAACCTCCCGTGGCAGAGCTTGAGGCCATTCCCTCTCGTCCTGTCCCCTGTCACTTGGGAGAAGAGCCCAGCTCCCTCCTCTCCACAACCTCCTTTCAGGTAGTTGTAGAGAGCAATGAGGTTTCTCCTCAGCCTCCTCTTCTCCAGGCTAAACACCTCCAGCTATCTCAGCCACTCCTCATAAGGCCTGTTCTTCAGCCAATCTAAACCTCCCCTGGCACAACTTGACACCATTTTCTGTTGCTCTGTTCCTTCTTGGAAGAAGAGACAAACACACAAGTCACCACAAACTACTTGTAGGAGCTGCGGAGTATGATGAAGTCCCCTCTCAGCCTTTTCTTCTTCAACATAAACAACCCAAGGGCCTCATCTGCTCCTTACAATAATTGTCCTGCAGACTCTTGCACAGCTCTGTTCTTCTCTGGATGCACTCCTGCCCCTCAATGTCCTTCATGTAGTGAGGAGACCACAACTGAACCCAAGATCTGAGATGCAGCCTCACCAATTCCAAGTCCAGGGCTGCAATCCCTTCCCTGGTCCTTCTGGACACGCTGTTTCTGATCCAAGCCAGGGTGTTGTTGTACTTCTTGGCCACCTGGGCCACTGCTGATATATGTTCAGCCACTGTTGACAAACACACCAAAGTCCTCCTCCTCCAACCATCTTTCCAGCCACTATTCCCCAGGAATGGAGCTGCATGGGGTTGTTGTGCCCCAAGTGCTGGACTCGGCACTTGTCCTTGTTGAACCTCATCCCGTTGATCTCATCCCATGGATCCAGCCTGTCCAGGTCTCTTGGCGGAGCCTCCTTGCCCTCCAGCAGATCAACACTTCTGCCCAGCTTGGTGTCATTATAGCATTTTGTGTGAGCACTGAAATCGGTGTAATACAGAAAAGAGAAGTGTAGAGTAGGGAGGAAGAACAGAGCTGAGCCTCAACTTAATGTTCTACTGACTGAATCCAGTGTAGAGATGTGAGTGAACATCGTGGTGAATCAGATGAGAATTTAATCAATTCAATCTCTGCATTTCTTCATTTCTTCTTCCAAATACAGATTTTAGGCATTCTGTTTGTTCAAAAAATCTGATATGGACTTTAAAGTCCCTTCCAGCCCAAACAATTCTATGATTCTGTGAAATCCTGGGCAGGGGACACGTGCTCCAGAGACACTTTCTTCACTTTGGTAATTGTGTGTCATTTAAAATACAGTATTTTGTAGAAAAAATACAGTATAAGTAGAATAAAATCACAGAATCATAGAATGAGTTGTGTTGGAAGGACCTTAAAGATCAATACATTTTTTTTTTATTATTACAATGATAGATTTTCTGTTTCTAAAGAAGACATCTGAAATTTGCTTACAGAACTGGGATTTTTAGGAGATACTTCTACTTAATTGAAGAGAAACATCTGTTCTTAATAGATGTTTCTTACTGATCCCTATCATTAAATGAATTAAAATAGGAGGCACAATATTTCATAGAACCATAGAATAACCAGGTTGGAAGAGACCCACCGGATCATGGAGTCCAACCATTCCTATCAAACACTAAACCATGCCCCTTAGCACCTCGTCCACCCGTGCCTTAAACCCCTCCAGGGAAGGTGAATCGACCACCTCCCTGGGCAGCCTGTTCCAGTGCCCAATGACCCTTTCCATGAAATGTTTTTTCCTAATGTCCAGCCTAAATCTCCCCTGGCGGAGCTTGAGGCCATTTCCTCTCATCCTGTCCCCTGTCACTTGGGAGAAGAGGCCAGCACCCTCCTCTCTACAACCTCCTTTCAGGTAGTTGTAGAGAGCAATGAGGTCTCCCCTCAGCCTCCTCTTCTCCAGGCTAAACACCCCCAGCTCTCTCAGCCGTTCCTCATAAGGCCTGTTCTCCAGCCCCCTCACCAGCTTTGTTGCTCTTCTCTGGACTCGCTCCAGAGCCTCAACATCCTTCTTGTGGTGAGGGGCCCAGAACTGACCCCAGGATTCGAGGAGTGGTCTCACCAGTGCCAAGTCCAGAGGGAGAAGAACCTCCCTGGATCTGCTGGCCACGCCATTTCTGATCCAAGCCAAGATGCCATTGGCCTTCTTGGCCACCTGGGCCACTGCTGGCTCATATTCAGTCGGCTGTCAACCAACACCCCCAGGTCCCTCTCCTCCAGTCAGCTTTCTAGACAGACTTCTCCTAGTCTGTAGCACTGCATAGGGTTGTTAAACCTCATGCCACTGGTCTCTGCCCAGCGGTTCAGCCTGTTCAGATCCCTGCTGGCTTTGAAGTGAGCACCCTTCTGACAGCAAGGGCAAGATAGTAATTGGAAATCATTATAGATGGTCAAATTGGGGAAAATGAAACCCATTTCCTCTTTGTACTTTTTTTCTGATGTGGCTGCATCCATACTTCGCACAAAATAGAAATTATTTCATGTCGTACAGGACTCTGTGCAGGCAGGTTCGCATGGAGTGTGCGGGGAAGGTGATGAGAAGCCAGTTAGGGACCATACGTGCCGTAACTGCTCCATTACACCGCTGTCAGTTGGAGTATTTTGTTGGATACTTATTAATGTAAAAGGCTTTCTATTTTTCCCGTGTTTGTTGGGAGAGAAATCAAAGCACCTCTATTCGGTTTTTTTTTTCCCCTTAATTAATTGGCATAATTGGTAGAAATGGGCCATTTGGGAGTGAAAGCTCCTTCAGTAACTACCTGAAATTACTAAGTACTGTTTATCTACACAAGTGGTGGTAATTTAAATGAAAATGTTTGTTCCAAACCTTAATTCTTACCATATAAAGTGTTTTTAGTTCTGTTCTTTTTGTTATGGTATCCTCCAGTTTTTGTTTCATGTTTTCCACTTTCGCTTTTATATGGGAAGCCAGAGACCATCCATATTCACCTGCTTTTATTTTACATACAGCAGTCAAGGAATATGGGGAACTGAGGTAAAAGATGTCCTGATCCACTGATCACAGACAGAAGTTCATTTGGGTTCACCTACATTTTTTAAGCTGATATTTTCTTGTTCTTCTGATCAGTGTGCAATATTTCTCTAGTTCATAAAGGTCATGAAGGTCGTGTTAATTTTTGGATGTCATGTGCTAATCAGCTTATTCAGCACGTGAGTTTTAATGAACCTGCTGTGTGAAGTTACCCTAATATTCGTGCATGCATCAGATGGATTTCTGTTTTCCTGCTGGAGAAAGCAGAATGTCTTCTGGGAAAGTGATGTGTCCTGGTTTTAGTGGGAGATTTTTAAAGACCGAGTTGCCCAGAGAGGTGGTAGATGCCCCAACCCTGAAAACATTCTGAGTCAGGATGGATGGAGCTCTGAGCAACCTGATCGAGTTGAAGATCCCTGCTTACTGCACAGGGGGTGGACTAGATGATCTTTATTGTCCCTTCCAACCCCAAGACTTTTATGACTTTATAGAATGATTTAGGTTGAAAGGGACCTTGTCTCCCTGGAGTCTTCTCTTCTCCAGGCTGAACAACTCCAACTCTCTGCCTGTCCTCATAGCAGAGGTGCTCCAGACCTCAAATTATCTTTCTAGCATCCTCTCAACCCATTCCAATAGTTCCATATCCTTGGGAGATGCTTCTCAATTCAGCATTATCATTTGGGAGGTTTGAGCCTAAAAGGATGTCACCCCGATTTGTACCATTGAGGTTTGTGGAGGCTGGGCTGCAGCAAACCATGGCAAACAAAACTTCCTTTAAGAAAGACATTGTCTCAGAGAACTTTTGAGGTAGAAAAGACACAGGATCGGATGAACACCCTTAAGGTTATTGGTATTCAGGTCACCCACAGTAACGCTGTGGCTTTCACTCAGATGCAGAATGCTGCCACCCCCTTTCTGTAGGAGGCTCGGGGAATAAATTCCGCATTGTGTGCTCGGATGGCGTTGGCGACGATGGGTAACTGTTTGATGTCTAGTGGGGTCTCGAGGCATCACCACAGACGTAGCATGCGCTGGTTTCTGAATGTGCATTTCCAAGGAATGCGCATGGACAAGAAGGCTGGTAAGAGGCTCCTTATCAGGGGGTGTAGTGATAAGATGAGGGGTATTGCTTTTAAGCTGAAAGAGAGCAGATTTAGATGAGATATTAGGAAGAAATTCTTCATAATGAGTGTGGGGAGGCCCTGGCCCAGGTTGCCCAGAGCAGGGGTGGCTGCCCCATCCCTGGAGGGGTTCAAGGCCAGGTTGGATGGGGCTTGGAGCCCCTGATGCAGTGGGAGGTGTCCCTGTCCAGGGCAGGGGTGGGACTGGATGGGCTTTGAGGTCCCCTCCAACCCAAACCATTCTATGATTCATATGATTTAAAAGTAGGTGTTACCGATGGCAGAGCTTACAGAACAACATCTTAAGCTCCCCCTGCAACTGTCTTCATAAGCTTGTAATTGAATTTTTCACAGCCCTCAGATCATCTCCATGGCCTCCTGTGGACCCGTTCCAGCAGCTCCCTGTCTTTCTTATGTTGGGGATTCCAGAAATGGACACGGGACTCCAGGTGGAGCCTGACAGGAGTGGAGTAGAGAGGCAAAATCCCCTCCCTGGCCCTGCTGGCCACGCTGCCTTGGATGCAACCCAGGAGATGGGTGACATTTGTTTAGTATTTATTTTTACTCTGCTTTTTATAAAAACAAACAAACAAATAACAAACCAACCAACCAAACAAAACCAAACAAGAACAAACAAAAAACCCCACTCAAAACCCAACCACAGCCTTGATCTTGATTTTTGATTTTCCCAGAACCTCAAATAGGGAAACACATCAGACATATAGCCATGTGTCTATAAGCATAAGTCTGAGTTCCTAGCTTAGGGATGTAAATACTTTTGGTATGTAGCCTCCTTGTTTTCATCCTCCCAGAAACACTTACGCAATCCAAAGTCATTCAGTCACAGGGGTGGCCAAGAGCTGGCAGAAGGCCCCAAAGCCACTGCCCCATCTGCATAGCATTATCTGCATGAGTAGGTTTTCTTCATCAAAATCAACAGGACCGTATGGCAATATTCAGACCTGAAATTATTTCAAATGGATTCCCATGTTGTTACAACTCCACATTCCCAGTCTTGGTGATTTCAATTTGGAAACTCATTCAAGTGGATAATATAATGTCGGACTGCTCCTTCTATCTTCCCTTGGAGCTGGAAAACTTGGAAAAATGACTTTATTATGCGGAAACTTCACAGGATGGGAATAGGACATCTGGGTGTTTTGGATTTATTTGCTCCGTGTTTAAAATTGAGTCGAAGTTACTATTGCTGCACAACATTTGAGTGAGAGCGACTGAAGTTTGTTCTCTGACTTTTCATAGAATCAGGGACACCTCCCACTGGATCAGGAGCTCCAAGCCCCATCCAACCTAGCCTTGAACACTCCCAGGGATGGGGCATCCTCAGTCCTAACAAGAAGAGGTTGTTAAGCTAAAAGAAAGGAGTTAAAAAAAATGGAATTAGAAGGAAGTAAAACAAGGAAGCTGTGATTTATAATGAAACTATTAGAGTAGAGGTTTTTTTTCTGGTGGAAAGGCTGATGCATTAAGGGAGTGTGATGGGAGCAGTTTGATATTCATTGGATATCCGTCACACCAGCAGTCCTGATTGCTGCTGGATGTTTTATTACTCAGATTATGCTCAGATTAGATGTTTTTGGTTTTTTTATCTTAATTCTTTTGGGTTTTAAAGAAGCTGAAATGATGCATTAAGGGCACACAGTCCATTGGCTTTGCCGTGTGCTTTCATTGTGCAACGAGGGAAGGGCTTTACATCTGCAGTGAAGTCCCCATTTGTTTCTTTAACGTTCCCATACATTATTGCAGCACAGCAGTTTGTTTCCTTAATGAACACTATTCTGCTGTTCCCAGAAGCCTTTCACTAAATAGAAGTGGGGGAATTTTAATTTCGAGGATTGAACGAGAAACTGTCTTTCTCTGGTTTGTAAATGGGAGTAGAGAGAGCATTATAATAAAGATATATTGAGCGGGCGATGTGTGCTCACAGCCCCAATGGGCAACCGCGTCCTGGGCTGCTCGAAAAGGCACATGGCCAGCAGGGTGAGGGAGGTGATTCTGCCCCTCTGTTCTTCTAACCCCTCACCCGGAGTCCTCCGTCCAGCTCTGGAGTCTCCAGCACAAGATGGACATGGACCCGTTGGAGCGAGTCCAGAGCTGACCACAAAAACAATCAAAAGCCTGGAACACCTCCTCTATGAAGAGAGGCTGAGAGAGTTGGGTTTGTTCAGCTTGGAGAAGAGAAGATTCCAAAGAGACCTTACTGCAGCATTTCAGTATTAAAGGGGAGCTGATAAGAAAGGTGGGGAAAGCTTTTTAGCAGGTCCTGTAGCAATAGGACGAGAGGTAATGGTTTTAAATTAAAAGAGGAAATATTTGGACCAGATCTTAGGAAGAAACTTCTCAGTCTGAGCGTGGTGAGGCACTGGCACAGGTTGCTCAGAGGGGTGGCAGATGCCCCATCCCTGGAAACATTCAGGGCTATGTCGGATGGGGCTTTGAGCAACCTGATTGAGTTGAAAATGTCCCTGTTCACTGCAGAGGAGGGGGGTGGAGTAGAGGACCTGTAAAGGTTCCTTGAAAACCAAACCATTCTATGATTTTATGGTTTTGACACACAATAATGGGATGAATCGCAGCCAACCTCCTCTTACTTTACCTTGGGCTGCTGTTTTGCATTACGGGTATGTCAGTTTAGGGTAACCATAAAGAGAGGAGGGAACTCTTGTGAGGTCTTGGTGGCTGTGGGACCTTGGGTTGTTGCTCTGTACAGTGGGATGTATGAAACTATGAAACACTAAGAAACACTATGAAACAAAGCACAGTGATAGCATCCAATATGTTGAAGGTGCTTGAGGAGCCTGTTGGTGGAAGGACCTACACCTACAATCCATGGTTTCAATACAGGCTGAGGGACGACATGATTGAGACCAGCCCTGCAGAGAAGGACTTGGGGTGCTGGGGGATGAAAAATTCAATGTGAGCCAGCAACATGAACCTGCAGCCCAGAAACCAACCGTGTCCTGGGCTGCATCCAGAGAAGCACGGCCAGCAGGGTGAGGGAGGGGATTCTGCCCCTCTGCTCCATCCCAGTAAGAACCACCAGGAGCCCTGTGTCCAGTTCTGGAATCCCCAACAGAAGAAGGACATGTTGCTGGTGGAACGGGTCCAGAGGAGGCCACAGAGATGATCTGAGGACTAGAGCCCCTCTGCTCTGAGGACAGGCTGAGAGAGTTGGGGTTGTTCAGCCTGGAGAAGAGAAGGCTGTGGGGACACCTTTTAGCATCCTTCGAGTACTTGAAGGGGCTACAGAAAAGCTGAGGACAGGCTGGATGGGGCTCTGAGCCACCTGATCCAGTGGGAGGTGTCCCTGCCCATGGCAGGGGTGGGACTGGATGGGCTTCGAGGTCCTTCCAACCCAAATCATTCCATGATTCTCTAACAAAGACCTTCATGATACCCTAAAACACAAGGCACAGCGATAGCACGTAATGCGTTGAAGGTGCTTGAGGAGGCTGCCGGTGAGGTGATAACCAAGACCTTCATGAAGTAATTGGAGTTTGCTGCTGGAGGGTAGACGCACATTATTTCTGGCAGCTCCATCACCCAGCGTGTCGAAGGAGATAACCCACCCCCTTGCGTAGGATGCGCCAGATCAGTCCTGCTCATCCTTCAGCGCAAACACAGCTTTTCCTTCTGACAAAACCAGGAGAAAACAATTTGTCTGTGTATCATGAACATAATGGATGTTTATTACTTTCTTTGTGGTTTCTCTGAGTGGTTTTATGGTTTCAGAGGCTGGGTTTAAAATCACACCCGCAACAGGCGCTGTTGATGTGTTTGTGTCTATTATGTTGTCCTGATAAGCTTGGCCAATAGTTTTCACCTTCCTGATGCGAGTTATTGAGATTGATTGAAGCTCTGTGCTTGTCCTACCCAAAATGCTGTGTAATTAATGTTTCATTATGCTAATGCATGCAAATTCAGTCATATGCATTTGATGGGGAGGGGAGAGAACAAAAAGGATTAAAGAGTTCACTCTAAAGTACAAATTAATTTATTACATTACTAAATGGCCTGCAAGGAAGGAGAAAGGCATTTGAGAAATGAACAAATATGAAAACAAAAAAACCCCTGTCTAAATGTTTTGTCTTGCTGAGAAGTGGCTTTATTTAGAGTGCTGGCGTGTGTGTGAGAAGCTTGTTTGTGCTGTGGGCTCTTAGGAGCCGTAATGCTCTTACATAGATAGAATCATAAAGTGGTGTGGGTTGGAAGGGACCTTGAAGGCCCTTCAGTTCCAATCCCTGCCATGGGCAGGGACACCTCCCACTGGACCAGGGGCTCCAAGCCCCATCCAACCTGGCCTTGAACCCCTCCAGGGATGGGGCAGCCACCCCTGCTCAGGGCAACCTGGGCCAGGGCCTCCCCGCCCTCAACATGAAGAATTTCTTCTTAAGATCTCATCTAAATCTTCCTCCTTCCAATTTAAAGCCGTTCTTCCCCTGCTCTTGTTTCCCTTCTAACAGCATCACCACCTCAACAAATCAAAACTGTGGAGATACTGGTTTTGTTCTATCTCCTCCTGCATGTCTCTCTAGCTTCAAGCTCTTCCGAGGGATTTCCTTTCTCAGCAGCTGACATGTTCTTTTAATGTTTTAACTCAGTATCTCTCGCTCTCCATTAGCTTTTCATCTCCTCTTTATTTTTCTCTCACCTGACCTCTCTCTTTCTCCTTTACATGCATTTTCATGTCCTTGCCCTCTCTAGCTTTTCTCATCCTTTGCCCTTTCCTCTAAGCGCAGATGTCGATTCTGTTGGCTCATGTCTGTTTTTTCCACAGTGACTGGTAGAAACCTATATCTGGCTAGGTCTGTGGGCTTTTTTTTTCCTTGTTTGTATTCTACTCAACTCACCGCTTTTAGCCCATTTCTGCTTGGCTTGGATTCAGTGGTGGATTGTGCTGTGGGTTTGGATTTTTTGTTCTATCTTTTCCTTCTTTCTCTCTGCTTCTTGACTGTTCCTTCACCACTACCTTGGGGTGTTTCCTCTCCTCATGCTTGATGCTCCTCACTGCTCCGCCTTGACCCACCTGCACCTCAAATCCTGGGTTCAGGTTTGGGTCCCTCATTACGAGAAAGACATTGAGGGTCTGGAGCGAGTCCAGAGAAGGGAACGGAGCTGGGGAAGGGGCTGGAGAACAAATCCTACAAGGAGTGGCTGAGGGACATGGGTTTGTTTAGCTTAGAGAAGAGGAGGCTGAGGGGAGACCTCATTGCTCTCTCCAACTACCTGAAAAGAGGTTGTGGTGAAGTGGGAGTTGGTCTCTTCTCCAATGTAACAAGTGATAGGATGAGAAGAAATGGCCTCAAGTTGCACAAGGAGAGGTTCAGATTGGACGTTAGGAAATGTTTTTTCATGGAAGGGGTTCTCAGGCCCTGGCAGAGGCTGCCCAGGGAGGTGGTGGAGTCCCCATCCCTGTAGTGATTTAAAAGCTGGGTAGATAAAGTGCTTAGGGATCTGATTTAGTAGTGAACAGGTGCAGCTGGGCTTGATGACCTCAAAGGTGTTTTCCTAACTAATGATTCTGTGATTCAGTGCCTTCCCTGTGCATTTATTCTTTTTATCTAGGTGATTTTATCTAGTAACAATGTAATGTAATAACTGAAGATTAAGATAATTTAGAAGGGGGCCCCAAACATGACCAGAGGACTGAAACACCTCCCATACACTCTGAGAGAGTTGAGGTTGTTCAGCCTGGAGAAGAGAAGGCTCCGGGGAGACCTTAGAGCAGCTTCCAGTGCTGAAAGGGGCTCCAGGAAAGCTGGGGAGGAGCTCTTGATCGGGAAATGCAGGAATAGTAGGAGGGGTAAAGATTTTGAGCTGAAAGAGGGGAGATTGATATGAGATCTTAGGGAGAAATATTTCACTGTAGGGTGGTGAAGCCCTGGCCCAGGTTGCCCAGAGCAGGGGTGGCTGCCCCATCCCTGGAGGGGTTCAAGGCCAGGTTGGATGGGGCTTGGAGCCCCTGGTCCAGTGGGAGGTGTCCCTGCCCATGGCAGGGGATTGGAACAGGATGGGCTTTGAGATCCCTCCAAACCCAAACCATTCCATGATTCTGTGATTCTATTATTCATAGGCCAACCCAAAAGGTTATATATCTTGAATACATATTTAGCAGCTGTGAGATCAGCTTCTTTTGTTGTCAGAAAGACAGAAAGTATCTGAACATTGAAACCAGCAACGTGTTGGTGTTGTGACAAACCTTGGGGAAATGATCTTGGCACAGCCCCTTCTCTGCCAGAGCCTGCTGATGAGAGCTGTTTGAAAAATTGATAGCGTTCATAATTGTGATAGTAGCCTAGATGGTAATAGCACTTTTGAAGACCTTACAACATTGTTATTCTCCAGGAATTTGCATGTTTGGCCCTGCTTTTACATTTCTTTAATGCAAGATATTGAAAATCTGAGGTTTCAATACAGGGTGAGGGATGATGTGATTGGGAGCCGCCCTGAGGAGAAGGACTTGGGGTGCTGGAGGATGAGAAGCTCGACGTGAGCCGGCAACGTGTGCTCACAGCCCAGAAACCAACCATGTCCTGGGCTGCATCCAAAGCAGCGTGGCCAGCAGGGAGAGGGAGGGGGTTCTGCCCCTATACTCTGCTCTGGTGAGACACAAACCATTCCACAATTCCATGATTCTGTAGTTCTTAGCACGTGAAACAAAGCACAGAGGAAAAAGTCTTGCACTGCCAAGTCAGGAGGGTTAACAGTGATACAGTTTTCTCTGGATGGTCAAAGTGAAAATCCAGTTTTCTGCCTCCAGTGTAAGGAAACTCAGGACTCTGCTTTGGTTTCCCACACAGAAGGAGAGCAACAGCAGTTGCTACCTGAAGTTCTGTAAAGCTTTGGAGCAGAAGAGATTCTCTATCCTGCTCTGTTGAGCAAATCTCAGTCCTCCTCCCATATTATCCATATTTTTTAATGTAGGCATGTACCCTTGTGCTGTGCAAGAAGCAAAATATTCCTCTTGTTTCATTCCACAGATAACTGTCTTCCAAATTCATTCCCATGAACTTGTAATGTAAATTGATTTTTAGGCTGGAAGAAGCAGCGTGTACCACAGAGCTTGTTGGTTGTAAGGGACTAGAATTTGTTCATCAAATGGATTTGGCTAAAATCATAAAATGAGAATCACTCATATGGTTTTTAAGGCAAGGCCACTGACAACTGACACTAGATGATGCCAGTTCTTAGGACCTGAACTCTGCCTTTTCCAGGGGCTGCGATGGACTGGGTTTCACTGTTCTGAGTGCATGTAGGCACTTGTCCAAACAGAATCATAGAATTATGGAACGGTTTGGGTTGGAAGCGACCTTAAAGCCCATCCAATTCCACCCCTGCCATGGGCAGGGACACCTCCCACTGGATCAGGGGCTCCAAGCCCCATCCAACCTGGCCTTGAACACCTCCAGGGATGGGGCAACCTCGGCCAGGGCCTCCCCACCCTCAGGAAAACATTTCTCCCTAACATCTCATATCAATCTCCCCTCTTTCAGCTTCAAACCATCCCCCTCATCCTATCCCTGCACTTCCTGATCAAGAGCCCCTTCTCAGCTTTTCTTGTAGACCCGTGATAGTTTTATACAGCGTAACCCAAACCAGATTGACAGCAGGGATCTGCCAGGAGATTTGGTCTCTTTTATTCGTCTTCAGTCCTTGCCCCCCAAATAGTTTTTTTTCTTGCTCTCTACTTTGTGTTTTATGCCTCAATCACAATGAATCTGATCTGAGAAGACTGGGTTTCTTGTAAGGGTCAGTAGGTCAGTCTCGGTCTATGTGTTTTCATAGAATCATTAAGGTTGGAAAAGACCTCTAAGATGGTCAAATCAAAACCCATTTTCCTGCTTGCTGGAGCCAAAGGGAAGGAAGCCCCAGGAGCACACGGCTGGGGCTGGAGGAAATGAGGATTGTGTGTCCCTCCCACTGCACCACATCTGGAGATCGGCTTGGGTCAACCCCAGAGCTGTTGTCCAAATCGCTTGGTTATTCCACGTACCCATGCTGGGAAAGAAGTCAAACAGATCCAATCAATAAACAGTGCTCTTAGAGACACCAGTCATCTAGAGGGCAGCAGAAAGGAACATCTGTGTGTGCGTGTGTGAACACTCTCACCTTCTTATCCCACCAGTGTTTGTTTAACATGTGCAGCCTAGTTAAATCTGAGCACTGAGTGTGTAAGTTGATGTGACAAACCCATCTGTTGCATACGGGCTATTCATTCTTTGTCGAGGAGAACTGCACATGAAACTCAGCTTGCTTGCTTTGATCATGGATTCGTTTGATTTTTTATTTTTTTTTATGTGACAATGGTTTTACACTAGAGGGGAGGCTTGACAGCGGAACACGCATCATGATGGATCCACTCCTTGGTCTCAGACTTGTTCCTAATCGTAGAATCATAGAATCATAGCATCGTAGAATCATAGAATCATAGAATCATAGAATGGTTTGTACTGGAAGGGACAATGAAGATCATCAAGTCCAATTCCCTATCGTAAGCAGGAACATCTTCAACTCAATCAGGTTGCTCAGAGAAACATCCAGCCTGACCCTGAATGTATCCCAGGCTGAGGCTTCTACCAGCTGTCTAGGCAACCTGTGCCAGCGTTTCACCACCCTCAGCCTAAAAAATTCTTTCCTAATGTGTAGTTTAACCTCTCGACTTTTAGTTTAAAACTTTCCACCCCTTGCCCTGTTGCTGAGGGCTCCAGAGCTGATAAAACCTTTTTTCCTAGCTGTTGCTCATCAGTTATACCCAGAAAAAGTTCTTTGTAGCTGATGTTTTGAGCCCTCTGGATATAAATAGTTGGGAACTGTGGTGTGGCGGCACTACCCTTAGTGATAAATAGCCTAAACACCTTATTTTTTTATCAAACTAAAGGTTTAAAGTAAAAATGAGACAGCCACTCACTACACATCCCTAATGAGTCATTAAATATGGAGGAGTCATAATGGAGTAGTTGTTGCAAGCACTCTTAGTACAGTCCAAAACCCTGTGATAGCACCTTTTAAAAATTCAGAGATTCAGGACATCGTGATAAAATCCTGGGTAAAACTATATGTTCACTTCCATCCTCAATGTAAGAAAGATGTGGAACTGTTGGAATGAGTCTAGAAGAGGGCAAGAAGATGATCCAAGGGCTGGAGCACCTCTGCTAAGAGGACAGGCTGAGAGAGTTGAAGTTGTTCAGTGTGGAGAAGAGAAGACTCTACGGAGACCTTAGAGCAGCTTCCAGTCCCTGAAGGGGCTACAAGAAACCTGTGAAGGGACTTTTTACAAGGGCCTGGAGTGATAGGACGAGGGGGAATGGCTTTAAATTGGAAGGGGGAAGATTTAGGTTAGAAATTAGGAAGAAATTCTTCGTGATGAGGTTGGTGAGGCCCTGGCCCAGGTTGCCCAGAGCAGTGGTGGTTGCCCCATCCCTGGAGGGGTTCAAGGCCAGGTTGGATGGGGCTTGGAGCCCCTGATCCAGTGGGAGGTGTCCCTGCCCATGGCAGGGGTGGAACTGGATGGGCTTTGAGGTCTCTTCCAACCCAAACCTTTCTATGATTCTATGATTCATCTAAAAATTGAACGATGCTTCCACGTACCACATGCTTGTGTGCTGCATTTTACATTTGTCAGAGCAGGGGTTTTTATTTCCACATCTGAACATCAAATGCTGGCACAGATTTTCAAAATTTCATAGAGCAGCAATGAAATATTTAGCACCCCAGAAGGCACATCATAAGTTATAATAAAAACATTAAAACAAGAGTTCTCTTTTTCAACCTCCTGAAAGGAGGTTGTAGAGAGGATGGTGCTGGCCTCTTCTCCCCAGTGACAGGGGACAGGATGAGAGGAAATGGCCTCAAGCTCCGCCAGGGGAGATTTAGGCTGGACATTAGGAAAAAACGTTTCATGGAAAGGGTCATTGGGCACTGGAACAGGCTGCCCAGGGAGGTGGTCGATTCACCTTCCCTGGAGGGGTTTAAGGCACGGGTGGACGAGGTGCTGAGGGGCATGGTTTAGTGTTTGATAGGAATGGTTGGACTCCATGATCCGGTGGGTCTCTTCCAACCTGGTTATTCTATGATTCTATGATTCTATGATTCTTTTAATATATATTAAGATTCGTTTTAGTGTATTTTGTGCAAACAGATAAAACTGAATCAAGTTTTGCTGTATATTCCGCGTTACCTAAGCGTATAAATAAATGCTTATTAGCAGCCACCACTGCTCTGGGCAACCTGGGCCAGGGCCTCCCCACCCTCACCCTAATGTCTAGTCTAAAAATTCCCCCTTTCAAACTAAAGCCATTCCCCCAATCCTATCCCCCTTGTAAAAAGTCCATCCCCAGCTTTCCTGGAGCCCCTTACAGTTCTGGAAGGCTGCTAGAAGTTCTCCTTGAAGCCTCCTCTTCTCCACACTCTCCCAGCCCTCGGATCATCTTTGTAGCCTCCTCTGGACCCATTCCAACAGTTCCACATCCTTCTTCTGTTGAGGATTCCATAATACACCACATCAAGTACAGAAACATATTTCTGCACCTGGAAATAAAAATAACCTTAAGAGGGGGGATGTAGATGAGGTGTTGGAAGTCCACACTGAATGAGCCTTTGAGCAGCCTGATCCAGTAGGAGGTATCCGTAAGTTAGAACTGGATGGGCTTTGAAGTCCTTTCCAACACAAACCATTCTGTGATTCTGTGATCTAAGCCTGGAAGCACCTCAGAGGCTCTGCCCTGGGACAGGGTGAGATAGGCAAGCCAGTGATGTGTCAGAAAATTTGATTTTTGTTATGATATTGTGGAAACTACTGTGATACTTTCTCATTCTAATGTAGTCATTTTTATACTGTGTTCTCTAAAAATAAAAGTTGTTTGTGCTTTGCCCATTTAGAAATTATTAGAAAACATGTGATGCTGTAGAGAAGGATGACTTCACCTTGTTTTGAGTTGTGCCTTTTGACATAACTGCATCCAAAGGTTCTTAAGCATTAGAATGATTTCTCTGCTCTGTAGCAGACCTCGTATTGTATCTTTGCCCTGAGAGCATCTCCTTCTGTCTTTACAGTGTGATTTGTGTGTGCCCTGGCAGCCAAAAGGGCCAACTGGGATGCATCCAGCACAGCATCTCCAGCCAATTGAATGAGGGGGGGGATTATCCTGCTCTGCTCTGCACTGGTGCGGCCCCACCTTGAGCACTGGGGGAAGGTTTGGGAGTCCAGAGAATAAAAAGGATCTAAAGCTACTGGAGAGTATGTAGAGGAGGGCACGAGATTGGTGATGGGTTTAGACAAGAAGCCGTGTGAGGAGTGGATGAAGTCACTTTGTTCAGCCAGGAGAAGAGGAGGCTGAGGGGAGAGCTCATCATGGTCCACAGCTTCCTCACCAGGGGAGGAGGAGGAGCAGGCGCTGAGCTCTTCTCTCTGGTGACCAAGGACAGGACCTGAGGGAATGGCAGGAAGATGAGCCAGGGGAGGGTTAGGTTGGACATTAGGAAGAGGTTCTTCCCCCAAAAGGTGGCAGAGCCCTGGAACAGCTCCCTGGGAAGCAGTCCTGACAATATTCCAAAAGCGTTTCGCAACGTCCTTGGCCACATGGTGTGAATGTTGGGGTGTCCTGTGCAGGGACAAGGGCTGGACTTGATGATCCTTGTGGGTCCCTTCCAACTCAGAACATTCTATGAGTCTTTTCTACAGTTCGATGATCTCCTAACTACACAAATTTGAGTGTTGTCCTGTTACTGAAGTGACAGATAAGAATTTGATCTCTGCGTTATCATAGCAGGTGGAAATTTCAGTTCTTGAGTGCTGTGGTAAGGATCACGTGCAGCTTCCAGAGCTGAAACCCTCGGTGCCCCCATGCGACTTCTCTATACAAAGGACGTGGTCGCATTTTTTTTCTCTTCCTGCCTCCTGGAGAGCAGTGGATATGAGCCAGCAGTGTGCCCAGGTGGCCAAGAAGGCCAATGGCATCTTGGCTTGGATCAGAAATGGTGTGATCAGCAGGTCCAGGGAGTTTATTCTCCCTCTGTACTCGGCCCTGGTGAGGCCGCTCCTCGAATCCTGGGGTCAGTTCTGGGCCCCTCACCACAAGAAGGATGTTGAGGCTCTGGAACGAGTCCAGAGAAGAGCAACGAAGCTGGTGAAGGGGCTGGAGAACAGGCCTGATGAGGAACGGCTGAGAGAGCTGGGGGTGTTTAGCCTGGAGAAGAGGAGGCTGAGGGGAGACCTCATTGCTCTCTACAACTACCTGAAAGGAGGTTGTAGAGAGGAGGGTGATGGCCTCTTCTCCCAAGTGACGGGGGACAGGACAAGAAGGAATGGCCTCAAGATCCGCCAGGGGAGATTTAGGTTGGACATTAGGAAATAATTTTTCACAGAAAGGGTCATTGGGCACTGGCAGAGGCTGCCCAGGGAGGTGGTTGATTCACCTTCCCTGGAGGGGTTTAAGGCATGGGTGGATGAGGTGCTGAGGGACATGGTTTAGTGTTTGATAGGAATGGTTGGACTCGATGATCCGGTGGATCTCTTCCAACCTGGTTATTCTATGATTCTATAGGTCTTTTCCAACCTTAATGATTCCATGAACCGACGCTTCTTCTCCCATAAAAATATATAACCAATATTTACTCCGTGTCTCTTGTGGTTTTGCCGTTTCAGGTTCGCAGATTAAGACTTTAACATCACTGAGGTTCTTGGTGGAGCCTTCCGATGCCGTCACCATCCGTGGAAGCAATGTGCTGCTCAACTGTGTAGCGGAATCAGATCAAAGAACCCCGGTTGTTAAATGGAAGAAAGACGCGGTCTTCTTAAACCTGGCAGTAGACGAGAGGAGGCAGCAGCTGGCCAACGGATCTCTCCTGATACAGAACATTGTCCACTCCAGGCACCACAAGCCAGATGAAGGTCTCTACCAGTGCAAAGCATCTCTAGAAGGCATTGGGGCCATCATCAGTCGGGCAGCTAAGGTGATGGTTGCAGGTAAGCAGGAACATTACTACCTTATGGATTGCTGGAAAACCTGTTTGTGAGAAGCTACTCGCTTGAAAAACAGGAGAAAAAATGTACTGTGGGTTTTCTTTTTTTCCCCTTTTTCAAAAGACGTAAAGCTCTATATGACACTCTGCGACAGTAATTTATTTCTGACAAGGTATTATTCTTGTTTAAATATGTCTAATCACCTCTTTGTTGCCGTGAGTTATTTGCTGCATATTTCTTGTCTTCAAAAGAGATGAAACCTCTGAAGTTGGAAATTAACGGCTTTTCTGACGAATTGAAGATCACAAAAACGATATTGCCAAACTTCTGTAGGGCACTGAATGTACAAATTCTTATGGTTTAGGAACTTTTTCATAGACAAGAAAGAACTCATGCAGCTAACTGGAATTGGCAGCTTCTTTGTATTTCCTTTAACACATTTGTCTGGGAATACAGCAAAAGTTCTCCGATGCCTGGTAACAAACACTTCCGGCTCCTCATTGACTTAACAAATACCTTCGTAAAAGATGTTTGCCTGAAGTTTTATAGAGCTCTTTTGCCTCTTCATCAGTCTGGAGAAGGATGTAGTGAGAGTCCTCAATCACCTAATTATTGAGTAAAAAGGTGTTTGGAAAGACTTCAAATAAAAGCTAGAAAGGAGCTGGGAATCACTTCGTAACTGACACCAACACGGATGTGCTGGAATCATAGAATAGTTTAGGCTGGAAGGGACAGGGACACCTCCCACTGGGTCAGGTTGCTCAAAGCCCCATCCAACCTGGCCTTGGACACTTCCAGGGATGGCCCAGCCACGACTTCTCTGGACACCTTCTCCAGTGCCTCCCTACCCTCACAGCAAAACATTTCTTCCTGACATCTCATCTAAATCTCTTCTCTTTCAGCTTCAGACCATTCCCCCTCATCCTGCCCCTGCATTCCCTGACCAAAAGCCCCTCCCCAGCTTTCCTGGAGCCCCATTGAGTGCTGGAAGGTGGCTATCAGGTGAAGAAATTGGTCATTCTCTTATCAAACCACCTGTGGAGGGAGCCTGCAGGGCTGCGCTTTGCCAAGTTGGGCTTTCTGCCAGTCGAAGTCGTATTTGGCTTGTTGGCAATGACTAACTAATAAAATCACTCCAATTACTTTTATAAGTGAACAAACATATATATCACTGTTCCTTTAGCTGTGCCCAGCTATGTAATCTTGAGCTTTCCATGGGAAGAACCAGGCTTTGCCTGGCAGGTCCTGATCTCCTATCCCAGCTGTGACAGTGGGAAGTTTGGTGTGGGATGGGAACTTGCTAGGAGAAGGCAAAACTCATAAAGATTTTTTGGGTGAAAAGACAGTGAAAAGGTCAAGAGACAATGTGCACTAAGTTAAAAATACTGGGAATCTGTTTAAACATAATTATTTTTCTTGCAAGGATGGTTGCACTGTGAAATGGTTTGCAGAGTCTCCATCTTGGAGATATGCAGGACCCAGATCATCACAACCTCCAGGTAGCTGCTCCCTCTTTCTGCAGGGTGCTGGAATTTGATGGTCTCTTTAAGGACCCTGATTCTGATTTTTATTTGTTTTTCCAATTATGTGTTCATGTTATAAGGTGGAATACAGAATTATATAGTCATAGAATGGTTTGGGTTGGATGGGATCTCAAAGTCCATCCAGTCCCACCCTCCTGTCATGGGCAGGGACACCTCCCACTGGATCAGGGGCTCCAAGCCCCATCCAACCTGGCCTTGAACACCTCCAGGGATGGGGCAGCCACCCCTGCTCTGGGCAGCCTTGGCCAGGGCCTCCCCACCCTCACAAGAACACATTTCTTCCTAAGACCTCATCTCAATCTCCTCTGTTTGAGCTTAAATATTAGGTACTGAAAACTGGCAGCAAGTTCTTCTAGCAGAATTTATATTTTGCTCGCTGAAGGTCACGTATTCCTGAGCAAGCAGAATTTTTGGGGGTTGTTTTTATGAGGGATTCGCTGTGCAATGCTGGCAGAACATCCTTGACTTAAGGCACTGGCAGATGGAAACACGACAGAGGCAGGGGAAGGGGGCAAGAGGAGAAATGAAGGTCTCGCACTCCAGTATGTTGTGTTAATCATTGCTTGGCAAAGCAAATAAACGTACTGTGTTCAGAAAAACAACTCCCTTTACGCAGATGAGGGTGGGATAGAGCTAAGTTTGATATTGTAACACTTTAAAACTGAATCTTTCTGATAGGTTATACGATCACTGAATCATGGAACGGTTTGGGTTGGAAAGGAGCTCAAAGCCCATCCAGTTCCACCCCCCTTATCATGGGGAGGGACACTTCTCACTAATTCAGGTTGGTCAAATCCTCATCCAACCTGACCTCGAACACATCCAGGGATGGGGCAGCCACCACTTCCCTGGGAAACTGGATCCATGGCCTCACTACCCTCAGCGTGAAGAATTTCTTCTTAAAGTTTAGTCTAAACATCAATAAACTTCTCATCAATAAGCACCCCAAGTCCTTCTCTGTGGGACAATGATCCTTTTATCCTCCTAAGCAAAACATAATGTTGAGGAATTTTTAGATCAAAATGGGCATGGATATGTAGATGTGCACAACCCAGCTTTTGCACCTGAATAAAGCTAGCTTTGCAAAAGAAGCAGTTACTGTAGAGAACACGCTGTCTTTAAGGTCTCTCTCTGTATCATTAGAAAGTTGCTCTGTCTTGTACTCCTCTCGTTTCTCACGGGAAGCTTCCCTCGGTAGTCCTTGACTTGTTACTTTGTAGACCAGAGTGCTCACATAGCTGTTTCTCATAGGAAAGTATAATAATGTATGTAAACAATGATTATTTGTTGCTAAAGGAGAATTGACGAATCAGCTTGTAACACCATGGCTTGCTTCAGCTAAGAGAGGTATAAATGTGTTGTGAACTCTGATTAAAATGGCTTCACTTGATCATATTGGTCGTGTGTTGTCCCTTAATCCTCCGCAACGTAAAGCGCACAGCTGGATAAAAACATTCAGCTAGATAAAAACATAACACAAAGGGTGAGCTATTGGCTAGCAGGCCAGGCTCAAAGGGTCACGGTGAATGGGGTGAGGATCCTTGCAGGTCCCTTTCAACTCAGAACATTCTGTGATGCACAAGGGATTGCTACTAAACAGACTTCTTGGATGCTCTCATCCGAACGACATGATAATGATAGGTGTGATTGAGCCCTGATGGGTGGAAGATCATGTTCATGTCAATGGTACATATCCTTATTTTGCTTAGTCTCCCATTTCTGTGCAAGATTTCATTTTTGTGAGATTTTTCAAGGGTGAATCATGAGCTTTCATATTTCGGGCAGGTTTTAGTAAGAGATTCGCTGAATTACAACCAAATCTTGGGCAGTGTCATTTGAAACTATAGGTCTGATCGCAGCATTTTAAGGACGTATTCTGCTGTTTGACAACACAGAATCCATCAACATTTATGTCTTCGGAGGTTCAAATTGCCAGACCACTGGTATGCATACGGGGCATATATCTCACTCGCAGTAAAGCCTCTGAACGTGATTTTAATGCATTAACAGTCAATAAAGCAGTCACCGCTAAAAGGTAACAGTGAACTCCACGTCGAACAGACTGCTCGGGGGTACTGAAAGTATATTGCCCTTTTAAAACCTTTCCCCTTATACTTTCACAGCTTAAAGTGCTTTCCATAAAGAAAACGTGGCAAACGAAAACTGGTTTTAATCAGTCAGGAATTTTGTGCGTGAAGGCTGCCATGTATGGGAAAATTCACCATTACTGAGATCTTCTCAAGCATTCGTATGGCCCCAGATGTGCTTCAGCTGTAAAAGTGTTCCAGATTGAAATGGAAATGGGAGCACTGGAGAGAAACTCAGAGTTGCTTCCTTCTCCAGCATCTACCACAAAGACATTGAGGTCCTTGAGGGTGTCCAGAGAAGAGCAACGAAGCTGTTGAGGGTGCTGGAGAACAATTCTTACAAGGTGCGGCTGAGAGAGCTGGGGTTGTTTAGCCTGGAGAAGAGGAGGCTGAGATCTTATCACTGTCTACAACGCCCTGAAAGGAGGTTGTAGAGAGGTAGGTATCGGTCTCTTCTCCCAAGTGACAGTTAATAGGATGAGAGGAGATGGCCTCGAGCTGCACAGGGGACATTTGAATTGGGCATTAGGAAAAATTTCTTCATGGAAAGGGTTCTTGTGCACTGGCAGAGGCTGCCCAGGGAATCGTTTGATTCTCCATATCTGGAGGTGCTTAAAACATGGGTGATGAAGTACTTAAGGTTGTGATTTAGTAGTGGACACGTATGGTTGAGCTTGATGGTCTCAAAGATCTTTTCCAACCAAGTGATTCTACGAATCTATGATCTTGTTAAAACTCCTCTCTACTAATTATTTGTATTTCTAGTAACTGGTAGGTTTTCAGATGGAAACTGCTACCTTACGGCTCTCTTTTAGACTGTAGAATCAGTCCTTTGAAGTGCCCACTAAACCATGTCCCAAAGTGCTACACCTACACGCTTTCTGAACCTTTCCAGGAATTGCCACTCCACCAGTTGTCTGGGCAGCCACTTCCAATACTTCACACTTTCAGTAAAGAATTTTTACTTAATATCCAATCTAGACCTCCCCTGGCGCAACTTGAGGCCATTTCCTCTTGTAAAACTGTCAGCCAAGCAGCAACTTATTTCTTCAAGGGCTTGAAATGATTTAAAAACATCTGTAAATGATGTCAGGGTGTCCCTCGGCTTTGAACGGGAGACTGCTGCTTGTGCCACCGTGTTTCATCAGGTTCCTCCATCAATATTAGAGAAATAAATAAAACCCCAGGGAGTGTTTATTACACTGTGGAGTGAGAATCTAAACTTTGCCGTGTTCCTGTTCAGACAGAACATCAACAGCTTCCAAAGAGGCAACAAAAGTGGACTAAGCAAAGAAAACAGTCAGCTATTTCTGAACATGATGTAAATGTCAGTTTAGTCAAGAATAAGTAAGGATTAGGGGTCCGAGCAAGAGTTCAGCTGGTTTTTCACGTATTTGATTGTAATTAAAGAAAATGGGATCCCTCTGTTCTTCATGGCCATAAGTGGAAGAGTAAGATTCCCTTAACATTAGATGTAGGTTGGTCATCAGAGAATTTGTCAGCATACTGAAAAAAAAGCCAGGCTAGATAAGGCTGTCGATTGCTCCACTGAGACCGCTCCTTGAATCCTGTGTTCAGTTCTGGGCCCCTCACCACAAGAAGGATGTTGAGGCTCTGGAGCGAGTCCAGAGAAGAGAACAGATCTGGTGAAGGGGCTGGAGAACAGGCCTGATGAGGAACAGCTGAGAGAGCTGGGGGTGTTTAGCCTGGAGAAGAGGAGGCTGAGGGGAGACCTCATTGCTCTCTATAACTACCTGAAAGGAGGTTGCGGAGAGGAGGGAGCTGGGCTCTTCTCCCAAGTGACGGGGGACAGGACAAGAGGGAATGGCCTCAAGCTCCGCCAGGGGAGGTTTAGGCTGAACATCAGGAAAAAATATTTCACGGAAGGGGTCATTGGGCAGTGGCAGAGGCTGCCCAGGGAGGTGGTTGATTCACCTTCCCTGGAGGGGTTTAAGGGATGGGTGGACGAGGCGCTGAGGGACATGGGTTAGTGTTTGATAGGCATGATTGGACTCGATGATCCGATGGGTCTCTTCCAACCTGGTGATTCTATGATTCTATGATTGCCGTTATGAGTGCTGTAAAAAGGGGCAAGTGCAGCTCCTCCAGGTTTTGGTGCCCATCACCACCTCCTGCACAGACAGCCTGATCCTTCCTTCATGGACAAGGCACAATGGAACTACCCACCAGGCAGTAAGTATCAAGAAAAGAACGTCTCCTTTCCCATGGAGCTAATAAATGCGGGAGACACCTGGGTCATGCCTACGGCCAGAAGAATGGATGCAGGATGGAGCAATCGGGCACTGAGGAAGTGAAGAGGTCAAAACTGCCACAGATTTGGGCTTTCATTGCCTCCACAGGGAGAGAGAAACTGAGAAGGAATTTCATAATAGCAGTTTTTAAATAGAATCATAGAATCATAGAATTATAGAATGCTTTGGGTTGGAAGTGACCATGAAGGTCATCCAGTTCCAATCTCCATGCAGTGAGCTGGGACATCTTCAACTGGATCAGGTTACTCAGAGCACTACCCAACATGACTTTGAATGTTTCCAGGGATGGGGCATCTACCACCTCTCTGGGCAACCTGGACCAGTGTTTCACCACCTTCAGCATAAAAAAAAAATCTTCCTTCATGTCTAAACCTCCCCTCTTTTAGTTTAGAACCATTACCCCTTGTCTAATTGCTACAAGACCTCCTAAAAAAAATTCCCCCATCTTTTCTAAAGTCCCCTTTAAGTACTGAAAGTCAACAATAATTATAGAATCATAGAATAACCAGGTTGGAAGAGACCCACCGGATCATCAAGTCCAACCATTCCTATCAAACACTAAACCATGTCCCTTAGCACCTCGTCCACCCATCCCTTAAACACCTCCAGTGATGTCTCCTTGGAGCCTTCTCTTCTCTAATCTGAACAACCCCAACTCCCTCAGCCTCTCTTCATAGGGGAGGCATCTAAAAGGCATCAAGTCTCAGCATCTGAAGAGGAGCAAGCCTTCCTTTTTTCTTCATTGCCATTTGTTTAAATCTACTCTTTGTTTTCCTAGCTGTAAAGCTGAGATACGTATTGTTCCTAACAGCATTATTTCTGTTTCTGCAGAAGATTTTGTAGCAATAAGCCGACAAATGCATCTGAAGCATTCGCACACCACACTGAGAAAGAATCACAGAATCCGTAGGTCAGAAAAGACCTCTGAGTTCATCAAGCCCAACCGTCCCTGTCCACTACTAAATCAGATCCCTAAGTACTTCATCTACTCAGCTTTTAAACACTTCCAGGAATAGGGATTCCACTGCCTCCTGGGGCAGCTTCTGCCTTCAAGAGTCTGAACCTGCAGCTGAGAGTGCGGAGAACTAAAGGCAGAGAGGTCCTTTGCTCCAGTGCCTCCCAATGGGAGATGGGTTGAGGGAGGAGAAGAAGAGATGCTGAAAACAGCAGCAAAGATTAAAGAGGTTGTCAGCAAGTCTCAGACAAGCAAGAAGGCATGGGAAGGTGTGAATCAGAAAGGTTTTTTGCTAATAGAATTGCCTCATCAGTTATAACCTGTTCTGTCACAGCAGCCACAGGAAGACAAGCAACTTGAAAAGTCAAAAAAACCCAAAACCAAAATTAAGATACATGTGAAATAAATTAGAATTTACGCATTTATTTCCAGGCTTAGACTATTGTACCCCAGCAGCACCTTTGTCTTGCACAACAGAGGATGAAGTGGCAAGACTAAGAAACCTGAGGCTCCATTTCCATAAAATCACATCCTGACACGTCATCCCGACACATTCCCAAGGGAGATCGTAGGATTTTGCTCGCTTAGGGTTTGTAAGAGCAGAGCAGACAGATGATCAGGCAACACAGTGTGGAAACAATCCTTTCCTGGAAGGTAAACTGGCCACAGGATCCACGGGCTAAGAGCTACCTCCAGTGCTGATGATCTATGACACTCCATTATTTTAATTCACTGGAACCTCGTGCCCTCGCTAACCGCGGCTGCTCCTTTTTCAATCCAATCTCCTCCAGTTCAGTCAAAGTAAATCTCTGCCAGGCATTAAAAATGAAAGCAAAACCTTTTTCCTAAATGAAATTTGCTAATTAAAGCCACGTTTCTAGTCAGGGCAAGGACACAAAGAGCAGGAGTTGCAGTGGCATGTGTTCCTGCTGAGCGTTTCATGCACAGAATCATAGAATCGTTTGGTTGGAAAGAATCTTTGAGATCGAGTCCAAATGTTCTTATCCACTACTAAACTCCCTCCTAAAAGGTACAGAGGGACCCATTTGCAGACCGGACCCGCTCCACAGAGAGGTCTGCTGCTTACCGGGGGCATCAGTGAAGGAGGTAGCTAGAAAACTTCCTTCCCTGGTCCACAAGACAGACTACTATCCTCTGATAGTCCAAACTGGTAATGATGATCTAGTAAACAAAAAGACCAAAACCATCAAGAATGACTTCAGGGACATTGGGAAAATGATGGAGGGCTCTGTGGTTCAAATAGTATTCTGCTCCACCCAAGGCTAAATAGAGAGGAGCTGTAAGTCAGGAAGAAGAATTTGATTAATGCCTGGCTCCAAGCCTGGTGTGAGGAGAGGGGCTTTGGCTTCTTTGATCATGGGGTGGCTCACACACCCCCAGGCTTTGTTACTAAGGATGGGGCATGTGTGTCTCCTAGGGGGGCTAAAGCCCTTGCTGAAAACCTAGCTAAGCTCATAAATTGCGCTTTAAACTAGATGTGAAGGGGGAGGGGGTTGAGCCCAGGCTAGACAGGAACGAGCCTGGACGTGGGGCACTGGTGATTCGGAGAGGGTGTGCTGGTGAGGACCACCAGTACCTCACCACACAGAAAGTGGGGGAGAACACACCTCGGGGTGCTAAGGGAGATACGGGCACTCTGGAGCTAGCTACTCCAGTTACCAGGCAATTGGGAAGGAACTCTGTTCCCTCTAGGAGGGCTGAAGGCTCAGCAGCTCAGCTGAAGTGCATTTACACCAATGCACGCAGCATGGGGAATAAGAAGGAAGAGCTGGAAGCTGTTGTAGGGCAAGGAGCCTATGATGTCGTTGCCATCACGGAAACGTGGTGGGATGAGTCATATAACAGGAGTGCAGCTATGGTGGGGTACAAACTCTTCAGGCGGGACAGGAAGGGTAGGAGAGGAGGCGGGGTAGCCCTCTTTGAAAGGGAGGACTTGGACACCATTGAGATGGATTGTGGTGATGAGGAGATTGAGTGCCTGTGGGTTAAAATCAGAGGAGCCCACCAGAAGGTAGATTTTGTGATGGGAGTCTGTTACAGACCACCCAGCCAAGGAGAAGCAGCTGATGAGCTCTTCTATAAACAGCTGGGGATAGTCTCTAGATGGATGCCTCTTGTTCTCCTGGGAGGCTTCAATCTTCCAGATGTCTGCTGGAAGTACAATACAGCAGAGAGGAAGCAGTCCAGGAGGTTCCTGGAGTGTGTGGAAGACAACTTCCTTGCACAGCTGGTGAATGAACCAACAAGGGAGGGTGCCCTCCTGGACCTGCTGTTTGTGAAGAGAAGGCCTTGTGGGGGATGTGGCAGTTGGTGGACGCCTAGGACTAAGTGATCATGAGATGATAGGGTTTTCTGTTCTAGGTGAAGTGAAGAGCGTGATTAGTAGGACAGTAGCATTAAATTTCCAGAGGGCAGACTTTGGACTGTTCAGAAGGCTGGTTGGCAAAGTCCCATGGGAGACAGTCCTTAAGGGCAAGGGAGCCCATGAGGGCTGGGAGCTCTTCAAAAAGGAAATCCTAGCAGCTCAGGAGAAAGCCATCCACATGTTCTGGAAAAAAAGCCGGCAGGGGAGAAAACCAGCTTGGTTGAACAGAGAGATCTTGAGTGATATCAAGAAGAGGAGAAATGTTTATGGGCTCTGGAAGAGGGGACAGGCCTCTTGGGTGGACTACAGGAGGGAAGTGAGACTGTGTAGAGAAAAAATCAGAAGGGCTAAGGCTCAACTAGAAATCAGATTGGCCAAGTCTGTGAAAGATAACAAAAAATCTTTCTATAAATATATAAATAATAAAAGGAGGACTAGGGAGACCATACAGTCCCTATTGGACACAGAAGGAACAACAGTGACAGGGGATGAGGAAAAGGCTGAGGTACTTAATGCCTTCTTTGCCTCAGTCTTTAATTGTAAAGAAAGTCGTTCCGTCTGTGTACAAACCCAGGAGCTAGAGGACCAAAATGAGGCTCCCATGATCCAAGAGGAGGTGGTCAGAGCCTTGCTAGCCCGACTGGACAGTCACAAGTCTATGGGGCCGGATGGGATTCACCCAGGGGTATTGAAGGAGCTGGCGGATGTGCTGGCCAAACCCCTTTCCATCATCTTCCAGCAGTCCTGGAAGACTGGGGAAGTCCCACTGGACTGGAGGCTGATGTTGTGCCCATCTACAAGAAGGTTCGCGGGGAGGACCCAGGAAAGTCCAGGCCTGTCAGTCTGACCTCAGTGCCAGGGAAAGTCATGGAGCAGGTGATCTTGAGTGCTATCATGAAGCACATGCAAGAGAACCAGGTGATCAGGCCCAGTCAACATGGGTTCACAAAAGGCAGGTCTTGCCAGACTAACCTGATCGCCTTCTATGACAAAGTGACTCGGCTGCTGGATGAGGGAAAGGCTGTGGATGGATCTTCCTGGACTTCAGTAAAGCCTTTGACACAGTTTCTCACAGCATTCTGCTTGAGAAACTGTCAGCCTCTGGCCTGGACAGGCGCACACTCTCCTGGGTGGAAAACTGGTTGGATGGCCGGGCCCAGAGAGTGGTGGGAAATGGTGTGAAATCCAGCTGGAGGCCAGTGACAAGTGGGGTTCCCCAGGGCTCAGTGCTGGGTCCAGCCCTGTTCAATGTCTTTATCAATGACCTGGATGAAGGCATCGAGTGCACCCTTAGCAAGTTTGCGGACGACACTAAGCTGGGTGGAAGTGTCGATCTGCTGGAGGGTCGGGAGGCTCTGCAAAGGGATCTGAACAGGCTGGACCGCTGGGCTGAGACCAATGGGATGAGGTTTAACCAGGCCAAATGACAGGTCTTTCACTTGGAGCACAACAACCCTATGCAGTGCTACAGACTAGGAGAAGACTTGCTGGAAAGCTGCCTGGAGGAGAGGGACCTGGGGGTGTTGGTTGACAGCCGACTGAATATGAGCCAGCAGTGGCCCAGGTGGCCAAGAAGGCCAATGGCATCTTGGCTTGGATCAGAAAAGGCGTGACCAGCAGGTCCAGGGAGGTTATTCTCCCTCTGGACTCGGCACTGGTGAGACCGCTCCTCGAATCCTGTGTTCAGTTCTGGGCCCCTCACCACAAGAAGGATGTTGAGGCTCTGGAGCGAGTCCAGAGAAGAGCAACAAAGCTGGTGAAGGGGCTGGAGAACAGGCCTTATGAGGAGCGGCTGAGAGAGCTGGGAGTGTTTAGCCTGGAGAAGAGGAGGCTGAGGGGAGACCTCATTGCTCTCTACAACTACCTGAAAGGAGGTTGTAGAGAGGAGGGTGATGGCCTCTTCTCCCAAGTGACGGGGGACAGGACAAGAGGGAATGGCCTCAAGATCCGCCAGGGGAGATTTAGGTTGGACATTAGGAAATAATTTTTCACAGAAAGGGTCATTGGGCACTGGCAGAGGCTGCCCAGGGAGGTGGTTGATTCACCTTCCCTGGAGGTGTTTAAGGCATGGGTGGATGAGGTGCTGAGGGACATGATTTAGTGTTTGATAGGAATGGTTGGACTCGATGATCCGGTGGGTCTCTTCCAACCTGGTGATTCTATGATTCTATGATTCTATGATCAGCAAACCAGGAATTATTTCACTCTTAGAAATGGTTGTTTGAAAATCAATGGCTAAAATTATGAAATTGGTGTCAACACATCAATTCTTTCATCATTTTCAGTTTCACGAGTTTATCAACATGTAGGAGAGCAACATTCCAGAGGAACAAAGTGTTTCTGTCCTGCGTTTCTATAGAACGCTCCTTCTATTTGAGCAACCTAATCTGGTTGAGGATGTCCCTGCTCACTGCAGGGGGCTTGGACTGGACGACCATCATGATCCCTTCCAACCCAAACCATTCTATGATTCTACAATTGTATTTGGGTGTGAAGGGACAACAGAAATGCCATCACTTTGGCACTGTCTTCCCTTCTGTTGGGATGCTGAGAAATAAGAATGATGAGAGGCGGCTGAGGGACCTGAGGTTGTTTAGCCTGGTGAAAATGAGGCTTAGGGGAGTCCTCATCACTGTCTACAACTGCCTGAAAGGAGGTTGTGGAGAGGAGGGAGCTGGGCTCTTCTCCCAAGTCACAGGGGACAGGACAAGAGGAAATGGCCTCAAGTTGCACCAGGGCAGGTTTGGACCCCAGGAAAAAAAATCTTTACTGAAAAGGTTCTCAAGCGCTGGCAGAGGCTGCTCTGGAGGTGATCAAGTCTCCATCCCTGGGGATCTTTAAAAGAGGGACAGATGAGGTGTTCAGGGATCTGACTCCAAAGTGGACACATACGGTTGGACTTGATGATCTGAAAGTTCTTTTCCAACCTAGTAATTCTATCATTCTATGATTCTAATTCATGTAAACTGAACGCATCGGTTGATTCTTTTTTTTTATTACAAGGCAACATGTACATTCATTAGAGTTCCTGGAATAGTTATATGTATTAATTAGATTTCCCAGAAGTAATTATACTATTTCTCTTCCCCCTTGTGCATGCCCAGTTACTTGAGGCAGTGGCCTTCAACGGCCTTGGGTGTCTCCAGCAATCCTTCAGACCATCCTCCAGCTGAACTTTCATAGAATCATAGAGTGGTTTGGGTTGGAAGGAACCTCAAAGCCCATCCAGTCCCACTCCCTGCCATGGACAAGGACACCTCCCACGGGATCAGGGGCTCCAAGCCCCATCCAACCCGGCCTTGAACACCTCCAGGGATGGGGCAGCCCCCACTGCTCTGGGCAACCTGAGCCAGGGCCTCCCCACTGTCAACGTGAAGAATTTCTTCCTAATGCCTAATCTAAACCTTCCCCCTTCCAATCTGTAGCCATTGCCCCTCATCCTATAACTCCATGCCCTTTAAAAAGTCCCTCCCCAGCATTTCTGGTGCCCCCTTCTGTACTGGGAGGCCATTATAAGCTTCCCTTAGGCCCTTCTCTTCTCCAGGCTGACCAACCCCAACTCTCTCAGCCTGTCCTCATAGCAGAGATGCTCCTTTCCTTTGAAGTCTCCACACGTGGCCTGCAAACCAGGTTGTTTTGCCCTCTAACTGTTGTGTTCAACCAACCCAACCAGCCTGTGGTGGCTCCACCTCCCACAAGAACTGTTTGTCTACAGCTTGCTTTGACTGAAGACTTCAGCTCAAGCTATCTGGAGCCCAGAACGTTGATCAATAATCATAGAATCATAGAATCACAGAATAACCAGGTTGGAAAAGACCCACTGGACCATCAAGTCCAACCATTCCTATCAATCACTAACCCATGTCCTTCAGCACCTCGTCCACCCGTGCCTTAAACACCTCCAGGGAAGGTGAATCAACCCCCTCCCTGGGCAGCCTCTGCCAGGGACCAATCACCCTTTCCGTGAAATATTTTTTCCTAATGTTCAGCCTAAACCTCCCCTGGTGGAGCTTGAGGCCATTCCCTCTTGTCCTGTCCCCTGTCACTGGGGAGAAGAGGCCAGCTCCCTCCTCTCTACAACCTCCTTTCCGGTAGTTGTAGAGAGCAATGAGGTCTCCCCTCAGCCTCCTCTTCTCCAGGCTAAGCAACCACAGCTCTCTCAGCCGTTCCTCATAAGGCCTGTTCTCCAGCCCCCTCACCAGCTTCGTTGCTCTTCTCTGGACTCGTTCCAGAGCCTCAACATCCTTCTTGTGGTGAGGGGCCCAGAACTGAACACAGGATTCGAGGAGCGGTCTCACCAGTGCCGAGTACAGAGGGAGAATCATGCGAGAAAGGAGGGTGTTAAAGGACTGTGGCATCTGGGTAGACAAAATACATGCAGTTACAATTCAAACTTGTGGAAGTGACAGCAATGTAAGTGAACAGCCATCTCCTTGGGGTCAGCTGAAACAGACACCATAACAACTCCATCTGACCCTCCAGGGTTGGGGAAGAGTGACTGGAAAGCTGCCCAGCGGAAAAGGCCCTGGGGGTGTTGTTTGACATCGGCTGAACATGATCCAGCAGTGGCCCAGGTGGCCAAGAAGGCCACCAACATCCTGGCTTGATCAGCCATGGTGTGGCCAGCAGAAGTAGGGAAAGGATCATCCTCCCTCGTGAGGCCACATCTCCTCACTCCAAATAGGATATTGAGAAGGTGGAGAGTTTTCAGAGAAGGGCAACAGAGTTGGGGAAGGGTCTGGATCCCAGGGGTTCTGGGAGCAGCTGAAGAACCTGGGGCTGTTTAGCCTGGAGAAAAGGAGGCTGAGAGGAGACCTCATCGCTCTCTGTGGCTCCCAGAAAGGAGGTTGTGGCAATGGAGGTGTTGGTCTCCTCTCCCAAGGAACACGAGATAGAATGAAAGGAAATTTCCTCAAGTTGCATCAGAGGAAGTTTAGATTGGATATTAAGAAAAATGTCTTTACTGACAGAGTGGTGAAGCCCTGGAAGAGGCTGCCCAGGGAGCTTGTGTCACCATCCCTGGAAGGGTTCAAACACCGTGTAGATGTGGCACCTGGGGACAAGGTTTAGTAGGCACGGAGGTGTTGGGATGACAGATGGACTGGATGAGCTTGTGAGGGTCATTAAGCAAAGAAAAGGAAGGAATGTGAAAGCCATTATGGCAGTGTGTGGGCCGGGCTGGAAGCTGTTCGCACATATCCGCCCCCTGAGATGATGCTCGGATGGGAGGGTGCTGCATACACGCCCCTGGAATAAGAATACACAGACAATAAGAGATTGCTGGAATCCATCAGAATGTAACACGAATACACCGAATGTACCCCTAGACCAGCCAATAAGATTGCAACTAACAATTTTGTATGTGCCTGCTTTTACTATAAATGTAACTCCACAGGTACAGCCGGGGTCGCTCCCCTTGAAGAGCATCCCTGGCGGCCAGTCTGGTTTTTAACCTCTTGCACAAGAGAATAAATTTTGTACTTTATTTTTGTACCAGCTTGCCGTGCCGTCTCGTTCTTAGATTCTGGACCCTAACAGAGGGTTCCCATCTACAAGAAGGGTCGCAGGGAGGATCCAGGAAACTACAGGCCTGTCAGTCTGACCTCACTGCCAGGGAAAGTCATGGAGCAGGTGATCTTGAGTGCTATCATGAAGCACATGCAAGAGAACCGGGTGATCAGGCCCAGTCAACATGGGTTCACAAAAGGCAGGTCTTGCCAGACTAACCTGATCGCCTTCTATGACAAAGTGACTCGGCTGCTGGATGAGGGAAAGGCTGTGGATGGATCTTCCTGGACTTCAGTAAAGCCTTTGACACAGTTTCTCACAGCATTCTGCTTGAGAAACTGTCAGCCTCTGGCCTGGACAGGCGCACCCTCTCCTGGGTGGAAAACTGGTTGGATGGCCGGGCCCAGAGAGTGGTGGGAAATGGTGTGAAATCCAGCTGGAGGCCAGTGACAAGTGGGGTTCCCCAGGGCTCAGTGCTGGGTCCAGCCCTGTTCAATGTCTTTATCAATGACCTGGATGAAGGCATCGAGTGCACCCTTAGCAAGTTTGCGGACGACACTAAGCTGGGTGGAAGTGTCGATCTGCTGGAGGGTCGGAGGCTCTGCAAAGGGATCTGAACAGGCTGGACCACTGGGCTGAGACCAATGGGATGAGGTTTAACCAGGCCAAATGACAGGTCTTTCACTTGGAGCACAACAACCCTATGCAGTGCTACAGACTAGGAGAAGACTTGCTGGAAAGTTGCCTGGAGGAGAGGGACCTGGGGGTGTTGGTTGACAGCCGACTGAATATGAGCCAGCAGTGGCCCAGGTGGCCAAGAAGGCCAATGGCATCTTGGCTTGGATCAGAAACGGCGTGACCAGCAGGTCCAGGGAGGTTATTCTCCCTCTGGACTCGGCACTGGGGAGACCGCTCCTCGAATCCTGTGTTCAGTTCTGGGCCCCTCACCACAAGAAGGATGTTGAGGCTCTGGAGCGAGTCCAGAGAAGAGCAACAAAGCTGGTGAAGGGGCTGGAGAACAGGCCTTATGAGGAGCGGCTGAGAGAGCTGGGAGTGTTTAGCCTGGAGAAGAGGAGGCTGAGGGGAGACCTCATTGCTCTCTACAACTACCTGAAAGGAGGTTGTAGAGAGGAGGGTGATGGCCTCTTCTCCCAAGTGACGGGGGACAGGACAAGAGGGAATGGCCTCAAGATCCGCCAGGGGAGATTTAGGTTGGACATTAGGAAATAATTTTTCACAGAAAGGGTCATTGGGCACTGGCAGAGGCTGCCCAGGGAGGTGGTTGATTCACCTTCCCTGGAGGTGTTTAAGGCATGGGTGGATGAGGTGCTGAGGGACATGATTTAGTGTTTGATAGGAATGGTTGGACTCGATGATCCGGTGGGTCTCTTCCAACCTGGTGATTCTATGATTCTATGATCAGCAAACCAGGAATTATTTCACTCTTAGAAATGGTTGTTTGAAAATCAATGGCTAAAATTATGAAATTGGTGTCAACACATCAATTCTTTCATCATTTTCAGTTTCACGAGTTTATCAACATGTAGGAGAGCAACATTCCAGAGGAACAAAGTGTTTCTGTCCTGCGTTTCTATAGAACGCTCCTTCTATTTGAGCAACCTAATCTGGTTGAGGATGTCCCTGCTCACTGCAGGGGGCTTGGACTGGACGACCATCATGATCCCTTCCAACCCAAACCATTCTATGATTCTACAATTGTATTTGGGTGTGAAGGGACAACAGAAATGCCATCACTTTGGCACTGTCTTCCCTTCTGTTGGGATGCTGAGAAATAAGAATGATGAGAGGCGGCTGAGGGACCTGAGGTTGTTTAGCCTGGTGAAAATGAGGCTTAGGGGAGTCCTCATCACTGTCTACAACTGCCTGAAAGGAGGTTGTGGAGAGGAGGGAGCTGGGCTCTTCTCCCAAGTCACAGGGGACAGGACAAGAGGAAATGGCCTCAAGTTGCACCAGGGCAGGTTTGGACCCCAGGAAAAAAAATCTTTACTGAAAAGGTTCTCAAGCGCTGGCAGAGGCTGCTCTGGAGGTGATCAAGTCTCCATCCCTGGGGATCTTTAAAAGAGGGACAGATGAGGTGTTCAGGGATCTGACTCCAAAGTGGACACATACGGTTGGACTTGATGATCTGAAAGTTCTTTTCCAACCTAGTAATTCTATCATTCTATGATTCTAATTCATGTAAACTGAACGCATCGGTTGATTCTTTTTTTTTATTACAAGGCAACATGTACATTCATTAGAGTTCCTGGAATAGTTATATGTATTAATTAGATTTCCCAGAAGTAATTATACTATTTCTCTTCCCCCTTGTGCATGCCCAGTTACTTGAGGCAGTGGCCTTCAACGGCCTTGGGTGTCTCCAGCAATCCTTCAGACCATCCTCCAGCTGAACTTTCATAGAATCATAGAGTGGTTTGGGTTGGAAGGAACCTCAAAGCCCATCCAGTCCCACTCCCTGCCATGGACAAGGACACCTCCCACGGGATCAGGGGCTCCAAGCCCCATCCAACCCGGCCTTGAACACCTCCAGGGATGGGGCAGCCCCCACTGCTCTGGGCAACCTGAGCCAGGGCCTCCCCACTGTCAACGTGAAGAATTTCTTCCTAATGCCTAATCTAAACCTTCCCCCTTCCAATCTGTAGCCATTGCCCCTCATCCTATAACTCCATGCCCTTTAAAAAGTCCCTCCCCAGCATTTCTGGTGCCCCCTTCTGTACTGGGAGGCCATTATAAGCTTCCCTTAGGCCCTTCTCTTCTCCAGGCTGACCAACCCCAACTCTCTCAGCCTGTCCTCATAGCAGAGATGCTCCTTTCCTTTGAAGTCTCCACACGTGGCCTGCAAACCAGGTTGTTTTGCCCTCTAACTGTTGTGTTCAACCAACCCAACCAGCCTGTGGTGGCTCCACCTCCCACAAGAACTGTTTGTCTACAGCTTGCTTTGACTGAAGACTTCAGCTCAAGCTATCTGGAGCCCAGAACGTTGATCAATAATCATAGAATCATAGAATCACAGAATAACCAGGTTGGAAAAGACCCACTGGACCATCAAGTCCAACCATTCCTATCAATCACTAACCCATGTCCTTCAGCACCTCGTCCACCCGTGCCTTAAACACCTCCAGGGAAGGTGAATCAACCCCCTCCCTGGGCAGCCTCTGCCAGGGACCAATCACCCTTTCCGTGAAATATTTTTTCCTAATGTTCAGCCTAAACCTCCCCTGGTGGAGCTTGAGGCCATTCCCTCTTGTCCTGTCCCCTGTCACTGGGGAGAAGAGGCCAGCTCCCTCCTCTCTACAACCTCCTTTCCGGTAGTTGTAGAGAGCAATGAGGTCTCCCCTCAGCCTCCTCTTCTCCAGGCTAAGCAACCACAGCTCTCTCAGCCGTTCCTCATAAGGCCTGTTCTCCAGCCCCCTCACCAGCTTCGTTGCTCTTCTCTGGACTCGTTCCAGAGCCTCAACATCCTTCTTGTGGTGAGGGGCCCAGAACTGAACACAGGATTCGAGGAGCGGTCTCACCAGTGCCGAGTACAGAGGGAGAATCATGCGAGAAAGGAGGGTGTTAAAGGACTGTGGCATCTGGGTAGACAAAATACATGCAGTTACAATTCAAACTTGTGGAAGTGACAGCAATGTAAGTGAACAGCCATCTCCTTGGGGTCAGCTGAAACAGACACCATAACAACTCCATCTGACCCTCCAGGGTTGGGGAAGAGTGACTGGAAAGCTGCCCAGCGGAAAAGGCCCTGGGGGTGTTGTTTGACATCGGCTGAACATGATCCAGCAGTGGCCCAGGTGGCCAAGAAGGCCACCAACATCCTGGCTTGATCAGCCATGGTGTGGCCAGCAGAAGTAGGGAAAGGATCATCCTCCCTCGTGAGGCCACATCTCCTCACTCCAAATAGGATATTGAGAAGGTGGAGAGTTTTCAGAGAAGGGCAACAGAGTTGGGGAAGGGTCTGGATCCCAGGGGTTCTGGGAGCAGCTGAAGAACCTGGGGCTGTTTAGCCTGGAGAAAAGGAGGCTGAGAGGAGACCTCATCGCTCTCTGTGGCTCCCAGAAAGGAGGTTGTGGCAATGGAGGTGTTGGTCTCCTCTCCCAAGGAACACGAGATAGAATGAAAGGAAATTTCCTCAAGTTGCATCAGAGGAAGTTTAGATTGGATATTAAGAAAAATGTCTTTACTGACAGAGTGGTGAAGCCCTGGAAGAGGCTGCCCAGGGAGCTTGTGTCACCATCCCTGGAAGGGTTCAAACACCGTGTAGATGTGGCACCTGGGGACAAGGTTTAGTAGGCACGGAGGTGTTGGGATGACAGATGGACTGGATGAGCTTGTGAGGGTCATTAAGCAAAGAAAAGGAAGGAATGTGAAAGCCATTATGGCAGTGTGTGGGCCGGGCTGGAAGCTGTTCGCACATATCCGCCCCCTGAGATGATGCTCGGATGGGAGGGTGCTGCATACACGCCCCTGGAATAAGAATACACAGACAATAAGAGATTGCTGGAATCCATCAGAATGTAACACGAATACACCGAATGTACCCCTAGACCAGCCAATAAGATTGCAACTAACAATTTTGTATGTGCCTGCTTTTACTATAAATGTAACTCCACAGGTACAGCCGGGGTCGCTCCCCTTGAAGAGCATCCCTGGCGGCCAGTCTGGTTTTTAACCTCTTGCACAAGAGAATAAATTTTGTACTTTATTTTTGTACCAGCTTGCCGTGCCGTCTCGTTCTTAGATTCTGGACCCTAACAGAGGGTTCCCATCTACAAGAAGGGTCGCAGGGAGGATCCAGGAAACTACAGGCCTGTCAGTCTGACCTCACTGCCAGGGAAAGTCATGGAGCAGGTGATCTTGAGTGCTATCATGAAGCACATGCAAGAGAACCGGGTGATCAGGCCCAGTCAACATGGGTTCACAAAAGGCAGGTCTTGCCAGACTAACCTGATCGCCTTCTATGACAAAGTGACTCGGCTGCTGGATGAGGGAAAGGCTGTGGATGGATCTTCCTGGACTTCAGTAAAGCCTTTGACACAGTTTCTCACAGCATTCTGCTTGAGAAACTGTCAGCCTCTGGCCTGGACAGGCGCACCCTCTCCTGGGTGGAAAACTGGTTGGATGGCCGGGCCCAGAGAGTGGTGGGAAATGGTGTGAAATCCAGCTGGAGGCCAGTGACAAGTGGGGTTCCCCAGGGCTCAGTGCTGGGTCCAGCCCTGTTCAATGTCTTTATCAATGACCTGGATGAAGGCATCGAGTGCACCCTTAGCAAGTTTGCGGACGACACTAAGCTGGGTGGAAGTGTCGATCTGCTGGAGGGTCGGAGGCTCTGCAAAGGGATCTGAACAGGCTGGACCACTGGGCTGAGACCAATGGGATGAGGTTTAACCAGGCCAAATGACAGGTCTTTCACTTGGAGCACAACAACCCTATGCAGTGCTACAGACTAGGAGAAGACTTGCTGGAAAGTTGCCTGGAGGAGAGGGACCTGGGGGTGTTGGTTGACAGCCGACTGAATATGAGCCAGCAGTGGCCCAGGTGGCCAAGAAGGCCAATGGCATCTTGGCTTGGATCAGAAACGGCGTGACCAGCAGGTCCAGGGAGGTTATTCTCCCTCTGGACTCGGCACTGGGGAGACCGCTCCTCGAATCCTGTGTTCAGTTCTGGGCCCCTCACCACAAGAAGGATGTTGAGGCTCTGGAGCGAGTCCAGAGAAGAGCAACAAAGCTGGTGAAGGGGCTGGAGAACAGGCCTTATGAGGAGCGGCTGAGAGAGCTGGGAGTGTTTAGCCTGGAGAAGAGGAGGCTGAGGGGAGACCTCATTGCTCTCTACAACTACCTGAAAGGAGGTTGTAGAGAGGAGGGTGATGGCCTCTTCTCCCAAGTGACGGGGGACAGGACAAGAGGGAATGGCCTCAAGATCCGCCAGGGGAGATTTAGGTTGGACATTAGGAAATAATTTTTCACAGAAAGGGTCATTGGGCACTGGCAGAGGCTGCCCAGGGAGGTGGTTGATTCACCTTCCCTGGAGGTGTTTAAGGCATGGGTGGATGAGGTGCTGAGGGACATGATTTAGTGTTTGATAGGAATGGTTGGACTCGATGATCCGGTGGGTCTCTTCCAACCTGGTGATTCTATGATTCTATGATTCTATGATCAGCAAACCAGGAATTATTTCACTCTTAGAAATGGTTGTTTGAAAATCAATGGCTAAAATTATGAAATTGGTGTCAACACATCAATTCTTTCATCATTTTCAGTTTCACGAGTTTATCAACATGTAGGAGAGCAACATTCCAGAGGAACAAAGTGTTTCTGTCCTGCGTTTCTATAGAACGCTCCTTCTATTTGAGCAACCTAATCTGGTTGAGGATGTCCCTGCTCACTGCAGGGGGCTTGGACTGGACGACCATCATGATCCCTTCCAACCCAAACCATTCTATGATTCTACAATTGTATTTGGGTGTGAAGGGACAACAGAAATGCCATCACTTTGGCACTGTCTTCCCTTCTGTTGGGATGCTGAGAAATAAGAATGATGAGAGGCGGCTGAGGGACCTGAGGTTGTTTAGCCTGGTGAAAATGAGGCTTAGGGGAGTCCTCATCACTGTCTACAACTGCCTGAAAGGAGGTTGTGGAGAGGAGGGAGCTGGGCTCTTCTCCCAAGTCACAGGGGACAGGACAAGAGGAAATGGCCTCAAGTTGCACCAGGGCAGGTTTGGACCCCAGGAAAAAAAATCTTTACTGAAAAGGTTCTCAAGCGCTGGCAGAGGCTGCTCTGGAGGTGATCAAGTCTCCATCCCTGGGGATCTTTAAAAGAGGGACAGATGAGGTGTTCAGGGATCTGACTCCAAAGTGGACACATACGGTTGGACTTGATGATCTGAAAGTTCTTTTCCAACCTAGTAATTCTATCATTCTATGATTCTAATTCATGTAAACTGAACGCATCGGTTGATTCTTTTTTTTTATTACAAGGCAACATGTACATTCATTAGAGTTCCTGGAATAGTTATATGTATTAATTAGATTTCCCAGAAGTAATTATACTATTTCTCTTCCCCCTTGTGCATGCCCAGTTACTTGAGGCAGTGGCCTTCAACGGCCTTGGGTGTCTCCAGCAATCCTTCAGACCATCCTCCAGCTGAACTTTCATAGAATCATAGAGTGGTTTGGGTTGGAAGGAACCTCAAAGCCCATCCAGTCCCACTCCCTGCCATGGACAAGGACACCTCCCACGGGATCAGGGGCTCCAAGCCCCATCCAACCCGGCCTTGAACACCTCCAGGGATGGGGCAGCCCCCACTGCTCTGGGCAACCTGAGCCAGGGCCTCCCCACTGTCAACGTGAAGAATTTCTTCCTAATGCCTAATCTAAACCTTCCCCCTTCCAATCTGTAGCCATTGCCCCTCATCCTATAACTCCATGCCCTTTAAAAAGTCCCTCCCCAGCATTTCTGGTGCCCCCTTCTGTACTGGGAGGCCATTATAAGCTTCCCTTAGGCCCTTCTCTTCTCCAGGCTGACCAACCCCAACTCTCTCAGCCTGTCCTCATAGCAGAGATGCTCCTTTCCTTTGAAGTCTCCACACGTGGCCTGCAAACCAGGTTGTTTTGCCCTCTAACTGTTGTGTTCAACCAACCCAACCAGCCTGTGGTGGCTCCACCTCCCACAAGAACTGTTTGTCTACAGCTTGCTTTGACTGAAGACTTCAGCTCAAGCTATCTGGAGCCCAGAACGTTGATCAATAATCATAGAATCATAGAATCACAGAATAACCAGGTTGGAAAAGACCCACTGGACCATCAAGTCCAACCATTCCTATCAATCACTAACCCATGTCCTTCAGCACCTCGTCCACCCGTGCCTTAAACACCTCCAGGGAAGGTGAATCAACCCCCTCCCTGGGCAGCCTCTGCCAGGGACCAATCACCCTTTCCGTGAAATATTTTTTCCTAATGTTCAGCCTAAACCTCCCCTGGTGGAGCTTGAGGCCATTCCCTCTTGTCCTGTCCCCTGTCACTGGGGAGAAGAGGCCAGCTCCCTCCTCTCTACAACCTCCTTTCCGGTAGTTGTAGAGAGCAATGAGGTCTCCCCTCAGCCTCCTCTTCTCCAGGCTAAGCAACCACAGCTCTCTCAGCCGTTCCTCATAAGGCCTGTTCTCCAGCCCCCTCACCAGCTTCGTTGCTCTTCTCTGGACTCGTTCCAGAGCCTCAACATCCTTCTTGTGGTGAGGGGCCCAGAACTGAACACAGGATTCGAGGAGCGGTCTCACCAGTGCCGAGTACAGAGGGAGAATCATGCGAGAAAGGAGGGTGTTAAAGGACTGTGGCATCTGGGTAGACAAAATACATGCAGTTACAATTCAAACTTGTGGAAGTGACAGCAATGTAAGTGAACAGCCATCTCCTTGGGGTCAGCTGAAACAGACACCATAACAACTCCATCTGACCCTCCAGGGTTGGGGAAGAGTGACTGGAAAGCTGCCCAGCGGAAAAGGCCCTGGGGGTGTTGTTTGACATCGGCTGAACATGATCCAGCAGTGGCCCAGGTGGCCAAGAAGGCCACCAACATCCTGGCTTGATCAGCCATGGTGTGGCCAGCAGAAGTAGGGAAAGGATCATCCTCCCTCGTGAGGCCACATCTCCTCACTCCAAATAGGATATTGAGAAGGTGGAGAGTTTTCAGAGAAGGGCAACAGAGTTGGGGAAGGGTCTGGATCCCAGGGGTTCTGGGAGCAGCTGAAGAACCTGGGGCTGTTTAGCCTGGAGAAAAGGAGGCTGAGAGGAGACCTCATCGCTCTCTGTGGCTCCCAGAAAGGAGGTTGTGGCAATGGAGGTGTTGGTCTCCTCTCCCAAGGAACACGAGATAGAATGAAAGGAAATTTCCTCAAGTTGCATCAGAGGAAGTTTAGATTGGATATTAAGAAAAATGTCTTTACTGACAGAGTGGTGAAGCCCTGGAAGAGGCTGCCCAGGGAGCTTGTGTCACCATCCCTGGAAGGGTTCAAACACCGTGTAGATGTGGCACCTGGGGACAAGGTTTAGTAGGCACGGAGGTGTTGGGATGACAGATGGACTGGATGAGCTTGTGAGGGTCATTAAGCAAAGAAAAGGAAGGAATGTGAAAGCCATTATGGCAGTGTGTGGGCCGGGCTGGAAGCTGTTCGCACATATCCGCCCCCTGAGATGATGCTCGGATGGGAGGGTGCTGCATACACGCCCCTGGAATAAGAATACACAGACAATAAGAGATTGCTGGAATCCATCAGAATGTAACACGAATACACCGAATGTACCCCTAGACCAGCCAATAAGATTGCAACTAACAATTTTGTATGTGCCTGCTTTTACTATAAATGTAACTCCACAGGTACAGCCGGGGTCGCTCCCCTTGAAGAGCATCCCTGGCGGCCAGTCTGGTTTTTAACCTCTTGCACAAGAGAATAAATTTTGTACTTTATTTTTGTACCAGCTTGCCGTGCCGTCTCGTTCTTAGATTCTGGACCCTAACAGAGGGTTCCCATCTACAAGAAGGGTCGCAGGGAGGATCCAGGAAACTACAGGCCTGTCAGTCTGACCTCACTGCCAGGGAAAGTCATGGAGCAGGTGATCTTGAGTGCTATCATGAAGCACATGCAAGAGAACCGGGTGATCAGGCCCAGTCAACATGGGTTCACAAAAGGCAGGTCTTGCCAGACTAACCTGATCGCCTTCTATGACAAAGTGACTCGGCTGCTGGATGAGGGAAAGGCTGTGGATGGATCTTCCTGGACTTCAGTAAAGCCTTTGACACAGTTTCTCACAGCATTCTGCTTGAGAAACTGTCAGCCTCTGGCCTGGACAGGCGCACCCTCTCCTGGGTGGAAAACTGGTTGGATGGCCGGGCCCAGAGAGTGGTGGGAAATGGTGTGAAATCCAGCTGGAGGCCAGTGACAAGTGGGGTTCCCCAGGGCTCAGTGCTGGGTCCAGCCCTGTTCAATGTCTTTATCAATGACCTGGATGAAGGCATCGAGTGCACCCTTAGCAAGTTTGCGGACGACACTAAGCTGGGTGGAAGTGTCGATCTGCTGGAGGGTCGGAGGCTCTGCAAAGGGATCTGAACAGGCTGGACCACTGGGCTGAGACCAATGGGATGAGGTTTAACCAGGCCAAATGACAGGTCTTTCACTTGGAGCACAACAACCCTATGCAGTGCTACAGACTAGGAGAAGACTTGCTGGAAAGTTGCCTGGAGGAGAGGGACCTGGGGGTGTTGGTTGACAGCCGACTGAATATGAGCCAGCAGTGGCCCAGGTGGCCAAGAAGGCCAATGGCATCTTGGCTTGGATCAGAAACGGCGTGACCAGCAGGTCCAGGGAGGTTATTCTCCCTCTGGACTCGGCACTGGGGAGACCGCTCCTCGAATCCTGTGTTCAGTTCTGGGCCCCTCACCACAAGAAGGATGTTGAGGCTCTGGAGCGAGTCCAGAGAAGAGCAACAAAGCTGGTGAGGGGGCTGGAGAACAGGCCTTATGAGGAACGGCTGAGAGAGCTGTGGTTGCTTAGCCTGGAGAAGAGGAGGCTGAGGGGAGACCTCATTGCTCTCTACAACTACCTGAAAGGAGGTTGTAGAGAGGAGGGTGATGGCCTCTTCTCCCAAGTGACGGGGGACAGGACAAGAGGGAATGGCCTCAAGATCCGCCAGGGGAGATTTAGGTTGGACATTAGGAAATAATTTTTCACAGAAAGGGTCATTGGGCACTGGCAGAGGCTGCCCAGGGAGGTGGTTGATTCACCTTCCCTGGAGGTGTTTAAGGCATGGGTGGATGAGGTGCTGAGGGACATGATTTAGTGTTTGATAGGAATGGTTGGACTCGATGATCCGGTGGGTCTCTTCCAACCTGGTTATTCTATGATTCTATGATTCTATGATCAGCAAACCAGGAATTATTTCACTCTTAGAAATGGTTGTTTGAAAATCAATGGCTAAAATTATGAAATTGGTGTCAACACATCAATTCTTTCATCATTTTCAGTTTCACGAGTTTATCAACATGTAGGAGAGCAACATTCCAGAGGAACAAAGTGTTTCTGTCCTGCGTTTCTATAGAACGCTCCTTCTATTTGAGCAACCTAATCTGGTTGAGGATGTCCCTGCTCACTGCAGGGGGCTTGGACTGGACGACCATCATGATCCCTTCCAACCCAAACCATTCTATGATTCTACAATTGTATTTGGGTGTGAAGGGACAACAGAAATGCCATCACTTTGGCACTGTCTTCCCTTCTGTTGGGATGCTGAGAAATAAGAATGATGAGAGGCGGCTGAGGGACCTGAGGTTGTTTAGCCTGGTGAAAATGAGGCTTAGGGGAGTCCTCATCACTGTCTACAACTGCCTGAAAGGAGGTTGTGGAGAGGAGGGAGCTGGGCTCTTCTCCCAAGTCACAGGGGACAGGACAAGAGGAAATGGCCTCAAGTTGCACCAGGGCAGGTTTGGACCCCAGGAAAAAAAATCTTTACTGAAAAGGTTCTCAAGCGCTGGCAGAGGCTGCTCTGGAGGTGATCAAGTCTCCATCCCTGGGGATCTTTAAAAGAGGGACAGATGAGGTGTTCAGGGATCTGACTCCAAAGTGGACACATACGGTTGGACTTGATGATCTGAAAGTTCTTTTCCAACCTAGTAATTCTATCATTCTATGATTCTAATTCATGTAAACTGAACGCATCGGTTGATTCTTTTTTTTTATTACAAGGCAACATGTACATTCATTAGAGTTCCTGGAATAGTTATATGTATTAATTAGATTTCCCAGAAGTAATTATACTATTTCTCTTCCCCCTTGTGCATGCCCAGTTACTTGAGGCAGTGGCCTTCAACGGCCTTGGGTGTCTCCAGCAATCCTTCAGACCATCCTCCAGCTGAACTTTCATAGAATCATAGAGTGGTTTGGGTTGGAAGGAACCTCAAAGCCCATCCAGTCCCACTCCCTGCCATGGACAAGGACACCTCCCACGGGATCAGGGGCTCCAAGCCCCATCCAACCCGGCCTTGAACACCTCCAGGGATGGGGCAGCCCCCACTGCTCTGGGCAACCTGAGCCAGGGCCTCCCCACTGTCAACGTGAAGAATTTCTTCCTAATGCCTAATCTAAACCTTCCCCCTTCCAATCTGTAGCCATTGCCCCTCATCCTATAACTCCATGCCCTTTAAAAAGTCCCTCCCCAGCATTTCTGGTGCCCCCTTCTGTACTGGGAGGCCATTATAAGCTTCCCTTAGGCCCTTCTCTTCTCCAGGCTGACCAACCCCAACTCTCTCAGCCTGTCCTCATAGCAGAGATGCTCCTTTCCTTTGAAGTCTCCACACGTGGCCTGCAAACCAGGTTGTTTTGCCCTCTAACTGTTGTGTTCAACCAACCCAACCAGCCTGTGGTGGCTCCACCTCCCACAAGAACTGTTTGTCTACAGCTTGCTTTGACTGAAGACTTCAGCTCAAGCTATCTGGAGCCCAGAACGTTGATCAATAATCATAGAATCATAGAATCACAGAATAACCAGGTTGGAAAAGACCCACTGGACCATCAAGTCCAACCATTCCTATCAATCACTAACCCATGTCCTTCAGCACCTCGTCCACCCGTGCCTTAAACACCTCCAGGGAAGGTGAATCAACCCCCTCCCTGGGCAGCCTCTGCCAGGGACCAATCACCCTTTCCGTGAAATATTTTTTCCTAATGTTCAGCCTAAACCTCCCCTGGTGGAGCTTGAGGCCATTCCCTCTTGTCCTGTCCCCTGTCACTGGGGAGAAGAGGCCAGCTCCCTCCTCTCTACAACCTCCTTTCCGGTAGTTGTAGAGAGCAATGAGGTCTCCCCTCAGCCTCCTCTTCTCCAGGCTAAGCAACCACAGCTCTCTCAGCCGTTCCTCATAAGGCCTGTTCTCCAGCCCCCTCACCAGCTTCGTTGCTCTTCTCTGGACTCGTTCCAGAGCCTCAACATCCTTCTTGTGGTGAGGGGCCCAGAACTGAACACAGGATTCGAGGAGCGGTCTCACCAGTGCCGAGTACAGAGGGAGAATCATGCGAGAAAGGAGGGTGTTAAAGGACTGTGGCATCTGGGTAGACAAAATACATGCAGTTACAATTCAAACTTGTGGAAGTGACAGCAATGTAAGTGAACAGCCATCTCCTTGGGGTCAGCTGAAACAGACACCATAACAACTCCATCTGACCCTCCAGGGTTGGGGAAGAGTGACTGGAAAGCTGCCCAGCGGAAAAGGCCCTGGGGGTGTTGTTTGACATCGGCTGAACATGATCCAGCAGTGGCCCAGGTGGCCAAGAAGGCCACCAACATCCTGGCTTGATCAGCCATGGTGTGGCCAGCAGAAGTAGGGAAAGGATCATCCTCCCTCGTGAGGCCACATCTCCTCACTCCAAATAGGATATTGAGAAGGTGGAGAGTTTTCAGAGAAGGGCAACAGAGTTGGGGAAGGGTCTGGATCCCAGGGGTTCTGGGAGCAGCTGAAGAACCTGGGGCTGTTTAGCCTGGAGAAAAGGAGGCTGAGAGGAGACCTCATCGCTCTCTGTGGCTCCCAGAAAGGAGGTTGTGGCAATGGAGGTGTTGGTCTCCTCTCCCAAGGAACACGAGATAGAATGAAAGGAAATTTCCTCAAGTTGCATCAGAGGAAGTTTAGATTGGATATTAAGAAAAATGTCTTTACTGACAGAGTGGTGAAGCCCTGGAAGAGGCTGCCCAGGGAGCTTGTGTCACCATCCCTGGAAGGGTTCAAACACCGTGTAGATGTGGCACCTGGGGACAAGGTTTAGTAGGCACGGAGGTGTTGGGATGACAGATGGACTGGATGAGCTTGTGAGGGTCATTAAGCAAAGAAAAGGAAGGAATGTGAAAGCCATTATGGCAGTGTGTGGGCCGGGCTGGAAGCTGTTCGCACATATCCGCCCCCTGAGATGATGCTCGGATGGGAGGGTGCTGCATACACGCCCCTGGAATAAGAATACACAGACAATAAGAGATTGCTGGAATCCATCAGAATGTAACACGAATACACCGAATGTACCCCTAGACCAGCCAATAAGATTGCAACTAACAATTTTGTATGTGCCTGCTTTTACTATAAATGTAACTCCACAGGTACAGCCGGGGTCGCTCCCCTTGAAGAGCATCCCTGGCGGCCAGTCTGGTTTTTAACCTCTTGCACAAGAGAATAAATTTTGTACTTTATTTTTGTACCAGCTTGCCGTGCCGTCTCGTTCTTAGATTCTGGACCCTAACAGAGGGTTCCCATCTACAAGAAGGGTCGCAGGGAGGATCCAGGAAACTACAGGCCTGTCAGTCTGACCTCACTGCCAGGGAAAGTCATGGAGCAGGTGATCTTGAGTGCTATCATGAAGCACATGCAAGAGAACCGGGTGATCAGGCCCAGTCAACATGGGTTCACAAAAGGCAGGTCTTGCCAGACTAACCTGATCGCCTTCTATGACAAAGTGACTCGGCTGCTGGATGAGGGAAAGGCTGTGGATGGATCTTCCTGGACTTCAGTAAAGCCTTTGACACAGTTTCTCACAGCATTCTGCTTGAGAAACTGTCAGCCTCTGGCCTGGACAGGCGCACCCTCTCCTGGGTGGAAAACTGGTTGGATGGCCGGGCCCAGAGAGTGGTGGGAAATGGTGTGAAATCCAGCTGGAGGCCAGTGACAAGTGGGGTTCCCCAGGGCTCAGTGCTGGGTCCAGCCCTGTTCAATGTCTTTATCAATGACCTGGATGAAGGCATCGAGTGCACCCTTAGCAAGTTTGCGGACGACACTAAGCTGGGTGGAAGTGTCGATCTGCTGGAGGGTCGGAGGCTCTGCAAAGGGATCTGAACAGGCTGGACCACTGGGCTGAGACCAATGGGATGAGGTTTAACCAGGCCAAATGACAGGTCTTTCACTTGGAGCACAACAACCCTATGCAGTGCTACAGACTAGGAGAAGACTTGCTGGAAAGTTGCCTGGAGGAGAGGGACCTGGGGGTGTTGGTTGACAGCCGACTGAATATGAGCCAGCAGTGGCCCAGGTGGCCAAGAAGGCCAATGGCATCTTGGCTTGTATCAGAAACGGCGTGACCAGCAGGTCCAGGGAGGTTATTCTCCCTCTGGACTCGGCACTGGGGAGACCGCTCCTCGAATCCTGTGTTCAGTTCTGGGCCCCTCACCACAAGAAGGATGTTGAGGCTCTGGAGCGAGTCCAGAGAAGAGCAACAAAGCTGGTGAAGGGGCTGGAGAACAGGCCTTATGAGGAGCGGCTGAGAGAGCTGGGAGTGTTTAGCCTGGAGAAGAGGAGGCTGAGGGCAGACCTCATTGCTCTCTACAACTACCTGAAAGGAGGTTGTAGAGAGGAGGGTGATGGCCTCTTCTCCCAAGTGACGGGGGACAGGACAAGAGGGAATGGCCTCAAGATCCGCCAGGGGAGATTTAGGTTGGACATTAGGAAATAATTTTTCACAGAAAGGGTCATTGGGCACTGGCAGAGGCTGCCCAGGGAGGTGGTTGATTCACCTTCCCTGGAGGTGTTTAAGGCATGGGTGGATGAGGTGCTGAGGGACATGATTTAGTGTTTGATAGGAATGGTTGGACTCGATGATCCGGTGGGTCTCTTCCAACCTGGTGATTCTATGATTCTATGATTCTATGATCAGCAAACCAGGAATTATTTCACTCTTAGAAATGGTTGTTTGAAAATCAATGGCTAAAATTATGAAATTGGTGTCAACACATCAATTCTTTCATCATTTTCAGTTTCACGAGTTTATCAACATGTAGGAGAGCAACATTCCAGAGGAACAAAGTGTTTCTGTCCTGCGTTTCTATAGAACGCTCCTTCTATTTGAGCAACCTAATCTGGTTGAGGATGTCCCTGCTCACTGCAGGGGGCTTGGACTGGACGACCATCATGATCTCTTCCAACCTGGTTATTCTGTGATTCTGTGATTCTGAGAGCTTAGGGGTCTTTTCCAACCTTAATGATTCTGTGATTCCAAAAGTGGAAAGTAAGGATGCGTAATAGTAAGTTTGGCTCAAAGCACCTGCTATCCCGCATTGTGTTTCTGCTCAGAGAGGATGAGATGGGAAGGTAGAGCAGAGCCTTGATGGTTACAATCCAGAAACACCTTTGTTGGAGTGACAGAATGGGAGCCGGATGCCTGGGCACGGCTCCTCCCTCTGCCTCGAGGGCTCCCAGAGGACTTCCAGCAGGGAATGCAGATGAAGAGATAATGTTTTATTTTTGTGTTAAGTATACAATTAATTATTCCTCCTCCTGACAGAAAGCATACCCAGGAGCAACAGGCATGGATACACATCAGGAGACGTGTGACAGGAGGGAGTCCTCGGGAGCCTGCTGATCCCAAATCACTCACTCCAGTAATTTTAAAGTCAACTCCAGAAGTAAAATTCAAGGCTGATGAAAGCGTTCCTGCTAATTATTGAATGTAGGGTGGAATATTGGTGAAGACACGTATGTTCAGACGTGGCCTATTTCTTTGCTTGCCATTTTAAAACCAGTAGAATCATAGACTCATGGAATGGTTTGTGTTGGAAGGGAACCTAAAGGTCATAGAATTGTGGAATCGTTTGGGTTGGAAGAGACCTTAAAGCCCATCCAGTTCCACCCCTGCCATGGGCAGGGACACCTCCCACTGGATCAGGGGCTCCAAGCCCCATCCATCCAGAACACAAACATGGAGCCATTCCCAGTTCCCACTGGTGTGGGGAGCAGTGTGGGGGTGACTAAACAGGTCAGTCTGTTTAGTGGAAAGGTTCATTGTTAGAAAAGTTTCTTGTCTGTGAGAGGAAAAACCCAAACCAACCAGCAATGCCTCCAGGAAAATAAATGAAGCAAGTATGTTCCAAGAGTTAGAATAGAGAAGGGAGTGAAAGCCAGAACCGTGTGTTCATTGAACATCGTAGGGGCTGTCACAGACGTGTTTCTCTCAGCCTTCATCTCTTCACCAACCAGGCTTTGATGACTGTCTCCAAATAATCCAGAGTTTCTTTGCACTTTCTACCTTCCAGAGAAGGAGAATGAGGCTGGGGAAGGGGCTGGAGCCCAGGGGTTCTGCGTGTGGCTGAGGGACCTGAGATTGTTTAGTCTGAAGAATAAGAGATTGAGGCAAGACCTTATCACTCTCTGCAGTTCACAGAAAAAAAGATTGTGGTGAGGTGGGTCTCTTCACCCAAGTCACAGGTGATAAGATGAGAGGAAATGGCCTCAAGTTGCACCAGGGTAAGTTTAGATTGGCTATTATGAGGAATTTCTTTACTGAAAGAGGGGTGAAGCATTGGAAGAAGCTGCCCAGGGCAGTGGTGGAGTCTTAGTCCCAGGAGGGGTTCAAGAAATGTATGTCCATGGCACTTGAGGACATGGTTTAGTAGAATCATAGAATCATAGAATAACCAGGTTGGAAGAGACCCACCGGATCATCGAGTAGGTTTTAGTTGGTCCACCTGGTCCAACTCCTCTGCTGTGGGCAAGGACACCTCCCACTGCATCAGGTTTCTCCAAGCCCCATCCAACCCGACCCTGGATGTTTTCAGGGTTGGGGTGTCAACCTCCCTACTCATCTTGGTGTCATCCTCAGTCTTGTTGAGGATACACTTGATCCCATCGTCCATGTCATTGATGAAGATATTAAACACCAGTCCCAGAATAGACCCCGTAGGGATGCCGTGCATCACCGATATCCAACTGGACACTGAGCCTTTCCAGCTATAATATGTGTTCTACAGAGTTACTAAGACCTGCTTTTTTGCTATTTAGCAAAGAAATTGATTTTTTTTTTTAGCTCTAAAATTAGTTTGGGAGGGAAGCAGAGTTTATTTTAATTTTGTCCACCTCTTTTATTATGGTTTATGAATTCAGGTTGAATAGTTTAAAATCTCCAGTGATTAGAAATCAAAAAAGTATGAATAAAAAGCAAGATTAAGTCAGTATTAGCTAATTTTAGTTCTTTATGAAGCTACACCTCCCTCAAATGATAAATTTCTGAAAGGAATTTTCTTCCTTTCTGAACAGAAGAAAGTGACTATCGCAGATCCAGGGAATGCAATAATTTAGACCATGCCTTATTCATTCTGACCTATGTAGGATTTCCTAAATGTTGGTGTAGCAGGTTTTCTGTGCTTCTCCTATAATTTCTTAAATGTGAGATCTCCTTGAGTCATCAAATGATTCCATTTCAACCTTAGATCATTAAAATCCCAAAATACTTGTAGGCTATACTTGTGTCTAATACTACAATTCATAATTTATCTATGACACCAAGCTGTGAGGTACCGTCAGCATCCTGGAGGGAGGGCACACATCCAGAGGGACCTGGAGAGCCTAGAGAGCTGGGGCTGTGCAACCTCTCATGAGGTTCAATGAGGCCAAGTGCAAGGTTCTCCATCTGGGTTAGGGCAAGCAGAAGAACAAGTATGAGCTGAATAGATTTGGAGCAGCCCTGAGGAGAAGGACTTGGGGTGCTGGGGGAGAAAAAGCTCAACAGGAGCTGGAAAATTGTGCTTGGAACCGAAAAAATATACTGTGTTCAAGGCCAAATTGGATGGAGCTTGGAGCAACCTAAGGTAGTGGGAGTTGTCCCTGCCCAGGACTGGAGTGGGGGTAGAAGTGAATGGGCTTTTTGACTCCTCTGATTCTATGATCCCTAGAGAAGTTCCAAGCCAGGCTGGATGGGACTTTGAGCCCCTGATCCAGTGGGAGGTGTCCCTGCCCATGGCAGAGGAGTTGGAACTGGATGATCTTTAAGGTCCCTTCCAACCCGAACAATTCTGTGGTTCTATGAATGAAGTGAAGCATATTTGTGTATGATTTAACAATACATGTTATGAGGAGTTTTTTTAACTGTTCTTCCAGGCATTATGTAACATTATTATTCCAGAAAGGGTTAAAACATAGCATCTTGCATGCATGTCTAATATAAATTAAACTGACAGAAAAGTCTAGAGCGTAAAGCCGGAGAAACTGAATAATTTTATAGCTGTATTTATCCTCTAAGATTATAGAACAAAGAGCAATTTCTCTGGAAATGCTTTGGCTGCACTTGCTGCTCTGTGTTATTTTTCTTAACCATGAGCATTTCGGCCTAATTTGATCCTTCCATTTCCAACCTGATGTCATGTAGTTTTGTAGTTGAATATAATATCTGGAGTTCCTAGTGAACCTCGACTCAAATTGCTCACCTTGCACATCCTGAACATTAGGGACCTGGCTCTTGGAACAGCATTTATAATGATGGATTGGATCTTAAGTGTCATTTACAGTGAATGGGAAGAATTAAATGCCAAAGAGTGAGATTTGTAGGAGCTGGTGTTCTGAATGCCAATGTCTGCTGAGGAGAAGCCTGCTGTCTCATCTCCTTCCGTAACTGGTCTCCAGTGCTGGAAAAATACTTTTTACAAGGGCATGGAGTGAAAGGATGAGGGGGAATGGCTTTAAACTGGAGGGGGGAAGATTTGCATGAAATTTTGGGGTGGGGAGGTGGGGAGGTCCTGGCCCAGGATGCCCAGAGCGGTGGTGGCTGCTCCATCCCTGGAGGGGTTCAAGGCCAGGTTGGATGGGGCTTGGAGCCCCTGATCCAGTGGGAGGTGTCCCTGCCCATAGCACGGGTGGAACTGGATGGGCTTTGAGGTCCCTTCCAACCCAAACCATTCTATGATTTTATGAATCTATTAAAATGCCTTCTGTAACTAAAGGAGCACACACCTGGGTGTGGGTGGAGTGATTGCAGCATCATTGGAAGAAGAACTTGTTGCAGTTCCTGGAAATTAAATTAGAGATTTGAGTTTCAGGCACATTTTGCTGGCAAAATCTGAACCAGTTCTCCAGGAGAATACTTGTTATCCTTCTTTTGAAACTGCAACACAGTCCAGCCAAAGAGTTTGCAAGAGCTTAACACAGAGCCCATGCTTACCTTTTTTTAATTAAAGAGGCTGTAGAGCACACTGGGATCTGTTAGGCATTTTATTGCATATCTGGAAAATTGGGAGGCTTTGTGAATTTTCGTAGAATTGTAGAATCATTAAACATCTTTAGTTGGAAGGGACCTCAAAGCCCATCCAGTTCCACCCCTGCCATGGGCAGGGACACCTCCCACTGGACCAGGGGCTCCAAGCCCCATCCAACCTGGCCTTGAACCCCTCCAGCGATGGGGCAGCCACCACTGCTCTGGGGAACCAGGGACAGGGGAAATATTTCTTCCTAAGATCTCATCTCAATTTCCCCTCTTTCAGCTTAAGAACTTTGGTTAACACAAGAAGCGTGAACCTGTGTTCAGAGAGCCAGGTCAGCCAGAGCAGAAGAGCTTTGGGATGTATGCAGCTGTATCATTTTTAGGTACTAAAGCACATTTTCTGGTGACAACTTAGTCATCTACACCACTTCATTTGCTTAAGTGGATCCCGCAGAGTGTGTTTTGGCGTGCTATCTTTCTAGTTTAGCTGACCAAGTTCTGAGTAAGCACATTCTTTCGATGTTGAAGTGCTATTTTGCCTGCGGCGTTCTTCTGATCCCTGTTTTGGATGAGTGTGCAATGCATTTCAGGATGAATACAAATGCAGCAGATTTTAAAATGTGTCTCCGTGCGGTTTGTTTGCTTTGTGCTGACATCTGTACTGGTGAAACTGCCGCAAGTGCTTATGGAAAGTGAACATGAAACATTGAACAAACATGATCAGATGGAAGCATGTGGTGAGTGGGGGGGATTCCAAAGTGACAAGGCTTTCTAGGTACAGGGTACTTTCCATCTTTTGTAGAATCACAGAATCATAGAATGATTAGGGTCAGACAGGACTTCAAAGCCCATCCAGTTCCAACCCCCCGGCCTGGCCCTGAACACCTCCAGGGATGGGGCAGCCACAGCTTCTCTAGGCAACCTGTTCCAGGTCCTCACCACTCTTATAGTGAAGAAATTCCTCCTAATATCTAGTCTAAACCTCTCCAGTTTATACCCATTTCCCCTTGTCCTGTCACCACAAGCCCTTGTGAACAGTCCCTCCACAGGTTTCTTGTAGCCCTTCAGGTACTGGAAGTTCACTTTAAGGTCTCCTTGGAGCTTTCTCTTCTCCGGGATGAACAACCCCAACTCTCTCATTTTGTCCTTGTAAGGGAGGTGCTCCAGCCCTCTGATCATCCATGTAGCCTCCTCTGGACCCATTAGAACAGCTCCATCTCCTTTGTATGTTGAGGATTCCAGCACTGGACACAGGACTTCAGATGAGGTCTCACAAGAGAGGAATAGAGGGGCAGAATCCCCTCCCTCGCCCAGTGGGCCACATTTCTTTGGATGCCTCCCAGGACACAGTTGGCCTTCTGGTCTTCGAGTGCATGTTGCCGGTTCATGTTGAGCTTCTCATCCCCAGCACCCCAAGTCCTTCTCCTCAGGGCTGCTCTTAATTACATCATCTCCCACCCTGTATTAAAATTGTGGATTGCCCCGACCTAGGTGTAGGACCTTGCCCGTGGCCCTGTTGAACCTCATGAGGTTCTCACAGCCCCACTTCTCCAGCCTGTCCAGGTCCCTCTGGATGACATCCTGTCCTTCTGGTGCGACACCTGCACCCCTCAGCTTGGTGTCATCTGTAAACTTACTGAGGATGCCCTCAATCTCACTGTCTATATCATTGATGAAGATATTAAACAGCACCAGTCCCAGTGTGGACCCCTGAGGGACACCACTTGTATAAGGGCTCCATGAAGCCTTCTCTTCTCTAGGCTGAACAACCCCAACTCTCCCAGCCTGTCCTCAGCGTAGAGGTGCTCCAGGCCTCAAATCATCTCCATGGTCTCCTTTGGACTTGCTTCAACAGATCCATGTCCTCCCTGTGCTGAGGATTCCAGAACTGGATGTAGGACACCAGGTGGGGTCTCACTAGAGAGGAGCAGAGGGGCAGAATCCCTTCCCTCACTCTGCTGGTCCCCCTGCTCTGGATGCAGCCCAGGACACGTTTGGCTCTCTGGGTTGCAAGACCACATTACTTTCAATAGATCCTCCCCTATTTCTTGATTTTTACTTCTGTCCCTAATAAAAGTAATGAAGATGTAGTCACCTTCAGGGATTTCTTTAGCTTAATATAATTTTCTGGCTTGGAACAACCTCATGACTACCTTGCATGCTCTCTTGTTCCCAGTTTAACCTTTCTGATGATTTCTTGACCTTGCTTACTCAAAATCTATAAACCTTTCTGAACTGTTGTTTAATAAGATGGGAGAGGCTGTTTACATTCCTCTCACTTGTCCTTGATGACCTCTGTTGGGCAAATGAGAAATAGGCCTGTTGCGATACCACCCAGTTACTACAGAGCAGAGGTGTAAATTTTCTGATTCAATCTTTGAGTTTCATAAAGCCTCATGCAAGAATTTTAATTAAAAAGGGTTAGGTTGCTCTACCCTACTTGGCTAACTGTATCTGTCCAAGAGAAGTAGATGATAGATGTGCTTGTGTGGGGCTTGACTGTTGTGCAGCAGGACAGAAATCACAGACTCATAGAATGGCTTGAGTTGTAAGGGACAACGAAGGTCATCTAGTCCAACCTGCCTGCAATCCTTCCCTGGAGGGGTTTAAGGGACGGGTGGACGAGGCGCTGAGGGACATGGTTTAATGTTTGATAGGAATGGTTGGACTCGATGATCCGATGGGTCTCTTCCAACCTGGTTATTCTATGATTCTATGATATCTTCAACTGGATCTGGTTGCTCAGAGCCCCATCCAACCTGACCTTGAATGTTTCCAGGGACAGGGCATCTACCACCTCCAACAGATTCATGTCTTTCCGGTGCTGAGAGCTCCAGAACTGGACACATAACTCCAGGTGGGATCTCACCAGAGCAGAGTAGAGGGGCAGAATCCTCTCCCTTTCCCTGCTTGTCGCTTTCCTTGGGATGCAGCCCAGGATACGGTTGTCTGTCTTGGCTCCAAGCGCACATTGGTGGTTCATGCCCAGCTTTCAGCCCCCAGGTCCTTTTCCACAGAGCTGCTGTCAATCTCATCATCCCCCAGCCTGCAGAGGATATGGACACCACACGACCAATATGATCTAGTGAAGCCATTTTATTCAGATTTCACAATACATTTATACCCCTCTTCAGCAGGGGCGAGCCATGGTGTTACAAGCTGATTTGTCAGTTCTCCTTTAGCAGTAAACAATCATTGTTTACCTACAGTATTATGCTTTCCCATGAGAAACAGCTATGTGAGCACTCTGGTCTACAAGATAACAAGTCAAGGACTACTGAGGAAAGCTTCCCGTGAGAAGTGAGAGGAGTACAAGACAGAGCAACTTTCTAATAATACAGAGAGAAACCTTAAAGGCAATGTGTCCTCTACAGTAACTAATTCTTTTGCAAGGCTAACTTTATTCGGGTGCAAAAGCTGGGTTGTGCACGTCTAAATATCCGTGCCCATTTTGATCTAAAAACTCCTCAACAATTCCCCCTTTTTGCTTTTGCACAACCCAAGCATGATCTAAAAGTCTTTCTGCTGATCTTTGAAAGCATCAAAACAAACAGGGTAACACAAGAAGCAATGCAAAAGCTATAATAACTAACATAAGTGCACCCTTAATCAAATCCTTTAATCAGCCAGTGAAACCAAAACCATTCAACCAACTATCTAAGCCAAAATTGTCAGTTACTTGCAACTTGTTAGTAAGCTGCTGCAGTTCATTTAGTTGGCGATATATTGACTTTGAATGATCGGACAAATTCATACAACACATTCCTTCAAACTCTTCACATCCATGGCCTTGGGCAGGTATAAACAAAGCTAAAGCAGTAAAAGCTGATGTAGACCAAAACTGTATTTCATCTACGCAGGAAGCATCAACTTCTTTAAGCTCCCTTTTTGTTTTTTGACTAAAGTGTTCAGGTGAAACATATGATTGGCTTGACGTTGCATACACTGTAACACACAGGATAATTGTTAAAGCAATTAACACCATTAAAAATAACATTCCTCCTCATTCTTGTCGACTGCTTTCGTGGTTGGGGCTTAACAGTTGTCACACAGCAACGTGGGCTTGATCCACCTCGCAGGTGCCCAATCTGGTCCTGTATCTGTTAAAACACAAGCCTAACCTCGTCCCCATGTTAGTAGCTTATACAGACCTGTCCATTGCCCTTAGTAACTGTTTTTCAATTGCACTTTCACGTTGTCTTGTACTTGCTCTAATTTTGACGACATGGTTTGTACATGCTTCAACTTCGGCACAATTTGATCATCTCCTGCTAATTGCAAAAAATTCCTTACATATTGCACCTTTATCAATCTGTTTTGCAGTGTCTATCCTGATTCCCCCCCTTTTTTTTTTTTGTTAACAGTGTTTTTACTACTTGATGGACACGTTCAATAATGGTATGACTTGGTAAATGGATATCAATACTTCCTGGATAATCTGTTAGATCTACTTGTAAATTCAAAATATTTGCTATGCACCACTTAGTATATTCTTTTGTCATTGGGATATAAATGATTGCTGGGTCTTGGTCAAATAATTGAACACTTTTTTTTTTTTTCTTGGTGATTATCATTGTAATCATTTCAAATTTAGTGACTATGTTTTTTGGGGTTAGTGTGGCAAAATATCCACTCAATAATTCGTAATGAATCATTTGAATTTTCCTCTATCATTGCCTCAATTATCCCTAAAGGTTGCCTGCACTAGGACCCAGCAGTTGCTGATGAGTGACACTGGAATGCAGTGTTCTCACAAATTGGCACTCACACACATACAGCTGCATGTTTTGCTAGGTATTTTAAAACTTTTCCTTCTGAAGCCTTTCATTCCAAAGATCCCCAGGTAAATCTACCTGTTTGCCGGCTTAGTGGACATTCGAGATTGAAAGGTCCCAGAGATGTATTTCCAAGATTAATCAAAACCAATTTGTAAGTCTTACAAATGTTTGAAGTGCTTCAAACACACACACACGACCACTCATTTCAAAGCTAGCTGAATACATTCATACAATGTTGGTTATCACTATTGGATCCACAATTTTCCCATGCTACGGATATTTAAACTACACACAGTACCGGGCACATACAACACTTAAAATATGTACATGCATTATCTAATAAAGCTTAAATCGATTGTCTAACAAATATTTCACTTATGGTAGTCTTTTTTTTTTTCTTTTTTTTTTCCTTTTTTTTTCTTTTTTTTTTTCCTTTTTTTTTTTTTTTTGTAGTTTCTGTGTTGATAGAATCATGGACTGGTCAGTTGAACCACAGCCTCTTTCTCCCTGTATGCAATTTCCTTCATGGGGTACAATTGCTGAAAAACAAATCAGCTCAGTGATTCTAGTGCCCTTTGATATAAAGTCAGGAGGCACAGGCATCCAAGCTATTACTTGCATTGCTCTCGTAAAGTCGGCATCAGTCAATTCTGGTAAAACAAGCAATCTTTGTAACAGGTGATCATGCAATTAACAGTGCACTAAGTCCATTTTTGCATTCTCTAAGGCTAATTGTTTAAGCAACACTTTTTTTTTTGTTTTTTTGGTTTTTTTGGTTTTTTTGGTTTTTTTGTTTTGTTAATGTTCACTTCAACATAAGAGGCTGAGTTTGTAGGGACTAAGCCAAATGTATTTCAGGGATTCTAATGGACTCAAATCCTTGCGAGCCATGCTCTACAGAGTCAGCTTGGAACACAGCTGCTTTGAACAAAATTAAATACACTATCCAGCTATCCTTTGGTATTAATACTAGTGGAAATGGTGTTCATAACACTAGTGGAGACAGCATCCATACCCTTGCTTAAATCATTCCAGTACAGCCTGCATCAATGACCCCAGGTAAAACAAAGATTCCCAACCAAATTATTGATAATCATTCTAATTGCAAGTTAGTAAAGCCACCCCCAAATGGTCCTTTTATGTTTCATGGTATTGTGTGAAGTGCAGACGATTGCAGCACAACTGTGATGGTGGTGATCACATCTATCTCGGTGCTGCCTCTGGTTCTTGCTCTGAGGTGAGAGCTGCTGCTTGCTGCAGAGGCGTCTGTATTGGTACGTGCCTCTGAACCATGCTTTGCTCCTGGTTTTCTGCCAATACTGTCCCGTTCTTATCCCATTTTGATTTACACCAACTGGTAAAATGTTTGCCCTTTCCACACCAAGGGCAGATTTTAGGCCCTCTCTCCTGGCATTGCGTGTGGCAGTCTCTTTTAAAATGTCTTTCCTTGCCGCGTCTCTAACAAAACGTATTTCTGTCCCAGATTACAGTCAGGGCAGCAGCTACCAGCTGTGCTTGATAGGTAAATGATCCCAGCTGCTGTTGTAGGAGTTTTCAGACCACACCATATCTTTCTGCATTCATCATTAGGACTTTTTGTCACTGATTGCAAAATTAAGGCTTCTGTAACTGCTCAGTTGTCTACCTGCTTGTCGAGCACATCCTTCGATCTGTCTATAAACACCATATATGGGTCATGCCTGTTTCAACTTTCAAAATCCGGTATCTTTATAAGTGTTTGATAAAACAAAAGGCTGTTGTAAAATTGCATTATTTAAACTGTCTTGATTCTTGAACTGCTACCAATGTTGTTTAATCGAGCCATTTCTTATTGTATCTGTTAACAGTCCCTTCTGCAATGCTGAAACTGCTTGGGTTTCGTGTCGGCGGCAGCGGCAGGCAGCCCCCCCTCAGCCCATGTCAGCGCCCCCCCCGCAGCAGTAGCGGAGCAGTTAGTACTTTCTCTACAGGTTTTTGAGTCTCCGGCCTCCCGCAAACAATTCCCAGGAAAAGTTTGTAGCTGTTTAGGGTCACTGCACCTCCGCTGATGAAAATAAATCAAAGTTCTCTCAGAGGCTGCTGGCCCTGGATCAAAGGGATTATCGGCAGGTGCTGATGGTTGACTACGTAGCACAGTTTTGACTAAGTTCTGTGCGGTCCTGCATGTGGACGCAGACATTCCATGTACTGGATTAGCCTGTCTTACTCCGAAAAAGGTAGCCAGTTTTCCTTGTCTTTTCTGTGGGGGATTATCTGTGTGCAGTGCTGAGATGGCTGCTGCAAGAATCAATTTTGTTAGGGTACATATGTCTGCCGGAATGAGGGTATGCGATTGAAAGATGTACTGTATTAGCGATGTCATGACTTGTGATTTAAGGCCGTACTGGATCACGGCAGCTTTGAGTTTCTCCAACAGTTTCCAGTTGATTGGTTCCCAGTATCGACCTCCTGCACCATGCATTACTGGAAATGCTTCTGGTGCAGTTATGAAATCTCCTTCTAAAATTGCATTCATGATGCCTTTCCATTTTCGGCTATGGGCTTCTTCTGTCTCAGGGTCTGGCTTGACAAATGAGGGTTGTGCCGATAATCGTTTTGTGGCAATTGTGAGAGTTGGACCATATCCATCCATAAAGGTATAATTTTTATATGCAGGGGGTTCCGGAGCTGATAGCAGCTCTGGCTTCTGTTGAATAGCCAATTGTTGCAACGCTTTCACTAACTCTTTTAACTCCCCTTCAAGCGAGGGCATTGCAGCTGCTCCAGCAGCATCATCTCCTGTTGTTGCCACATCTGGGTTATCGGGAGTTAATTCTTCGGGAGACGCAGAAGGATGACAGGCAGCCCCTCCTTGCTCTGCATCTTCCCTCACTAACACAGTCTCTTGGGGTTTATCAGACGGTTTTTCGTCTGTCTCCGTCTGGGGATATAACGCTTTTGGCATCTCTTTTACTAAAATTTTGTTAGATGCAGCCGCAGGGGCGGTGAGCACTCTGCCGACAGCACCAGATACATTAAATGGGCTAGATTCCAGTGGGGCCCGTTGTGGGATGTTTAGCATGTGGGAGAAGAGTGAGGTTGCTGGGAAAGCTTGCGGAGCTGTGCCAAGCGATACGGGAACCCCGGACGCTCCGAGTACCGCTGTAGCTGCTGCAGCTGCTGATCTCTCTCCTTTCATTGTCCGCAGCACCTCCACTATTTCCCTCCACATCGGTCTGAATTTGGCTGCTTCTTTTGCCTCCTTGCCTCCTTTGGCCACTGCATCCCATAATACATGACCTATTGCTTCCCAGGTAGGAATTTTGAACGCGACTTGTGCTCCTGGGATTAATTTATGGTGCCAGACCCAGTTCAAAAATGCTTTAATAACGGAGGCATCATATTTTTTCCCTCTCTTAAAGAGGATATGTTGGAGGAGTTTTAGGACACCTTCTTTCTCGTAATTGTCCAACCCCATCTCCTCCCCGACCGCTCACCTTTTTATAGCGAGATCCAATTTCACACCAGCAGAGCGCTCCGCTGTAAAGTAATCTAAAACTATGCTGTCTCTGGCCTTCTCGCCGGGGCAGCGAGGATGGTTTCAGCCGGCCTCTCAGCATCCCGTCCGTTCAGCCGCTCCAGTCTCCAATTCGATATGAATTAATCTGTCGTAGTATCACGTCGGGCTCACCAATTGCAGAGGATATGGACACCACACGACCAATATGATCTAGTGAAGCCATTTTATTCAGATTTCACAATACATTTATACCCCTCTTCAGCAGGGGCGAGCCATGGTGTTACAAGCTGATTTGTCAGTTCTCCTTTAGCAGTAAACAATCATTGTTTACCTACAGTATTATGCTTTCCCATGAGAAACGGCTCTGTGAGCACTCTAGTCTACAAGATAACAAGTCAAGGACTACTGAGGAAAGCTTCCTGTGAGAGGAGTACAAGACAGAGCAACTTTCTAATAATACAGAGAGAAACCTTAAAGGCAATGTGTCCTCTACAGTAACTAATTCTTTTGCAAGGCTAACTTTATTCTGGTGCAAAAGCTGGGTTGTGCACGTCTAAATATCTGTGCCCATTTTGATCTAAAAACTCCTCAACACCAGCCTGTATCAAGACTGACGTTTGCAGTGACCCAGGTGCAGGACCTTGCTCTTCGCCTTGTTGAACCTCATGATGTTCTCACAAGCTCAATTCTCCAGCTTGTCAAGGTCCTTCTGGATGGCATCACGTCCCTCAGGGATGTCAACCTCACCACTCAGTGAGGAATAGATGATGTGTACGGTGGTTTGAGACTTGATTGATGTACAGCCACTCAGAAAGTGTTGAATCAAAGAATCATAGAGTGGTTTGGGTTGGAGAGGACCTTAAAGATCATCCAGTTCCAACTCCACTGCCATGGGCAGGGACACCTCTGACATGTAGATTCCCAAATTTCTCCGTATGCCATGATTTATTTAGGATGATGGTGGCTTTACAAGCTAAAATGTATCATTCTTAAACTTTCTTATTCCATATTTACCAGTGGGTGATACAATCCAGCAGTGACAGGGGATTGAAGGGCTGATATATAGGCCTCTTCCATCTCTAATCTCAGCTTCTATGCAAAACTTTAGAATGTAAATTGCAAGCATTATAGTCCTAAATGCAAAAATACTCTTGAAAAGCTTTCACTCTGAAAAGATTATAATTATTAGCATTTATTATGCTGTTGTTTTGATGCAAAAAAGGAAAATCCTGCCCAGATTTTGCTCCAATTGAACTTTTGTGCCCTGCATAATAGCCCTGCTTTCATTTGAATAAGATTCAGAAGAAAGTGGCCGGATAGTGTTTAACATCCTATAGAGAGCAAAATCTTAATTTAAGCTGATAAATGCGTGTGCGTTAATACACAGACAAAAATGAGGATGTTTACAAGTACATGGTATCACAAAGGGCAGACAAAAAAAGTCTGGGGAAGAAGAAAAAAGCAATTTAATGGAAAGCAAGTTGTTAAGTTTCTTAATTTTCTCTCCAGTAATAAAATCTGGTAAAAGGAGGTGAGTGATGGCATTCATTTTATTACAGTGGTTCCCACTAGTGTAGCTGGAACTGAGAGTCTGTCAGCTTTTCCATTATAAACTCTATTTTCATGGGTTTATAATTCATTCCTAAAAGCTCACCTGGGCCAGTGTCTGGTATCCAAGATCTTAAGTCAGAAATTAATAGTTCACAGTTTTGGAAAAGGGCGTGTTTGGCTACATCGGTATTAACTAGGAATTTTCCGGTGGGCATCGCCTCTCTTAGAATCGAAGAATGGGTTGGGTTGGAAGGGAACTTAAAGATCGTGGAATGGTTTGAGGTGGAAGGAACTTAAATTTCATCCAGTTCCAACCTCCACACTTTCCACTGGATTAGGTTGAACATAGTCCCATCCAGCCTGGACTTGGACACCTCCAGGGATGGGGCATCCATGAAAACTTGTGCCAGAGCTTCATCACTCTCACAGGAAAATATTTCTTCCTCAGATCTCCTCTAAATTTCCCCTCTTTCATCTTAAAGTCATTCACTTTATGCTATTACTTGTTACATGGGAGAAGAGGATCTTTTTTTTAATTTGTGTGGAGCAGCCAGCGCCGACATTTCTGATTCATGGCCAAACTGAGTCACTACAGCAGCACAAAAATATGCCAAATATCCTGGGATGCATCTGAAGGGGAGTGGCCAGCAGGGTGAGGGAGGGCGCTTGGAGCCCCTGATCCAGTGGGAGGTGTCCCTGGGGGTCTTAGAACTGTTTGGGCTTTAAGGTCCCATCCAACGCAAACCATTCTATGAATCTACGATCTTTAACGTCTTCCTTCAGTGATGGCTTTGAGAGGAAAACGGCTTCTCAGTACATTTAATGTGTTGGGTTCTAGGGGAAATTTGCAATATTCATTATGTGCTGTGAGTAATTTGGCAGCGCTGAGATAAATGAATCCAAAGCGAACGGGTGTAGTAGGCAATGAGATGTAAAATTAATTTTATCAAGTGTTTCTCAGAGAGCGTGAGGGGTTTTGGCCAGGTCCTATCTGCTGGCGTAACGCAAACATGGGCCATTTGGAGGCGGGGAGGATGAGAGAGTTTCTCCGCTCTTCCCATGGTGTTTTACGACCGAGCCAGCGATTTTTAGTGGAGCGTGTTATACAAATGTTTATCAACTTTGGAGCTCACAGAAGAACTTCCAAGCAGGCAGAAAGGGATATTTCTGTGTGAAGCCCAAATAAGACAATATGAAGCAATAGGAGGTGATATGCTCAGGTTTTTTTGTTTGTTTCCTCATTTAAGATGGAAGAGTGGAGGTTGAGATGAGATCTTAGGAAGAAATATTTTCCTGGGAGGGTGGGAAGGCCCTGGCCCAGGTTAACAATGAGAGAAAATGGCATCAAGTTGCACCAGGGGAGGTTCAGATTAAACATCAAGAACAATTTCTTCAGCAAAAGTATTCTCAGGCGCTGGCAGAAGCTGCCCAGGGAGGTGGTGGAGTCCCCATCCCTGGAGGGGTTGAAAAGATGGATAAATAAGGTGCTCAGGAATTTGTTTTAGCAGTGGATAGGAATGCTTGGACTTGATGATCTCAAAGGTTTTTTCCAACCAAACGATTCTATGATTCTGTGATCCAGTGGGAGGTGTCCTTGCCCATGGCAGGGGAGCTGGATGGGCTTTAAGGTCCCTTCATACATAAACCGTTCCATGATCCTATGATTCTATGGAAAACTCACCAGGAAAACACCCAATCAACAACAAAAACCGTAAAAAACGCACAGCACCATAAAGATTTTGGGGGATAGGTACAAATTTATATGTAAATATAGCTATGATAGAAAAAGTAGCAAAGAATAAAAAGAATTGGGGAAAGTGGGAATACACTACCCTTATTCATTTATGTTATCTGGAATCCTCAGTTTAAGAAGGACATGGAACTGTTGGAAAGGGTCCACATGAGGCCACAAAGATGATACGAGGGCTGGAGCAGCTCTGGTATAAGGCCAGGCTGAGAGAGTTGGGGTTGTTCAACCTGGAGAAGACTCTGGGGAGACCTTAGAGCAGTTTCCAGTGCTGAAAGGGGCTCCAAGAAAGTTGGGGTGGGACTTTGTACGAGAACATGGAGTGATCGGACAAGGTGGAATGGCTTGAAATTGGAAGAGGGAGGATTTAGATTAGGCACTAGGAAGAAATTCTTCACGCTGAGGGTGGGAAGACCCTGGCCCAGGTTGCCCAGAGCAGTGGTGGCTGCCCCATCCCTGGAGGGGTTCAAGGCCAGGTTGGATGGGGCTTGGAGCCCCTGATCCAGTGGGAGGTGTCCCTGCCCATGGCAGGGGTTGGGACTGGATGGGCTTTGAGGTCCCTTCCAACACAAATCTTCTATGATTCTATGATTCTATGTCCCTAAGATGTCATAGGAGATGGGGATGTGCACATTGTGATCTTCAGCTACTGGGATGCTGGGAGCCCTTTCCTCACTGGAGCTTCTCTAAAAGCAGAGATTTTTCTGGTTTGCCCCACCCTGATAGAATCATAGGATCACAGAATGTCCTGAGTTGGAAGGGACCCACAAGGATAGAATCATAGAACCATAAAATAGTTTGGGTTGCAAGGGTCCTTAATGATCATCTAGTTCCAACCCCCCTGCCATGGGCAGGGACACCTCCCACTGGATCAGGGGCTCCAAGCCCCATCCAACCTGGCCTTGAACCCCTCCAGGGATGGGGCAGCCACCACTGCTCTGGGCAACCTCGGCTAGGGCCTCCCCACCCTCACAGGAGAACATTTCTTCTCAAGATCTCATCTCAATCTCCCCTCTTTCAGCCTCACACCGTTCCCTTCATCCCATCCCTGCGTTCCCAGATCAAAATCCCCTCCCCAGCTTTCCCGCAGGTCCCCTGATGGGACCACAAGACAAACATCTCAGAGGAGATAAAACCGATGAAAAGCTGGACTCTCAGATTTCTGATTTAGAAGAATTTAATCAGCACGGAGGGAATTAAATTAGCAGTATTCATTCAGCAATATTGCCAGCCAGGGAATTCCCACGGTACGGTACCAGGCAGCCACTCCTCGAACTCGCTGTCAGCCTAATGAGAAGGATTCAAGGGGAAGGATTTCAATATTACAATAAAATTAATATTAATAAGATATTTTATTCCTCCGCATGTTTTATATATGACATTGGGGCACTTAAGGTTTGTAGAGATGGAAGCTGAAGCTATTTCCCACAAAGGGCACTTCGTGTGAAGGGAAGGAGAGCAAGATGGTCTGAGAAGCCAAGGAGGGACACCTGCCAAGCGTTTCAAGAGCAGCCGAGGGCAGAAGATGACACAGCAATAAATTGTACGCTTATTTCCAGCTTCCTAGACTGGGGCCTTGACCAGCCTGATCCACTGGGAGGTGTCCCTGCCCACGGCAGGGGGTTGGAACAGGGTGGGCTTTAAGGACCCTTCCAACCCAAACCATTCTATGATTCTATGATTCTATGATTCTACGATTCTATGATTCTACGATTCTATTCTCAACAGGGAAGAAGTTCAACTGCTCTTCCCTTAGCAAGTTTGCGGACGACACTAAGCTGGGTGGAAGTGTCGATCTGCTGGAGGGTAGGGAGGCTCTGCAAAGGGATCTGAACAGGCTGGACCGCTGGGCAGAGTCCAATGGCATGAGGTTCAACAAGGCCAAATGCCGGGTCCTGCGCTTGGGGCACAACAACCCTGAGCAGTGCTACAGACTAGGAGAAGTCTGGCTGGAAAGCTGCCTGGAGGAGAGGGACCTGGGGGTGTTGGTTGACAGCCGACTGAACATGAGCCAGCAGTGTGCCCAGGTGGCCAAGAAGGCCAATGGCATCTTGGCTTGTATCAGAAACGGTGTGACCAGCAGGTCCAGGGAGGTTATTCTCCCTCTAGACTCGGCACTGGTGAGATCGCTGCTCAAATACTGTGTTCATTTCTGGGCCCCTCACCACAAGAAGGATGTTGAGGCTCTGGAGCGAGTCCAGAGAAGAGCAACAAAGCTGGTGAGGGGGCTGGAGAACAGGCCTTATGAGGAGCGGCTGAGAGAGCTGTGGTTGTTTAGCCTGGAGAAGAAGAGGCTGAGGGGAGACCTCATTGCTCTCTACAACTACCTGAAAGGAGGTTGTGGAGAGGAGGGTGCTGGCCTCTTCTCCCAAGTGACAGGGGACAGGACAAGAGGGAATGGCCTCAAGCTCCGCCAGGGGAGGTTTAGGCTGGATATTAGGAAAAAGTTTTTCACCGAAAGGGTCATTGGGCAGTGGCAGAGGCTGCCCAGGGAGGTGGTTGAGTCCCCTTCCCTGGAGGTGTTTAAGGCACGGGTCGACGAGGTGCTAAGGGGCATGGTTTAGTGTTTGATAGGAATGGTTGGACTCGATGATCCGGTGGGTCTCTTCCAACCTGGTTATTCTATGATTCTATGATTCTATGAAAACTTATATCTAATACTGGAAATACATCATTCTGCTACGAGTGAAATATATTCTGAGTAGTACTGGGACTAGGCATAAAGTATCGAAGAATCACAGAATGTCCTGGGTTGGAAGGGACCCACAAGGATCATCGAGTCCAGCCCCTGTCCCTGCACAGGACACCCCAACGTTCACTCTGTGGGGCTGAGGGTGTTGGCCAAATGCTTCTGGAATATTATCAGGCTTGGTGCTGTGACTGCTTCCCTGGGAGCTGTTCCAGGGCTCCACCACCCTCTGGGGGAAGAACCTTCTCCTAATGTCCATCCTAACCCTCCCTGGCTCATCTTCCCAAGACAAAATTCAAACTCATAGCAAGAAGATGCTAATTTGCTCCACAATCCCAATTTCCAGTTGTCCTCTTTCCTTCAGCCACTGGCGTGGTATACATGGAGAACTTAAAGCCTGGTAGTTTGATTTAAGAAGTCCGACTTCCACAAGGATGGCCCCGTCTTCAGGAGATACGAATCAACGTGTACTTGGCATTAAACCTACGTATTGAGATCCAAGTAATTATTTATGAAGTACAATGGCAGGCAGGTCGAAATAGCTCCAGACTGACAGAAGCAGAGCCAGTTACAGAGTTATATACGTAATTATTTCACTTAATTCATAAATGCGTCTTTAAAATTGAGTACATTTCTGTCTTTAATTTGTATTCTTACATCACTGAGAGATATTTCAATTTCATAGATGAGGAACGGAGTCCCTAAGGTGCAGGTAAAAGTACTAAAATTCAATTATCACACTGGAAAATGCATCTTGGCAGCCTCGCTGTGATGTCCTCTGGTCCGTAGGAAGCCCTCAGAGCTCCAGGGTGAGAAACGAAGCTCTGCCAGAGGAGGTTCAGGCTGAACATTAGGAAAAAAAATTCACAGAAAGGGTCATTGGTCACTGGCAGAGGCTGCCCAGGGAGGGGGTTGAGTCACCTTCCCTGGAGGGATTTAAAAGCCGGGTAGATGAAGTGCTTAGGGATCTGATTTAGTAGTGGACAGGGACGGTTGTACTTCATCTCAAAGGTCCTTTCCAACCTAGTGATTCTATGATTCTACAACTCCTCATACAATGCCGGGAGAGCCACCCCGCTTCCTCTTAAATCACCTGGAGCGGAAGGTCGGAAGCCACCTGCTCCTCCACCAGCCCTACCCTCACATGGACACATTCACACAAGTGCTGTTGGATTCGTTGTGGATGAGATCAAAATCGTAACTCATGAACAGACAATTCAGAACATCCCCTACAGGAAGAAAACTTTCCCTTTTCTAGCACAAGGGCACAGCGAGGTCTCCTTCCGCACAGCAATTTTCCCTCTCGGCATGTACAGTCAATATTATATATTATACATATATAATATAATATTATACAAATATTATAACACCAATTCTTGGCAGCAATCTAATTCCACCACGAAAGGGGAGCTGATGGAAGATGAAGCCAAGATCTGCCTTTTGATGCCTCTATCACAGGAAATAAATGAACTTTTTATTCTGAAAAAGACTTCCCCCTAACCTATGTTACTGATGTCAACTCAGATTATCAAAACTGCAAAAATCTTCAAACCTAATTTACTTGTCGCCTTTTATGTGGCTTCGCTCAGTGTAACGCAGGGAAACAATCTATTTTTTTCCATCCACATATTTATGCTGTAGGGGGATTTTCAGAAAAGATTCGATGCCTTCATGGTCAGTTCTACTTAGCTGTCGTGGATCTTCCTTTCTCATTCAAAACATCAGCATGAATTTGTTGTGTCTGAATGTCTCACACATGCTGGATACACTCACAACAAAAAATTCAGTTGCAATGGAATTAGGGAATTGTAGAATAGTTTCGGTTGGAAGGGACCTTAAAGCTCATCCAGTTCCACCCCTGCTTCTGCTTGGCTCTAGTGAGACCTCACTGGGAGCTCTGCAGTCAGTGCTGGAGTCCCCCCAAAAAAGGAAAGACATGGATCTGCTGGAGCAAGCCCAGAGAAGGCCATGAAAGTGACACCTCCCCTACGAGGATGGGCTGAAAGAGCTGGGCTTGTTGGGCCTGGCAAACAGAAGGCTCCGGGGAGACTTTAGAACAGCTTCCAGCCTTTTATGAGAATAAAATTCATCATTCTTAAAGATCACAGCTTGAAATTATGACCTTTTGCTCGTAGATACGGTTTAGCAGTGGACAGGTACGGTTGGAATCAATGATCTCAAAGGTCTTTTCCAAACAAACAATTCTACGATTCTATGATTCTAATAGCTCCCCACCCTCTGTGGCTGTTCAGTCAGTGGACTGGATCCAGTTCCTCCCTCCCAATTTTTACAAGATACAGAAACAACTTTCAACTTCAGACTATTTGTTCATTCCTCAAGAAGAAGGGGGAAAACCATTAAATGGTTTGGGTTGGAAGGGACCTCAAAGCCCATCCAGGTCCAATTCCCACCATGGGCAGGGACACCTCCCACTGGATCAGGGGCTCCAACGTCATCCAACGTGGCCTTGAACCCCTCCAGGGATGGGGCATCCACGACCTCTCTGGGCAACCTGGGTGGTGCTGGCAACGTTTATTCCATTATATTTGAAGCCCTGAACTTGGAGCAGTGACTTTGCTCTCATAAAGCACCGCAGAACAAGTAGAAAAATGTCCTGAGTGGCCCAGCAATCTCCTGATGTAACAGTCTACAAATGGAACATGATATTTTTGTGACTTGCCTCATTTAAGGCACTTCAGGACCACCTTGAAAAGACCTTCAGGATAATTGCATGTAACTCCAGTCACACCTTCCAATAAACTAACAGAGTCTTCAAGCAGGAACGAGGCATCCTCAGCTCCAGAGAGGGGAAGAACAAGAAACGCAGTCGCCCCTGCCACCAACTAGCAGGAATTATCACAGAATCATAGATCAGGGGCTCCAAGCCCCATCCAACCTGGCCTTGAACCCCTCCAGGGATGGGGCAGCCACCACTGCTCTGGGCAACCTGGGTCAGGGCCTCCCCACCCTCACAGAAAAACATTTCTCTCTAAGATCCCAAGTCAATCTCCCCTCTTTCAGCTTCAGAGCATTCCCTCTCATCCTATCCTTGCACTCCTTGATCCAGAGCCCCTCCCCAGCTTTCCTGGAGCCCCTTTCAGCACTGGAAGCCGCTCTAAGGTGTCACCGGTCGCTTCTCTTCTCCAGGCCAATCAACACAATCTCTCTCAGACTGTTCTCATAGGGGAGGTTCTCCAGCCCTCACATCATCTCCGTGGCCTCCTCTGGAGTCGCTCCAACAGTTCCATGTCCTTCCAGTGCTGAGAACTCAAGAACTGGATTCAGGGCACTGTACAAGGCCTGGCTGAGAGAATTTGTGTTGTTCAGCCTGGAGAAGAGAAGGCTCCAGGGAGACCTTAGAGCATCTTCTAGTGCTGAAAGGGGCTCCAGGAAAGCTGGGGAGGGGCTCTGGATCAGGGAGAGCAGGGATAGGATGAGGGGAATGGTTCAAAGCTGAAAGAGGGAAGATTGAGATGAGATCTTAGAGAGAAATGTTATCCTGTGAGCATGGGGAGGCCCTGGCCCAGGTTGCCCAGAGCAGTGGTGGCTGCCCCATCCCTGGAGGGGTTCAAGGCCAGGTTGGATGGGGCTTGGAGCCCCTGATCCAGTGGGAGGTGTCCCTGCCCATGGCAGGGGTGGAAACTGGATGATCTTTGAGATCCCTTCCAACCCAAACTATTCTATGATTCCATGATTCTATGATCTTCAAAGACAAACTGCCCCAGCACATGATCTGTAGAAGACATCACCACTGTGCCGCTGCACGTGTGAAAATCCAGTTATAATTGTTTTATCATTATAGGTAACAATATTTTTCTAAAAGAATCAATTCCTTGTAAACCCATAGCATTTATTTATGGGGGATATATTTAAATGTGCTTTTCCATACATTAAGATTCACCCTCCGCTCTCTTTCCCCAATCATTAAAACAAGCAAAATTACAACTACCCCTAAGAAATCAGTGGCTTCCTCAGGAAAGCAGCTAAGACCAGCCAGTAATTTGGCGCTGACAGATTTACTAATATATCTGGAGGCCAGTGAAGCATTTGAATCATGGGATGGATCTTTTTTTATGAGGTGAATTTGTTAAAAGTGTTGTCAAAGCCCGATCCTGAAATACTTTATTGCACTATAAATGAATTAACTGAGCATTTCGCACTTGCTATGGCCATTAAACTGGAAGAAATGCAGGGAGAGGCAAATACCAACTTGAGGAATGGTTGGACTCGATGATCCTGTGGGTCTTTTCCAACCCAGTGATTCTGTGATTCTGTAAAGTGGAGGCAAATCTAGGTTTGGGGTTTGGTGGATATTTTTTGTATTTTAATTTTTTTAAGAATGTGTCTGTTTTCAATTCCAATAAAGATGAAGTATTATAATTTTTTTTTAATTAGAAAATCAGTGCAGGATGTAGGGAAGAGACCTACAAACATGGAAAGTCTTGGATTTATATTTGAATTATCTCTCATTCCAAATTCGTGTTTTGGGGAGAATAAAACAAGATACACATTTTTTAAAAAGTGAACTATGAATTTATATCATAAATCAGATCCTTGAGGTTGTCTCTTTGGCTTTGCTTAACTTTACTGTAGTTAAACTTCAATGTCTGAGAAATTGTAGGAGCATCTGGCTGTTGCAGTAACATAAACAGGTTTGTCAAAGTTTGCATGAAGGCACACTGAATTTAGTAATTTATATCTATACAGTGCATTATTATAACTTCCCAGTTTGCATGTTATCTCTTGCAATAGTAGGAAAGAATAACCCTGCTGTGCCTTGCGGTGTTTGAGATTGTCATATATATGTGGGTAAAGATGATTTGTTCTCTGGAATTTTAGATATGATGTTGTAAAGATATCTTGCTACATGATTTTTAACCTCATCCTGTAATGCTTGAACTTATACAAATGCCATTTATTAAATTACATTTTAAAATTAACATTTCAGTTGTTAGCACAAACAGAACACTTGCTTGAAATATTCAGAGAAACCACACAAGACATTCCTCTTATTCATCTGAGCTTTTAGTTACAGTTCTTGCAGAAATCAACTAACAAGGACAGACCATTGTATCCTTGAATCCTTCTGAAGTATCTGAACACTTTTAATATTCCTAATAGGAATACTTTTTTGTAACTGATAATCTGAGGATATAAATAAGACAAGGTTTATGGAAAGAGGTAATATATTTTATCAGACCAATTGATATAATTGAGAAAGTGGTGTGAGTAAACAGGCTTGTGGACATTGAGTCTTCTCCAACCTGATCCAATAAAATATTTATTACCCTTCCTTACAAGCCCTATCTTGGATTTTCTTAGTAAGCTCTGTAGTTCTTGCCAGGCATTATAGTGTGGGTTGTGACATATTTGTGTGTAAATTGTATTTAATTTTATTGTGAATTGTCTGCAAAGCATTTAAAAATCGAGTATTCTGCAAGCACAAGTTAATAATGAGTGGCCCTGACCTTGCAAGTGTGTTCATTTGGCTGGAGCATAGCTGAGTTTGAGGATATGAGTGCAGAGGTTTAACTGTAGAATAGGGGCCTTGCATAAGCATACTACCCTAATATCTCAAAAAAAAAAATGCTGTAATAACAGGACACTAATTTTCTAGTTCATCATTTTGTATAGAAAAGTTGGCTAAAGTGGTGGTGTGCTCACAACTTCAAGTTATTTTTTTTTTATTTGCCACACTTCTGTTGTTTCTTTTTTAACAAAAAGTGTGTGAATCAGCTGGAGGCAAAAAGTATGCATTCCTATTTCCACTCAACAACTGCATAATTACTAAGGATTTACTGAAAAGACATATGTATGCATACAAAGATTTCCTTCCTTATTTTTCTGTAAGCAGACCATACCCAAAGGATCCATTTGTCAGAAAACTAACACTCTTTTACACCAGAACTGTAGGTGTAAAGAAAATAAATAACTTTTGATAGGATTGTTCAAGTAAAAGGGCAAACCCACTAAAAAGTAGCTCTGTCTTTTGCTCAGGAGTAAGAATTTATTTTCTGTTAAAATCTAGGTCTTATTTAGTTGAGAGAATGGCTGCATTTCGTCTTGAATGTATTGGGGTTTAAAAAATCTACAGTTACATGTTTAAATGCTTGGCCCTACTGAAATAAATTTACTATTCAGTTGAATAGGATCAGATATTTACTTTAAGTGTCACTGAAATTGATGAACTGCCTTGAGAGGTCAACCTGATGAACTACTGGATGAGTGGGATGTATAATGCCCTTTTAACTTCTTCTGCACAGGAATTGTTTTTGAAGGGATTGTATGATAAGTACATGTTTGTGGGTTAATCCCAGTGGACAGCTAAGCACCACACATCTCCCTAAGCACCACGCATCTCCCCTGTCCCCCTAGGGGAAGAAAGGAAGAATAAAAGCAAGAAAACTTGGGGGTCCAGGGTGTGTGTGTGTGTATTGTTTAATAAGTGAAGGATAAATGGAAGAACAGAAGAAAAGTCATGCAAAGGCAATCACTCACCTCCCACACGTAGATTAATGCCCAATCAGTTCCTGAGCAAAAGATGGCAAGCCCTCCTAAATCTCCCTCTTTTCCCTTTTATTGCTTAGCATGACATTATATGGTATGGAATATCTCTTTGATTATTTTGGGTCATCTGTCCAGTTGTGCTCCCTCCCAACCTATTGCGCACCTCCCAATCTATTCATTGGGGGGGATAGAGTGAGGAACAGAGGAGACCTTGATGCTGTGCAAATGCATCTAAGCAAAAGCTAGGAAAGTAGTGTGTTATCAGTATTGTTTTGATTATAAATCTAAAATGCAGCATCATAGGAGCTGATATGAATAAAATTAATTCTATACTAGCCAAGCCTAGTACAGTAGATAAAACAAGTCTTTTCATAGGCTTTCCTCTCTGTAATTCTCTCCTAAAAGAATAGAAAGAAAAAAGCCCACCCCACATGTATGCATTTACAGCATTCTAATAGTTTAAAATATTTGACTAGCATCTATTCTTGCTGACAATTATTAAAATAATTTTGTTTTCAAATATACAAAATTAAGTAACTCAATGTGTTTAAAATCTCATTTTATGTGTGTAAGGAATTACTAGTGCAATGACAGAGGCTGTATGACGTAAATGTATATGTATAAAACAGATAAGATTATGAAATGAGCATGCTTATTTCTAAGGTTAAGATTAATATTTGTTCACAATATGGAGATCCTGATATGGATATATTATCAAATGATTGAATTTGTGGTTCTAGAATTGACTTTTTTAAAAAATATGCTTACATTTGCCCTGAAATGGGTCTGCATAAATTAATCTGCATAAATTGATCGTGCATTAAATGATACATGCTGATAGTCAGGGATTCCACTGAGGTTTTTAGGGACTTCTTTTTCCTGCTTTGGTTCTGAAACAGTAAACATTATTGAGAGCCTGTCCTCTCTAATGTAATTTTTGTCCTTTATAAGAGTTCAGTTCCTGTAGCCACATGTCTGACTGTTTTTCTTCATAGCTATGCTGTTATCATCTGGAATTTTTTTTTCTATTACTTTAGAAAAAAATGTCTTTTTTTTCCAAAACAATCAAAATTATTACAGAATCACAGAATCACTAGGTTGGAAAAGACCTCCAGGATCATTGAGTCCAACCATTCCTATCCTATGAATAGTTTGGGTTGCAAAGGACCTTAAAGATCATCTAGTTTCAACTCCCCTGCCATGGGCAGGGATACCTCCCACTAGATCAGGCTGCCCAAGGCCCCATCCAACGTGGTTATGTCCACTGCTGTGGTTACGTCATCCTAGAAAGCCGCTAAGTTGGTCATACAGGACTTGCCCCTGGTGAAGCCTTGCTGGCTGCCATTAATCACCTCCCTCTACTCCATGTGCTTTAGCAGAGCTTCTAGGAGGATCTGTTCCATGATCTTCCCAGGCACAGAGGTGAGGCTGACAGGTTGGTAGTTCCCAGGGTCGTCTTTTCTACCCTTTTTAAAAATGGGCACAATGTTACCATTCTTCCAGTCACCAGGGACTTCTCCTGACTGCCATGACTTTTCAAACGTAATGGAGAGTGGCTTGTGTTGTGGTTGGGACGGATATGACACGCAAAAAGTTATGAACAAAAGGGCCACCTTTATTGTTTTTACAAGCCCTTTTATATCTTTCTAAGAATATGTGTCCTTATGTGATTGGTTTAGCCAAAGACCAACAATTCATAATTGAATGACTTTTTCTCTGTTGTAACTTCAATAAGCTTCCTCTACTTGTGATCTGGCAGTTTCTTAATCTTGTTTACTCAACTCTTCTTGGGACTCTCCGGCCTCTTCAAGGATACATGGGTATCTGCTCAAGGTCAATTTTAAACTTGCATTCTGATCCCTCGGACTAGCCGAGGTCTCCCACAGTTCCCCCTTTTTGGATTTGTGCTACAAAAATTGCCTGTGCCATCTGCTGCAGGGCCCTTTGCAACAGAGACACAAGACATGGCAATATCAATAACACATGTTATTAACTGATATGGTCCTTCCCATTGGCCTGATTCCAAAGATTTTAATAATACCTTGGCTCCTTCTTTGTTGAGCTGCTGACCCTCTGTTTGTAAAGACGAAAAATGTCTTACTATAGGTGATTGTTCTATTCCCTGATTCTCTCTCACATTTAAGTAATTCAATACATACAGTGCTTTCCCTAATCTGTTCTGCTGTGTTTCACCCTTCATTCCCCCTTTTTGTTTTAATAACGTATTTTTTAGCATCTGAAGGGCTCGCTCTACTATCGCCTCTCCTTGTGGAGGATGTGGTATGCCTGTGACATGTGTTATTCCCCCGGTTTGAAAAAAATTCTTAAGTTGGTCACTTATATATCCTGGCCCATTGTCTGGTTTTACCTGTATGAGAATTTCCAAGGCTGAAAATGCATTGATACAATTCTTCAGTATTTCCTTTGAAGATTCCCCTGTATGTGCTGTTGCCCATATCGCATTTGAATACGTGTCAACCGAAACATGTACATATCTCAGTCTTCCAAATTTGGGTATGTGAGTAATATCTGTTTGCTAGATTTGTAAAGCACTTAATCCCCTTGGGTTGGCTCCTCCAGGCTGTAATGGTGTTATTTGTTAACAACCTGGGCACTTTTTTATTATGTTCTGAGCTAATTGTAATGAAATTTTAAATTGCCTATTGTTGGGTGGCAGCATACAATGAGCAGCCCAAGCACTGTGGCTGGGAGGAGTTGGGAAGCCATAGCCAGGGTCCTCAAGGTTATAAAAGGTTATAACGACTCTGTTGTGTTATGCAAATTAGGAAGTTAACTGTTGAAGGCGGCTAAGGTTAAACAATTCTATAAAAGCAGAACGAACCCCAAATAAAGCGGCTTCACTTGGATCACATTGATCGTTGCGTGTTGTCCCGTTTCTTCCATCAAATGGCGCCCAACGTGGGGCCCTCAGATGGCCTGCCGAAGTTGCCTTGAACGACTGAAGACGCGGCAGAGGGTACGGAAAAGCCAACCGTAGGTGAGTGCTGTCCCCGGCACTCGGGAAAAAAATTTCAAGGGCTGCACAGCTTAAAGAATTGAGGAAACTCGCCACTGGCCAGGCGCTCTGAGCCAGGGCCTCCCCACCCTCACAGAAAAACATTTCTCTCTAAGATCCCAAGTCAATCTCCCCTCTTTCAGCTTCAGAGCATTCCCTCTCATCCTATCCTTGCACTCCTTGATCCAGAGCCCCCTGGAGATGGGGCAGGCACTTTCTTCTGAGGATAAGGCTCGGATAGAACCTGCGCAGAAGCTCCTCCAACATATGCTCTCAGTGAGAGGAATTACTTACGAAAAAGCTGCGTTGCAGTCTATGTTAACATGGGCTTATCAAAGCGGCGTTGTTACAATGACCACTGCCCTATTCGAGGAAGAAACTTGGGAGAAAATGGAACAAAGACTGTTTGATGAATGCTCGAAAGGAAATAAGAGCCTTTGGCAGTATCTTACTCTTTGGCGATTAGTTAAAGAGACAAGTCCAGCGAGAAGTTGCGGCATCGGCTTATGCTGCTATGCATAGGAATCAAGAGAACAGTGGTGGTTCATTTGCATCTGCATTATCATTCCGTGAAAGTAATTTACCCACGCAGGCACCACCACCACCACCACCACCACCTTCCAAAGATTGGCCTTCTCCCCCATTTGCCCCAGTGGAAGAACATGAGAAGATTCACGCTACCGAAGGTGAAGGACATAAAGGTCCTCCTTGGCCTCCTCCTCCAGAAAGTCCTTCAATTAATTCCTTTGAGGATTCGTTTAGTGAGGACTCTGAACATCCTGTGTCGCCCTCTCCTGAGTGTTCCAATTTCAGACAAGAATTTGATAAACTGCTGGCAAAGCTAGAAGAAATTCGACTTCGCCAGGAAAAGGAGAGCCGTCCGCCTGAACCACCTCCGCCCGATCACCCAGGAATGCAGTCACGCCCTGAACCGACTGCACCGGCTCTACCATCGATGGGGTTTGATACCGGGACTGGGGGGACCAGGTGGCGGGGACCGGGAGCGCGTTGGCAGGGGGTAATTAGGGACGCGGTTTTAGAAGGGGTAACTGTGGAAGAGTATCCTGTATTGTTAAATACACAGACAGGAGCGAGTGAATGGGAACCATTCAATTGGAAATTACTAAAAGAAGTCAAGGCTGCTTGTACACAATATGGTTTGCAATCACCATTTACACAGGGTTTATTAGATTTTATATTTACGGGTCATACCCTTTGTCCTGCAGATATTCGGCAATTAGTTATGTTAATATTATCCCCATCTCAGCGCCTTGCCTTATATCAAGCTTGGGAACATTTGTGTGATCAGGAAGCGGCCACTTACTGCTGGGATGAGAGGGTGCGGCCTCATCGTGCCCCTGAGCTCCGACCCCTGTTTGAAACAGAGGTTGCTTATGAGGGAGAGGACAGGATTAGAGTTTCTTGGCAAGAACTTGAGGGACCTTACAGTCCGTTGGATGCAGCCCCAGAGTCCGAGCGGGTGGCTCAGCAGCAGGGTCCTGTTGGTGAAACAGAAGGCATCACATCGCTGCTTTTAAACAGCAGTGGGGGGTGTTGTCAGACGGGTTTTTCTAGTTCGCAGCATGAGGCTCATTGTTTTGGGGAGGAGGGGGTGATGAAATCGGATCCTGTTCCGAATTCTGATCCCGAACTCCAACCCCTGATCATTATTAATGACGGGGTGGCAGAATCTGATCTTGCTCTTGATGCAGATCCTGATTTCAAACTCCAGCCCCCAATTGTTATTGATAAGGGGGAGAAGTCTGAAACCTCTACTGTAGAGAAAGCAAATGCATGTGCCCTAAGGGAGCTGGCTGGATTGCAGGAGCTTGAGGGAGCACTGTGCTTTGTGATTCAAGCAGGATTCTGCTGGGGTAGAGGAAATAGATTTTGGGAGCAGAATGATGAGATTGAAATCCCTATTCCTGGAATAGGAGAGGGGTTTCCCCGATATTTAATGCCTGGCCTGCCCCTATCTGACCTACGTTGGTTGGCAAAAAAGCGGCAGCCCCCAGACAAAAGCTGCCCCCCACCCCCCCACCCCCCTTCGAGAAAAGAAAATCATAGAATCATAGAATAACCAGGTTGGAAGAGACCCACTGGATCATCGAGTCCAACCATTCCTATCAAACACTAAACCATGCCCCTCAGCACCTCGTCCACCCGTCCCTTAAACACCTCCAGGGAAGGTGAATCAACCACCTCCCTGGGTAGCCTGTTCCAATGCCCAATGACCCTTTCTGTGAAGAATTTTTTCCTAATGTCCAGCCTAAATCTCCCCTGGCGGAGCTTGAGGCCATTCCCTCTTGTCCTGTCCCCTGTCACTTGGGAGAAGAGGCCAGCTCCCTCCTCTCCACAACCTCCCTTCAGGTAATTGTAGAGAGCAATAAGGTCTCCCCTCAGTCTCCTCTTCTCCAGGCTAAACACCCCCAGCTCTCTCAGCCGCTCCTCATAAGGCCTGCTCTCCAGCCCCCTCACCAGCTTTGCCTGCAGCCGCTTTGACAAAGGGACTAATAGCCGCTACTATAGCTCCTGTTGGAAAGAGGACCAGCCCCCCCAGGCTGAGAAAACCTGTGGAGCTATCGTTAGCCTAGCCAAAAAGCAGCCACTGGGCTTACTTTGCACTGCTCACAAAAAAACAAACAAGGGGATTTATTGGCTACTTTCTCCCTCAGCAAATCAAGATACTGTCCAGGGGAGCCTGTCCAGGGGAGCCTCCCAAATTCAGAGAGGACCCCTTACTTTAAAAAAAAACAAAACAAAAAAACCAAAAAAAACCTACAAAAAAACCCCACCCACTTAATCTATATGCATGGGTAGCCACCGATGCCCATGAAAAGGACTACAAAATAAATACACGGTGGATTGGTAACATTATTAGGACAAGACGTGTTGTCTCAAATGGGGACACGATTGGTATCAAATTTTGGGGAGCGACCACTGATGGGCAGCTGGACAAAATCATAGAAAAAATTTTAAAAGCTAATGTAACTCGTTATGTGGCAGATAAGCCCTTGGAGCTAGTATTGGTTAACTATGGTCAAGATCGAAAACATCCTTTGGCCTTTTGGGACAGACAGAACAAAAGTTTCAAATCATAGAATGGATATTTTTACTGTATCAGCCGAAAAATACTGAGGCCACTAGACTGGAACTTTTTGGTCAATTGATTATGAAAGGCAGGAAAAGATGTTTGGAATTGTCTGGGACTGAACCTTCACGAATTTACCTGCCAATTAATAAGGGATATTTGGATTAGCTTATGGAACATTCAGGACCTATTGGGATTGCATTAGCAGATTTTATGGGAGAAATTAGCAACACGTATCTGATTAGCAAATTGATTACAAAACCAAACCTTTGAACAGATACCAATGCGATCTGAAACACCAGTGAAAGGCATTACATTTTTTACAGATGCAGGAAAGAAATCTGGTAGGGCTGCTATTACCTGGCAAAAGCGAGGACAATGGAACCAGAAGTTAATATTTACACAGCCAGGTGATTCATTACAAACTATGGAGCTACGAGCAGTGGTTTGGGTATTTCAACAATATACATCACAGCCTATTAATATAGTTTCTGATTCATTATATGTTGTAGGTACTGTTTGTAGAATAAAACGGGCTATGATAAAAGAAGTTAAAAATGCAGTTTTGTATGCCTTATTGTTACAATTGTTGTACCTGTTGGAACAAGGAGAGCATAAGTATTTTATTACTCATATACAAAGCCATCAGCCTAATTTTGGCCTGGCAATCGGGAATAATCATGCCGATCGCCTTGTTGCTGCAGTTTGGAATGATCCTCGAACAAATCTCTTTTTACAAGCCAAAGCCTCACATGAATTTTTTCACCAAAGTGCTAAATTACTTAAACAACAATTTAATATTCCTCTGTCTGATGCACAAGGTATAATCAATTCTTGTCCAGATTGTCAAAAACAAGGTATGGGATTAGGATTTGGAATAAACCCCAGAGGGCTTCAAGCCTTACAACTATGGCAAATGGATGTGACCCATATTCCAGAGTTTGGGTGATTGAAATATGTGCATGTCTCAGTAGATACTTTTTCTATGGCCATATGGGCCACGGCACAGCCCGGGGAATCTGCAAAACATGTAATTAAACACATGTATGCTGCTATAATGGCATTAGGGATATCTCAAATGATAAAAACAGATAATGGGCCAGCTTATGTCTCTCAAAAATTTAAACATTTTTGTGTTCAATGGGGAATCCGTCATAATACGGGTATCCCACATTCTCCAACGGGTCAGGCAATCATTGAGCGTTCTCATGCAACCTTGATGTCCCTTTTGCAAAAACAAAAAGGGGGAGGAGATGTATTATCCCCTAGTGAAAGAATTGCAAAAGTGACTTATGTGTTAAATTTTTTGCGCCTCACTGGAACTAGGAATAGCCCTCCAATCGTAATTCATCATCGATCACTAGAATCAGGATTGAATAACCAGGACCAGCAAGGCATTAAGGTACAATACAAAGACTGGGACTCAGATGAATGGAAAGGACCTGTTGAACTAAAAATGACAGGAAGAGGTTCTGCTTGTGTCCTAACAGATACTGGACCTCGCTGGGTGCCACAAAAGTGGATCAAGCCCTGGAAAGAAAGGAAGACGACGGAGCAAGAGGACCTCACATCGGAAGAAGAAACTGGGGTGGTCTTTTGACAGAAAAGGGAATTTGGAATAACGGTTCTGAAAAGGCTCTTCCACCCGGATATTTTCTAATCTGTGGTGACAGAGCATGGGGCAGAATACCCAGCAAACCAGTTGGTGGACCTTGTTATTTGGGAAAGTTGACGTTGTTTACACCAAGTATATAATACGTTTTTGGAGTTCTGAGGAAAAATTTTTTCACCGGTTTATTAGCCCCAGGAGTTGCAGCTCTTGAAGCTGTGTCACAAGTCAAGAAAATGGCTTGTTGGAGCATTAAAGCAAGGATTGTTTATCTTGATTGCCATTATTGTAGTTTTAACTGTTTTGATATTTTTAATGGTGCTTGGGTCGCTCAAAAAGAAAATGGGGGAATTGTTGGGTGGCAGCATACAATGAGCAGCCCAAGCACTGTGGCTGGGAGGAGTTGGGAAGCCATAGCCAGGGTCCTCAAGGTTATAAAAGGTTATAACGACTCTGTTGTGTTATGCAAATTAGGAAGCTAACTGTTGAAGGCGGGCTAAGGTTAAACAATTCTATAAAAGCAGAATGAACCCCAAATAAAGCGGCTTCACTTGGATCACATTGATCGTTGTGTGTTGTCCCATTTCTTCCGTCAGCCTATGTAGTGCCTTGGCAGATTGGTGATAAAAATTATGTGACATCAGTGCTTGTTGAATAATGTTTGGTAGTGGGTCTTGGACTGCCCCCGCTGTCAGTTTGTCTGCTATTCTGTTCCCTTTGACTATAAATCCTGGAAGTGATGTGTGGCTCCAAATGTGTATCATGTAAAATTGTGCTTTTCTAGTTGTGACTTGAAACCATAGCTGCTTTGACAGTAAAAACAAGCGCTCATTGTTTACCTGTTTTAACCATCCTCTTTCTATACGCTGCAATACTCCGGCTACATATTGTGAATCTGTAACTAAATTAAAGGGACTATGATGCCGTTCAAAGGTTTTTACAACTGCATATAATTCCACTATTAGTACTGTGCTGTAAAAAGTTATTAATTGGGCTTTCTATTCCTTTGCTAAAACCACATTCACCATTGTCTGCGCCAGGGCCCAGCAGTTGCTGATCTGATAAGGGACATTGGAATGCAGAGTGTTCTCACAAATTGGCATTCCCCTAGAGAGATAACACTGTTAACTCCTCTGGCCAGCAGCGAAGAAGCTGAAAAAGAAAAAAAACTTCACGTTCGGGGAGAAAGGAAGGAGAAGGGGGGCACTCACAAACACAGCTGCAAGGCTGGGCTTTTTCCATATTTTTTTTCTCGCTCTCTTTTTTTCCTTTATTTTTGTTTTGCTAGGTATTTTAAAATTTTACCCTCTGCAGCCTTTCATTCCAAAAGGTCCCAGGTAAATCTACTTGTTTGCTGGCTTAGTGGACATTTGAGATTGAAAGGTCCCAGAGATTTATTTCTAAGATTAATCAAAACTAATTTCTAAGTCTTACAAATGTTTGAAGCGCTTCAAACACACGCACGTGCGCACACACACACACGCACACACTCTCGTTTCAAAGCTACCTCAATACATCCATACAATGTTGGTTACAACTAGTCAATAATAATAGCCTGAGTTGTTCACTATTGGATGCACAATTTTTTGATGTTATGGATATTTAAACTACATACGGTACCGGGCACATACAACACTTCAAATAAACACATGCATTATCTCATAAGGCTTGTATCGATTGTCTAACAAGTATTTCAGTTCCAGTAAAGTCTGCATCTATGACCCCAGGTTGTTGGGAAATGGTTAAGTGAACAAGGCCCTTGAAGGAGCTGTATAAACAATCTCGCTGTTAAATGATGAGCTAAGAGCAGTTGGCTGTACAAGCAATTCTTTTTGATAACATTAAGCCTTACTCTAAGATAAGTCAGCACATAGTTTAGAACATTTTAATTAAAACAGGGCGTTGTGTCCTTGAACATAGAAACTGTAGCAGGATGTTAGAAGCAAAATAGTACATAATAGTTAATGAATATTAACATGGGGGCAATATGAATATAGCTAATGAATATGTATTTGCATGCTGTTACTAACCAATGGAATTGTAATACGATGATGTAATCGAGTATAAGGAAAGTATATAACCTAACTTCTTTTGAATAAAGTCGACCTTGCTTTATCAATCATATTGATTTGACCGCATGGTTCCTCCCGCTGCGGCAGTGGCGCCCGAACAGGGACCCAGGCAGATTGACTGGACCGGGTCCTGGCTGCTAAACTGGACCGGGAATGGCGGGAGCTCAGGAGAGCACTGGTAGCAGCGACCGGAGGGCAAAAGATCGACGCCTGGCTGGAACAGAAGAACTCGATCCGTGCCTGAACTGACCTTATAGAAGGGGTTCGCCATCCGAGGAGGGCTACTGCGAGTGTAAGGCTGCACCATTTCTGTGTTAGAGTTACCGGTAACCATGGAAAAGCAAGTAGCTCTCAATTTATTGCAACGCTTTTTAGAAAAGCGAAAGTTACAAGATATAGACACCGACAAGGAGCCCGACGTGATACCACGACAGATTAATTCGTAGCGAATTGGAGACTGGAGCGGCTGAACAGAAGGGACGCAGAGAGGCCGGCCAAAACCATCCTCGCTGCCCCGGCGAGAAGAGATTACTTTAGAGCGGAGTGCTCTGCTGGTGTGAAATTGGATCTCGCTATCAAAAGATGAGCAGTCGGGGAGGAGATGGGGTTGGACGATTACGAGAAAGAAGGTGTCCTAAAACTCCTCCAACATATCCTCTCTAAGAGAGGGAAAAAATATGATGCCTCCGTTATTAAAGCATTTCTGAACTGGGTCTGGCACCATAAACTAATCCCAGGAGCACAAGTCGCATTCGAAATTCCTACCTGGGAAGCAATAGGTCATGTATTATGGGATGCAGTAGCCAAAGGAGGCAAGGAGGCAAAATTCAGACCGATGTGGAGGGAAATAGTGGAGGTGCTGCGGACAATGAAAGGAGAGAGATCAGCAGCTGCAGCGGCTACAGCGGTACTCGGAGCGTCCGGGGTTCCCGTATCGCTTGGCACAGCTCCACAGGCTTTCCCAGCAACCTCACTCTTCTCCCACATGTTAAACATCCCACAACAGGCCCCACTGGAATCTAGCCAATTTAATGTATCTGGTGCTGTCGGCAGAGTGCTCACCGCCCCTGCGGCTGCATCTAACAAAATTTTAGTAAGAGAGATGCCAAAAGCGTTATATCACCAGACGGAGACAGACGAAAAGCCGTCTGATAAACCCCAAGAAACTCAAAGCTGCCGTGATCCAGTATGGCCTTAAATCACAAGTTACGACATCGCTAATACAGTACATCTCTAAATCGCATACCCTCATTCCGACAGACATATGTACCCTAGCAAAATTGATTCTTGCAGCAGCCATCCCAGCACTGCACACAGATAATCCCCCACAGAAAAGACAAGAAAAACTAGCTACCTTTTTCGGAGTAAGACAGGCTAATCCAGTACGTGGAATGTCTGCGTCCACATGCGGGACAGTCAAAACTGTGCTACGTAGTCAACCATCAGCACCTGCTGATGGTCCCTGTGATCCAGGGCCAGCAGCCTCTGAGAGAACTTTGATTTATTTTCATCAGCGGAGGTGCAGTGACCCTAAACAGCGACAAACTTTTCCTGGGAATTGTTTGCAAGAGGCCGGAGACTCAAAAACCTGTAGAGAAAGCACTAACTGCTCCACTACCGCCGCAGGGGGGGCCGCTGCCCTGGGCTGAGGGGGGGCCGCCCGCCTGCTACTGCTTCGAAACCCAAGCAGTTTCAGCATTGCAGAAGGGACTGTTAACAGATACGATAAGAAATGGCTTGATTAAACAATGTTGGTAACTGTTCAAGTATCAAGACAGTTTGAATAATACAATTTTACAACAGATGCGGCTTTTTGGTTTATCAAACACTTATAAACATACCGGATGTTGGAAAGTTGAAACAGGCATGACCCATATATGGTGTTTATAGATAGATCAAAGGATGTGCTTGACAAGCAAGTAAGACAACTAAGCAGTTACAGAAGCCTTAATTTTGCAATCAGTGACAAAAAGTCCTAATGATGAATGTAGAAAGATATGGTGTGGTCTGAAAACTCCTACAACAATAGCTGGGATAATTTACCTATTAAGCACAGCTGGTAGCTGCTGCCCTGACTGTAATCTGGGACAGAAATACGTTCTGTCAGAGGTGCAGGAAAGAGAGACATTTTAAAAGAGACTGCCACACGCAACGCCAGGAGAGAGGGCCTAAAATCTGCCCTTGGTGTGGAAAGGGCAAACATTTTACCAGTTGGTGTAAATCAAAATGGGATAAGAACAGGGCAGTATTGGCAGAAAACCAGGAGCAAAGCATGGTTCAGAGGCACGTACCAATACAGACGCCTCTGCAGCAAGCAGCAGCTCTCACCTCAGAGCAAGAACCAGAGGCAGCACCGAGATAGATGTGATCACCACCATCGCAGTAGTGCTGCAATCGTCTGCACTTCACACAATACCATGGAAAGTAAAAGGACCATTGGAGGGTGGCTTTACTAACTTGTAATTAGAATGATTGTCAATAATTCGATTGGGAATCTTTGTTTTACCTGGGGTCATTGATGCAGGCTGTACTGGAATAATTCAAGCAAGGGTATGGATGCTGTCTCCACTAGTGTTATGAACACCATTTCCACTAGTATTAATACCAAAGGATAGCTGGATAGTGTATTTAATTTTATTCAAAGCAGCTGTGTTCCAAGCTGACTCTGTAGAGCATGGCTCACAAGGATTTGAGTCCATTAGAATCCCTGAAATACATTTGGCTTAGTCCCTACAAACTCAGCCTCTTATGTTGAAGTGTAGTGTAACCCTAATCCTAATAAATTAGTGTAATTCACTAATCTTGTGGGGGAGAGATGTGTTAAATGCAATGGGAATAGACATTGGAATTATGAACGAGTGAAAAATTGGGTACATTTCAAAACTTAGTGGAGGAGCAAATAGATCACGGGCATACAGTCCCATTTAATAGTCCTTGGAACGCACCTGTAATTGTGATAAAAAAGAAATCTGGAAAATGGCGTTATTTACATGACTTTTCTAGACAAACTACAAGAGGCCTTAAATAAGCAGGCAGACAATATCGTCGCTAGATAAGTGTTGCTTAAACAATTAGTCTTAAAGAATGCAAAGATGGACATAGTGCACTGTTAATTGCATCATCACCTGTTACAAAGATTGCTTGTTTTTACCAGAATTGACTGATGCCGACTTTACGAGAGCGATGCAAGTAATAGCTTGGATGCCTGTGCCTCCTGACTTTATATCAAAGGGCACTAGAATCACTCAGCTGATTTGCTTTTCAGCAATTGTACCCTATGAAGAGACAGAGGCTGTGGTTCAACTGACCAGTCCGTGATTCTATCAATGCAGAAACTACAAAAGACTGCCATAAGTGAAATATTTGTTAGGCAATCAATATAAGCCTTATTAGATCATGCATCTACGTATTTTACGTGTTGTATGTTCCCAGTACCGTGTGTACTTTAAATATCCGTAGCATGGAAAAAATTGTGGATCCAATTGTGATAACCAACATTGTATGAATGTATTCGGCTAGCTGAGAAATGAGTGGTCATGTGTGAGGACGTTAACATTATGGATGCTCTTAATCTTATGGGTGGTAGTTAAAGGATGTCCCTGGGTGATCGATTCTCGAAAGAATGGGTGGATAACAAGATGGGTATGAGAACTCTTGGTCAAAGGAGGAATGTTGTTTTTATTGTTGTTGATTGCTTTGACAATTATCCTGTGTGTTACAGTGTATACAACGTCAAGTCGATCATATGTTTCACCTGAATGCTTTAGTCGAAAAACAAAAAGGGAGCTTAAAGAATTTGATGCTTCCTGCGTAGATGAAATACAGTTTTGGTCTACTTCAGCTTTTACTGCTTTAGCTTTGTTTATTCCTGCCTAGTCAACCAAAGACAAGTATCCAACCGCGACTTGTGGCTGTCGGAGAAGTAATCAGAAAGGGACGATCACGAACACTGGCATTAAGTGGGAATGAGCCCGACAGAATCCATATTCCAATGACAGTGGCTGACTGGGAATGATGCATGCGACATTCTATACCTTTACAGCTTGCGTTACTGGGATATAGTGGACACGTATCCACGGACATGCTGGTGGAAAAGATTGGACACCTTCTTAGGAATTATCAATGGATTTCTATTCCTCACTGTAAGGAAAGACCCATACAAGGGGCATTGACTGTCTTTACTGATGCCGGTAAACGATCTCGCCCAGCAGCAATCACTTGGGAACATAATGGACATCGGTCTCACCAGATACTCAACGCGGAAACAAGACCCTTATGGGTACCCAGCAAATGGACCTGTGTTAGTACAGCAGAAAAGACCAGCTCTACTATAAATCAGGAAGAACATGAAGAGAATGACCCATGCGTTTTCTACTAGCTGCAAAGATACGGTCAAGTTTTGGAACCCAGAAACAGTCTCAATTTTAGCTCCGGAGTACCAGCCGCCAGAACCTTGGCCCAACTAAATCAACTAAGATGCTAGCTCTCCAAAAAAACAAATGCTACATCCAAAGCGCTGTCTGAATTGTTGCTTGATGTAGACTCCATGCGACATGCCACGTTACAGAACCGGGCAGCCATAGATTTTTTATTGTTAGCACAAGGCCGTGGTTGTGAAGATTTTGAGGGAATGTGTTGTTTTAATCTCTCTGACATTTGACAAATGGCTAACATCAGTGTTTGACAATCTCTCTCCATGGCTGGTATCGTGCATGAAAGAAGTTTTACATTGGCTTGAAATTTTATTGTTAATTATAGTTGTAGTTGGTTTGGCGTATAGATGCATAATGAAACAAGTATCAATGTTGTCACAAAAAGTATTGCTTGTACAAGAAAAAGAGGGGGAATTTGTTGGGAAATGGTTAAGTGAACAAGGCCCTTGAAGGAGCTGTATAAACAATCTCGCTGTAAAATGATGAGCTAAGAGTAGGTGGCTGTACAAGCAATTCTTTTTGATAACATTAAGCCTTACTCTAAGATAAGTCAGCACGTAGTTTAGAACATTGTAACTAAAACAGGACGTTGTGACCTTGAACATAGAAACTGTAGCAGGATGTTAGAAGCAAAATAACACGTAATAGTTAATGAATATTAACATGGGGGCAATATGAATATAGCTAATGAATATGTATTTGCATGCTGTTACTAACCAATGGAATTGTAATACGATGATGTAATCGAGTATAAGGAAAGTATATAACCTAACTTCTTTTGAATAAAGTCGACCTTGCTTTATCAATCATATTGATTTGACCGCATGGTTCCTCCCGCTGTGGCACTAGGTAAAACAAAGATTCCCAACCAAGTTATTGATGATCATACTAATAACAAGGAAGTAAAACCACCCCTCAGTGGTCCTTTTATGTTCAGTGGTATTGTGTGGACTGCGGACAATTGCATCACTACTGCGATGATGACAGCTGTGTCCATCCTGGCGCTGCCTCTGGTTCTTGCTCTGAGGTGAGAGCTGTTGCTCACCACGGAAGCATTTGTGTCGGCAGGCGCCTCCAAACCACGCTCTGCTCCTGATTTTCCAACCATACTCTCCCATTCTTATCCCATTTTAATCTACACCAACTGGCAAAATGCTTACCCTTTCCACACTGAGGGCAGATTTTAGGCCCTCTATCCAGGCATTGCACGTGGCAGTCTCGTTTAAAATATCCCTCCTTGCCGCATCTAAAACAGAACGTCCTTCTGTCCTGGTGTACAGTCAGGATGGCAGCCATAAGCTGTGCTTGATAGGTAAATGATCCCAGCTGCTTTTGTAGGATTTTTCAGACCACGCAATATCTTTCTACATTTGTCATTAGGATTTTCTACCACTAATTGCACTTTAGCTTCTCGGTTGTCTCCCTGTTTGTCGAGTGCATCCTTCAGTCTGTCTATAAATGCCATATATGGGTCATGCCTGTTTCAGCTTTCTGACATCGGGTAGCTTTATAAGTGTTTGATAAGTCCAAAGTCATGCCTGTTTGTAAAATTGCATTATTTAAACTGGCTTGGTTCTTGAATTGCTACCAACATCGTTTAATCAGGTCATTTCTTATTGTGATCTGTTGCAGTCCCTTCTGTAAAGCTGAAACTGCCTGAGTTACAGAAAGCGAGTCTGGCCGTCCTCAGGGCGGGCCGAAGGCTGCAGCAGCTGTGGCGGGGCAGCCCCCCTCGGCCCGCTGCAGCGGTGGAGCAGTTAGTACATTCTTCTCTACAGGTTTTCGAGTCTTCAGCCTCCCATGAACAAATCTCAGAAAAAGTTTGTAACAGTTTAAGGTCACCCCACCGCTGTGGGTGGAAATAAATCAGAGTTCTCTCGAGGTCTGCTGGACCTGGATCAAAGGGGTTGTTGGCAGTCACTGATGGTCCTATACTTGGCTCAGAATTCGGAATATCACTGTCCTCCTGCATCTTTCATAGTCCCGCTAAATCTTTGTGCGATCTTAAGTGTTTTAACGATTCGATCATTAACCTCCAGGTAGATAAAAGTCTTAATGGAGTCCCTGACTTCTATATCAGTATCCGCCCAAAGCTTCATCCTCTGCAACTCATGGGTTTTATGCTGTACTCTGCAATCTACAATCTTTTCTCCTTCTAACATTGCTTTCTCCATTGTTCGCTTAGCATCCATAATTTGTTTATTCCCCTGAGTCTGTTCCTCTGAAAGGAGTGGCACGGGAGGTGCAAGACTCTGCACGGTATTAGAAGCAGAGGCAGTGCCCTCTGCCTGATCTCACTGTGCTTTTAAGTCTTTCAGAGTCTCATAAAGCAGATGCCACATTGTTAAAAGTGCTACAGTGTCTTTGGCCACCTGTGTGGCACAAACAATTTATCACCTATTTCTTTCCAGGTAGAAACACTAAAAGAAGTTACAGTAGTTGCCTCATATCCTTGTTCTTTACTCCATAATAGCGTTTTTTGCAATAACAATTCATCTAACTTAACTCCTCGTACTTGCAAGATCATTTTGCACATAGTAATGATAATAGTCTCTTCCTTACTTAAGGAAGTACCCATGTTCCCAGCTGCTCACCTTATCCAGGTGTCTCTTCAAAAAAGCTGGCTCTGGCAGCTCTGCTCATTGCTCTCTGCTATGCTGGGCTCCATCCTCATGACTCTACCCGCCATCCTTGTAGTCCAATTGCTGTGATCATGTTGGTGGTCACCAGATGTCGTGGTTGGGACGGACACGACATGCAAAAAGTTATGAGCAAAAGGACCACCTTTATTGTTTTTACAAGCCCTTTTATATCTTTCTAAGAATATGTGTCCTTATGTGATTGATTTAGCCAAAGACCAACAGTTCATAATTGGATGACTTTTTCTCTGTTGTAACTTCAATAAGCTTCCTCTACTTGCGGTCTGGCAGTTTCTTGCGGGCATAAAGATTCCAGTATTGCGTGTATGCTGGGGCAAGTGGCCGATGCCTTGGTGTACCTGCAATATTAGCAGCAAGCACAGAGCAAACGGCCGATGTTCTCATGCTTGCTAGCTTGTTGAGACCTTGCAATCTTTATTAAGACCCGTGGGTTAATAAGAAAGGAATGTACAAGGCGGAAAACATGAAGATAAGGGGCACATCTGCAGGAAACAGGGGGTTGCACTCTGTCGCTGCACTGCGGGATTCTCATGGGTGGAAATTCACTGGGATAGCTGTTACTGGATACAGAGGAACTATATAAGGTTTGCACCTGCTCAATAAAGTTGATCTCACTTGTTGCCTCATCGACGGGGTCCGTGCCCTAATCGCTACAGTTTCTTAATCTTGTTTACTCAGCTCTTCTTGGGACTCTCTGGCCTCTTCAAGGATACATGGGTGTCTGCTAAAGGTCAATGTCAAACTTGCATTCTGATCCCTTGGACCAGCCGGGGTCTCCTACAGGCTTGGCCACCACATCGGCCAGTTCCCTCAGGACTCTGGGATGCATCTCATCAGATCCCATAGACTTCTGTATGTTCAGGTTTCCCAGGTGGTCACAAATCTGATCCTCCTCTACAGTGGGAAGGGCTTTACCCCCAGTGGTCAGCATCTTGCTGCCCCATGACCCAGGAAGGGTGAGGAGAGCAGTTATCAGTGAAGACTGAGGCAAAAAAGTTAAGTACCTCAGTCTTCTCCTTGTCTGTTGATACAAGGTCACAATTTTCAACCATCAGTGGGGGTACGTTGTCTTTAATCTTCTTCTTAAGACTGACATACCTGTAGAAGCCCTTCTTGTTAGTCTTTACTTCCTTTGCAAATTGAACTCCAGCTGTACTTTGACATTCCTGACCCCATCCCTACACAACCGGGCAGCGTCCCTATCCTCTTCCCAGGTTCTCTGTCCCTGCTTGCACTGCCTGTGCAGTTCCCTCTTGCTCTTCAGTTTGACCAGTAGGCCTCTGCTCAGACATGTTGGTCTCTGCCCTTCCCTGCCCGATTTCCTACATCTGGGGACTGAGCGCTCTTGCACTTTATGGGAAGCAACCATGGAAAAATCTGCCAGCTCTGTTATGCTCCCTCATCCCTGAGGATCATGTCCCAGGGGGTCCTACTGAGTAACTACTTGAAGAACTGGAAGTCTGCTTTCCTGAAAATTAGCATCCTGACTATACTCCTCCCTTGCCCCATATCCCTCGGGACCTTGAACTCCACCAGGGCATGATCACTGCAGCCCAGGTTGCCTCCAAACTTGATGTCGCTGATGAGTTCACTTGTATTGGTGACCATAAAGTCCAGTATTGCATCTCCTCCAGTGGATGTCTCTATCAGCTGGACTAAGAAGTTATCCTCAATGCACTCCAGGAGTCTCCTGGATTGCCTACAGCTCTCCGTTCTACTTTTCCAGCAGATGCCAGGGTGGTTGAAGTCCCCCAGTAGGATGAGAGCTTGTGAGTGTGAAGCTTCCTGCAGCTGGAGGAAGAAGACTTCATCGTTTGGCTCTCCTTGATCAGGTGGCCTGTAGTATTCACCAACCACAAGGTTCCCGTTGGTTCTTCTGTTCTTAATTTTGACCCACAAGCTCTCAATCTCTTTGTGGCTACTCTTCAATGACAGCTCTTCACATTCTATCCCTTTCCTGAGATAGAGGGCAACGCCTCTACCCCTCCTTCCCAGTCTGTCCCTTCTGAACAGCCTGTAGCCCTCGATAGCCACACTCCAGTCATGGGATTCGTCCCACCACTTTTCTGTGATGGCAACTAGATCATAGCTTTCTAGTAACACGGTAATTTCCAGCTCCTCCTGCTTGTTACCCAAGCTTCGTGCATTTGCGTAAAGGCACTTCAGCTGGGCTGCCGGTTGCGTCACCTTCCCAATGGACCCTTTATTACCTACAAGGTGTTTTAGGGAAGTGCCCTCCCTAACACCTGACCCCTGCCACCTGTCTTCCCCCACTTGTTACAGGCTAGCTTGATGTTGTCCCCCTTCACATCTAGTTTAAAGCTCTGTCTACAAGCCCTGCAAGCTCCTGGGCAAAGACTCTCCTCTCCCTCTGAGAAAGGTGGCTCCCATCTGAAGCCTGTAGTCCTGGTGCTGTGTAGGCCATCCCATTATCAAAAAACCCAAAGTTATTGCAGTGACACCAGCCACGGAGCCATGTATTAATTGACTGGATCGGTCTGAGCTGTGCTATCTCACCACCCGTAACTGGAAGGAGGGAAGAAAAAAATCACCTGGGCCACAGATTCCCTCATTATCTGTCCCAAGGCCCTAAAATCTCTTTTAATCCCCTTTGGGCTTCTTACTGCTGCTTCATCCCCTCCCACATGGAGCAGCAATAATGGGTAATAGTCTGTAGATCTCACCAGGTTGGGAAGTTTCCTGGCCACATCTCTTACCTGGACTCCTGGGAGGAAGCAGACTTCCCTGTGAGTGGGGTCTGCTCGACATATCGGACCCTCTGTCCCCTTCAATAGCGAGTCTCCTACAACTATGACTCTTCTATCGGTCCTTGTGGCAGTTGTGGCAATGCAGCATTTACGCCATTTTGGTCTCTGACCCTGCTCTGATGTGGGTGCATCCTCCTCCTTGTTTTCCTCTGGCCCGTCCTCCACATCAAGAGCCTCAAATCTGTTGTGGAGCGACGCCTGAGGTGGTGTGGGCTAGGAGGGGGTTGGTTTTCTGCCCCATCGTTAGACATACTTCCACTCACTACCTCCTTTTGAGTCCTCGCCTACAACCTTAGCAGGGAAGATGCCAGATCCTTTTGATCTTGGGCTCTTACCTGTGTCTGTGTCTTCTTTTGTGCTTTGGAGCTCAGGGTGTGATCCCACAAGTCTATCTCTAGCTCATTCTCCCTGATGCTCCTTAGCCTCTCTACTTCCTCCTTCAATTCTTCCACCAGGCAGAGGAGGCAGTCCACCTGCTTGTACCTTATGCAGCCATTGCCCTTGCTGCCCTCATTTCCAGCGCAAGCTGGTGGCACTCCGTGCAGCCCAAGACCTGGACAGCCGCATGGTTTCCTGGGAGCTCAGTCTGAACTGACGCGTCCCTTCTGATAGGTGCAGAGGATGCAGCCACTTGCCAGGTGGACACCATGGCTGGGCTCCGTCTCACCATCCAAGCTTACCTCTTGAGCACCAGAACCACACCCTCCCTCTGGGGTTCTTGGGTTTCCACTGCCCATTTTCTCTTTTGTGGGGCCAGGTGGTGACTTGTTAACCCCCCCAAAAAAAATATTGCCTTGGTAGGCAAGAGACCAAGGGATACAGAAGGGAGGAGACCGCAGGACCCTGGTCGTTGCTAAGAGCTGTAGATAATTGTGCTAAAAACAGACTTTGCGAGGCTGGAAAACAAGAAAGCACAACTGAGCTATTTGGGCAAGTGGAAAAGCACTGCCTCAACAAGGCAGGGGTATAAAAGGGATTGCTTTTGCTTAATAAAGGTCTTCAATCAACACTTGGAGTTTGTGCCTCAATACGCCACAAATGGCACCCTGAATCAGGATGAAGCTTATTTGGTCGACCAATAGCATAGCTCCACTGAACTTCAGACTGCTGAAAGAAAGCAGAAGCTGTGCAACGACAGGTGCCTTCTCCAGAGTGAGGGAAGATGAGCAGTGGGGAACAGTGGGAAGCAGTGGGGAGCAGTGGGGAACAGTGGGAAGTGGTATTTCCCAGGAACCAGACGATTTAAAGCGTCTTTTGATTTGGGCATCTAAAGAATGCCCTACAATGACATCTATCATGGTCTACGACCCTGAAACATGGGATGCTGTGGGTGTAAAATTGTGGGATGCTGCCACTCATTATGGTGAACTCGCGACTGGTCTTTCAGGACTGTGGCGAACGCTGTTTGAGACACTGAAAACCCATGTGGGTAGCCCCCGCGACCCCTCCCTCAGCCGCCACCCTCAACCCCGCAGCCTGTAGTTGGTGCAGAGGAAGGACAGTATTCTAACGATGAGGATCCTTTTGATCCCGGATCGATAGATTTGGAGGGTGAGCCAGATTTGTATCCACCGATTTCCTGTAAGGAATTGGCAATTATTCATAAACAAGCAGTTAAAGAGAGCGATTTGGAGCTGTTAAAAGATCTGATGTATGCCCGATAATGTTCAAAGTGAATTGGAGCCCCAGATGGGAGCCTATTAATTTTGGCATTATCAAAGAACTCCACTGTGCGGTTAAGGATTATGGGATTAAATCCCCGTATACAATGAATTTACTTAAGATGGTTTTTGACACATATATATCATGCCCTCATGATTTAAAAGCCTTAGTGTAGTTACTGTTAACAAGTACTCAATATATGATCTGGCATGAAAGGTGGAACGAATTAGCAAAACAAACAGCAACGGAAAATATTCAGCATGCCGATGGTGATTGCCTTTGTAGAGTGGGAGTCCCGCACCTCTTGGGTGAAGGGGTTTATGCGACAGCAGTTGCACAGGCACAATTGCCCGTCGATGCACTAAATCAGACAAAAACTCTTACTTACAATACCTTTTTAAAAATACCTGATGCCGGGAGACTGAAACAAGCCTTTGTCAGTATTAAGAAATCACCCACTGAACCATATATGCAATTTGTAGATAAGTTTAAAAATGCTGTAGATAAGCAGGTAGAAAATGCAGATGCCCATAACATGATTTTGAAACAATTAGCGATCGAGAATGCTAATGAGGATTGCCAAAAAATATTGCGCCCCATGAAAAATCCTACACTGGTTGAGATGATAAATGCTTATATCCGTGTGGGGACTCATACATATAACATGGCAATGCTGGCTGAGGCATTTGCTGCCCTCAGGCTAGGGGCACAAAACTGCTACACTTGTGGCAAACCCAGGCAACTGTGCGGCTATTGTACACAAAACAAAGACCATGGGAGGGAACCTGGGGTGTGCTCAAAATGTAAAAAAGGGAGGCATTATGCTAAATATTGTCAATCTAAATTTGATAAGGATGATCAACTTATTCCCCAGTCGGGAAACATAAGGAGGAACGCAAGGGGGGGCTCACGTGATGACACAAAACATCACCCCACCCCCCAGTGCCCCCAGCAATGTCACAAAACTTTACGGCCAAAAAAGTGACAGTGCCGGAGCAGACCTGGACACCTCCAAACCAGTAACTATGGACTCAATTGCTGTAAAGGTGGTGACCACTGGTATTTTCGGGCCACTGGGGGGTGGGATGAGCTCTTTACTCTTGAGGGCTCATCAGCTACTTTACAAGGCGTTTTAGTACTCCCTGAAGTTATAGATGCGGGCTATCAGGGGGAGATCAAAATCATGGTATGGACTCCTTTGCCTCCCTGCTATGTCCCATCTGGCTCTCATATTGCACAACTGATTTATTTTGAGAACCATACACCTCGAGCCCAGTCATTAGATCGGGGTGAAAGGGGTTTTGGCTCAACTGGGGCCCCCCAAATCTTTTGCATTCAAGATTAACTCACACATGATCAACAATGAAATGTGCACTCCGAGGCAGCAGCCCAGTGCAATCAATTGAACTTCTCGGTCTTATTGATACTGGTGCCAATGTCACTGTCATCTCCACAAACATGTGGCCACAACACTGGCTCCAGACTCAGGTACAGGTAACACTCAGTGGAATAGGTGGACGCTGCCTGCTCTTGCAAAGCAAGGATTCAATCAGCATTACCAACCCAGATGGCACTGCTGCCACCGTGCGTCCTTTTATATTACCGATACCACTGAAATTATTGGGTCGTGATTGCTTGTCACAGTGGGGTGTTAGCATCTGTTCAAATTTAATGTAGGGGCCACTGCGGTGCAGTGCACTTCATGTCTTTCTTGGAAGATGGACAACCCGGTTTGGGTCAAGCAGCGGCCCCTAAGTTTAGAGAAGCTGCACCACCTGAATCAACTCGTGGATGAACAATTACATGCTGGGCACATTGTTCCCACCACGAGTCCCTGGAACTCTCCTGTCTTTGTTATAAGGAAAAAGAGTGGCAAATGGCATTTGTTACATGATCTTTAGCGAATTAATGCTGTTTTAGAAGATCTGGGAGCCCTGCAACCGGGGCTACCCTCCCCATCTATGATTCCAAAGTATTGGCATTTGACTGTGATAGACTTGAAGGACTGTTTTTTTACCATCCTGTTGGATGAGCGGGATGCACCCCGTTTTGCATTCTCGGTGCCATCTATCAACATGGCCGAGCCATGTAAACTATACCATTGGACAGTTCTCCCTCAGAGGATGAAAAACAGCCCCACCATTTGCCAATGGTATGTGGCACGAGCATTGAGTCCAGTGTGCAAACAATTACCTCATGTCGTAATTTACCACTATATGGATGACATCCTTGTAGCCGCGAAGGAGGAGACAGACATGTCTCAAGCATTAGCATTAGTGATGATGCGGGTCACCATCCACAGACTGGTAATAGCTCAAGAAAAAATCCAATGCAAGTCACCCTGGCAATACCTAGGGTGGCGCATCACGACTTAAACTATTCAATCCCAAGCTGTGGTCACTACTGTGTCCTCCCTGAATGATCTGCAAAAGTTGTTAGGATCTATTAACTGGGTGCGACCCTTATTAGGTTTAACCAACAAGGACTTGCACCCATTGTTTGCATTATTAAAGGGGGACCCTTCTCTGAACTCTAAAAGGGAGTTGGACACTCCAGCAAAAACTGCGCTGCAAAAGGTAACAAGGGCAATTGCACAGTGTCAAGTTCAAAGAAGTCACCCAGACTTACCTTTTCGATTCTTAATGACAAATTCACCATTTCAACCTTATGGCTTAATCATGCAATGGGATGTTAGTAAACCTGACCCTTGTTAATAACAGAATGGGTGTCTTTACCACATCAATTCACGAAAACCATAACAACCAGAGCAGAGATGTTTAGTACACTGATCATGAAGGGCCGACAGCATTTATTAATGCTATGTGGTCAAGAACCTAATGTGATTTTTACCTGTTATGTTGCGATGGCTCATGCAAGAATCACTGTCGTTTCAAATAGCATTAGAAGGGTTTCCAGGAGACATATCCATCCACCCTCCTGGACATAAATTGATAAACACTTTAATGCAATTATCATTATTGGACCACCCTAAATGCAGCCCTGTTCCACTTGATGCAGTGACATTGTTTACTGATGGGTCTGAGAAAATGGGACGATCTGTGATTGTTTGGAAAGATATCAACAATCAATGGCAAAGTGACATTCAGGTAGTGTGTGGCTCCCCACAAATCTTGGAATTGGCAGCAGTGGTTCAAGCATTCCATCAGTGGCAATGTCCCATTAACATTGTCACTGACTCTGCTTATGTGGCGGGGATCGTAATGAGATTAGAAAATGCTTACCTGAAGGATGTTAATAACGAGCAATTATTCTGTCTTTTATGAGAACTATTGTATTTACTGAACTCACATATACATGATTATTTTGCGGTCCGTACCCATTTTCATACATCTTTGCCTGGACCTATCGCTGAGGGAAATGAGAAAGCGGACCAGTTGGCCGGAGCGGTCACACAAAAAATTAAAACAGACAATGGTCCCGGGTATAGTGCACAATGCAATAGTGCCTTTCTACAGCTCTGGGGAGTCTGGCATGTTACCAGCATTCCTCACTCTCCCACGGGCCAAGCTATCGTTGAGCGTGCTCATCATACATTAAAGACTATGTTACTAAAACAAAAAGGGGGGGGCAGAAATAGCATGAATTCCCATATGGGGAACAGCCTTAGTGAAAGTTACAGTCTAGAAACAGGACACTGGGAAGGTCCATTTCCTTTAATAACTTGAGGAAGAGGGTATGCTTGTGTTTCTACAGATAACAGACCACAATGGACACCAGAGGGATTCAGGTAGCCATGGCCAGTCCTGTCTGGATCCCATCACAACCAAAAACCAACGTTGGGATCACGCTGACAAACAAGATGGGCCTGGACTCCTTTTGTCTTGCAACTGTATCACCAGAGAAGCCATTTTCAACTTGCCTGGTCGACCTCCTGTTGGAAGGTTATACACCTGTTTATAATACTGTCAGCAAAACACAAGTGTCCAGCCTCTGCAAAATGAATGGCTCACAGACAATGGCCCTTTGGGTCAATGCATTACCAGAGGCAGAGCTGGAACCTCAAGAGCTGGACTTATTTGGATTGGTATCTATGGACTGTTGTATATATTTTGTAAACGCAAACTCAAAAAGTAGTTGGATTAGAGTACAGACATTAAATGCAAGCTTAGGTGCATATAGAAATGGCACAATTATCAAAGGTCTGAGAAACACTAATGAAGCTATGCTCCTGGATTTATTCAGTTGAAATGAATTAAGAAAAATAATCATCTAGGAAAATCAGTCGCAGAGTTTCTGAAAATGCTCATTAAATATTCAAAAATAATTAGATACAATACATAAAAGGAAGTTTTATTTCAAAAATTAAAATAAAAATATATATTACTAATTTTGTACAACGGAAAACACTAGAGTTGCTGATAACGTGAGCAGCAACATCAAGTTCTGACAATATTTATTTCTTGGAGAAAGAAAAGCCAATTTAACTAAAAAATCTATTAATCTGCTAAGATTGTAAAAAAATGACAGTTAAAGCTGGAGAAACATGCCTACTATCAGACTGATGTGATGACTTGGAAAGAAACAGCAATGCCAAGTGATTCTAAGTTCTGTCCATTACATTTTGAAATAGCTAAATATAATGGCTAATAGGGTCAGTAATGAAATAACTATTGCATGTAAATAATATGGAAATAATTTAAATTGTTTTCCCTCAAATGTAACTCAGATTAAAACTAGATCCATTAGTGGCCAGAATAAGAAATGTTTCAAAAACTAATGGAATAATATGTGCAAGGCTCTTCCCTTGCATTTTACCTTTATGACACAAAGCTCACCTTATAAATTACTAGCTAGTCTGAGAAGAGAATCAAGGAAGATCTACCAGCTACCAGAGTAGTCCTTTGAGGTTCTTGAGACAAATATAAACAGATATTTCTGATAGTAGGAGATATATATATTATGGGAGATAACTCTTCCTGTGAACAGAATAATACAAAGCTAGCTTATAAAAAAAACATTGTACATTTAAAAGAAATGTATAATCTAAATATAATTAGGACAACATTTCTCACTGTTATTTGTGTCATCAAGATGTGTTTTGAAATCAGTTACTGGCATCATTATTGGTGATATCTAATATCTTTGTGCCACTCAGCATGTGTCCATCTAGACATGACTTAAATAATTATTTTCAGTACTATATAAAAGCTGTTAAAAACATCAACTGGCTACTTATTAAAGACAGTGCTTCCCATTTTGCCTGCATCTCCACCTGAGCTCCAATCTACTGCTCCATAGACTTCATGGATACTTGCCAATGAACTCCACAGTCCAGTTTGCAGGTCTGCTCCCATGAACGTGACTAATACTGTTATGGTCATATCCTGGGTTTAACTAAAAGATTGTGCTCCTTGTGAAGAGAGCACCTTCATCCTATTCATAGCTGTCCTTTAAGTACTGCAACATTGTGATGAGGTTCCCTTTGATCCTTCTCTTCTCCAGGGAGAAAAGACCTACCTACTTCAGTATTTCCTCTTAGGGAAGGTTCTCCAGCCCTTTGATCATCTTCATGGGCTCCTTTGGACCCTCTTCAGTCTGTCCATGTCTTGAATTGTGGGGACCAGCACTGGACAAACACTGTACTCCAGGTGCAGCTTGACAAGCACTGAGCAGAGTAGGAAGATCACATCTCTATTTCTGCTAGCAATGCCCCTGCAGATGCAGCCCAGGATCCTATTTGCTTTGTTGAATCATCTTCAAGTTTGTTGCCTACCAGGACCTGCAGGTCCCTTTAAGCAAACTGTTTCATAACCTGTATTGGACTCTTTGGTTATTTTGTACCAGGTGCAGGACCTTACACTATTCTATTAAAATATTGAAAGCAAAGATAAACAAGATTAATACATTGCAGAAAAAGAAATTTGGAACAGTTTCTATATACGCCATTTCATTAAACTTCTGATGAGAGACACCTGTCTTTTTACTTGATGTGCAATAAAAAATAAATAAAGGACATATCTGTGTCTCTATAAGAAAACAAATCAAGACATATTATGTGCTGGAGGGTTGGGGAGGTGAATTTACCTTCTAATTTTTATAGCCTAGCATAAGGCAATAGTTTTTCTTTATATTTTAATAAAAATAATTGAAGGAAGAATTAAAATAATTAAGACTTAAAAAGATTATTAACTAAGCTACCAAAATCAAAACTACATTTTCTAATAAGAACTATATTTTTTATTAAGAAATAATTAAGCATAATGTTACCAAATAATTGATTCATGAATATTTTACAGGTCAACTATTAGAATTAGTTTCACTTATTTCAAGATGCAAGATTAGTCTTCCATGTCTTGCTGCATTGCACTGTTCCCCTGTTGCACTTTGAAGCTCTCATTCTGAATACTCTGCAACAGTATCCCAGGTCCGACACAAAAACCCTGAGACTAATCCTATAGCTCGGGAACCAAGAGTAGGAGGGTAGAGACAAAGAGTTGTTTCTAGAACGTTTTCTAACCTGTCACAGTGAGACAAGGTTTGGTTCGATTGCTTCACTTAGTGTGACTGGATGAGTGTTCAAATACAGACATTTTCTTACCCTCAGTTGGAAACTGTCGCTGTGCAAGAGTGACCAGTGAGTGAACATCAAGTTTCTTGAGAAAATGAAGAAATCTGTGATGGAAACTTTTCAATTATTGACTGAGGCTTATGGTGAAAAGATTCCAAAGATCAAGTTGATGCTCAAAGGAACCCATTTTTTTTATCAGTAGAAGATGTGAAAGCAAAAACAACGGAGATTCTCAACAGCCTTTCAGAAAATGATCTGTGGAATTGCTTTGAACATTGGCAGCATCATATGCTGTGTGGATCAAATCAAGAAATATTTTGAAGGTGATAGTAGTTGACTTTCTTGATTTGTTATATAAAAAGTTACAGGCACAGTCACTTTTTTTTTTTTGTGTCAGATCTTGTATATCAAAAAAGATTAATTTCATCCATACCCAGAGAAAGCTTCCACTTGTGTTACCATTTCTACATCTTCCTACAACAGGTGTAATGCAACCATTTTCCAGACCATGTTAAATACTACTGAAAAACAAAGAGCTGTTTTTTTTTTCTTTTACACATATTAATCATAACATTATACGAACACTTTTGAAAGCTGGTAAAGAATGTGAATTATATGATTATGGATGGAGACAAGGAATAGTGACCTTTTTGTCTTATTAATACAATAGTCTGTTGCAATTCAAGAAGAGTAGCTCCATCAGCTAAATTCCAACATTCTAAAAACAGCATTTCACTTAAAACAAATATTCTACACCATGTGATAACCAATTAATAACCTCTAATACGCAATAATTAAACTTTTGAGAACATTTAACTGGCGATTGTTAAGAAAATTCAAATTCTTCACCGGGAGATAAATGGAATTTTATTTATAGGGGGAGAGTGATTTTTCTTTATAATAAAAATTTAGAACTGTAATACCTTAAATATTAATTGCACGGAAGTAATTTTTTTTTAATTAGCATCTTGTAAAGTAATTTTATGTAATAACATAGCTTTGCAAGACTATGATTAAACATATTGAATTAATGCATTTCTTCAGTTGAGTAGCAGTCATAGAATCATAGAATCGCTAGGTTGAAAAGGACCCACTGGATCATCAAGAACAAACATTCCCATCAATCACTAAACCATGTCCCTGAGCACCTCATCCACCCGTCCTTCAAACACCTCCAGGGAAGGTGACTCAACCTCCTCCTGGGCATCCTGTTGCAGCGACCAATGATCCTTTCCATGAAATATTTTTTCCTGATGTCAAGCCTGAACCTCCCATGGCAGAGCTTGAGACCATTCCCTCTCATCCTGTCCCCTGTCACTTGGGAGAAGAGGCCAGCTCCCTGCTCTCTACAACCTCCTTTCAGGTAGTTGCAGAGAGCAATAAGGTCTCCCCTCAGCCTCCTCTTCTCTGGGCTAAATATGTCAGAGTGGGAGGTGGGCCCAGAGTAACACAGAATCTCAATGTGAGTATAATTGTTCTCCTTTATTCATACACATAACACTCCTTATATACTTATTCTAGCAGAGCACGCACTAATAAACAACTTACAATTGGTTCTACTGTGCTGTCCACCCGCCTTAAACAGTTACAATATTGGTTAAAAAGTGCTAAGCACTCGAAGGGGGCTGATACAATGGTCTTGACTCTTAGGGACTTTCCAGCGCTGAGTTCCGTGCTTTTGTTATGCACTTTCTTCTATCAACATACCAAGGTCAGCTTAAAGGGGAACACCAGGCTTAATCACAAGTGTTGAATCCTGGATTATTCATTGCTATCAAATCATGTCCTCGGTTGTCGAGCCATTCTTCCACAACTCCCCCTTTTTGTTTTTGAAAAAGCCAGGCTTCATTCGTTATGTGCAACAGCATTTTTCTTACACATGACATTACACAAATAAAAAGTGCTATCCCTATAACTACAATTATCAACAACACTAGTCCTGTCTTTAACACACTTCTTAACCAGCCTGTTAATCCTAACCAATTTGACAATCCATCTAAACCAAAAATGCCTAAATCTTGCTGAATTTTTTCTGTGTGATCCATTAGGTCTTGTATGTCTCAATGTATAGAATGGGAATGATCGTTTAAGTCCATACAACACATACCGTCAAAATCTTCACAAACATGACCATGTGCTAACAACAAAAAATCTATTGCTGCTCTATTTTGCAATACAGCAAAACGTCAGCCAATTCAGATAAAATTCGACTTGTCATGTTGGCTTGCTTCACTCCCCAACAAGATAACTGTTCTAAGTGAGCCTTTGCTGCTGCAACCCCTGGTGTCAGATATGATGCAAAAAATCTTTCCCAAAAATTCCATAATTGAACATTATCATCACAATTTTGGCTTAATGTCTCAGTTATCCCCCTTTTCCATCTCGTTGGATGGGTTTGGTTGGGATGATGATGTGGCATGCCTAAGCTAAGCTGACCAATGGTACGTGGTCCACCTCTTGGATTAGACGGTATGCCTGCCCAAGCTCGATTGCTGCACATCAAAAAATATCCTGGAGGTAATCGTCTTGGTAACACAGTGCCAGGAGCAGAGTGAGTTTTATTTTGTACTGTGATGTTACACCAGTTCTGCTCCCATTCACTACTGTTCCCTATAGGATTGAGCACTGTCGATACAGTTTCATTCACCACTTTCCCTTCCTTCTGAGCCCCAGTTACTGGATCTCTATATAACACTCGAAAATTAGGAAAAGTTGTTTTTTCACTTAACTTTATACTCTGATGATACTACTGACGGCTCTTCTCTGTCACCCATTAAACACAAATAATTTAACATAAGCAAAACCTTACTCGATTTCATTTGCACATCCATCTCTTCGTCTTTCTGCCTTTGCAAATAACCTTTTAAAACTTGATGAGTTTGTTCCACCAAAGCCTGTCCAGTAGGGGAATGCGGAATCCCTGTAAGATGTCGAATTCCCCATTTAGACAAAAGGATCCTTGTCTTTTGACTGCTATAGGCAGGCCCGTTATCAGTTTTTATGGTCTCAGGCACCCCCATTACAGCAAAACAGGATAACAAATGTTTACAAACGTGTTGTGCTTTTTCACCAGGCAACACAGTTGCCCAAACAAATTTTGAAAAGGTATCAACTGTTACATGAACACATTTCAACCTTCCAAATTCCCCAATATGTGTAACATCCATTTGCCAAAGTTCTAAAGATTTTAAACCTTTAGGGTTGACTCCTATCCCTATTCCTGGGCCGTGATTCCCACATTTTGGACAAGCCTGTACAATACTGCGGGCTTCATTCTCCGTTAAATCATATTGTCGTCTTAATCCTTTGGCATTCTGGTGAAATTGCTCATGACTCTGTCTTGCTTGACAAAATTTATCCATAGGTGGCATATGTTGAGCTGGACTAACCAAACTATCAGCTATTTGATTTCCTTTTCCCAGCCCCACATCAAGTTGGTGACTACGGACATGAATGATACAACAAGGCTCAACACGTTGTTGAAGTGTTGATTGCAACTGAATAAATAATGCCCCCAACCTGGGATTATTTGTTTCCCTTATAAGAGCATCTTCTAACCTAGGCACTACTCCCGCCACATATAGTGAGTCTGTTACAACATTGAGAGGAACGTTCAACCAGTTTAACAAGGCCCAGGCAATGGCAGTTAATTCTAAAGTTTGGAGGGAATCCCGAGGTTGTCCCTCTATAATGTGCTTTTGCCATGTATTACCTTTGTTCCATATACAAATGGCACGATGTAACCGTTTGCCGGCATCAGTATACACAGTAAGACCGCCTGTCAGTGGCTGTGTACTGACTTTCGTTTTTTCTAACCATTGATTTCGGCACAATATTTGCTATTTTTTACCTTGCGGATGCTGTGAATGTATTTTCCCTTCAAACCCTAATAGGGCTTCCTGTATTGTCGTTACATTTCGCAACCACCATTCCAGGTCTGTGGCATTAACTAGAATGCTAATATCTGCAGGCTCTTGTCCACTGAGCTCAATGATTCGAGATCTACCTTTTTGTACCAGTTCTGCTACAGCGTCAGGTCGGGTTTGAATACTTGTTTTTGGTTGTACTCTTAGAAATAGCTATTCTAAGACGATAAATCCATCAAGCTCATCTTTGTCAGTGGCATTACTGTCTAGTAAGTACGATGATTCTATAGGTAAAGTAGAGAGTGTCTCCCCCTTTTTGTTTTGCCACTGACAAATGACGGCATACGGTGATTCCAAGCCGTTACAGACCACAAGCGAAATAGGTATATCCACCATTCGTCGAGATGACCAAGACGTTTGCAACTTGTAAACAATTTTTTGTAACAGGTTATGATGTTTTGTAGTAAGTTCGATCTCATGAGCTGGATCCGCATTGCGTAATAATGCGGTCAGCAGGGCAATTTCGGTGTTTGAAATCCCCACACAGTTACGTATCCATTGAATGTCACCTAACTATGTCTGCACATCTTTTACTGTTTTTAAACAAGTTGTGAGCTCTATCTTTTGAGGCCGAATTTGAGCGTCAGTGATATGCCAACCCAAATATTTCCAAGGGCTTGATCTTTGCACTTTGTCAGGTGCAATAACAAGTCCTTTTGCTGTTAACATATCTATTAACATTTTTAATGCTATATCATCAAAAGGGGCCTCCTGACAACAAAGTATAACATCCATATAATGATAAATGATTGGTTTTGACCATTGTTGACGAATTGGTCGCAAGGCCCATGCAACGTATAGTTGACACAAGGTGGGTGAATTTTTCATGCCCTGTGGTAAGACCACCCATAGGATTAAGAGCATCCATAATGTTAACGTCCTCCTCATTCTTGTTGACTGCTTTCGTGGTTGGGGCTTAACAGTTGTCACACAGCAATGTGGGCTTGATCCACCTCGCAGGTGCCCAAACTGGTCCTTTATCTGTTAAAACACAAGCAGAACCTCGTCCCCATGTTAGTAGCTTATACAGACCTGTCCATTGCCCATAATAACTGTTTTTCAATAGCACTTTCACATTGTCTTGTACTTGCTCTGATTTTGACGACATGGTTTGTACATGCTTCAACTTCGGCACAATTTGATCATCTCCTGCTAATCGCAAAAAATTCATTACATATTGCACCTTGGTGTCTCTCCTGATTCTCCCCTTTTCTGTTTTGCTAACAATGTTTTTACTACTTGATGGGTACGTTCAATAATGACATGACTTGGTAAATGGATATCAATACTCCCTGGATAATCTGTTAGATCTACTTGCAAATTGAAAATATTTGCCATGCACCACTTAGCATATTCTTTTGTCATTGGGATATAAATGATTGTCGAGTCTTGGCCTAATAATTGAACACTTCTTTTTCTTCCCTCGGTGATTATCATTGTAATCATTTCAAATCTAGTGACTATGCTTTTTTGGGGTTAGTGTGGCAAAATATCCACTCAATAATTCGTAATGAATCATTTGAATTTTCCTCTATCATTGCCTCAATTATCCCTAAAGGTTGCCTGCACTAGGACTCAGCAGCTGCTGACGAGTGAGACTGGAATGCAGAGTGTTCTCACAAATTGGCATTCCCCTAGAGAGATAACACCGTTAACTCCTCTGGTCTTCTTCAAAGCTGAAAGAAAAAACTTAGAAAGGAAGGAGAAGGGTAAGAGGGCAGGGGGTGGGGGGGGCACTCACACACATACAGCTGCATGTTTTGCTAGGTATTTTAAAACTTTTCCTTCTGAAGCCTTTCATTCCAAAGATCCTCAGGTAAATCTGCCTGTTTGCCGGCTTAGTGGACATTTGAGATTGAAAGGTCCCAGAGATGTATTTCTAAGATTAATCAAAACCAATCTGTAAGTCTTACAAACGTTTCAAGTACTTCAAACACACACACACACACACACACATGACCACTCATTTCTCAGCTAGCCGAATACATTCATACAATGTTGGTTATCACAATTGGATCCACAATTTTTTCCATGCTACGGATATTTAAAGTACACACGGTACTGGGAACATACAACACGTAAAATACGTAGATGCATGATCTAATAAGGCTTATATTGATTGCCTAACAAATATTTCACTTATGGCAGTCTTTTGTAGTTTCTGCATTGATAGAATCACGGACTGGTCAGTTGAACCACAGCCTCTGTCTCTTCATAGGGTACAATTGCTGAAAAGCAAATCAGCTGAGTGATTCTAGTGCCCTTTGATATAAAGTCAGGAGGCACAGGCATCCAAGCTATTACTTGCATCGCTCTCGTAAAGTCGGCATCAGTCAATTCTGGTAAAAACAAGCAATCTTTGTAACAGGTGATGATGCAATTAACAGTGCCCTAAGTCCATTTTTGCATTCTTTAAGGCTAATTGTTTAAGCAACAGTTATCTAGCGGCGATATTGTCTGCCTGTTTATTTAAGGCCTCTTGTAGTTTGTCTAGAAAAGTCATGTGAATAACGCCATTTTCCAGATTTCTTTTTTATCACAAATACAGGTGCGTTCCAAGGACTATTAAATGGGACTGTATGCCCGTGATCTATTTCCTCTTCCACTAAACTTTGCAATGTACCCAATTTTTCACTCGTTCATAATTCCAATGTCTATTCCCATTGCATTTGACACATCTCTCCCCCACAAGATTAGTGGAACGTGCACAACTAAGGGTTACACTACACTTCAACATAAGAGGCTGAGTTTGTAGGGACTAAGCCAAATGTATTTCAGGGATTCTTATGGACTCAAATCCTTGTGAGCCATGCTCTACGGAGTCAGCTTGGAACACAGCTGCTTTGAACAAAATTAAATACACTATCCGGCTATCCTTTGGTATTAATACTAGTGGAAATGGTGTTCATAACACTAGTGGAGACAGCATCCATACCCTTGCTTGAATCATTCCAGTACAGCCTGCATCAATGACCCCAGGTAAAACAAAGATTCCCAATCGAATTATTGACAATCATTCTAATTACAAGTTAGTAAAGCTACCCCCAAATGGTCCTTTAACATTCCATGGTATTGTGTGAAGTGCAGACGATTGCAGCACAACTGTGATGGTGGTGATCACATCTATCTCGGTGCTGCCTCTGGTTCTTGCTCTGAGGTGAGAGCTGCTGCTTGCTGCAGAGGCGTCTGTATTGGTACGTGCCTCTGAACCATGCTTTGCTCCTGGTTTTCTGCCAATACTGCCCTGTTCTTATCCCATTTTGATTTACACCAACTGGTAAAATGTTTGCCCTTTCCACACCGAGGGCAGATTTTAGGCCCTCTCTCCTGGTGTTGCGTGTGGCAGTCTCTTTTAAAATGTCTCTCCTTGCCGCATCTCTAACAAAACATATTTCTGTCCCAGATTACAGTCAGGGCAGCAGCTACCAGCTGTGCTTAATAGGTAAATTATCCCAGCTGCTGTTGTAGGAGTTTTCAGACCACACCATATCTTTCCATGTTCATCATTAGGACTTTTTGTCACTGATTGCAAAATTAAGGCTTCTGTAACTGCTCGGTTGTCTTACTTGCTTGTCAAGTACGTCCTTTGATCTATCTATAAACACCATATATGGGTCATGCCTGTTTCAACTTTCCAACATCCGGTATGTTTATAAGTGTTTGATAAACCAAAAAACTGCATCTGTTGTAAAATTGCATTATTTAAACTGTCTTGATTCTTGAACTGCTACCAACGTTGTTTAATCAAGCCATTTCTTATCGTATCTGTTAACAGTCCCTTCTGCAATGCTGAAACTGCTTGGGTTTCGCGGCAGCAGCAGGCAGCCCCCCCGTCAGCCCAGGGCAGAAGCCCCCCCACGGCGAGCCGCTCCGCGGGAGCTGGGGGGGGTGGGGGAGCGGCCCTCGGCCGGGCAGCTTGGTTCTCTTTTTACAGTTTTTGGAATCTCCTTTATCACTTCATCACTAATTAGTTCCCAGCGTGGACCACCGTGCCACACACAGATCAAAGCTTGCAATATTTCAACTTCTCCCTGCTGCTGTGCCTCCCCCTTGGCTTGTGCCCATTGGTCTGAGGGACAGGGGCGGGGTGGATCGGGCTCCTTCTTGGTGTCTATCGGACCCGGATCAAAGGGATTGTCGGCCCTCCCGTCGGGGGGTGCAGAGGCAAGCGCAGCCAGTTTAGGGGGGTGGGGGGTTAGTGCAGTTGTTGACAATCCTGCACTCGGCTCGGAATTATCGCTCTGCTTTTTAGAGCCGACATTTTTACAGACAGTTCCTTTCATGCCCTTCACCGCAGGCAGTCCAAATAATCAGGAAATTGGACCCGGGTTGACCGGGACCTTTTCAACGTTAGGTATAGGTCCCAGCATCTGAGCTGCCGCACAAGCCACCTCCCTTTCCGCCTTCATCTCTTTTAATGTTTCTAAAACGAGACACCAATCCCCACGGACGGCTTTAACCTCCTTTTCTTCCTTTTCGGATCCCAAAATCGGTTTTTTGCCATAACGTTTCTCCGTAGTTTCGCCAGTCCGTGACCGAAAATATCATATGTAGGTCTTCAAAATGACCCCATCTTTGACCTAGCTGTATCAACTTTATCAACTGTTTTTCGGGTATATAATGCCCTCTCTTGGAGAGGATTCCCACAAGTAGCATGGCTGCAGCTTCTATTTCCATAGCTGCGCCTAAGGGGTGAGGAGCAACCTCACACCGGCGTCTACCCTGCTTTTGCCCAGGCAGCACTTCCCTTAGCCACGGTTTCCCACTCTCCTCCTGTAGCTGCTTACGGCAGTCTCGGAGAAGTCAAAGGAAGTTTGCAATCCTCTGCTACCAGATGTCAGAGTGGGAGGCGGGCCCGGAGTAACGACAGAATCTCAATGTGAGTATAATCGTTCTCCTTTATTCATACACATAACACTCCTTGTATACTTATTCTAGCAGAGCACGTGCTAATAAACAACTTACAATTGGTTCTACTGTGCTGTCCACCCGCCTTAAACAGTTACAATATTGGTTAAAAAGTGCTAAGCACTCGAAGGGGGCTGATAAAATGGTCTTAGGGACTTTCCAGCCCTAAGTTCCGTGCTTTTGTTATGCAATTCCTTCTGTCAACATACCAAGGACAGTTTTAAGGAGGAACGCCAGGCCTAGTCACAAGTGTTAACCCTGGATTGTTCATTGCTATCAAATCATGTCCTTGGTCGTCGAGCCATTCTTCCACATAAATAACCCCAGCTCTCTCAGCCGGTCCTCATAAGACTTGTTCTACAGGCCCCTCACCAGCTTCATTGCTCTTCTCTGGACACGCACCAGAGCCTCAACATCCTTCTTGTGGTGAGGGGCCCAGAACTGAACACAGTATTCGAGGTGCGGTCTCACCAGTGCCGAGTACAGAGGGAGAATAACCTCCCTGGATCCGTTCCTGATACAAGCCAAGATGCCATTGGCCTTCTTGGCCACCTGGGCACACTGCTGGCTCATATTCAGTCGCTGTCAACCAACACCCCCAGGTCCCCCTCCTCCAGGCAGCTCTCCAGCCAGACTTCTCCTAGTCTGTAGCACTGCATAGGGTTGTTGTGCCCCAAGTGCAGGACCTGGCATTTGGCCTTGTTAAACCTCATGCCATTGGACTCAGCCCAGTGGTCCAGCCTGTTCAGATCCCTTTGCAGAGCCTCCCTACCCTCCAGCAGATCGACACTTCCACCCAGCTTAGTATCATCTGCAAACTTGCTAAGGGTGCACTCAATGCCATCATCCAGGTCATTGATAAAGACATTGAACAGGGTTGAACCCAGCACTGAGCCCTGGGGAACCCCACTTGTCACTGGCCTCCAGCAGGAGTTAACTCCATTTCCCACCACTCTCTGGGCCCGGCCATCCAACCAGTTTTCCACCCAGGAGAGTGTGCGCCTGTCCAGGCCAGAGGCTGACAGTTTCCTAATCAGAATGCTGTGAGAAACTGTGTCAAAGGCTTTACTGAAGTCCAGGAAGATCCATCCACAGCCTTTCCCTCATCCAGCAGCCGAGTCACTTTGTCATAGAAGGCGATCAGGTTAGTTTGGCAAGACCTGCCTTTCATGAACCCGTGTTGACTGGGCCTGATCACCCGGTTCTCTTGCATGTGCTTCATGACAGCACTCAAGTTCACCTGCTCCATGACTTTCCCTGGCACTGAGGTCAGACTGACAGGCCTGTAGTTCCCTGGATCCTCCTTGCGACCCTTCTTGTAGATGGGCACAACATCAGCCAGCCTCCAGTCCAGTGGGACTTCCCCAGTCTTCCAGGACTGCTGGAAGATGATGGAAAGGGGATTGACAAGCACATCCGCCAGCTCCTTCAATACCCTTGGGTGGATCCCATCCGGCCCCATAGACTTGTGAGTGTCTAGTTGGGCAAGCAAGTCTCTAACCATCTCCTCATGGATCATGGGAGCCTCATTTTGCTCCTCTAACTCCTGGGTTTGTACCCAGAGGGAACAACTTTCTTTACAATTAAAGACTGAGTCAAAGAAGGCATTAAGTACCTCAGCCTTGTCGTCATCCCCTGTCACTGTTGTTCCTTCTGCATCCAATGGGGACTGAATATTCTCCCCAGTCCTCCTTTTATTGTTAATGTATTTATAGAAAGATTTTTTGTTATCTTTCATGGACTTAGCCAATTTGATTTCTAGTTGGGCTTTAGCCCTCCTGATTTTTTCTCTGCACAATCTCACTTCCCTCCTGTAGTCCACCCAAGACACCTGCCCCTTCTTCCAAAGGTCATAGACATTCATCTTCTTTTTGATGTCTCTCAAGATCTCCCTGCTCAACCAAGCTGGTTTTTTCCCCCGCTGGCTCTTTCTCCAGAACATGGGGACGGCTTGCTCCTGAGCTGCTAGGATTTCCTTTTTGAAGAGCTCCCAGCCTTCATGGGCTCCCTTGCCCTTAAGGACTGTCTCCCATGGGACTTTGCCAACCAGCCTTCTGAACAGTCCTAAATCTGCCCTCTGGAAGTTTAATGCTACTGTCCTGCTAACCCCCCTCTTCACCTCACCTAGAACTGAAAACCCTATCATCTCGTGATCGTTTTGTCCCAGGCGTCCTCCTACCACCACATCCCCCACAAGGCCTTCTCTGTTCACAAACAGCAGGTCCAGGAGGGCGCCTTACCTTGTCGGCTCATTCACCAGCTGTGTGAGGAAGTTGTCTTCCATACACTCCAGGAACCTCCTGGACTGCTTCCTCTCTGCTGTATTGTACTTCCAGCAGATACCCAGAAGACTGAAGCCTCCCAGGAGAACAAGAGGCATCCATCTAGAGACTATCCCCAGCTGTTTATAGGAGAGCTCATCAGCTGCTTCTTCTGGGCTGGGTGATCTCTAACAGACTCCCATCACAATATCCGCCTTCTTGTGGGCTCCTCTGATATTAACCCACAGGCACTCAGTCCCATCCTCACCGTAATTGATCTGAAGGTTATCAAAGCACTTTCTAACATAGAGGGCTGCCCCTCCTCCTCTCCTACCCTTCCTGTCCCACCTGAAAATTTTATACCCCACCATAGCTGCACTCCAGTTAGACGAGTCATCCCACCACATTTCCGTGATGGCAACAACATCGTAGCCTCCTTGCCCTACAACAGCTTCCAACTCCTCCTGCTTATTGCCCATGCTGCATTCATGGTCTTTGATGATTGAAATAAACATACAGGACTGTGTGGAAAAAAAAGCAAATTTTCAGTAACTCTATTGACAGTGATAAATGATAAATTAAAATGAGTAATTTTGGCCCACATTAGCCCACTGTATGCTTTGGTGGACTGTATAAAACCTGTTTTGCTTTCTAAAATTTGTGTCCAAATGGGAACTGCCCCCAATTACCAGAACTTTCTGATCATACTTTATCTTTAATTTAACCAGTATAAACAGTTCTGTAATTATTACCAGAACTGAATCTGATATGTCAGGTAACCTTCTTTTAATGACAAACAGCATAAAGGAAAGATATAGAAAAAAATCTGAGGAAAATGGTAGAAGGAAAATGAAGGAAGTCTAAGCAAGAAGCTCTGTTATTCTTCAGCTGTACTACCCTTCTTCAGTTGTTCAGTTTTAGAAGACCAATTTACAGAAGCATCAGAAAATATTCCAGAAAGTATATACATAAGAGCAGTTGCGTAAAAATATTTTCCTTACATGTCTGGAAGCAATTAATCAGTGTGATAGACAAGTGTGAAGGGAGAAGGAAGAAATGTTTTGCCAAGGAGACAGTAAACCTTGAATAGCATGCACAGTGACATGGCATCTTTAATATCTTCAGAAGGAAAATTTTTTTTTTCTTTTTAAGATCTTACTGGAAATAAACAGGAACTATTTTTTTTTTCTGTGAGAAATGAAAGTCCAATTCTTATACTTTTCCATTCCTAAAACCAAGTATGACTTGTTGGCTTCAGTCTGAATACAATTGTTTTTCATACATATTTACATAAACTTGTTCTTTTTACAGGGGAGCAGAAAAGAGTTTTACTTGTCCTACCATTTCCTTTAAAGGCCTTTTCTTTCTGAATAAAAATTAAATCAAGACCTTTCAAAATGAAGAGGGCAATCTGCCCAAGACAGAATACCTAGTAGCCCATGAAATGCTTAAAATGAGGGATTCAGATACTACCCACTGTTCATTGAAATTTCAGCATTAGGTTTTAAGAGGAAGGCAGTCTTACTCCTTGTTTTCTTTCTTGTAAGCCTTTCTTTTGGACACCTCTTCCCTTTAATTGGCTGGCACTTGTCTGAACCATTGGTAAACTGGCTCAGAAAAAATGGAAAATTAGACTACTAAACTAGCCAAGCAAGAAGAATAGAAATGAGTGATGGCGTTTTCGGCCAGTTTACTGGCTTATCAAGTACCAAGGAATGACACAAAGGAGAGGGAAAGCACCATGTAATGAGACTCAGGAACTGAGGAGGAATTAGAGGGTGGTTCATTTTGGCAGCAATGAGCTATGAAATTAGGTAAGCTGTTTTGTGAAACTTCACTGTCACTGATACCAGAACTGTTCATGAGCCGCAGGCAACTGCATATTTTGTGGCAGATGAAGCTCTGTTTACAAATACACTGAAACTCCTAGGTGTTTTGGACAGAATAGTACAAAATGTTTTGGCAATCAGGTAATATGACCATAATATGTGATAGAAATTTATGTCACAACTATACACAGTTTATCACATAAATACTGTTTCTACATCTATTCCACATATCTAAATATCAAAACTTGCACTTGTATTTTTGTTCATGATAGAACATTCTCACTTAGACATAAATGGCAATCCACTGAAGTCCTTACGTAGGCAAATTATTTGTATTCCAAGAATCTTATTTAAACTGTTGTAATCATTTTTTATAAGTGGCCTGAAATTCTGTTTCTTCAGTGGTAAAGATGTGAGATCCGATGACTGTTGTTCAGGTATGAGCCAGGATCCTGAAAAGCAACATGTAGGCACCTTTCTATTATTGCTATCATCACTTAGGCAAACGAAATGATCAAAGAAATAGTCTGCTCTTGCAGTACTACTACAAGCATGCAAAAAACTTAAGAAGTTCACTTAGCCCACAAATTCTGAAAGTTTTCTATAAATAAAGACAGATTATTATTTCTTTTCCCCCATGCTTCTGAGTTTCTGATCTACACAAGCCAAAAAATCTTTAGTAATAACGCCAAATAACTGTATACAGTCTACTGAACCTTGAATTTCTTGAACTTTCTGGCTATAATAAAGATATTCAGGAAATGTTAATATACAAACAATGATGACAGAACATGTATAATTAAAAAGGTAATCACTGGAATAATACATCTTTAGAATATTTAGCATAAGAAACATTTTGGGAGAACAGGAAGCCCAAATATCATAGAATCATTGAATCACCAGGTTGAAAAAGACCCATCGGATCATTGAGTCCAACCATTCCTATCAAATACTAAACCATGTCCCTCAGCGCCTCGTCCACCCATCCCTTAAACACCTCCAGGGAAGGGGACTCAACCACCTCCCTGGGCAGCCTGTTGCAGCGACTCAAGGAACTATTTCGAAGGTGATGGTAGTTGACTTTCTTAATTTGTTATATAAAAAGTTACAGGCACAGTCACTTTTTTTTTTGTGTCAGATCTTGTATATCAAAAGAGATTAATTTTATCCATACCCAGAGAAAGCCTCCACTTGTGTTACCATTTCTACATCTTCCTACAACAGGTGTAATGCAACCATTTTCCAGACCATGTTAAATACTACTGAAAAACAATGAGCTGGTTTTTTTTCTTTTACACATATTAATCATAACATTATATGAACACTTTTGAAAGCTGGTAAAGAATTTGAATTATATGATTATGGACGTAAGAAAAGGAATAGTGACCTTTTTGTCTTATTAATACAGTAGTCTGTTGCAGAGGGAACAACTTTCTTTACAATTAAAGACTGAGTCAAAGAAGGCATTAAGTACCTCAGCCTTGTCGTCATCCCCTGTCACTGTTGTTCCTTCTGCATCCAATAGGGACTGAATATTCTCCCCAGTCCTCCTTTTATTGTTAATGTATTTATAGAAAGATTTTTTGTTATCTTTCATGGACTTAGCCAATTTGATCTCTAGTTGGGCTTTAGCCCTCCTGATTTTTTCTCTGCACAATCTCACTTCCCTCCTGTAGTCCACCCAAGACACCTGCCCCTTCTTCCAAAGGTCATAGACATTCATCTTCTTTTTGATGTCTCTCAAGATCTCCCTGCTCAACCAAGCTGGTTTTTTCCCCCGCTGGCTCTTTCTCCAGAACATGGGGACGGCTTGCTCCTGAGCTGCTAGGATTTCCTTTTTGAAGAGCTCCCAGCCTTCATGGGCTCCCTTGCCCTTAAGGACTGTCTCCCATGGGACTTTGCCAACCAGCCTTCTGAACAGTCCTAAGTCTGCCCTCTGGAAGTTTAATGCTACTGTCCTGCTAACCCCCCTCTTCACCTCACCTAGAACTGAAAACCCTATCATCTCGTGATCGTTTTGTCCCAGGTGTCCTCCTACCACCACATCCCCCACAAGGCCTTCTCTGTTCACAAACAGCAGGTCCAGGAGGGCGCCTTACCTTGTCGGCTCATTCACCAGCTGTGTGAGGAAGTTGTCTTCCACACACTCCAGGAACCTCCTGGACTGCTTCCTCTCTGCTGTATTGTACTTCCAGCAGATACCCAGAAGACTGAAGCCTCCCAGGAGAACAAGAGGCATCCATCTAGAGACTATCCCCAGCTGTTTATAGAAGAGCTCATCAGCTGCTTCTTCTGGGCTGGGTGATCTCTAACAGACTCCCATCACAAAATCTGCCTTCTTGTGGGCTCCTCTGATTTTAACCCACAGGCACTTAATCACTATAATCAAGCTCGATGGTATCCAAGTCCTCTCTTACATAGAGGGCTACCCCACCTCTTCTCCTACCCTTCCTGTCCCGCCTGAAGTGTTTATACCCCACCATAGCTGCACTCCAGTTATTAGAGTCATCCCACCACGTTTCCATGATGGCAACGACATCATAGCCTCCTTGCCCTACGACAGCTTCCAACTCCTCCTTCTTATTCCCCATGCTGTGTGCATTGGTGTAAATGCACCTCAGCTGGACTGGCAAACCTTCAGCCCTCATAGAAGGAATAGAGTTTATTCCCAATTGCCTGGTCATTGGAGTAGCTGATGCCAGAGTGCCAGTATCTTCCTTACTGTCACCATGTGTAATTGCCCCCACTTGTTCTGTGGTGATGTACTGGTGGTCCTCACCAGCACACCATCTCTGAGTCACTGGTGTCCCACTTCCAGGCTCACTCCCATCTAGCCTGGTCTCATCCCCCTCCCCCTTCACATCTAGTTTAAAGCTCGGTTAACGAGCCTAGCTAGATTTTTAGCAAGGGCTTCAGCCCTCCTAGGAGACACACGTGTCCCATCCCTAGTAAGAAAGCCTGGGGGTGTGTGGGCCACCCCATGATCAAAGAAGCCAAAGCCCCTCTCCTCACACCAGGCTCGGAGCCAGGCATTAATCAATTGCTTCTTTTTGACTACTTGCTCCTCTGTATTTAGCCTTGGAATGGAGCTAAACACGGTCTGAGCCCCAGAGCCCTCCATCATTTTCCCTAGAATCCTGAAGTCTCTCTTGATGAGTTTGGGCTTTCTATTCTCTGTGTCATCACTACCAATTTGGAGTACTAACAGAGGATAATAGTCCATCTCTTGGACCAGGGAAGCAAGTTTTCTAGTTACCTCCTTCACTGATGCCCCCAGTAAGCAGCCGACCTCTCTGTGGAGCGGGTCCAGTCTGCAGATGGGTCCCTCTGTTTCTTTTAGAAAGGAATCCCCTATAACAATCACTCTCCTCTTCTTCTTAATGGAGGATGTTTTTATGTTTTTCTGGGGATGGCGCAGCCTATAGAAAGATTCTAGGCTGTGGGAGCCATCATCCTCATCCTCAGGGTTGGATTCCACCTGCAGCACTTCACATTTGTTCTTCAGGGGGATCTGGGGTTTTGTTGTCTGGTTGAGGGGAGCAGGTTTCCTTTGTCAGGCAGGAACTTGCTGCCATTCCCCATCCCTTGTTCCCCCAACCTTGCAGTGTGCAGGTGGGTGGTATTCAGACACACCAGCTCCAGCAGCCCGCTGAGTTAGTGAGAGGGCACTGCTCCACTGGTCTATCTCCCTCTCACACTCCCTGATGGTCCTCAGCATCTTTACCTCCTCCCTCAGCTCCTCCACCATACAAAGGAGTTCCCCCACACAAGCACAGCTTTCACAAGTGGAGCCAGTACCAGAGGCATGAGCTGGTGTGGGAAGGGGGCACTGCCTGCAGCCCAGGGTCTGGGTAGCTGCATGCCCCCACTGAGGCTCTGTCTGGGTGGCAGCATCCATCCTGCTTGCTGCAGCACCCAGTGCGGCTTTAATCTTCTGACAGGTGGCTACCATGGTCCGCGGTGTCTTCTGGCTAGTCTCTAGCCCCTGCCTGTTTGCCCTGCCACATGACAATAACATACCACACTCCTCTTCGCGGTGCTCCCTAGGGAGCCCTTAAATCTCCCGCGGTGGCAGCTGGGACCCCCCCCTCCCGTCAGGCCCCGCGGGACCAGTGTGTGGGGGCTGTCAGGAGCCCCGCCCCGCCTGGGTTTTTCTGGGATTTTCCCGGCTCAGGGAAGCTCCCACCGCCTCAAAATGTCCACCCCACCACAGAACTCACCGTCCTGCGCTGGATGCCACCAAAGAATATATATTTCAGAAAAGCTAAATTTCAAGGCACAAAGATACTATAGTACAAAGTTATGGCCAAGAATACTGCATTTTTAACCAGCAAGATTTTTGAGGAGCAGTACTTATGCATTAGTTTTTTCAACAAAAAACCACAACCTATTTTTGTCCTCCAAACAATAGGCAACACATGCATTTAAATGACGCTTTCGGAATAGCAAATACGATCTTTATTTTTTTAAACTACTGAAATTAAAAATTATATCTGGCCCACTCCAATATATTAGTCAAATAAGAATTTCCTGTAGTATGATAAATAAGGAATCTAGTAATAGACTTCAGCTTAGACCATCTTTTGAGAGAAATAATGCAACAAACAAACAACAAACACAAATCCAGCTTTAGAATAAGATTGATCTGGTTGATTTCTCTTGCATTTTTGACACTATCTTCAACATCAACTTTGGTCAAATAATTGTTCTATTCCTTTCTTTTACACAGTATAACTATTGTGAAAAAGCTTCAGTGAAAGTTACAGTAAAATCCCTGCAACTAGATAAATAATGACCCACAAAGGATTACTGATTTCATTGAAATGGTTTTTTTTGATTAATACAACTCAAAATATTCTGGATAAATAAAAGCCAGGAAAAAAAAGGAGGAGATATCAGTTGTTCTTATCAAACTGAAGCACATTGTTTTTCAAGATCTCTACTAAACTGACAAATTGGACAGGGATATATGTCCTTAGTTGTTTATGTCCAAAGGGGGACTGTCTCTACAAAAGTGTGAATGTCTAATATAGTCATTACATATCTACAACAGGCCATTTTAATTTCCTAACTTGTGACAGTCTCTCCAAAACGTATTTACTTTATTAGTTTCTTAATTAGAGGTAGGTCATTTGTAGGCCTTGTTAATATACTGTACACACTTTAGTAGTTTACTAATGTAATGCAGGGTAGCCTTGCACAGAGCTCCAAGAATTCCAGCACACGTAATAAATTATTTGGATATTTTTTTGTCTGTGTCTTTGTTTTCTCCAATTATTTCATTATTTTGTGAAGAACACATAACAAGGGAAGGGGCATTAGACTGAGTAATCTGAAAGTCTTTTGCATCTTACAAGCAAAATTGTGGAGTCTAGTGAAGTCTTCATGCATAGCCCTTTTGCCCCCTTTTACAGTTTTTGCAAATTATGCAGTCAGTTCTGACTGACAGCCAACATCAAGTCTCTTCACTTTCAAACTTAAAAGAGTGTTACACAATCATGTGTGAGTAAGATTAAAAATTACAGTTCGTATGCCTTGGAAGTCCAAGCAGTCTGAATTATAAAAACAAATTGCCTTTATAGCTTCATCATCCTATATATGTCAGGACAGTGCCAGTGACTAGTGAAAAAAAGCAAGTTTAAGGTTTCTGTACAACACATCTTAGAGCCTTCTCATACTAGTGAACACATAGAACACACAGGTTCCCAAGATGTTTTCCTTCCCTCTGCTTCCATTTATGGCATTCAATGAAATCACATATTTTTGGCAGAGTTAAAAGGGTTTCTGTCTTGTTTTTGCCTTCAGCTTTGTTAGATGCACATACTTCTGGACTCAAGCACTATAATGCATAGTGGAAATCAAAATTAAAACAGCAACAAGAATGGAACATATTACAAGTGGGAACAGCTATGTCATTTCAAAAGGAAATGTTTTTGTAAACACTGTCACACTCCAGTGCTGTGTTAGGTGATTCATGTAAGGCTTGCATTAGCATGCTGAATATATATTTTTTCAGAATATGATCTAAACATAGTCACATTTTCAACTCAAATTCAAATTATACCAGAAGTAGCTCAGTGGCACACACTCTTGAACTTCGCAATCACAATATCTCTATAATGCATGAGTAAACTTTTGTTTTGTTTTATACAAAACTTACCCCTAATATCCCATAACAAAGTAAAACAAACCCCAAACCTTCAGTAGACACCACTGGCTTTTTTTTTTTTCCCTACAGTTCTATTTGTATCACTAAATCCAAGGTGGCCACTGCATTCCCACGTTAAAAGAAGGGATATTATCACACTCTCCAGAGTCAGCTATGGGAACAGAAGTTTTGTTATGTTTATAAGCAAGATCAGGACCAATTTTATAATGACATATATAACAAGAATAGCTGTTCTGATCACATATTCAGAATGCCAGCGTCACATTTTAAAACATACAACTACCTGCTTTAGCTTTATTAAATAGAATTCTTTAATGCCTTAAAATTGTTAACACTAGCAATTTTGTTTTTAGAGTTAAGGCTTATGTAATTTCTGAAATAATGTTTAACTGATGCGATGTTCTGTATTTTTTCATGATATTTGTAGGGAAATAACATATACCCATTAGTACTTATATTCAATGGTTTGAAATGCCTCTAAATTCACTTTTCTAATAAAGACTATTAGAAAGGTAAAATTAAGCAAAGTTGAATCTGACCAATATAAATCCATATTTAAGAGTTTATGTTCCAATCCTAGATATAATGGCATAAATTCTCTGAACAAAAATGGTGTCTACATCTGTATAAAGCTCTGATAAGATTTAAGTGCTGTTTTGATTATGAATGTCCTCTGCATGTCTCCAATTTACTTTTACTCAGAAATGTACAAATGATATTTTTACAGCACAATGCTAGTACCATTCTGCACTGTAATAAATTTTTTTCTTTTTAAATAAAAACAACAAATCCCTACTCAGAAATAAATTGACATTTACATTCTTCTCTTAAAAAAGTAAATAAAATAACATTATAAAATATGAATTAACTGTAAGAAATACGATACAATTACATAGATACATTTCAATACAGCATATTCAGTTTGCCAAAAAGTAATGATTACAAAGCCAATATGGATGCTGCCATATATACATAGATGTATATACAATGATTATAGCATTCATAATTGCACTACACCTACAACCAGTTTTTAATTGTAAGGTATTTTAGGAGCAACAAATCTCAATTTCTCTTATTGTTGTTGTTTTGGAGTTGGAAGGGTTAAGGATGGAAAACATATCATTAGTTTTTGTTGTTAACTTTCTTACTCAAATAATAAGTCATTCTTTTTCCACCTCTCCTCACTGCTGAGAGACAGCAATTTCTGTGCTAAAGTGCATTCTAGTACTACTTGGCACTGTAGATTGTAGGCAATCCAATTACATCTAACCTTTGAGTTCTATGTAGCTTGCTAGTAATCATGCACTGTTCAAAAAAACAACCTACAACTTTCAATCTAAGGTGGTCATCAATGTGTGCTACATTTTTGTTGTTAAAAATTTGTGTGTTTAAATTACAAGAGTGATTTTCTCACTGTTTCATTTGCATTGAATCTTTTTTAAAGAACATCAAGAGAGACTATTTCGCATGAAGCATATCAAATGTCTGTGAATCAGTTAAGAGGCAATCTTATCAAGAAAGGTTCCTGAATGTGATCCCTCATCAATAATTTCATGCTATATAAAGGTGCTTTGATATTACTACTGAAAACATTGAATACAATCTCATTCTCTCTCTGACATAAGGGGAGAGTTAAACTGTCTTCTATACATATATATCTAGTAGCATATTCACTCACATTGTTTTTGGAAAATGGAACACTTTCTAAAAAAGGGACTATATGAAAGTATGTTTGTTTATCATTTGGCAGTTGACTCAATCAGATCAGTTCCCAATCCATCAGTTTGGCGTTTCAGTTGGTATCTTATGTTTTAAAAATATTGGTTTTATAAAAAGTCAGATTTGGCAAGATTTTATGATATGATATGAAATTCTATGATATTTCATGAACATCCCAGGTTTGTGTCTTTATTTCATTGCTGTCTTCTATGCATAATTATGAACTGTGAAATTATGGTTAAATTCCAAATCCATACACAACTACTTCTATTTTGCAATCCCCATATTCTAGCCTCAGAAGTTAAGACAAAATTAAAACACGTCAAGAAATTAAAAAAACGTTATCAATACTTTTGATCCTTCAGAGAAAGTACATTCTGTAGAATTTGAATGACTGATAATTTCAGTTCTGATGATAGCATTTTTCCTGATGAAATCACTCAATAGAAAATATTTTACCAAGGAATGCAACTGGGAAAATGGACATTGTACGTTTAAAATCATAAGGGGGAAAGAAGGAGGGAGAGAGAAAGGGTCAGGGAAAGAGGAAACCAGCTTAATTTTGCTTCAACTGCAAAGAAAAGTGTTATCCTCTGTGAGTGTATGGCTGAGAATTTCAAACATGTTGAGTCACAAGTTTTGCCTAAAAAATAAGAAAATGTACTGTGAAGGTATTTCAGCATCTTTTGTTTTTCCTCCATATAGTTTAAATAAAAACATAATGTTAACTAAAAACTTTGTGGACATTCACAGAGTCCAGGCTGACAATAAATTAGCACTATACAATTTGTTTTCACAGATAATAGTCCCTCTTGTGTATCTTCAATCATGCAAAGGCAATCTTGGAGGGCCTCCTAGGCACAGTTAGACTAGGTTGTACTCCTTCAGATTTAACTGTAGAATTGTGTCCTTGACAGCAGCAAAGACGAAGCGTATATTCTCTGTGTCTGTAGCACATGTGAAGTGGGAGTAGATAATTTTGTCACTGTCTGGATTCAGATCTACAAACATCTTCAAGATGAACTCTCGTGCTGCTTGTGCATCCCGTTGTGGTCCTGATAATTAAGAAGAGAAATCAGTTTTTCCTAAAGTCAATTCAATATTTGAGTTTCTTTAGGAGAGGGAACCTTAAGAGTAGAAAACAGAAGACAGACTTTATCTGTGATTCGCGTATAAGATAGGAGGGGAAATTTTTTGATAATAAATACTACCATATGCTATTTTTTCCCAGTAGGAACCGCTAAAAATTAAAAACAGAAGGAAACTCTAGAAGTTGATCATGGAAGAGCTTCTTTTCCTGCTGATTATCCTCTTTCTTCCATAAGATGTTTAAAATAGAGACATGAAATAGATGATCTATAACTGCACAAAATGAACAACAAAAGAAATAGTTGCTTTATACTAATAAATATTTTTAAAAACTTAATAGAATTGGTCCATTTTCTGTCTATATCTACTATATTTAAACTATACTTATGTAAGTTCTTTTAAAATGTAGCATAATCAAGATATATCCTAAACTGGTCTGACACTGTCTTCAATAGAATTTCATTTACTTTAGTGATAATAAAATATAGATGCTTGCTCGTTGAAGCTGTTAAACTGCAAAAAGCTAATGTTCTAACAAAACAATTATCTAAATTTTATATAGCAATCCTATTAAATCTAAATTAAGTCTGTAATTCTCAGAAGAACAGTAAGTCTATGAGTCTACGTAATCAAACTGCATGTTCTACTTTACACAAGGCAGAAGGCAAAAAATAATGACTTCCTATCCAGAACCGTGAGGATTTGTTCATGTCCACAGCCAAAAGAGCACACAGAAGCAGGAACCTAAGCAACAAGCTATTGTTCCCCTATACTGCCATTCTGTTCCAGTGCAATTTTCATAGGCCGTTATTCCCCTGTCCTCCTGTTTCTGCAATGTGGGTTTTTACAAAACATGTATGTTTGCTGTGCCTCCTCCTCCTATCTCCTCATCAGTCCTGGTCTTGTTATATGACAACATAAATATCAGCACTCAGCTGTTATATAGTTCTGTCTGTCCTTCAGTGGTTATAAAATCTGTACTTAGGGGATTAGTGTGTGCCCACATAACTTTCAATAACTACACAATGAAACTTATTTTTAATATGTAAATAAAATTACAAACATTTCTAATTTGGATAACTGAAAAAAATAGGTAGTAAAGGAAGCACAGAAGGAGAACGTGGTTCTGCAATATCCTGGTGTATGAATATATATGCATATATACAGATACATACACAGACTACACAATTGCTGAGAAAAACATACAAACAGCTAATAACTTCTCTGGGGTAGGATGGAGAGGACTTCAAACTTTTTAAAATTTCTAAACACAACAGATACTAGCCTTTAGCTTCAGCACATATTCTATTAAAACAGCAGCAACAAGAAATTTCACTACTATTCTTTTTCTCTTAATAAGTTTAAATATTAGTAAAGGAGGCTCCTAGACTTTCAAAGACAATAATTTCTTCAAAATAAGCCATTTGTTGTTTTAATGAACTTCCTAGAAATTTGTTAAACAGCTTTACAGCGTGTAGACACAGGTAGGGTTGTCCTTCTCAAAATCTGCTGCACTATTCAAAGCCTGTATCCAAATTTTGCTCATCTAACAACATGTCTGCTGATTATCATGTAATTAAAATTGGTTTTGACTGGGGTTCAAGTACAGAAAACTGAGGTTAAAAAGAAAGTTTTCCACCTCAGGTATTTAGAAAAAAGGGAATGAGTCAATGTTAGATTTACAGTGCTAAGTGGTTATAATCTAAATAACCTAGGAGGATCTGTTCCATGATCTCCCCAGGCACAGAGTTGAGGCTGACAGGTTGCTAGTTCCTGAGGTCATATTTTCTACCCTTTTAAAAGATGGGCACAATGTTACCCTTCTTCCAGTACACCTATGTTAAATGCTTGTCCAGCCAAAACCAGACAAAATTCACGCAGAATGGCTGAGGTTGAAAGGAACCTCTGGAGATCATCTGGTCCAACCCCACTGCTCAAGCAGGGTCACCTAGTGCCAGTTGCCCAGGACCAAGTCCATAATGCTTCCAGCCTTAATCAAAAAAAACCCCAACAAAACCAAATAAACACACACATGCACAAAATAAAAAAGAAGAGTATGTCAGACACCGTGTAAAAATGAGAAATGTATTTTTATGCAATTTTAGCCTTATACTTCAGTTCAAACCCTTACCCCAACTTATGAACAAGGACAGAATATGATGTTACTCACCTAGAATCAATAATTTCACATGAAATGTACAGCCATCCTATCCACAATTAATGGAAGCATAAAATGAAATCCTAGCAATGTAGAAAATCCCACAAGATTTCAATGGCTTTAAAAATTTGAAATATTAAAAATTGCTATTTTAATCACTTTTTCCTTTTCATATATTTAGAAAAAACCCACACATGACCAGCAAGCCATTCAACTACAAATGAACCATTTGGAGTACTAAGTACAATTTTTAAAGAAGAAAATGTGTGCAATTAAGAATGAATGATAATCTCTGTCCTAAGAACATCTAAGCAAATTATGGGCAAGGCTTTTGCATTTTGTCATTACTGCAGTGTAAATGGGACATGAGCTCTGGTGACAATATACTTACCATCATACTCTGGGAAATAATCAACTAAATGGGAGTACATAATTTTCTCCTCCAAGAGATCTTTTTTATTTAAGAACAGAATGACTGAAGAATTCTGGAACCATGGATATGTAATAATTGTCCTAAAGAGTGCTTTGCTTTCTTCCATTCGATTCTGAAATAAAAAAAGAGAGACAAATTTATGTGATCATGAAAATAATTTTTAATTTTTTTAAATCAATCCATGCAATTTCATTTTATCTGATAAACAGATCCATTTCGTGCTTTCCAACTTCTTACCGAAATGTAAGTTTTAACTGATTAATTTACAATTCATAGGTATGTGGTAAATTGAATATGCAGACAGTTCCCTGTTGAAAAGTCAATGACAGAAGCATAATTATTCTTTAAAACATGGGTCACGGGCATTATAGCTGTAACAGGTACTGTTTTAAATACTGAATATGTACAGTTATGATCAGCCAATAAATTAGTTAGTACTGAAATGCATGTGGTTCAAGGCAAAGACAAGTGTACAACAAGACATAATAATCAAGTTTTAAGAACCTTTCCTGAACTTTAAATGCAAGTTATCCTTAATCTTTTGAAAGACATCAGCTTTAAAATAGTTCCAGGTAAATTTGGAATTTACTCTTTGATAATATGAAAATGTTTCCCCAAATCAAAGTTTTATGACATAAAATCTTACAAATGGTAAATTTGTTTCTAACATCATTGGGTTAGCCTTTACTTTAATTGCTTCTAAAAAGCATTTTGCATTATAGTAGAAATGTAAGTAAGTGAAGCATACAGTTTTGTTTGTAAGGGCCTTCTGACACTGTAAAATGCTGTTTTGATACAATTCTGAAGAACTGTTAGATTGACAGGATGCAGTTAATAAAGAGTTGGAACAAACTGAGTAAGGTAGTATGAATTAACTCTATTTCTTTCTTTATTTGGAAAACTCTAAAGCAGGCCTGATTAGCTACCCATGGAAGTTGTTTTAGGAGATACCTCCTGAAAACAACAGTTTCACCACAAAACAGGACTCCAGAGAAGAAAATCAAGGAAGGGAATCCTGCAGATTCTGCTGTTGCTAAGCCATAGAATCATCTGAGTCGGAAAAGACCCTTAAGATCATCAAGTCCAACCATAAACCTAACACAGCCGAGTTCACCACTAAATCATGTCTCTAAGCACCACATCTACCTATCTTTCAAATACTTCCAGGGATGGGGACTTAATCACTCCCCTGGGCAGCCTGTTCCAATGCTTCACCACTCATTCTGTAAAGAAATTTTTCCTAACCTCCAATCTGAATGTCCCCTGGCGCAACTTGAGGCCATTTCCTCTCATTCTATCATTTGTTACTTAGGAAGAGAGACCATGACATATCCTTCCCCCCCCCCCCCCAAGCTGCTGAAGCGGGCTGCTGCTTTGCTGAGTTGCGATGTGGAGGGGGGCCAGATGGAGGTCTGGTGGCCAGTCCACATCAGCGGGCATATCAAAGCCCATCTGTGCAGCAAGGATAAGTAGGGGAGAATGGGCGATTAGTCTCTGCCACTCGTTTGCCTGTCAGGATGACCAAACTGGCACATGGTCACCCCCCTCTCCCACATACCAACAAAGATATGCGGAGATAACTGTGGAACAAAACATGACTCAGAGGTGATCCTCAAAAACAAAAGTATTACTATGAGTTTCTTGTGATGGAAGCATCCTGATCTACGACCCTGGAGTTCTCTGGATTCCTACACACTGGTGGGGGTCGTGCTGCAATCCATTGTTTCTCCTACCACTGGTGCCACCGATAAGATTGGGCCGACTGGCACCCCAGATGTTATCACTACAGAACGGACTATAAGAGAATGAGAGGAGCAAGCACAAATCGGAGCTCCCTCTCAGCTGGCCTGAGACACACCCCCCTTCACCCCCCACATTCCCCCCCCCGCCCCCCCAGAAACTTCACTCGCCTGTTTTCAGAAACTTCACTCTCACTCACTCACCACAGCACTCGCCGCAGCTTTGAGGAAACATCTAAAGACTCTTATCACTGAACTCTGTAAAGGTAATATGGTCCTTTCCAAACCCTTATAGGATGCTAATTTTGGTCTAGCCTTAAGCTTATATTCTTGACTTAGAATTGTAACATTATAGGTAATAAACTAAATGTTTAAATACAATTCTGGGTCCTACTCTGTCTAACCTTGGGGTGTGATAGACCAACATCCATCTCTCTACAACCTCCTTTCAGGCAGTTGTAGACAGTGATAAGGCCTCCTCTCAGCCTCCTTTTCTCCAGACTAAAACAATCCCAGTTCCCTCAGATGCTTCTCATAACACACTTGTTCTCCAGAGCCTTCACAAGCTGTATTGCGCTTCTCTAGACACAATCCAACCCCTCAGTGTCTTTCTCGTAGTGAGGTACCCACAACTGAACACAGGATTCGAGGTGTGGCCTCACCAGGGCTCTGTACATGGGGACGATCACTTCCCTGGTCTTGCCGGCCACACCATTTTTGACACAAGCCAGGATGCTGTTGGTCTTCTTGGCCACCTGGGCCACTGTTGTCTCATGTTCAGTTGGCTGACAACCAACATACCCAGGTCCTTTTCTGCTGGGCAGCATTCTAGCCACTTTTTCCCAAGCCTGTAGCGCTGCATGGCATTGTTGTGACCCAAGTGCAAAAGTAGGCACTTGGCCTTGTTGCATCTCACCCCATTGACCTCAGCCCATCAATCCAGCCTGTCCAGATCCCTCTGTAGAGCTTCCCTACCCTCAAGCATATCGAAACTTCCTCACAGTTTAGTGTCAACTGCAAACTGACCAAGGGTGCACTCATCCAGGTCATTGATGAAGATATTGAACAGGACTGGACCCAGTACTGAGCCCTGGGGACACCACTTGTGACCGGCCTCCAACTGGATTGAACTGTGTTCACCACAACTCTTTGGGACCAGCCATACAGCCAGATTTTCACCCAGTGAAGTGTGGGCCTATCCAAGACATGAGCAGAGAACTTCTCTAGGAGAATGCTGTGGGAAACAGTGTCAAAGGCTTCACTAAAGTCAAGGCAGACAACATCCACAGCCTTTCCCTCATCCACTAGGTAGGCCACCTGGTCATAGAAGGAGAACAGGTTGGTCAAGCAGGACCTCACTTTACTAAACTCATGCTGATTGGGCCTGATCCCCTGCTTGTCCTGTACATGCCGTTTGATGGCTCTCAAGGTGACCTGATCCATAACCTTCCCTGGCACCAAGGCCAGGCTGACAGGACTGTAGTTCCCTGGATCCTCTTTCTGGCCCTTCTTGTAGATGGGCATCACATTTGCTGACCTCCAGTCAACTGGGACCTCCTCAGTTAGCCAAGGACTGCTGATAAACGATGGAAAGTGGATTGGTGAACGCTTCCACCAGTTCCTTCTGCACTCTCGGGTGGATCCTATCGAACCCCATAGACTTGTGTCTTTCTAGGGGGTGTAGCAGGTCGCTAACCATCTCTTCTTGGATTATGGGGTCTCCGTTCTCCTCCTCGTCCCCGTCTTCCAACTCAGGGTGCTGGGTACCCAGAGAACAATTTGTCTTAGTATCAAAGACTGAGGTGAAGAAGGCATTAAGTATCTCAGCTTCCTCCTCATTCTTTGTCACTAAGTTTCCCCTCTCATCCAATAAAGGCTGGAGATTCCCCTTAGCCCTCCTTTTGTTGTTAATGTATGCAACGTTCCATCAGAAAACTCATAGTTTTGCTATAAGTGTATTTTCACTTCGTATTACTTTACATTTTAAAGTGACCTGCATAAGAATGCAAATTGGAGCTCTAAAAAAAATCTCCACCACCTAAATAGTTTAATTATCTTGTATCACCACAGAATCTTTAAGCAATTTATTAAACTTAAGAGCATGTTGGAGTGGTGAGCGAGAGAATATTGACAAATTTATGGATGAAGAAACTAAGGCAGAGAAGGAAAATCTGATTTTTTTTTTTTTGCAATCGGTTGCATTGATTTCAATGGTGCAAGACTTTCATTCAAAAAGGATAAAACCTGAAATATTAACAGAGTTGAGCATAAAACATAAGTCCTTAGGTTAATTGTTAAAGTATAATCGTGACCATTCCATTTATAACTTTATAATATATAGACCTAATAACAATAACATAGTTAAAACTAGAGGGGTTTCAGAGGAGAGGAAAAAATGAAGGAATACATGTCTTCCTCACCCAATTGCTTCAAGAAATAGCCTATTTCAGGTGCAATTGCAAAGGTTGCAGATAAAAACTAGTGAATAACTAATATACAGAAATGTGCAGCTGGCTTCAAAGCTTCTCAGTGCCTGACAGCCTTTCACAGCAGTCATGCCAGTCTTTACAGCAACCTCCCTTTGACAGTAGCAACGGCTTGTTGTGGCTCTCTAGGCACCTGGCACAAGGAAAATGAGCAGTAGAACCACTGTTTTTACCATTTCCCAAGATCTCTGTTGCGCTGGAAATATCTGCAATTACTTCAATTCCTTTTGCAATTACAGAAATAAGATAAGTAGCATAATTTATAATAGTTCGGCTCTAATGTAAAATTCTGAGAAACAGCTGAAACAGGCTAAAAAAGCATTTAGAAGTTGTATGAACTGGTATCCAGTGAAGGGAAAAGCAGCAGTTCTCAGCTAAAAAAATAGTGCTCTGAGAGAAAAGAAGGGGTACAATATTAATATGGTTAAATACAGAAGCACTAGTGGATCATTTCACGCATAACTAAATGTTCCCATGTTCCAAGAGGAGGTGGATAGAGACTTACTTGGCCAATTAGACACTCGCAAATCTATGGGGCCGGATGGGATTCACCCAAGCCTATTGAAGGAGCTGGTGGATGTGCTTGTCAAACCCCTTTCCATCATCTTCCAGCAGTCCTGGAAGACTGGGGAAGTCCCACTGGACTGGAGGCTGGCTGATGTTGTGCCCATCTACAAGGGTCGCAGGGAGGACCCAGGGAACTACAGGCCTGTCAGTCTGACCTCAGTGCCAGGGAAAGTCATGGAACAGGTGATATTGAGTGCTATCATGAAGCACATGCAAGAGAACCGGGTGATCAGGCCCAGTCAACATGGGTTCATGAAAGGCAGGTCTTGCCAAACTAACCTGACCGCCTTCTATGACAAAGTGACCTGTCTACTGGATGAGGGAAAGGCTGTGCATGGAGTCTTCTTGGACTCCAGTAAAGCCTTTGACACAGTTGCTCACAGAATTCAGCTTACGAAACTGTCAGCCTCTAGGTTTAACAAGGCCAAATATCGGGTTCTGCACTTGGGGCACAACAACCCTATGCAGTGCTACAGACTTGGAGAAGACTTGCTGGAAAGCTGCCTGGAGGAGAAGGACCTGGGGGTGTTGGATGACAGCCGACTGAACATGAGCCAGCAGTGTGCCCAGGTGGCCAAGAAGGCCAATGGCATCTTGGCTTGGATCAGACACGGCGTGACCAGCAGGTCCAGGGAGGTTCTTCTCCCTCTGTACTCAGCACTGGTGAGACCGCTCCTCGAATACTGTGTTCATTTCTGGGCCCCTCACCACAAGAAGGATGTTGAGGCTCTGGAGCGAGTCCAGAGAAGAACAACGAAGCTGGTGAGGGGGCTGGAGAACAAGTCTTACGAGGAGCGGCTGAGAGAGCTGGGGTTGTTTAGCCTGGAGAAGAGGAGGCTGAGGGGAGACCTCATTGCTCTCTACAACTACCTGGAAGGAGGTTGTTGAGAGGAGGGAGCTGGCCTCTTCTCCCAAGTAACAGGGGACAGGACAAGAGGGAATGGCCTCAAGCTCCGCCAGGGGAGGTTCAGGCTTGACATCAGGAAAATTTTTTTACGGAAAGGGTCATTGGGCACTGGGACAGGCTGCCCAGGGAGGTGGTTGATTCACCTTCCCTGGAGGTGTTTAAGGCATGGGTGGATGAGGTGCTGAGGGACATGGTTTAGTGATTGATAGAAATGGTGTGACTCGATGATCCTGGGGGTCTTTTCTAACCTGGTGATTCTATGATAAGTTTACAACAGGCACAGCTTTTTGGCTTATTGAACATTTATAAAAATATCGGATATCGGACAGTTGAAATGGGCACAAACCATATATGGCATTTATAGACAGATTGAAGGATGCACTCGACAAGCGGGTAGACAACCGAGCAGTTACAGAAGCCTTAATTTTGCAATCAGCGATGAAAAATCCTACAACAACAGCTGGGATCAAGCACAGCTTGTGACTGCTGCCCTGACTGTACACTGGGACAGATAGACATTCTGTTATAGATACGGCAAGGAGAGACATTTTAAGAGACTGCCACACACTATGCCAGGATAGAGGGCCTAAAATCTGCCCTCGGTGTGGAAAGGGTAAACATTTTGCCAGTTGGTGTAGATTAAAATGGGATAAGAACAGGACAGTATCGTCGAATACCCAAGAGCAAAGCTTGGTTTGGAGGCGCGTACTGACACTGATGCCTCCACAGCAAACAGCAGCTCTCACCTCAGAGCAAGAACCAGAGGCAGCACTGAGATAGACGTGATCACCACCATCGCAGTAGTGCTGCAATCGTCTGCACTTCACACAATGCCGCTGAACATAAAAGGACCATTGAGGGGTGGCTCTAGTGCCTTGTTATTAGAGTGATTATCAATAATTCGGTTGGGAATCCTTGTTTTACCCGGGGTCATAGATGCAGATTTTACTGGAATAATTCAAGCAAGGGTATGGGCGCCATCTCCGGTGTTCTTCATACCAAAAGATAGCCGGATAGCACAATTAGTTTTGTTCAAAGCAGCTGTGTTCCAAGCTGACTCTAGAGAGCCTGGCTCACAAGCTTTTGGGTCCACAGGAATCCCTGAAGTACATTGGGTTCACTCCTTACAAACTCAGCATCCTATGTTAAGGTGTACATTAACCTTGAAAGGGGGGAAGCCAGGATATATTATCTTGGACGGCATGATTGATATGGGAGCAGATGTTACAGTGATAACTCATGCCAAATGGTCTGACACCTGGCTGTTAAAAGTCGTAAATGCATCCTTATCTGGAATAGGCAGAACCACTACATCATTTCAAAGTGCAAATAACATACAAATCCAAGGCCCTGATGGCAAAACAGCTGTAGTGCAACCCTTTGTCTTACACGTTCCACTAATTTTGTGGGGAAGAGATGTGGTAAGTGCAATGGGAATAGGTGTTGGAATCATAGATGATGGGCATTTTTTACTGGGGCCACTGCAGGAAAACGCCCAATCATACCTTTAATATGGAAATCGGATACGCTAGTATGGGTTGAGCAGTGGCCCCTATCTAGTGAAAGACTGGGTGCATTGCAAAATTTAGTGGAGGAGAAAATAGATCAAGGGCATATAGTCCCAACCAATAGTCCTTGGAACACACCTGTATTCATGATAAAAAAGAAATCGTGGAAATTGTGAAAAATTAATGAAGTAATTGAGGATATGGGAACATTACAGCCAGGGTTACCTTCACCTACCATGATTCCAGCTGAGTCGTATATAGTGGTGATAGACTTAAAAGACTGTTTTTTTACCATTCCATTAGATGAAAAGGACGCCCCACAATTTGCCTTCTCAGTACCATTGATTAACGTCCAAGAACCGGTAAAGCGATATCATTGGGTAGTTTTACCACAGGGCATGAAAAACAGCCCCATGATTTGTCAAACCTATGTAGCAGGTGCATTGTCTGAGGTCAGAGTTCAATGTAAGCACTTGAATACACTAACATATCATTATATGGAGGATATATTAGTCACAGGATCTGACATAATTCAATTACAATGATAATCACCAAGGGAAAAAGAAGTGTTCAGTTATTAGGCCAAGATCCGATTATCATTTATATTCCAATGACAAAGGAATATGTTAAGTGGTGCATGGCAAATAGTTTGAATTTACAGGTAGCTATAACAGATTATCCAGGAAGTAGAATCATAGAATAACCAGGTTGGAAGAGACCCACTGGATCATCGAGTCCAACCATTCCTATCAAACACTAAACCATGCCCCTTAGCACCTCGTCCACCCGTCCCTTAAACACCTCCAGGGAAGGTGAATCAACCACCTCCCTGGGCAGCCTCTGCCAGTGCCCAATGACCCTTTCTGTGAAAAATTTTTTCCTAATGTCCAGCCTAAACCTCCCCTGGCAGAGCTTGAGGCCATTCCCTCTTGTCCTGTCCCCCGTTACTTGGGAGAAGAGGCCAGCACCCTCCTCTCTACAACCTCCTTTCAGGTAGTTATAGAGAGCAATGAGGACTCCCCTCAGCCTCCTCTTCTCCAGGCTAAACAACCCCAGCTCTCTCAGCCGCTCCTCGTAAGACTTGTTCTCCAGCCCCTTCACCAGCCTCGTTGTTCTTCTCTGGACTCTCTCCAGAGCCTCAACATCCTTCTTGTGGTGAGGGGCCCAGAAATGAACACAGTACTCGAGGAGCGGCCTCACCAGTGCCGAGTCCAGAGGGAGAATAACCTCCCTGGACCTGCTGGTCACACCCTTTCTGATCCAAGCCAAGATGCCATTGGCCTTCTTGGCCACCTGGGCACACTGCTGGCTCATGTTCAGTCGGCTGTCAACCAACACCCCCAGGTCCCTCTCCTCCAGGCAGCTTTCCAGCAAGTCTTCTCCAAGTCTGTAGCACTGCATAGGATATGATATTGATATCCATTTACCCATTTATCCAAATATTGATACCCATTTACCAAGTCATAAATTGTTTTCCTCTCTGCAAACATTACAAATAGAACTGAAGCCCTTATGTAGAGAGCGACCAGTTGACGGCCCTACAATATTTACTGATGGCTCAGGAAAAACAGGAAGAGCAGTACTATCGTGGAAAGAAAATGGACAGTGGGCAAATAAAGTGTAGTGTATATAATAGAAGGATCAACACAAACAGTGGAATTGTATGCAGTGGTAAAGGCCTTTGAACAGCATCACAGTCCTTTAATTTAGTTACAGGTTCACAATATGTAGCCAGAGTAGTGCAGCGTATAGGAAGAGGATGGATAAAACAGGTAAAGAATGTGTGCTTGTTTTTAAATGTTAAGGCAGTTATGGTTTCAAGTCACAACTAGAAAACCAGAATTTTATGTGATGCACATTCGGAGTCACACATCACTTCCAGGATTTATAGTCGAAGGGAACAGAACAGCAGACAGACCGACAGCACGGGTGTACCCCATTGTACACAAGGACAGGTGATAGTAGAATGAGCCCAGCAGACACTAAAAGATATGTTGTTAAAACAAAAAGGGGGAACGAAGGCTGAAACACCATAGAACAGATTAAGGAAAGCATTGTATGTATTAAATTCCTTAAATGTGCGAGAGAATTAGGGAGTGGAATCATCGCTTATAGTCAGGTATTTTTTCGTCTTCACAAGCAGAGGGTCGGCGGCTTGGTGGGGAAGGAGCCAGGGTATTGTTGAAATCTTTGGTGTTGGGCCGGTGGGAAGGACCATATCAGTTAATAACGTGGCGTCGAGGATATGCTTGTGTTTCCACAGGTCAAGGACCCAAGTGGATGCCAGCGTGGTGTGTCCATCCGTATCTAAGCAGAGATAGCAATTATGATGAAGACGACTGCTACTAATACGGACAGCAATAATGCTGGGGCTATATCAGCACTCATGGACAGGGCAAAGAAGCTTGAAGATGAATGATGATTGAAAAAAAAAACAAACAACAACTTCTTATAAAGGATTCTTAAGTCAGAAAGCTAGCTAAGGGCCCTAATCAAAATTGCTTTTCTTACATTAGTATACTTCTGTGTATCTGTAGTAAGACATTTATATGTTTAATTATGTGTATATCATGTTTTCCGTTAGCCATCTTGGCTGAGAACGCACATTGACGACTCATGTCAAGCTTCTCATCCACCAGCACACCCAAGTCCTTCTCTGCAGGGCTGATCTGAATCACATCATCCCCCATCATGTTTCCTTCGATTAATGCCTGGCTCCGAGCCTGGTGCGAGGAGAGGGGCTTTGGCTTCTTTGATCATGGGGTGGCTCACGCACCCCCAGGCTTTCTTGCTAAGGATGGGACACGCGTCTCCTAGGGGGACTAAAGCCCTTGCTAGAAACCTAGCTAAGCTCATAAATCGAGCTTTAAACTAGATGTGAAGGGGGAGGGGGTTGAGCCCAGGCTAGACAGGAACGAGCCTGGACGTGGGGCAATGGTGACTCAGAGAGGGTGTGCTGGTGTGGACCTCTAGTACCTCACCACACAGAAAGTGGGGGAGAACACACCTCGGGGTGCTAAGGGAGATACAGGCACTGGAGCTAGCTACTCCAGTTACCAGGCAATTGGGAATGAACTCTGTTCCCTCTAAGAGGGCTGAAGGCTCAGCAGCTCAGCTGAAGTGCATTTACACCAATGCACACAGCATGGGGAATAAGAAGGAAGAGCTGGAAGCTGTTGTAGGGCAAGGAGGCTATGATGTCGTTGCCATCACGGAAACGTGGTGGGACGACTCATATAACTGGAGTGCAGCTATGGTGGGGTACAAACTCTTCAGGCGGGACAGGAAGCGTAGGAGAGGAGGCGGGGTAGCCCTCTTTGTAAGGGAGGACTTGGACACCATTGAGATGGATTGTGGCAATCAGGAGATTGAGTGCCTGTGGGTTAAAATCAGAGGAGCACACCAGAAGGCAGATATTGTGATGGGAGTCTGTTACAGACCACCCAGACAAGGAGAAGCAGCTGATGAGCTCTTCTATAAACAGCTGGGGATAGTCTCTAGATGGATGCCTCTTGTTCTCCTGGGAGGCTTCAATCTTCTGGGTATCTGCTGGAAGTACAATAGAGCAGAAAGGAAGCAGTCTAGGAGGTTCCTGGAGTGCCTGGAAGACAACTTCCTTGCACATCTGGTGAATGAACCAACAAGGGAGGGTGCCCTCCTGGACCTGCTGTTTGTGAAGAGAAGGCCTTGTAGGGGATGTGGCAGTAGGTGGACGCCTAGGACAAAGTGATCATGAGATGATAGGGTTTTCTGTTCTAGGTGAAGTGAAGAGCGTGGTTAGTAGGAAGGTAGAATTAAATTTCCAGAGGGCAGACTTTGATCTCTTCAGAAGGCTGGTTGGCGAAGTCTCATGGGAGACAGTACTTAAGGGCAAGGGAGCCCATGAGGGCTGGGAGCTCTTCAAAAAGGAAATCCTAGCAGCTCAGGAGAAAGCCATCTCCGTGTTCCGGAAAAAAAGCCGGCAGGGGAGAAAGCCAGCTTGGTTGAACAGTGAGATCTTGAGTGATATCAAGAAGAAGAGAAATGTTTATGGGCTCTGGAAGAGGGGACAGGCCTCTTGGGTGGACTACAGGAGGGAAGTGAGATTGTGTAGGGAAAAAATCAGGAGGGCTAAGGCTCAACTAGAAATCAGATTGGCAAAGTCTGTGAAAGATAACAAAAAATCTTTCTACAAATATATAAATAATAAAAGGAGGACTAGGGAGACCATACAGTCCCTATTGGACGAAGAAGGAACAACAGTGACAGGGGATGAGGAAAAGGCTGAGGTACTTAATGCCTTCTTTGCCTCAGTCTTTAGTTGTAAAGTCATTCCGTCTGTGTACAAACCCAGGAGCTAGAGGAGCATAATGAGGCTCCCGTGATCCAAGAGGAGGTGGTCAGAGCCTTGCTAGCCCGACTGGACAGTCACAAGTCTATGGGGCCGGATGGGATTCACCCAAGGGCATTGAAGGAGCTGGCGGATGTGCTGGCCAAACCCCTTTCCATCATCTTCCAACAGTCCTGGAAGACTGGGGAAGTCCCACTGGACTGGAGGCTGGCTGATGTTGTGCCCATCTACAAGAAGGGTTGCAGGGAGGACCCAGGGAACTCCAGGCCTGTCAGTCTGACCTCAGTGCCAGGGAAAGTCATGGAGCAGGTGATCTTGAGTGCTATCATGAAGCACATGCAAGAGAACCGGGTGATCAGGCCCAGTCAACACGGGTTCACAAAAGGCAGGACTTGCCAAACTAACCTGATCGCCTTCTATGACAAAGTGACTCGGCTGCTGGACGAGGGAAAGGCTGTGGATGGATCTTCCTGGACTTCAGTAAAGCCTTTGACACAGTTTCTCACAGCATTGTGCTTAGGAAACTGTCAGCCTCTGGCCTGGAGAGGCGCACACTCTCCTGGGTGGAAAACTGGTTGGATGGCCGGGCCCAGAGAGTGGTGGGAAATGGTGTTAAATCCAGCTGGAGGCCAGTGACAAGTGGGGTTCCCCAGGGCTCAGTGCTGGGTCCAGCCCTGTTCAATGACCTGGATGAAGGCATCGAGTGCACCCTTAACAAGTTTGCGGACGACACTAAGCTGAGTGGAAGTGTCGATCTGCTGGAGGGTAGGGAGGCTCTGCAAAGCGATCTGAAAAGGCTGGACCACTGGGCAGATTCCAGTGGCATGAGGTTTAATGAGGCCAAATGCCGAGTTCTGCACTTGGGGCACAACAACCCTATGCAGTGCTACAGACTTGGAGAAGACTTGCTGGAAAGCTGCCTGGAGGAGGGGGACCTGGGGGTGTTGGTTGACAGCCGACTGAACATGAGCCAGCAGTGTGCCCAGGTGGCCAAGAAGGCCAATGGCATCTTGGCTTGGATCAGAAACAGCATGACCAGCAGGTCCAGGGAGGTTATTCTCCCTCTGTACTCGGCACTGGTGAGACCGCTCCTCGAATCCTGTGTTCAGTTCTGGGCCCCTCACCACAAGAAGGATGTTGAGGCTCTGGAACGAGTCCAGAGAAGAGCAACAAAGCTGGTGAAGGGGCTGGAGAACAAGTCTTACGAGGAGCGGCTGAGAGAGCTGTGGTTGTTTAGCCTGGAGAAGAGGAGGCTGAGGGGAGTCCTCATTGCTCTCTATAACTACCTGAAAGGAGGTTGTAGAGAGGAGGGTGCTGGCCTCTTCTCCCAAGTGACAGGGGGACAGGACGAGAGGGAATGGCCTCAAGCTCCGCCAGGGGAGGTTTAGGCTGGACATTAGGAAAAAATTTTTCACAGAAAGGGTCATTGGGCACTGGCAGAGGCTGCCCAGGGAGGTGGTTGATTCACCTTCCCTGGAGGTGTTTAAGGGACGGGTGGACGAGGTGCTAAGGGGCATGGTTTAGTGTTTGATAGGAATGGTTGGACTCGATGATCCGGTGGGTCTCTTCCAACCTGGTTATTCTATGATTCTATGATTCTATGATTCTATGCGTACTGAAATCGAGGATTGCCCCGACCCAGGTGCAGTACATTGCACTTGGCCTTGCTGAACCTCATGAGGTTCTCACAGGCCTACTTCTCCAGCTCATCCAGGTCCCTCTGGATGACATCCCGTCCTTCTGGTGTGACAGCTGGACCACTCAGCTTGGTGTCACCTGCAAACTTGCTGAGACTCCCCTCGATCTCGCTGTCAATATCATCGATGAGGATATTAAACAGCACTGGTCCCAGTATGGACCCCTGAGGGACACCACTTGTCACGAATCTCTATCTGGACATCAAGCCGTTGACCTATACTCTCTGAATGAGACTATCCAACCAATTCCTCATCCACAGAACAGTCCACCCATCAAAACCATATCTCTCCAATTTAGAGAGAATGATATTGTGGAGGACCGTGTCAAAGACTTTAAAGAAGTCAAGGTAAATGACATCCATATCTCTTCCCATGTCCACTGATGTAGCAGCTCCATCATAGAAAGCCTCTAGAATCATAGAATAACCAGGTTGGAAGAGACCCACTGGATCATCGAGTCCAACCATTCCTATCAAACACTAAACCATGCCCCTCAGCACCTCGTCCACCCATGCCTTAAACACCTCCAGGGAAGGGGACACAACCACCTCCCTGGGTAGCCTGTTCCAATGCCCAATGACCCTTTCTGTGAAGAATTTTTTCCTAATGTCCAGCCTAAATCTCCCCTGACGGAGCTTGAGGCCATTCCCTCTTGTCCTGTCCCCCGTCACTTGGGAGAAGAGGCCAGCACCCTCCTCTCTACAACCTCTTTCAGGTAGTTGTAGAGAGCAATGAGGTCTCCCCTCAGCCTCCTCTTCTCCAGGCTAAACACTCCCAGCTCTCTCAGCCACTCCTCATAAGGCCTGTTCTCCAGCCCCTTCACCAGCTTGGTTGTTCTTCTCTGGACTCGTTCCAGAGCCTCAACATCCTTCTTGTGGTGAGGGGCCCAGAAATGAACACAGGATTCGAGGAGCGGTCTCACCAGTGCCGAGTCCAGAGGGAGAAGAACCTCCCTGGACCTGCTGGCCATGCCATTTCTGATCCAAGCCAAGATGCCACTGGCCTTCTTGGCCACCTGGGCACACTGCTGGCTCATATTCAGTCGCTGTCAACCAACACCCCCAGGTCCCCCTCCTCCAGGCAGCTCTCCAGCCAGACTTCTCCTAGTCTGTAGCACTGCATAGGGTTGTTGTGCCCCAAGTGCAGAACTCGGCATTTGGCCTTGTTAAACCTCATGCCATTGGACTCTGACCAGCGGTCCAGCCTGTTCAGATCCCTTTGCAGAGCCTCCCGACCCTCCAGCAGACCGACACTTCTACCGAGCTTAGTGTCGTCCGCAAACTTGCTAAGGGTGCACTCGATGCCTTCATCCAGGTCATTGATAAAGACATTGAACAGGGCTGGACCCAGCACTGAGCCCTGGGGAACCCCACTTGTCACTGGCCTCCAGCTGGAGTTAACTCCATTTCCCACCACTCTCTGGGCCCGGCCATCCAACCAGTTTTCCACCCAGGAGAGGGTGCGCCTGTCCAGCCCAGAGGTGACAGTTTCTCAAGCAGAATGCTGGGAGAAACTGTGTCAAAGGCTTTACTGAAGTCCAGGAAGATCCATCCACAGCCTTTCCCTCATCCAGCAGCCGAGTCACTTTGTCATAGAAGGCGATCAGGTTAGTCTGGCAAGACCTGCCTTTTGTGAACCCGTGTTGACTGGGCCTGATCACCCGGTTCTCTTGCATGTGCTTCATGATAGCACTCAAGATCACCTGTTCCATGACTTTCCCTGGCACTGAGGTCAGACTGAGAGGCCTGTAGTTTCCTGGGTCCTCCCTGCGACCCTTCTTGTAGATGGGCACAACATCAGCCAGCCTCCAGTCCAGTGGGACTTCCCCAGTCTTCCAGGACTGTTGGAAGATGATGGAAAGGGGTTTGGCCAGCACATCCGCCAGCTCCTTCAATGCCCTTGGATGGATCCTGTCCAGCCCCATAGACTTGTGACTGTCCAGTCGGGCTAGCAAGGCTCTGACCACCTCCTCTTGGATCACGGGAGCCTCATTTTGCTCCTCTAGCTCCTGGGTTTGTACACAGACGGAACGACCCTCCTTACAACTAAAGACTGAGGCAAAGAAGGCATTAAGTACCTCAGCCTTTTCCTCATCCCCTGTCACTGTTGTTCCTTCTTCGTCCAATAGGGACTGTATGGTCTCCCTAGTCCTCCTTTTATTATTTATATATTTGTAGAAAGATTTTTTGTTATCTTTCACAGACTTTGCCAATCTGATTTCTAGTTGAGCCTTAGCCCTCCTGATTTTTTCCCTACACAATCTCACTTCCCTCCTGTAGTCCACCCAAGAGGCCTGTCCCCTCTTCCAGAGCCCATAAACATTTCTCTTCTTCTTGATATCACTCAAGATCTCACTGTTCAACCAAGCTGGCTTTCTCCCCTGCCGGCTTTTTTTCCGGAACACGGGGATGGCTTTCTCCTGAGCTGCTAGGATTTCTTTTTTGAAGAGCTCCCAGCCCTCATGGGCTCCCTTGCCCTTAAGTACTGTCTCCCATGAGACTTCGCCAACCAGCCTTCTGAAGAGATCAAAGTCTGCCCTCTGGAAATTTAATGCTCCCGTCCTACTAACAACCCTCTTCACTTCACCTAGAACAGAAAACCCTATCATCTCATGATCACTTTGTCCTAGGCGTCCACCTACTGCCACATCCCCCACAAGGTCTTCTCTGTTCACAAACAGCAGGTCTAGGAGGGCACCCTCCCTTTTCGGTTCATTCACCAACTGTGCAAGGAAGTTGTCTTCCACGCACTCCAGGAACCTCCTAGACTGCTTCCTTTCTGCTCTATTGTACTCCCAGCAGATATCAGGCAGATTGAAGTCTCCCACAAGAATGAGAGGCATGGATCTAGAGATTAACCCCAGCTGTTTATAGAAGAGCTCATCAGCTGCTTCTCCTTGGCTGGGTGGTCTGTAACAGACTCCCATCACAAAATCTACCTTCTGGTGTGCTCCTCTGATTTTAACCCACAGGCACTCAACCTCCTGATTGCCACAATCCATCTCAACGGAGTCCAAGTCCTCCCTTACAAAGAGGGCTACCCCGCCTCCTCTCCTACCCTTCCTGTCCCGCCTGAAGAGTTTGTACCCCACCATAGCTGCACTCCAGTTATATGACTCGTCCCACCACGTTTCCGTGATGGCAATGACATCATAGGCTCCTTGCCCTATGACAGCTTCCAGCTCTTCCTTCTTATTTCCCAGGCTGCGTGCATTGGTGTAAATGCACTTCAGCTGAGCTGCTGAGCCTTCAGCCCTCTTAGAGGGAACAGAGTTCGTTCCCAGTTGCCTGGTAACTGGAGTAGCTAGCCCCAGAGTGCCCGTATCTCCCTTAGCACTCCCAGGTGTGTTCTCCCCCACTTTCTGTGTGGTGAGGTACTGGAGGTCCTCACCAGCACACCCTCTCTGAGTCACCATTGCCCCACGTCCAGGCTCGTTCCTGTCTAGCCTGGGCTCAACCCCCTCCCCCTTCACATCTAGTTTAAAGCTCGATTTATGAGCTTAGCTAGGTTTCTAGCAAGGGCTTTAGTCCCCCTAGGAGACGCGTGTCCCATCCTTAGCAAGAAAGCCTGGGGGTGCGTGAGCCACCCCATGATCAAAGAAGCCAAAGCCCCTCTCCTCGCACCAGGCTCGGAGCCAGGTATTAATCGAATTCTTCTTCCTGGCTTCCTGCTCCTCTCTATTTAGCCTTGGGATGAAGCAGAATACCACTTGTGCCCCAGAGCCCTCCATCATTTTCCCAATGGCCCTGAAGTCATTCTTGATGGTTTTGGCCTTTTTGTTTACTAGACCATCGTTACCAGTTTGGACTGCTATCAGAGGATAGTAGTCTGTCTCATGGACCAGGGAAGGAAGTTTTCTAGCTACCTCCTTCCCTCTAGGTTGGTCATACAGGATTTGCCTTTGATGAAGCCATGACCCAGAATCAGGTCATATATGAATGATTTAGCACCTTGTGTCCCATGAACATGCGGTATGTGATGGGGTGGAGAGGCTGTGGTATTGCTACGTCTAGGCAGGATTCTGACTTAGAGGCATTCAGTCATAAGCCTGAAGATGGTAGCCTCGTGCCAGTGGCTCCTCAGACAAACGCATGCATCAGGGGTCTGAATCTGTGGTTCCTCTTGCACTGAACAGGAATAATATTGCAACAACACAGTTTACACAGTAGGGTAAAACTAACTTGTCTCACAACAGTCTAATAGACAGGACACAGCTTACTGAAAGCCCAAACTAAGCCGCACAGATGGGTGCTTAGCTCCAAGAAAGGCTGGGTCCACTCAAGAGCTAGAGGAACACAGACCTAAGGCTGCTGGAATGTGCACAAGTGTCTGTATGCATGACTTGAAAAAATGCTTTGAATTATTACAAGCATATTACAAACTGAAAAACAAAAAGTTTCAGAAGTTTTTCACTGATGTTAATAAGAAACATAAATAGTTTAGCAGTGAGGTGGAAGAACCATCTTCAAGACAGAGAGGAGATTTAGAGCTTTTATCTCCACATTTACCTCTAAAATGTTTTGTTTTGAAAGTGAAAACTTAAAAATTCAAGACAACTTCATGAGTAAGTTCTTTTTCATAACAGTTGAAAAAAAGTCATGGAATAATATCATTTTGATAATTTCAAAGTGGAAGGAAAGCCTAAGACAGGAGGGAAATGTTCAGTGCATTTGTTCCATTCAGTTCGTAACATGTGAACACTTTAACTGATAGCAACAAAGGACAAGATTGTATATTCTGAAAGCCCAGGAAGCCCAGGAAAGCTCCTTCTCCTGAAAAGATTATTTCAGTGCATTTTTATTTATATTTACCAGAAAACAAAATGTTCACAAACACTAGGAGCTTATTTATAACACTTATTACAGTCTTAAATTCATATCTCTCTACTCCATTAAGCAGGACGAATTTTATGTTGCAAGCTATTTACATTCAGTCTCCACCTTACCAAGAGGCACCAAAGAATTTGCAAAAACTATAAAACTGGCACCTGAGACCTATTACACTTTGAGAGGAGGATTCATACAACTACCTTACCTGATGGACAAGTCAATGGGCCTGGCTCTCTCTTCCTTTCCCCAAGAAAGGATGCCTTCTTGGTAAGAGTTGCGCACCTCTTACTCTGTTGGATGTTTCCCCAGAAAATAACTACTAACTCGAGTTTTTATTATTACTAATTTTATATATATATACTCCTTGTTAACTGGTTGTAACTAATTATGCGCTTCAATGGCAATCCTAACTTTGTTCTTATCTGTCGCTCTAATTAAATTACTTATCACCTCAGCATTTCGAAATTTTCTCTCTGACAGGCATTGCTGCAAGCTGTTTGGTCTGTGAGCTGCAAGTATTAACCCTGTGTGTACCAGTCTCTAAGGAGACTCTCACAGGTAACTGGATTCTGACTGGTGGCAAAACCATCTATAAATGCACACACATAACCCTTCAGTCATAAACCATCTACCTGGTCTGGGACCAGAGATGGATTCAACCACACTTAGGCTCCTCTCTGAGGGGAAGCTTAGAAAGCAAGAAGGTCCATCTTGAACCTGGTGATCTGATGGGAGTGCCTCCCTCAGCCACCAGTCAGAATCTCACCTGTTTAACATAAGAAGATATTATTCTGTTCAGGATAAACTCTCAACCACCGACTGCCCACTGCCACCTTGGTAAAGAACAAATCAGAATTCTACATCCTCCAGAAGTTTATGGGCTATGATTTGTCCCGTGATCAACTACAAACCATGTGGTGGGGTCCACCCTACACCATGTAAACCTACCATGACAATATTGACAGTTGCCTGAAAGACACCACTCGCTGCAGTGACCCTCCTCTGGCCTATATTGGCTGTGCAGCAATCATGCCATGAAAAACCTCCCATGGAGTGAGAGGGGACCTGCATGCCTGAACTAATAGTGCCTGGGATGCACATTGAAGAAAACCTTGACGTGACCCATGTCCACAAAAACATCCTGTGACATCTACCTTTGGTAGAACAAGGCTCTAGTTTTCACCAGTTTGCCCAGATCCTCCTTTCTCGACTAGGGGGTCTCTGAGCTGGAGAAAACAATGACAGTCTGTCTGTGTATTGGGTTTGCATGGCAAAGTTGGAGGGAGGAGGGGAGGGGTACAGGGATGGCTTCTGTGAGAAGATGCTAGAAGTTCTCCCCCATGTCTGATAGAGCCAATCCCAGTCAGATCCAACCTGGGCCTGTTGCTGGCCAAAGCTGAGCCAATCAGCGATGTTGGTAACATCTCTGTGATAACGTATTTAAGAAGGGGAAAAAAGAAATGCTGCACAAGAGAAGCCAGAAGAGAGAGGAGTAAGAATATGCGAGAGAAACAACTGTGCAGTCACCAAGGTCAGTGAAGAATGAGGGGGAGGAGTTTCTCCAGGCATCAGAGCAGAGATTGCCCTGCAGCCCTGGTGAGGACCATGGTGAAGCAGGCTGTCCCCCTGCAGCCCATGAAGGTCCATGATGGAGATGTGCCCAAAGGAGACTGTGATCTCATGGGACGCTCATGCCGGAGCAGGCTCCTGGCAATACCTGTGATCCCATGGAGGGGAGACCACACTGGAGGAGGGTTTCTGGCAGTATTTGTGACACTGTGGGGGACTCACGCTGGAGCAGTCTGTTCCTAAAGGACTGCACCTCATTGAAAGGACCCACAGTGGAGCAGTTCGTGGAGGACTGTATCCTGTGGGAGGGATCCCACACCAGAGCAGGGGAAGAGAGTGAGGAGGAAGGAGCGGCAGAGACAACATGTGATGAATTGACTGCAACCCCCATTACCTGTCCTGTGCTGCCTGGGAGGAGGTAGAGAAGTCAGGAGTGAACTTGAGCCCGGGAAGAAGGGAGGGGTGGAGGTAAGGTGTTTTAAGATTTGTTTGCATTTCTCATTATCTTACTCTGATTTGATTGGTAATAAATTAATTTCCCTGAGTTGAGTCTGTTTTGCCCATGAAGGCAATTGTTGAGTGATCTCCCTGTCCTTATCTTGACCCATGATCCTTTCGTTGTATATAATTCTCTCTCTGATCAGCTGAGGGGGAGTGATAGAGTGGCTTGGTGGGCATCTGATGTTGAGCCAAGGTTAGCCCAACACACTCTGCTACCATGGAAAATACAGAAAATGTAACGACCAATGCCATCCAAGACTACTTGCTGGCCACACAAGGTGGCATTTGCGCATTAGCAAATACTACCTGCTGTGTCTATGTCAACCAAGACCTACACATTGAGATCAACCTAAAGAACATCCAGGAACAACTAAAGCCATTGCATCAGGTGGCAATTAAAAGTATCGATTGGGTAATTGGTAAATTGTGATCATGGCTTACTTCTTGGTTCCCAGATCTCAGGCTAATTGTCAAAAGATTTTGGCTGTAACTTTTGTACTTAACTTGTTTATTGACATTGTTTATGTTTTGTTTTGTTTTGTATTAGTAGATGGGGTAGTATATTGTGTTGTAAAGCATTTACCCAGTCATGGTCAAGCCACTCCCTGACCTGGGTTGAGGCCACTAGATGGATGCTGGTCGTAAACTGTTTCGCAGCCTCTCTTGTAGCAATTGGGAAGACACCATAGTAATCACATCCTGGATCCCTCTGCAACTTATCCCTGATAGAGGTGATTCTACAGTACCCATCTCATGATGCACCAGCTTTTGAGCTCTGACTATATAACTTATACTCTGCAGGAGTTGGAACAGCAACCTCCTCTAGCTTGTTATAAAACTAACAACCTGTCAAAATAACACCCTAGCCCATAACTCCATGTCAAGTGATGATTTGAGAGAATCAAGTGGTGGAAGCAACACCTTGTCTCCTGACACCCTGTCCCTTGACCCTAGACACACTCTTCTTAATGCACCTCAGGATACCATTGGCCCTCTTGGCCACGAGGGCACATTGCTGGCTCATCATCAACTTGTTGTCCACTGGGACTCCCAGGTCCTTCTCCGCAGAGCTGCTTCCCACCTGTACTGGTGCATGGAGCTGTTCCTCCCGAGGTGCAGGACTCTACGCTTGCCTTTGTTGAACTTCATTAGGTTCCTCTTCACCCAACTCTCCAGCCTGTCCAGGTCTTGCTGAATGGCACCACAGCCTTTGGCCGCTCTTTCCAGTTTTGTGTTATCATCAGACTTGCTGAGGGTGCGCGCTGTCCCCTCAGCCAGGTCATTGTTGAATATATCCAACAAGACTAGGCCCAGTACCGACCCCTGGGGAACACCGCTGGCCACAGGCTTCCAACTAGATTCTAACACCACCGGTCACAACCCTCTGAGCTCTGCCCTCCAGCCAGTTCTCAATTCACCTCACTGTCTACTCATCTAACCCACACTTCCTAAGCTTACCTATGAGGATGTTGTGGGAAACAATGTCAAAAGCCTTGCTGAAGTCAAAGTAGACACCATCCACTGTAAGAGTCGGTCAAAGGATCGATTTCTGTCTCAACGTTTTCTCATTTTTAGCCTCAGAACTTGACTGTATGAATCACAAATGCAGGCCTTAGAAAAACAGCCAGAGCTGGTACGGAACGAATGCGTTGTGTCAAAACAGTGTCAAAAACCTTGCTGAAGTCAAGGTAGACACCATCTACTGCTCTCCCTTCATCTACCCAGCCAGTCATGACACTATAGAAGGCTATCAGATTGGTCAAGTGTGGTGTCCCCTTGGTGAACCCGTGTTGACCACTCACGATAACCTTCTTTTCCTCCAGGTGCTTAGAGATGACATCCAGGATGAGCAGTTCCATCACCTTTCCAGGGATGGAGATGAGGCTGACTGGCCTGTAGTTTCCTGGGTCCTGTCCTTTTTGAACACTGGAGTGACATTGGCTTTTCTCCAGTCCTCAGACACCTCTCCTGTTCTCCATGGCCTTTCAAAGATGATGGAGAGCGGCTTAGCGATAACATCTGCCGGTTCCCTCAGCACTTATGGGTGAATCCTATCAGGGTCCATGGATTTGATCCTCCTCGACCAAGGGACAGTCTTCCTTTCTCCAGACTTTCTCTCTTTCCTCCAGGGTCTGGGATTCCTGAGGTCCGGCCTTAGCAGTAAAGACTGAAGCAAAGAAGGCATTCGGCAACTCTGCCTTCTCTGCATCCTCTGTCACCAGGGCGCCCACTTCATTCAGCAGAGGGCCCACATTTTCCATAGTCTTCCTTTTTTCTCCTGATATACTTGAAGAAACCATTCCCGTTGTCCTTGAAGTCCCTTGCCAGATTTAATTCCAAGTGGGCCTTAGCCTTCCTCATTGCATCCCTGCACACTCTGACAGAGTTCCTATATTCCTCCCGAGTGGCCAGTCCCTTTTTCCACATTCTGTAAACTTCCTTCTTCCAGTTGAGTTTTTCCAGAAGCATCTTGCTCCTCCACACAGGCCTCCTGCCTCCTTTGCTCGATTTCTTACTCCTAGGGACGCATCGATCTTGAGCCTGGAGGAAATAATGTTTGAATATTGCCCAGCTCTCTTGGACCCCCCTACCTTCTAGAGCCCTATCCTATGGGATTCCTCCAAGTAGGTCTTTGAAGAGGCTGAAGTTAGTGCTCCTCAGGTCCAAAGTTTTAATCCTGCTTATTGCCCTACTTCTTCCATGCAGGATCTTGAACTCCACCATCTCATGGTCACTACAGCCAAGGCTGCCCCCAGCCTTCACATCCCCAACCAGACCTTCTTTGTTTGTTACTACAAGGTCCAGCAGCACACCTCTCCTCATTGGCTCTTCCTCCACTTGTGTCAAGAAGTTATCATCAATGCTCTGCAGGAATCTCTTGGACTATATGTGGCTAGCTATGTTGTCTTTCCAGCAAATATCTGGGTGATTGAAGTCCCCCAAGAGAACCAGGGCCTGCAATTGTGAAGCTACTTCCAGCTGTCTGTAGAAGGCCTCGTCAACTTCCTCTTCCTGATCAGGTGGCCTGTAGTAGACAGCCACAGCAGTGTCACCCACATTAGCTTGCCCCTTAATTCTTACCCATTAGCTCTCGACTTGTTCTTCATCCGCCCCTAGGCAGAGCTCGATACATTCCAGGTGCTCCCTCAAATAAAGAGCAACTCCACCAGCTCGCCTTGCTGGCCTGTCTTTTCTAAAAAGCACGTAGCCATCCATGACAGCAATCCAGTCACGTGAGCTATCCCACTGTGTCTCTGTAATTACAATGAGATCATGGCCCTGCAACTGCATGCATATCTCTAGTTCTTCCTGTTTATTCCCCATGCTGTGTTCGTTTGTGTACAGGCATTCAGAGAGGCAATTGTGCGTGCAGGTTTCCCTGTAGAGGTGCAAGAGGATCCACCATAGCCATACACACCCTTGAGATGGTTGGACTTCTGGGTCTTGTCATGGGAGGTAGCTAAGGAACATTTGTTGCTGCTCTGGTTGGCCTGGCTGGTTGGATGTATTGGCATGAGCATTGCCATTGTGGACCCCCACCCCCTGAGTCCTTTAGTTTAAAGCCCACCTCACAAAGTTGGCCAGCCTGCTGCCGCAGATTCCCTTGTCTCTTCTAGACAGGTGGATTCCATCCCTCCTTAACAGGTTATAGGCATCAAAGAATGACCCATTGTCGTAAAAGCCAAAGCCCTCATGATGGCACGAGCAATGTAGCCAGGATTTGATATGCATTATACATCTATTTCTGGCTACCCCCATCAACCCTTCTCTTAACAATGAAATCAACATATATAAACAGTCATGAAGAACATTAAAATGCTTTCTTTTTTTCATCCAACTTTTGTAATGAATGTTAAAAATGTTTTATGAACAATGGAAATAGTCTTCATGAAAGAAAAAAGCCAAATATTAAATTCCCCCCTACTTTGTAAAACAGTATAGAAAACATTGTTTACCACTGCACTTTGCCTGCTTAGTTCATACATTACCCATCATGAGTTTCTTTCTTCTGTTATTCTTTGAAATAGCAATACAGGTAGAAAAATATAAGCCAATAAAAATACTGTACTTGAAGTCAATGGAATGAAGCTTACTATTTTAGGGTCTGTTTTAGCAAAGAACCTATGAATTTTGTTTTATTATAATTCCCACTGTTGCTTTTTATGGCTCTGCTATACAACATTAACTATGCAAATAGCTACAGTAAGAATATTTCTCTACGGCAACTATTCCACTTTTAACACAAAATAGATAGGTTTCACTGACCCTTCATAAAGGAGATGAGTTTGTGTCATATTTGAGGATTAGCCTCTTAATCCCTGTAGAACTTCTCATTTCATTGCATGTAGTTGCATACAGCTGTTGGTACACATTTGGAAAATAGCCAGGACTGGGCAAACCAATCTGCTTTGAAAATGTCTTAAAAGAACTAAAAATTTTGAGGTTTGCTGTTTAGCATGAAGTATTCAATCTATTATTATACTTTGCAGGTCAAACAAATTTAATATCCAAATAATTATGTAAAATCACTCATTTCTTCTGAAGCTCTCAACAAACTTGTGCTTTAATCAAATTTTAAATAATATTTAAAATTTAAAATTAATTTTAGTGAAATTATTTTTTCTTAAAAACTGATGCTTGCTTACCTCATTGTCTGACTCCACAAGCACTTGATCGTATTCACTAAGAGCTACTAGGAACATTATAGATGTGACATTTTCAAAGCAATGTATCCATTTTCTTCTTTCTGATCGTTGGCCTCCTACATCCACCATTCTGCAAAATTAACAATGACCACATCAACTCCACAAATAGCTTAGCAGGTAAACATATAGTCACATTTGGAACACTGAATTCACAAAATTACTTGAAAACACAATTCGGTTTGTTTCTCTAAAATTTTAACATTTGTGTTGCAAACTAATGGAATGTGTTGTAAGTAAAGAGGTTATCACATTTGCTTTTTAGTCTTATGTTCTTTCTGAACTGTAATTATTATGGGTATCAAAGCCCTCAAATTTGTGATATTCAAAACTCTCATGATTCTGAGCCATAATTCTAGAATGCATGCCCTGTATATTCAGCAAAAACACATCTCTACAGAATGAAGTTGGTGACCTGTCTTTCTCCCAAGAAATATCCAGAGTCAAAATTCCAAAGTTGTCAAGGCTGTCTAATTTTAAGAATTTAAAGAGAATACAATCTGTATTTACTGAAGTTGTTAATAGTCAAAAGAAAAATTCAAATTTGCTGGCAAAGTGTAGCCCCAGTTCATTATGGGTCTCAATGTAACTAGACACTCAAGTGTCTAACTTGAAATTTTAATTGCATAGTTATTCTTTAAGCAATTGTATTTGCACTCAAAATGAACTGTGGGGGACAATTATTTGTAGGAGTACTATTAAAGTTGCAACATGTCACTTCTCTCTAAAAATCAAGTACAGAATTGGTACCTTTACATTTCATAATTCATTATTCATAATAAAAACGATATACTAATTTTCTTGAAAAATTACTTCCAGCTTTTCTATCAATAATAACTACTTTCAGAAAAAGACAGTTCTGTTTGTCTCTCATCCTGTTGACATCTTTAACAACAACTGCTAATTTTATAAGGACAAAAGCATGAAAATAAAATGAACAAGCTCATATTTTAAAAACATTGAATGATTTGTTCTTTTAATCAATGTCCTGTACATGGTATTACTAATGTAAAAGGAAACAAAAGAAACAAAGCACATGGGTGTTAATTTTTTTTTCTACCTGAAAATGACGCTTTGTAAGTCGAATGGATATTCAATGATCCCTGTTGTTGGGACTCGAACTCTAAGCACATCTTGCTGAGTCGGCAGATATGCCGAATCTGCTATGCGGTCCAAGTCGTTAAGATAACTATAGATGGGGAGAAACAACAGGAATGCAAGACAGTGATACTATAATCCCACTGAGGAAAAGAGAAAGGAAGACTTGGGTAAAGAAATGGGATGAGGGATAGGAAGAAGTGCAAGAGAAAAAAAAGCAGTATTGACATAAAAGAGGGAAGGAAACATACAGGAGTGCTCCATTCTCCCTTCCTAGTAATTTTCAGAGATCCAAGTAAATTCTATAAAAGGACAGCATAATTATCATGGTTTTCATATAAATTTGCTTGTCTTTCACAAGTTGAATCACTAACAATTCAAAATTTTCAGTTACTCAATTCTGGTTAATTTAAAGACATAATATGATGAAATGTGTAAGAAATATAAGAAATATATGCCTATAATTTTATCTGAAACTATAGCGTATTTCATGATAAGTACTCTGCAATGTCTACAAAGTATAGATAATCATGAATGCTCCAAGTGATAGTGAATTATTAATTATCAGTTTCAAAATGGTAGAAGGATAAATGGCACTCTTTTGAGATAAAAGAAAAATAAAACCCACAGTGACAAATTAAAAAACTCTCCGCCTGAAATTCCTGCATCCAGACTGAAACTTCTGATCAAGTTAATAAGCCTGCAGTACATTAAATGCATCCCACTCAGTTAGCAAATAATCTGAAAGTACAATAAAATTGCTTGTAAAGGCCTGTTAACTACAACACACAACTCTTCTGCTATTCCTTAATGGTGTTTTTCAAGTATAAAGCAGCTGTGCACTGGAGGTTTTAATTAACTTTCATAAGAGATGCTTCAAAAAAAGAGGGATAATATACCAATGTGTGATAAACTGTTTGGGTCCAGGAGTTGCACATTCCTTGGATTCAGTGTACCAGGCAGCTTGGACTCTCCCCAGGGTTCATGTCTGGGAAAAAGACTGCTGTAGGAAGTTAAGTTTCTGTGTTGCTTCTTGATTACTTCCAAAAACAAGGACGACCTTGGTTGGTCAGTTAGCTTCTGGTAAAATAACCTAAGGCTGCCTTGATTCATTCCAAGGGAGAGTAGCAATGTACTCCTTGCAATTTATCAAATCATTAAATATCACTAAGTTCTGAATGTATTCATTTCTTCATAGTTATTATTCAAGGTGTTCTTTTTTTAATAAATCTACATAAGGAATAATTAGACTACTTCTAGGTACGCTGAATGATTTGTTATGCAATAGTGAAAGTAAGTTGTTATGAACAATGACAGAAACAAAGTGATTTGTGTTCTACATTACAGCAAAAATACAGAATTCAATTGTTAACTCTGGGAGAGAGCCAAAAATATCAAATTTTTCTTGCTATGAATTTATACATGAAAGATTAAACTGATAGTAAATGTTGAATGTGAGAATATTATACATATTCAGAAAGATGTACTGAACCATATATCTGAGAAAAATGTACATATTCAGAAGTTACTACTCTGAAAATATTTTATCAGAACCCTGAACTACTTTCTGCCAATAGGAAAAAGGGCTTGAAAATCTGAGCATTTCACCTGCCCTTGGTTGTTTTCCAGAAAAAGCAGAATGGCTAATCATCGATGTACAGGGGGGGTGGAATCCATGACAAATCCATAAGCACCACAACAGGAAATCTAAAGAGATGCTGAAACAGTAATTGGTCTCTTTTTCCCTCCTACTCCACCAAAAACATTGGTTTTGTTTTGTGACTTTATTTCAGAAAAAAAAGAAGGGTACAAAGAAGCACTGTGGATCATTACATGCTATAGAGGTATTCATGAAAGCAGGAGAGCTTTAGGAGAATAAATTTGTAGGTGACCTGTTCATACAACTGCTTGTTGCATTCCTTTGGAAAGACTCAGCTGTAGTCTCCAGTATGTGAACCTGGTTACTGTACATCTGCACCATGAGCATAGTGGGCATACTACTAAGATATGCAGTAGTGCACGTGACTGATTTTTAGAAATACAATAATTTAAAGAGACATTATTAGTCATGTCTCATTTGTGTTACTGAAAACTGTTTAAAGAACACATGGGGATTTTTCTGTCCTAGCACAAAATACTGATATCATGAAGTTCCAAAAGAACTAATTTATCCTTTAAAATTACATATTTTCCCCATACTCATTCAGTTCTGCTCAAGTTCTGCTCTTACACATGTACTAAACAGAAAACTTCTTACTCATTTCACTAGTAGCACCTTCTAGAGGCTATACAGAATCCTTACACAACTTCACAGTCCAATTTCCTCCCCTAGATATCTTCACTTAACAGATCGAAGGATGTAGGGCACTCTACAAAGTCTCTTAAACTGTGCATTCAAACCCAGAATCATGGAAACAGTGTCAAAATCAGTAAGAGTACCTCACAAAAAATTAATATAGTATGCATAAATCCTTCCAAAAAAATCTGTTACTAACAAATTACAACTAGAAAATATAGTGCAACAAAAGACATTTAGAATGCAATTTGTTTGAATAATGACAATAGTGAGCCCCTACCACTTCTCTTTCTCACAAGCTCAAAATTTAATGTATAAATATATCACTGTGTTAATGATAATAGATTAAAAGTTCTTTGATGCACAACCTCTCTTTTCAATCTTTTATTATTTTTATATTCCTGTCATAAGCCTATAAAAATATTCAAAGAATTGTTTTAAAATAAAATGAGCTTTTTAACTATACTGGGCCTCACTGGCATGGAGTTAACTTTCTTCATAGCAGCTGTCATAGTGCTGTGTTTTAGACTGGTGACCAAAACAGTGTTGACAACACACCGGTGTTTTAGATATAGCTGAACAGTGCTTGCACAGCATGAAGGCCTTCTCTCTTGCATACAAAGAAGAGCAATGAAGCTGGTGAAGGCACAGGGCTTATGAGGAGCAGCTGAGGGAACTGGGGCTGTTTAGTCTGGAGAAAAAGAGGCTGAGGGGAAACCTCATCACTCTCTGCAACTGCCTGAAAGGAAGTTGTAGGGAGATGGGTATTCATCCCTTCTCCCAAGTGACAATGGATAGGATGAGAGGGAATGGCCTCAAGTTGCGCTAGGGGAGGTTTAGATTGGATATTAGGAAATATATGCTGCCCAGGGAAGCAATTGAGTCTCTATTCCTAGAAGTATTTAAAGCATGTCTAGATTTGGCACTTAGGAACACGGTTTAGTGGTGGACTTGGCGGTGTTAGGTTTACAGTTAGACTCAATAATCTTAAAGGTCTTTTCCAACCTAAACAAATGATTCTGTGATTCTATAACCACAGCTACAATGGCAAAGTCTACCTGCAACATTATATGCACAAGGGGATCCAGTGTTTTCAACATGTAAAGATAGACACAGCATGGCTGACTTTTTCCAGATATGATAATAACAGTAAGCATTTGCATCTTGTCAACCCTAAAGCAAGCAGTAATTTTGACCATTTGTTAGAAAACAATAAGCTCTGAAAGGGAAGGGATTTTTTATGCCCTTCTGAAAAACACATATAAATTTATTGTCTCCCAACTCCACATAAGCAAAATGTTAAAGTACTTGTAGCAGAATTTTTTTCCTATGTCAGAGTTGTCAGACTATCTGAGCCATGCTTCCTTTTTGATAACAAACAGTGCAGTAAGTGGAATCAATTTCCAGTGTAGTAACACAAGCTGTGAACAAAGCTAAATGTAAAGAAGTATTGGTCACATTTTCAGAATCTCTGTGGAGGTTTGCGTCTCTGAGCATCTTTACCATTGGCAAAAAGTTGAGGCTTGTTTAACAGTTTCCAAAATTAACTAATCTTAGTCTAAAATAAATATAGTAAATCTAGGATTAGTGGGAAGTGATCTGATCCAAATCCTACTTAACAGCCTATCCCAATTTAGAACCCCTACATATCTAAACCCCAAAATTAGCAGAAGCCTAAAAAAACTGAAGTCATCAAACCCAAAATCACTTCTGCAAATTTTCCAAGACTCCTAAATGGGAAATGGGGTTAACAAATTGTACCGATATTAAAAGCATATTCAGTACCACACCAAAAGAAAGAATAATTCAGAAGGAAATGCATGCTGCATATTGGTCAATATAATCTCACTCCCATTTCTGAATTTCCCTTGTTCATTTGCTTAATCTTTAGCTTTTCTATAGGAAGCACCACTACAGAGCAAAGTCCATCTCTTTCTTCAGGCCTTTCTTTTATATTTAGTATATCTATTGCATGATAGGGTAAGCACACTTCTGCCACTACTACTTTATCTCAAACTTCAGTCTGTTTCACGTAGGAGAGACCTGTTTTATCTATTATAAACCATACACATAAAGTCATAGAACAATAGAATTAAAGAATGGTTTGGGTTGGAAGGGACCTTAAAGATCATCCAGTTCCACCCCCCTGCCATGGGCAGTAACACCTCCCACTAGATCAGGCTGCTCCAAGCCCCATCCAACCCGGCCTTGAACACCTCCAGGGATGGGACAGCCACAACTTCCCTGGGCAACCTGGGCCAGGGCCTCCCCACCCTCACAGTGAAGAATTTCCTCCTTATGTCTAGTTTAAATCTTCCCTCTTCCAATGTAAAGCCATTCCCCCTCATCCCCCAGCTTTCATGTACGCCCCTTCAAGTACTGGAAGGTACTGAACAATCCCAACTCTCTCAGCCTGTCCTCGTATGGGTGGTGCTCCAGCCCTCGGTTCATCTTTGTAGCCTCCTCTGGACCTGTTCAAACAGTTCCATATCCTTCTTATGTTTAGGATTCCAGAACTGGACACAATGCCTCAGATGAGGTCTCACCAGAGCGGAGCAGAGGGACAAACTGTCATGTAAACTGTTAATATATAAAATCAAGATCTGCTATTCTGCAGCACAAATTATGCAAAACTATAGCTTTAGAACCTTCAAGTACATTTTTAAAAGTGGAAGAAAAGCAATGAATGATATAAAGATGTTTATTAAATGATGGTGTGCCTGTGTATATTATTATAAATCATGAGTATGAAAATTTGGTTCTCTCATCAGACGAATAACTTTTACAGATAGTTGTTCAAGACCAATTTTATTCACATATGCATTTTTATTGCTGTTGATCTATAACAAATAGGTTTTAGCTTAAAAAGGTTTTTTTTTCCCACCCTTTACGAACTGAAATCTGTTTTCAGTTATGTATTTGCCTTCTTGGCAAACTTATTCTTTCAAGATTAGGTCTTGTTTGTACAAAAGAAAGGCAGTTGAACAAAATACAAGAATACTTGCTTGGTACTATTTATCTCATCAACAGGTACGCAAAAGAGAAAGGAAAAAATAGAAGGAAAAGGGGAAAGAAAAGGGAAAACAGGTGTTCTAGGATATTATAATTTTTATGACTTGCATAGAAGTCTACCCTTGATTGTACTACCCTAGTAATAAACTTAATGTAAGATTTCAAATTATCATAGGTTTATGTTTTGGGAAACAAACAGACACATATAATACTAAACTAGATACACTACCTTCCTTTACATTCAAGCTATTAAGTGTATGTTTGTGCTGAATATGCATGCACACACGGATACTTGTACACACACACACACACACACACACAAATCCCTGTACATGTACATACACAAAAATATAGTATAAAAAGATAAAAAGTAAGAATTACCTTTTGTTAGAAAGAACAGAAAATAAGAAAATAAGACACAGTTGTTTGTAACCACTATATACTTACTATTTAGTTGAATCCGATAACTGATATTCTCGTCGCCTATCGTAACATTCCTGGATTCCAGGGTCATTCCATAAACTTCTTATTGCATCTACATAGCGGATCTCAAAAGTTGACACCTTCTCTACATCAACTTCTCGAACTAACTGTGCATGAGCCTAATTTGAAACAAAGAAAACAATAAAATTTACTTAGTTTTCTATGTTTACAAATAGTTCATATAAAGTGAATATGATTAACAGGAATAATTTTTCAGACTGGCCATGTCACCAATGTGAGGTTATGAATGAATGATGATGATGTGTTCAAACTAAGAAAAATAGTAATAGGGATGTTATGAGAGAAAGTTAATCAATACATGTTTATACAGGCCCTTATTTCAGAATAAGCTTATCCTAATCCAGTATTATTTAGCTGAAATGGATAAAATGTTCACATAAAAATTTATATTTAATTGTCAACTTTTAAGAAAGTTCATTTTTCAGGTACAATTTTTGTACCTGCTTTTTAAATGATAACCAGTTAACCAACTTTGAAGTGTTTGATGGGAACAGAAAGGATGGGGAGGAGGGAGGAAATTTGTCTTTTAAATAGATTCATTTATATGTACATACACTAAGAGAGAAAAAGGGCAGATGAAAACTTAGTCAATCAAAAAACCCAAGGGATTCCATTCTCCAATCTAGTCTGCATTTCAGATAGGACACATTTCAGCAAGGATAAAAATCTCTTTGCATTTAAAATTAGGTAAATGCATACAGAAAAGACTGGGTTTGTTTTTTTTTAAATGTAATTTATCCTGTTTACACATGTACAACCCATCACCCCCTCCTTTTAGACAGTCCAGAAGAATGCTACTACTAATTACTTAACAAAATTTTATACCTGCAACTATTGTTTACTCACATGGAAATCAAGAACTCCAAGTTCAATGTGGAAAATGTTTATCTTCAAGATAAGGAGAACATATGCTCTCTATTATATGAACGCAAGTCTCCAAGCTATAACAAAGTATATTTTTTTATGGAACATCATGTCCATCAATCCCAAAACAAGACAAATCATGAAAGATCTCTACTGTCTCACAAAAAAAGTAACAAAAAAATGGTATTCCACCAGGCACAAGGCAATTCTGTTGTGAAACAAGATTTTTTTTTTCCAAAAGATTTTATATTTTTTTCTCAAACTCTGTTATGTATTCAATTTAGACATAAAAGTAGTACAAAACAGTCCAAGATTTTAAATGGTTTCATTTACCAGTTCTGTATGTCCTGCCCTACAACTAATATGACTTTGCACTGTGTGGCAAAACTTCTGAAACGAACTCCAACATATGTTCATTACGTGCATCCATCAGATATTTAATTCAATCTTTGAAAAATAAACATTATTTCCCCAGTGAACACTGTTTCTGATTCCCTGTGATTTAGTTGGACAGACTCATGACAACTTGTACCCTACTGAGATGCAGCTCTTCAAACCAATGCTTCTTTTCATTAAAAAAAGAAAAAAAGTAATAAATCTTCACACAGATTTCAAGTCTTTGTTCTTATTCCCTAGAGGTACTATACTTACCTATAGATTACAATTTTTCTTTCTCTGAGTGTTTGTCATTCGGTATCTTTTACTGACTTCTAATTTCTAGTCAAAGAGACAGAGATCTAAATACAGGATCTGATTGTCACTCCAGTCTTTAAAAAGGACAGGACCCAGGAAACTACAGGCCAGTCAGCCTCATCTCCATCCCTGGAAAGGTGATGGAACTGCTCATCCTGGATGTCATCTCTAAGCACCTGGAGGAAAAGAAGGTTATCGTGAGTGGTCAACACGGGTTCACCAAGGGGACACCACACTTGACCAATCTGATAGCCTTCTATAGTGTCATGACTGGCTGGGTAGATGAAGGGAGAGCAGTAGATGGTGTCTACCTTGACTTCAGCAAGGTTTTTGACACTGTTTTGACACAACGCATTCGTTCCGTACCAGCTCTGGCTGTTTTTCTAAGGCCTGCATTTGTGATTCATACAGTCAAGTTCTGAGGCTAAAAATGAGAAAACGTTGAGACAGAAATCGATCCTTTGACCGACTCTTACAGTGGATGGTGTCTACTTTGACTTCAGCAAGGCTTTTGACATTGTTTCCCACAACATCCTCATAGGTAAGCTTAGGAAGTGTGGGTTAGATGAGTAGACAGTGAGGTGAATTGAGAACTGGCTGGAGGGCAGAGCTCAGAGGGTTGTGACCGGTGGTGTTAGAGTCTAGTTGGAAGCCTGTGGCCAGCGGTGTTCCCCAGGGGTCGGTACTGGGCCTAGTCTTGTTGGATATATTCAACAATGACCTGGCTGAGGAGACAGCGCGCACCCTCAGCAAGTCTGATGATAACACAAAACTGGAAAGAGCGGCCAAAGGCTGTGGTGCCATTCAGCAAGACCTGGACAGGCTGGAGAGTTGGGTGAAGAGGAACCTAATGAAGTTCAACAAAGGCAAGCGTAGAGTCCTGCACCTCGGGAGGAACAGCTCCATGCACCAGTACAGGTGGGAAGCAGCTCTGCGGAGAAGGACCTGGGAGTCCCAGTGGACAACAAGTTGATGATGAGCCAGCAATGTGCCCTCGTGGCCAAGAAGGCCAATGGTATCCTTGGTACAATGCTAATCATCCTCCAGTTATTGAAAAAGGTCAATAGGTATCAAAACTGCCTAAATAAGAATTTGTCAACCTCCGCTATTTTATATTCTAAATTTTGAATAGGAAAAATATCATGTGCTCTTTGAAAAAGAATTTCACAGGCAAATAACAGAATCTAAAAATTTGAGTTTGCAATAAAGAATATTTTTGTTGTTACTCATTGTCTATAAAATAGTCAGACTAATGGGTCCAAACCCATGGCTCATGGGCACTAAAGTAAAACAGTAAAGAAGGATTGAAATAAAATATCTTGTAACTTAAGTTTTAAACGTGACTCAGTTCAAAACTGTCTTTAAACTGTAATACTTTATATAAGAAAACACTGGAATAATGGAAGAAAACAAGTCATGTCTACACGTATGATATTTCTTTTTTTTTATTTTTAGTAGGGCTCAAAGAAAGCTTGCAGAGTAGCTGAATAAATCAGAAATGTATTTCTACACTGAAATCATAGAATCATAGAATAGTTTGGGTTGGAAGGGACCTTAACGATCATCTAGTTCCAAACCCCCTGCCATGGGCAGGGACATCCCACTAGTTCAGGTTACCCAAGGCCCCATCCAACCTGGCCTTGAACACCTCCAGGGATGGGGCAGCCACAAATTCCATAGGCAATCTCTTCCAGTGCCTCACCACTCTCATGGTGATGAAAATCCTCCTTATATCTAGTCTAAATCCGCCTCTCTCCAGTTCATATCCATTGCCCCTAGTCCTGTCACTCCATGCCTTTGTAAAAAGTCCCTCCCCAGCTTTCTTGCAGCCCCTTCAGGTACTGGAAGGTTGCTATAATGTTTCCCCAGTGCCTTCTCTTCTCCAGCTTGAACAACCTCAACTCTCTCAGCCTGTCCTCGTATGGGAGGTGCTCCAGCCCTCTGATAATCCTTGTAGCCTCCTCTAGACCCATTCCAGCAGTTCCATATACTTCTTATGCTGAGGATTCCCGAACTGGACACAGTACTCCAGATGATGTCTCAGAAGAGAGGAATAGAGGGGCAGAATCCCCTCTCTCACCCTGCTCTCCACGCTTCTTTGGATGCAGCCCAGGATACGGTTGGCTACCTGGGCTGTGAGCACACATTGACAGCTCATGTCAAGCTTCTCATCAACCAAAATCAGTGCCCTGAATTTTCCTGTTTTCTTATTTAATTTTAAGTTGTGTCAGACACAAAGACAATAAACACTATGCTACACTACAGGGCAAAATAAGGTGTGACTGTTTTGTCACTTACTGTCCTGGTTTCATATTTTCCATATATAAACTTTAGGTTGTCTGACTATCAATTGAGCTGTTGCCTAACAAATAAAAGAAACATGAATTTATCAAAATGTTCATTACTGCTATTTTGATAAAATGTAATTAAATTTATTTAATGCTATTTTGATAAATATCAAAATGCTATTTATCAAAATGCTATTTTGATAAATTGTAATTAAATTACAATCTAATTGTAAAGGCTTGAACAATCACTTTTGTCTCTATTCATCCTTTCCCTCCAAAAAATCCATATCCATAGGAATAATTCCATTAACTGAAACAACTTCTTCAACAAATGCTGTTGGCAATCAGTCTCTATAGAAAAAAAAAACAGATTTGAAAAAAACCCCCAAAAACCGGAGAAAAAGAGAACTGAAGTATCCATAAGCAATATAATCTCTACTAAAATGACAAACAGGCAGGTGAAGTTAAATGAATCGGTCTTTCTGTGATTCTAGATAACTTCATCCATTAAAGTCTCTGCTATCACTTTCTCTCAAAAGAAAGCTAGATTTTGGATGTTCATCGTAATTCTGTTGGTCACGTTAAGTCTAAGCAGAGCAATTTACAAAAAAAGTTCTGAAAAGATAATCAATTACTCCACATTCAATGAAAAAAATCTTCCTGAATTGATAACTCTACAAAGCAAATGTTGACATTTAGATTTTGTATTATATAATAATAGAATAGAATACAATGTATGCTATAGCTTACTTGCTGCTTGTGGAAAGAACTAAGTTTTTCTCTGACAGTTAGAGAATACTCTGTTCTTTGAAGTTGAAGCATATATTTCTATAGCTAAGATAATTTGGTTCAGTTTCCTAATGTATAAGTTGTCTTTTAAGGATTTTGAAAGAAAAAAAGCCACCTCTTTTTGTTGTAAGACCCAAGAAGCTCCCCCATCAAACCCATGAGCTGCCCTTTCATCTTTCTGTTAGTATTTGTTTTTATTTCCTTTTCTTTGTTTTTCAAGACTTTTTTCTGTTCTTCACTGCTCAAAGAAAGAGCATTTTGCTATAGTGTGCTATTTAAGTGCACTATGTAAAGAGTTTGATGCCAAGAAACTGTCAAGGTTTAGCCCCACCTGGCCTGATTGGCAGCTAAACCCAAGCAGTTGTGGAACCAGTTTCACCCCCCCCACCACCACCCCTCCACAGGGAAAGGGGAAAGAGAAATGAGACAAAGAGACAGTGAGACAAATATACAAAATTGCATGTCTGTCCATCCCCTCCAACTACATCACCACTGATGCAGCAGGGCAGACATGGGGAAAGGTCCTGCACTGGATTCAGTGGCAGGAAGGAGCTGGGCTCAGGAACTGGATTCAGGAACACACAGATATGGGATCAGGGGTCATAAGGACAGATGAGGTCCTCGCTGGACGCTGACTGTCGAAGAAAAGGGCTTGACCTTCATGATCCCTCAGCTTTATACTGAGTACAATGTACATAGAATGGAATCCTCTGTTGGTCAGTTTGGGGTCACCTCTCCCGTCTGCCCCTCCCTGCAGATTTGACCCTTTTTCACCTTTTTGACTTATGACATCCACCAGCTCGAGGATGGCCTTGGTTCCTATAGGAATAAGTATAAGCAATGGCCTTTCAGCGCACCAGTGCCCCATTACTTTGGTGATAACTATAAATATTAAGCGTTATCACTTCCAGAGACAGACACTGTCTGAAACACATGCAGTTAACTTTCAGAAAATGAAGTTACTCAGACAAAGTTAAGCTGAAAAGATAGAAAATTGATTCTGCTTTAGCTCAAATCCAGAACAAACACTATAGCTCCAGGATGGGAAAGGGTAATTCTGATACAGAATTATATATTCTCATCATTCCCTCTAAACAAAACACTACAATTCTACATATTCCATCAGATAAACCAGAGAGCTGTGCTGCTATTCAGAAGGACATTGACAAGCTGAAGAAATGGACAGACAGGAATCACATGAAGTTCAATGAGGGGAAATGCCAAGTCCTCCATCTAGAGATGAATAACCCCATGCACTGATATATGCTAGGGGCCAACTGTCTGGAAAACAGCTCTGCAGAGAAGGTCCTGGAGTCCTGTTGACACAAGCCAGCAATGCACCATTGCAACAAGGAAGGCCAACAGCCTCCTGGGCTGCGTTAGGAAGAGCACTGCCAGCAGGTGGAGGGGGATCCTTCCTCTCTACTCAGTATTGGTAAGGCTGCATTGAATAATACTATGCTCATTTCTGGGCTCTCCAGTACTAGAAAGATATGGACTTACTGGAGTGAGTCCAGCACAGGGTCACAAAGCTGATTAAGGGACTGGAGCATCTTGCATATGGGAAGAGGCTAAAAGAAATGTTATTTTTCAGCCTGGAGAAGGGAAGGCTCAGGAGGACTCTAACCTGTGTGCATAAACACCTGATGAGAGGGAATATTCTCAGTTGTACCCACTGACAGGAGAAGAGGACACGTGGACACATGAAAGCACACATGAAGTTCCATTGAAACGCAAGAAAACACTTAATTCACTATTTATGTCAAGTTAGAAGGCTATGCCCTGCAATTGCTCAAGACAATCTGCATATTTAAACATGCTATTCTATTACTGTTCAGCTCATGCCTTAAGAAAAACGTACATGCAATGGTGTTTTAATTGTGAACAAAGGAATAGTTTCCACTTCTTTGATTATGGATTCAATATAGTCCATTTAGCATTAAATTTCCAGAGGGCAGACTTTGATCTCTTCAGAAGGCTGGTTGGCGAAGTCTCATGGGAGACAGTACTCAAGGGCAAGGGAGCCCAGGAGGGCTGGGAGCTCTTCAAAAAGGAAATCCTAGCAGCTCAGGAGAAAGCCATACCCATGTTCTGGAAAAAAAGCCGGCAGGGGAGAAAGCCGGCTTGGTTGAATAGAGAGATCTTGAGTGATATCAAGAAGAGGAGAAATGTTTATGGGCTCTGGAAGAAGGGAGAGGCCTCTTGGGTGGACTACAGCAGGGAAGTGAGATTGTGTAGGGGAAAAATCAGAAGGGCTAAGGCTCAACTAGAAATCAGATTGGCCAAGTCTGTGAAAGATAACAAAAAATCTTTCTACAAATATATAAATAATAAAAGGAGGACTAGGGAGACCATACAGTCCCTATTGGACACAGAAGGAACAACAGTGACAGGGGATGAGGAAAAGGCTGAGGTACTTAATGCCTTCTTTGCCTCAGTCTTTAGTTGTAAGGAGGGTCGTTCCGTCTGTGTACAAACCCAGGAGCTAGAGGAGCAAAATGAGGCTCCCATGATCCAAGAGGAGGTGGTCAGAGCCTTGCTAGCCCGACTAGACAGTCACAAGTCTATGGGGCCGGACGGAATTCACCCTAGGTTATTGAAGGAGCTGGCGGATGTGCTGGCCAAACCCCTTTCCATCATCTTCCAGCAGCCCTGGCTGACTGGGGAAGTCCCACTGGACTGGAGGCTGGCTGATGTTGTGCCCATCTACAAGAAGGGTCGCAGGGAGGACCCAGGAAACTACAGGCCTGTCAGTCTGACCTCAGTGCCAGGGAAAGTCATGGAGCAGGTGATCTTGAGTGCTATCATGAAGCACATGCAAGAGAACCGGGTGATCAGGCCCAGTCAACATGGGTTCACAAAAGGCAGGTCTTGCCAGACTAACCTGATCGCCTTCTATGACAAAGTGACTTGGCTGCTGGATGAGGGAAAGGCTGTGGATGTATCTTCCTGGACTTCAGTAAAGCCTTTGACACAGTTTCTCCCAGCATTCTGCTTGAGAAACTGTCAGCCTCTGGCCTGGACAGGTGCACACTCTCCTGGGTGGAAAACTGGTTGGCTGGAGGGCCCAGAGAGTGGTGGGAAATGGTGTGAAATCCAGCTGGAGGCCAGTGACAAGTGGGGTTCCCCAGGGCTCAGTGCTGGGTCCAGCCCTGTTCAATATCTTTATCAATGACCTGGATGAAGGCATCGAGTGCACCTTTAGCAAGTTTGCGGACGACACTAAGCTGGGAGAAAGTGTCGATCTGCTGGATGGTAGGGAGGCTCCGCAGAGGGATCTGGACAGGCTGAATCGATGAGCTGAGACCAATGGGATGAGATTCAACAGGCCAAGCGTCAAGTCCTGCACTTGGGTCACAACAACCCCGTGCAGGTCCAGGCTTGGTGAAGAGTGGCTGGAAAGCTGCCTGGTGGAGAAGGACTTGGGGGTGTTGGTCAACAAACAACTGAACATGAGCCAGCAGTGGCCCAGGTGGCCAAGAATGGCAATGGTGTCTTGGCTTGTATCAGAAACAGCATGGTCAGTAGGACCAGGGAAGTGATTCTTCCCCTATACTCTGCATTGGTGAGGCTGCACCTCAAATCCTGTGTTCATTTCCCTCACTACAAGAAAGACATTGAGGGGCTGGAGCGTGTCCAAAGAAGGGCAACGGAGCTGATGAAAGGGCTGAACAAGTGTTATGCGGAGCAGCTGAGGGAACTGGGGTTGTTTAGCCTGGAGAAGAGGAGGCTGAGGGGAGACTTTAGCACTGCCTACAACTTCCTGAAAGGAGGTTGTAGTGAGGTGGGTGTTCGTCTCTTCTCCCAAGTGACAGGGGAAAGGACAAGAGGGAATGGTCTCAATCTGTGCCAGGGGAGATTCAGATTTGAAATTAGGAAAAAGTTCTTCACCGAAAGGGCTATCAAGCACTGGCAGAAGCTGCCCAGGGTGGTGGTTGAGTCCCTGAAGGTTTTTAAAAGGCAGGAAGATGAGGTACTTTAAAATAATCATGCCTTCATATCTCTGTCTCAATTTAGAAATGTAAACATTGCATTAAAAATAATCTTGTACTTATAAATTATGTTGATGAAATTTAAAACTGAGATAAGTCAAATAAAAGCACTGCAAAGACAATCATTTATTCTCTGTACTTTTAAGCCATATTTTCTTGTATTTTCAAAGAAAGAGAGTGCCCTCTGCTGACCAATACAAAGCAAAGAAAGCAGTAATTTAATAGAATCATAGGATGGTTTGGGTTGGAAGGGACCTTAAATATCAAGCTCCAACCCCCCTGCCATGGGCAGGGACACCTCCCACTGGATCAGGCTGCCCAAGACCCCATCCAACCTGGCCTTGAACACCTCCATGGATGGGGCAGCCACAACTTCCCTGGGCAACCTGGACCAGGTCCTCCCCACCCTCACCGTGAAGAATTTCCTCCTTATGTCCAGTCTAAATCTTCCCTCTTCCAGTGTAAAGCCATTTACCATCTTCTTATCACTCCATACCCTTGTAAAAAGTCCCTCCCCGGCTTTCTTGTATGCCCCTTCAGGTACTGGAAGGCAGGTCTCCCTGGAGCCTTCTCTTCTTCAGACTGAACAACCCAGACTCTCTCAGCCTGTCCTCATATGGCAGGTGCTCCAGCTTTCTGATCATCTTTGTAGCCCTCCTCTGGACCTGTTCAAACAGCTCCATATCCTTCTTATTTTAGGGATTACAGAACTAGAAACAATACTCCAGGTGAGGTCCCACCAGAGTGGAGTATAGGGGCAGAATCCCCTTCATCGACCTTCTGGCCACATTTCTCTTGCTCAGGATACGGTTGGCCTTCTGGGCTGCGAGCACACATTGCCAGTTCATGTCAAGCTTCTCATCCACCAGCACCCCCAAGTCTTTCTCTGCAGGGCTGCTCTTCATCACATCATCCCCCATCCTGTATTGAAATTGGGGATTGCCCTGACCCAGGTATAGGACCTCGCACTTGGCCTTGTTGAACCTCATGAGGTTCTCACAGGCCCATTTCTCCAGCTTGTCCAGGTCCCTCTGGATGACATCCTGTCCTTTTGGTGTGACAGCTGCACCACTCAGCTTGGTGTCATCTGCAAATTTGCTGAGGGTGCACTCGATCTCGCTGTCAATATCATTGATGAAGGTATTAAACAGCACTGGTCCCAGTACGGACCCCTGAGGGACACCACTTGTCACGGATCTCCATCGCGACTTCAAGCCATTGACCACTACTTTCTGAATGCGACGATCCAAGCAATTCCTTATCCATCTAACAGTCCACCCATCAAATCCATATCTCTCCAATTTAGAGAAACCACAGACATATAATAGCATAGTGATGAATAACTATTGTAAATGTGCCTTGAGGGAGATTATTGTGTCATGTTTGACATAAGAAAGTGGTAACATCTTTATAAATTAGACACAATCATTGTTAGAAACAAACCTTATTTTGGCTCTGCCAAATCAGTTACCAAGCAGAGTTCCTTTAAAAAAGGACAGCAAAGCACAACTGACTTGTCTTTCATGAAGCGTGTCCAGAGAAGAGCGACAAAGCTGGTGAGGGGGCTGGAGAACAAGTCTTACGAGGAGCGACTGAGAGAGCTGGGGTTGTTTAGCCTGGAGAAGAGGAGGCTGAGGGGAGACCTCATTGCTCTCTACAACTACCTGAAGGGAGGTTGTGGAGAGGAGGGAGCTGGCCTCTTCTCCCAAGTGACAGGGGACAGGACAAGAGGGAATGGCCTCAAGCTCCGCCAGGGGAGGTTCAGGCTCGACATAAGGAAAAAATACTTCACTGAAAGGGTCATTAGGCAATGGAACGGTCTGCCCAGGGAGGTGGTTAACTCACCTTCCCTGGCGGTATTTAAGGTGCGGGTGGATGAGGTACTGAGGGGCATGGTTTAGAGATTGGTGGGAATGGTTGGACTCCATGATCCGGTGGGTCTCTTCCAACCTGGTGATTCTATGATCCTATGATTCTATGGCTTCAGGCAACTACTGCTCTACTGAAACATGGCATAAACTTTTATCCTTAGGAAGGAGGAAGAAAACCCCATAAAAAACACATCTCCTGTTTGCAACAAAAATCAGTCTTGTTTATAGAACAGTTAGAAAGCTTCTTCTGTGTTGCCTGGTGTGTGTAAAACTGATCCATACTCTGACTTAACGTGTTTTTAAGTGATTAATTCTGTTTACTAACTAATCAGTATTAACAGGGAAAGGCTATTATTTAACAATTATTTGGGGAAGGTTTATTTATCTGCCAAAGCATAAATGAAGTATCCTCTCAAGATTTTAGCCAAAACTGGACATGGTCCCTATAAGAAGGACCATTAGTCATTAAAACAGTTTTTGGAAGTTTGTTTGTTTGTATTATGTTTCTTGTAAACTCCTGTTTTCAGTGTGTTTTCAATATATGTGAAGGAAAGCAAAACTGAGATTTTTGGAATGAATTTAGATTAAATTAAATATGGAAGAAGCTTTTGGTAACTGAACAAAAAGAGTAGAAAAGTGACATGTCTATTGAGAAAAATGATGTATTCTCATTCTTAGTATAGCAAGACGTCTATACTAAATTGCTTAATCATTCTGTGCAATATACTCTGGAGATTCTCCAGAACGCAACAAGGAGCTGAGGACCTTGGGACAAAGTCATTAGCAAAATAATGACATATTCTATCAGATCTCCTTGGGTCAAAAGGTTCTACTTAGCCACAAATGTTCTGAATCTATCCCTGTAATAATTCTTTCACAAAAGCCCAGAGTGGTTTCCCGGGAAATCTGGGAAAAAAATTAATCAAGTTAATTAAGGAAAAGTTTGCTGTTTGTTAAATTTTACTATCCAGAAATAAGAGTATTAATAGGACCTATCTATTCTGTTCGTAAGTACTATCAGAGAGCGAAAACTACTTAATAAATTAGCATGGAGCTACCACACACACAAGCATTTTGAACTGGAATTACGGTTTTAACGCACATTAAGATTGAACTAGACAGTTAGCAAAATAGCCTGCAGGTTAAAACAGAAGACAGCATTAATTCATCTTGAGGAACAACAGAGAATTATATTGAAAAAGCCAACAAAACACTACTGACCTGACACAGCATCAACTGATGTTAATACTAAGATTTCTATATTCTTCAGTGGGCTTTAAATTCCCCCTCAATAAGAAAATTATCATAATTAATTTTGGGTCTGGCAAATAAGTTGTTTTGGGTTTTTTTTTCAGAAAAATAGGTCAGAAAGTCTTTTGCTCTTTGTAGGTTACCCTCTATTAAATTTAAGCAGCAAGAAGACAAAAATGTTTTCAAGTGTCTGTTCCTGAGAGTCAGTGCAAAGCTCCAGTATGGGGGGAATGGGAGTGGGGGGTGTGTGGTGTGACAAAATCCTGCACATGAAAAACAAAAATTTCTGGATAAGAACAGAAGGTTCTGCCTATGCACACTTCTGTGGATGCTGCTCTGCAGATGCTGTCTCGATATCCTGCACTGCACTATCACAGGTACTGCAGTATTGTGAAGGTCACAAATACTGTTTCAGCTCTGATAAGTGGGCTCTGTGCATATTTATAAGACTCATTAGTGAAGAAAAAAGAATCATTTAGATTGGAAAAGACCCTTAAGATCACTGGGTAAAACCATTAACCTAACACTGCCAAGTCCATCACTAAACCATGTCCTTGCACGCCACATCTACCTGTCTTTTAACTACCTCTAGGCATGGTGACTCAACCCCTTCCCTGGGCAGCCTGTTCCAATGCTTGACAACCCTTTTAGTGAAGACATTTTTCCTAATATCCGCTCTAAGCCTTCCCTGGTGCAAGCTGAGGCCATTCCCTCTCTTCCTATCCCCTGTCGCTTGGGAAAAGAGACCAACATCCACCTCTCTACAACTCCCTTTCAGGCAGTTGTAGACAGTGATAAGGTCTCCCCTCAGCCTCCTCTTCTCCAGGCTAAACAACCCCAGTTCCCTCAGCTGCTCCGCATACCCTAAAGGAACAAACAGGGAAGCTACTGTGGCTTGAAGCAGGATCTAGAAAAGAACTGCATTTATTTACATATCAGAAATACACACATTGATAGTCTAAAGAAGATTAAAAAAAAATACAAAAAAAAATCAGTGATGGGAGAAAACAGGCAAGAAAAAAAACATAAAGATTAAAATTGCTTTCCCTGATAACATGCAATATGGATGAAAGGGCATTCTCCATCTTATAAGTAGAATGTATCATTTCTACATAAAAAATAAAAAATCATGTCTCTATTTAACAACTGAAATTAGTGATCAAGCATTCAGAATAGAGCTCTTTGTCTATATCTCAATTAGCCTGGAGACTAATGTCTAAGTATTTATACAGCTCAGGTTGTGAAAAGAACAGTAGGTCATAAAAACTATAAAGAAAATATATAATTGCGTTAATGACATGGTGGGCTGCTGGAAGACAGTCTTCTGGTTACTTTGGAGAGAGACAGAAATATTTTGAAGCCAGCAGAACTATTAAATGGACAAACCATCAAAACTGAAAGCTTTCAAGAAAATAAATAAACTCATTCATGTGCATTTCACCACTGAATCCATATCAATATTGTTTGCATTTTTCACCTACACCATGCTCCTGTTCCCCCCGCCCCAATCTTCTATTACTCATCACTTCTTTCTTTATTTTCATCTCACATTATGTAATACTCATCTAGATATACGGGAATATCTGTGTACAAAGAGTTTTGATTAACACATTGCAATTTTTTAGTACTGTTTACTTAAGGCCTTCTAGATAGGTTGATAAATTTGCCCCATTTTTGGAAAAACCAAATAAAGGCTTCATTTGCTACTGCAATGCAAAATTATTATTACTCTTGCTTTCTTGTAAAACTCAGTTCAAGAGACAGACGTTTCACAGAATCACAGAATCACAGAATCACTGGGTTGGAAAAGACCTCCAGGATCATCAAGTCCAACCATTCCTATCAACCACTAAATCATGCCCCTGAGCACCTCGTCCACCCATCTTTTAAACACCTCCAGAGATGGTGACTCAACCATCTCCCTGGGCAGCCTATTCCAATGCCCAATGACCCTTCCTGTGAAAAAAAAAATTTCTGCAGTCCAGCCTGAACCTCCCATGGTGGAGCTTGAGGCCATTAAGACTTGTCCTGTCCCCTGTCACTTGGGAGAAGAGGCCATCACCCTCCTCCCTACAACCTCCTTCCAGGTAGTTGTAGAGAGCAATAAGCACTCCCCTCAGACTCCTCTTCTCCAGACTATACAATAGCCCCTTCACCAGTTGCGTTGCTCTTCTCTGGACATTCTCCTGAGCCTCAACATCCTTCTTGTAGCGAGGGGCCTGGAACTGAGCACAGGATTCAAGGTGTGGTCACCAGTGCTGAGTAGAGGGGGAGAATAACCTCCCTGGACCTGCTGGTCACGTCGTTTCTAATCCAAGCCAAGATGCCATTGGTCTTCTTGGCCACCTGGGCACACTGCTGGCTCATGTTCAGTCGCTCTCAACCAACACCCCCAGGTCATTCTCCTCCAGGCAGCTTTCTAGCCACTATTACCCTAGTCTGTAGCACTGCATAGGGTTGTTGTGCCCCAAGTGCAGGACCCGGCATTTGGCCTTGTTTAAACTCATACCATTGATCTCAGCCCAGCGGTCCAGCCTGTGCAGATCCCTTTGGAGCCTCCCTACCTTCCAGCAGATCCACACTTCCTCCCAGTTTAGTGTCATCCGCAAACTTACTTAGGGTGCACTCGATGCCTTCATCCAGGTCATTGATAAAGACATTGAACAGGGCTGGACCCAGCACTGAGCCCTGGGGAACCCCACTTGTAACTGGCCTCCAGCTGGAGTTAACTCCATTTCCCACCACTCTCTGGGCCCTCCAGCCAACCAGTTTTCCACCCAGGAGAGGGTGCGCCTGTCCAGGCCAGAGGTGACAGTTTCCTAAGCAGAATGCTGGGAGAAACTGTGTCAAAGGCTTTACTGAAGTCCAGGAAGATACATCCACAGCCTTTCCCTCATCCAGCAGCTGAGTCACTTTGTCATAGAAGGCGATCAGGTTAGTTTGGCAAGACCTGCCTTTTGTGAACCCGTGTTGACTGGGCCTGATCACCCGGTTCTCTTGCATGTGCTTCATGACAGCACTCATGATCACCTGCTCCATGACTTTCCCTGGCACTGAGGTCAGACTGACAGGCCTGTAGTTCCCTGGATCTTCCCTGTGACCCTTCTTGTAGATGGGCACAACATCAGCCAGCCTCCCGTCCAGTGGGACTTCCCCAGTCAGCCAGGACTGCTGGAAGATGATGGAAAGGGGTTTAGCAAGCATGCCCACCAACTCCCTCAATAGACTTGGATGGATCCCATCCGGCCCTATAGTGTCTAATTGGCCAATCCAGTTTCTATATATCTCCTCTTGGAACATGGGAACTTTGCTCTGCTCCTCTGATTCATAGAATCATAGAATCACTAGGTTGGAAAGGACCCACTGGATCATCAAGTCCAACTATTGCTATCAATCACTAAACCATGTCCCTGAGCACATCATCTACCCGTCTTTTAAACACCGCCAGGGTATTGACTCAATCACCTCCCTGGCCAGCCTGTTCCAGTGCTCCTGGGTATGTACACATGGAACAACTTTCCTTACTATTAAAGACTGGGGCAAAGAAGGCATTAAGTACCTCAGCCTTGTCCTCATCCTTTGTCACAGTTGTTCCATTTTCATCCAATAAGGACTGAATATTCTCCCTGGCCCTCCTTTTACTGTTAATGTATTTATAGGAAGATTTTTTGTTATCTTTCACCGGCTTGGCCAATCTGAGCTTTAGTTGGGCTTTAGCCCTCCTGATTTTTCCTCTGCATGATGTCACTTCCTCCCTGTAGTCCACCCAAGACGCCTGTCCCTTCTTCCAAAGCTCATAGACATTCCTCTTCTTTTTGATGCCCCCCCAGATCTCCCTGCTCAACCAAGCTGCTTTTTTTCCCCTCTGGCTCCTTTTCCGGAACATGGGGATGTCTTTCTCCTGAGCTGCTTGGATTTCCTTTTTGAAGAGCTCCCAGCCCTCGTGGGCTCCCTTGCCCTTAAGGACTGTCTCCCATGGGACATTATCAACCAGCCTTCTGAACAGTCCAAAGTCTGCTCTCTGGAAGTTTAAGGTGGCCATTCTGCTAAACCCCCTCCTCACCTCATCTAGAACTGAGAATTCTACCATGTCATGATGGCTTTGCCCCAGGCATCTTCCAATCGTCACATGGCTACTGGATGAGGGAAAGGCTGTGGATGTATCCTCCTGGACTTCAGTAAAGCCTTTGACACAGTTTCTCACAGCATTCTGCTTAGGAAACTGTCACCTCTGGCCTGGACAGGCGCACACTCTCCTGGGTTGAAAACTGGCTGGCTGGCCGGGCCCAGAGAGTGGTGGGAAATGGAGTTAACTCCAGCTGGAGGCCAGTGACAAGTGGGGTTCCCCAGGGCTCAGTGCTGGGTCCAGCCCTGTTCAGTGTCTTTATCAATGACCTGGAAGTCATTGCGGATGACACTAAGTTGGGAGGAAGTGTCCATCTGCTGGAGGGTAGGGAGGCTCTGCAAAGGGATCTGAACAGGCTGGACTGCTGGGCAGAGTCCAATGGCATGAGGTTTAACAAGGCCAAATGCCGGGTCCTGCACTTGGGGCACAACAACCCTATGCAGTGCTACAGACTAGGAGAAGTCTGTCTAGAAAGCTGCCTGGAGGAGAGGGACCTGGGGGTGTTGGTTGACAGCCGACTGAACATGAGCCAGCAGTGTGCCCAGGTGGCCAAGAAGGCCAATGGCATCTTGGCTTTTATCAGAAACAGCATGACCAGCAGGTCCAGGCATACGATTCTCCCCCTGTACTTGGTACTGGTGAGACCACTCCTCGAATCTTGTGTTCAGTTCTGGGCCCCTCACCACAAGAAGGATGTTGAGGCTCTGGAGCAAGTCCAGAGAAGAGCAACAAAGCTGGTGAGGGGGCTGGAGAACAGGCCTTATGAGGAGCGGCTGAGAGAGCTGGGGGTGTTTAGCCTGGAGAAGAGGAGGCTGAGGGGAGACCTCATTGCTCTCTACAACTACCTGAGAGGAGGTTGTGGAGAGGAGGGAGCTGGGCTCTTCTTCCATGTGACAGGGAACAGGAGAAGAGGAAATGGCCTCAAGCTCCGCCAGGGGAGGTTTAGGCTGGACATTAGGAAAAAATTCTTCACAGAAAGGGTGATTGGGCACTGGCAGAGGCTGCCCAGGGAGGTGGTTGATTCACCTTCCCTGGAGGTGTTTAAGGGACGGATGGACGAGGTGCTAAGGGGCATGGTTTATTGTTTGATAGGAATGGTTGGACTCGATGATTCGGTGGGTCTCTTCCAGCCTTGTTATTCTATGAATCTATGATTCCATTATCTCCCACAATGCCTTCTCTGTTCACAAACAGCAGGTCCAGGAGGGCACCTTCCCTTGTTGGCTCACTCACCAGCTGTGTGTGGAAGTTGTCTTCCACACACTCCAGGAACCTCCTAGACTGCTTCCTCTCTGCTGTATTGTACTTCCAGCAGATATCCGGAAGATTGAAGTCTCCCACAGGGCAAAGCGGTAGCGATCTTGAGACTACTCCCAGTTGTTTATAGAAGAGCTCATCAGCTGCTGCTTCTTGTCTGGGTGGTCTATTACAGACTCCCATCACAATATCTGTCTTCTTGTGGGCTCCTCTGATTCTTACCCACTGGTAAACCCTTTATTTAACCCTTTATTTCCTTTCAAGCTGCTAAAATGTTATGGATTCTTTCAGACAGCTTGGAAACCAGATAGCTTTTATGGTCTTGAACATGGGCTTATCACCAAAAAACGACTTCCTTGGAAATAACCAGCTTCTTTTCTGGACATAAGAAATATTCAAATTGAGCTCATTCTTTAGCAGTACGAGAGTTTTTACTGACTCACAGGCTTCGATGGATTCCAAAGCCAAATACGTTTCTCATGCCGTTCTTGACAATAAGGGTTTGAAATAATGGCTTTGAGTTTTTTTGTGGTACATTATATGAGTTGCTTTATATCACAGCTGTAGCACCAGTAAGTGCTATGCTTGCTTCAGTTATGCTCACTGATTTATTTTAGTATAGAGTTAGGTTATTGATTATAGGGAGTATTTTATTTTTGTATTTATATATGCATTTCTGTGACCCCTTTTATGAACACTGAAAAATATGGTACCAGACAATAAAGCTAGTTTAAGAATAAATTAAGTACTCTCTATATTTTTTTCCCACTTTAAAATAAATCTCCCTGCATTAGGAGGCATTCTCGGTGCCATTCACTATTGAATCCAATGGCTTCTTCACAGAAACACTTGGGAAAATTAATTAGAATTCACTTTTAAAAGGTTTATCAAACCACACTACATCATTGTATAAGCATACTCGTTCAGCAAACAGTCCTTCATTCAAATCAGCCTTTGGAAACTAAGTCTAGTCTTGAAATATTTTATTATTATTATAATAAATACCTAATCTTTGAGCTCTGCCCTAGTTTGAACTTTGATACACAGGCATTTGAAATGTTAATACATGAAACATGCTAATGGAGATTGTTAGTTAACCTTTTCTCAATTACTTGTTCAATGAATTAAATACTGGAAAAGCCTTCCGTGTGATTTTTGACCTCTTGAGAGGATGGACTAATGTAGTTTTCAAGGCCCTACATTTGCTTCTCTAGAGAAGTACATTACAATAACTGTTCAGGAATTTGTAGATAAATAAGGTCATTTAGATTTATCACTATATATTTTATAATATATATAATATAATATATATAATATAATATATATAATGGACATAATACATATATATATAATATGTACTTATAACTATATATTCACTCAAAGTTACATTTGCCTCAAAGAATCATGCAGAAATCCTGTAAGGACTTCTGGTCAACATCACAAAGCATCCCAAATAATCCTGTTTCACGATGAAAAATAATGTGAAGAGGAGGTAACCAGAAATGGTCAGTATATTGTGTGCCCCTGCTGCAAGTTCCACTACAGCAATCCTTGCCCACCCGCTAACAAAAGAGAAAGATGCAAGAATGACTGTATGGAACATTAATGAGTCAAACACTAAGACAGAAACTTTTGCAATGTCTATTTCCTTTTTTCAGTTTTGTTTTATTTTGTGTTTTTGCTCATGTTAGAGGAAAATTTCTGCTAGAAATGTGACATAAAAATGGTAATAGAAGAAATTAACTTTTTTTGACATTTTACAGCATTTTTTTAGTACAATCTCAACAAAATTCTTCAAGATGTGCAATCCTTGGCTGACAGAATTCCAGAGATGTTCTGATTTCTGACATCTAACCTGCAATAATATCTGAACAAAGAGATTTATAACACAGCATTTTTTTTGTAAGCATAACAAATTATCTCCAAAGCTGACCTAAGCTGAAAAACCTTTTAAGGAAACAAAAACCTCACCAGAGATTTTGGTTATTGTTTGCAATTTTTTGAATGAAATATGATGTTACATCAATATCACTCCTATCTTACTAAACAGAGAATGTTAGCTATATATTTATTACACTACTAAAACTTGATTATTTTTGAAAAGCTGAAATCTTTAAATGGGGTTTACTGTATTAGAAGATAGGGACTTACATTCTACTTGAAATAGAATGATTTTGTCTCAAAGCAAAATGTACAAGTCTTAAAAATTTTACTTTGTTATTCAGTATGAGTCTTAAGAACTCTCTTCCTGCCACTCTCTATAGAATGAATTACCAGTGTTCATAGTATTATTAGAATCTCTTAAAAGATTCTGCAACTGAAACAGATCCTGCTTCTCTATATGACAAACACCTTTTATGGTATATTATACAACAACAGAAGAGGGAGATTCAGAGCCTCGTGGCTTTCTGTAACCATTCAGCAGTATCTCGATTTGATGACATATATCATAAAAAAGATGTACAGTTGAAAAATATCTGAATCTAATTTTGTAAAAAATAAGTCTTTGATGTCAATGCTGATTTCTTTCATCACATTACCAACTACACAAAGCACACAAGTCACTGTTGTCTGGTTTGGCTGGAAGAAAAAATGCTATACTATTTATGTGCATTATGTTATCTATTATGTAGGAAACACCTTATAGTGTGACATATATTCTGAAAATAAAAGGAAAATACTAAGCACAGAAATAAATTTTAAGATGAAAATATTTATTTTCTTTGAGAAGTTACAGTTCATTTAAATATCTTAGGTCAATTAAGGAAAAAATATTTTCTCTTGTGCTAAAATGCAATATTTTAGAAGATAAAAACACATTGCCTTCCAAAACTTGCTAAATCAGTAAAGTATCTCATTAATAGTAATCTGTAATCATTGAATGCAGGGCCAACTGATATGAATCAGTGTGGATACACCGAAACCAATGTTGATTTTTCAAGACTGAGAAAACTTTGCCAATCTCATTCAAAACCTTTCCTTATATCATCAAAATAAACATTGCTTTTTGACAAATATTACTACATCCCAGTAAACAGCAGATGTATGAATGATAAGAATTCAAAATCCCTTATGTCAAATGGATTATGAGTGTTCACAGTCATTCTGGAAGGTTGAAATAACTATCATATATCTGAAGCTAAAGGTTAAAGAAAGATCATTATATATCAAATAAATATTTCTACTAAGGGGGATCTAGTCTGATATTTATTCGTCTGAATACTACTTGGTTTGGAATGCAGGTCTTCATAATTAAAATTTATAGTTTATGTTTCATTTTCCATTTACATGTTTAAACAGTATATAATATCTCACACAAAAAAATGTGACTGTGCCTGTCTCTTTTTATTTAACAAATTAAGAAAGCCAACTACTGTCACTTTCAAAACAGTTTCTTGAGTTGACCCACACAGCATGCAATGCTGCCAATGCTCAAAGCAATTCCACAGATAATTTTCTGAAAGGCTGTTGAGAATCTCCATTGGTTTTGCTTTCACATCTTCTACCAACAAAAAAATGGGTTCCTTTGAGCACCAACTTGATCTTTTGGATGTCGTCACCATAAGTCTCAGTCAATAATTGAAAAGTTTCCATCATAGATTTCTTCATTTTCCCAAGAAACTTGATGTTCACTCACTGGTCACTCTTGCACAGTGACATTTTCCCACTGAGTGTAAGAAAATGTCTGTATTTGAACACTCATCCACTCGAACTGAGTGAAGGGGTCGAGCTGAGCCCTGTCTCACTATGACAGGTTAGAACATGTTCTAGAAACAGCTCTTTGTCTCTCCCCTCCCACTCTTGGTTCTCAAGCTGTAGGGTTGTTCTTGAGGTTTTTGTGTTAAACCTCATATACTGCAATCCATAGAAAATAATATAAATTCAAAAGGATTCTCATTAACTTTGTCGCATTAACTTTGATTTAAATCTGAGTAAGATGTAAAGTTATACCAGAAAACAAATTTTTAGCCTGGCCTTTGATGAAAATACTTGAAAAAAAAAAAATTCAGTACCCATGTATTCTTTAAACATGATTCTAACAAAATGTTTAATCATAAAAAGATATGAAATATGTTTAAAGATGCACAAAGAAGGAAACTTTTTCTAGGAAAAGCCTGAAATTTGTAGAAAAAAACTGAAGAAGTTACTTCCTTGTCAAAACAGAGTTGGGCCTATAAATAAGAAGGGCTCAGAAATAAGTCAAAAGACATCCAATGCTATATGCAGATGCAGAAGAAAATCATATTACTATTAAAAATCTTGGGAAATGAACATTTCCCTACACCCTATTACGAGGGCTGTAGGTTCGCCAGCCCAGCTGAAGTGCATTTACACCAATGCATGCAGCATGGGGAATAAGAAGGAGGAGTTGGAAGCTGTTGTAGGGCAAGGAGACTACGATGTCGTTGCCATTGCAGAGATGTGGTGGGATGACTCGTATAACTGGAGTGTACCCATGGTGGGGTATAAACTCTTCAGGAAGGGCAGGAAGGGCAGAAGAGGAGGCGGGGTAGCCCTCTATGTTAGAGAGTGCTTTGATACCCTTGAGCTGGATTACGGTCAGGAAGGGACTGAGTGCCTGTGGGTAAAAATCAGAGGAGCCCACGGGCAGGCAGATATTGTGATGGGAGTCTGCTATAGACCACCCAGCCAAGGAGAAGCAACTGATGAGCTCTTCTACAAACAACTGAGAGTAGTCTCAAGATCGTTACCTCTAGTCCTCGTGGGAGTCTTCAATTTCCTGGATATCAGCTGGGAGTATAATACAGCAGAAAGGAAGCAGTCCCGGAGGTTCCTGGAGTGCGTGGAAGACAACTTCCTCACACAGCTGGTGAGCGAATCGACAAGGGACGGCGCCCTCCTGGACCTGCTGTTTGTGAACAGAAAAGGCCTTGTGGGGGATGTGAGGGTTGGAGGATGCCTGGGGCAAAGCGATCATGACATGATAGAGTTCTCAGTGCAGGGTGAGATGAAGAAGGAGGTTAGCAGAACAGTCGCGCTCAACTTTCAGAGAGCAGACTTTGGACTGTTCAGAAGGCTGGTTGGAAAAGTCCCATGGGAAGCGCTCCTTAAGGGCAAGGGAGCCCATGAGGGCTGGGAGCTCTTCAAAAAGGAAATCCTAGCAGCTCAGGAGAAAGCCATCCCCATGTTCCGGAAAAGTAACCGGCGGGGTAAGAAACCAGCGTGGTTGAGTAGGGAAGTCCTGAGAGACATCAATAAGAAGAGGAAGGTCTATGAGCTTTGGAAGAAGGGGCAGGCATCCTGGGTGGACTACAGGTAGGAAGTGAGAAGGTGTAGGGAAAAAATCAGGAGGGCTAAGGCCCAACTAGAAATCAGATTGGCCAAGTCTGTGAAAGACAATAAAAAATCTTTCTACAAATATATCAACAGTAAAAGGAGGACTAGGGAGAATCTCCAGTCCCTACTAGATGCAGAGGGAACAACAGTAACAGGGGATGAAGACAAGGCTGAAGTACTCAATGCCTACTTTGCTTCAGTCTTTAATAGTAAGGAAAGTTGTTCCCTCTACGCACAACCCCAGGGGTTGGAGGAGCAGAATGAGGCTCCCATGATCGAAGAGGAGGTGGTTAGAGACTTGCTTGCCCAGCTAGACGTCTACAAGTCTATGGGGCCGGATGGAGTCCACCCAAGAGTTTTGAGGGAACTGGCAGATGTGCTTGCCAAACCCCTTTCCATCATCTTCCAGCAGTCCTGGATTACTGGGGAGGTACCACTGGACTGGAGGCTGGCTGATGTTGTGCCCATCTATAAGAAGGGGCACAAGGCGGATCCGGGGAACTACAGGCCTGTCAGTCTGACCTCAGTGCCAGGGAAAGTCATGGAGCAGGTGATCTTGAGTGCGATCATGAAGCACATGCAAGAGAACTGGGTGATCAGGCCCAGTCAACACGGGTTCACAAAAGGCAGGTCTTGCCAAACTAACCTGATTGCCTTCTATGACCAAGGGACTCGGCTGCTGGATGAGGGAAAGGCTGTGGATGTAGTCTTCTTGTACTTTAGTAAAGCCTTTGACACAGTTTCTCCCAGCATTCTGCTTAGGAAACTGTCAGCCTCTGGCGTGGACAGGCGCACACTCTCCTGGGTGGAAAACTGGTTGGATGGCCGGGCCCAGAGAGTGGTGGGAAATAGAGTTAACTCCAGCTGGAGGCCATTTACAAGTGGGGTTCCCCAGGGCTCAGTGCTGGGTCCAGCCCTGTTCAATGTCTTTATCAATGACCTGGATGAAGGCATCGAGTGCACCCTAAGTAAGTTTGCGGACGACACTAAACTGGGAGGAAGTGTGGATCTGCTGGAGGGTCGGGAGGCTCTGCAGAGGGATCTGAACAGGCTGGACTGCTGGGCTGAGTCCAATGGCATGAGGTTTAACAAGGCCAAATGCCGGGTCCTGCACTTGGGGCACAACAACCCTATGCAGTGCTACAGACTAGGAGAAGCCTGGCTGGAAAGCTGCCTGGATGAGGGACCTGGGGGTGTTGGTTGACAGCCAACTGAACATGAGCCAGCAGTGTGCCCAGGTGGCCAAGAAGGCCAATGGCATCTTGGCCTGTGTCAGAAATGGCGTGACCAGCAGGTCCAGGGAGGTTATTCTCCCTCTGTACTTGGTACTGGTGAGACCACTCCTCGAATCTTGTGTTCATTTCTGGGCCCCTCACCACAAGAAGGATGTTGAGGCTCTGGAACGAGTCCAGAGAAGAGCAACGAGGCTGGTGAAGGGGCTGGAGAACAAGTCTTACGAGGAGCGGCTGAGAGAGCTGGGGGTGTTTAGCCTGGAGAAGAGGAGGCTGAGGGGAGACTTTATTGCTCTCTACAACTACCTGAAAGGAGGTTGTAGAGAGGAGGGAGCTGGCCTCTTCACAGAATCACAGAATAACCAGGTTGGAAGAGACCCACCGGATCATCGAGTCCAACCATTCCTATCAAACACTAAACCATATCCCTCAGCACCTCGTCCACCCGTGCCTTAAACACCTCCAGGGAAGGGGATTCAACCACCTCCCTGGGCAGTCTGTTGCAGTGCCCAATGACCCTTTCTGTAAAGAATTTTTCCTAACGTCCAGCCTAAACCTCCCCTGGCGGAGCTTGAGGCCATTCCCCCTTGTCCTGTCCCCTGTCACTTGGAAGAAGAGCCCAGCTCCCTCCTCTCTACAACCTCCTTTCAGGTAGTTGTAGAGAGCAATGAGGTCTCCCCTCAGCCTCCTCTTCTCCAGGCTAAACACCCCCAGCTCTCTCAGCCATTCCTCATAAGGCCTGTTCTCCAGCCCCCTCACCAGCTTTTGTTTTTTGGTGAGGGGCCCAGAACTGAACACAGTATTCGAGGAGCAAGTAACAGGGTACAAGTAACAGGGGACAGGACAAGAGGGAATGGCCTCAAGCTCCACCAGGGGAGGTTTAGGCTGGACGTTAGGAAAAATTCTTTACAGAAAGGGTCATTGGGCACTGCAACAGACTGCCCAGGGAGGTGGTTGAATCCCCTTCCCTGGAGGTGTTTAAGGCACGGGTGGACGAGGTGCTGAGGGATATGGTTTAGTGTTTGATAGGAACGGTTGGACTCGATGATCCGGTGGGTCTCTTCCAACCTGGTTATTCTGTGATTCTGTGCTATTTCCATATTATAATATGGAAATTTTAATTATTATAAATATAGAGTGATTATGGTGTACTTAACAGTACAGTAGTGAGGACCAGATTTAGCCTCCAGCATATCAATGGCATAGACAATGAGATCAAGTGCACCCTCAGGATGTTTGCAGATGACACCAAACTGAGAGGTGGGTTAACAATCCTGAGGGCCGGGATGCAGTGCATGCAGAGGGACCCTGGCAAACTGGAGAAGTGAGCTTGTGAAAACCTCCTGAGGTTCAACAAAGCCAAGTGCAAGGTCCTGCACCTGGGTCAGGGCAACCCTCAGTATCGATACAGACTGGGGGATGAAGAGACTGAGAGCAGCCCTGCGGAGAAGGACCTGGGAGTCCTGGTGGACTGGAAGGTGGACATGAGCCAGGAATGTGTGCTCGCAGCCCAGAAGGCCAACCGCATCCTGGGTTGCATAAAATGAAGCGTTGCCAGCAGGGCAAGCGAGGTGATTCTGCCCCTCTGCTCTGCTCTCGTGAGACTGAGACCATATCTGGAGTATTGTGTCCAGTTCTGGAGCCCTCAGCACAGGATGGACACGGAGCTGTTGGAGCAGGATCAGAGGAGTCCACTAAAATGATCAAAGGCCCGGAACACCTTCCCTATGAAGAGGGGCTGAGAGAGTTGGGGTTGTTCAGCTTGGAGAAGAGAAGATTCTGAGGACACCTTATTGCGGCCTTTCAGTACTTAAATGAGGCTTATAAGAAAGATGGGAAAAAACTTTTTTATCAGGGTCTGTAGCAATAGGACAAGAGTGAATGGTTTTAAAACAAAAGAGGAGAGGTTTAGACTAGGTTTTAGGAAGTAATTTTTTATGCTGAGGATGGTGAGACACTGGCCCAGGTTGCCCATAGAGGTGGTGGATGCCCCATCCCTGGAAACATTCAAGTCCAGGTTGGATGAGGCTCAGCAACCTGATCTGGTTGCACATGTCCCTGCTAACTGCAGGGGGGTTGGGCTGGATGACCTTCATGGTCCCTTCCAACCCAAGCCATTCTATGATTCTATGATTCTATGATTCTATGATTCATTTGAATCGTAAAGGCTGAACGCTATTTCAAAACAAGATAAATTCATTCAAAGTTGTACTGGTTCAAGGTGGGATAGAGTTAATTTTCTTCACAGTAGCTGGTATGGGGCTGTGTTTTAGATTTGTGCTGAAAACAGTGCTTGCTCGGAGTTAAGGCCTTCTCTGCTTCTCAGCCCACCTCCACCAGCGAGCAGGCTGGGGGTACACAAGAAGCTAGGAGGGGACACAGCTGGGAGAGCTGACCCCAACTGACTGAAGGGATGTTCCATACCATAATGATGTCATGCTCAGCAATAAAAGCTGAGAGATACAGGTTGGCCAGGGCTGCCATTGCTCAGGGATTGACTGGGCGTTGGTTGGTTGGTGGTGAGCAACTGTTTTCTTTTGCATCACTTGTCTGTCTTGGGTTTTATTTTCCTCTTCCTTTGTCGTGTTTTTTTTCTTACTTTTTAAAAAAAAAAATTAAACTGTCTTTATCTCAATCCATAAGTTTTATCACTTTTTCCTTTCCAATTCTTTGTCCCATCCCACTGGGACGGAGTGAGCAAGCAGCTATGCAGTGCTTAGTTGCTGTCTGGGGTTAAACCACGACACTAAAGCACAGTATTATAATTATAATGTTTAATAAAATCACTGGCAAAGGACAAGCACAGTGCTGTGAGATAGTTATATCTAAGCTTCAATTGGTTTTTGCTATTATTAACAGCTGAATTTTAATTAATCGATCTTTTCCTCCTACTGTATATTTTAAGTAATTGCACTAAGGGAACAATAAGGAACAACATATATAGGGAGCTTTCTTCATTATGGTCTGTTTTAATTACATTTGTTTTCCTCAAAAATGGGGCAGATGTCCAAAGGATGAGAACTCCCAAAGCTACACTTAATTTTCTGTTTTAATAGAAACCAAACTTGAAGTAACTTTGAATTACTGTACAATCACTATAATAACAATGCCTTACAAAGCAGATTATCCAATGCATTTGGAGAAATCTGAAATACAGGCAGAAAGAAAGAAAGAATTGGGAAGGTGCTTCATTACTTCAGAAGGCAAAACTGCAAGTGGAAAAAGAAAAATTTACAGAATCATGTTTTCACACCACTACAAGTTCTTTATACAGGGTAAACAAGGACCCATTTTCTGAGGGAAACTAAAGAAAAGAACATCAATCTGGAATTCCTTATATATCTCTTTTCATACTTAGCAGTTTAGACTACCAGTAGTTTTGCAGTCCTACATAACTGATCTACATACTTTGAAGAACTTTTATCTAGGAGATGTAAGTAAAATGAGAAGTGTAAACAACATAACCAAAGTATTTCTGCTGTCCTAGACTATACACAATATTATGGAAAGTGTGATTAAAAAGTCCCATTCAAGAAGTTAAACTTTTCTGCTTCCCTGCAACCTAGTAAGAAACGTGCTCCCAACTCCCAGTGGACCTTCTTCTGGTTCCCAGTTTGACAATCAGCAAGACTATGAGAAAAGAACAATTTTCAGAGAACAAGTTCTATCAAGTGTTTTGAGCTTGGATGTTCTTTCATGTATGTCAAGCCTGGACCTTATGTCAATAATCCTTAAGAGTGAGGACATAACAGATTTGACAGAAGACATATTACAAAGAAAGTTGAAAGCAAGTAAAGAAAAAAAATCGAGTACAGAGGGAGAAGAACCTCCCTGGACCTGCTGGTCACGCCATTTCTGATACAGGCCAAGATGCCATTGGCCTTTTTGGCCACCTGGGCACACTGCTGGCTCATGTTCAGTCACTGTCAACCAACACCCCCAGGTCCCTCTCCTCCAGGCAGCTTTCTAGACAGACTTCTCCTAGTCTGTAGCACTGCATAGGGTTGTTGTGCCCCAAGTGCAGGACCCGGCATTTGGCCTTGTTAAACCTCATGCCGTTGGACTCAGCCTAGCGGTCCAGCCTGTTCAGATCCCTTTGCAGAGCCTCCCTACCCTCCAGCAGATCGACACTCCCATCCAGCTTAGTGTCGTCCGCGAACTTGCTCGTGAGGGGGCTGGAGAACAGGCCTTATGAGGAGCGGCTGAGAGAGCTGGGGTTGTTTAGCCTGGAGAAGAGGAGGCTGAGGGGAGACCTCATTGCTCTCTACAACTACCTGAAAGGAGGTTGTAGAGAGGAGGGTGCTGGCCTCTTCTCCCAAGTGACAGGGGACAGGACAAGAGGGAATGGCCTCAAGCTCCGCCAGGGGAGGTTTAGGCTGGACATTAGGAAAAAAATTTCACAGAAAGGGTCATTGGGCACTGGAACAGGCTGCCCAGGGAGGTGGTTGAATCCCCTTCCCTGGAGGTGTTTAAGGCACGGGTGGACGAGGTGCTGAGGGGCATGGTTTAGTGTTTGATAGGAATGGTTGGACTCGATGATCCAGTGGGTGTCTTCCAACCTGGTTATTCTATGATTCTATGATTCTATGATTCTATGAAATGCAGAAAAGAGATGACCTGAAAAGAGATGCTTAAGATTCTAGAGTGCAAAAAGGTGACTGTTTGGACTAACATTATATATATTAGGTGCATTTCTATTTGAATTCTTTTGAGATACATCTGCAGTTAATGAAGGTTGTGTTATGTTCCTCAACTACAACGTATCTGCAAATAATGCAAAATAGATTTGCTAGTAAGGGAAGACATCAGGAAGGGTGCAGAAAGAAATTTAAAAAAAGAATCAAAGACAGACAGTAATTTCAGTATAATTAAGACTGCAAAACTTTTCACTAGCTTCACCAAAACACATGAAAAGTCACACTAAATTCTCATTCCCCACAATTGCAATCTGACAGATGATTCTTTGGAAGGTAACGAACATTTCAGAAGAAATAATCTAATTATAGCTACATCCCTCTTCTTTTAAGCATTCAATAAACAGTCACCAAAACTTACAGTTAGTAAAACTTGCAGTAGTCTTTTGTTCACCCTTGTTCAAAAGGGGACTCAAGCTACTTTATGCAATCAGAATATAAGACTTCTTTTGAAAAATAGGGAAAAAAAAATGAACCAAAATTTCTTAGGCCTTCTTCCTCCCAACTACTGAGAAAAACCAACCAATCCACTTCAAATGTTTCAGTCCCTCCTGCCTAGAAGAGTTAGGACAATCCAATCAGAAGCACAAAAGCCCTCACATTTCAGGCATAAAATTAAAAATCATTAGATAAGATTGGGAATATGTATTTTTCTGAAATAGTTTCCACATAAATTATGATTCCAATGGTGTTAACTATGTAAGGGATCCAATGCTGGCATTATATTGTCCAAAAAGCTCCACAGGGGACTTTCTGAATTACATATAGGCCCACCGGGAAAACTCAGATGGACAAATTGGAATCATATGGTAATCAAAATAAGGGAAATGGAAACCAAAAGTAAAGTATGACTATGAAACATGACCTTCAGGAAGTAAGGTAAGCAGCAAGACATTTGTAGCAGTGCTGTGGGTTAAGCCTGGAAGGCAGCTAATTACCACATGGCTGCTCCCTCCCTCCCAGCATGACGGGGAAGAGAAATGGGAGGGCATAAGTGAGAAAACTTGTGGGTTGAGATAAAGACAGTTTGATAAGTAAAAGAGAAAAAAAATGCCAAAACAAAACAAAACAGAAGGAAAACAAGTGATGCAAAAAACAACCACTCGCCACCAAACAACTGATGCCCAGCCAATCCTCAAGCAATGGCAACCCCTGGCAAACTTTCCCCTCCAGTTTTATTGATGAGCATGATATTATATGGTATGGAATATGCCTTTGGTCAGTTTGGGTCAGCTTTCCCAGCTGAATTCCCTCCCAATCTCTTGTCCATCCCCACCTTACTTGCCGGGAGGGACAGACTGAGAAACAGAGAAGGCCTTGATGCTGTGCAAGCACTGTTCAGATGGTATGTTATCAACAGTGTTCTGGTCACAAATCTAAAACACAGCAGCATACTGGCTGCTATGAAGAAAATTAACTCCTTCCCAGTCAAAACCAATATAAGCAGCAAGGTAAGCATGGCTGTTCTGAGAATTACCAGATGACAGTCTAAAATTGGTCTCATGATCCATGGAGATTGCGTTAGACAATTTCTTCTTAAAAAGAATTCTACATAAAATCCCATACAACGTTTTTAAAAATTGAATTGTTCCAATATTTACAAATTCCCTAAAAGGAAAAAAACTTTAGGATATAAGTCACTTTCCTCAAACACTAGAGAATTTTTGAATTAAAAGCTATTACTTCACTTTTTAAGAAACATATTTTAAAAGAACCATAAAAATATGCTACAAAATAATTAAAATTATAATGAAAAATGATACAATGGTAACACTGCCCCAGGTATCAGTAGCAAACACAAAGCTATCTTTATCTCATCCAGACTCTGAAATTCAACAAGTGATTTGAGCAAAGTTGAGTTTGTTACTGTACTGTAACCCAACAACATTACATCAAAGTAATCTGATCTTAAAACAAATCACTCCGAAAGGATCATCCAGCCACAAAAAAGGAAATCTACATGTCTTTACCAACCAGTTGTCAAAACAGCGGATAAACCCATTTACCCAAATCCATGAAGTTGCAGAAAAGCATCAGTGATCCACTGCAAATTTTAGTATAAAGAAGCAACTAGGAATAAAAGTACTCAAGAATGCATTTGGCACAATTATAAAAACATTTTAAGCACAATGTCTCCATTTTATCAGTACATAGAATCATAGAATCATAGAATAACCAGGTTGGAAGACACCCACTGGATCATCAAGTCCAACCATTCCTATCAAACACTAAACCATTGCCCTTAGCACCTTGTCCACCCGTGCCTTAAACACCTCCAGGGAAGGGGATTCAACCACCTCCCTGGGCAGCCTGTTCCAGTGCCCAATGACCCTTTCTGTAAAGAATTTTTTCCTAATGTCCAGCCTAAATCTCCCCTGGTGGAGCTTGAGGCCATTCCCTCTTGTCCTGTCCCCTGTCACTTGGGAGAAGAGCCCAGCACCCTCCTCTCCACAACCTCCTTTCAGGTAGTTGTACAGAGCAATGAGGTCTCCCCTCAGCCTCCTCTTCTCCAGGCTAAGCAACCACAGCTCTCTCAGCCGTTCCTCATAAGGCCTGTTCTCCAGCCCCCTCCCCAGCTTCGTTGCTCTTCTCTGGACTCGCTCCAGAGCCTCAACATCCTTCTTGTGGTGAGGGGCCCAGAACTGAACACAGGATTCGAGGAGCGGTCTCCATCATGTAATATCCTGGCCAGTAGTTCTGATTAATGAGAAAGTAACAACAAGAATAGCACACAGCATGCTTCTCTATTTAGGGCTTTTCCTTTAAGTATGTAAAAGCTCAGCAAAATGAGGGTGATGTACATGTGTGTTCACAAAATTCTCTGAAATAGGACAGTATTCACTGGAAATATATAGCTATTAGTATGGAATAACTGAAATTATCTTAGTTCAAAATAAATGAAAAATCAGAGAATGTTTCATACATCAAGGGAGGGAGGTGTCATCAATGTGTATAAACATGTAATGGGCGGAATAAGGAAGAGGGAGCCAGACTCTTCTCAGTAGTCCCCATTGACAGAAAAATAGGCAATGGACACAAATTTAAATACAAGAGAACAGTTAAGCAGTTTCTTACTGTGCGGGTGACTGAGCACAGGTACAGGTTGCCCAGAGCGGTTGTGGAGTCTCTCTCCTTGTATATATTCAAAACCCAATTGGACTCAGTCCTGGGCAACCTCTTCTTAGCTGACAGTGCTTGAGCAGGGACATGAACTAGATGATCTCAATAGGTCCTTTTCAACCTAAAAAATTCTGTGATCAACAGAATATCTGTCCTCTAGGGTATGTTACATTGTATCACAATTTGATAATTTGGAAAAAAAGCTGCTATGCATTTTAGCGCTTATCACAGTTGCTATACTCAACAATCAATATTTTAGTCTTACTGTACAGTAATCATTTAAGCAAGGGGGGGGGCACACTTCTGAAGGCAAGTGCAGAATTATGCTCTCAATAGAATCTTTAACTGTGGAAGGATTTCTTCTGACAGCATAAGAGAACTGGCCTAATTCCTAAACTATGTACAGTCTAACTGTTCTTGCCTTGAAGTCTCTGAGGAGGCGTGAAAATGTCCAATTTCAACAAATAGACAAAAAAAAAGAAGAGTAATGCTTGACAGGTCATTAAACAGCTTGCAGGAAAACTAGGAAATCCTATATAAATGCTGAAACAAAAAATCCAAGGAAAGGTGAGAACTATATTCCTTATTTGATAATTTTTCCTTTATTTTTTATTATCCTTTTGCAAGTACTAGTAGGAATAAATAACTATTAAACTCTACAACTGATGTAGAATCATAGAATAGTTTGGGTTGGAAGGGACCTTAAAGATCATCCAGTTCCAACCCCCCTGCCATGGGCAGGGACATCCCACTAGATCAGGCTGCCCAAGGCCCCATCCAACCTGGCCTTGAACACCTCCAGGGATGGGGCAGCCACAACTTCCCTGGGCAACCTGTTCCACTGTCTCACCACTCTCATGGTGAAGAAATTCCTCCTTTAATCTAGTCTAAATCTGCCCCTCTCCAGTTTATCTCCATTCCCCCTTGTCCTATCACCACAAGCCTTTATGAATAGTTCCTCTCCAGCTTTCTTGTAGGCTCCTTTCAGCTCCTTTCACATCCCAGGTTACCCGTCCCTTCTTGCACTGCCTGTGCAGTCCCCTCTTCTTCTTCAGTTTAACCAGCAGGTCTTGACTCAGCTACGTTGGTCTCTTCCCTTCCCTGCCTGATTTTCTACAAACAGGGACTGAGCGCTCCTGCGCTTTATGGAAAGCATCCTTGAATATTTTCCAGCTCTGTTCTGTTCCCTTGTCTCAGAGGACCGTGTCACAGGGGATCCTACCGAGTAATTCCTTGAAGAGCTGGAAGTCTGTTTCCATGAAATTTAGTGTCCTGACTATACTCCTCACCTGTCCCATATCCCTCTGGACCTTGAACTCCACCAGTGCCTGATCACTGCAACCCAGGCTGCCTCCAATCCAAATGCCACTGATGAGCTCACTTGTATTAGTGACCATCAGGCCCAGTATTGCATCTCCTTGGATGGGGGTCTCTGTCAGCTGGACTAAGAAGTTATCTTCAATGCACTCCAGGAGTCTCCTGGTTTGCCTACAGCTGCTGTGCTACTTTTCCAGCATATGTCAGAGTGGTTGAAGGCCCCCAATAGGATGAGAGCTTGTGAGCATGAAGCCTCCTGCACCTGGAGGAATAAGACTTCATCAAAGAGATGTAAACAAACTGTGACAAATATTGATGATGGGAGTATGATCAACTTTTAGATCTATTTACAAAAAGAAATATTTGTAATACTAAAGACTTATTAAATTAGTTAAGATAAAACTAAGTAGGGCCCTATACTGGATCACATGCTGCTGTAATGCAAGTTACAATTATCTTATTTTTGCAGCCTCTACTCTATTCCTCTAGTAATCATTTTGATTTTTCATGTATTTTCTATTGTTCCAAGTATTTTCTTTTTTTTTTTTATTTGCACCCCTTGTTCCTGTACCCTTCAAAGTTGCTGCCCACACTTATTTAACAGTTAGTGTTAGTCCGCAAATTACCTAAAACCACTCCAGCTTCCAGAAGCTGTGTGCAGCTTGGCAATATGGAAAATCAGAAGTGTGCCCAGTGAAAACATCTGTAACCGATACATGATTATGGTCATGTATGACATTTTTTTGAAACCTCCAGGGATGAATACTCCACCACTGCCCTGGGCAGCCTGGTTCCAATGCTTCAGCACTCTTTTGGTAAATAATTTTTTTCTAATATCCAATCTAAATCTCTCCTGGTGCAACTTGAGGTCATTTCCTCTCGTCCTATCATTTGTTACTTGAGAGAAGAGACCAACACCTGCTTCCCTACAACCTCCTCAGCCTGCTCTTCTCCAGACTAAAACAATCCCAGTTCCCTCAGATGCTTCTCATAACACTTGTTCTCCAGAGCCTTCACCAGCTTCGTAGCCCTTCTCCAGACACGCTCCAGCAACTCAATGTCCTTCTTGTACTGAGGGGCCCAAACTGAACACAGGATTCTAGGTGCAGCCTCACCAGCTCTGAGTACAGGTGGATGATCCCTTCTCTGCTCCTACTTATGTTATTCTATAATATAAACACCCAAATTCCTATGAGACTTCTAATTATACCCTTCATTCTCTTCTTTCACCTTTCTTTAGTTTACATTAAAAAAACCAAAACAAAACCTAAACAAACAAAACCAAAACAAAACCACAAAACAAAAACAACCAACTTACTATACTTATTTTCATAAGGCTCAGTATAGGAGAAGCAAAAAAGCCATTTAGTGCATAGGACTGCTGAATTGTATAAAAAGTAAGAAATTAAAAAATTGTCCTGATTCTTTAAGTCTCAATTTATAATTAACTAATTATTTTTCCTTCTTATTTCTAGAACACCTATTCATAACTCCCTAAGTACTACAAATTATGCATGCTATAATACCCGAAGGTACTGATATATGCCATATGCATTAATGTAGCGCTTAAAAAAAATTGAACCAGATTTAGGTTCTAAGTTTATTTTCATTGTTGCTTTTCTCATATAGCACATAGATGAAGGCATTCTCTATGCTTTCAATTGATAGTATCTGTGATGTTGACAACTTCTTTTACTACAAAAGTGAAACACTAACAATCAACATAAAATTATTTTAACACAGATTGTTTAGGACTGTCATAGTTTTATGCAGTTTGGTTCAATATTTCTTTAACCACAAATACTGAAACCATTCATGTTCATGTATTCTTATGTGAATAATCTGGTATCAGTTTGAGCAAGTGTGCATCAACTTGATTAAGATGAAAACCACTGGACACATAACACTGAGTCATGAATGCCCTGAGGGAGGAAAAAAAAGTAATTACGCCCCAAATCTAGTTCAATTTATACTAAAAAGTTTAAAGATTTTTTCAAGTATTTCTTCAAATAAGTTTTATGAAAAGGTTTTTACCTGAGGCTTCCACTAAAATCATGCTTGGAGTGACACGTCAAGAGGGATTCTGACTGCAGAGCTAATACATGGCAAGAGCCCTCACATTTTTAGTTACAATTTCAACTACATGTTTCATCTTTCTTGTTTTGTTGAGGTAAATAGTAGGAGAGCCTTTCATCATCCCCTTTTAAACTGAAATGCAGCTACTAGGGGTCCCCCATGAGTAGCTAAGGATCTCTTAACTGCAAAGAATAACTCACAACAGATAATCTACATAAAAATCAGAGACAAAGGGGTTCCTATGGCGAAAGAGCTCGAGGGTAAACTATCCCTTCCTGTTAACTTCGTGCAACTCACACAGCAGCTGAATCACGGACAGCTGGTTTGGGGTGGTAATGGGGTGTTGGTTTAAAAACAAAAAAGCAAACAAAGACAGGATGTAATCCAGAGGGTCCTGGACAGGCTGGAGAAGTGGGCCTATGAGAACCTCATGAGGTTCAACAAGGTCCTACACATGGGTCAGAGCAGTCCCCAGTTTCAATACAGGTTGGGGGATGATGTGATTGAGAGCAGCCCTGCAGAGAAGGACTTGAGGGTGCTGGTTGATGAGAACCTTGAAATGAGCCGGCAGTGTGTGCTCGCCACCCTGAAGGCCAACCATATCCTGGGCTGCATCAAAAGAAGTGTGGCCAGCAGGTCGAGGGAAGTGATTCTGCCCCTCTATTCCTCTCTTGTGAGACCTCATCTGGAGCACTGTGTCCAGTTCTGGAATCCTCAACGTAAGAAGACTATGGAGCTGCTGGAACGGATCCAGGGGAGGGCTACAAGGATGATCCAAGGGCTGGAGCACCTTCCCTATGAGGACAGGCTGAGAGAGTTGGGCTTGTTCAGCCTGGAGAAGAGAAGGCTCTGAGATCTTATAGCGAACTTCCAGTACCTGAAAGGAGCCTACAAGAAAGCCGGAGAGGAACTATTCATAAAGGCTTGTGGTGATAGGACAAGGGGGAATGGAGATAAACTGGAGAGGGGCAGATTTAGACTAGATTTAAGGAGGAATTTCTTCACCATGAGAGTGGTGAGACAGTGGAACAGGTTGCCCAGGGAAGTTGTGGCTGCCCCATCCCTGGATGGGGCCTTGCGCAGCCTGATCTAGTGGGATGTCCCTGCCCATGGCAGGGGGGTTGGAACTAGATGATCTTTAAGGTCCCTTCCAACTCAAACTATTCTATGATTCTATGAAGTAACTGTAAATTAAATATGTAAAAACTGGGTGACTGACGTGAGTGTTTTTCCTAGCAAGAATCAGCTTACTGTATTTGCCTGTAGAATCCATCATGTCAGTATATCCAACTGAACTGACCTAAACTTGTACTAACGTTTGTGTTCAGTGTACTATCTCTGCTGTGAAGGTTTTGTCAGGACTCAAGAAGTTGTAGTGGATGATTCCACTTGCACTAACCATAGGCTCCTTTTGATGTAGCTTTGGTTTGGGGAAGTGTTTTGGTGCTTCACCTTAGGCAAGTAACTGTGCCACAAGTGTTGCCAGGAAATCATAGAATCATAGAATAACCAGGTTGGAAGAGACCCACCGGATCATCGAGTCCAACCATTCCTATCAAACACTAAACAATCGACACAATGCATCCGGAACTGCAACATTTACATCCAAAATTGGTTGATCAAAAAGGACCAATTCTTCTCCATGACAACGCCCAACGGCATGTCTTCCAAATGACTCTGCAGAAGCTACACTAACCAGGCTATGAAAGCCTCCCGCTCCCAGCTTACTCCCCAGACCTCTCTCCCACCGATTACCACACTTTCAAGCACTTAAACAACTTCCTGCAAGAGGTTTTCCACAAGCAAGCAGCAGCTCAAAATGCCTTCAAAGGATTAATCAGTTCCAGGACCTCAGGATTCTCTGCTACCAGAATAAATAGATTTGTTTCTTGTTGGCAAAAATGCGTAGATTCGAATGGTTCTGATTTCGATTACTGAATTTTAATTAAAATTAATTTAAATTTTAATATAAAATAACAAATTAATGATTTTATTAATTTTAGGTTAATAAGCAGAGATATATTGCTTTGAAGTTGATGGGGGAAAGGGGCAATTATTTTTCACAGAATCACTAGGATTGAAAAGATCCACTGGATCATTGAGTCCAACCATTCCTATCAATCACTAAAGCACGTCCCTCAGCACCTCATCCACCCGTGCCTTAAACCCCTCCAGGGAAGGTGACTCAACCCCCTCCCTGGGCAGCCTCTGCCAGTGCCCAATGACCCTTTCTGTGAAAATTTTTTTCCTGATGCCAAGCCTGAACCTCCCCTGGTGGAGCTTGAGGCCATTCCCTCTCATCCTGTCCCCTGTCACTTGGGAGAAGAGCCCAGCTCCCTCCTCTCCACAACCTCCTTTCAGGTAGTTGTAGAGAGCAATAAGGTCTCCCCTCAGCCTCCTCTTCTCCAGGCTTTTTGCCCCAACCTGATAACACATGCTGCACTAAGTATGTAAAGAAAGTAAAACAAATTAAGGCATTATTATAGAATCTTTAGATTGAATTATCCAAATTTAACAAGTATATACAACACGTGGAAAAATTGTCTTTCTTGTGGCCACATAATGAGTTGCTGACAGAGACAGGGATCAAAATGGAAGGATCCCTGAAGCCCACGCCACACATCATTTACACAAAGAGGACCTAGTTCCAAAGAGATCTTTTACCTTGTGGTAAACTAAGGCAGCATGTGCTAGCTAGGCATGCTACTACTGCATTCCATTAAGGAGTCTCCACTGTAAATCAAATGTTAGGTTATTATGGGACTGCTCACTATAAGAGTGCCAGTAGGGCAAGGCATATAGAGGTTTGAACAGTGGACAGTATCACATTTTAACACTCAGGGGGAGGAGGAGAGATCTGTTTCAAATAATGCCTGGATAGCAGCTTTGAACATTTTCCAGCATTCTTCATTTTAAAATCTATTTGCGGGCATAAAGATTCCAGCATTGTGTGTGTGCTGGGGCAAGTGGCCGATGCCTTGGTGTACCTGCAATATTAGCAGCAAGCACAGAACAAATGGCCAATGTTCTCATGCTTGCTAGCTTGTTGAGACCTTGGAGTCTTAAGACCTGTGGTTTAATAGGAAAGGAAAACATGAAGATAAGGGGCACATCTGTGGAAAACAGGGGGTTGCACTCTGTCACTGGACTGCGGGATTCTCACAGGTGGAAATTCACTGGGATAGCTGTTACTGGATACAGAGGTGATATATAAGGTTTGCATCCTCTCAATAAAGTAGATCTTGCTTTTTGCCTCATTGACAGGGTCCGTGCCTTAATTACTACATCTATTATAGCAATATTTCAGTCCTACTCATTGGTCTCTAACAATATTGGGTTGCTAAACAGAGAGATGCTGTAAAAGCATGAAATAAAGCACAAATAAATGCTCAAAATGGCAAGATTCCATCAAAAGAGAAGAAACATATTTAAAGTACACAAGTCTTTCCCTTATTCAATAATTGATTATGCTGAGAAAAAAAAATCTTGAGTCCCTCAGCCTTCTCCTTGTCTGTTGATACGAGGTCACCATTCTTAACCATCAACGGGGGTACGTTCTCTTTAACCTTCCTTTTCTGATTGACGTACCTTCTTGTTAATCTTTGCTTCCCTTTCTAAGTTCAGCTCCAGCTGTGCCTTGGCCTTCCTCTCCACACCCGTACACAACCAGGCCAGTGTTCCTATCCTCTTCCCAGGTTCCCTGTCCCTGTTTGCACTGCCTGTGCAGTTCCCTCTTGCTCTTCAGTTTGACCAGCAGGTCTCCACTCAGCCACGCTGGAAGTCCTACTGACTGACCCCTGGAAGAACTGGAAGTCTGCTTTCCTGAAATTTAGAGTCCTGACTATACTCCTGCCTGTCCCATATCCCTCTGGACCTTGAACTCCACCAGTGCCTGATCACTGCAGCCCAGGCTGCCTGCAGTCCTCACGTCACAGATGAGCTTACTTGTATTAGTGACCATCAGGTCCAGTCTTGAATCTCCTCCAGTGGGGGTCTCTATTACCTGGATTAAGAAATTAGCTTCAATGCACTCCAGGAGTCTCCTGGATTGCCTACAGTTTGCCATGCTACTTTTCCAGCAGATGCGGGGTGGTTCAAGTCCTCCAGTAGGATGAGAGCTTGTGAGTGTGAAGCCTCCTGCAGCTGGAGGAAGAAGACTTCATCGGTTGGCTCTCCTTGATCAGGTGGCCTGTAGTATACACCAACCACAAGGTTCCTGTTGGTTCTTCTGTCCTTCATTTTGACCCACAAGCTCTCAATCTGTTCATGGCTACTCTTCAATGACAGCTCTTCACATTCTATCCCCTTCCTGAGATAGAGGGCAATGCCTCCACCCCTCCTTCCCAGTCTGTCCCTTCTGAACAGCCTGTAGCCATCGATAGACACTCCAGTCATGGGAATCATCCCAAGTTTCAGTAATGGCAACCAGATCATAGCTTTCTAGCAGCACAGTAGCCTCCAGCTCCTCCTGTTTGTTGCCCAAGCTGTGTGTGTAGAGGCGCTTCAGCTGGGCTGCTGGCTGTGTCACCTTCTTAGTGGATCATCTCTTATTTCCCTGACCGTGTTCCATGTAAGTTTCCTATTGGGGTCCTACTACCTCAGGAGTCTCACACTCATTTCCACGGGACTTCAATCATTCTGCGGCATCCCCAGTACGCCCTGGGGCAGCAGGTGGAGGGCCTGTACCAGCACACATCCCTCTACCCATCGTGTGCCCTCCTGCAGCTTGTCACAGGCAAGCCTGATATTATCCCCCTCCCCCTTCACATCAAGTTTAAAGCCCTGTCAATGAGCCCTGCAAGCTCCTGAGCAAAGACCCTCCTCCCCCTTTGGGAAAGGTGGCTCCCATCTGATACCTGTAAGCCTGGTGCCGTGTAGGCCATCCCATTGTCAAAACCCCCAAGTTGTTCCAGTGACACCAGCCATGAAGCCATGTATTAATAGACTGGGCCCGTCTGATCCTTCCAGTGTCACCGCCCACAACTGGAAGGAGGGAGGAAAACAGCACCTGGGCTCCAGATTCCCTCAGTAGCCATCCCAAGGCCCTGAAGTCTCTTTTGACCACCCTTGGGCTCCATACTGCAGCTTCGTAACCTCCCATGTGCAAGAGCAGTAGTGGGTAGTAGTCTGAGGCCCGTACCAGACTGGCGAGTTCCCTAGCGATATCCCTAACCTGGGCTCCTGGGAGGCAGCAAACTTCCTTGTGAGTAGCAGCTGCCCGACATATTGGATCTTCTGTTCCCCTCAGCAGAGTCTCCTACAACTACGACTCGCCTTTTCCTCCTCGTGGCGTAGTAATATGGGGGGGGGCACGCCTCATTCTGGCCTTGGCCCCTCCTCTGGTGTAAATGAGTCATCCCCCACAGTGTCCACTGACTGGTCCTCTACAGCTAGAGCCTCGTATCTATTCTGCAGAGGCACCTGGGGAGGTGCGGGCAAGGAGGGGGCTCGCTTGCTGCCCCATTAGTGGACTTGATTCCACACACTATGTCCATTTAAGTCCCTGCCTCCATCCTGGTGGTGGGAGGATACCGGATCCCCTTGATCAGGGGCTTTCTCCAGTGGCTATCTGAATTTGAGGTTTGGTATGGTTCTGGTTAAGCACATTTTATTCAGTCTATCAAAGTAGCTATAAACTCCATTTTCAGAGACAAAATTAATTCGTGGTAAAAGTATGCATTACATTTTTGCTCTTCATAAGTAAAATATACTGTTGCTTCTTTACACATAGTTTATAGAAGGGAAGGTTTGTATTTTGCACAATACCATCAACTGTAAAGCCTAAAATTATGACACCATTTTGTGTGGTTCCACAGCCACTTGGCGTTATTATTTTAACAAACACTGTATTACAGTTCTCTAAAACACTGCACATAACCGTCTCTCCACAACATAATTGTTTGAAAATACTACTAAATCAGAAAGACCGTACTTCATAGCTATCTTAGCTTCATATAGTTGGAGAAAATGAGGTCAAAAAATGGCCCCCATGTGATGAATTCCACAATCCATACTGCTGGAAAAATTGTCCTGAGAAGCTCGCCAAGTTTCAAATATAGTAAATACTCAAAAGGAATAGTGGAAATGGGAAAAAAAGCGGCAGTGGAACATTCTTGTTTATTTTCCTCCTCTTACTCTCTTCAGTAAAATACAGTTGTATGAGATCATATATGGAGAATACCCAAGGTGAAAGATCCCACCAACCTGCCTCCCCCACCAAACCACCACACACACACAACCCTAACATGATCAAAGGGATCTAACGGTCAAATCCAAAATAGGTAAAACAGGTGTTTAGCAAAAACACTTAATTTGGTATCCTGCTGAGAAATAACTTTCATGTTAAAGGCATAATGACAATGGACCATATGAACACTGGAAAAACATTACTGAATTTACTTATTCTGGCATTAACCCTGACCTTAAAAGTAGGTTTAACAATTTAACCTGCATCTCAACTATATCACTACCTTCATACAGTGAAATCCCCTCCAAAGTACATTTCCTCTCATTGGGATAGCTTCATATGAGAAATCTAATTTTCATTCCTTTCCCAAAGGGAAAGAAATCATACAATCGCATTCTAATGTAGTTCAACTCATTAATGCACAACAATGAAAACTTACATTAGAATGTGGAAATCCACAATTTGATTACATTTTATGTTGAAAAGGCTTCTGTAGATGGCATCTGTTTCAGTACACCCAGATGGTTGTAACATCTGCTTGGGATGCGTTCATAAAAGGCTGTGTTCTACTGCCTATCCTAGTGAGTACATGACAAATTAAAAAAGACCTACTGCATCCCATCAATTCATTCTAGTGCAGTTTAAGGTAGTTCTCTTAACAGAGCCAATCTTAATTAAGAACATTAAAAATATTGTTGTTGCAGTTTTCTTATTTGTAACATGGTTAAAACACCACCCATGCCACTAATTCAAATGATATCCAAGAACAACACACAGGAAGCTCTACAGGAAGACCACAAAAGATGACAAGCATCCAAAAAGGGACAGATAGGGTTCTTGGAAACTTCCTGAACACTCTTTGCTCTCCTTTGCAGAGATCCTATTGTGCAAGAGGCTCCTTTGCATCCCCTGAAAAGATCTGTCCATTCATGTATTCCTCAAATTCCTCATGCATATCCTTAAACGCTTTTCCCCGTGAGCAAATTTGAAACAGAGAAGCAACTCAAATTTTCTTTTAGAAAAATCAATTTTATACTGTCTGCCACAGTACACACATGTACTAGTCAAATGTTCTTCATATCTTAGTCCAATACTGTTGGCACCTGTATTACCACAGAACCAGTTAACTTTTTCACTACAGAAAAATGTTTAAAAATCTCAAACAAGTTATGAAATGGCAGGTAAGTGAAAAAACTTTTTAAAAATGAAATTAAATGCTGAAGTTATTTTCCTTCCCAAATTGTTACTGCACATCTAAATTAAATGTTCCACAAACTACTTTTGAAAAATGTCACAACACTGGAGCAGAGATTGCCCTGCAGTCAGTGATGAAGATCATGGTGAGGCAGGCTGACCCCTACAGCCCATGGAGGTCAATGGTGGAGCAGAAATTCCCCTGCAGCCTGTGGGGACCCCACTCCAGAGCAGGTGGATGCACCTGAAGGAGGCTGTGACCCCATGGAGAACCCATGCTGGAGCAAGCTCCAGGCAGGACCTGTGACCCCGTGGAGAGAGGAGCCCATGCTGGAATGAGTTTGCTGGTATGAACTGCTCCACACTGGAGTTCATGAAGAACTGTAGCCTGTGGGAAGGACTCATGTTGGAGAAGTTTGTGAAGGACTGTCTCCCATGGGAGGGACCCCACACTGGAGCAGGGGAAGACAGTGAGGAGGAAGGAACAGCAGAGACAACATGTGATAAACTGCAACCCTGGTTCCCTGTCCTCCTGTGCCATACCGGGGGAAGAGGTCGGAAAAATCAGGAGTGAGGTTGAGCCCAGGAAGAAGGGAGGGGTGGGGGGAAGGTGTTTTAAGATTTAGTATTTATTTCTCTTTATCCTAATCTGATTTGATTGGCAATAAAGTAACTTCCCTGAGTCGAGTCTGTTTTGCCTGTGATCACAGTTGTGAGTGATCTCCCTGTCATTATCTGTACCCACAAGCCTTTTGTTATATTTTTTCTCTCCTGCCCAGCTTTGGTGAGTACCTGGCATCCAGCCAGGCTCGACCCACTACAAATATCCAGTACATTTTTGTGTTGTTTTGAGTAGCTTTATTTTCAATCCTTTATTTTTAATGTTTTAAATTTTCAAAGGCCAAGGCACTATCAAAAAGTTCCAGGCTGGCAGAGAAAGTAGAGGAAAGGAAATTACACAAGTGTCTTCCTATGTACCTTTAAGAAGCAAGTTCAGCTTTCAGAGGCTGGTACAATGAATTATTCTGGTCTTAGCTTTATTACCAAATGATATATCAACATATGACATTATGGTTTAGACACAGAAATGGTGGATGTTGGGGTTTTTTAATGGAATATCATCATGATTTCTACTCTTAAAAAAAATCTTAACAGTAAAGAAAACCATATGAAACCAAACTTTTCACATCTTTTCAGTGGACTGATAACTGATACTACCTTTGCATCTATATCCAGTTAAAAAAACAAACAACAAAACTGGAATGCACTGCAGAAAAGTTCTGTTATGTCAGAACAGCTGTTATAATACTTAGATGAGGCAGAAATCCTCTTTCTGCACAACTACAAGTTGCTAGTGTAGTCCAAGTGAACCCTGCAGGTGTAAAAGCTATGTCTGTTTTGTACTCAGCAGATTGCATTTTAAATAAGCCTTGAAGGAGCTTTGAATAATTTGTGCTACCATGTTTTTCCAATGTCAGGAAGGCATGTGATCAGAATCACATAGTGTGAATATGTAATCAACTCTAATGTTTAGACTTTATACTTATTTTAATCAAGGAGAAAAAAAAAATGCAAGAAAAATAGCAGACAAAGTAATTACGTGAATACCTCTATCAGGCAGTACATCTCACTTTAAATACAATATTAATAAATCAAACATCTTATTTTAAAAAGTTGGTTCATCTATAATTGTTTTTTAAAAAACACAACTAATGTGCTTAACAATTAGTCAATTTTCTAAACCAAAGCTGAATTGTGTAATAAGAGGATGATTTCTTGCATTTCAGACATTACAACTTTTATCACATAGGAAGTGCAAATTGAAAAAAGAGAGATCAACAAAATCTTCAGAAAAAATGGTCCATTTGAGCAGATGGCTTCTTAATTCATGGAAGTAAAACTTATTTCGAGCAAAACTTGTGAGTCAGTAGAGATGAACAATGAAGACATGAGACTGAACAGTTTTTAGTAATTTCACACAACATAAATGGAACATAACTGGATTGGTCAGTTTCCCAAAAAAATGTTTACTGGGAGAAGGAAATATTTTCTTAAAGTTTCAGAGGAATTTTAAGAAAATATTTCAATCTGAAATTATTTCAGAATTAAATGCTGAACTATCTAAACACAACTTGTACAAATGAATGACCTAATTAGGAGGTTAACAAATATTTTACTCTAAGAAAATATTCTATTTATATTTATATGTATTATATATAATATAAATACCCATATAGTTATATAACTACTGTTAATAAAGGAAAAAGTCAGAGTTGTTCCAAGACTGACATCTCACTCATTACCTTAAAATAAACTCCAGACCTCTATTACATAGAAAAGTTACCCTGAGAGTATTTCACATTTTTATTGTGAGAGTGCACACTCACATGAATGTTCCTTTTCAGACACACAATAAGAAAAATAACTATGTGACAAACATATCTGAAGTAAAACAGAAAGAATACTTATAAAAAGGAAACTACAATGACAAAAAAAAAAAAGCTAGAAATGTCTTCCTATAGTTACTGAAAGATAAAAGACAGACATCATACCCCACACACATGCTTTAGTATATGACTTATCACTTACCATTAGCAAAGGGTAGTTAATCAATTAAAATATTATGCTTTTAAAAAATAAAGTGCTTCTCTTAGAATGAAATATAAAAAGGAGGCATGAAGAAATTTTAAAGCACTAAAATATGAGTAGCTAACATAGAAAATTTATGTCTACAGAATCCTATATTTAGCATCTCTATTCCATAACAAGGTCCTACTCTTTTCAAAATTACATGTTAGTGCATGCATGAACTTAAATGTGATTAATTTATTAATTTTGGGGGGCTTGCAGCTGTTCTAAAATGTGAACATTTAAGTAAGTTTGAAGAACTGAAGGCTTAGACAGTCTCCTCAATTCATATAGGTGAAATTACTTATCATTTTAATTTTTAAACATTACCTAAATGAAATAGGCTTAAATACAGAAACAACTTCAGCAATGGAACCACTCTTTGAAACTTTGATCAAACTTCTTGGTCTACAATAAGATGTAATTTTATGTTTTCAGTCTCTATATTTTCTTGCAACCTGTTCTGTTACTATCTTACTCACATGAGACATCTTGTTATAAATATTTAAGAAGCCTCACAGAAAATTATGGGCATGGATTCCAGTAAGATTTCCTGCCTGCTAACCACTACTGAGAGATATCTTCTGGAAATTATATTGAAAGGGAACAATAAGAGGTAAAAGTGGTAGTAGTAGACATATTTAGTAAAACTTCTGTAACAACAGGAGAGAAAAAATAAAAAGCCATCCTTCAGCAATTAGACATGAAAAAAAAGATAGAAAAGGACAAATGGAGGACTACATTACCTGGAGCAATGGCTTCTAAGTGTAAGGGTCGATCAAAGGATTGATTTCTGCCTCAACATTTTCTCATCAGGTGCTAAGCCTCAGAACTTGACTGTATAAATCACAGATGCAGGCCTTACGAAAACGGCCAAAGCTAGTACGTAAAAAATGTGTTGTACCTGCTAAAGCTGGTACAGAACAAATGCTTAGTGCCTGTCTCAAAGCCTCCCTGCTACCCGTACCTACCTCCTTATCGCCCTACTATTGTGAAAGATCCATCAAGCAAGGAGGAAAAATGCAGGAAAATTAACGATGGGGCTTACCACAGACCCATACGCCAACAGAGCATGCGCGAAGAACAGTTCAACCAGAGTTCAAGGTGATGATGACTAACGGCCTCTTCGGCAGCCCCCAGGTCGACCACCGCTGCCAGGAGAAGTGCATGCGCAAGGGGAGGAGACCTGCCTCCAAAGCCAACCACGCCTCAGACATTCCTCTCTTGGCATGTGTGGCCTCCTAGGTGGAGACTGGCACATCTCCACAGGCAAAGGCGGGTCACAAGGCGGGTCACAGGCGTATTGACTAGCATAAAAGACAGCTCTGAAGCAGCTGAATTTTTTAAGATCTTCCCCACTGTGAGATCACCTCGATCGAAGAGAGAAGCAGTGGAACACCTTCTGGACCAGGGCCCCAGAGATGCTGGATGTCTGTGGACCCATGGTGGTAGCTATGAACTCCCTTTTCTTTCCTTTTCTCCCCATCTTTTTCCTCATTCTCTCCTCTCTTTCTGTCGCAAGCCGCTTTATGGGCACAATTAATAAAGTTACTGTTTGGATTGAAATTTAACTCCTTTGGCTTATTCCTTTTTCCTTTGCACTCCGAGATCATAGCTGAAACGAACCATCACGCGTCTGCTTATGAGTGGACCATGACATAAATTGGCATCGTGGACAGGATCCACTTAGGAGTGGACTGTGACACTAAGCCACCACGGACAACACTTGGAATATCAGAAGTTTTAAAAAATAAATTTTCTTAATCCAGTATTTGAAAGGACTGACAGGAACGTGTTTAGTGGTGAATTTGGCAGTGTTAGCTTTACGGTTGGACTTTATGATCTTAAAGTTTTTTTCCAACCTAAACAATTCTGTGATTCTGTGAACATAGATACAGAGGTCAGATTTCTAAAAAGACATTTCTTAAAAAGATTTAAAAATCTATACCTCTATACCTCAGCTTTTAAAAAAGTTAATTTGCATGTCAGTGATTGCATGTGAGTTACTACTGTACATTCACAAAAATTTTGCAGACAGGCAATTGACTTTCACTATTCCAATAATTCTTTCAAAGATCCTAGATTATTATAATATAGGACAATGCATTCAGACTTTGTCTCTAATTATATCAGTGACTATGAAGCCAACACAACACCAGAAGAACTAACTTCCTTGACTTAAAACATTTCTCTTCCTACATTGATATTAAAATAATCCAGCCTAGATATCACTTTCTACACTGTACAAAGATACTGTCTACTTAACTGAATGTTTTGAATTTGATAAAAGGGTCACTTCACTCTCTTTTCTTTAGGCTCAGTTGCACAAACATTTGCTTGAGCTGCAGTTTTCTAAGCTATTGTGCAAAACAAGTACTGTGCTAAAAATATAAACTTTGAGATAGTTTCTCCAGAGACTGAATTTCCTGCTATGAGATTCAAATTAATAGGAAGTGCCCTTCCTATGTTTTTTTAGGTTGCAAGCTAATGAGTCTGCTTTCAATAAAGAAAAAAAAAAAGGAAAAAAAAAAAGGTAAGCTTGCATTTTTTAACTCTCCCGAATTAAAAAAATGCCCAAGTTTTTAAAGGAATTGACAACTACGGCAAGTTTTATTTTGCTTCACACCTAGCCATATTAGAACTGATGGGAATACTTGTGAAGTAGCTGAGCACAAAGATAGACTTGCTCACTTTTATTCAAGTTATTTTTATAGAGAGAAAGTGAACAACTCTAATTAGAAAGGTCTAGACGTGTATACAGCTATGCCACATCTAACTAATTCACTTCAACCATATAAAAAAAAAATTATATAAATTCAACACTCAATTTGAACAATAACTATATAATACATACTTTGTAGTACAATATAAGGAAGTAATTTACTGATTTATGATTAGGTCTTTCATATACTACAGCAAAGTGACAGTCAATATCAGTTCTGAAGAAAAATGTGCGCTTCACAATCAACTATTCAAGTAATCTTCTTAGGAAATTTAGTGCTTTATGTACAGCAAAAATATGGAGCTGAAATACATGTGTACATTCCCTTTTCAATACTAGTTATATCAGCTATACATTTGATTTCAATTTCTAAATGGAAAAGTATGGAAAGAGTTAAACTAATCGAAAATAAACCTTACAAAATGCTTTAAATGTATTTTCTCTTTCTAAATTTCAATAATATCATCACTTCCAAAAGAATTTGCTGATTCTTAAGGCCTTGTATCAAAAGTTCTATTTCATAATATACTCAGACACCATCAGATATCCCCATCTATTTTTCTAATAATTTTATTTTTGCCTCACATAATATTAATGGAAAATCTTAAGTAGCACTGGTACAAACCAGAAAAATAGCTTAACTGTACAAGAACAGCAATTGTGTTGTCAGAGCAGTGCAAAGGGCAGAAAACTAGGAGCAGGACTAGAAGAAGCCATTTTCTTCTAAACTTTAGGTAGAATATAATAGCATATGATGTATAATTTTTGAAGACCTTCAGTACATTTCCTAAAGATAAAAGGAGAAAAGTTTAATCTATGGAAATAAACAAAAATCTCACCTTATTATGTTCATACTTGTATGGGATTTTGAGAGTATCCATGGCTCTGATCATGGCCTGCATTGCTGTAAATATATTCTGGTACACCAATTTTGTAAAGCCCTTTTTATCTTCATCGGAGTAACCTGATCCATGAATGATTCTCATCTGTTTGATGAATGTGCTTTTACCACTCTCACCTGTGCCTGCAAGACAAATAAGAAGAATATACTTCAGCCACTGGACATAAACATGACTTTTTCTGCACAAACTAGACAGCTTGTTCAGTGCAGGACAGAACACTGTTTGGTGTTTATGGTGCTTGCTACAAGGACCAGTACAATACCAAAACAGCACTAACATGGTAACAACTGAAGCAGCACTGAATTAAAACTTTTATTTTGAAGACAAAGTAGATGTGGAAAAAAAGATAGCAATAAGTTAATAAACTAACAACTAAAACAAAATATACTCCAAAATATCTAGAAAATAACACAGTGTATTTAAAAATATAAGCATAAATCTCCATTCCTGAAAATATAGTTCTCAAGAACAACTAACTTTAGGGAATTACCATGAGATATCCTACCACAAAAACTCACAGAGTAAGAAAAATAATGACCTTGCTTGGCCAATCTTCAGGACATTATGGTAAGCAGCAATATACAACAAATACATACATTTGTTAGAAAGGCAAATGATATAACAATTACAGTTCTGCAAACTTCAACCTCAGAAACATATAAAATCAGCTTTAATTAAAATTTGGGTCATATTTGTTAACAAAAAATCATTACTTCCTTTAAATTTCTTTTAATCTTTGTACTTCACACAAAGCACAACCCAGTCAACATGGGTTGACAAAAGGCAGGTCTTGCCAAACTAACCTGATCGCCTTCTATGACAAAGTGACTCGGCTGCTGGATGAGGGAAAGGCTGTGGATGGATCTTCCTGGACTTCAGTAAAGCCTTTGACACGGTTTCTCACAGCATTCTGCTTAGGAAACTGTCACCTCTGGCCTGGCCAGGCGCACACTCTCCTGGGTGGAAAACTGGTTGGCTGGAGGGCCCAGAGAGTGGTGGGAAATGGAGTTAACTCCAGCTGGAGGCCAGTTACAAGTGGGGTTCCCCAGGGCTCAGTGCTGGGTCCAGCCCTGTTCAATGTCTTTATCAATGACCTGGATGAAGGCATCGAGTGCACCCTTAGCAAGTTTGCGGACGACACTAAGCTGGGTGGAAGTGTGGATCTGCTGGAGGGTCGGGAGGCTCTGCAAAGGGATCTGGACAGGCTGGACCGCTGGGCTGAGACCAATGGCATGAGGTTTAACAAGGCCAAATGCCGGGTCCTGCACTTGGGGCACAACAACCCTATGTAGTGCTACAGACTAGGAGAAGTCTGTCTAGAAAGCTGCCTGGAGGAGAGGGACCTGGGGGTGTTGGTTGACAGCGACTGAACATGAGCCAGCAGGGGCCCAGGTGGCCAAGAAGGCCAATGGCATCTTGGCTTGGATCAGACACGGCGTGACCAGCAGGTCCAGGGAGGTTCTTCTCCCTCTGGACTCGGCACTGGGGAGACCACTCCTCGAATCCTGTGTTCATTTCTGGGCCCCTCACCACAAGAAGGATGTTGAGGCTCTGGAACGAGTCCAGAGAAGAGCAATGAAGCTGGTGAAGGGGCTGGAGAACAGGCCTTATGAGGAACGGCTGAGAGAGCTGGGGGTGTTTAGCCTGGAGAAGAGGAGGCTGAGGGGAGACCTCATTGCTCTCTACAACTACCTGAAAGGAGGTTGTAGAGAGGAGGGAGCTGGCCTCTTCTCCCAAGTGACAGGGGACAGGACAAGAGGGAATGGCCTCAAGCTCCGCCAGGGGAGATTTAGGCTGGACATTAGGAAATAATTTTTCACAGAAAGGGTCATTGGGCACTGGAACGGGCTACCCAGGGAGGTGGTTCATTCACCTTCCCTGGAGGTGTTTAAGGCACGGGTGGACGAGGTGCTAAGGGGCATGGTTTAGTGTTTGATAGGAATGGTTGGACTCGATGATCCGGTGGGTCTCTTCCAACCTGGTTTTTCTATGATTCTATGAATAACTTATAAATTAACATTCTGAATGTTTAACAATTTAAGGTTAAGATCTGCTGGTTGGGAATTTTGCACTGAATATATCACACAGCATTTTTTCCCTCTGTGATTAGGAGAGCTTATCTATGCAAACAAAATATATGAATGATTTGTAAGGAGGAACTGAAATTTAGAACAAAGAGTTGCACAGCCATATGAATGCTGTATGTTCACCTAGCTACTTAGCCCCCTAAGAAATGCAATGCATTTGCCTGGGCACAGTGTTTCTTAGACTTTCAGCCTGGATTTTATTTTGATCATTTTTATAAAGTTTCCAAGCCTCATTCATGCTCTAATATTTGTCTCTCAGGACAAAGAAAGCCTTATGCTTTACATGATGTTTTACGTGTCTCAGAGTAGCATATTTCACAAACAGTGCAGCGTAAGGTTAAAGCATGATACTATGCTGGCAACCCTTAAGTATTTCTGAGGTAGTACACTGCAAAATCTAACTTGGAAACCTCTAAAAGCTTTTATCTTTACTGTGCGTGACTGCTCACTCAACTCCTGCTCAGCTTTTGGCTATCACAGCTCATGCTAAGGCCTAACGTATGCTGGGAGCAGCATCATTAGGTCAAAACGAGAGCACTACACAGGCAAGACAGGTGGCCAGAAAAAGCTAAAGGAACCTTATGCAGCCATGATCACCTGCAGCTTGCTGTCTCCTGTAGCCATCATCTCTGCATATTGAGTGTCTGGCAGTTTCAGCAGAATCTGCTAGTTTGTGGAAATGGCATAGACCAAAGTTCCAAGTTAGAAAGCTATAAAAACATCAGCTTACCCAAAAAGCTTCTGAAGCAGATCCAACAGCAGCTGGACTGCCGAGGCTTTAATGGTTCCCAGTGTGATAAAGGGGACGCTCACACCATGACGGAGGAGGAAGGATGAACGCTCACCATCGGCTAGGTAATTGATTTTTGTTCATAGGTACACAGGTTAAGAGTTCTGGGTTATAAATTAAGAAACCTTATAATTTAAATGGTGAATAAGTGAATTCACATGATAGACTAGTCTTGGCAAAGGGGATTGAGCCCGTGTTTGTTTATTATATTTCTCAATGACTTCATGAAATAAAGTTTAAATCACAGAGTATTTTGTCCTGAAAATTTGAGATCCAAACAGACCAAGACACTGTGGACTTTGTTCTGAAATCTTCAGCCCCATCTCCCATATGTATAAAACAAACTTCTGACACAAGTCTCTCTTACACACACATCCCCAGAAAATCAAGCACAGACCTATTTTACTTCCAGTGTGAAAACACAAATGGTTGTTCTTGCAATGAAACTTCTCCAAAGCTGAAATGTTAGATTGAGTCTGCTTCCATAACCACCCTTCACTATGATCCCAAGACTGTGCTACGGTCAAGAACAAATCCCCAAATACACCATGTCTGCAGGGCAGTGACTGGCCACCAGGATGCAACCTACCAGAGGGGAGAGAACATCACTTTTCTCAAAAGTTTATAGTTAATTCTACCTAGATCAAGGCAATGCAGAACTACTGCATACTAAAAAAAATAAAATAAAAAAAAAAATAATAATGTATCAAGCCACCTTTAGATATCAGTTTTTCCCTTTTTCTGAAACCTACACAATGGAGTCATGTTCTTATATAAGAAGTACCATATCACACATTGCTTTAATAATTATGTAATATTTTATACTTTTTTCCTGCAAGATATATGTTACACACTTAGTACAAAAGTCTGTTCAATAAGAACCCATAAAACACAGAATAGTATATGGTATGTCTTTTTGACATGATTAATTCTTATTGAAAATTTTGCTTTAATTAATGCATAAGAAAATTATTCATACCAAATTTCTCTAAATCATTGCAATACAAAGTAACTTCAATTTTTTGTCAATATAATACTTCTTTAACGTGAAATCCATATTCATAGGATTCATAGAATCACAAAATTCTTTAGGCTTGAAAACATCATCAGGTCTAGCCATAAATCTAACATTGCAAAGTTCACAACTAAACCATGTCCCTAAGTGCCACATCTACGAAACTTTTAACTAACTCCAGTGATGGGGACTCCATCACTTCCCTGGGAAACTGTTTCAGTTCTTGACAACCTTTTCAGTGAAGAAATTTTTCCTAATATCCAATCTAAACCTCCCCAGCACAACCTGAGATCATTCCATCTCATCCTATCACTTCTTCCTTGGGAGAAGAGATGAACGCCCACCTCACTAGAGCCTTCTATGCACTTCAGCCCCTCAATGTCTGTTGTGTAGCAAGGGCCCCAAAACTGAACACAGGATTTGAGGTGTGGCCTCACCAGTTCTGAGTACAAGGGGACAACCACTTCCCTGGCCCTACTGACCACACCATTCCTGATACAAACCAGGATACTGTTGGCCGCCTTGGCCACCTGAGCCACTGCTGGCTCATATTCAGACAGCAGTCAACCAACACCCCCAGGTCCTTCTCTACCAGGCAGCTTTCCAGCTACTCTTCCTCAAGCCTGTAGCACACCTCGGCACATTCTGTGACCACCTGCACAGGTCAAGGGCGCTTGTCCTACCTGACCCTCAAGGCAGAATTGTGGGCACTTGTCTGATTAAGAGCCTATGGATCAGGATTAAAGAGAGAGCAGGGACAAGAGACATTACAGTGGGGGGTCCACTACAGGCCACCAAACAGACAGGTACAGCCTTGCGTTCACAAGTCCTGATGCTCATGAGGGACTTCAACCACCCTGATATCTGTTGGAGGGAAAACACAGCAGGATCCAAGCAATCCAGGGAGTTCCTGGAATGCATTGATGACAACTTGCTTCTCCAAGTGATAGAAGAGCTGACAAGGAGAAGTCTCACCAACAAGGAAGGGCTGGTGGGAAATGTGAAGCTCAAGGGAAGCCTTGGCTGCAGTGACCATGAAATGGTGGAGTTCAAGATCCTTAGGGCAGCAAGGAGGGTGCACATCAAGCTCACTGCCCTGGACTTCAGGAGAGCAGACTTTGCCTCTTCAGGGATCTTCTTGGTAGGGTGCTATGGGATAAAACCCTGGAGGGGAGAGAGGCCCAAGGAAGCTGGTCAATATTCCAGGATCACCTCCTCCAATCTCAGGAGCGATGCATCCCAACAAAGAGGAAGGCAGGCAAAACAACCAGGAGTTCTGCATGGATGAACAGGGAACACCTGGGCAAACTTAAACACAATGAGGAAGCCTGCAGAGAGTGGAAGCAAGGGCAGGTAGCCTGGAAGGAATACAGAGAGATTGTCCAAGCAGCCAGGGATCAGGTTAGGAAAGCTAAAGCTCTGATAGAATGAAATCTAGCCAAGGACGCCAAGGAAATCAAGAAAAGCTTCTATAGGTGCGTCAGTGATAAAAGGAAGACTAGGGAGAACGTGGGCCCTCTCCAGAAAGAAACAGGAGACCTGGTTGCCCAGGATATGGACAAGGCTTGAGAGAGGCCTGTGCAAGTCTCCTAAAGTTCAACAAAGCCAAATGCAAGGTTGTGCACCTGGGTCGGGGCAATCCCAAGCACAATTGCAGGCTACAGGGAGAATGGATTGAGTGTAGCCCTGAAGAGAAGGACTTGAGCGTGTTGGTGGATGAGAAGCTCAGCATGACCCGGCAATCGTATAATCCCTAGACTGGAAAAGACCTTTGAGATCATTGAGTCCAACCATATATGTCCACTACTAAATCATATCCCTAAGCACTTCATCTACCCACCTTTTAAACACATCCAGGGATGGGGACGCAACCACCTCCCTGGGCAGCCTCTGCCAGTGCCTGAGAACCCTTTCAGTAAATAAATATTTCTTTATGTCCTATCTGAACCTGCCCTGGTGAAAGTTGAGGCCATTCCCTCTCATCCTATCACTTGTCACTTGGGAGAAGAGGCCAGCACTCATCTCTCTACAACCTCCTTTCATGTAGTTGTAGAGAGCAATAAGGTCTCCCCTCAGCCTCCCCTTCTCCAGGCTAAACAACCCCAGTCCCCTCAGATGCTCCTCATAACCCTTGTTCCCCAGCCCCTTCACAAGCTCTGTTGCTCTTCTCTGGAGACACGCTAGAGCCTCAATGTCCTTCTTGTAGCGAGGGACCCAAAACAGAACACAGGATTCAAAGTGCAGCCTCACTAGCACCATGTACAGGGGGAAAATCACTTCCCTGCACCTGCTGGACATGCTATTTCTGATCCAAGCCAAGATGCCGTTGGCCTTCTTGGCCATCTGGGCCACTGCTGCCTCATGTTCAGTCAGCTGTCAACCAACACCCTCAGGATTTTCCCCACCAGGCAGCTTTCCAGCCACTCTTCCCCAAGCCAATAGCACTGCACGAGGTTGTTGTGGCCCAAGAGCAGGACGTCTGAGACTATGCACTTAAGGAGAGCTAGAATTGTTCTCTTCACTGTTGCTGCTGGCTTAACCGCAATATTAGTCTGTGGGAAGAAACAGGGTAGTTTACCAAGCAATGACCTAAAAAGGGACAGACATGGGGGAAGCACATAGAATAATAGAGCAGTTAGGGTAGAAAGGGACCTTAAGATCATCTAGTTCCAATCCTCCTGCCATGGTCAGGAACATCCCACTAGAAGAGGTTACCCAAGGCCCCATCCAACCCATACCTCCAGAGATGGGGCAGCCACAAATTCCCTTGGCAGCCTGTTCCAATGCCTCACCAATCTCACAGTAAGAAATTCTTACTTATGTCTAGTCTAAATCCTCCCCTCTCCAGTTTATACCCACTGCCCCTCGTCCTGTCACTCCATGCCTTTCTGAACAGCTTTCTCGCAGTGTCAAAGGCTTTACAGAAATCTAAATAGATCACATCTGTTGGTTTACCCGTGTCCACTGCTGCGGTCACCCCATCATAGAAAGGCACTAAGTTGGTCATACAGGATTTGCCCTTGGTGAAGCCATGTTGGCTGCCATTAATCACCTCCCTGTCCTCCATGTGCTTTAGCAGATCTTCTAGGAGGATCTGTTCCATGATCTTCCCAGCAATAGAGGTGAGACTGACACGTCAGTAGTTCCCAGGGTCTTCTTTTCTACCCTTTTTAAAGATGGGCACAGTGACACCCTTCTTCCTGTCACCAGGGATGACTTCTGAGTGAGTGCCGTGACTTTTCAAATATCATGGAGAGTGGCTTGGTCACCACATCAGTCAATTCCCTCAGGACTCTGGGATGCATCTCATCAGGTCCCACAGACTCATGTATGTTCAGGTTCCTCAGGTGGTCATGAGCCTGATCCTCCTCTACAGTGGGAGGGGCTTTACCACTCTGGTCCCCATCTTGTTGTCCATTGACCCAGGAGGGGTGAGGAGAGCGGTTGTCAGTGAAGACTCAGGCAAAAAAGCATTTGATTCCCTCAGCAGTCTCATCTGTTGATACAAGGTCCCCATTTTCATCCATCAACGGGGGTACGTTCTCTTTAACCTTCCTTTTCTGACTGACGTACCTGTAGAAGCCGTACGTAAGTAGAAAGAAATTTCATTTTTATATATGCATTTATATTTTTTTTTATGGTTGGTAATATGAAAAAAAGAGACTGGGTCCTTCTTCCAGAAAAGATTAAGATAGGATCAAACCTATTTTTAATTCAGCCCCAGTGAATACTAATATTTGCAAAATTTGGCATATCTTCAGATCACTAAATATAGTTTTTTATCAGCCATAGGCTGACAGAGCCTAAATATAGTGCCACCGAATTAAAGAACCACAGAGCTGAATAAGATATAGCTAACAAGGCAAAGGGCTCCAGAGGAGAGGAATAGTGCCAGGATACTTTCCTCAAAGTGTCAAAACCATGGAAAAGGCACAGCAACAAAAAGCATGGGGAGAGAGTGGGAAAGGGCAGGCTCCTGACAAATGAGCAGCAGCTCTGACTCAGTGTGGGCAGGGACAGGAGTGACTGTGACCAATCCCCCTCACATACAGGAACAACCCCAGGGACCAGGAGTACAGTGACCAGAGCGAGTAAACAGTGTGGCATGGCAGAAGGGAGTGGTGCGTCAGTCGGTGCAGGCAGGGCATGCAGGGAGGGCACCTCTTCGAAGGGGGGCATTTCACTGGCCGAGTGGGTGTCCCAAGGTACACAGAATCCAGCACCTGGGCACATTCTGTGACCACCTGCACAGGTCAAGGGCTCTCATCCTACCTGACCCTCAACACAGAATGGTGGACACTCGTCTGAGGGCAAAGGCTGCAGCTCTGGCCAGGTGGTCTGAACCATCTACCCCAGCGGTGGTCGATGCCTCCACACAGACGAAGCTGCTGAGGGAAGAGGCTGCGGTGTACACCTCAGACTGCACAAGTGCCTGGACCTTTCTCCTGGGGCAGGGGCAGGCGGCACAGCTGCCTGCAAAAGGCGTGCTCAGGTGGAGAAGCTCCTGCAGCAGGTGACTGAGCTGCAGGAGGCAGCAAGAAGACTGCGCAGCATCAGGGAGGCTGAGAAGGAGCTGGAAAGCTGGTTCTAGGCACAGTCTACAGTGGAACCACAGCCCACAGCCAGTCAGCCAAAACCTGCCCCACGGGCACACGCAGAAGGGAGTAGGGGGACAGTAATGCAGAAGAATGGAAGTCAGCAAGGGACAGTCAGTGGACACAGGAAAACCAACGGACGTGACCTATCTGGACTTCTATAAAGCCTTAGACACGGTCCCCCACAACATTCTCCTCTCTAAATGGGAGAGAGATAGATTTGATGGGTGGACTGTTCGGTGGATGAGGAACTGGTTGGATGGTCGTATTCAGAGAGTAGTGGTCAATGGCTCAAAGTCCAGATGGAGATCCGTGACTAGTGGTATCCCTCAGGGGTCTGTACCGGGACCAGTGCTGTTTAGTACCTTCATCAATGATATTGAGAGCGAGAGCGAGTGCACCCTCAGCAAGTTTGCACCAAGCTGAGTAATGTAGTTGCCACATTGGAAGGATGGGATTTCCTCCAGAGGGACCTGTATAAGCTGGAGAAATGGGCCTGTGAGAACCTCATGAGGTTAAACAAGGCCAAGTCCAAGGTCCTACACATGGGTCGGGGCAATCCCCGATTTCAATAGAGGCTGGGGGACGATGTGATTGACTGGAGCCCTTCAGAGAAGGACTTGGGGGTGCTGATTTATGAGAAACTCAACATGATCTGGCAATGTGCACTTGCAGCCCAGGCAGCCAACCATATCCTGGGCTGCATCCAAAGAAGCGTGGCCAGCAGGGCGAGGTAGGCGATTCTGCCCCTCTATTCCTCTCTTGTGAGACCTCGTCTGGAGTATTGTGACCGGTTCTAGAATCCTCAACATAAGAAGGATATGGAACTGCTAGAGCTGTTTGAACAGGTCCAGAGGAGGCTACAAAGACAATTCAAGGGCTGATGCATCTTCCATACAAGGACAGTCTGAAAGAGAAGGGGTTGTTCAGCCTGGAGAAGAGAAGGCTCCAAGACTTTATAGAGACCTTCCAGTACCTGAAGGGGCTACAAGAAAGCTGAGGAAGGACTTTTTACAAGGGAGTGGAGCAATAGGATGAGGGGGAATCGCTATAAACTGGAGAGGGGCAGATTTAGATTAGATATTAGGAAGAAATTCTTCACAGTGATGGTAGGGAGGCCCTGGCCCAGGTTGCCTAGGGAAGTTGTGGCTGCCCCATCCCTGGAGGTGTTCAAGGCCAGGTTGGATGGGGTCCTGGGGAGCCTGATCCAGTGGGAGGTGTCCCTGCCCATGGCAGGGGGGTTGGAACTGGATGATCTTTAAGATCCCTTCCAATCCAAACCATTCTATGATTACGCTATCCCAGGTGCAGAATCTGGCATTTGTTCTTGCAGTCTTGGAGCCTTAATGCAAGGGGAAAGAGGGAAAGGATTTCATAATGCATTCCAAGGCTGGTAATTGGAAACTCATATCCTCTTTAGCCTTGCCCTCCCACCTCCCTCAGATTACCTCCTTTTCTGTTCTTGTGTTGGAGGTTATAGCTAGAATTATCCATATGATTATTTGGTAAAGTTTCCTTAGACGGGGGTGTGTGTGCGTGTGTTTGTCTTTTCTTTTTTTTTTTTGAAAGAAAATAATTCAATTTTATGGAAGGGTGTTTTCGTTTGCTCCTTATCAAATGACTAATGCACCTCTTCTTCCCCCCCTCCAAAGTTTAGTTATGTAATCACATGTAATGACACTGAGGTACATCTGAGACAACAGAGTAGCCAGGATGATAGTATATGGGAGTGAGATGAATGCTCTTTTAAGAAACATCTTATAACAAGTTTTTCAACCAGCATTCATCATGGTTGACTCACCATCCCTGAAGGTATTTAAAAGATGGGTAGATGGGACACTTTGGGACATGGTTTAGTGGTGGATCTGGCAGTGTTAGGTTCACTGTTGGACTCAATGATCATAAGGGTCTCTTACAACCTAAACAATTTTGTGATTCTATATTTCAGATGCTGACTTACCCTTGCAGTTTCCCCTCAAGGAAAAAAAAAAACAAACCTCCTGTAACAGACTCTTGATAGCTTGCAATAAATCCTAAAGCATTTCAACAAGAACCACCATGGTATTTTCCTAGATCTAATATAAAAGGCCTACTCCAGGGCAGGACCTTCGGAAGACATTCAGTCCAAATATTTGCTCCAAGAAAAATCCTAGTCTAGCGCCATTCCTGTTGGATGATTCTGTTTGAATGAACCAACAGAGGAGGAAACTTCTGTTTGATTGATGGGGTTGGTTTGGTTTTGGCATAGCCACACAATCCTCTCAAACACAAACAAAACAATAGCATTTTTTGTTGGCAACTGCATCCACACAAGAGTTCCGTGACAAAACTCTATAGTACTGACCCAGCTCTAAACACAGCATGCAAATTGAATAGCTTGATTATCTCAAGCAATTTGTTCTTTCAAAATCCACAAAGCACAAAAATCTGTCAACAACCACCTTTCAGTTTATTCTCTATATTACCGTTATTCTTTGGGAAACATCATATGCTTTCAGAACATTTAAGATTTGATCTTAAATTTATATTTGTGTCTCCAGACAAGTATATTCTATTCTTGCGTAGAAAGCTAGACCACGTGGCTATTACTACTTAACAATAAATACATACATACATGCTTAAAACACAAGCATGCAGAATACTGTACATTGTTTTGTACATATCAACACTAAAACCACTTTGTTTTTTCATACTACAAATTTTTTTTGCAACAGCAAGTAAACGGATATTAACAACTTTACACTCTGGAGAACAATCATAAGGTTTTACAGAGTGTTCAGTAGTAACGAGGTCAAGAAGAATTTGAAAATACAGGAGATGAAAACCAAATTCAGTGGAAGACTGAATTTGTTGCAAAATACCTTAAATCGTACAGCCAAGTTTGACTAGCTGAACTATTACTATGTCTTTGTAATACACTTCAGTGCATATGTTAAAGTTCCCACTTTTTAGAATTACAATAATAAAAAAGATACTTTGTTTAATTTTTAGAATAGATTACAACAATGTTCAATGCAGTACCTAAAAGTAGTATTTTATTGTTTAATCATGGAGAGGGTTTATTTTTCAACTAATAATTTAAAATAATCTTACAGTGAAAAAAAGTTTTCCAGATATTACTTTCAACATTTTAAACAGTTTGATCCCATGAAAAGTAAAAACATTATTAATACACAAGAAGGTTATACACAGTACAGTGTGTGTCACACAGTAAGAGTAACCTAAACAGTTAAGAGGGAAATATTTCACTTTGCAAGGAAGCACTATAATTTCTACAAGTTAAGGTCGAGGGGAAAAAAAAAATCCTCTTTTCTGACCCAGAATTTTTTTTTTATATATATTTGCTACATATGTGCATTTGTATGTACATCTAGTTTTTAAACAGAAAAAAAAACATGGCACAGATATGTTTATTTGTTCCTTAAAACCTTTTGAGTTAATACCTTTTACTTTGCACTTGCAACAAGTTCAGTGAGCCCACAAGGTCAATTAACACAGCTCAGTTTAAGTTGTGTTCGCTCCTTACGATCAAAAGGATATACCTTTGTCCCATGCTCAAAAGCCTTTAACCCACTTAGACTTCTAAGTCCAACAGTGCTTACCAAAGTGGGGCTGAGAAGTTGGCACTTTTAAAAAATCTTGCCTAACATTTATGTAAAATAAAGTTAAGCAATACAGCTACTTTAAGTTTTGAGAGACAAAGATATGCAATGGGACAGTAGGGATCAAGTCAATTAAAAAAAATTGATGACATTGCAATTTCAGACATTTACGTTCCCAGTCTCACCACTTTAATTATTATTTTCCTATTTTTAAAATGGTTTTGTCCCTCTTAAACCACAGGAATGAACCAAACAAATAACACAAACTTAATAACTGAGCAAATTACTATTATGGGGAAGGAGTGAGAATGACTGAACGAAGTACTGTCAGATACCCAAGAGAAACTCACTAATAATAAAATAATTTATGTTGGTATCATTCAATAAGATTCATGCATTTTTTAAAACTTGGGAGAAACCTCTAGCAAACGATACTGAAAATGCCAGCAAATCAAACTCTCCAAGACTTGTTTTGGAGTTTTAGAAAGCAAGCAGCCTTTAATCAGGCCTGGGTGGACAACATGCAGGAGTGATCTCCATCATTCATGTGACATGAGACAAGAGCTGGGACAGAATATATTTCCCCACTTACATGCACACATATACATTTTCCCAGAAATCTCATGCATATTCTATTACTTTCCAAGGTCTAATTTTAATGTTGTTATGAAACTTCACAACAGTCAAAACTCTTGCTCATTTGGAGCTGGCTCCAGCTCTCTGCTAACCTTGCATTTGAGACAGGGAGAGACTGCAAACAGAGAGGATTACAGAAGAGACACCTGTTCAGCACAGAGCACACTGAACACAAGGCGTTATCATCCCCAAAGAAAGAACAGTCTCTGGGAAAACACTGTCTGAAAGAAAACCTGCTCTCAGAAGGATGTTCTGTCTAACTTTCAGAGAACACAATTACTTAGATGAAACTGAACTCTACTTTAGCTTACATCAAAATATTCCACTTCTTGTAATAGTAGCTACTTTTTGTATCACATTACTGCAAGAAAACCAGGAAATGCAGAAACAATTAGGACCTAATTAACAAGTCAAATGTCAACTGTCTCTCCTGTAGCAAGTGTGTGTAGTTAAGCAATTATACTTAAACATCCATGAAAATAAACAAATTCAAGCTATCTGTCCCCTATTTTATCTTGGGTTTGTATCTTCGATAGGCCAAAATAAGTCAGAACTATTATCACTGTATCAGTTTCCACTCCTCCTTTTTCCAAATCAGTTAAGGATCTGGATACCTTTATCCATATACAGAAGACCAACAGTATTATTTAAAGTAGGAAATAGCACATTCATAAGCAAGCATTAAAATAAATTCTGACTTCCTTTCAATTCTCCTTGTTATTAAAAAGACAGTTTATTCCCCAATATAATTACTTTTATATACATGATCCAAGACAAAAGTCTTTGGCATAAACACCCCACATGCACTTGGAACATTCCCATTAATTCACACACCGAGCACTAGTGGAGATATATTTCAAGGCCTGCTAGTCTAAGACAAAAGCTGTATTACCACAAGAACTACACAATGGAGTAGAGCACATCAGATATAGACAAATGTATTTTATTACAAAAAGCTTATTTTAACACAAGCAAAATTCTTATTAAACAAACGTTGCCTTTGCACGCTTTTTGGTTCCAAAATAACAATCTCTATTTTAATGAAAGAGAAGTTATTTTTACCTCCTAAACAGTGGGTGGATTTCAAAGATATTAAACATCCTGTTATCCTACAGCATACTTAAGCTTACTCTTCAGCTTTATGGGTGCACCTCTGTCTTTATGGTTTCTTTCTCTTTTGCTTTAAAAAGCAGTCTATAATGTGGGCATAAGCTCATTATCCTAGTTTGCCTCATCAAATAAAAAAATCACTAAAAAACGCAACCAGTGACCCAACAACCTTTCCAAGGTTCACATATCAACGCAGATATTAAAGCTTGTCACCATCCATCTGCATAGCAACTTCCCTAGCGAGTTCTTTCATCAATCTACTTCCTTACCATCACTTTCTTATACCCATCACTGACGATGTTCCCTGAAAACCCCCTCACTCACCAGGCACCCTTTCCATCTCCACTGTGGAGGACCAAGTTCCCTACCATATAACACCCACCTGTAAGAATCGCATTTATTTACCTAGCTACAAGCACCTCAGCGAAGTCTGCACATAGGCGCGCACACACACAAGGTGGCGAGCGCCCGAAGGAAACCGAACCGACCGCGCCGTGTAACGCGCCGGTGGGGCCAGCCAGAGTGAGCCTGGGACGGCAACATCTATGCTGTACCCCCAGCGGCATTTAAAGCGTGTGTGCCGACAGCGGTCCGCACTCACCCAGCAGCAGCAGCTTCAGTTCCCGACGGGCGTCCCGCTTGTCCCGGCGCAGCTGCCGCTCGATCTCGTCGTTGATCCGCCGGGCTTCCTTGGCTTCCTCGCTCAGGCAGCACGCCATGATGGACTCCAAAGTCATTCTTCCTATCTGGTTCAGACGCAACCCCCACCCCCCACCCTAAAAACGCGCGCACACACGCAGCACTAGAGCACCAGCCCCGGGGGACAGGGCGCTCTCTGCCCGGGAGCCCCCACCTGGGCACCACAGGGGAAACGCAAGGAGCTGCCTCGATGCCACGCACGGGCAAGGAGAAAGAGAGGGAGCTCCCGGCAGTACAGATCCCCCGTTCCCTTCCTTTAATAGTCGCCGTTTCCAATTCTTCCTCTCCTCTGAATTATGCACCAAGCAACACGAAAACATCTACCATAGCAGCCGCGGCGACAGCAGTGCTATCTAGGCGAGCCAAGCTGCTCGGCGCAGACACCACTCCCCCTCCTTCCCTCTTTACTACCACCGTCTCCTCCTCGCGCAACCAACGCGGTCCCTGAGCGTCTCTCGCAAACTACACCCCCACTAACCTTCGAAGTAACTACCCCCCACGGAAATGCTAATGCGCCTGGCGGGAGAATTTCCTTACGGTGAACCTTTCTTGTAGGCACAGTCGCTCGCCCCTTTCGCGGGGAGAGCTGCTGCCGAAGAGCTGTCGCGGCTCGTTCCTGCGCTGACAGTAAGAAAGAGAGAGGGGGCGGATAGAAGGTGCTACCAGAGAGGAAGAGAAAGCAGGCAGAAACTAGAGCACGCACACCATGAACCCACTTCGCCAGGCTTTTCAATGGCTTGGCTCCGCGGGCGTGGCGAAGCAGAAATATGGCGGATTGTCTCTCCCGTAGCCTCTCCCACTTCTCCTGCGCCGCTGCGCGCCGGGAATGAACGGCTGGTGGAGCCAGGAACTCCCGGCATGCTGCCCCTGACCCAAGCCCGGCGCTTGAAGATTGCCTCTACCAGGCCCACAGCCGTCGGACAGGGGATGAGAGGGGAGTCGATGGGCTCTCACACCAACTGGCCGCGAAGCACATAGTCTTTTCTTATTTTTCCTGTAGGGTAGATATTTATTTGGCCTTAATTCTGCATGCTTTGTTTACTTTTTCTGCCTTTGGTTTTAGTCGATAATCCACATTATTATTATACCCTTGCATTCTCTTCCTAGAAGAGATGCCTTTGGTTCACAGGGAAAAATGTGATAATTTACATGAGAGGAGAAGTATCTTTTTCACCTTCAGCTCGAAATTAAAATGTGAAGAGTAAAAGTATACAAGACACTAGTAGCTTTTTATGCTAGTATTCCTGAAAATGTTGTTTTAATAGTTCTATCATATACAGAAGAAATAAAAGACATTTACAACAAATAAAAACAGTAGGATACTTACTTTGCTTATAAGAACCTAATATTCTATCATTTCAAAGCACTGATATATTGCATTTTATATTCTGTTGTTGTGACCTTTATTCAACCAATGCTTTTAACTACCATCCTCCACAACCCCAGACCAGCTTGCCTTCAATTCCAGTACTAGAAAGACTGCCCTTAACATAGTCTTTAGTAGTCCCCAGAGTGATAGAACCCAATTTGATGAACATTTTAAGTTCCAGGTTTTATGGATTTTTAAAATATTTCAAAATTCCCACACCTGCCCTACTTTTTTTTTCACTTCCATATTAATTTAGCTATCAAGGAATGTTGCAAAATCTTCCAGGAAAGTCATAATAGTCTACTAAATAGGTAGAGAGGTGCATCACTACATCTTCTAGTTTCATGAGTGATGTCCTCTCCAGGACCTGTCATCATGTTTGGAAAATCAAGTGCTCTTTCTTACAACTGTTCATATATGCTGACAATATAAATTAAGTACAATCTACCATAAGGTGTAAGACTAAGAGAAAATTAAGAAATGTGATGCTGTGAAAAGCCAGACTCAATGCCAATTTGATTATTAAGTAAGGTATACTTTAATGCAACACTGGGCATGAAGGAAATAGCTCCACCTAATGTGCATGCAACTTCTAGCACAATTTACAAAGGCGACATACAGTCAAAGCTTACATATTCATCACTTTTCCTGGAACAGGTGTGTCTAGTATAATCAGATCCCAGAATTTATTTACATAAGTTTCCTCCCCTTGGCGCACAAGCTTTGCCGTCTGGGGGTCTTGGGCTGGGGGCTTCTGGAGGAAGACTCGCACTCTTCTTCACAGTGAACTTTTCAACTTTCCTTCTTGCACATGCTCTTAGACTCTTTGGGCGCCTCTTCAAGGTTGCATCTGGTCCTAGCTGGTTCTTCTTCCTCTTATCATTACGCCAGTCCTTGTTATCTGGCTTAATTAGATATAGTCACATTCTTTCTAACTGCAGCCTTGTTAAAATTCCTTATGTAAGCATAAGTATCCAGGCACAGGCTAGCTAAAAGTTATTATTCAAGCTAATCCTATATTTTAGTTCTAAAATCACAAAAACTATACATAATATTTAAACTTATAATAGGTTACTAACTTATAACAAATAATCTCTTCCTTCAATTGAGAATGTAATAATCAGTAGAAAAACATAGTTCTCAGTGTTTAGAGCATGAACATGTCTTTTGTTACTTTAAAAATGTGTTACTTTTGTTTATATAATATTTTTATAAATAATGTATAAAAGCATTTAAAAATATGGAATGTTTTATAAGTGTTTCTTTATTCCAGTAAATGTATATGTTAATTTTATTCTAAATTTGTTAATGCTATTTATTAATAAAAAATTATATTTTAGTAAAAGCATCTTTATTTACCTGATGTAGATTTTAAAATTGATGTGTATGCAGGTAGATGTATGTATTTTTTTGTCTCTCTTGTGGTCCCAGATTAATGTGTTAATATTAAATTCAGTGATAAAAGATTTTATACAAATATGATAAATGTAAAAATGCAAATAACTAACCGAGAGGAAAAAAATTTTCTTCATGAAATAAATTCTCAACATATCAGAATTTCCTCCTAAAAGGTGTGGCTCAAAAAGTTGAAAAAGGATGTGTGTGGTGCAGGTTACAATAAATATTCACAGAATCATTTGGGTTGGAAAAGACCTTTAAGATCATCAAGTCTAACCATCAACACAACACTGCCAAGCTCACCACATAACCGTGTCCCTAAGCACATCTACACATCTTTGAAACAACTCCGGGGATGGGGACTCCACCACTGCCCTGGGCAGCCTTTGCCAGTGCCTGACAATACTTTCAATGAAGTAATATTTCCTAATATCCAATCTAAACCTCCCCGGTGAAACTTGAGGCACTTGCTTTCATCCTATCTTTGTTACTTGGGAGAAGAGACCAGCACCTAACTCACTACAACCTCCCTTTGGGCAGTTATAGAGAGCAACAAGGACTCCCCTCAGCCTCCTCCAGACTAAAAAATTTAGTTCCCTCAGCCTAAATTTTAAATCTGTATTTTGGCAGCCTAGGAACACTGTAACTTCTGTCAAGATTCCTTTTATGCTTATTTATCACATTTCTCAGCATTCAAGTACATTTACCTCTTCCTTTCAATGTCTTGAATTAGCACTATTTGTGTAAAGGCAGCTTTTATTCTTTATAGTCTTTTTATTTTTGTACATCTCAAACTATTGCGCGTATCACACACAGAATCACACAGAATCACTAGGTTGGAAATGACCCATAGGATCATTGAGTCCAACCATTCCTATCAAACACTAAATCATGCCCCTAAGCACGTCGTCCACCCATGCCTTAAATACCTCCAGGGATGGTGATTCAACCACGTCCCTGGGCAGCCTGTTCCAGTGCCCTATGACCTTTTCCGTGAAAATTTTTTTCCTAATGTCCAGCCTGAACCTTCCCGGTGGAGCTTGAGGCCATTCCCTCTCATCCTGTCCCCTGTCACTTGGGAGAAGAGGCCAGCACCCTCCTCTCTACAACCTCCTTTCAGGTAGTTGTAGAGAGCAATGAGGTCTCCCCTCAGCCTCCTCTTCTCCAGGCTAAACACCCCCAGCTCTCTCAGCCGCTCCTCATAAGGCTTGTTCTCCAGCCCCTTCACCAGCTTTGTTGCTCTTCTCTGAACTCGCTCCAGAGCCTCAACATCCTTCTTGTGGTGAGGGGCCCAGAACTGACCCCAGGATTCGAGGAGCGGTCTCACCAGTGCCGAGTACAGGGGCAGAATAACCTCCCTGGACCTGCTGGTCATGCTGTTTCTGATACAAGCCAAGATGCCATTGGCCTTCTTGGCCACCTGGGCACACTGCTGGCTCATGTTCACTCACTGTCAACCAACACCCCCAGGTCCTTCTCCTCTGGGCTGCTTTCTAGCCAGTCTTCTCCTAGTCTGTAGCACTGCATAGGGTTGTTGTGCCCCAAGTGAAGGACCTGTCATTTGGCCTGGTTAAACCTCATGCCATTGGTCTCAGCCCAGCGGTCCAGCCTGTTCAGATCCCTTTGCAGAGCCTCCCTACCCTCCAGCAGATCAACACTTCCACCCAGCTTAGTGTCATCTGCAAACTTGCTAAGGGTGCACTCAATGCCTTCATCCAGGTCATTGATAAAGACATTGAACAGGGCTGGACGCAGCACTGAGCCCTGGGGGACACCACTTGTAACTGGCCTCCAGCTGTGGGTGTCTAGCTGGGCAAGCAAGTCTCTAACCACCTCCTCTCAGATCATGGGAGCTTCGTTCTGCTCCAATAACTCCTGGGTATGTACACACAGGGAACAATTTTCCTTACTATTAAAGACTGAATCAAAGAAGGCATTAAGTACCTCAGCCTTGTCCTCATCCTTTGTCACAGTTGTTCCTTTTGCATCCAATAAGGACTGAATATTCTCCCTGGCCCTCCTTTTACTGTTAATGTATTTATAGGAAGATTTTTTATTATCTTTCACTGACTTGGCCAATCTGAGCTCTAGATGGGATTTAGCCCTTATGATTTTTTCTCTGCACAATCTCACTTCCTCCCTGTAGTCCACCCAAGACGCCTGTCCCTTCTTCCAAAGTTCATAGACATTCCTCTTCTTTTTGATGTCCCTCAAGATCTTCCTACTCAATCAAACTCATTATTTTCCCCACTGGCTCCTTTTCGGAACATGGGGACAGCTTGCTCCTGAGCTGCTAGGATTTCCTTTTTGATGAGCACCCAGCCCTCATGGGCTCCCTTGCCCTTAAGTACTGTCTCCCATGGGACTTTGCCAACCAGCCTTCTGAACAGTCCATAGTCTGCCCTCTGCAAGTTTAATGTGACTGTTCTGCTAATCCCCCGCCTCACCTCACCTAGAACTGAAAATTTGATCATCTCGTAATCAATTTTTCCCAGGCATCCTCCAACTGTCACATCTCCCACAAGGCCTTATCTGTTCACAAACAGCACGTCCAGGAGGGCGCCTTTCACCAGTTGTGTGAGAAAGTTGTCTTCCACGCACTCCAGGAACCTCCTAGACTGCTTCCTCTCTGCTGTATTGTACTTCCAGCAGATATCCGGAAGATAGAAGTCTCCCACAGGGCAAAGCGGTAGCGATCTTGAGACTACTCCCAGTTGTTTATAGAAGAGCTCATCCGCTGCTTCTTCTTGGCTGGGTGGTCTGTAACAGACTCCCATCACAATATCTGCCTTCTCGTGGGCTCCTCTGATTTTAACCCACAGGCACTTGATCCTGTCATCACCATAATTGAGCTCGAGGGTATCAAAGCACTCTAACATAGAGGGCTACCCCGCCTCCTCTCCTACCCTTCCTGTCCCGCCTGAAGAGTTTGTACCCCACCATAGATGCACTCCAGTTATATGAGTCATCCCACCACGTTTCTGTGATGGCAACGACATCATAGCCTCCTTGTCCTACAATAACCTCCAACTCTTCTTTCTTATTCCCCATGCTGCATGCATTGGTGTAAATGCACTTCAGCTGGGCTGGTGAACCCTCAGCTCTCATAAAGGGAATAGTATTCATTCCCAATTGACTGGTCCTTGGAATATCTAACCCCTCAGTGCCAGTTTCATCCTTTCTGTCACCAGATGTACTCACCCCGACTCGCTCTATGGTGATATACTGGTGGTCCTTGCCAGCACACCATCTTGCTCCTGACTAGCCTGGCTTCGTCCCCCTCCCCCTTCACATCTAGTTTAAAGCTCTATTTATGAGCCCTGCTAGATTTTTAGAAAGGACTTTAGTCCCCCTAGTAGACAAGCGTGCCCCATCCCTAGTAAGGAAGCCGGGAGGTGCATGGGCTACTCATGATCAAAGAACCCAAAGTTTTGCTCCTCACACCAGGTTTGGAGCCAGGTATTAATCAAGTGGTTCTTTTTGATCTCTTGCTCTTCATTCCTTAGTGTAGGAATGGAGCTAAACACTACTTGCGCCCCAGAGCCCTCCATGATCCATATGATCGTACATTCTTATTGAACTATAGACACTTTCCATGCTGGACTTCATCCCGATGGGTCCACATTGCTAATGACATCCAAAGGATAAAAATAATATTCATATATGATTTTTTTTTTATTACTTCTGGTAAAATGTCTGTCAGGTACAAGAACATTTTTTAAAGGCTATTTTTCAGTTTCTGTTAATGTGCTATGAACACCAGAGAGCTGAATGCCCAGTGACAATAGCCAAATGAGATTTCATGTCTGGAAGCATAAGTCTATCCTGTTACAGAACAGTTGGAAATTCAGTATAAAAGTTAGGCATAATGTTGAAGTAAAGAAATATTATCCAGTGATTTACTGCTGCAGAGCCATTTTATGGTACACTAGAAATGTTGTCATGCCACAGTTCATATGACATGCCTTTTACATTCAGTATCCATGTGTACGGGATTCACCCTAGGGTACTGAAGGAGCTGGCGGATGTGCTGGCCAAACCCCTTTCCATCATCTTCCAACAGTCCTGGAAGACTGGGGAAGTCCCACTGGACTGGAGGCTGGCTGATGTTGTGCCCATCTACAAGAAGGGTCGCAGGGAGGATCCAGGAAACTACAGGCCTGTCAGTCTGACCTCAGTGCCAGGGAAAGTCATGGAGCAGGTGATCTTGAGTGCTATCATGAAGCACATGCAAGAGAACCAGGTGATCAGGCCCAGTCAACACGGGTTCACAAAAGGCAGGTCTTGCCAGACTAACCTGATCGCCTTCTATGACAAAGTGACTCGGCTGCTGGATGAGGGAAAGGCTGTGGATGGATCTTCCTGGACTTCAGCAAAGCCTTTGACACAGTTTCTCCCAGCATTCTGCTTGAGAAACTGTCAGCCTCTGGCCTGGACAGGCGCACACTCTCCTGGGTGGAAAACTGGTTGGATGGCCGGGCCCAGAGAGTGGTGGGAAATGGTGTGAAATCCAGCTGGAGGCCAGTTACAAGTGGGGTTCCCCAGGGCTCAGTGCTGGGTCCAGCCCTGTTCAATGTCTTTATCAATGACCTGGATGAAGGCATTGAGTGCACCCTTAGCAAGTTTGCGGACAACACTAAGCTGGGTGGAAGTGTGGATCTGCTGGAGGGTCGGGAGGCTCTGCAAAGGGATCCGAACAGGCTGGACCGCTGGGCAGAGTCCAATGGCATGAGGTTTAACAAGGCCAAATGCCGGGTCCTGCACTTGGGGCACAACAACCCTATGCAGTGCTACAGACTAGGAGAAGTCTGGCTAGAAAGCTGCCTGGAGGAGAGGGACCTGGGGGTGTTGGTTGACAGCCGACTGAATATGAGCCAGCAGTGTGCCCAGGTGGCCAAGAAGGCCAATGGCATCTTGGCTTGTACCAGAAACGGCATGACCAGCAGGTCCAGGGAGGTTATCCTCCCTCTGTACTCGGCACTGGTGAGACCGCTCCTCGAATCCTGTGTTCATTTCTGGGCCCCTCACCATAAGAAGGATGTTGAGGCTCTGGAACGAGTCCAGAGAAGAGCAACAAAGCTGGTGAAAGGGCTGGAGAACAGGCCTTATGAGGAGCGGCTGAGAGAGCTGGGGTTGTTTAGCCTGGAGAAGAGGAGGCTGAGGGGAGACCTCATTGCTCTGTACAACTACCTGAAAGGAGGTTGTAGAGAGGAGGGTGCTGGCCTCTTCTCCCAAGTGACAGGGGACAGGACAAGAGGGAATGGCCTCAAGCTCCGCCAGGGGAGGTTTAGGCTAGACGTTAGGAAAAAATTCTTTACAGAAAGGGTCATTGGGCACTGGCAGAGGCTGCCCAGGGAGGTGGTTGAGTCCCCTTCCCTGGAGGTGTTTAAAGCACGGGTGGACGAGGTGCTGAGGGTTATGGTTTAGTGTTTGATAGGAACGGTTGGACTCGATGATCCGGTGGGTCTCTTCCAACCTGGTTATTCTGTGATTCTGTGATTCTGTATAAATGGCAATAAACGTGCACAGATATCAGAAGTAAGATCATGACTTTATGTCAATGATACTGTTGTTTCTATGTATATTGTAGATGAAAATCCAGTTTGGATGAGTCTTTAGGTTAGATTCAGGATAAAATACAATTTATTCCTCCAAAAGCTCGAAGACGAAACTGGGGCAGATGCCCTCTTTGAATATCAAAAAGCTCAGCAAAATAAATACAAAACAGTGCATCTACATCTTTTCCTACATATAAAGCCTTACTTTCTTTTCTTGGCTTTTTGGTGAGGGCTAAATTCTGTATTTCCTTAAGGCTCACTTATAACATTAAATACAAGTAAACAGCTCAAACTAGTGAAAGAGTAGCCCTGTGGATATACTGAAAAACAGAATTTGGCTCCTCATGTAGTTTCTTGCACAACATACCAAGAAGCAGTGTTTTCAATGGGAAAAATATCCCTTAGGAGTCTGGAAATCTAAAATGTTAATTTTTTTTTTTTGTTTCTCACTCCTCATCTACTTTATTTGGTAATAAATTAAATTAATTCTCACCAAGTCAAGTCTCAATCCACAAGCTTTTTCAACCTATTTTCTCATTCTGTCCTGTCGAGGAAAGGGAGCAAGCAAGTGCCTGGGTGGGCATTTGGCTGTTAGCCTAGGTTAATCCATCACAGACCTGAACCAAAAAATGGATGGAGAAAGATGAAAACAGAAACAAGTCAACATATGAAGGTAAACCTGAAAGTTGAATTCTAATTTAGAATCTTTAAAGGGGAAAATTTATATAGACTCATAGAATGCTTTGGGTTGGATGGGACCTTAAAGATCATCCAGTTCCAATCCCCCTGCCATGGGCAGGGACACCTCCCAGCAGATCAGGCTGCTCAATGCCTCATCCAGCCTGGCCTTGAACACCTCCAGGGATGGGGCAGCCACTTCTCTGGGCAACCTGGGCCATGGCCTCATCACCCTCTGAGTAAAGAATTTCTTTCTAATGTCTAATCTCAGTCTCCCCTCTTTCAGCTTGAAACTGTTCCCCCTCATCCTGTTGCTGCATGCCTTGATCAAGAGCATCTCCACAGCCTTCCTGTAGGCCCCCTTTATGCTCTGGAAGGCTGGTGTCCCCAGAGCCTTCTCTTCCCTAGGCTAAACAACTCTAACTCTCTCAGCCTGTCCTTGTATGGGAGATGCTCCAGCCTCTTTTTGCGGGCTCCAGCCTTTGTGGCCCTCCTCTAGAACCACTGTAATGGGTTGGTCTTTCTTATGCTGAGGACTCCAGAGCTGAACACAATACTTCATGTGCAGTCTCACAAGAGTGGAGTAGAGGAGGAGAATCATCTCCCTCAACCTGCTGGCCACGCTTCTTTTCATACAGCCCAGGATGTGATTGGTTTTCTGGGCTGCAAGGGCACATGGATGACTCAGGCTCCTATTCAGCTTTTCATCCACCAATAATCCCAAGTTCTTCTCTTCAGAGCTGCTCTCAATCCACTCACTGCTCAGCCTGTTTGGGATTGCCCTGACCAAGGTACAGGATCTTGCACTTGGTCTTGTTGAACATCGTGAGGTTCGCACAGGCCAACTTCTGAAGCCTGTCCAGGTCCCTCTGGATGGCATCCCTTCCCTTTAGAGTGTCAACCACATTGCTTAGCTTGGTGTCATCCAAAAACTTGCTGATGATGCACTCAATCCCACTGTCCATGTCTGTGACAAAGATGTTAAACAACACTGGTCCTAATACCAACCCCTAAGGAACATCAGTTGTCATTGGACTCCACTTGGACATTGAGCCATTGACCACAACTCTTTGAGTGCGACCATCCAGCCAATTCCTTATCCACCGAGGGGTCCATCCGTCAAATCAACATCTCTCCAATTTAGAGACCAGAATGACATGCAGGACAGTGTCAAATGCTTTGCAGAAGTCCAGATCAATGGTGTTCATTACTCTTCCCTTATCCACCAATGCTGTAGCCCCATCATGTAAGGCCACCAAATACATCAGGCATGATTTGCCCTTAGAAGCAGTTTTTAGCTGATAACAACTTCCCTGTGCTTCAGCACCCACCCTTTTCACCAGACTTGGCTGCCTCTTCCCAAAGATCGAGTTGGTGCTCAAAGGAACCCATGGGAGAAAAGGCCAGCACTCTCCTCTCTACAACCTCCTTTTAGGTAGTTGTAGAGAGCAATAAGGTCTCCCCTCAGCCTCCTCTTCTCCAGGCTAAACAACCCCAGCTCTCAGCCACTCCTCATAAGGCCTGTTCTCCAGCCCCTTCACCAACTTCGTTGCTCTTCTCTGGACATGCTCCAGAGCCTCAACATGGTTCTTGTGGTGAGGGGCCCAGGTCATTTGCTTTACTGCCATTTTAAGTAACAAAGAGTACTCTAAGACTCAACAGTCTGATCTTTATGTTTATTCACATGGATGCATTTCACAGAAACAAAATTTTATTAGGTTTATGTGGCAAAGTTTTGGTAGCAGGGGAGCGGTACAGGGAAGGCCTCTGTGAGGAAGCCCAATGTTGGACAGAGACAGTTCCAGTGAGCGCTAAAACAAACCCGCTGCTGGCTGAAGCTGAGCCAGTCAATAAAGGTGGTGGCATCTCTGTGATAACATATTTAAGAAAGGGTAAGAAACCAGCAACAGTTATGAGAGAGAGAGGAGTGAGAAAAATGTGACAGAAATGATCCTGCAGACACCAAGGTCAATGAAAGAGGGGGAGGAAGCATTCCAGATGCCAGGCTGCAGGGTGTGACCCACTCTTGCACTGGTATCGGCACCAGTGGGGAACTCACCTGCAGGAGGTGTGCTTGGGTGGAGGAACTCCTCTGCTTGGTGACAGAACTATGTTCCCTGTCTCAGACCCAACAGGTAGGCGTGCCTTCTATGACAGAGGATGCCCCACCCTCTCTCCAGTCAGCTGAGGAGAGATATTTAGGAGATGGAGGGGAATGGCAGCAGGTTCCTGACCTGTACAGGAGGCGTGTCAGCCTCCCAGGTTCCCTTGCACAATAGATACAAAGCTCTGAAAGTGGAACCCAACCTCAATGTGGATGATGGGTCTCACAGCCTAGAAATATTCCCTAGGTTAAGGCACCCTAAGCCCTCCATCAAAAAATGCCTCTGTTAAAAGATGAAATATTGCCATAGGGGACTCCCTTTTGAAGGGAACAGAAGGATCGATCTGCAGACCGGACTCAATTCATAGGCAAGTCTGCTGCCCACCTGGGGCCTTGGTTAGAGGTGTGGAAAGAAAACTTCCAACCCTGGTCAGGCCCACAGATTATTACCCACTGTGGGTACAGAAGATTCCACCGCTGCGAACATGTAGGATAATATGGCTGATATCCTCACGCACGTAAGCAAGAAGCCGTGGGATAGCTAAGGAGGAGGAGAGAACACAGAGCTGAGATAACTGCAAAGGAACTGTTGGGAGATTTTTTGTTGCTAGATAAGAAAAATATTTGTAGCAATTAGAGTTATGCTGAATCACTGTAATTGTGAGATTTTAGTGTGTAAAATCACTGGACTAGCTAGCTAACAGGGCAGATAAGGGTATATAAAGCTTTGCTTGTGCATTATAAACTGATTTCATTTCTGCACCCAAACAGAGTCCATGCCTTTGGTCACCATAAATGGCGCCAGAACAGGGACCTCCCTGATATTTGTGGGAAGAAGCGCTGGGTAGAAGCGACTGGTGGCAATGCTTGGTTGAACTGAATAAAGCCAGTGAGGAGCCCTGAAGTAGTCCAGACAGCAACCGAGGATGCTTGGTTGAACAGGATAAAGTCAGTGGGAAGCACTGAAGAGGTCCGGACTTAGTGCTTGGAAGAAGGTGAGCGACCGAGGACGGGAACATAATGGGGTCTTCTATGTCCACGGATGAGCAGTCTACCCTTAACACTTTTAAGTTAATATTGGAGAAACGGGATGTCAAATATGATGAACAGCAACTAAAAACTTTATTAAAATGGATACAGGGCCAAGAACCCGATTTGGAATTAAGTCACGCATTTGATATAGAATTGTGGGATGCTGCCACTCGTTATGAACTCGCAGCTGGTCTTTTAGGACAGTGGCAAATGCTGTTTGAGACTGAAAACCCACGCGGGTAGTAAAACAGCGACTGCCGACAATCCCTTTGATCTGGGTATGATAGACACCGAGAAGGTGTCTCAGACAGATGGGCACAAGTCAGGAGGGAGGCGCAGCGGCCGGGGGACCTTGAACTCTTACAAGCTTTTCCTGTGATTTGTTCAGGGGACGCCGGTCCTTGTTGGGAATCAATTAGTTACAAAGCGATAAAGGAGATTCAAAAAGCTGAACGTGCTAACTGCTCCGCCGCCGCCGCCCGGGCTGCCCGGCCGATGGGGAGGCGCCCCCCTGTGCAGCTCCCACGGCAGCCGCCGGCCCGCCCGGAGCACAGCTAGAGCAGCCCCGGAGCATTTGCAGCGCCCACAGGATAGTCCTTTGGGACGAAAGGGCTACAACAACTAAAGACTATTGTATTGAAAGCATTTAGAAATGTCCCTGATGCTGGGGCTCATGTACAGTCTTTCGTTAATATTCGACAAGGAGCTACAGAACCATACATGACTTTTCTAGACAAACTACAAGAAGCCTTAAATAAGCAGGTAGACAATATCGCGGCTAGAGAAGCTTTGCTTAAAAAATTAGCAATAGAGAATGCAAATGCAGACTGTCAGAAAGTTTTACTGCCTTTAAAGAATAGAAACCCATCACACTGCAGTTCAGCTCATCCCTGCGGCAGTTAAGGACCCCATAGGAAATGGACTTAGTGCGCTGTTAACTGGACGATCATCTGTCACAAAGCAAGGATTGTTTGTTTTACCAGGACTAATTGATGCCGATTTTACGGGAACAATACAAGTAAAGGCTTGCACGCCTATGCCCCCTCGCTTTATACCAAAGGGCACTGGAATTGCTCAGCTGATTTGTTTTCAAGCAGTTGTACCCCGTGCAGTAAATCGCATACGGGGAGAAGAAGGTTTTGGCTCCACTGACCAGCCCGTGATTCTATGGACGCAGAAACTGCAAAAATCACGGCCGATGTTAATCTGCAAAGTACAACACTCACAGAGCAATAGAGAACAATAATTTACCAGTATTATAGACAGCGGCGCCGATGTCACAGTCTTTTCTTTAACAGAGTGGCTGACAGCTTGGCCATTGACAGAACCACTTACTGCTCTGACAGGGGTGGGGGGAGTGACTAGCCCACGGCAAAGTTTACACTCCATAATCATATATGGACCCGAGGGTCGTGTGGCAACTGTTAAATATATATTCCGTCACTTCCCACCGTCTTATGGGGTAGAGACTGCGCAGCACAATGGGGTCTGACTTTAAGCACCCATTTTTAACGGGGGTCACTGAGGCGCAGACCACCCTGCCTCTAACCTGGACTACAGATGAGCCGATCTGGGTGGAACAGTGGCCCCTCAGCACCAAGAAACTGCACCACCTTAAAGCTTTAGTGCAAGAACAATTACAAGCCGGACACATCGTACCAACTATCAGCCCGTGGACACACACCAGTGTTTTTAATACAGAAGAAAAGCGGAAAATTGCATTTATTACAGGACTTGTGAAAAATAAATGCGATTATTGAGCCTATGGGACCATTTCAATCAGGAATGCCCTCACTGACAATGTTACCTCAAAATTGGGACTTAACTGTTATAGATTTGAAAGACTGTTTTCTTTTACCATTCCATTACATTCAAAGGATGCAATCCATTTTGCTTTTTGTATTCCTTCTATTAATAGGGCAGAACCAAGCCAACGGTATCACTGGACTGTATTGCTGTGAGGCATGTGTAACAGTCCAACAACTTGTCAGTGGTTTGTAGCAAAAGCTTTATCACCAAGGTAGTACAGCCCTTAGGAAAATGTTTCAGTTAACTCATGAGCAAGCTTGACAAATTGTACAGATGTGCTCTGATTGTCAATTAATCCCAAACACTACTTTTGACGGTGTAAATCCTCGTGGATTAGGTCCACTTGAAATATGACAAACTGATGTAACACACATCCCCAAGTTTGGATGTCTAAAATATGTACATGTATCAATTGACACCTTTTCTACCGGCATTGTTGCTTCCGCACATACCAGAGAGTGAGCAAAAGATGTAAAAAACCATTTATTATAGGCAATTGCTATTTTAGGGGTGCCAAAAATAGTAAAAATGGACAATGGCCCGGGAAATGCTCCTAATATAACAAAATCCTTTTTTCAACAATGGGGGATCACACATAGAATAGAATCATAGAATAACCAGATTGGAAGAGACCCACCGAATCATCAAGTCCAACCATTCCTATCAAACACTAAACCATGCCCCTCAGCACCTCGTCCACCCATGCCTTAAACACCTCCAAGGAACGTGAATCAACCACCTCCCTGGGCAGCCTCTGCCAGTGCCCAATGACCCTTTCTGTGAAGAATTTTTTCCTAATGTCCAGCCTAAATCTCCCCTGGCGGAGCTTGAGGCCATTCCCTCTCATCCTGTCCCCTGTCACTTGGGAGAAGAGCCCAGCTCCCTCCTCTCCACAACCTCCTTTCAGGTAGTTGTAGAGAGCAATGAGGTCTCCCCTCAGCCTCCTCTTCTCCAGGCTAAACAACCCCAGCTCTCTCAGCCGCTCCTCATAACACCTGTTCTCCAGCCCCTTCACCAACTTCATTGCTCTTCTCTGGACTCATTCCAGAGCCTCAACATCCTTCTTGTGGTGAGGGGCCCAGAAATGAACACAGGATTCGAGGAGCGGTCTCACCAGTGCCGAGTACAGAGGGAGGATAACCTCCCTGGACCTGCTGGTCACGCTGTTTCTGATCCAAGCCAAGATGCCATTGGCCTTCTTGGCCACCTGGGCACACTGCTGGCTCATGTTCGGACAGCTGTAAACCAACACCCCCAGGTCCTTCTCCTCCAGGCAGCTTTCTAGACAGACTTCTCCTAGTCTGTAGCACTGCATAGGGTTGTTGTGCCCCAAGTGCAGGACCCGGCACTTGGCCTTGTTAAACCTCATGCCATTGGACTCTGCCCAGCGGTCCAGCCTGTTCAGATCCCTCTGCAGAGCCTCCCTACCCTCCAGCAGATCCACACTTCCACCCAGCTTAGTGTCATCCGCAAACTTGCTAAGGGTGCACTCGATGCCTTCATCCAGGTCATTGATGAAGACATTGAACAGGGCTGGACCCAGCACTGAGCCCTGGGGAACCCCACTTGTCACTGGCCTCCAGCTGGAGTTAACTCCATTTCCCACCACTCTCTGGGCCCGGCCATCCAACCAGTTTTCCACCCAGGAGAGTGTGCGCCTGTCCAGGCCAGAGGCTGACAGTTTCTCAAGCAGAATGCTGTGAGAAACTGTGTCAAAGGCTTTACTGAAGTCCAGGAAGATCCATCCACAGCCTTTCCCTCATCCAGCAGCCGAGTCACTTTGTCATAGAAGGCGATCAGGTTAGTCTGGCAAGACCTGCCTTTTGTGAACCCACGTTGACTGGGCCTGATCACCCGGTTCTCTTGCATGTGCTTCATGATAGCACTCAAGATCACCTGCTCCATGACTTTCCCTGGCACTGAGGTCAGACTGACAGGCCTGTAGTTTCCTGGGTCCTCCCTGCGACCCTGCTTGTAGATGGGCACAACATCGGCCTCCAGTCCAGTGGGACTTCCCCAGTCAGCCAGGACTGTTGGAAGATGATGGAAAGGGGTTTGGCCAGCACATCCACCAGCTCCTTCAATAACCTAGGGTGAATCCCGTCCGGCCCCATAGACTTGTGACTGTCTAGTTGGGCTAGCAAGGCTCTGACCACCTCCTCTTGGATCATGGGAGCCTCATTTTGCTCCTCTAGCTCCCGGGTTTGTACACAGACGGAACGACCCTCTTTACAACTAAAGACTGAGGCAAAGAAGGCATTAAGTACCTCAGCCTTTTCCTCATCCCCTGTCACTGTTGTTCCTTCTTCGTCCAATAGGGACTGTATGGTCTCCCTAGTCCTCCTTTTATTATTTATATATTTATAGAAAGTTTTTTTGTTATCTTTCACAGACTTGGCCAATCTGATTTCTAGTTGTGCCTTAGCCCTTCTGATTTTTTCTCTACACAGTCTCACTTCCCTCCTGTAGTCCACCCAAGAGGCCTGTCCCTTCTTCCAGAGCCCATAAACATTTCTCTTCTTCTTGATATCACTCAAGATCTCTCTGTTCAACCAAGCTGGTTTTCTCCCCTGCCGGCTTTTTTTCCAGAACATGGGTATGGCTTTCTCCTGAGCTGCTAGGATTTCCTTTTTGAAGAGCTCCCAGCCCTCATGGGTTCCCTTGCCCTTAAGTACTGTCTCCCATGGGACTTCGCCAACCAGCCTTCTGAAGAGATCAAAGTCTGCCCTCTGGAAGTTTAATGCTACTGTCCTACTAACCACCCTCTTCACTTCACCTAGAACTGAAAACTCTATCATCTCATGATCACTTTGTCCTAGGCGTCCACCTACTGCCACATCCCCCACAAGGCCTTCTCTGTTCTCAAACAGCAGGTCCAGGAGGGCACCCTCCCTTGTTGGTTCATTCACCAGCTGTGCGAGGAAGTTGTCTTCCACGCACTCCAGGAACCTCCTGGACTGCTTCCTTTCTGCTGTATTGTACTCCCAGCAGATATCAGGCAGATTGAAGTCTCCCACAAGAACAAGAGGCATGGATCTAGAGATTAACCCCAGCTGTTTATAGAAGAGCTCATCAGCTGCTTCTCCTTGGCTGGGTGGTCTGTAACAGACTCCCATCACAATATCTGCCTTCTGGTGTGCTCCTCTGATTTTAACCCACAGGCACTCAACCTCCTGATCGCCACAATCCATCTCAATGGTGTCCAAGTCCTCCCTTACAAAGAGGGCTACCCCGCCTCCTCTCCTACCCTTCCTGTCCCGCCTGAAGAGTTTGTACCCCACCATAGCTGCACTTCAGTGCACATAGCACATAGCTGCACTTCAGTGCACATAGCACATAGCTGCACAGCCAACATGTCACAGGCATTCCTTACTCACCAACAGGGCAAGCCATAGTTGAGCGAGCTCATGGTACGTTAAAAAGATATGTTGTTAAAACAAAAAAGGGGGAGCTTGGGTTACGCCTCTCAAGAGAGACTATTAAAAGCTATGTATGTTCTAAATTTTTTAAATCATTGCCAAGACAAAATTCCCCCGATAGAGCAACATTTTATTGTGAAATCAAATGATAACATGAGTACAGCTAAAGTAATGATACGTAACTTCGAATCGAGACAATGGGAAGGTCCATGGCCATTAATAATGTGGGGGCGAGGATATGCTTGTGTCTTTACAGATCGTGGACTGCAATGGATGCCAGCAAGATGTATACAACCTGCATTGCAATAATTGTGGGAATTTCGTGTTGTGCAACTGCCATTCCATGGATCCCCACACAACCCAAAGAAAACATCTGGGTAACCCTTGCCAGTGCCACAGGGCAAGACTCATTGTGTTTGTCTGTAGCAACACCAACCAATCCATTTAGCACCTGTTTGGTAGGTTGGCCGATTGATGATGTTCTTTATTAGGTGTTATAAAAGTAGATTTTAGTAAATATTTTAGTTATATAGGCAAAAATGTAACGCTTATATAAAATGTTAATTCCTTACTTAGTGTGTGTAGAAATTATTTTATATGATGTAATTACACGTTTGCAAATATATCCAAATCTAACAACATCTCCCTGCAATTACCAAGAGAACTGTATTTTATTTTAGGAGACAGAACATGGGCAGGTATTCCTTCTTATATTTCAGGAGGCCCATATACGTTAAGCAAATTTACATTATTAAATACAAATGTTTCTGTGATTTCAAACCACACTTTGGCTCACCATCGTCAAACAAATGTCACACTGACAGCTTTATCTAGTCTTTTGATGAATTTATCAGACCATTCAGAATTTATACATAAAAGTATTAACACCTTAGAAGATTTAACAGAAAAATTGCAAATACAGAATGAATAGAATACATTTGCAGGACTTTTTGCTGGATTTGGACCTTGGATTATAAAATTAGTTATGATAGGTTTTATGATTTTACTTGGGTTTTTTTTTCTAACATATTGATTTGTTCCTTGCTTAAATCAAATTAGTGTAAAGCTTGATTGATAGAGTGTTAAGACAAATGTTAGTAGTTTGCGGAAAAATGGGGGAAATGTTTGTTGGCTTAAATCAATGATAAAATTAGGATTATTAGTGTTAATTATTTTTATAATAGTGTTAATGATAGCACCATGTTTAACTCAATGTTTGCAACGCATGATTGATAAGGCTGTTCAACGAGTGTTTGTAATACAACAAAAAGGGGGAAATGTGGGTACAGAAGATTCCACTGCTCGAACGTGTAGGATAATACAGCCGATATCCTCGCGCTCATAATCAAGAAGCCGTGGGATAGCTAAGCAAGAAACCGTGAGACAGCTAAGGAGGAGGAGAGAACACAGAGCTGAGATAACTGCAAAGGAACTGTTGGGAGTTTTTTGGTTGCTAGATAAGAGAAACATTTATAGCAATTAGAATTATGATGAATCGCTGTAACTGTGAGACTTCAGTGTGGAAAATCACTGGGCTAGCTAGCTAACGGGGCAGATAAGGGTATATAAAGCTTTGCTTGTGCATAATAAACTGATTTCATTTCTGCACCCAAACAGAGTCCGTGCCTTTAGTCAGCACATGGCAACCATGGGTTGGCCTGCACAACACCAGGCTTGCTGTCCAAGAATGGAGCGTGCCTATCTCCAAGGATCAAAAGGATGCTTACCAAGAAGCTAGCAGGGCTCATCCATAGAGGGGAAGGGGGACAAAATCAGGCTTGATAGAAAAACGCCTGGGAATGGCACTCCAGTGTCCAAGGGATGGTGTGCTGGTGAGGCCCTTTGGTCTGCCACCTCACAGGAAGTGGGTGAGAGCACTCCAAGCGGCATCACAGATGTAAAGATTACTGATGGGTCGGAAAATTCAGCGAGGAGTCACTTAAGAGCTGAGACTATTCCCCTCAGGAGTGTAGCGGGATCAACAGCCCAGCTGAAGTGCATCTACACCAGTGCACACAGCACGGGCAACAAACAGGAGGAGCTGGAAGCTATTGTACTGAAAGAAAACAATGGTATAATTGCCATCACGGAAATGTGGTGGGATGACTCACGTAACTGGAATGCTGCCATGGGTGGCTATAAACCCTTCAGGTGGGACAGGCGAGGAAGGAGGGGCGGTGGGGTGGTCCTCTATGTGAGAGAGTGGTTTCATAGCCCTGAGCTCAGTGATGGTGATGGTGGTGCCCAGCCAGGAAGAAGAGGCTGATGAGATATTCTACAAGCAACCAGGAGAAGTCTAAGGGTCACTAGTCCTTGCCCTTGTGGGGGACTTCAACTTACCAGATGTCTGCTGAGAGTATAATACAGCAGAGAGGAAAGAGTCTAGGAGGTTCCTGGAGTGCGTGGAAGACAACTTCCTGACACAACTGGTGAGTGAGCCGACTAGGGGAGGCGCCCCGCTGGACCTGTTGTTTGCGAACAGAGAAGGCCTTGAGGGAGATGTGATAGTTAGAGGATGCCTGGGGCACAGCAATGACGAGATGATCGAATTCTCTGTTCTAGGAGAAGGAAGGAGGGGGGTCAGCAGAACGGCCACCTTGGACTGCCAGAGGGCAGACTTTGGACTGTTTAGGGGCTTGGCTGACAGAGTCCCTTGGGAGGCAGTCCTGAGGGCAAAGGAGCCCAAGAGGGTGGGATGCTCTTCAAGAAGGAATTCCTGGTGGTGCAAGAGCAGGCCATCCCCGTGTGCCGGAAAATGAGCAGGTGGGGGAGAAAATCGACCTGGCTGAGCAGAGAGAGATCTGGGTGGAAATCAGTAAAAAGAGGAAAGTCTATGAGCTTTGGAAGAAGGGGCAGGCATCTCGGGAGCACTACAGGGATGAAGTGAGGTCATGCAGAGGGAAAATCAGAAGGGCTAAAGCCCAACTAGAACTGAAATTGGCCAATTCTGTGAAAGATAAAAACTGTTTCTATAAATATATCAACAACCAAAGGAGGGCCAAGGAGAATCTCCATCCTTTACTGCATGCAGGTGGAACAACAGTGACAAAGGATGAGGATAAGGCTGAGGTACATCATGCCTTCTTTGCCTCAGTCCCTAATGGCAAGGTCCCATGATGTCCGAGTACCCGGCCCCCTGAACCAAAAGACAGGGAGGAAGAGCAGAACAAAGCTCCCATGATCCAAGAGGAACTGGTTAGAGACCTGCCCGGCTGGCGGAGGTGTTCACCAAATCCCTTTCCATCATCTACCAGCAGTCCTGGCTGACTGGGGAGGTTCCACTTGACTGGAAGCTGGCAGGTGTTATTCACAAGAAGGAACAGAGGGAGGATCTGGGAAACTCCAGGCCTGTCAGCCTGACCTCAGTGCCAGGGAAGGTCATGGAGCAGGTCATCTTGGGTACCATCTCACAGCACACGCAAGACAACTAGGTGATCAGGCCCACTCAGCATGGGTTTAGGAAAGGTTGATCGCCTTCTATGACAAGGTGATCGGCTTACTGGATGAGGGACAGCCTGTGGATGTAGTGGACCTGGACTTCAGTAAAGCTTTTGGCACAGTTTCTCACAGGGTTTTGCTTGAGAAATTGGCTGCCACTGGCCACTGGCCTGGACAGGCTCACCCTCTGCTGGGTGATGGCTGGACCCATCAACCTCACTGGCTTGATGGCTGGACCCAAAGAGTGGTGGTGAATGGAATTCAGTCCAACTGGAGGTTGGTCACAAGTGGTGTCCCCAGGGCTCGGTGCTGGGTCCAGTCCTGTTCAATATCTTCATCAATGACCTGGATGAGGGGATTGAATGGACCCTTAGTAAGTTTGCAGATGACACTAAGCTGGGAGGAAGTATCGATCTGCTGGAGGGTAGGGAGGCTCTACAGACGGATCTGGACAGGCTAGATTGATGGGCTGAGGCCAATGGGATGAGGTTCAACAAGGCCAAGTGCCGGGTCCTGCACTTGGAGCACAACAACCCTGTGCAGTGCTACAGGCTTGGGGAGGAGTGGCTGAAAAGCTGCCTGATGGAGAAGGACCTGGGGATGTTGGTCGACAGCCAGCTGAACATGAGCCAGTAGTGGCCCAGGTGGCCAAGAAGGCCAATGGCATCTTGGCTTGTATCAGAAACAGTGTGGCCAGCAGGACCAGGGAAGTGATTCTGTCCAGTACTCAGTGCTGGTGTGGCTGCACCTCAAATCGTGTGTTCAGTTTTGGGTTCTTCACTACAAGAAAGACATTAAGGGGCTGGAGCATGTCCAGAGAAGGGCAACAGAGCCGGTGAAGGGGCTGGAGAACAAGTGTTATGAGGAGCGGCTGAGAGATCTGGGGTTGTTTAGCCTGGAGAAGGGGAGGCTGAGGGGAGACTTTATTGCTCTCTACAACTTCCTGAAAGGATATTGTAGAGAGCTGGGTGTTGGTCTCTTCTCCCAAGTGACAGGATGAGAGGGAATGGCCTCAAGCTGTGCCAGGGGAGGTTCAGTTAGGACATTAGGAAAAACTTCTTCACCGAAAGGGTCATCAGGTACTGGTAGAGGCTGTCCAAGAGGTGGTTGAGTCCCTGGAGATATTTAAAGGCAGGTAGATGAGGTTCTTGGGGATATGAATTAGTGACGGACAGGTACAATTGGGCTTGATGGTCTCAAAGTTCTTTTCCCACCTAGGGATTCTGTGATTCTCTGATTCTTCCCCCAGCCTGTAGTGTTGCATGGGCTTGTTGTGACCCAGACACAGGACTAGACACTTGGCCTTGTTGCATCTCATACTATTAGCCCCAGGCCAACAATCCAGCCTGTTCAGATCCCTCTGCAGAGCCTTTCTATCTTCAAGCAGAAAAACATTCCTGCCAATTTGCTGTCATCTGCATATTTACTGAGGGAGCACTCAGTCCCCTCATCCAGATCATTGACAAAGATATTGAACAGAATCAACCCCAACACTGAGCTGGCCACCAGCTGGATTTGCCTCCGTTCACCACAGCTCTCTGGACCCGGCCATCCAGCCAGTTTTTTACCCAGCAGAGTGCGCCCATCCAGGCCGTGAGCAGCCACTTTCTCCAGGAGAATGCTGTGAGAAATGGTGTCAAAGGCTCTACTAAAGTCTAGGCAGACAACATCCACAGCCTTTCCCTCATCCACTAGGTAGGCCACCTGGTCATAGAAGGAGAACAGGTTGGTCAAGCAGGACCTCACTTTACTAAACTCATGCTGATTGGGCCTGATCCCCTGCTTGTCCTGTACATGCCGTTTGATGGCTCTCAAGGTGACCTGATCCATAACCTTCCCTGGCACCAAGGCCAGGCTGACAGGACTGTAGTTCCCTGGATCCTCTTTCTGGCCCTTCTTGTAGATGGGCATCACATTTGCTGACCTCCAGTCAACTTTGACCTCCCGAGTTAGCCAAGGACTGCTGATAAATGATGGAAAGTGGATTGATGAGCGCTTCCACCATTTCCTTCTGCACTCTCGGGTGGATCCTATCGAACCCCATAGACTTGTGTCTTTCTAGGGGGTGTAGCAGGTTGCTAACCATCTCTTCTTGGATTATGGGGGCTCCGTTCTCCTCCTCATCCCCGTCTTCCAACTCAGGGTGCTGGGTACACAGAGAACAATTTGTCTTAGTATCAAAGACTGAGGTGAAGAAGGCATTAAGTACCTCAGCCTTCTCCTCTTCCTTTGTCACTAAGTTTCCCCTCTCATCCAATAAAGGCTAGAGATTCCCCTTAGCCCTCCTTTTGCTGCTGATATATTTATATCACCATTTGCTATTGTCCTTTACCTCAGTAGCTAGATTAAGTGCTAGTGGGGCTTTGACCCTTCTAACGTTCTCCCTGCATAACTTCACAACATCTTTGCAGTCCTCCTGAATGTGCTGCCCCTTCTTCCAAAGGCCATAAACTCTCCTTTTTTTCCTGAGTTACAGCCGCAGCTCTCTGTTCCTCCAGGCTGGTCTTCTTCCCCGCCAGCGTGTCTTCTGGCACATAGGGACAGCCTGCTCTTGTTCCTCTAATACCTCTTCCTTGCAGAATGTCCAGCCTTCCTGGACTCCTTTGCCCTTTAGGGTTGCTTCCCTGGGGACTCTCTCAGCCGGCGTCCAAACAGGCCAAAGTCTGCCCTCCAGAAGTCCAAGGTGGCAGTTCTGCTGACCCCCTTCCTCACTTCTCTAAGAATCAAAAACTCTATCATTATATATTAATATATCTCTCTTCTGTATAAGATTTTGCATTGCTCTGTACAGCTTCTATACAGTTAGGATTGCTTATTTGGAGGTGATGAAGACAGATTCTCCTCCCTAATGAAGAAAGAATGAATTATGACTGACTTGAAATACAGCAAAATATAGGTGACTGATTATTACCTGATACAGGAATTAGGTAGTTCATAATTATACCCTGAAATAAGAGTTATTCTTTGTATGATGGTAGCTTCAGAATTCCCCAGGAGTGAAGCAATATCATCAGAAACTGAGGAATTTTTTTGTGCATAATCCATAAGTATATAGGTCTCTTCTAGTTAATCTGATCAGCTCTGAATCGTATGGTTGAATGTGTCTCAACATTTCCACTACACTGTTCTTCTCTTTATTGGCACTAAAGATGAATTCAGATTCAGAGTCTTTTCTTCAAAGAAGGACTCAGAATGCAGCTGTCTATGGGGACCTGATATGGTCACCTGAGGCTGAATGAAAGGGCTACTTGGTTGAAAATCTTGCTTGCTTAAGTCTGCAACATCTTCCTCTTGCATAATTTTGATTATTCTACAAGAAATCAAACAAAACAAGTATTAGACTCATGTGAAACATCACATCTCACAAAGTTACTAATGAAGAAACTACACATTACCCAGATGCCATTACCTGCAGTTAGGATAGAAGATTTTTAAACTCCGTATGCTAGACTGCCAAACACTATAGAATATGGCAATAATAAACTGAGCATGAAGCAAATATTTTACCTATGAAACTATATTTTCAAATTATGCACAACATGATAATGTGTAAGAAATGCATAATTCAATGTTACTTATTGCTTCAGAGTTCCTACACACCTGATGTCTACTTGATGAATGTCACAGCTACTGAAATCCTGTTCTCAAGCTAAAGCATCCAAAATGCCTAATTTTAGATACTCTATTTACTACATAAGACATGTGGTCTAATGTGGTTCAGCTATCCCTGGTGTTTTGCGGAATCAAACTCTATAACTCAATTAAGGATTATAAAGTAGGTATGTGTTTATTTGTCGGTAGGTGCGAGGCGGTAATCCTCCTAACTCGCACACTGTATGGTCTAACAAGCAGATAGTTATAGTGTAAAGACATGCCTCTTCATAAATGCCTATTACATATTCATGACCTTTCCCGCTTCCTATTATAATTAGATTTGAGAAGCTTCTCCCATACTGGCGCAGGCGCAGTATCTCCTGGTGGTTGTGGCCTGGGGTCTCAGGGATGAAGCAGCCTTCATCTTCTTCATGAATCGTCCCTGAACTCAATCTGTGCACAGGCGCATTCTCATCCTGCTTGAGCTCCAGAACCGTGGAGCACGATGCAGCCGTCTTTCTGCTGTTGCTCACATTCCAGCTTTCCCTTATCAGTGAATGTCTGCGAATGAGCTCCTTCCTTCTCAACATCCAGGGTCTTCAAGTCCTTTACTAGTAAACAGTGTGAATTCCAGCGAGCTAAGCCCGTCTCTAAGTTCTTTCTAACTTCTTATTTCTTTCTAAGTTCTTTCTAAGTTTCTCCCCTATATCCTATGCCTGTTTATCAATCCCTCCCTGTCTATTAAACTCAGGCAAATTCATTTGCCTCACACATGATCCATCTTTCGAAGGGGAACCGGATAGTATTCTGCTTGAAAATTACTTGTCAACGCATTCTCATGGGCACTAGACATAGAAGTCAAAATTGGTAGCATTCTCCAATTCCAAACAAACAACACAGTAGAGAAAACAAAGCTAACTAAAACTAACATCAAAAGGATAATAATGGGGTAACAAAATTTATTTAGAATGCCAGTCACAGTAGGGGACCAGTAGCATGTCCCACCAATGATGGTTTGCATCTTCTCTTACCCTTTTCAGGACCCTGTTCATTTCCTTCGTGTCATGGTGGACTGTTATCAGGGTCTTTCTCCCACTTTCTTGGACCTTGTCCAAGGTTTTGATCAAATCCTGATGTTTCATTAATTGTTTTACTAATGTAAGATTCATTCCAATAGGTACAGGAAATAACTCGTGAAATATAGTGTAATTAGATTTTATCAACTGATGGGATATGACTGGTGCTAAATAAGGAAAGTCACACCCTGTGGGAACATTGTACAGAGAACAAGGCCTGGATGCTGTGAGATTGTTTAATACTGAACAACTCTAACAAGGCCTTGAAACAGAGAGCTGAAAGATAAACAGGGGCCAGCTGGGAGGAATGCAGCAGCTAGTTCAGTGGGAACGAGTACCAGCTGAAAGAAAAACAATTAGAGAACTATCAACATAGTTAATTTTAGTGTAACTTGGTTTCTTAGCATGTGCAGTAGTTTAGCCAATAATATGTTAGTAATAGCCTTATGGACAGCTACCTTTAACCAATAATACACTGTAGATACCCTTGTGGGCACCCAGTTATGTAACCAAAAAGGGTTTATAAAGAAACAGCTAAGCTCAATAAAGTGAACACTCGCTGATCATATTGATCTCTGCGTTTGATTCCGTGATGCTCCCGTCAACAAGTGGCGTCCGAACAGGGACCCTCGGATTGCCTGCCGAAGTTGCTCAAAATGACTGAAGACACGGTAGAGGGTGGAAGGACCGTCCGAAAACTTTCTGGCACTGACCCGGTGCTGAAGATTTTTCCGGCACTGCTGATGATTGAAACTTTCCGGCACTGCTGATGGCTTTCCGGCACTGCTGAAGATTGGAGTAAGACGCGCATCCAAATAAAGAAGACTCCGGAGTCAAAGATCCGCTACAGGCAAGTAGCGGCGGTCGGGGAGGAATGGGTTCCACACTTTTTAAAGATAATAAAGAGGCAGTGGTGAAAATCCTCCAACCTATCCTCTCCAAGAGAGGGATTAAATATGACAAGATTTGTCTAATTGAACTATTGAAATTAGCTACTAAGTTGCTTGGTCCCTGGGGGAAAATTTTTGAAGCATTAAAGGCGCATGTTGGCTCTAAACAGCAGAGCAATAATCCTGAGCCGAGTGCAGGATCGTCAACAACTGCACTAACCTCCCACCCCCCCTAAACTGGCTGCACTTGCCTCTGCACCCGCTGACGGGAGGGCCGGCAAACCCTTTGATCCGGGTCTGATAGACACCGACAAGGAGCCCGATCCACCCCGCCCCCGTCCCTCAGACCAACGGGCGCAAGCCAGCGGGGAGGCACAGCAGCAGGGAGAAGTTGAAATATTGCAAGCTTTGATCTGTGTGTGGCACGGTGGTCCGCGCTGGGAACTAATTAGCGATGAAGCGATAAAGGAGATTCCAAAAACTGTAAAAAGAGAACCAAGCTGCCCGGCCGAGGGCAGCTCCCCCCATCCCCCCCAGCTCCCGCGGAGCAGCTCGCCGTGGGGGGGCTTCTGCCCTGGGCTGAGGGTGAGGCCGCTCGCCAACACCACTGCCGCCGCAAAACCCAGACAGTTTCAGCGTTACAGAAGGGACTGTTAACAGATACAATAAGAAATGGCTCAATTAAACAACGTTGGTAGCAGGTCAAGAATCAAGACAGTTATAAACACTTATAAAGATACTGGATGTTGGAAAGTTGAAACAGGCATGACCCGTATATGGTCTTTATAGATAGATCGAAGGATGTGCTTGACAAGCAGGTAGACAACTGAGCAGTTACAGAAGCCTTAATTTTGCAATCTGCGACAAAAAATCCTAATGATGAATGTAGAAAGATATGGTGATGTCTGAAAACTCCTACAACAACAGCTGGGATCATTTACCTATCAAGCACAGATGCCTCCGCAGCAAGCAGCAGCTCTCACCTCAGAGCAAGAACCAGAGGCAGCACCGAGATAGACGTGATCACCACCCTCGCAGTAGTGCTGCAATCGTCTGCACTTCACACAATACCATGAAACGTAAAAGGACCATTTGGGGGTGGCTTTACTGCCTTGTAATTAGAATGATTATCAATAATTTGGTTGGGAATCTTTGTTTTACCTGGGGTCATTGATGCAGGCTGTACTGGAATGATTTAAGCAAGGGTATGGATGCTGTCTCTACTAGTGTTATGAACACCATTTCCACTAGTATTAATACCAAAGGATAGCTGGATAGTGTATTTAATTTTGTTCAAAGCAGCTGTGTTCCAAGCTGACTCTGTAGAGCATGGCTCACAAGGATTTGAGTCCATTAGAATCCCTGAAATACATTTGGCTTAGTCCCTACAAACTCAGCCTCTTATGTTGAAGTGAACAAAAAAAAAAAAAAAAAAAAGTGTTGCTTAAACAATTAGCCTTAGAGAATGCAGAAATGGACTTAGTGCACTGTTAATTGCATCATCACCTGTTACAAAGATTGCTTGTTTTACCAGAATTGACTGATGCCGACTTTACGAGAGCGATGCAAGTAATAGCTAGGATGCCTGTGCCTCCTGACTTTATATCAAAGGGCACTAGAATCACTGAGCTGATTTGTTTTTCAGCAATTGTACCCCATGAAGGAAATTGCATACAGGGAGACAGAGGCTGTGGTTCAACTGACCAGTCCATGATTCTATCAACACAGAAACTACAAACAAAAGAAAAAAAGAAAAAAAAAAAAAAAAAAAAAGAGAGAGTACCATAGGTGAAATATTTGTTAGACAATTGATATAAGCCTTATTAGATAATGCATGTACATATTTTAAGTGTTGTATGTTCCCAGTACCGTGTGTAGTTTAAATATCCATAGCATCGAAAAATTTTGGATCCAATAGTGATAACCAACATTGTATGAATGTATTCGGCTAGCTGAGAAATGAGTGGTCATGTGTGTGTGTTTGAAGCGCTTCAAACGTTTGTAAGACTTAGAAATTGGTTTTGATTAATCTTGAAAATACATCTCTGGGACCTTTCAATCTCAAATGTCCACTAAGCCGGCAAACAGGTAGATTTACCTGGGGAATCTTTGGAATGAAAGGCTTCAGAAGGAAAAGTTTTAAAATACCTAGCAAAACATGCAGCTGTATGTGTGTGAGTGCCCCCCCCACCCCCCGCCCTCCTGCCCTTCTCCTTCCTTTCTAAGCTTTTTTTTCTTTCAGCTTTGAAGAAGACCAGAGGAGTTAACAGTGTTATCTCTCTAGGGGAATGCCAATTTGTGAGAACACTCTGCATTCCAGTCTCACTCGTCAGCAACTGCTAGGTCCTAGTGCAGGCAACCTTTAGGGATAATTGAGGCAATGATAGAGGAAAATTCAAATGATTCATTACGAATTATTGAGTGGATATTTTGCCACACTAACCCCCAAAAAACATAGTCACTAAATTTGAAATGATTACAATGATAATCACGAAGGAAAAAAAAAAAAAGTGTTCAATTATTAGACCAAGACCCGACAATCATTTATATCCCAATGACAAAAGAATATGCTAAGTGGTGCATAGCAAATATTTTGAGTTTACAAGTAGATCTAACAGATTATCCAGGAAGTATTGATATCCATTTACCAAGTCATACCATTATTGAACGTGTCCATCAAGTAGTAAAAACATTGTTAGTAAAACAAAACAAAAATAAACAAAAGACCCCCAACCCCCCCCCAAAAATAAAGCTAAAAAAAAAAGGGGGGGGGGGAATCAGGAGAGACACCGCAAAACAGATTGATAAAGGTGCAATATGTAATGAATTTTTTGCAATTAGCAAGAGATGATCAAATTGTGCTGAAAAGGGTTTATAAAGAAACAGCTAAGCTCAATAAAGTGAACACTCGCTGATCATATTGATCTCTGCGTTTGATTCCGTGATTCTCCCGTCAACAACACCCAACAATCTTAACAAAATTACAAATGCAAAAATTAGAATGATTCTTGCTATCTATAATTGTCTCATCTATTACTATAGAAATACAAGCAGTTCTTAAACATACACAACCTTGGCCAATATATACAAGTACGGTCTTCTGATCAGTGTCTGGATGGATCTTAAAGTGACAGATACTTTGTTCAGGGTCAAGGCAGATGTCCTGAGCATTCATTGTGTTACTTTCACAGACAAATCCTTGTTGTTTTCGTGAAATGCAAGACACTAAGTTGACAGTTTGCCATTTTTTGTTTACCCTTCGTGCCCATGCTCTATGTTCGAAAGGACAGAGCACATTTTTGTCATGGTTTAATTCTAATGCAATAATCTTCAAGAGACTTTATATACATAATACCCAGGTTGTATGTTATGCACAGGTTCATCCAAACCCCTACTTCGGGTCCCACGCACATGTTTCTCAATTTTGCTGAGTCGTTTGCCTAATGCCACCATGTAGGAAGCCATGATTTCATCCCCAGCTTGTGTGGACATCCCTTTCTATATTCCATAGGGTCGTCCATACAAGATTTCAAAAGGGCTCAGTCCTTCCTTGGCCCTTGGCCTAGTTCGTATATGTAGGAGAGCCAAAGGAAGAGACTGTGGCCAGGCCAAGTAACCTTCTGTCCTGATTTCACAATCTGTTGTTTGATCAAATGGTTCATTTTCTCTACTTGGGCACTCGACTGAGGGCAATATGGGGTATGAAGTTGCCAATCTATTTCCAAATGGTGGCTGATTTGTTGTATTATTTTTGAGATAAAATGTGGCCCTCTATCAGAGGATACGGTCGCTGGAACCCCAAAACGGGGTATTATCTTTTGTATAAATGTTCTGGTTACCTCTCGAGCCTTGGCTGTTCTGGTAGGCAATGCCTCTGGCCAGTCTGAAAAGGTATCGGTTAATACTCACAAATATTGATACCCTCCCTTTTCTTGGAAGTTCTGAAAAATCAATTTGCCATTGTTGTCCAGGCCCGTTGCCTTTCCTGATTTGGCCCATTTCCGGTGTGGGGGTATTTTGGGGATTAGTCTGGAGGCAAAGATAACACTGCTGAGTTACTTGTCTCACAGTAGTGTATAAATTCCTAGCTACAATTTCTCCAATTAGGTGTTTATAAAGGGCCTCTGCTCCCCAGTGCCTTTTTCTATGCTTCTCTTTTACTAAAAACCATATAAAATAAGAGGGAATGATTAATTTCCCTTGTGGGGTGAGAACCCATCCTTCCTCATTATGTGACCCTTTCAAATCTGCAGTGAGCTTTTGATCTTCTTTGGTATATTGGGGCTCTCCTTCCAGGGAGATTCGTCCTCTGGGGGTCAAAGCTCCTTCTGTTTTTACCTCCCCTTTGGCTGCCTGTTTTGCCTCTCTGTCCGCCAGCTCATTTCCTCTTTCCAGTTCTGAATTCACTTTCTGGTGTGCTTTGATATGCATGGTTGTTACCTTCTCAGGGAGTTGGACTGCTTCCAATAGTTTCAGGATCTCCATCTCCTCTGCATGTTTGATGTGTTTACCCTGTGAGTTCAATAACTCTTTATCCTTCTAGATTGCTCCGTGTGCATGTACAACTCCGAATGCACACCTCAAATCTGTATAGATATTTGCAGCTTTGCCTTTAGCCAATTCCAAGGCATGGGTCAGAGCAGTTATCTCTGCCTTTTGTGCAGAGGTATTCATGGGTAAAGGTCCTAACTCTGTTATGTCTCGACTAGTGATCATGGTATATCTGGCATGTCTTTTACTGCTTAGGACATAACTGCTCCCATCCATGAACCAATCTTCAGCACTTCCCATAGGACTGTCCTTCGTGTCCAGATGGCTCGAGTATGTTGCCTCAATAGTTTCCAGTCAGTCATGATGTACTGGTTCCCCTGTGTTTCCGCTAAGAAAAGAGGCTGGATTGACAATGTTAGTAATTACAATTTTCTACCATTGCAGTCTGATATTTCAAGAACCTTTGTATGGAAAGCCAGTGTCCACCTTTCACTTCCAATACAGCAGATATTGTATGGGACACCAATAGAATCATTCTCTGGCCCAGGGTGAATTTTTGGGCTTCCTGGATATCTAGTATTACGGCCGTAACGGCTCGCAGGCATCCAGGCCAACCGTTTGCAGTTGCAGCCGATTGCTTGGAAAAGTATGCAACTGCTCGGTGATACGGGCCCAGATCCTGTGCCAATATTAGAGGAAAAAATGGCTTACTCACATCTGGGAGTCCCAAGGCTGGAGCCGACATCAGGGCCTTTTTCAGTAGCTCAGAGGCCTGTATAGCTTCTTTATTCCACTGAAGGTGTTTCTGTTCAGTGGTTGTTAGTGTGTACAGGAGTTTAACAAGCAGTCCAACCACAGTCGGCACCACCCAGTCATTCCCAGGAAAATTCATAACTCTCTCACTGTTTGCAGTCTCGGAGTTTTGCATATTGCCTCTCATTCCCAGATCCCCAGGTAAATCTACCTGCTTGCCGGCTTAGTGGACATTTGAGATTGAAAGGTCCCAGAGATGTATTTCTAAGATTAATCAAAACTAATTTGTAAGTTTTATAAACGTTTGAAGCTTCAAGCGCTTTGTCTCTGGCCGTGCCCCTCGCTTTTCAGAGTGGGCAAGCTGTCCTGCCTAGTTTTTAGCTAGAGTATTTGAAACTCCTTGGTGGTGCAACCAGCCAGTGACACTGGCCGTTAACCCGAAGGTCGGCAGTTCAAGCCCACCTCGGTGCACCTGCTGGTTTCAGAGCCAGCCCAACTCACACAGTGTTAGTCACGACCAGTCGACAACAGCAACTATTGGATCCACAATTTCCGATGTCATAGAATCATAGAATAATCAGGTTGGAAGAGACCCACTGGATCATGGGGTCCAACCATTCCTATCAAACACTAAACCATGCCCCTCAGCACCTCGTCCACCCATGCCTTAAACACCTCCAAGGAAGGTGAATCAACCACCTCCCTGGGTAGCCTGTTCCAGTGCCCAATGACCCTTTCTGTGAAGAATTTTCTCCTAATGTCCAGCCTAAATCTCCCCTGGCGGAGCTTGAGGCCATTTCCTCTTGTCCTGTACCCTGTCACGTGGGAGAAGAGGCCAGCACCCTCCTCTCCACAACCTCCTTTCAGGTAGTTGTAGAGAGCAATGAGGTCTCCCCTCAGCCTCCTCTTCTCCAGGCTAAACAACCCCAGCTCTCTCAGCCGCTCCTCATAAGGCCTGTTCTCCAGCCCCTTCACCAGCTTCACTGCTCTTCTCTGAACTCGCTCCAGAGCCTCAACATCCTTCTTGTGGTGAGGGGCCCAGAAATGAACACAGGATTCAAGGAGCGGTCTCACCAATGCCGAGTACGGAAGGAGAATAACCTCCCTGGACCTGCTGGTCATGCTGTTTCTGATACAAGCCAAGATGCCATTGGCCTTCTTGGCCACCTGGGCACACTGCCGGCTCATGTTCAGTTGGCTGTCAACCAACACACCCAGGTCCCTCTCCTCCAGGCAGCTTTCTAGACAGACTTCTAGTCTGTAGCACTGCATAGGGTTGTTGTGCCCCAAGTGCAGGACCCGGCATTTGGCCTTGTTAAACCTCATGCCATTGGACTCTGCCCAGTGGTCCAGCCAGTTCAGATCCCTTTGCAGAGCCTCCCTACATGGATATTCAAACCACACACGGTACTGGGCACTTACGACGCTTAAAATATGCACATGCAACAGTTATTACTCCAATCCTGTTTATTGTCCCCTTAAAGTCCCATGGGTTGAACTTCGCTCTTAGCGATGTTAAAATATACACGGTACCGGGACGAAATACTTCCAGCAAATGTATACAATGATAGCTATCCCCAAAAAGTTCTCCAGCTATCCCAGCAGGAAGAACCCCCCCAGCTCACCATGCATTCTGACACCTTACAAGGTCTTGGCAAGCTATTTCCCTTTGGGCCCAGCAATTCCATTTCCCAGGGGCAAGCAATCTAGCTCCTTGTCTTCGCATGTGGCATCCCATACATGGCTTACAGACTCATCCCGTGCCTCTCCCCTGCAGGTATCCATACCCCTAAGTCACATACCTTGTCCGCCCACTGATGAGCTGTCTCTCTCCCTGCAGTGATCAGATGGGGATGGGAGATTCTCCAGAGAAATAACCCAGCGGCGCCTAGAACATCCCACTCCCCACTGGTCCTGCAGCTGAATAGAGAGGGTGTCCCATCTGGGGTGCCAAATTGTTTTGCAGAATCAAACTCTATAACTCAGTTAAGTGTTATAAAGTGGGTATGTGTTTATTCGCCGGTGAGTGCAAGGAGGTAATCCTCCTAACTCACACACCGTATGGTCTAACAAGCAGATAGTTATAGTGTGAAAACATGCCTATTCATAATCATCTCGTCCAGTCTCATCCTGGTCGAGCTCCAGAACCACAGAGCAGGATGCAGCCAGCTTTCTGCTGTTGCTCACATACCAGCTTTCCCTTATGCAAGGAATAGCTAGAACACAAAGTCAAGACACCAGTCTCAAAGTACTGAGAATCTGTTAAAGATGAAAACAATTCTGCAGATTTTTTTCATCTATTCTCACTCTGTATCCTAAATTACACTTACATCTTTATATATGCTTAAGTTAAATACAAACAGAGTGGCCAAAAAACAGTGCAAGAACTAATTCTGGGTAGTCTCTATTTTAATAATGCTGAGCACAGGAGAGAGGATAAAAAGGAAAGAAAAAAAAAAAAAGGGAGACACTTCCCAAAGCAAGAGCAATAGATGAAGGGAGAGAACAAGAGAACTAAGAATTTTAAGCTCAAGGTTTTAATTAAAAAATAAATAAAATATATTTAAATAGCTAGCAATGACTGTACGGTCGTGTGGGGGGGAATGAAGGACTAAGATTCTCAAAATATGGAAAATCCAAGTAATATAGGTACTGCACAACATATGAGAAGGTTAGTACTGATAGACATAAGCAGCTCTGCATGGCTTATTGGCTAAGGCTCTGTGTCATGTGTAAGCAACTAAATGGCTTCTTAAATGATAGCTGCCCTGGGAAGTAATATAACTACTGCTTCCCTAGAGGTAATAAATCTTACTGAATCTAAGTGGTTTCAGGAGATAGCTCCAGCATCTCTCCATCCACGGAACAGCAATTTCACAATCCAGGAAAACTGAAGAGACTAATAAAAGGAGTAACAAATTAATCAGTCATGGAAAAATTAAGCAAAAGTCATGTTGATGGGTTTCAGCATTTCTGATAAATTTAAAATTCAAGACTTGACAGTTTTCTAAAAGATTTGGTCTGGTTCACACACAAGAGAATTCAGGGGAACTGCAGTTAGCAAAACCCTTCAGGCCTTTTAAGCAGCAATGCTCTAAAAGAATGGAGTGCCCTTCTCCCCATAAAAAGAACACCTTAATTCGTCCAGTACTGTGGAGTTCTTTCTGTCTGAAGACGCTATTTCTAAAAATGATATATCAGTTCCTCAAAATAAATTGGCAAGAAAACACTGTGTCCTGGTGCAGAAAAATATAACAATTCTTCAGTGTGGTAGTTTAATACCAAAGCCCAGCTCTTGATTCACGCAAAGCTATGGGAGGCTTCACTGAAACCAGGATTGAGAGAAAAGACTTAAGACTTCTTAAAATAGTTGGATATAACATGTTTTGAGAAAAAAGTGAGTCAATATGGAGGTATAATTCTCTATAAGCACCCAGTTAAAAGGTCAGATAAGTCTAAGGCCTAATAATGACTTTTCACTCAATCTCTATTACAACGTTACTTATAATTCTTCTCATAAGTCAGTGAAGTTCAGAGCATCTTTACTTACTAATACACAAGTTGTTTTACAAAGATCTTAGAAGGCCGCCAGATGCTGGCAATGGATAAGTGCTTACTGTAAAAAAACATTAGAATTTATATAAAGGGACCAACTCAAAGCACAGAATGAGATCAGAGCTTGTCATCAGAGAACTCCTCTGTTTTAGTAATAGAGGTTTTTAACAGTCAAAGCTGGGGGAAAAAAGAAAAGCCAGGCATAAATAGTAGAAACCATTGGTTATATTTTATGTATTCTGAAAGAAATGAACTTTCTGCAAAATTATGTTCTAGGAGCTGATTCTCCATTTTAAAATGTTTTTAATTATTAATTAGCTCTTACACAGATATTTTCATTCTCAATGCACTTTTCAAAGTGGAGAAAAGGCCAGTCTTCAAAGACAGTCGGTGAGCGTTAGTCATTACACATAAATCACGTAAAATCCCTACATAGACTGTTTTATGAATAAAGCAGCCTTAGACCACTACATCTCGATCCTTTTTAACCTCTGATATATCAGAGATCTCAGTGCACTGTTCACTTGAATAAGACTCACATGCCCTGTTATCCCACTGTAGCTCACTAATTTACCTGACAATTTTAGCTGACCTCCTCCACTGATACTCCTGAGTGGTATCACCAAGACATGACACAAGTACCACTACATCCATATTTTAAACTAGGGAAAATAAGTCATGGCAAACGGAAGAAACCTTACGTGGCACTCCTAACCTTACAAACACAACTAATGCAACTATATATTTAATCCTGCAAATAATCTAAGAAAACAATTCTGAATCATAAACTCAGGTCTGACTTTATTAGGAACAATTCTCAAGGGCATCTGGTAAAAGCAGCAATTGTTAATCAGTGTACAAAAAAACCCCAGTATCTTGTTTTCCTACCTATCACTTTGTATTATGTAAATAGTTTTGCTTTACAGACACCTTACAAAATCAAAAGTTAAGAACGTAAAACATTTGTAAACACAATGTAGCAGATATGTACGGTATAGTTGTGGTCAGGAGAGGAAACAATGTATTGTACTTGCTACATGTAACCATGTTACCCCAGTCTCTGTGCCAAGTTGTTGGTTTTTTTGGTTTCTGAGGTGTAGAAGCAGAAGGCCGTAATGAAACCAATATCATCTGGCAAGCCTACAGAAGAGAAGACAGAGACTTATTAACTCAGGTTATCAGCAGTCATCCATCTTTATTTCTTATTCATATGAATATTAAGCACTTTTTTAAACTGTGACCCAAAGCCAAACCTGAATTAGCTCTCTAGAAGTGAATGTCTATTTTGCTTTTCATAGAATCATAGAATCACCAGGTTGGAAGAGACCCACCAGATCATCGAGTCCAACCGTTCCTATCAATCACTAAACCATGCCCCTCAGCACCTCGTCCACCCGTCCCTTAAACACCTCCAGGGAAGGTGACTCAACCACCTCCCTGGCAGCCTCTGCCAGTGCCCAATGACCCTTTCCGTGAAAAATTATTTCCTAATGTCCAGTTTAAACCTCCCCTGGTGGAGCTTGAGGCCATTTCCTCTTGTCCTGTACCCTGTCACTTGGGAGAAGAGACCAGCACCCTCCTCTCTACAACCTCCTTTCAGGTAGTTGTAGAGAGCAATGAGGTCTCCCCTCAGCCTCCTCTTCTCCAGGCTAAACAACCCCAGCTCTCAGCCACTCCTCATAAGATTTGTTTTCCAGCCCCTCCATCAGCTTCGTTGTTCTTCTCTGGACTCACTCCAGAGCCTCAACATCCTTCTTGTGGTGAGGGGCCCAGAAATGAATACAGGATTCAAGGAGCGGTCTCACCAGTGCCGAATACAGAGGGAGAATAACCTCCCTGGACCTGCTGGTCACGCCGTTTCTGATCCAAGCCAGGATCCTTCTCCCCCCAGGTCCTTCTCCTCCAGACAGCTTTCCAGCCAGACTTCTCCTAGTCTGTAGCACTGCATAGGGTTGTTGTGCCCCAAGTGCAGGACCCGGCATTTGGCCTTGTTAAACCTCATGCCATTAGTCTCAGCCCAGCGGTTCAGCCTGTTCAGATCCCTTTGTAGGGCCTCCCGACCCTCCAGCAGATCCACGCTTCCACCCAGCTTAGTATGTTCCCAAACTTGACTAAGTCCACTCAGGTTCTGGCTCGTCCACCGGCCCCTTAACCCGCGAGGCATGATTCCACCCTTGTTCCCTGGTCCATACAGCAGATTCTGCAGTCAGGAGAACCTGAAAGGGACCCTCCCGTTCTGGTGTTAGAGCTGAGTTCCGGTCTGAATGTCTGGGAGTTCTCTTTTTGGTGAGTCCAGTATCTCATAGGGTGATACCCCTACATCCACATGGGGACATTGGGGATCCTCAAGAGAGCTGCTAGAGGGAGACACTGTACCCATGACAAATGAGTCTCTATATTCATTTATTCTACCCTGCCAGAAGTCTGGGGGTGTCAGGGGTGTGCCCCACCTTATTCCTAAGGATTGCGTAGCCAACCCATACACCCCTAAGCATCCATGTAGTTCTCAGGCTATGGGCTTGTTTAACATCTGTCTCCCATCTGGTAAATCCCATAACCCTTCCGAGCTCTTGCTTGCCCCCAGTTTTAGGAGTAGTGTTGCAACAGTTCCTCCAGAGCCTGCCCGAATAAGTTAGGAGACTTGGCAAACCCCCGAGGCAACCTGATCCATCTCAACCGCTGCTCTCGCCCCATGTCTGGGTCCCCCCATTCAAAGGCAATCCCACCCACAATTGTATTTTCCCCAAGTTACAAGTGGTTAAGCTTTGTGAGTCATAACAATATTTACTTATGTGAGTGTGGTAACTAAGACTGGAAGCCCCCACTAACACTGCTTCTTCGGCGGCACCCGGCAGCAGGACAGTGAGTTCTGTGGTGGGCTGGACATTTTGAGGAGGTGGGGCACTTCCCTGAGCCGAGAAAATCCCAGAAAAACCCAGGCAGGAGCGGGATGGGCAGCGCTGGGCTCCTGACACCCGGAAGCAGCTGGTCCCGCGTGGTGCCTGACGGGAGGGGGCGGTCCCAGAGGCTACCGCGGGAGATTTAAACGCTCCCTAGGGAGCACAGTGAAGAGGAGCGTGGCAAAGAGGAGAGTGGCAGTTCGATTGGATAGGGTGCAGAGAGGGGCTAGAGACTAGCCAGAAGACACAGAAAACCATGGTGGCCACCCAGCAGAAGATTAAAGCTACTCCGGGTGCTGCAGCAGGCAGGATGGATGCTGCCACCCAGACAGAGCCTCAGTGGGTGCATGCAGCTACCCAGACCCTGGGCTGCAGGCAGTGACCCCTCCCACACCAGCTCGTGCCTCTGTTACTGGCTCCACTTGCGAAAGCTGCACTCGAGAGGGGAAACTCCTTTGTATGGTGGAGGAGTTAAGGGAGGAGGGAAAGAGGCTGAGGACTATCAGGGAGTGTGAGAGGGAGACAGACCAGTGGAGCAGTGCCCTCTCACTAACTCAGCGGGCTGCTGGAGCTGGTGTGTCCAAACACCATCCACCTGCAAACTGCAAGGCTGGGGTTACAAGAGATGGGGAATTGTAGAGGATTGGTTAAGAAGGAAAGGGCAATATATCCCAATGACAAAAGAATATGCTAAGTGGTGCATGGCAAATATTTTCAATTTGCAAGTAGATCTAGCAGATTATCCAGGGAGTATTGATATCCATTTACCAAGTCATGTCATTATTGAATGTGTCCATCAAGTAGTAAAAACATTGTTAGCAAAACAGAAAAGGGGAGAATCAGGAGAGACACCAAGGTGCAATATATAATGAATTTTTTGCGATTAGCAAGAGATGATCAAATTGTGCTAAAGTTGAAGCATGTACAAACCATGTCGTCAAAATCAGAGCAAGTACAAGACAATGTGAAAGTGCTATTGAAAAACAGTTATTATGGGCAATGGACAGGTCTGTATACGCTACTAACATGGGGACGAGGTTCTGCTTGTGTTTTAACAGATAAAGGACCACTTTGGGCACCTGCGAGGTGGATCAAGCCCACGTTGCTGTGTGACAACTGTTAAGCCCCAGCCACGAAAGCAGTTGACAAGAATGAGGAGGACGTTAACATTATGGGTGCTCTTAATCTTATGGGTGGTAGTTAAAGGATGTCCCTGGGTGATTGATTCTTGAAAGAATGGGTGTATAACAAGATGGGTATGAGAACTGTTGGTCAAAGGAGGAATGTTTTTTTTATTCATGTTAATTGCTTTGACAATTATCCTGTGTGTTACAGTGTATACAACGTCAAGTCGATCATATGTTTCACCTGAATGCTTTAGTCGAAAAACAAAAAGGGAGCTTAAAGAATTTGATGCTTCCTGCGTAGATGAAATACAGTTTTGGTCTACTTCAGCTTTTACTGCTTTAGCTTTGTTTATTCCTGACCAGTCAACCAAAGACAAGTATCCAACCGCGACTTGTGGCTGTCGGAGAAGTAATCAGAAAGGGACGATCACGAACACTGGCATTAAGTGGGAATGAGCCCGACAGAATCCATATTCCAATGACAGTGGCTGACTGGGAATGATGCATGCGACATTCTATACCTTTACAGCTTGCGTTACTGGGATATAGTGGACACGTATCCACGGACATGCCGGTGGAAAAGATTGGACACCTTCTTAGGAATTATCAATGGATTTCTATTCCTCACTGTAAGGAAAGACCCATACAAGGGGCATTGACTGTCTTTACTGATGCCGGTAAACGATCTCGCCGAGCAGCCATCACTTGGGAACATAATGGACATTGGTCTCACCAGATACTCAACACAGAAACAGGACCCTTATGGGTACCCAGCAAATGGACCCGTGTTAGTGCAGCGGAAAAGACCAGCTCTGTTATAAATGAGAAAGAAAATGAAGAAAATGAGCATGATTAGAGGAGTTTTGATATTAACAGTTATCTATGGTATAGCTGCGTGGATCCCATCGCAGCCGAAGACCAACGTCTGGGTGACATTGGCCAATCTGACTGGACAAGAAGCTATTTGTCTGGCCTTGTCATCTCCCAGAAACCCATTTTCTACTTGTTTGGTGGGTGTTCCGGTGGATACCTAGCTATGTCCGAGCAACATCCCCACTTGTAATGCAACTAATGTTAATAGCACAGTTGACAGCTGGGACCAATGGGTACCGCATTTTCCAATCGCTTCAACAGAACCTCAGGAAATAGAATTGTTAGGGTTTGTACAAATGGATGCATGCGTAATGTTTAATTGGACAAGCAAAAGCAATATTCAACCACCTATCAATGTAAACTCAACCTTACCAGTTTGCAGGAACGCCACCATTTGCTGTCAGTACGTTACAAGCAATCTTTCAATATCGTCTAATAACCCAATACAGTTACTGCCAGGCATTTTCTTGATTTGTGGAGATCAAGCCTGGCCAGGTATCCCAACCCGTTTAAGGGGAGGTCACTGCAGTCTAGGGAGGTTAACTTTATTAACACCAAACACAAGCATGATTTTGAATGTGTCACGACATCATTATAAACAGGCAAGGACAAAAAGAAATGACCCATGCATTTTCTAGTAGCTGCAAAGATACAGTCAAGCTTTGGAACCCAGAAACAATCATAGCAGCCTCAATTTTAGCTCCGGGAGTAGCAGCTGCCGGAGCCTTGGCCCAACTGAATCAACTGGGATGTTGACTTTCCAAACAAACAAATGCTACATCCAAAGCACTGTCTGAATTGTTGCTTGACATGGATTCCGTACGACATGCCATGTTACAGAACCAGGCAACTATAGATTTTTTATTGTTAGCGCAAGGTCATGGTTGTGAAGAATTTGAAGGCATGTGTTGTATGAATTTGTCTGATCATTCAAAGTCAATATATCGTCAATTAAGCGAATTGCAAGAGCTAATCGAAAAATTACAAGTTAGTGAAAACCTGGGATTGGATAAATGGCTTAAAGGCTTTTTGGATGGTTAAAAGAAACAGTTAAGGGAATAACTCTGATTGTGATAATTGTTATCGTAACATTGTTAATTGTATCTTGCTTGTTACATTGTTGTCAAAGGGTAACAGGAAAGTGGTTAAACCAAGTGTTGATAGTGCAAAAACAAAAAGGGGGAATTGTAGAGGATTGGTTAAGAAGGAAAGGGCATCAGGACGGTGGCTCTTTAAGGCTTGACATTGTGGCAGCGCCTCAACCCCGGAACAACCTTAACATTTAGAGGAAGTTGGCTTGTAGCAAGGCGAAGTGGGTAATGTAGTAGGCAGCACAGCTAACCACAACAGAGCATGCTCAGCAACCGCTAGCCAATTAGCATGCAAGTAGTGGACACAGACCAATAGGCATCTAGCGCATAGACTAGCCAGCCAATTAGTGCGTGAATAGCGGACACAGACCAATAGGCACCTTACACGTGGACTGTAACACAGTGTATAAAAGTGGTCATGTAGATGCAATAAACGAGCAAGATTCTAAACTCATATTGGGTGTGTGTCTTGACTCCGGCCGCTTCTCCCAACAGGGAAGGGCAGCAAGTTCCTGCCAGAGGAAGGAAACCTGCTCCCCTCACCCGGACAACAAAAACCCCAGATCCCCCTGGTGAACAAGTACCAGGTGCTGCAGGTGGAATCCAATCCTGAGGATGAGGATGATGGCTCCCACAGCATAGAATCTTTCCATAGGCTGCACCATCCTCAGAAAAAGATAAAAACATCCTCCATTAAGAAGAAGAGGAGGGTGATTGTTGTAGGGGGCTCCCTTCTAAAAGGAACGGAGGGACCCATCTGCAGACTGGACCCGCTCCACAGAGAGGTCTGCTGCTTACCAGGGGCATCAATGAAGGAGGTAGCTAGAAAACTTCCTTCCCTGGTCCACGAGACAGACTACTATCCTCTGATAGCAGTCCAAACTGGTAGTGATGATTTAGTAAATAGAAAGACCAAAGCCATCAAGAAAGACTTCAGGGAAAATGATGGAGGGCTCTGTGGCTCAAATAGTATTCTGCTCCATCCCAAGGCTAAATAGGGAGGAGCTGGAAGTCAGGAAGAAGAATTCGATTAATGCCTGGCTCCGAGCCTGGTCTGAGGAGATGGGCTTTGGCTTCTTTGATCATGGGGTGGCTCACGCACCCCCAGGCTTTCTTGCTAAGGATGGGACACGCGTCTCCTAGGGGGGCTACAGCCCTTGCTAGAAACCTAGCTAAGCTCATAAATCGTGCTTTAAACTAGATGTGAAGGGGGAGGGGGTTGAGCCCAGGCTAGACAGGAGTGAGCCTGGACGTGGGGCACTGGTGATTTGGAGAGGGTGTGCTGGTGAGGACCACCAGTACCTCACCACACAGAAAGTGGGGGAGAACACACCTCAGGGTGCTAAGGGAGATACGGGCACTCTGGGGCTAGCTACTCCAGTTACCAGGCAATTGGGAATGAACTCTGTTCCCTCTAAGAGGGCTGAAGGCTCGGCAGCTCAGCTGAAGTGCATTTACACCAATGCACACAGCATGGGGAATAAGAAGGAAGAGCTGGAAGCTGTCGTAGGGCAAGGAGGCTATGATGTCGTTGCCATCACGGAAACGTGGTGGGACGAGTCATATAACTGGAGTGCAGCTATGGTGGGGTACAAACTCTTCAGGCGGGACAGGAAGCGTAGGAGAGGAGGCAGGGTAGCCCTCTTTGTAAGGGAGGACTTGGACTCCATTGAGATGGATTGTGGCGATGAGGAGATTGAGTGCCTGTGGGTTAAAATCAGAGGAGCACACCAGAAGGCAGATTTTGTGATGGGAGTCTGTTACAGACCACCCAGACAAGGAGAAGCAGCTGATGAGCTCTTCTATAAACAGCTGGGGATAGCCTCTAGATGGATGCCTCTTGTTCTCCTGGGAGGCTTCAATCTTCCAGATGTCTGCTGGAAGTACAATAGAGCAGAAAGGAAGCAGTCTAGGAGGCTCCTGGAGTGCGTGGGAGACAACTTCCTCGCACAGTTGGTGAATGAACCAACAAGGGAGGGTGCCCTCCTGGACCTGCTGTTTGTGAAGAGAAGGCCTTGTGGGGGATGTGGCAGTAGGTGGACGCCTAGGACTAAGTGACCATGAGATGATAGGGTTTTCTGTTCTAGGTGAGGTGAAGAGGGTGGTTAGTAGGACAGTAGCATTAAATTTCCAGAGGGCAGACTTTGGACTGTTCAGAAGGCTGGTTGGCGAAGTCTCATGGGAGACAGTACTTAAGGGCAAGGGAGCCCATGAGGGCTGGGAGCTCTTCAAAAAGGAAATCCTAGCAGCTCAGGAGAAAGCCATCCCCATGTTCCGGAAAAAAAGCCGGCAGGGGAGAAAAACAGCTTGGTTGAACAGAGAGATCTTGAGTGATATCAAGAAGAAGAGAAACGTTTATGGGCTCTGGAAGAGGGGACAGGCCTCTTGGGTGGACTACAGGAGGGAAGTGAGATTGTGCAGAGGAAAAATCAGAAGGGCTAAGGCTCAACTAGAAATCAGATTGGCCAAGTCTGTGAAAGATAACAAAAAAACTTTCTATAAATATATAAATAATAAAAGGAGGACTAGGGAGACCATACAGTCCCTATTGGACGCAGAAGGAACAACAGTGACAGGCTTGACATCAGGAAAAAATTTTTATGGAAAGGGTCATTGGGCACTGGAACAGGCAGCCCAGGGAGGTGGTTGAGTCACCTTCCCTGGAGGTGTTTATGGCACGGGTGGATGAGCTACTGAGGGACATGGTTTAGTGATTGATAGAAATGGTGTGACTCGATGATCCTGGGGGGCTTTTTCAACCTGGTTATTCTATGGTTCTATGATTCTATGTAGATGTTGATAACATTTAGAACATGCATTTGGAGAACCTGGGGTGCAACTGGAGGTGAGCATAACCCAATGTAGGAAAGTCCAGGCGGCTGTCATGAGCCAAGGTCTGGTATAGCATATATCTCCATCACTCAGCGCCTATTGGATTGCAGCTAACAGTGGAGTTTTAGATGCTTCTCGGCGGCAAAGATAGAAGCTAACCCAGTTTTGCCCTTGGCTTAGTGCACATCATATACCTGAAATCACCTTTTAGATTTTCAAAGAGCTGCCACTCCCAACACACGCTACAGTACCATCAGTCTCCCTTGTGGTTATTCAGTTGACCCAGTCCCTTATTATATACCTTACAAAAAGGAACAACAACACAGGTAACCATCCTTACAGATTTTGCAAACCAATTTTGCTCACCCTTGACATATTCTGACTTATCACCTAAATGTTAGCTTCAAAGGATCACCTCCTGGTTTCACAGTCCACTCTCTGGAAGCCCTTCACTCTAGTGACATGAGCCCACCCCTTCTCTTTAGTCCCTATGGCTGCTTCCGTTGTCAGAAGTACCAGGAAGGGTCCTTCCCACGTTGGGGCTAGAGTAGTCTCCTTCCAGGATTTCACTAGGACCCAGTCTCCAGGTTGTATCTGATGTAGTCTGAAATCCAGGGGTGCTGTTTGGGGCAGCAATCCACTCTTTCTTAAGTCTGCAAGAGCTTGTGTTATTCCACACAAACAGCCTTTAAGGTTCGTATCATTGATTTCAGGGATCAGCACACCCTCTTCTCTCCCTAAGTATGGGAGGTCGGACAACATTTTGTATTGAGACACCACCAAGTCTTTCCTTGGGACAGTTCTGATTTGTAGTAAAGCTAAAGACAGACACTTGGTCCATGGTAGTTTGGTATCTATCATTAGCTTGGTAATGTGTGCATGTTCCCTCTTGACAAGTTTCCAGACCAAGCTGGCAGGTACAACAGTTCTGCTGTCCAATCTATTATCTGTTTCCTGGTCGGTGTTACCTCTCAGGTGCCCTTGACAGTGCATGATGGCTACTTCATTTGGTAGTTGTACTGCCTCCAATAGGTGAAGTATTTCTTCAGCATGTTTAACGGCTTTGCCATCACTCCATAATTGTAGATTCATAAACAGCATCAACCTGTCATTCCTGGAAAGATCCTGATTTCTTTTACCATTTGCAGGAGTGTAGTCTGACAGACAGCTTCCTTTCATTCAGTTCCTAGTTCTCGTTGTTCTCTGGACAGTCCATATCCCAAGTTTGTCACTCCTTCTTGCACCATCTGGGCTTTCTGTTGAGAGACTCAATATCCATTTAATCCAAGAAAATTAAACAAACTCACAGTCCACTGAATACACTCAGGTCTTGTTTCAGTTGCTATTAACAAATCATCCATATACTGTAGAAGGAATTTATCTCTAGGGGAAGAATCCCATGCTTCAATTTCTTGTTCTAATTAATTTCCAAATATTGTTGGGCTATTTTTAAAACCTTGGGGTAACACCATCCAAGTAAGCTGGGTTTTTCTACCAGAGGTAAGACTCTCTTCTTCAAATGCTTTGGACTTTCGTTGTCTAGTGGCAGACAGAAAAATGCATCTTTTAAATCTAACACTGTAAACCGTATCTGGTTATTCAAATCTTTGTCCACTACAAGATGCAAATCTTTGACAATCTTTTTATTTTTCTCAAGTCCTGTACTACTTGGTAAGTTCCATCCAGCTTTTTCACTAGTCAGATTTGCATACTATAGTTCCATACTGTAAAAAGTTATTAATTGTGCTTTCTATTCTTTTGCAGTCTTTTAATCTCAAAGGATATTGTCTCTGGCACACTCTTTTCGATAGTATCTGTTAAAATCCTATTCCCTATTGTCTGTGCCAGAGCCCAGCAGTTGCTGATCTGATAAGGGACACTGGAGTGCAGAGTGTTACTAAATCACTTTGCTGTAAAAGGGGGGAAAAAACCCAAACCATTTCCTTGTAAGATCACACATATACTTTAAAACAACTTTCTCAAAAATATTCAAATATTTTCTCCAGGTTAGGGTCGACCAAAAAGTTCACCCCCTCAAACACACATAAACTGTTGAACAATGAACAATCTTCCTTAAATCTCTTGAAAAATAAACCAGGTGTTAATCTTACAGTTCTCCTATCAGTGCTGAGATGGTTCAGGGTAGAAAATAAACAATCAAAGCAATTAAATTGCCAGAGGAACAGCTACCAAATTTATTGCAGCTGGAGACCATTCTGTTGCGTTTCAGCAATGTTCTAAGAAGGTGATCAGAGTTTTAAAAGTTTACCAATCAGAGGCACGTGCCTTTGTTGCTTAAACCTTTTACACACAACCAATGACCACTGCTACTTAAACCTTTTCTCTCTCTCCTTCTCTTCATATACATTTTAAATCTTTCTTCTCTCTCCCTCTCTTCACATACCTTTTCCACCACTGATCACACTTTATATTAAATGACATTGTTTTATCTCTGCCAATTAGGCAGGTGTTCAACATTTCTTACATTATTGATACACATAATATACACACACACATACTAAACCTATGCGTATTGCTCCCCAGTTATACACACACAACAATAAAACTGCCTGCAGAAATAATCGCACAACAAATTTTGGATAAATTGATAGCTGGCACTCTATTAAAATTTTTAAGGATCTTTTCCCTCATATTTTACTTAAGCTTGTTTAAGAATACCAAATAATCACTAGGGTGCTCATTATTTTTATCCAAATAAAATTGTTCATAACTTAGTATCCCCCTATAGAGATAACACGGTTAACTCCTGCAGACTCAGTGAAGAAGCTGAAAAGAGAAAAAAACCTTCACATTCAGGGAAGAGAAAGCGGGGGGTGGGGTGGGGGTGTCACTCACACACATAGCCGCAGTTTTTCTTTTTCTTTTTTTACGTTGCTCAAGATTAAAACTATTTGTGACCACAGTCTTTAACCAAACTTCTTGACATAATTTACCAGTTTCTGTTCTTCACATCCTGGCTATGCAACAGCTATTAGGTTAACAACAAAGTCATAAAAATTCTAAGACAAAACTTACACTCACTTCATTCATCTCCTCCCATCAACTTCAGTTCAAAACCACAATCACTTCATAGCAGTGCTATGTCTCAGGCACACACACACAGAGTTACGAAGTATACCAAAGTTAAAATCAGTTATTAATATTCCATTCCTTATTATACTTTCCGAGTTCAAAACCAAAATGGCACACAACTCTTGTAACAATTATTAGCAGGGACTCAGAACCCCCCTACCAAAACCAAGACAGTGGGAACTTTAACCCCTGCCACCAAACCCCAAGAGATTGTATGTTTTCAATCAGTAAGGCTCTTTGAATTATTCTCGAAGAGTCCCTACGGCACTGCAAATTCAAAGTTTCCAAAGGCATACTCTGGGTTCCGGTACCCAGTATACCAGCACTGCGCAGGACGTCTCCTGGCTAGCTCCAAACAAAATTCTGTTAAAGAATACCTTTATAATCCGCCATGGCCCTGGGTGCTACCTGGCTCCCATTCCCTGAGCATCACCCCTAAAGTACTGTCAAGTGGAATGCTCAAAGAGGGATCTTCAGATTCCTCTCTCCTTTTTGAAGCTCTCTGAGTGAGCCTGTTTCCCATTATACTTTTCTTCCTGACGGTCACCATTCACCTGGAACCCTTTCACTTTCGTCCCTTCACCGGCCAGTCTCCTTGCGGAGATATGGAACCGTGGTCAGAAGGACTCCACAATTGCTTCGCAGGAACCCCTGTGTCTCACTCACACACACTTTCAGTCCCACTCTCCCAGCCTCCCAGATAATACTTAACAGTCACTTTTCTTACCTGGATCCCATGTAAAGGATTACTCGGCTGCTGCGTACAATTCAGATCCATTAATTCATTAAATTACCCTCCCCCCTTCTTTGCTTCGAGAGTCCTCCGCCTGGACAAGGTTCACTGCTCCTCTAGGGGCAGGACAGTAGATTGGAGACTGCTAAAAGCAGCAGGGCGAGCCTCTCCGCTCCCACTGTCCCGTCCCACAGAGACAGGATCACTTATCCCGGATGAGCCCCCAGATTGTGAGGAACACTATTTTACTGGTAAAATATTGCAAAGGACAAAGTCTTCGAAGCAAAGATAATAATATTTTTATTTTACAATTCAGTGCTGAATTGGATGCCCTTCTAAAAAAGGCATACCATCGTACAAAAGTAGTGGGTATATATACTAGTTTTAGACAAAAAACTGAAATGGTGATTTGTAAATGGTGGGATGGAATGTCAACTGTAATGTGTTAGAAACAAGATTAACAACTAAAATAATGATGACGACCCTTATCTCCTTGTTGGCCAGAGTTGTTGAGATTGACCACTCAGATATGGCCACACCTTAACAACTCGTGGTGGGTTTGATCTCATCTCCCCCTGGATACGCAATGAGGTTCCAGGAATGAAGTGTGCTTGTCATTTCGGGGAAAATATGGATATGGAAATACCGAGTCTTCTCCAGCACTGAATAAAGTGTACCTGCCTTAATGGCTTCTTTGTTTCAGATTTGGCACCCTAGATGGGACCCTCTCTGCCCAGCTGCAGGACCCATTTGAGATCGGGAGTCTCTTGGGTACCCCCGGGGATTTCTCCAGAGAGACTTCTCTTCTCAACTGGATCTCTGCGGGGACAGACAAGGACCATCAGATAAAAAGGTACGCTTTATTTTTTATTTTTTTTTCTCCGTTTGGGGATCGGTCCATTTGGTTTGGCTCCTCATAAGTTGTTACTGTATAAGGCAGGGTGAGCATATGCCGGAATGCTAGCTTCTTATAGGCATACATTGAAGTTGCTTAGGTCTTGGTTGTAAGAGGAGAATATTCCATTTCTGTGAGGAGGACTTGGTTGTAACAGGAATATTAATTAATATCTGGCTTCCGGTTTTTGTTGGTGTGGTCAGGAGGTCTTGGTTGTAAGAGTGATATTAACCAAAGAAACTGGAGTCTTGATTGTAAAAGTGACTATTTGGTTTCTCTGTGGAGGTCTTGATAGTAACTGAGGATCTGCATGACTATCTGGTTTCTGTCGGTTTGATTAGGAGGTCTTGGTTGTAACAGGTGATATTAACCAAAGAAACTGGAGTCACATGGAAGCTTGAGTGAATATTTGGTTTCTATGTGGTAGTTTGATTTGTTCAAGTTAATATTGTAGTGTTGTGTGTGCTATTTTTGCGGTGATGCTGTGAAAAAGCCAAACTCAATTATCAATACCAATTTAATTATTAAGCAGGGATGATTTTAATAAACAACGCTGGGGCACACGTGAGTTAGTCCACCTAATGTGTCCCACTAATGAATCCTTCACTGGCTGCATGACTTTTATACAGATTGAACATACATGTTCCTGTGGGCTCCAAAAAATACTGGATAAACAGTTACAAGTTACATGTACATTATTTTCCGGCAACTCATTAGCATACCTACTCTTGTATGCATATCACAGTTACTTTGTGTCTTCTGTTTGCCTCTGATGGTCTTTCTCTTATCTCCCTCCCTCTTATGTCTTCAGGCCTGTCCTTTGTTCCTGCTGTGGGACTGTCCTTGTTTGAATTACTAAACAAGCTAAACTCTTGTTACACTCTATTGCAAGCTGGCCAAGATTTGATTCTTATTATTATTGCTTAAGGCAATTAATTCCCATAACATTATTTATTCCTTCCTTCAGTGAAATGAGATATTTGTACAAAATTGTATTTGTTTTGTTGTAGAAATAATAGAATCATAGAATCACAGAATCACTAGGTTGGAAAAGACCCACCGGATTATAATGTCCAACCATGCCTATCAACCACTAAACCATGCCCCTCAGCGCCTCATCCACCCTTCCCTTAAACACCTCCAGGGAAGGTGACTCAACCACCTCCCTGGGCAGCCTCTGCCACTGCCCAATGACCCTTTCGGTGAAAAATTATTTTCTAAGGTCCAACCTAAACCTCCCCTGGCAGAGCTTGAGGCCATTCCCTCTTGTCCTGTTCCCTGTCACTTGGGAGAAGAGGCCAGCACCCTCCTCTCCACAACCTCTTTTCAGGTAGTTGTAGAGAGCAATGAGGTCTCCCCTCAGCCTCCTCTTCTCCAGGCTAAACAATCCCAGCTCTCTCAACCGCTCCTCATAACACCTGTTCTCCAGCCCCTCCACCAGCTTCATCACTCTTCTCTGGACTCATTCCAGAGCCTCAACATCCTTCTTGTGGTGAGGGGCCCAGAAATGAACACAGGATTCAAGGAGCAGTCTCACCAGTGCTAAGTACAGAGGGAGAATAACCTCCCTGGACCTGCTGGTCACGCCGTTTCTGATACAAGCCAGGATGCCATTGGCCTTCTTGGCCACCTGGGCACACTGCTGGCTCATGTTCAGTCACTGTCAACCAACATCCCCCAGGTCCTTCTCCTCCAGGCAGCTCTCCAGCCAGACTTCTCCTAGTCTGTAGCACTGCATAGGGTTGTTGTGCCCCAAGTGCAGGACTCGGCATTTGGCCTTGTTAAATTGCGTGCCATTGGTCTCTGCCCAGCAGTCCAGCCTGTTCAGATCCCTTTGCAGAGCCTCCCGACCCTCCAGCAGATTCACAATTCCACCCAGCTTAGTGTCGTCCGCAAACTTGCTAAGGGTGCACTCGATGCCTTCATCCAGGTCATTGATAAAGACATTGAACAGGGCTGGACCCAGCACTGAGCCCTGGGGAACCCCACTTGTCACTGGCCTCCAGCTGGAGTTAACACCATTTCCCACCACTCTCTGGGCCCGGCCATCCAACCAGTTTTCCACCCAGGAGAGTGTGCGCCTGTCCACGCCAGAGGCTGACAGTTTCCTAAGCACAATGCTGTGAGAAACTGTGTCAAAGGCTTTACTGAAGTCCAAGAAGATCCATTCACAGCCTTTCCCTCATCCAGCAGCCGAGTCACTTTGTCTTAGAAGGCGATCAGGTTAGTTTGGCAAGACCTGCCTTTTGCGAACCCATGTTGACTGGGCCTGATCACCCGGTTCTCTTGCATGTGCTTCATGATAGCACTCAAGATCACCTGTTCAATGACTTTCCCTGGCACTGAGGTCAGACTGACAGGCCTGTAGTTCCCTGGATCCTCCCTGCGACCCTTCTTGTAGATGGGCACAACATCAGCCAGCCTCCAGTCCAGTGGGACTTCCCCAGTCTTCCAGGATTGTTGGAAGATGATGGAAAGGGGTTTGGCCAGCACATCCGTCAGCTCCTTCAATACCCCCATCCCAGTCCCCATCCCAGGAGGTATTAATACAAGACAGCTAGATGAACTGCTTAGGGATATGGTTTAAGAGTGGACAGGTATGGCTGAAGAGTATGTTCTCAAAGGTCTTTTCCAACCTAATGATTCTATGATTCAATCTGGAGAGCACCACTCTGCAGAGAGGTGAGGCCCAGACCTCTTAGTTGGGGGGACAACTCACCCTGCACTGTGACAGCTGCCAGCATGAACCAGTGGCCTCCCTTTGACTGTCCTCTGTCTCTAGCAGTCACTGGGGTTTTCAGCTCCTGATGTTGGACACTAAAATTGCTGTTTGGATCTCGTGCCAACAGCTTCAAGGGGCAAAAATGGCTTCAAGGCTGGAGAAAACATTATTTCACTCATCAATGTTGTATAGACGCAGCACTTCCTTCTGCATCTGTTGCTACTGGGAGGAGAGATGTAGCCCAGATGCAGGGTCTGGATCCCACCTTATGCGCCTTCCTGCTGCCTTGGGGAGAAGGCTTCCCAAATGATGGCTGGTGTCTGGCTGGCCCTGTCAGATTTAACTATGCTGTATGGCACAGCTCCACACCAGCTGTTTCTACTGGGCCTGAGCAAGCTGGCATCGGCCATGGCATGAAGGCTTCCACTTCCTGATATCAGTACCTGTGATTGCTGGGGGCTCAGAGGAGATGGTGTGGTTCATATCCTCTCACCACGGTTTGCTCCAATGACAGTCTGGCAGGCTGTTGTTCATATGTATGCTTTTTAATTTTAATTCCGTTATATCACACATAACCAGTAACAATGATAAATACTGCAATGGAAATATTAAAAAAGTATTGTATGCTTCATGTTTTTCAAAACCCTCCACATTTTTAAATAAATTAATGCATAGAACTGATGATAAAAAAAAAAAGAAAAATCCAAACAAACCACAACACAACTGATCTGTTTAAGGCAATAATCTATGCGGACAGGAACAGAAGTACAGCAGTGTAGTACATTTTCTGAACAGAAAGAAAGAAAGAAAGAAAGAAAGAAAGAAAGAAAGAAAGAAAGAAAGAAAGAAAGAAAGAAAGAAAGAAAGAAAGAAAGAAAGAAAGAAAGAAAGAAAGAAAGAAAGAAAGAAAGAAAGAAAGAAAGAAAGAAAGAAAGAAAGAAAGAAAGAAAGAAAGAAAGAAAGAAAGAAAGAAAGAAAGAAAGAAAGAAAGAAAGAAAGAAAGAAAGAAAGAAAGAAAGAAAGAAACCCCATCATACAAGACGCAGATTGATGCTTCAGGAGTAAAAAACTCCCAAACTCAGATAACAGAACCAATGGGCAAGTTAAGTGCAGTGTTAATACACTCTGTATGTCAAATGATTAGCAGGTTACTAACATGGACTAAGACCAAGCTACAATAAATTTATCTTCCTAATTAAAAGGTTCTTCAGGTCAAACCCTACATTTAGCTCTACTTTGCATTTGGCTAGTTCAGCTATGCTTCACTATATGCAAGGACAGCTGGAAATTTATGCTCTGAGGTTAATGCAAAGGTCAGGAAGTCTCTCCTCCTGAAAGGTATTTCCATTAAATACATCCAAAAAGGATTTCACTTTTGGTGATCCCCAAATGCCTCCTGCCATCCCCTCCCTGGGGGCACCAGGCACTAACTACAAAGGAAAAGGAGACCTGGAAAGTATTTGCTTGGGTTGAGTTTTTTCCAAGCTGAGGACATGAAATGGAAGTGCAGATTTGATATGGACTTTGAGGAGTGCAGTTTCCCTGTCTGCCAGAAATAGCTATCTGGAGCCTACTGAAAGCACTTTGCCAGCATAGTAGAAACCCAGCTCGTATCCAGGCTCTGGAACCAGACACAATGTTTGCTTTTAAGGTTGGTGTTAAGTTCCATACCTGCCTCGACAGCCAATTAACCTGTGATTAATACAGTCCAGAAATTGTCCACTGGAAAGTGGACAGTAATCATGATGCCAAAAAAATCCCCCTCTCCCTCAAAAAAGAAAAGGGACAGTAGCCACTTCCTGCCAGCTTCTCCTGGTGGATCTCCAACTGCCACCTACGCAAAATCATCACCACCAGATCTCACCAGCATTGATCCAGTAAGGTGCATGTCTGCAAGGTGCTGCCAGGGGGACAAAGAAGCTTCTTGGGACATGGTTGGAGCCTCCTGTACTGCCCTGATAGAGTGTGGGGGGAGAAAGTTATGGTACACAAGGAAAGAAACCCAAGTGGAGCTACTAAAAATTAAGCCCTGTGATGGCCAGCAGCTGTTCAGAATGCCTTGGGTTTGGGTGGGAGAAAGGGATGCAGAACTGAGCTGAGAGTCACTTTGGTGCAACTGTCTTTGATGCTCATCACTAGTGCAAGGGTGTAGAGGACATGATAGCTGCTTTGAGAAAAGAGTGGAAGGAGGATGTGTGCAATATAACAAGGCTTGAGATTCTAGAACTAGCCACTGGACACAGAGACCGAAGTTTACCTGTAGCAACTAGCTATCCTTCTTTCATTGCTGCTGCTTTCCCCCCCTTCCTGGTCTGATTCTTCTTCATTTTGGGAAGCTGTTGGTGTTTGACTTGATGATCAACGCTGACTCTCCCATCCCAGTCCCCACAACGCACATGATGACTGAACTACAGGATGTACAATGAGGTCTGGAAGTCGCATGTTAGGCACAGATCAGTTCTGCATGCAAATGGCACCTGCTTTCAGAACCCTTCAGAAAGCTGTTTACTGGTGGCTCATTTCCTTCTTTATTAAACTGAAGGTTCAGTAAACCCTGTAGAAGGAGTAAAAATGGTTAAAAATGTGCATAAAGGAGGCGAAAAAAAACTTTCTGAATTTTCTCCCCTGCAAAGATTTCATCCTTTGCAAGAGTCTTTCTTCATGTACAACTACAGCCCTACCAGCGTGTCTCACAGCTCCCTGCCCCAGCATGGCAAGGGCACAGCCAACAGGCTTCCCACCTGTGCCTCTGTTGCGGGTCTCCAGTCTATTTGCACATGGGCTGGCAGACCCGAGACCTGATGCTTGGGTCCCTGACCTCCCACAGCAGTAAGGATGAAGGCAGATGACTTGACTTGCTGGATCACACCAAGGTTTTATACTAACCTGGCTACCCCTTAGCCCCACTGCCTTCAGGTGGATGAAGAGAAATCCCAGCCTGCTCTCTGTTTTACCAACCATCACAGTGCTAGATGTCCTGCTGGTCTGATGTTTGCCTTGAGTTCGTCTCAGGACAGAGGCAGCTACAAGCCAAACACAGCTCCTATCCAGCTTTTCCATGCAAAAAATTGAGCAGAGAAATCAATGAGCTGGGGATGAAGATGAAGTTGATAAAAAATAGAAGGGCTGCTGTGAAGAAAGCTCGTCCAAGTTTTCTAGTCCTCTCCATGGGTCAGTATTACATCTCCCAACAAACTTCATGTCTCCCAAATCATGTGGGCTTGAGGAAGGTGGGTAATAAATGGAGTTGCAGCTCTTCTGGGACCAGTGCAGAAGGGAGAAGGCAGCCCAGGTGGAGATCGGTTCTTCCTGGTGAGCTCATCTGGGGCAGCTGGACGGGCAACTAGAGGACAAATGCTGCTACGAGAGGGCAAATATCTTGACAGATAATGCGCCTTATCTCACCATAGCCTTTTGGTGGCCTTTTCTTTTCCTAATGCCTACTGTGCTGGTTTCCAATGATACATCTGAGACAGTCACATTTTAATGAGGCTTTTTTTGTAGCTTCCACTCCTTGATGCAATCCTACCACCTGTATCACCATTTGTTAATATGGAATGGCTTCACAGACCAGGCACAACCAGTGAGATGGACTCCTTCCAGGAGCAAATCCATCTTTTGCTGGAGCAGCTTTTTACAGAAAGAGAAAGACTTGGAGCCACCAACAGTTTCTGCTAGCAACTGGGCCTGGGAAGCAATGGAAAGAGCTGCTCTCCACAGGCACCAGGGAAAACTGCAACCTGTCCTGCTGGTGTCCATGGTGCTCTGTGACGTGTCTTGCTGCATGGTTGTGTGGGCCACAATGCTCTGCTCCATGTAATCACAATTAGTCCTTGGCCTTTGCCTTTTCAGCAAGCTATCAGGAGTGCTTGGCCAGGCAGCATTTAGCTGTGTGATCCTGGGATTGCCACCAAAGTCAAGGGGGCCAAAGGAGGGGATGTAGCTGTAATTTTCTTGGAAGCGATGCAGCAGCTCAGCTACACAATACAGGGACTTAAAATATGGATGCCAGCCTCTGTGAGAAACCTGCACCTGGTTAGTCTGGCATTAATCTTCTATAGGAAATCCTAAGTCACAACCTCTTCCTCAATGCTAAGTTGCTGGCCCTTCTGCTTCAGGGCTTGTGTGGTTCTGTAACAGAGGTGGGTTTGTCTGATAAGATGTGGTTCAAGGTTTGGAGCAATCTCTCACACAGGAAAGCCAGGAAGTGACAAGGATGCCATGTTCTACTAGAGGTGAAAAGCATCTTAAAATGAACACCTTCCCATGCTTTCCCCTTAGGCTCAACCTAGCCCATCTTGCCCTGTGGCACTGCCCATCTATGCAGATATTTCTTTTGAGACATGAGAAATAGAAATAGGAGGGTGATGTGAAAAATCAGTTCTGAAGGGTGGTAGAGGCCAAAGCCAGGGTATATTTTAAGTGGCACATGCAGCCTGTGCTTGCTGAGCCAAGCAGCAGACAGGTGACAAACCCTGCTTCATTCCAAGTAAGAGTGTCCAGATCTCATTTCTGTGCTCTAACAGTCCAACACTCTCCACACTAGTGTTTGGTTGTGGTGCCAGCTTAGAATCATAGAATCATAGAATCATAGAATAACCAGGTTGGAAGAGACCCACCAGATCATCGAGTCCAACCATTCCTATCAAACACTAAGCCATGTCCCTCAGCACCTCGTCCACCCATGCCTTAAACACCTCCAGGGAAGGTGAATCAACCCCCTCCCTGGGCAGCCTGTTCCAGTGCCCAATGACACTTTCTGTGAAAAATTTTTTCCTAATGTCCAGCCTAAACCTCCCCTGGCGGAGCTTGAGGCCATTCCCTCTTGTCCTGTCCCCTGTCACTTGGGAGAAGAGGCCAGCACCCTCCTCTCCACAACCTCCTTTCAGGTAATTGTAGAGAGCAATGAGGTCACCCCTCAGCCTCCTCTTCTCCAGGCTAAACAACCCCAGCTCTCTCAGCCGCTCCTCGTAAGACCTGTTCTCCAGCCCCCTCACCAGCTTCGTTGTTCTTCTCTGGACTCGCTCCAGAGCCTCAACATCCTTCTTGTGGTGAGGGGCCCAGAACTGAACACAGGATTCGAGGAGCGGTCTCCCCAGTGCCGAGTCCAGAGGGAGAAAAACCTCCCTGGACCTGCTGGTCACACCGTTTCTGATCCAAGCCAGGATGCCATTGGCCTTCTTGGCCACCTGGGCACACAGCTGGCTCATGTTCGGACAGCTGTAAACCAACACCCCCAGGTCCTTCTCCTCCAGGCAGCTTCCTAGACAGACCTCTCCTAGTCTGTAGCACTGCATAGGGTTATTGTGTCCCCTGTGCTTGGGGACACAGTGTTTCTGATTTGTGCATCTAAAATATAAGCAAGCTTTTCTCCCTGCTGTACTGAGCACTGTACTGAGCACTGTACTGAGATAGATTAACTTTGTCAACTGGGATCTGCCCTAGGCCAAGACAGCACTAGGCAACCTTTCTAGTTACTGCTTGTTTTCCTTTTCTTGTTGTTCCATCTGGTGCTCAGCTGAGTCCTTCCTTTCTTCATAAAGCATCTTCATGTTTCTGTTGAGTCACATATAGAGTGCTATACTTTTCATGCCATTGTACAGCTTGCAGGCCAGCCCAAGGACAGACTCTGCATGGAGAGGAAAGGATTTCAGACCAATCTGCTCAGCACACAGCTGAGCAGAGTGAGTGCCTCCTTTTGAGAAAGGAGCCAGAGAGCCAAATCAGAAGCAGCTGATTCCATCCTGTCCACGGGGGAGCACAGCATCCTGAAGTCCCTTTCGAAGTCTGTGTAGCAGGTTTGGCCACCTGCTTTTGCAATTGCCAAGAATATGCAGGCAAGACAGCTAGAACAGAATAGCAGACCCAATGACCAAGCATACACTTTGGGAATAGACATGCAGCAGTGTCAGATATGATCCAGTGGCTCTCTAAGGATTGGCTTCAAGATATGTCTGATAAAACATCAAATGAGCCTTTGAGATGCTTACTTGGACACTTACACTCCTTCTTTCAGCCAAAGGTTATACAACCACCAGAAAAGCAGACTAGATCATCCTATCTAGAGACCTTCCTCAACACTAGGAGAATATTCCCCTCACAGACATCTGGAAATAGGGAGTTTGCAGACTGATTGTAGAGATAGAGTTGAGTGCTGAGACTCTGGAGTCCAAAGACAGCTCGCATTAAAGGGCAAAATTAAAATCTGATAAAATGAAAGGATTTTCTTAAACTCAGGTAATTTGCTGACCAAAATTATATAAAATCCTAACAAAAAGCCAGTCTGGCCTTAGGAGTCCACAAATGCAAATTCCTTTGTGGAGGCACCAGCATCAATATAAGGAAACTATACTATTTGCATGGTAATTTAGATGGACAGCAGTGCAGCCTTTCATACTCCATGGCGCTCATTCCTTTGGTATTCTGTATGACTTTGGACTGAAAATAGAGCCTGAGAAGATCATCTGGTTTGGTGCAAAGACTGGAACAAGGAACAATTTGCTTTATTGCACACAATCTGCAGTTAGGAGAGTGCCCAGCAGCTCTGCAGATATTAGTGTTTTATAATGCTGCAACAAAGAGTCAGGGTCTGTGTTTTTTGTTTTTGCAAAAGGAGAGCAATGCCAGAATGGCCATGTATCTATACGTCTTCCTGGGAGGTCACCACGGCATAACCTCCAACAAGGGCACAAGGAAAACTTTCTGGGTCTGAACATGAAACCAGATAGGGAGAGCCAGTCCAATCTGTGGTTAATACATACTGCCAGGCCATCCATCATATTCAGTTACAAGCCAACAAGCATGCCCCATGGTCATAACCTCTTAAGGGACTGTGGTTCAGAAGGGTTTGTGTTCAGTTTTCTATGATAGCCACATGTGCATTGCCTTAATCCGTTCAGCCTTCCTGATAATGACCCTACACAGGTAACTACTTTTCCCCACCCTTTCTAATTAATTCCACTAATAAAATAAATGAACACAAAGCATAGAGAGGAGAAGCCAAAAAATTGCCATTTTATAGTCCTATACTCTCATGCCAAAACAGATCTTTGCACAACCAAATCCTTCTGTGTGCAGTGAAAAACACTTGGCTTGTGCTTCTGTCTGTATATGGAAGAAGCACTGGGTGCAGCTATGTTCTGGTTTGAGCTAAAGCAGAATTGATTTTCTAACTTTTCAGCTTAGCCTCATCTAAGCAACTTCATTTTCTGAAAGTTAACTGAATGTATTCAGGCAGTGTCTGTCTCTAGAAGTGATAACAATTAAAATCTACAATTATTACCAAAGTAATGGGGCACTGGTATGCAGAAAGGCCATTGCTTGGATATATTCCTATGGAAACAAAGGCTATATTCAACTTGGTGGAATGCCATAAGTAAAAGGGGTGATAGAGGGTCGCAATAAAAGGACTTGGTCGTGATGCCATGGGGCAGTGGTTATCAGCGAAGGTCTGTCCTTCAGAAGGGAGGCATTAGCTCTGGGAGATACAGTCTCAATAAGCTTCATTTTGTCTTTGAACGGGGATAGCAGCATGACAGAGACCTATGGGACCTGTAGTCTCCCAAGGCTGAGCATGTAAACAGATACTTTGTTGCTCTAGCAGGCACACCAAAATGCTCTGAGCAAGGGCTGTGGGAAAGGCTGAGAATGTGCAGCCCAGCTGGAAGACACAGAGACTTACCCAGGAGGATAAAAGTGATGAAGATGTTGCATGGTACCAATGCTGAACTGCAATGTCCTGCTTTAGAAAAGTGAACATTTTAAGAGACTTGTCCATGTCCTATAGGATTTGGTTTGACCATGGGGTTTCTGTTAGGTTTTTGACTACATCCTCCATTTTTAAAAAAAGACTCCTTAAGGAATGCCTTTTCCCTTTTATCTTTTTTTCTTTATACAGTGTTGTTAGAACTCTTCCCCCACCTCCAGACAAGTTGCTAACCTCACACCTGAGCTAGCAGTGGAGAAGAAAGCAGGCACATGAAGGAAGAGGCGAAGACTTGGGGACCTAATGCTTTGTGCTTTTTTAGAAACATTTTGGAAATATTCCCTCTTAGCATTACCAGGCAATGAGGAGAGGAATTCAATTGAGAAACACTCTTTTCCTAGAAGAGTTGGCAATTTAACCAGCACTTCTGAATGAGGAGACAGGGATGCTCAGTAAACAGCACTGCTCAGTCTTCTTTTTGTGGCCTGGAGCCAGGGCAGCAGTGCCCTGTTTTAGGGAGGGGGGGCAAACACAGCTGTTAATGGATGCCCACAGACATCTAGTGAATAATAAAGCCCAGGAGCCCTGTGTGCCTGCTCTTTTGCTCATGCTGTGGATGACACCATGTCTTGCACTGTACAGAGTGAAACCCCATGATGTTAAATAAGTGTCTTCCTAATCACAAAGAGGACTTCTTAAACACTCGGCTCACTACATGAAAATTTCAGACTGGGGATTTGCCCTTTGGGGTGGAGCTCAGGCTCCACCTTGTGACTCAAGAATTCTGATGGGAAGCTTAGAATTGCTTTCACTTTCTACTTTCCTCAGGCTGTAAAGCAAGCGCTGATGCAAGGCAGATAGTCTTTCCTTCTAGCAGAGCAGGAAAACACAGAGTCGTGCCTGTGGCAAAAGATTTCATCTCTGTGAAAAATGCCAGTCCATGAGCCAGCAGTGTGCCCAGGTGGCCAAGAAGACCAATGGCATCCTGGCTTGTATCAGAAACGGCGTGACCAGCAGGTCCAGGGAGGTTATTCTCCCTCTGGACTCGGCACTGGTGAGACCGCTCCTCGAATCCTGTGTTCATTTCTGGGCCCCTCACCACAAGAAGGATGTTGAGGCTCTGGAGCAAGTCCAGAGAGGAGCAACAAATCTGGTGAGGGGGCTGGAGAACAGGCCTTATGAGGAGCGGCTGAGAGAGCTGGGGGTGTTTAGCCTGGTGAAGAGGAGGTTGAGGGGAGACCTTATTGCTCTCTACAACTACCTGAAATGAGGTTGTGTAGAGGAGGGTGCTGGCCTCTTCTCCCAAGCGACAAGTGACAGGACAAGAGGGAATGGCCTCAAGCTCTGCCAGGGGAGGTTCAGGCTGGACATCAGAAAAAAAATTTTCACAGAAGGTGTCATTGGGCACTGGAACAGGCTGCCCAGGGAGGTGGTTGTGTCACCATCCCTGGAGGTGTTTAAAGGATGGGTGGATGAGGTGCTGAGGGGCATGGTTTAATGGTTGATAGGAATGGTTTGACTCGATGATCCTTTGGGTTTTTTCCATCCTAGTGATTCTGTGATTCTGTGATCCATTACCTGAGTCCTATGTATGCTGAAGCCAGCAGTGTAAGACTGGCCAGGGAGAAGACATGTTTCCTAATTTCATAAATAATTTTGTATTCAAAACAATCTGCTGGTGAACTGGCAATTCAGTCCAGCTACTTAACGTAACATCAGGTTTCCCAACTATTTCAGCACCAAATAAACACAATTGCTCCTTACATGGGACATCTCTAACACAGACCAAGCCTGGTCCACAAGTGGGCAAAGATGGGATAAACAGTAAGTAGATTCCTCTTGTGGGGTTTGTTTTTTTCAGCTGAAGCTGTTCATAATCCTGCTGTTGCTGAACCTCCCCCTAAAGTCTGACACCACCAGAGATGCCTTCAGCATTAAAAAATCTCTCCCACAGGCACCAAGAGATGTGGTGTTAAGAGAATATCAACAGCCAAATTGTGTAAAAATGTGCTTTCTTCATCTAGCTTTTCTGGCACTGACCTTCAGACTGCACAGTTCTAGTCCTGTCTTGTGCAGGACTTGTTTTTTCTTGGTTGAACAAACTTTAAGGCTTTTGGAAGCAGATGAGTCTCACAGGAATGAAGTATAGGCTGAATTCAGTATACACGACTGGATTAAACTCAGAAGTATGGTATTCTTGGGCAAGGACTAAATCTCTGAAGAGCATGGATGGATTGCAGATTGAATCTGATGCATTTGGTGATAAATTAATGTGGATCTAGGGATAGATTACATTGGATATGTGACACAACAGCTCTAGTTAGTACTGACTCAGTGAAATGCCATCTTTTTGTCCTCTTTGCAAGTGAATGAATTGTGTCATGCTAGTCCTGACTAGCCTTGCCATAAAAAAGGATGCTCTGCTCCATTCCCATTCCTGTGCCCTGATTATGGTATAATGAATCAGGTTTAGTGAATGAATTAACTGACCTCCTCCCACAGGTAAAACCCCCTGACACCTCAGATTCACCCCTGATCTTGTAGATGGATTAGTTTTGGTGGGCATGAGTAAGTGCAGCTCCATCTGACTCTTCCCGTTCTTGAACAGACACCTTACAAAACATCTCCAGTGCCTACACAAACCAAAGAGGTATCTCTGGACCCTCCTGCACTTGCTCTCCAGACCAGTCAGTTCCGCCAGGCACTGCCTGGCACTTTGGGCAACTTCTCTTTTGTTTAACCGTAGCTTAAAATAACTTGTTAACCAATCATAAAATGAATTTTTTGGTTTCTCCTGGCTCCATGAACACAAGGAGGTGCACGTCCTACCATAGGAGGAAGCAACGGCTGTTAAGTTTTACAGTTATAGGGGATAGCACTAATCACAGCCTGATGGCCTCACTACTGAATGTGGCAGGTGGTAGAGGAGGTGGCTTGGCAACACATGCAGGTAGAGTTGACCGATTTAGGGGGGATTAGGTCGAGGTCCTCATCATCTGGGATCTCATCTAACCGGTACCCATCCTTTAGCAGCTGGATGTTCAAGTCTTGGTTGATCTGCTACAGACAAAGAGACAAACAATCAAACACTTGAGACTACTTCTTTCTGATGGTTGGAAGAAGAAGGAATATATTTCCTTATCATTAGCAGCTGTCCCATCAATGAAAGAGTCCCAGTTTTTGACCACAAGTGAGGGCTGCCTTCTGTTGCTCTAACTTCTTCCAGAATAGGAACATCTAGAGTGAGATATTCCAGAGTAGCAAGTCAATACATTTTTTTATTCTGGAATAATCTATCCATGAAGACAACTCCTCATTTAAAGTAATGTCATAATAATAATAATAAACAGACTGGCAGCTGAGCGGTCCCTCCTCTCAATCTGGGACATTATAGCAGCTGAAAGGTGGTAAAGCCTCTTGGCTTTTTGTAATCTTGAATTCAAGTGCTGTCTCGACAGATCTGGGTGAATAGCATTTCATCAGGGCCCAAAGATGGCCCAGATAATTTGTTCTGGTCCCTGCTCTTGGCCATTTCTCTGTGTTTCAGAGGTATTTTGCCCAAGGAAGGGGTACAAGGGAGAAGAGTTCCCAGTGGCTTGTGTGCAGAATGGCTGCTCAGCACGCTGGATGTAAAATCAGATCCTGCAGAAGCAGTAGTCAGAGTCTAAACAAATAATTCACAATAGAGCTTGGAAATATATTCAGAAATGATGAGGGGGTTAACAAGCCTGAGCTTCCCTGCCTTTTCTCATTGAAAGGGAAAGTGTTCATATCTGCAAGTCCTCCCTAGAATTTCTGATGCTCAAAGTAATCATGCACTGGGTGACCCTGACCCCCACAAGAACCGGAAATCACAGCACGCACTCAGAACCTTTATTTGTGTCCTTGGCAAGTAGATGGTTGCTGAGCTGCTATGACAGACAAGTTGATGCTTTTGCACCACATGGGCCAACACTGCAGGACTGAGAAGAACTGGGAAAAGCTTGAGTGAAGCCAAAGGTATCTGTGAAAACAGCTGATGGGCAGATCTGTGTCTGTGCCATGGAAGTGTGGGAATGGAGCCAACTGAATCATCGGAGAAGAAAGAAACATGACACAGTTTCTGCCATGGCTCACAGAGGCTACACCACTGGTAAATTTCTTGTGTAGATGTTTCTGGCAGCACAAGGACACTCTAAGTAATTTCCGGCTGCTCTACAGTTAGCATTCATGGCACAGATATCAGGAAAGAGTATAACTCACCTCAGCTGATGAGTATCCCGAGGAAGAATATCTGGATATATCAAAGTCGTCATCACTGCAGGGAAGGACAAGATACAGTAAAGAAGGAAACAACAGTTAGAGACATCTTTATTCCCTGGTTAGCCCTATCTTTCTCATGCTGTGAAGCTGTACTTTAGGCACAGAGCAGTTACATCACAGGAGCCTGGGGAGTAACTTTCATCTGTGCCCCGCAGATATTTCCATCAAAGTACCCTTTTACTCATGTCTCTTCCTACTTGTTTCTACACACACTTGTTATGGCATATCCTGAAGGGCACAGAAGGGAGGAATGCGAGTGGCCTGCAAGAGCAGTTTCAGCAGGAATTAGCTTTAGTGCTGCACTCTGGCATGAAAACTTGCTTGCATTGTAATATATATATCATCTTATTAACACTTTGCATACCTGTCCGTATCCAGGGCTACCAACGGCTTTTCATCTGGACTCTGATCTAACGATGAATAACCCTTATTGGGAACGACGAGCCTGAAATAATTACATGTTGTCTGTTAACCACACAGTAAAGCTCAGTACCACACATAGTCTAGAGCAAAGGCATACAATAGTTAGGCTTTCCCTGTTTCACTTCCTTGCAAGTTATCCCTTATCAGTGAAGACATTAAATGGGTGCAAATCAGAGGAAGCTGGCTGTATCTCTGAGTAGTTCAGAGCAGTTTCGCAAGGATAAACACTGGACGTGCCTTGGGAACACACTCCTCCCTGGAAGAAGAAACAGTCGGGACACTTCACACTTCATTCTGGTGAACTTGTTCAGCTAGCACTGCTTGTCATATCAGATTGTCTATTTTTGCATTGCTTTTTTTCCCCCTAGAAATGAGTACATGACACTAACAATGAGTAAATGGGAGAAGGAGGCTAGGGGAAGGCAGAGGCTTGGTGCTCCTATTATTCTACTATTAGAAATCAGGGATTTGGTCTTTCTGCATGAGTCCCCACAACACAGCACTTTTAAGGTCTCACTCCTAAATTTAGTAATATGAGAAATATGAGATGGTGGGCGCAATGTAAGAGTCCAGTCAGACTAGAACTTTTAAATCCCATTATTTTATAATGACTTTTACTTCATCAGAAGCATTACAAAGGCTGACGATGACTTTGTACCTTTAATTGCCTGAGAGAATTTGTGTAATGGAATACAGGCTTCAGAGCTTCTAGAATAAGGAAAATGCATTAATTCAATGGTATCCAGTTCACAACAGAGTTCTTTTGTCCACAAAACTGCACAGACTTTGGTTCATGCTTAAAGTAAGATCAACCAAACAAAGCAAATGGAAGAAGATTCTACATTCAGCAGGTGGGAATATAAGAGTGATGAAAATCTCCTTGTTCAGTGAGTTAACTCAGGTTTTCTCCCAAATGAAGAACTGGCCTTTAACATCACACAATGGTGCACAATGATACTTCACTAAGAGTTTAGAAAATATAAATCTAAAGATGATAATCTATCTATCTCATCCATGCTCCAACTGCACTCTAACCACCTGCAATGCTCTTCTGCTTCTGCTCAGAGAATTTCAGGAAGCCATTACAATTTTAGCAACACAAAGGTCTCCAGGCTCAGGGAGAATAAAATATATCAAATGTTATCACAAAGTAGATGTATAGGCTCACGACTAGTTGTATTTTCTTATTGCATTCATTGAAACACAAGATTAAAGAAATAATTAATTTAAGAACTGATGCAGACTTTCCAACCTGCAGCACCAAGGAACTGGAGAAAATGGGATTCACTTGCAAAATTCAGCACCTCTTCCCATAGCACTGAACCACTTCTAGAGTATATAGGAATGAAGTCAAGAAGCAAGATGTCTAAAACTAAAACTGAAGTTGTGATCTGGCAGCAGAAGCCTGCTCACACACATATCATAAGTAGACTTCCATGCTTGCTCTTCAAGCAAGCAAGTCAGTGCTCCATATATACTCACTGACAGTTACTATATCATGAGTGAACAAAGCACTGTCAGGGGATCTAGAAGAATCCTTTATGGTGCTATTTAATTGATTAAAAAAATCACTACACATTTTTCTTGAGAAATGTCTTTTTTCTAGTAACAGATCTTCAAATTTTCTGCAATAGACAAAAACTGTGATAATGTCTTTGCCTCTGATCTAAATCTTTCCTTTGCATCCTGATTGTCCTTACTTTTGCTTCACACTGTCCTTGGAACAAAGACAGATTGCTGCTTTTATCTGCAGCTGTCCTAGTATGAACTACTTGTCATGGTGTTTTTGCTCACTTAACATGAAATATGTTATGACAAAATCTGAGTTTAGGTTATCCTCAGAGTGGGCTACAATATCTGGCTGTGCAGAAGTGGTGCAGGTGGTGTTGTAGGCTCTGCCTGTGTTCATAGTGAGTATGCCAGCATCACCCCGATATTTTTCTCATTTTTTTTTCTCCTAGGGAGACTGAGCATGTTATGGTTTCAGATCTTGTCACTTCTAAGGCTGGCTGTGCCTGTGCCCCAGAAGATCAAATAGTGAAGGCACCTGGTACTAGAGGCTGGATATCAGAAATTCATATAGATAATACAGAAGAACAGAAGCCATGGGGAAGGGGGAAGAGGTGGAGTAGAGACTAGGAGAAGCAATGTGGTTTGCCTGAACAAAGGAAAAAATATTTGATGAGGAGAAGAGCAGAACTATTAAAAAAGTGGAAAAGGCTTTAGCTTATTCTCCTCCTGCAGAGATGAGAGGAAGCCATCAGTTCAGACTTAAAGAACTATCATAACTTGGATGCTTTTCAGTGTATCCCACAGGAGTATCTTCCTGCTCTGGTTTGAATTAAAGCAGAATCAATTTTCTAAAGCAGAATTCGATTTTCTGTCTGAAGGAAAAGGTGAATTGAGCCAGTTTGCAGAAGTAAAAGCTATCTGACTAGCCTTAGACAAGAAAAGCAGTCAGTACTCTATACTGACTCACGGATGGTAGCAAATGCTTCATTGGGGTGATTAAAGCAGTGGAAATGGAAGAACTAGTAGTGCAGAGGTAAAGCCTTTTGGGCTGCCACATTGTAGTGAGATATTGCTACCCAGCTAGAGAAACTAGTCATAGAGGTACGTCACGTAGATGCTCATGTACCCAAGAGCTGAGCCACTGAGGACCATCAAAACAACCAGCAAGTAGACAAGGCTGCTAAAGTGCCCCAAACAGATCTAGACTGGCAACATGAAGGTGAACTATTTCTAGCCCAGTAGGCCCATGACACTTCAGATCATCAAGGGAGGGGAGCGACCGAGAGGTGATTTAACCATGGACGCTATTGTGTCCATGACTGTGAAACATGCACTGCAATAAAACAAGCCAAGCCGTTAAAACCTCTGTGGCATGGGGGATGATGACTGAAATATAAATATGGGGAGGCCTGGCCAATTGACTCCATCACACTCCCTTAAATCCACCAGGGTAAGCGCTGTGTACTTACAATGGTGGAAACAGCCACAAGGTGGATGGAAATATATCCTGTGCCCCATGCCACAGCCCAAAACACAGTCCTGTGCCTTGAGAAGCAACTTTTGTGGAGTCATGGCACTCCAGAAAGAAATGAGTCAGATAAAGGTACTCATTTCAAAAACAGTCTCATAGACATCTGGGCCAAAGAGCATGGTATCGAATGGACATTTCATATTCCCTATCGTGCATCAGCCTCAAGGAAAACTGAGCGACACAATGGACTGTTACAAACTACTCTGAAAACACTGAGGGGTGGCACATTTAAAAACTGGGATAAGCATTTTGACAGAAGCCACCTCGTTGGTGAACACCAGAGGATCTACCAGTCCGGCTAGTCCTGCTCAATCAGACCTTCAACATACGGTGGAAGGGGATAAAGTCCCTGTGGTACATGAAAGGGATTTGTTGGAGAAAACTCTTTGGGTTTCTCCTGCTTCGGGCAAAGGTAAACCCATTTGAGGGGTTGCTTTCACTCAAGGGCCTGCTTGGTGGGTAATGCTGAAGGATGGTGAAGTTCAATGTGTAGCTCAAGGAAATCTGGCTCTGGGTGAGAATGATCAATCTTAAGCTGTATAATGATAGTTGCTACATAACACTAACAGTGTTCACTAAGTGTTTTTCAGGATAATGAGCCACCTTCATCATGTGGCGTCCAGTAACCTCCTTGAAGCTGACATCTTTGACCTGCAGCCTGTGGGCATGAACCACGCTGAATCCTCATACAGTTCCTCTTGCCCTGAAAGACTGTTGTAATGGATGGAGACCAACAGTCATGAACTTAATGACCTTTTCTGTAGATAAATCACGGGTTAATAATCTATATGTGTATATGTATATCTTTTTGAAGATACAAGTTGTAGTGACCTGAGCACGATGTAAATTGTATGGAATAAGGGGTGGAATGTTCTGGTTTGAGCTAAAGTAGAACTGATTTCCTAACTTTTCAGCTAAGCCTCCTCTAATTAACTTCATTTTCCAAAAGTTAACTGCATGTTTTCAGACAGCGACTGTCTCTAGAAGTGATAACAATTAAAATCTACAATTATCACCAAAGTAACGGGGCACTGGTATGCAGAAAGGCCATTGCTTAGACATATTTTTTATATATATATATGCAGCAAGTGATATGCTGCAGGTGAGAAAAGTGATGGAACACGTGTATGAGAAAATCATAAACTTGGATAATGAGTCTCAGACAACTAGCTCTTCTAAGAAGATTGAGGACCAGGTTTTGGATCCAAATATGGACCTTCAAACTGTAAAGCACTTCGTTTGGAAGAATGGTGGTGATCTGACACTTCATTATCTCCAGAAATCAACGTGAAGGGAGCAGTGGACTCAAATGGTTGCTTATTTACTTGACCATGCTGTACTGGTTCCAAGAGTAGTACTGTAGAAGCCCACTGAACCCCTAAGGTAGATGAGACTTCTAATGACTCAGTATAGATGGAAAGTATACATTTAATTGAAGTGACTAATAGATTTGTAATATAGAGGGAAAAAAATCTATATGATTTAAACTAAAGTCTGTCCTAGTCTCAGCCGATGAGATGGGAAGTCCCCGAGTGGTTCATGTTGTGTGAGGTGCACAGAGCGGGTGATAATCCAGTGCAGACTTCTGCTTCCTCCTTTTTGCTTTTGTTTTTTCAGAGCATAATATCTTTATCTGCTCATGCTTGATATGAAACCATTTCAGCCATATTAGCCGCTGTGTTCACGACATAATTCAGAACTACACACAAAGGTAATTTTAGTACATTCCATTCATAAAATTTCTACAATGATTTCTCACAAGTTACTCAGACATTTCTTCCACTTAAAGGAATTTGGAAAAGAAAAACAACAGAAAATAGGCATTGCATACTTGAAAGAATTGGCCCATTGAATTTCAAATGAAGGGTTAATTTTAAATTTGTTTTACTACTGCAATTCAATTGTTGCTTTCCAGAGCTGTTGACATGCAGAATAAGAACACTAGATGAATATTGTAGCAGGGTCAATCCAATGATGCCGTGCATCAAAGTAGAGTGAACATGCTTTGCAGTAACTTAAAGAGATGATTTATTTTTTTTTTAAATTAAATTTTATAAAAAAAGCATAACAAAGCTCTCATGATCCATGAGGAGGTGGTCAGAGACTTGCTTGCCCAGCTAGACACCCACAAGTCTATGGGGCCGGATGGGATTCATCCAAGGGTATTGAAGGAGCTGGTGGATGTGCTGGCCAAACCCCTTTCCATCATCTTCCAGCAGCCCTGGCTGACTGGGGAAGTCCCACTGGACTGGAGGCTGATGTTGTGCCCATCTACAAGAAGGGTCGCAGGGAGGATCCAGGGAACTCCAGGCCTGTCAGTCTGACCTCAGTGCCAGGGAAAGTCATGGAACAGGTGATCTTGACTGCGATCATGAAGCACATGCAAGAGAACCAGGTGATCAGGCCCAGTCAACACAGGTTCACAAAAGGCAGGTCTTGCCAAACTAACCTGATCACCTTCTATGATAAAGTGACCCACCTACTGGGTGAGGGAAAGGCTGTGAATGTGATCTTCTTGGACTTCGGTAAAGCCTTCGACACAGTTTCTCACAGCATTGTGCTTAGGAAACTGTCAGCCTCTGGCCTGGACAGGCGCACACTCTCCTGGGTGGAAAACTGGTTGGCTGGCCGGGCCCAGAGAGTGGTGGGAAATGGTGTGAAATCCAGCTGGAGGCCAGTGACAAGTGGGGTTCCCCAGGGCTCAGTGCTGGGTCCAGCCCCGTTCAATGTCTTTATCAATGACCTGGATGAAGACATTGAGTGCACCCTTAGCAAGTTTGCGGACGACACTAAGCTGGGTGGAAGTGTCGATCTGCTGGAGGGTCGGGAGGCTCTGCAAAGGGATCTGAACAGGCTGGACCGTTGGGCTGAGACCAATGGCATGAGGTTTAACAAGGCCAAATGCCGGGTCCTGCACTTGGGGCACAACAACCCTATGCAGTGCTGCAGACTAGGAGAAGACTGGCTAGAAAGATGCCCGGAGGAGAAGAACCTGGGGGTGTTGGTTGACAGCCGACTGAACATGAGCCAGCAGTGTGCCCAGGTGGCCAAGAAGGCCAATGGCATCTTGGCTTGGATCAGAAACGGTGCGGCCAGCAGGTCCAGGGAGGTTCTTCTCCCTCTGTACTCGGCACTGGTGAGACCGCTCCTTGAATCCTGTGTTTAGTTCTGGGCCCCTCACCACAAGAAGGATGTTGAGGCTCTGGAATGAGTCCAGAGAAGAGCGATGAAGCTGGTGGAGCGGCTGGAGAACAAATCTTATGAGGAGTGGCTGAGAGAGCTGGGGTTGTTTAGCCTGGAGAAGAGGACGCTGAGGGGAGACCTTATTGCTCTCTACAACTACCTGAAAGGAGGTTGTGGAGAGGAGGGAGCTGGCCTCTTCTCCCCAGTGACAGGGGACAGGACAAGAGGAAATGGCCTTAAGCTCTGCCAGGGGAGGTTCAGGCTTGACATGGGAAAAAAATTTTTCACAGAAAGGGTCATTTGGCACTGGAACGGGCTGCCCAGGGAGGTGGTTGAGTCACCTTCCCTGGAGGTATTTAAAAGACGGGTGGATGAGGTGCTGAGGGACATGGCTTAGTGTTTGATAGGAATGGTTGGACTCGATGATCCTGTGGGTCTTTTCCAACCTAGTAATTCTGTGATTCTGTGATATTCCCATGGAGATGGAGGTCATCCTCAGGTTGGTGAAATGCCATAAGTCAAAGGGGCAATCATGGGTTGCATCTGCAGGGAGGGGCAGACAGGACAGGTGACCCCAAACTGACCAACAGAGTATTCAACCCCATATACGTCAAAGTCAGTATAAAACTGAAGGATCACAAGGTCAAATTCTCTTCTTTGATGGCCAGGATCTAATATGGGCCTCATCTGTCCTTTTGTCCCGATCCTGGATCCCTGCATTCCTGAATCCAGTTGCCACTGGAAGGGATATGGGTGAAGAGTGAGATGTGAACAATAGGGTGACTCTTGAAAGCACACAGAAGCTGCAGACAAAATGCAACCAGACACACTCAGGCCATGATTTTATACAGGCCCACATGACAGTGGTCCAACTTCCAAGAATGGCGATGGCAGAGTTGAGAGCCTCTGGGTGAGGATTAAGGGAAAGCCAATTAAAACAGATGTCATTGTGGGGGTCGGCTCTAGGCCATCCAACCAGGATGATGACACCTACGAGTCATTCTTTAAGGAACTAAGGGATGCCTCCAAGTCATCTGCCCTTGTCCTCATGGGGGACTTTAATTTGCCCGATATCAACTGGGAGTCCCACACAGCTGGGACAAACAGGTCCAGAAGGTTCCTAAACTCTCTGGATGATAACTTCATGACACAGGTGCTGAGGGAACTGATGAGGAAAGATACCTTCCTTGATTTGCTGCTAGCTAATAGAGAGGGTCTCATGGGTGAAGTGGCGATTGGAGGCTGCCTTGGCCACATCGACCACAAAGCAGTCAAGTTTAACACCAATGGAAAATTGACAGCAAGACCTCAACTCTGGATATGAGGAAAGCAGGCTTCAGGTTGTTCAGGGATCTGCTTAGCAAGGTCCCCTGGGAAAAAGCTTTTGAAGGTGCTGGGGTCCATCCATGCTGATCACTTTTTAAGTACCACCTCCTAAGAGCACAGGACCAGGAAATCCCAAAATGCCGGGCATCACGCAAACGAGGCAGAAGGCCGGCCTGGCTGAGCAGGGATCTCCTACTGGAACTGAGACATAAAAGGAAGGTGTATGGCTGGTGGAAACAAGGACGGGTGACATGGAAGGACTGCTGTTCGCCACTGTAGGGCAGAAATGCATGAGGCCAAAGCTCCATTGGAGTTGAAGCTGGCCAGCACTGTGAAGGACAGTAAAAAGGGCCTTTTAAAATATGTTCGTAGGAAAAGGCAGGCCAGAAATAACATCAGCCCATTACTTGATGAGCATGGACACCTCACAAACAGGGATTTAGACAAAGCAGAGACATTTAATGCTTTCTTCACCACAGTCTTCAACATGATGGGCTCGGGGCCCCCCAGAGCCCTGGGCTGGAGGACCAAGACTATGCAAATGCTAAACTCCCAAGCAACCCCGAACTTGTGCAGGATTTGCTGCTCCAGCTGGGTCCCTATAAGTCGATGGGGCCTGATGGGGTTCATCCCAGGGTACTTAAAGAGCTGGCTGAGGTCATAGCAAGACCTCTCTCAATGATTTTCCAATGCTCTTGGAAATCTGGAGAGGTACCAGTTGACTGGAAGGTGGCAAATGTTGTCCCATTCCTCAAGAAGGGCAGCAGGGATGACCCCAGTAACTCCAGGTCTGTCATTCTCACTTCAGTGCCTGGTGAGATGATGGAGAAGATTATTCTGGGAGCTACTGAAAAAACACCTGAAAGACAACACAGTCATTGGTCCCAGCCAGCACGGGTTCATAACGGGAAGGTCCTGCCTGACAAACTTAATTTCCTTTTATGACAAGGTCACCCACCTGGTTGACCAAAGAAAACCAGCTGACGTAATCTTTCTGGATTTCATCAAGGCCTTTGATCCTGTCTCTCACAGTCTCCTCCTGAACAAAGTGTCCAGCTGGACAAACACATAATGCAGTGGGTGAGCAATTGGCTGACGCATGGGCTGAAGGGGTCACAGTGAATGGGGTTACATTGGGCTGGCAACCAGTCACTAGTGGGGTTCCACAGGAATCCATCTCGAGACCAGTATTCTTTAACGTCTTTGTAAATGACCTGGATGCAGGACTCGAAGGTTTCCTATCCAAGTTTGCTGTTGGGGGGAGCTGCTGACATTCTTGAGGGCAAAGAGGCCCTGCAGAGGGATCTGGACAAACTGGAGAGCTGGGCAATCGCCAACCACATGAAGTTTAACAAGGGCAAGTGCAGGGTTTTGCCCCTGGGACACAGCAACCCTGGATATCCATACAGACTGGGGAGCGAGAGGCTAAAGAGCAGCCCTGCGGAAAGGGATCTGGAGGTTCTGTTTGACGGCAAGTTGAACATGAGCCAGCAGTGCCCTGGCAGCCAAGAGGGCCAAATGTGTCCTGGGGTGCATCCAGCATGGCATTGCCAGCCCGGTGAGGGAGGGGATTGTCCTGCTCTGCTCTGCACTGGTGCGGCCCCACCTTGAGTACTGTGTGCAGTTTTGGGCGCCGCAGGATAAAAAGGATCTAAAGCTACTGGAGAGCGTCCAGCAGAGGGCCACAAAGTTGGTGAAGAGTCTAGAGGGGAAGTCCCATGAGGAGCGGCTAAAGTCACTTGGTCTGTTCAGCCTGGAGAGGAGGAGATTGAGGGGGGATCTCATCACAGTTTACTGCTTCCTTGGAAGGGGAGAAGCAGGCGCTGATCTCTTCTCTCTGGTGACCAATGACAGGTCCCCAGGGAATGGCAAGAAGGTGTGCCAGGGGAGGGTTGGAATTGACTCACCTAACAGCCAGTTAGAGAAGAGGCTGCATAACTTTTAGCCAAACTGTTCTGTTTTGTTTCATTTTCTTTCTTAACAGGATCCAGCAGATGCATCTATTTCGGGCAGAGGTTGTGATACGAGAGAAGGAGAGACTGTAGCCATGAACTATAAGCCATCCCCACTTCAAGTGAAATTAGGTGAGTCTTTGCTGATGACTGAAGGTTCATCAGGCTGAATCCAAGGTTTTAAATATGGTAAGGTGATTATGGACTCATATGCAGATCTCTATGCATGTGGCTGAGCGTGCCAGCTCTGCTCAGGCAACTCATAGAATCATAGAAAGCTTGGATTGGAAGGGACCTTAAAGGTCATCTAGTTCAACCACCCTGCCATGGGCAGGGACACCTCCCACTGGATCAGGCTGCCCAAGGCCCTGTCCAACCTGGCCTTGAACACCTCCAGGGATGGGGCAGCCACAACTTCCCTGGCCAACCTGTTCCGTTGCCTCACCACTGTCACGGTGAAATAATTTTTCCTTATGTCTAGCCTAAATCTGCCCCTCTCCAGTTTATACCCGTTCCCCCTCATCCGATCACTACAAGCCTTTATGAATAGTCCCTCCCCAGCTTTCTTGTAGCCCCATTCAGGTACTGGACGGCCTCTATAAGATCTTCTCGGAGCCTTCTCTTCTCCAGGCTGAACAACCCCAACTCTCTCAGCCTGTCCTCGTATGGGAGGTGCTCCAGCCCTCGGATCATCCTTGTAGCCCTCCTCTGGACCCATTCCAACAGCTCCATCTCCTTCTTATGGCGAGGATTCTGGAACTGCACACAGTATTCCAGATGAGGTTTCACAAGAGAGGAATAGAGGGGCAATCACTTTCCCCAACCTGCCAGCCACACTTCTTTTGATGCCGCCCAGGATACGGTTGGCTATCTTGGCTGTGAGAGCACGCTGCCGGCTCATGTCGAGCTTCTCACCAACCAGCATCTCCAAGTCCTTCTCTGCAGGGCAACTCTCAATCACAACATCCCGCATCGTGCGCTGAAATCAGGGATTGCCCTGACCCAGGTGTAGGACCTTGCACTTGGCCTTGTTGAACCTCAAGAGGTTCTCACAGGCCCACTTCTCCAGCCTCTCCAGATCCCTTTGGATGACATCCCGTCCTTCCGATGTGGCAACTGCACCACTCAACTTGCATGACTGGAGTGCTGCTATGGGTGGCTATAAACCCTTCAGGCAGGAAAGGCGAGGAAGGAGGGGCGGTGGGTTAGCCCTGGTATCTTAGGGAGCGTTTTGACTGTCTAGAGCTTGACGATGGTGATGAAAGGGTTGAGAATGACAGAGATGGGGAGCAGAATGGAGCCCCCATTATCCAAGAAGAAATGGTTAGCGACCTGCTACAAGCCCTAGACACACACAAGTCTATGGGGTCAGATGGATCCACCTAAGGGTACTGAGGGAGCTGGCGGAAGTGCTCACCAAGCCACTTTCCATCATTTATCAGCAGTCCTGCTGACTGGGGAGGTCCCAGTTGACTGGAGGTCAGCAAATGTGATGCCCATCTACAAGAAGGGCCAGAAGGAGGATCCGGGGAACTACAGTCCTGTCAGCCTGGCCTTGGTGCCAGGGAAGGTTATGGAGCAGATCATCTTGGTTGTGCTCGCCAGGGAAGTGCAGGACAACCAGGGGATCAGGCGTGGCAAGCATGGGTTTAGGAAAGGCAGGTCTTGCTTGACCAGCCTCATCTCCTTCTGTGACCAGTGGCCTGTCTAGTGGATGAGGGAAAGGCTGTGGATGTTGTCTGCCTGGACTTTAGTAGAGCCTTTGACACCATTTCTCACAGCATTCTCCTGGAGAAACTGGCTGCTCACGGCCTGGACGGGCGCACTCTGCTGGGTAAAAAACTGACTGGATGGCCGGGTCCAGAGAGCCGTGGTGAACGGAGGCAAATCCATCTGGAGGCCAGCTCAGTGTTGGAGTTTGTTCCATTCAATTCTTGTGGGTCTCTTCCAACTCAGGTTGTTCTGTGAGTCTGTGAAGAATGCACCAAATGAACATGTTCATTGGACAACCAAACATTGACCTCAACTGCAAAGTCTGGTGGTGGTCGCCAATGTCTATCTGCATAGTCTTTGCGAGCAGCCTTTTCTTTCTCAAAAAACAAATGTATATGCCATGTCCGCTCAAGGGAACTCTCAGTAAAAACACCCTGGGCAACCCCCCTATTAGCTGGGTGGTCATGGGGTTGAAAACCATACTACAAATGAAAATAGGTCTGCTGCGTGAAAGAATGGACACTGCTGTTATATGCAAATTTTGCCAATGGTAACATAGAGATCCAGTGTTCTTCTTTGAGCGAAAGCAGAACTGCTTTTTGAACTTTTCAGTTAAGCCTCTTCTAAGTAACAGCATTTTCTGAAAGTGGCCTATCTGATTTTTGAGATAGCGTCTGTCTCTAGAAGTGATAATGCTTACTATTTATAGTTATTACCTAAGTAATGGGGCGCTGACGTGTAGAAAGGCCATTGCTTACACTTATCCCTATGGAAACCAAGGCCATCCTCGAGTTGGTGAAATGCAGCAAGTCGAAAGGGAGAAAAAGGTCACATCTGCAGGAAGGAGTGGACAGATGACCCAAAACTGACCAACAGCATATTCCATTTCATATATGTCATACTCAGTATAAAGTTGAGGGAACACAAGGGTCAAGCCATCTTCTTCAATGGCCAATGTCCAGTAAGAGTCTCATCCATCCATCTGCCCTTGATTCCAATCCATTTGTTCCTGAATCCACTTCCTGAGTCTAGCTCTTGTCTGCTGCTGAGTCCAGTCTGGGACCTTTCCTTGTGTCTGCTCTGCAGCATCATGCTGGGTGTGTGTGTGTTCAATTTTGTATATCTGTATATATTTTATTATTTTCTTATTAATAGTATTTTTCTTATTATTACTATTGCTTCATTAAAGCTGTTTTAGTTTCCAACCCATAATTCTCTCTCATTTCCCTTTCCCTGTGTGTAGAGGGGAGATTGGGACACACAACTGCCCGCATTGGCACCTGATCAAGTCGGGTGGGGCTAAACTGTGATAGTCCCATTGTACTGCAGCCATTTTCTTGTGAAAAGAAGCTGCTTGAACAATCTTGTGGCACTTCTGCCTTCCCAGGTTTGCCCTGTCTGTGGCAAGACAGACCAAACCTTTCTAAGATATTACTAGGGCTGTGCTTGTGGTCCTGCTTGTTTCCCAGAAAGCCAAGGGAGCTGGGAGATAAAGAGATATGAGCCAGTGAGTCCCTGTACCAGACATCACCCAGCCATATGGGAACAATGGAGCTTGGCTACATCTGCTATTAAAGCAATGGCTGCAAACCTCTGTTTTGCAGATCCTAAGGAATGCTTCTAAAAATTTTGTGAAATGTCATGAAGAAAAGCAAGTCTACTGCCAGCAGGCTTTCCTTGGCTGTGGAGGTGTCCATATGTCCTCTGAACAGTTCTCAGGTGTGCACAGATGGAACAAAACTGAGCTGGCTGTTCAAAATTTTTTGTCAATGGGTGCCACTACTCTGCCCTTCCCCAGCCAAATCATTCTTATTTCCATTAGCAGCTAAGAAACAGTAGCCTCTCTAAGCAGAAGTCACTAATTTTACAGGTAGGCACCTGTATTTATCCCATCTTCTCTCCCTTACCATCTTCCTCCACTAACTTCTGTGTTTCTAGATTTCTCCAGCAGCAAATCTGCAACAATTCCTCTTGCGAAGCTAGTGTGCAGCCTATTGCCAAAAGAAATCAAGTTTTTCCAGCTTGTATTTGGAAGACAAAGTGAAGCATGTAAAAGCCAGCTGAGAGCACCTGCTGAATTTCTTGCTGCCACTAAGGTCCTGGCTCCTTTATATGCTCTCAACAACCAAACACAGAGCAGTGAGCAACGCAGTGTATTCCAAAAACATTGCAGGGGCTTACAGCAGGGTGAGGGAGGTGATGCTCCCCCTCTACTCGGCGCTCATGAGACCCCACCTGGAGTCCTGTGGCCAGTTCTGGAATCCTCACCATAAGAAGGATATGGAGCTTTTGGAACGGGTCCAGAGGAGGGCTACAAGGATGATCAGAGGGCTGGAGCACCTCCCATACGAGGACAGGCTGAGAGAGTTGGGGTTGTTCAGCCTGGAGAAGAGAAGGCTCCGAGAAGATCTTATAGAGGCCTTCCAGTACCTGAAGGGGGCTACAGGAAAGCTGAGGAGGGACTGTTTACAAGGGCCTGTAGTGACAGGACAAGGGAGAATGGCTTTAAATTGGAGAGAAGATTTAGATTGGACATTAGGAAGAAATTCTTCACAATGAGGGAGGTGAGGCCCTGGCCCAGGTTGGCCAGGGAAGTTGTGGCTGCCCCATCCCTGGAGGTGTTCAAGGCCAGGTTGGATGGGGCCTTGAGGAGACTGATCCAGTGGGAAGTGTCCCTGCCCATGGCAGGGGGTTTGGAACTGGATGATCTTGAAGGTCCCTTCTAACCGAAACCATTCTATGATTCTATGAAATAAAACTTTGCAAAGTCCTGGCATGATTTATGACTAGTGTTGTGGGTTTAGGGAATTAATGTGAACAAGGAGCCTCATCGTTCAGATGTGTTGCATACGGAGAGGCTCTGACCTGCAGCTCTTGTTTTGCTTAATATATGGTAATTGTTGTGGTTTGGACTACATTAGAATCAGTTATCTGACTCTAACTGTAAAGCCCAACTTTGCTTTTTACTTTGCCGTAAACATTTCGTCTGAGGGATGGCCATTTGTGCCCTTGTTTCGTAGCACCGGCACTGAATAGCGGAGAGGGTGCAGCAGCAGGTGCTACCAAAGGACGGATCATAGGGTATCGCCTGAGGGCCTTGTCTGTGGCTCTGGGTTCAATGGAGGGGAGGTGCAGGAGGACTGGCCTGATAAATGAACTCGCAAGGAGCCACATGGCATGCACTCGCCCATCACTTGAATGGGACTAGCCTGGACCATGCAGCCTGGAAGAAGCTGCTGCAGTGAAAACATGACCTGCTGCTGCCATCGATGTGGGGATTCTTTCTTTTTCCGTTCTCACTCTCTCTCATTCACCTTACTGTTCCTGGTCTGGTATCAGCATGTGTCAGATCGAATCCGAGTGACCTTAGCCATGTTCAGGGATCAGATCGTGATCTGTCCAGATTGAAATCTGTTTCCTGCAACCTTGGGAAGTTGCCCCCCCATATCTCAGCTGGGCACCTGAGTCTTTTCATCTGTTTATTTTGATCAAAAGCCAGAATAAAATTTGCTTCTGTGGCTCATGAATCCGGGGCATGACACCAACTAAGCATCATCTAAATAACTTCATATTCTGAAAGTGAACTGCATGTTCTCAGACGGTGTTTCTCCCTAGAAGTGATAACATGGAGCATTGGTATGCAGAAAGGCCATTGCTCACGCTTATCCATATGGAAACCAAGGCCATCCTTGAGCTGGTGGAGCCGTAAGGGAAGGGGGTGAAAGAAGGTCACACCTGCAGGGAGGGGTGGACAGGAGAGGTGACCCCAAACTGACCAACAGAGTATGCCATCCCATCGACATCATACTTGGGATAAAACTGAGGGAATCATGAGAGTCAGGTCCTCTTCTTTGATCCCATAGATGTCATACCCTGTATAAAACTGAGAGACCATGAGGGTCTCATTCTCTTTTGCAATGGCCGATAACCAGCGAAGACCTCATCTGTCTGTTTGTGCCTGACCCCAGATCCATGCATTCCTGAATCCAGTTCCTGAGCCCAGCTTTCTTCTAGCCATGGACCCTTTCCCTTGTGTCTGCTCTGCAGCATTTGTGGTGACGTACAGTCATCAAGGGGTGGGGGCACAATCTCATATATTTGTATATATTCTATTATTTTCTTATTATTTTCTTTATTATTGTTATTCATTAAAGCTGTAGTTTTAGTTTCCAACTCTCAAGTCTTTTCCTCTCATTTTCCTTTCTCTTTTCCCTGGGGTAGGGGGTTGGGGAAGGGAATTGGGACCCCAGCTGCTCAGTTTTAGCTGCTGAAATTATCTGGATTGGGGCTAAACTGTGATAGTAATCCATGCAACTTTCTCATTCATCAATAAACATGTAGCATTCATGCAGATTCTGCTGTCATTCTAAGTGAGGTCTTCCATTAAAAACTGCTGACTTTCTAGTAGCATGCAAAGCGTGCAATCCTGTGGACTCAGGGGGTTTACTTCCTCTAGAATGCAGGCAAGTGATACACTAAAGCTTGCATGGAAAAAAATAGAAACACTCTAAAAGAAAGCATTCGGCCAATAACATATTTTTTTATATCAGTTTGTAGCACTGTCTGATACTGTCATACAGAGATGTGCAAAAGCAACTCCAGTAAAGTATGACCATGCTGTTCAAAATGCAGAAGAGGCATACAGCAAAGCATACAGAGATGGATTATTCACAAGCCTTTGTCAGTCAGTCAGTATGGGGAAAGATTTATCATCAAAAAGGAACAGAGGAACTACTGGGATAAAAGCAGTCAAGGCAGAACTAAGCTCTAAACCAGTTTGCGTTACATGAAGCATCATCATATACTCTCCTGCTGACAGGATTATGTGTTACGTGAGGCTACACAGAACATGCAAGGCAGCCATATCAAATCCCCTGATTTCGACCTGGCTGGGTTGCCTCTGCCTCATTCAGTCTGCGCTGTCACCAGTCCTGAGCCCAGCTGTTCGTACATCTCCCCAGGGGATGGGACGCAACACAACAGAGCACCTGGACCTGCCAGATCTGGCAAGGGTCATCACTGCTCTTGCAGCACATTTAACAGAAGGCAAATAGCAATGAACATCATCCTTGCTCATCCTAAGGTCATTAGGGATTGCGGCTTAGAGCACAGCTGAGTGCTTTTCCAGTCCTTTACCTTGTTCGTGCCATCACATTGTTCTTCTTGGGCTGCTGATTAACTGGGCTTCCCATGTTGCCATTCTTCAGGGAGCCCATCCGAACCAGCTCCCTCTGCTTTTCTGCATATGGGATACAAAGGGGAAAAGCCAAATTAGCGCAACAGCCTGGCTGGCCGCCATAGAGTTGCAGAAACCCAGATTTGATAGCAGCAAAAGGCATAGCAGAATTAATAGCAAAGGGCATGAGCTCTCCACTTCCCAAGCAAGGACAGTGCAAAAGCCAGATGAGCTGTCCCCTTTTGCCTCCAAGGTCACCAGGGGCTAAAGCTAACATACCATGACTCACAGCAGCTTGTTGACAACGCCACACAAATATGATCATGGAGCTTCTGGCTGAGAACCAGCTGGGGTAAAGAAAGGACAGGGCAGGGACCTTGCCTCTGTCTACATCTGGTTGCTGCATGGACTCTTAAGACTGTGCTTTGTGCTGGGCAAGGGAATTTATCCTTTTACTTTTTCTCCTCCTACTGAGGCTGCTACTGAGGGACCCAGTAAGGATAGAAAAGTGTCTCCATCAAAGCAGTACTACTATTTAGTGTTAGTCCAGCCTAGCTTGACACCAGGCCTGAGGTATTACCATTTGTCTGGACAGCAACTCAACAGACTAACACACCCCATAGCAGAAAACACTGCTACCTCCCTGTGTCTCTTCCTGGCAGCCTCTTTTATCTCACATTGATACTTGGGAGCTTGCTTGCTTTATTTGAGAAAAAGTGTAACATTTTGAAGCTGTATTTTTAAACAGCATATTGTTTGCTTAAATTTTCAGAGCTTGTTCTACTTGCTGCTCACATGTACCTTAAAACTGGGGACAGTATATCGAGCTTTCTTTGTGTATTCAGTACAAAAGGAGATTTAAATTAGCCTCTCATTTTAGAGAATCTTTGTCTCAACAACTTCCCACCACAGGATCACAATGCAATTCAGGTCCAAAAGCTAAGCCTTCTTCAGGTATGCAGTGTTTGTGTTGTATTAATATGTCCCTGCCTCCAGCAGGAATAGGAACCCATGTATGATGGGTTACCATATAAATTGACATTAAGTTTACTGATTCAAATTTTATGGTGTTCTATGGAAGTTTCCTTCCTGGCACCTGTTACCTCAGGACCCTCCCACTCATCTCCACAGGACTTCAACTGTGCTGCTGCATCCCAGCAACTGTGCCGCCGCATCCCCAGTACGCCCTGGGGCAGCAGGTGGAGATCCCTCTACCCATCGTGTGCCCTCCTGCAGCTTGTCACAGGCAAGCCTGATATTATCCCCCTCCCCCTTCACATCAAGTTTAAAGCCCTGTCAATGAGCCCTGCAAGCTCCTGAGCAAAGACCCTCCTCCCCCTTTGGGAAAGGTGGCTCCCATCTGATACCTGTAAGCCTGGTGCCGTGTAGGCCATCCCATTGTCAAAACCCCCAAGTTGTTCCAGTGACACCAGCCATGAAGCCATGTATTAATAGACTGGGCCCGTCTGATCCTTCCAGTGTCACCGCCCACAACTGGAAGGAGGGAGGAAAACAGCACCTGGGCTCCAGATTCCCTCAGTAGCCATCCCAAGGCCCTGAAGTCTCTTTTGACCACCCTTGGGCTCCATACTGCAGCTTCGTAACCTCCCATGTGCAAGAGCAGTAGTGGGTAGTAGTCTGAGGCCCGTACCAGACTGGCGAGTTCCCTAGCGATATCCCTAACCTGGGCTCCTGGGAGGCAGCAAACTTCCTTGTGAGTAGCAGCTGCCCGACATATTGGATCTTCTGTTCCCCTCAGCAGAGTCTCCTACAACTACGACTCGCCTTTTCCTCCTCGTGGCGTAGTAATATGGGGGGGGGCACGCCTCATTCTGGCCTTGGCCCCTCCTCTGGTGTAAATGAGTCATCCCCCACAGTGTCCACTGACTGGTCCTCTACAGCTAGAGCCTCGTATCTATTCTGCAGAGGCACCTGGGGAGGTGCGGGCAAGGAGGGGGCTCGCTTGCTGCCCCGTTAGTGGACTTGATTCCACACACTATGTCCATTTAAGTCCCTGCCTCCATCCTGGTGGTGGGAGGATACCGGATCCCTTTGATCAGGGTTTTTCTCCGGTGGCTGTCTCTGTTATTGTTTCAGGGAGCTCAGGGTGTGGTTCCACCAGTCGATCTCTTGCTCAGACTCCCTGATGCTCCTTAGCCTCTCTACTTCCTCTCGCAGCTCTGCCACCAGGCAGAGGAGATCGTCCACCTGCTCGCACCTCACACAGCTGTACCCCTGCTGCCCCCTGTTTCCAGTGCAAGCTGGGGGCACTCCCTGTGTCCGGAGACCTGGATGGATGCGTGTTTTCCTGGGAGCTCAATCTGAGCTAATGCATCCCTTCTGGCAGATGCAGAGGATGCAGCCTCCAGACGAGTGGACACCATGGCTGAGCTTCCACTCACCAACTGAACTTACTCAACTTACTTCCTGAGCTCGGAGAGAGACCTCATCCTGCCTGCATGCCATGCCTGCCTGAACTACTGTGCAAACTGCCACGCTCCACCCTGTTTGCCCATCCTGTTCACTGTGCTCCTGGTCACTCCCTAGGGGATGTTAAATCTCCTGCGGTTGCTCCCAGCAACACCATTGCTGCGCAGCCTCTCTCGCAAGAGCTGCCAGTTCTGGGTTCCAGGAATTCCCTGTCCTGCACCTCCTTGGATTTCCCTTGGTCTGGGAACTTCTCATCTGTCTCAATCTGCAGAATCTGCTCAGCTGCAGAACCTACAGTTACTGCCCCTGATCCTCATCACCAACTGAGTACTCCTTCCAGTTTCGCCACGTTTAAATCTCCTGCAAATACTGACAATTCAGCCATATTGATATAATTTCTCACTAGCACAGAGGAAGTTCCATATGAAGCCCTTTCTATCCTCTTACAACTCTCCAGATTATCCTGGTCATTTCCATTCTGATGGTCATTACCAAGTAAATGCAGACAGTTGGCACTGTCTTTTTCCCCTTTATTCCTGCCTTTTTCCTGCTTATATTCACATGCTCATGCTTTGCTCCTGCGCTTTGCTGACTGTTACCTCCCTTTATTCCATCTCACCCACTTACATACTCCCTCCTGCTCAGAGTTCTCTGCTGAACTCCAGTGAATTGCTCTGTTCCAGTTTCTCTTAATGGCTTTACTGTTTACTGGAGCCTCTGTCAGCTACAGTGATCAGGTACCTTTTCCCTTCAGCCTCTCTATTTCTCCTCTAACTAATCTGTAATAATACGTCTGTCACAACTGTTTTTCCACCCGCATCTTTGCTGCTCTATCTGCAGACAGCCCTACTCCCCTTAATATGATCAAGCTGTTCAATCTCTCATCCCCTCCAAAAGAGAGCCTGGAGATATCCTACAGGAAGCTTGCAGATTGATGAGAAGCTCAACATGAGCCGGCAATGTGCGCTCGCAGCCCAGAAGGCCCCATATTCTGGGCTGCATCAAAAGAAGCGTGGCCAGCAGGGCAAGGGAGGGGATTCTGCCCTTCTATTCCTCTCTTGTGAGACCTCATCTGGAGCCTTGTGTCCAATTCTGGAATCCTCAGCATAAGAAGGTTATGGAGCTGTTGGAATGGGTCCAGAGGAGGGCTACAAAGATGATGAGAGGGCTGGAGCACCTTCCCTATGAGGACAGGCTGAGAGAGTTGGGCTTGTTCAGCCTGGAGAAGAGAAGGCTCCGAGGAGATCTTATAGCAACCATCCAGTAGCTGAAGGGGGCCTACATGAAAGCTTGGGAGGGATTGTTTACAAAGGCTTGTAGTGATAGGGCTAGGGGGGAATGAGAGAGTCAAGGAGGAATTCCTTCACGATGAATCAGAATCATAGAATCACCAGGTTGGAAAAGACCCACCAGATTATCGAGTCCAACCATTCCTATCAAATACTAAGCCATGCCCCCCAGCACCTCGTCCACCTGTGCCTTAAACACCTCCAGGGAAGGTGAATCAACCCCCTCCCTGGGCAGCCTCTGTCAGTGCCCAATGACCCTTTCTGTGAAAAATTTTTTCCTAATGTACAGCCTGAACCTCCCCTGGTGGAGCTTGAGGCCATTTCCTCTTGTCCTGTCCCCTGTCACTTGGGAGAACAGGCCAGTACCCTCCTCTCCACAACTTCCTTTTAGGTAGTTGTAGAGAGCAATGAGGTCTCCCCTCAGCCTCCTCTTCTCCAGGCTAAACACCCCCAGCTCTCTCAGCTGTTCCTCATAAGGCCTGTTCTCCTGTCAATCAACAACCCCAGGTCCTTCTCCAGGCAGCTTTCTAGCCAGTCTTCTAGTCTGTAGCACTGCATAGGGTTGTTGTGCCCCAAGTGCAGGACCCGGCATTTGGCCTTGTTAAACCTCATGCCATTGGACTCTGCCCAGCGGTCCAGCCTGTTCAGATCCCTCTGCAGAGCCTCCCTACCCTCCAGCAGATCAACACTTCCACCCAGCTTAGTGTCATCCGCAAACTTGCTAAGGGTGCACTCGATGCCTTCATCCAGGTCTTTGATCAAGACACTGAACAGGGCTGGACCCAGCACTGAGCCCTGGGGAACCCCACTTGTCACTGGCCTCCAGCTGGATTTCACACCATTTCCCACCACTCTCTGGGCCCGGCCATCCAACCAGTTTTCCACCCAGGAGAGTGTGCGCCTGTCCAGGCCAGAGGCTGACAGTTTCTCAAGCAGAATGCCTCGAGAAACTGTGTCAAAGGCTTTACTGAAGTCCAGGAAGATACATCCACAGCCTTTCCCTCATCCAGTAGTCGAGTCACTTTATCATAGAAGGCGATCAGGTTAGTTTGGCAAGACCTGCCTTTTGTGAACCTGTGTTGACTGGGCCTGATCACCCGGTTCTCTTGCATGTGCTTCATGATAGCACTCAAGATCACCTGTTCCATGACTTTCCCTGGCACTGAGGTCAGACTGACAGGCCTGTAGTTCCCTGGATCCTGAGAGTGGTGAGACAGTGGAACAGGTTTCTCAGGGAAGCTGTGGCTGCCCTATCCCTGGAGGTGTTCAAGGCCAGGCTGGATGGGGCCTTGGGCAGCCTGATCTAGTGGGACGTGTCCCTGCCCATTGCAGGGGGCGTTGGAACTGGATGATTAAGTTTCCTTCCAACTCAAACTATTATATGATTCTATGATAATATCAGTAAGGGTTTAAAATTTTGAACTACACAAACCAGGCGATGTTATTTCCCCTTGGTGTGGAGTTCTCCACTTTGTTGATGTATCTCCAGCACCAAGCGAAATGTTTTACTATTCCACATACAAACCATGTGTAACCTTTAGGAAGTAACTAGAAATATAAGCCACCTGGTTAGCTTTTCTGGTATCTAACTGAACCCCAAGAAAAAATGTGGCCATGAAATGTATTTATTCAGAGGGGGAGAAACAACTAAGGAGAAGAACATTCAAACAAAGGAATAAATCTGTGTTCAGTGCATGCAGCATAACACATTCCTTTTGTCACACTACAATCACTGTGGAATCCGGAAGCAAAAGTTGTGTTCATGCTGGAGTGGTATTTAATTGAGGTCATTTAAACCAAGCTTACAGCAGGCACATATGACAGATTTATACATGAATCTTTACAGAGTAAAAAATGGCATTTATCAACCTTCCAGCAGAGCATTTGACATTTGAACAATTCATTTTGATTTAACAGTGAAAATTGTCACTATCCATATAGAAGCCTGCAACAGGATTAAACCATCAGTCACTACCATTACCAACAATGGCTCTGCCAGTTAAGCTACTAAACATTTATGTGCTATCTTAACTTTGCCTAGATTTAAAGAGAGAAAAAAAACCAATCCAAACTCTGAAAATTTTAATGCAGAAGAGACTAAAGGTCAAGTTGGAGGAACAGGGGCCAGAGCTGAGAGATGCAAGACATTTACCTTCCTGAAAATTGTAAAAGCTGGGCAGATTTTAAGAATAACAGCAGCAGAAACTGATGTGGATTACAGGCATGTTACAGTAGCTACAGATAGTACCATTAGTCTCATTTTGCCCTAGTTAACCTAGAGCTTGTCTGGGTAAGGTTAAGAGAAGAGAGTCAATCCAAATGCCACTAGATATGGGTTCACCTAATTAAAGAGGCATGCTGTATCCAAAGGCAGAGGTGTGTTTCAGCAGACCTCTTTGGAGACAAGGAAGGAAGATGCTCATTAGCCTTGTCAGACAATTCCTCTTAGCCGGTAAATTTCACCCACTATTACCTTCATAAACATATTGTGGTCAGCACTAAGTATTTACTGGGAAGGAGCACTAGCTGGAAAGGAGGTCCTGACAATAGCACACCACTATATATTGGAAAAACTATTCAGACTCTTCCAATACTTCCCTTTGCCTCTTTACAGGTGGATAGCAGCATTCAGTAGTGGCTAAGTGGAATAAAAATTTCCCGATGCGGAAAAGCAGTTGCTCTGACAGAAGGACTCATTCTATTGTATCTGATCCTTAGAAAAAAGCTGGTAAACTCTGTAGAAGTGTGACTATGGCATATTTTCATATATTAGTCCATTTAAATAATTAATTAACTTGCAATCAACTATGTAACAGGTTTCCTCTTCCTAAGTCATGTCCAGTTGGTAAATTCCAGTTTAGAGAGGACCAAGTATTTCCTATCATGTTTTTCTCATTTCTGTTGTTCTAGTTTTCATGTTTTTTATCTATGGCATTTCTGAGTCTTCATCATACTGATGTCTCCCGAATACAGAGTCATAGAATCATTTAGGTTGGAAAAGACCATTAAGATCATCCAATCCAACCATAAACCAAACACAGCCAAGTTCACTGTTAAAAAATGGCCCTAAGTGTCACATCTACCCATATTTTAAATGCCTCCAGGGATGGGGACTCAAGCACTTCCCTGGACAGCCTCTGCCAGTGCCCGAGAACCCATTTGGTAAAGAATTTTTTCCTAATATCGGATCTAAACTTCCCCTGGTGCAACTTGAGGCCATTCCCTCTTATCCTATCCTTTGTTACTCGGGAGAAAAGACCAGCACCCACCTCACCACAACCTCCTTTCAGGTAGTTGTAGACAGTGATAAGGTCTCCCCTCAGCCTCCTCTTCTCCAGGCTAAACAACCCCAGGTCCCTCAGCCGCTCCTCATAAACTATGTGCCAGCTCTGTTGCCCTTCTCTGGACACACTCCAGCCCCTCAGTGTTTTTCTTGTAGCGAGGGCCCCAAAACTGAACACAGGATTTGAGATGTGGCCTCACCAGTGAAGAGTTCAGGGGGACGATCACTTCCCTGGTCCTGCTGGCAACACCATTTTTGAGACAAGCCAGGATGCTGTTGGCCTTCTTGGCCACCTGGGCCACTGCTGGCTCATATTCAGGCAGCTGTCGACCAACACCCCCAAGTCCCTTTCTGCTGGGCAGCTTTCCAGCCACTCTCCCCCAAGCCTGTAGCACTGCACGGGGTTGTGCCCCAAACACAGGACTAGACACTTGGCCTTGTTGCATCTCATACAATTAGCCCCAGGCCAACAATCCAGACTGTTCAGATCCCTCTGCAGAGCCTTTCTATCTTCAAGCAGAAAAACATTCCTGCCAATTTGGCCTCCTCTGCATATTTACTGAGGGAGCACTCAGTCCCGTCCACAGATCATCGACAAAGATATTGAATGGAACAAACTCCAACACTGAGCTGGCCTCCAGATGGATTTGCCTCCGTTCACCACAGCTCTCTGGACCTGGCCATCCAGTCAGTTTTTTACCCAGCAGAGTGCGCCCGTCCAGGCCGTGAGCAGCCAGTTTCTCCAGGAGAATGCTGTGAGAAATGGTGTCAAAGGCTCTACTAAAGTCCAGGCAGACAACATCCACAGCCTTTCCCTCATCCACTAGACAGGCCACTGGTCACAGAAGGAGATGAGGCTGGTCAAGCAAGACCTGCCTTTCCTAAACCCATGCTTGCCACGCCTGATCCCCTGGTTGTCCTGCACTTCCCTGGCGAGCACAACCAAGATGATCTGCTCCATAACCTTCCCTGGCACCAAGGCCAGGCTGACAGGACTGTAGTTCCCCGGATCCTCCTTCTGGCCCTTCTTGTAGATGGGCATCACATTTGCTGACCTCCAGTCAACTGGGACCTCCCCAGTCAGCAGGACTGCTGATAAATGATGGAAAGTGGCTTGGTGAGCACTTCCGCCAGCTCCCTCAGTACCCTTAGGTGGATCCATCTGACCCCATAGACTTGTGTGTGTCTAGGGCTTGTAGCAGGTCGCTAACCATTTCTTCTTGGATAATGGGGGCTCCATTCTGCTCCCCATCTCTGTCATTCTCAACCCTTTCATCACCATCGTCAAGCTCTAGACAGTCAAAACGCTCCCTAAGATACCAGGGCTAACCCACCGCCCCTCCTTCCTCGCCTTTCCTGCCTGAAGGGTTTATAGCCACCCATAGCAGCACTCCAGTCATGCAAGTTGAGTGGTGCAGTTGCCACATCGGAAGGACGGGATGTCATCCAAAGGGATCTGGAGAGGCTGGAGAAGTGGGCCTGTGAGAACCTCTTGAGGTTCAACAAGGCCAAGTGCAAGGTCCTACACCTGGGTCAGGGCAATCCCTGATTTCAGCGCACGATGCGGGATGTTGTGATTGAGAGTTGCCCTGCAGAGAAGGACTTGGAGATGCTGGTTGGTGAGAAGCTCGACATGAGCCGGCAGCGTGCTCTCACAGCCAAGATAGCCAACCGTATCCTGGGCGGCATCAAAAGAAGTGTGGCTGGCAGGTTGGGGAAAGTGATTGCCCCTCTATTCCTCTCTTGTGAAACCTCATCTGGAATACTGTGTGCAGTTCCAGAATCCTCGCCATAAGAAGGAGATGGAGCTGTTGGAATGGGTCCAGAGGAGGGCTACAAGGATGATCCGAGGGCTGGAGCACCTCCCATACGAGGACAGGCTGAGAGAGTTGGGGTTGTTCAGCCTGGAGAAGAGAAGGCTCCGAGAAGATCTTATAGAGGCCGTCCAGTACCTGAATGGGGCTACAAGAAAGCTGGGGAGGGACTATTCATAAAGGCTTGTAGTGATCGGATGAGGGGGAACGGGTATAAACTGGAGAGGGGCAGATTTAGGCTAGACATAAGGAAAAATTATTTCACCGTGACAGTGGTGAGGCAACGGAACAGGTTGGCCAGGGAAGTTGTGGCTGCCCCATCCCTGGAGGTGTTCAAGGCCAGGTTGGACAGGGCCTTGGGCAGCCTGATCCAGTGGGAGGTGTCCCTGCCCATGGCAGGGTGGTTGAACTAGATGACCTTTAAGGTCCCTTCCAATCCAAGCTTTCTATGATTCTATGAGTTGCCTGAGCAGAGCTGGCACGCTCAGCCACATGCATAGAGATCTGCATATGAGTCCATAATCACCTTACCATATTTAAAACCTTGGATTCAGCCTGATGAACCTTCAGTCATCAGCAAAGACTCACCTAATTTCACTTGAAGTGGGGATGGCTTATAGTTCATGGCTACAGTCTCTCCTTCTCTCGTATCACAACCTCTGCCCGAAATAGATGCATCTGCTGGATCCTGTTAAGAAAGAAAATGAAACAAAACAGAACAGTTTGGCTAAAAGTTATGCAGCCTCTTCTCTAACTGGCTGTTAGGTGAGTCAATTCCAACCCTCCCCTGGCACACCTTCTTGCCATTCCCTGGGGACCTGTCATTGGTCACCAGAGAGAAGAGATCAGCGCCTGCTTCTCCCCTTCCAAGGAAGCAGTAAACTGTGATGAGATCCCCCCTCAATCTCCTCCTCTCCAGGCTGAACAGACCAAGTGACTTTAGCCGCTCCTCATGGGACTTCCCCTCTAGACTCTTCACCAACTTTGTGGCCCTCTGCTGGACGCTCTCCAGTAGCTTTAGATCCTTTTTATCCTGCGGCGCCCAAAACTGCACACAGTACTCAAGGTGGGGCCGCACCAGTGCAGAGCAGAGCAGGACAATCCCCTCCCTCACCGGGCTGGCAATGCCATGCTGGATGCACCCCAGGACACATTTGGCCCTCTTGGCTGCCAGGGCACTGCTGGCTCATGTTCAACTTGCCGTCAAACAGAACCTCCAGATCCCTTTCCGCAGGGCTGCTCTTTAGCCTCTCGCTCCCCAGTCTGTATGGATATCCAGGGTTGCTGTGTCCCAGGGGCAAAACCCTGCACTTGCCCTTGTTAAACTTCATGTGGTTGGCGATTGCCCAGCTCTCCAGTTTGTCCAGATCCCTCTGCAGGGCCTCTTTGCCCTCAAGAATGTCAGCAGCTCCCCCCAACAGCAAACTTGGATAGGAAACCTTCGAGTCCTGCATCCAGGTCATTTACAAAGACGTTAAAGAATACTGGTCTCGAGATGGATTCCTGTGGAACCCCACTAGTGACTGGTTGCCAGCCCAATGTAACCCCATTCACTGTGACCCCTTCAGCCCATGCGTCAGCCAATTGCTCACCCACTGCATTATGTGTTTGTCCAGCTGGACACTTTGTTCAGGAGGAGACTGTGAGAGACAGGATCAAAGGCCTTGATGAAATCCAGAAAGATTACGTCAGCTGGTTTTCTTTGGTCAACCAGGTGGGTGACCTTGTCATAAAAGGAAATTAAGTTTGTCAGGCAGGACCTTCCCGTTATGAACCCGTGCTGGCTGGGACCAATGACTGTGTTGTCTTTCAGGTGTTTTTTCAGTAGCTCCCAGAATAATCTTCTCCATCATCTCACCAGGCACTGAAGTGAGAATGACAGACCTGGAGTTACTGGGGTCATCCCTGCTGCCCTTCTTGAGGAATGGGACAACATTTGCCACCTTCCAGTCAACTGGTACCTCTCCAGATTTCCAAGAGCATTGGAAAATCATTGAGAGAGGTCTTGCTATGACCTCAGCCAGCTCTTTAAGTACCCTGGGATGAACCCCATCAGGCCCCATCGACTTATAGGGACCCAGCTGGAGCAGCAAATCCTGCACAAGTTCGGGGTTGCTTGGGAGTTTAGCATTTGCATAGTCTTGGTCCTCCAGCCCAGGGCTCTGGGGGGCCCCGAGCCCATCATGTTGAAGACTGTGGTGAAGAAAGCATTAAATGTCTCTGCTTTGTCTAAATCCCTGTTTGTGAGGTGTCCATGCTCATCAAGTAATGGGCTGATGTTATTTCTGGCCTGCCTTTTCCTACGAACATATTTTAAAAGGCCCTTTTTACTGTCCTTCACAGTGCTGGCCAGCTTCAACTCCAATGGAGCTTTGGCCTCATGCATTTCTGCCCTACAGTGGCGAACAGCAGTCCTTCCATGTCACCCGTCCTTGTTTCCACCAGCCATACACCTTCCTTTTATGTCTCAGTTCCAGTAGGAGATCCCTGCTCAGCCAGGCTGGCCTTCTGCCTCGTTTGCGTGATGCCCGGCATTTTGGGATTTCCTGGTCCTGTGCTCTTAGGAGGTGGTACTTAAAAAGTGATCAGCACGGATGGACCCCAGCACCTTCAAAAGCTTTTTCCCAGGGGACCTTGCTAAGCAGATCCCTGAACAACCTGAAGCCTGCTTTCCTCATATCCAGAGTTGAGGTCTTGCTGTCAATTTTCCATTGGTGTTAAACTTGACTGCTTTGTGGTCGATGTGGCCAAGGCAGCCTCCAATCGCCACTTCACCCATGAGACCCTCTCTATTAGCTAGCAGCAAATCAAGGAAGGTATCTTTCCTCATCAGTTCCCTCAGCACCTGTGTCATGAAGTTATCATCCAGAGAGTTTAGGAACCTTCTGGACCTGTTTGTCCCAGCTGTGTGGGACTCCCAGTTGATATCGGGCAAATTAAAGTCCCCCATGAGGACAAGGGCAGATGACTTGGAGGCATCCCTTAGTTCCTTAAAGAATGACTCGTAGGTGTCATCATCCTGGTTGGATGGCCTAGAGCCGACCCCCACAATGACATCTGTTTTAATTGGCTTTCCCTTAATCCTCACCCAGAGGCTCTCAACTCTGCCATCGCCATTCTTGGAAGTTGGACCACTGTCATGTGGGCCTGTATAAAATCATGGCCTGAGTGTGTCTGGTTGCATTTTGTCTGCAGCTTCTGTGTGCTTTCAAGAGTCACCCTATTGTTCACATCTCACTCTTCACCCATATCCCTTCCAGTGGCAACTGGATTCAGGAATGCAGGGATCCAGGATCGGGACAAAAGGACAGATGAGGCCCATATTAGATCCTGGCCATCAAAGAAGAGAATTTGACCTTGTGATCCTTCAGTTTTATACTGACTTTGACGTATATGGGGTTGAATACTCTGTTGGTCAGTTTGGGGTCACCTGTCCTGTCTGCCCCTCCCTGCAGATGCAACCCATGATTGCCCCTTTGACTTATGGCATTTCACCAACCTGAGGATGACCTCCATCTCCATGGGAATATCACAGAATCACAGAATTACTAGGTTGGAAAAGACCCACAGGATCATCGAGTCCAACCATTCCTATCAAACACTAAGCCATGTCCCTCAGCACCTCATCCACCCGTCTTTTAAATACCTCCAGGGAAGGTGACTCAACCACCTCCCTGGGCAGCCCGTTCCAGTGCCAAATGACCCTTTCTGTGAAAAATTTTTTTCCCATGTCAAGCCTGAACCTCCCCTGGCAGAGCTTAAGGCCATTTCCTCTTGTCCTGTCCCCTGTCACTGGGGAGAAGAGGCCAGCTCCCTCCTCTCCACAACCTCCTTTCAGGTAGTTGTAGAGAGCAATAAGGTCTCCCCTCAGCGTCCTCTTCTCCAGGCTAAACAACCCCAGCTCTCTCAGCCACTCCTCATAAGATTTGTTCTCCAGCCGCTCCACCAGCTTCATCGCTCTTCTCTGGACTCATTCCAGAGCCTCAACATCCTTCTTGTGGTGAGGGGCCCAGAACTAAACACAGGATTCAAGGAGCGGTCTCACCAGTGCCGAGTACAGAGGGAGAAGAACCTCCCTGGACCTGCTGGCCGCACCGTTTCTGATCCAAGCCAAGATGCCATTGGCCTTCTTGGCCACCTGGGCACACTGCTGGCTCATGTTCACTCACTGTCAACCAACACCCCCAGGTTCTTCTCCTCCGGGCATCTTTCTAGTCAGTCTTCTCCTAGTCTGCAGCACTGCATAGGGTTGTTGTGCCCCAAGTGCAGGACCCGGCATTTGGCCTTGTTAAACCTCATGCCATTGGTCTCAGCCCAACGGTCCAGCCTGTTCAGATCCCTTTGCAGAGCCTCCCGACCCTCCAGCAGATCGACACTTCCACCCAGCTTAGTGTCGTCCGCAAACTTGCTAAGGGTGCACTCGATGCCTTCATCCAGGTCATTGATAAAGACATTGAACAGGGCTGGACCCAGCACTGAGCCCTGGGGAACCCCACTTGTCACTGGCCTCCAGCTGGAGTTAACTCCATTTCCCACCACTCTCTGGGCCCGGCCATCCAACCAGTTTTCCACCCAGGAGAGTGTGCGCCTGTCCAGGCCAGAGGCTGACAGTTTCCTAAGCACAATGCTGTGAGAAACTGTGTCGAAGGCTTTACCGAAGTCCAAGAAGATCACATTCACAGCCTTTCCCTCACCCAGTAGGTGGGTCACTTTATCATAGAAGGTGATCAGGTTAGTTTGGCAAGACCTGCCTTTTGTGAACCTGTGTTGACTGGGCCTGATCACCTGGTTCTCTTGCATGTGCTTCATGATCGCACTCAAGATCACCTGTTCCATGACTTTCCCTGGCACTGAGGTCAGACTGACAGGCCTGTAGTTCCCTGGGTCCTCCCTGTGACCCTTCTTGTAGATGGGCACAACATCAGCCTCCAGTCCAGTGGGACTTCCCCAGTCAGCCAGGGCTGCTGGAAGATGATGGAAAGGGGTTTGGCCAGCACATCCACCAGCTCCTTCAATACCCTTGGATGAATCCCATCCGGCCCCATAGACTTGTGGGTGTCTAGCTGGGCAAGCAAGTCTCTGACCACCTCCTCATGGATCATGAGAGCTTTGTTATGCTTTTTTTATAAAATTTAATTTAAAAAAAAAATAAATCATCTCTTTAAGTTACTGCAAAGCATGTTCACTCTACTTTGATGCACGGCATCATTGGATTGACCCTGCTACAATATTCATCTAGTGTTCTTATTCTGCATGTCAACAGCTCTGGAAAGCAACAATTGAATTGCAGTAGTAAAACAAATTTAAAATTAACCCTTCATTTGAAATTCAATGGGCCAATTCTTTCAAGTATGCAATGCCTATTTTCTGTTGTTTTTCTTTTCCAAATTCCTTTAAGTGGAAGAAATGTCTGAGTAACTTGTGAGAAATCATTGTAGAAATTTTATGAATGGAATGTACTAAAATTACCTTTGTGTGTAGTTCTGAATTATGTCGTGAACACAGCGGCTAATATGGCTGAAATGGTTTCATATCAAGCATGAGCAGATAAAGATATTATGCTCTGAAAAAACAAAAGCAAAAAGGAGGAAGCAGAAGTCTGCACTGGATTATCACCCGCTCTGTGCACCTCACACAACATGAACCACTCGGGGACTTCCCATCTCATCGGCTGAGACTAGGACAGACTTTAGTTTAAATCATATAGATTTTTTTCCCTCTATATTACAAATCTATTAGTCACTTCAATTAAATGTATACTTTCCATCTATACTGAGTCATTAGAAGTCTCATCTACCTTAGGGGTTCAGTGGGCTTCTACAGTACTACTCTTGGAACCAGTACAGCATGGTCAAGTAAATAAGCAACCATTTGAGTCCACTGCTCCCTTCACGTTGATTTCTGGAGATAATGAAGTGTCAGATCACCACCATTCTTCCAAACGAAGTGCTTTACAGTTTGAAGGTCCATATTTGGATCCAAAACCTGGTCCTCAATCTTCTTAGAAGAGCTAGTTGTCTGAGACTCATTATCCAAGTTTATGATTTTCTCATACACGTGTTCCATCACTTTTCTCACCTGCAGCATATCACTTGCTGCATATATATATATAAAAAATATGTCTAAGCAATGGCCTTTCTGCATACCAGTGCCCCGTTACTTTGGTGATAATTGTAGATTTTAATTGTTATCACTTCTAGAGACAGTCGCTGTCTGAAAACATGCAGTTAACTTTTGGAAAATGAAGTTAATTAGAGGAGGCTTAGCTGAAAAGTTAGGAAATCAGTTCTACTTTAGCTCAAACCAGAACATTCCACCCCTTATTCCATACAATTTACATCGTGCTCAGGTCACTACAACTTGTATCTTCAAAAAGATATACATATACACATATAGATTATTAACCCGTGATTTATCTACAGAAAAGGTCATTAAGTTCATGACTGTTGGTCTCCATCCATTACAACAGTCTTTCAGGGCAAGAGGAACTGTATGAGGATTCAGCGTGGTTCATGCCCACAGGCTGCAGGTCAAAGATGTCAGCTTCAAGGAGGTTACTGGACGCCACATGATGAAGGTGGCTCATTATCCTGAAAAACACTTAGTGAACACTGTTAGTGTTATGTAGCAACTATCATTATACAGCTTAAGATTGATCATTCTCACCCAGAGCCAGATTTCCTTGAGCTACACATTGAACTTCACCATCCTTCAGCATTACCCACCAAGCAGGCCCTTGAGTGAAAGCAACCCCTCAAATGGGTTTACCTTTGCCCGAAGCAGGAGAAACCCAAAGAGTTTTCTCCAACAAATCCCTTTCATGTACCACAGGGACTTTATCCCCTTCCACCGTATGTTGAAGGTCTGATTGAGCAGGACTAGCCGGACTGGTAGATCCTCTGGTGTTCACCAACGAGGTGGCTTCTGTCAAAATGCTTATCCCAGTTTTTAAATGTGCCACCCCTCAGTGTTTTCAGAGTAGTTTGTAACAGTCCATTGTGTCGCTCAGTTTTCCTTGAGGCTGATGCACGATAGGGAATATGAAATGTCCATTCGATACCATGCTCTTTGGCCCAGATGTCTATGAGACTGTTTTTGAAATGAGTACCTTTATCTGACTCATTTCTTTCTGGAGTGCCATGACTCCACAAAAGTTGCTTCTCAAGGCACAGGACTGTGTTTTGGGCTGTGGCATGGGGCACAGGATATATTTCCATCCACCTTGTGGCTGTTTCCACCATTGTAAGTACACAGCGCTTACCCTGGTGGATTTAAGGGAGTGTGATGGAGTCAATTGGCCAGGCCTCCCCATATTTATATTTCAGTCATCATCCCCCATGCCACAGAGGTTTTAACGGCTTGGCTTGTTTTATTGCAGTGCATGTTTCACAGTCATGGACACAATAGCGTCCATGGTTAAATCACCTCTCGGTCGCTCCCCTCCCTTGATGATCTGAAGTGTCATGGGCCTACTGGGCTAGAAATAGTTCACCTTCATGTTGCCAGTCTAGATCTGTTTGGGGCACTTTAGCAGCCTTGTCTACTTGCTGGTTGTTTTGATGGTCCTCAGTGGCTCAGCTCTTGGGTACATGAGCATCTACGTGACGTACCTCTATGACTAGTTTCTCTAGCTGGGTAGCAATATCTCACTACAATGTGGCAGCCCAAAAGGCTTTACCTCTGCACTACTAGTTCTTCCATTTCCACTGCTTTAATCACCCCAATGAAGCATTTGCTACCATCCGTGAGTCAGTATAGAGTACTGACTGCTTTTCTTGTCTAAGGCTAGTCAGATGGCTTTTACTTCTGCAAACTGGCTCAATTCACCTTTTCCTTCAGACAGAAAATCGAATTCTGCTTTAGAAAATTGATTCTGCTTTAATTCAAACCAGAGCAGGAAGATACTCCTGTGGGATACACTGAAAAGCATCCAAGTTATGATAGTTCTTTAAGTCTGAACTGATGGCTTCCTCTCATCTCTGCAGGAGGAGAATAAGCTAAAGCCTTTTCCACTTTTTTAATAGTTCTGCTCTTCTCCTCATCAAATATTTTTTCCTTTGTTCAGGCAAACCACATTGCTTCTCCTAGTCTCTACTCCACCTCTTCCCCCTTCCCCATGGCTTCTGTTCTTCTGTATTATCTATATGAATTTCTGATATCCAGCCTCTAGTACCAGGTGCCTTCACTATTTGATCTTCTGGGGCACAGGCACAGCCAGCCTTAGAAGTGACAAGATCTGAAACCATAACATGCTCAGTCTCCCTAGGAGAAAAAAAAATGAGAAAAATATCGGGGTGATGCTGGCATACTCACTATGAACACAGGCAGAGCCTACAACACCACCTGCACCACTTCTGCACAGCCAGATATTGTAGCCCACTCTGAGGATAACCTAAACTCAGATTTTGTCATAACATATTTCATGTTAAGTGAGCAAAAACACCATGACAAGTAGTTCATACTAGGACAGCTGCAGATAAAAGCAGCAATCTGTCTTTGTTCCAAGGACAGTGTGAAGCAAAAGTAAGGACAATCAGGATGCAAAGGAAAGATTTAGATCAGAGGCAAAGACATTATCACAGTTTTTGTCTATTGCAGAAAATTTGAAGATCTGTTACTAGAAAAAAGACATTTCTCAAGAAAAATGTGTAGTGATTTTTTTAATCAATTAAATAGCACCATAAAGGATTCTTCTAGATCCCCTGACAGTGCTTTGTTCACTCATGATATAGTAACTGTCAGTGAGAAGTCAGTATGCAGAAGGTCTGATTGAGAAAAGGAAATTCCTGCAGCCCCTTTAACAAAGGGAGTAGCAGCTGTTCCTTCAGTTCCTGTGTGTAAGATTACCAGGCTCCCCAGGCTGAGAAAACTCCTCATTGGGCTACCTTTAGCAGAGCTGAAAAGCAGCCAGTGGGCTTATTTTAGAAGGCTCACAGAAAGCAAACAAGGGAATTTATTGGCTACTTTTCCCCTCAGCAAATCTAGGCACTGCCCATGACAGCCTGTCCTGGTGAACCTCCCAATATTTTGAGAGATATACCTTACACTGAAAACCCCACTTAATTTGTATGCGTGGGTAGCCACTGATACCCATGGAAAGGAGTATAAAATAAATACACAGTGGATTGTTCCTTCTTCTTAAAACCAGTCCTGTTTTGGACTGAGTTTTTCTTTTCTTTCTCTTTCTCAGGAAAAAACTGAAGGATCCACCATGGAGCCACATGGACCGAGGACTTGCCCTGATACACCTCGCTATGCCCTCCGCCGCTGAAGATGAGTTGAGATTTTTTGCCACATCTGTTGATTTTGTCCTTGTGTTTAATATGATCAATGTGGCTACTTTCACTATATCTGTATTACAGATTTTGGTGTTCCCTAAGTTGAATATTTCCTTTCATAAGGAAGTTGTATATTTTGTCTGTTAATATTCTCTGTTAATGCTGTTATTGCTCCTCAGGAAGAGAGGTCTAGATCCACTGATCTTGATTGGGAGCAAGAAATTGATGGTGAAGGGTATTCTCTGCAGATGTCACCACCACACAGTTTTGTGAGTTCTGTCCTTGGCATCCAAAATTCCATCCTTTGGAGAGACCAGATTAGTATGAGGCTTCGTATGTGCCTCAAGTTTCCTAATACTCTGGTTTTAAGTCCCCTAAATTTATCTGAGCCAGTGGGACTCTGGTTAAAAAATTGAACCTTAAAACTTTTGGGAGAATAAGTGGCACCCCTTTGAGTGCTCCAAAATTATTATTGCTTGTGGTTTAAGCATTGGGATTGGAGTCGTATATTTACCAAGGCTATCACCGCACAGTTAAACTACCTGCCTTCTTTTGACTGTGCAGGTTGAAAGAAGCCTGGATGCAAGTGTGTAGCTTGTGGATCCAGGGTATAACAAGGAGAAACAGTTCCTCTTCCAGTACAGGAGGAAGATGTAGAAATGGGTTCTTCACAGCAACCAAAGAGTTCTTCACGATCACCAAGTCCTTCACAACCAGAAAGTTCTTCGGAACCACAGATTCCCTCACAACCCCGTCCTTTGAAACCAGTGCTGTCGCAGTATCAGGAAGAGGATGATTCAGGACAATCAGAACTAGAGGCAATCATCAAATCATTATCCATGAAGGAGTTGTGACTTCTAAGAAAAGCCTATAGCCATCATGAGGGTGAGTCAATTGTTCCTGGTTACTCCAGTGCTGGGACAATGGAGCCGATACCATAGACTTAGATAGCAAAGAAGCAAAGCATATGGGACCCAAGCCAGAAATGGAGGTCTTGACAAGGCACTTTGGACAAGGACAAAGGGCCTTAGCCTCCAGAGATTACTCTTGTCAGCTGTAAGGGGCAGGTATCCCTATAAAGATGAGATTGAATGCCACCCAATCAGATGGAACAGCATGGAGAAAGGTATTAAGTACTTGAGCAAACTGGTGGTGCGAGAGTTGATCTGTAGCATATGACGTTCAATTACAGACCCTGATGAATTACCATGTCACCAAGCCATGTTGCGGAAGCTTGTGCTGAGTGCCCCACTGACGCATTCCCACACATTGTCAACAATGGTTTGGGGAGGAACTGCTGCTGCTCCAGCAGTGGGTGAAGTGGTTGACAAAAGTCTGATGGTATGAAGACAGTCTCTCTCGGCCTTTACAGGCCTGCGTCTCAGCTCTGGAGAAATTATCTAAATAAATGTGCAAAAGATTCAACAGATCCAAACGCTTATTTGACAAACTGTTTGATAAACTGTCTTACATGGAGGATAGATCCTACTTCTCACAGGCCTGCATCTCAGCCATTAAGAATCATAGAATCCCTAGGCTGGAAAAAAACTTTGAGATCATCAAATCAAACCATACCTGTCCACTACTAAACAATATCTCTAAGTACTTAATCTGCCTGCCTTTTAAATGCCTCCAGTGATGGGGACTCAACCACCTCCCTGGGCAGCCGTTCCAGTGCTCGATAATCCTTTCGGTGAAGAAATTTTTCCCAATATCCAATCTGAACCTCCCCTGGCGCACCTTGAGGCCATTCCCTCTCGCCTATGACTTGGGTGAAGAGACCAACACCCACTTCTCCACAACCTCCTTTCAGGTAGTTATAGAGAGGAATAAAGTCTCCTCTCAGCCTCCTCCAGGCTAAACAGCCCCAGTTCCCTCAGCCGCTCCTCGTAAAACTTGTTCTCCAGCCCCTTCACCAGCTACATCACTCTTCTCTGGACGCACTCCAGGACCTCAGCATCTTTCTTGCAGTGAGGGGTTACTTTTCCCTGGTTGGTCAGACTTCTAAAAATACATTTGGAAAAAAAAAGTAGATAAGATGTAGATGGTCCTGCATCACAACCTTGACTTTCTTAGCATTCTGTTTACAACGATTCCAAGGCTAAATCTTCATTACAAGGAGGAGTCTCTCTTTTGTCAAATGCCAACATTTACCTGGAGTAGATTTTCTAATGTTTATTGCCAACAATAAGAAACTTTTTAAACCCAAAATTACAGTTTATGATTAAACAAATGAATCTTACATTTTCCAAGGTACAGACTGCAATATTCACTCATATGGAATAATTTATCTTTAAATTTTGGAAGGACAATTTGGATTATAGTTTGCTGTTAAATCTGCATAGAAGAATATGGTGAAACATTTTAAATATTCAAATTTTTTTAAAGAACTTTTCCCCCCCAATTTTAGAGTCATTTTTCAACTGAAAGACAGTGGTGTGGTGTTCTTCAGGGCTCAGTTCTAGGGCCAGTCCTGTTCAACATATTTATCAGTGATCTGCATGCAGGAGTTGAAAGCACCCTTTGCAAGTTTGCTGGTGATACCAAACTGGGAGGTGCTGTTGACTCTCTCGAGGGACAAGAGGCCTTGCAGAGGGATGTGCATAGGTTGGAGCATTGGGCAATCATCAATGGCATTAAATTTAACAAGACCAAATGCTGGATTCTGCACCTGGGACGGAGTAACGCCAGGCACAAATATAAATTGGGAGAGGAGTGGCTGGAGAGTAGCCCTGCAGAAAGGGATCTGGGGGTGCCAGTCAACAGCAGGCTCAACGGGAGTCAGCAGTGCCCTGGCAGCCCAGAGGGCAAACCGCAGCCTGGGGTGCATCAGACAGCACAAGCAGCCGGTCAAAAGAGGTGATTACCCTGCGGTATTCAGCCTTGGTGCGGCCTCACCTTGAGTGCCGTGGGCAGTTCTGGGCCCCACAATTTAAGGGGGGTGTTAAGGTCCTTGAATGTGTCCAGAGGAGGGCAACAGAGCTGGTGAAAGGGCTGGAAGGCATGTCCTGTGAGGAGCGGCTGAGGACTCTGGGTTTGTCTCATCTGGAGAAAAGGAGGCTGAGGGGCGACCTCATTGCTCTCTGCAGCTTCCTGAGGAGGGGAAGTGGAGAGGGAGGTGCTGACCCATTCTCCCTGGGATCCAGTGACAGGACACGTGGGAAGGTACTTGGCGCAAGTAGTGTTTAGCTCCATTCCAACGCTAAGGAACGAGGAGCAAGAGGTCAAAAAGAATCACTTGATTAATATCTGGCTCCGAGCCTGGTGTGAGGAGAGAGGCTTTGGGTTCTTTGATCATGGACTGGCCCACACACCCCCAGGCTTCCTTACCAGGGATGGGGCACACTTGTCTACTAGGGGGGCTAAAGTCCTTACTGAAAATGTAGCTAGGCTCATAAACAGAGCTTTAAACTAGATGTGAAGGGGGAGGGGGACGAGACCAGGCTAGTCAGGAGTGAGCCTGGAAGTGAGACTCCAGTGCCTGAGAGATGGTGTGCTGGCAAGGACCGCCAGTATGTCACCACAGAGCAAGTAGGGGCGAGTACATCTGATGACGGTAAGGATGAAACTGGCACTGAGGGGTTAGATATTCCAAGGACCAGTCAATTGGGAATGAATACTATTCCCTTTATGAGAGCTGAGGGTTCATCAGCCCAGCTGAAGTGCATTTACACCAATGCATGCAGCATGGGGAATAAGCAGGAGGAGTTGGAAGCTGTTGTAGGGCAAGGAGACTACGATGTCGTTGCCATCATGGAAACGTAGTGGGACAACTTGTATAATGGAGTGCAGCTATGGTGGGGTATAAACTCTTCAGGCGGGACAGGAATGGTAGGAGAGGAGGAGGGGTATCCCTCTATGTTAGAGAGTGCTTTGACACCCTTGAGCTCGATTATGGTGATGACGGGATTGAGTGTCTGTGGGTTAAAATCAGAGGAGCCCACGAGAAGGCAGATATTGTGATGGGAGTCTGTTACAGACCACCCAGCCAAGAAGAAGCAGCTGATGAGCTCTTCTATAAACAACTGGGAGTAGTCTCAAGATCGCTACCTCTTGTCCTCATGGGAGACTTCAGTCTTCCAGATATCTTCTGGAAGTACGATACAGCAGAGAGGAAGCAGTCTAGGAGGCTCCTGGAGTGTGTGGAAGACAACTTCCTCACACAGCTGGTGAGTGGGCCTCAGCCTTTAATAGTATGTAAAGTTGTTCCCTCTGTGTACATACCCAGGAGTCAGAGGACCAGGACAAAGCTCCCATGATCCAAGAGGAGGGGGTTAGAGACTTGCTTGGCCAACTAGACACTCACAAGTCTATGGAGCCAGATGGGATCCACCCAAGAGTATTGAGGGACTCTTTCCATCATCTTCCAGCAGTCCTGGCTGACTGGGGAAGTTCCACTGGACTGGAGGCTGGCTGATGTTGTGCCCACCTACAAGAAGGGTCGCAGGGAGGATCCAGGGAACTACAGGCCTGTCAGTCTGACCTCAGTGCCAGGGAATGTCATGGAACAGGTGATCTTGAGTGCGATCATGAAGCACATGCAAGAGAACCAGGTGATCAGGCCCAGTCAACACAGGTTCACAAAAGGCAGGTCTTGCCAAACTAACCTGATCACCTTCTATGATAAAGTGACCCACCTACTGGGTGAGGGAAAGGCTGTGAATGTGATCTTCTTGGACTTTGGTAAAGCCTTTGACACAGTTTCTCACAGCATTGTGCTTAGGAAACTGTCAGCCTCTGGCCTGGACAGGCGCACACTCTCCTGGGTGGAAAACTGGTTGGATGGCCGGGCCCAGAGAGTGGTGGGAAATGGAGTTAACTCCAGCTGGAGGCCAGTGACAAGTGGGGTTCCCCAGGGCTCAGTGCTGGGTCCAGCCCTGTTCAATGTCTTTATCAATGACCTGGATGAAGGCATTGAGTGCACCCTTAGCAAGTTTGCAGATGACACTAAGCTGGGTGGAAGTGTCGATCTGCTGGAGGGTAGGGAGGCTCTGCAGAGGGATCTGAACAGGCTGGACTGCTGGGCTAAGTCCAATGGCATGAGGTTTAACAAGGCCAAATGCCGAGTCCTGCACTTGGGGCACAACAACCCTATGCAGTGCTACAGACTAGAAGACTGGCTAGAAAGCTGCCTGGAGAAGGACCTGGGGTTGTTGATTGACAGGAGAACAGGCCTTATGAGGAACAGCTCAGAGAGCTGGGGTTGTTTAGCCTGGAGAAGAGGAGGCTGAGGGGAGACCTCATTGCTCTCTCCAACTACCTGAGAGGCGGTTGTGGAGAGGAGGGAGCTGTCCTGTTCTCCCAAGTGACAGGGGACAGGACAAGAGGGAATGGCCTCAAGCTCTGCCAGGGGAGGTTCAGTCTTGACATCAGGAAAAAAATTTTTTTATGGAAAGGGTCATTGGGCACTGGAACAGGCTGCCCAGGGAGGTGGTTGAGTCACCTTCCCTGGAGGTGTTTAAAAGACAGGTGGATGAGGTGCTGAGGGACATGGTTTAGCGATTGACAGGAATAGTTGGACTCGACTATCCAGTGAGTCTTTTTCCAACCTAGTGATTTTTTCCTTCTATGAAAGCTGCGCCAGAGGAATTTCAGACTGGACATTAGGAAGCATCTCTTTACCAGGAGAAGTTTCCTATAGAGCTTTCCTAGAAAGGTGGTCAATGCCCTGTGCCTGTTGGTGTTTAAGAGGCATTTGAACAATGCCCTCACTAACATGCTTTAACTTTGATGAGCCCTGAAGTGGTCGGGCAGTTGGACTGGATGATCATTGTAGGCCCCTCCTGACAAAAAATATTTTATTCTGTTCTAGCTTGCTTTTAAAAATGACCGTATATTCCCTATATCTGAAAGTCAGGTAATGTACGATGTTTTGCCATTGCTCTCTTTGGTAAATATAAAATGATTTTTAAAGTTTTTTGCACAAGAAATACATGGTACAATTTCACTCTTCCTCTCTTGATTCTTATCAATGATTCAGTCTCAGATTATGAAGTAGATGCCCTCAATTGGCTGTCCATTTTTGCCCTTGTTTCATGGTGCCGGCACTGAATAGCTGAGGGGGTGCAGCAGCAGATGCTCCCCAAGGACAGATCGTCTGTGGTGCTGGGTTCAATGGAGGGGAGGTGCAGGAGTAAGCATTGCATCCCCTTCGCCTCGCAGAGCTCATGGTCCTTAGCCTGCTGCTATAGGGGGAGGAGAGGCAGCAGCAGGAGCTGCCCGCTCCCCCCCCCCCCCAGACTGCCTGGGCTGGACCCTCCCGAAGGAGTTTCTGCACACACGTGGCAAGACCTCCCCCAACATGCTGATGAAGCATGGACTGGCCTGATAAAAGAACTCGCAAGGAGCCAAGTGGCATGCACTCGCCCATCACTTGAATGGGACTAGCCTGGACCATGCAGCCTGGAAGAAGCTGCTGCAGCGAAAATGTGTTCCCGAGGAACTGTTGCTGGGGATTCTTTCTTTTTCCCTTCTTGCTCTCTCTAATTTACCTTACTGTTCCTGGTCTGGTATCAGCATGTGTCAGATCGAATCCGAGTGACCGTAGCCACGTTCAGGGATCAGATCGTGATCTGTCCAGATTGAAATCTGTTTCCTGCAACTTTGGGAAGTTGCCCCCCCATATCTCAGCTGGGCACCCGAGTCTTTCCATCTGTTTATTTTGATCGAAAGCCAGAATAAATTTTGCTTCTGATTTTCGCGCTGAGAGTGATCTCGTTGGGCTCCAGATTGCAACACAGATAAAAGAAACCCCATCTTTCAACTCTGCAGGTCGAAAGAAGCTTGGGTGCAAGTTGGTAGCTCGTGGATCTGGGTAAGTCCCCATTTTTTGACTGTAAAGAAGCCCAGGCGTGAGCGTGTATCTCGTGGATCCGGGGCATGACAAAGAGGCAGGCAACTCCAGAGGACTACAAAGATGAAGTGAGATCTTGTAGAGATAAAATCAGAAGGGCTAAAGCCCAATTAGAACTTAGATTGGCCCATTCTGTGAAAGATAATAAAAAAGCCTTCTACAAAGATATCAACAACAAAAGGAGGGCCAAGGAGAATCTCCATCCTCTACTGAATGCAGGGGGAACAACAGGGACAAAGGAGAGGACAAGGCTGAGGCGCTTAATGCCTTCTTTGCCTCAGTCTTTAATAGTAAGGTGAGATGTTCCCTGGGTACTCAGCCTCACAAGCCAGTAGACAGAGAGGAAGAGCAGAACAAAGCTCCCCGGATCCAAGAGGAAACGGTTAGAGACCTGCTAGGCAAATTAGATATTCATAAGTCTATGGGGCCAGATGAGATTCACCCAAGGGTATTGAGGGAGCTGGCAGAGGTGCTCACCAAAACCCTTTCCATCATGTATCAGCAGTCCTGGCTGACTGGGGAGGTTCCACTTGACTGGAGGCTGGCAGATGTTATGCCCATTTACAAGAAGGGACAGACAGAGGATCCAGGGAACTCCAGGACTGTCAGCCTGACCTCAGTGCCAGGGAAGGTCATGGAGCAGGTCATCTTGGGTACCATCTCACAGCACACACAGGACAACTGGGTGATCAGGCCCACTCAGCATGGGTTTAGGAAAGGCAGGTCCTGCCTAACTAACCTGATCCCCTTCTATGACAAAGTGACCCACTTAGTGGATGAGAGACAGGCTGTGGATGTAGTGGACCTGGACTTTACTAAAGCCTTTGACAGGGTTTCTCACAGTGTCCTACTTGATTAACTGGCAGCCACTGGCCTGAACAGGCGCACCTTTTGCTGGGTAAAACACTGTCTGGATGGCCGGGCCCAAGGAATGGTGGGGAATGGAGTTCGGTCCAGCTGGAGGCCAGTCACAAGTGGTGTCCCCAGGGCTCGGTGCTGGGTCCAGTCCTGTTCAATATCTTTATCAATGACCTGGATGAGTGGATAGAGTGCACCCTTAGCAAGCTTGCAGATGACACTAAGCTGGGAGGAAGTGTCGATCTGCTGGATGGTAGGGAGGCTCTGCAGAGGGATCTGGACAGGGTGGATCATTGGGCTGAGGCCAATAGAATGAGGTTCAACAAGGCCAAGTGGCAAGTCCTGCACTTGGAACACAACCCCGTGCAGTGCTACAGGCTTGGGGAAGAGTGGCTGGAAAACTGCCTGGAGGAGAAGGACCTGGGGGTGTTGGTTGACAGCCATCTGAACATGAGCCAGCAGTGTGCCCAGGTGGCCAAGAAGGCCAATGGCATCTTGGCTTGGATCAGAAACAGTGGCCAGCAGGACCAGGGAAGTGATTCTCCCCCTGTACTTGGTACTGGTGAGGCTGCACCTCGAATCCTGTGTTCAATTTTGTGTCCCTCACTACAAGAAAGATATTGAGGTCCTGGAGCATGTCCAGAGGAGGACAACAGAGCTGGTGAAGAGGCTGGATAACAAGTCTTATGAGGAGCAGCTCGTAAATGATTCTGTGAAGCACAGGGCAGTGAACTGCATTCCCAGCATAAGTGGCTGAGCAAGTGAAGCTCAGCATGCCAGGCCCCAGTCTATCAGTGCCATGTGTGTTTAGTCCGCAGCATCACCATCTCTGCTGACTGCCTGCATCTGATCCACACCTGCTTTAGCTCCTGATTTCACAGCTGCTCTGTAGACTGGAAACATTTAGGACTTCCTTGTTATCCACCACATGAGAACGTATTTGCACAAGTTTCCCAGTGCGTGAAACATGCTGAGATCATTAACTAGCATCAGCACTGCTGTGTGAAGCAGATGGTTTGCACTGAATCTGGCTGGTAGGTTGCTAGTCACACCTGTCCCAGACCATGCCAGGTGAGGGGCCTGAGGAGGGACTGGTCTCATAGCCAGGCTGCCAAGGCACCACTCTCCTGTGGGATGCACATGCATTACCAAAGTGAGGTGACAGATGACTTTGTCAAGGGCCATTTGTCAAAGTCATTGCACTTTGCCCCAGAACATTAGAGCTGCAAAAGAATGAATTTTTATTTTGACTTAAATTTTGAAGGGAGTCTGTACAAATAAAAGAGAGAACTGAGCATAATTACTATTTTTTACTCATAAGGAGCATTACATCCCATGCCAGTTAGCTGGCACAGGCAAGTCATTAAGTCATAAGATAAAAATAGTTATAGAACTATTATTTTTCTGATACAGGCACATTCATATACTTCTGGTCTACTTAAAAGTGAAATCATTTCAGAATTGTAAGTCCACATGTGCTTTTGGAGTGGCCCAAAACACAGTCTTTTGATTTCTTTGTACAGCTATGCCAAAACAAGTATAGCTAAATCCATAGAAATCCTTCTCTGAGCTATGAGAAAGAATCCCTGCTAGTTGCTTTGCTAGCAAAACTTTTAACCTGGCATCCTGGCTTTGTTTTCAAAAGCTTTAGCAAAGGAGTTGCTCAATATGCAGCATGAAGCACAGCCTGACACTGAGACCGAGTCCTGTGATGTTTTCTGGCACATATGGCCACAAACTCATCTCTGGCTATAACACTCAAAACTGTGACCATATAACTTGCTGTGGAACAAGTGACAGAAGCCTGCAGCAAAGTTGCATCAGGTGCAAGAAAGTGAAGTTTACACATCTGTGTAAACATAGCTTTACCACATGCTGAGGACTTTATTGAAGACTAGCCATTGCACTGCAAGTTTACAACTTTGTTTTTCTTAAAGTGAAAAGTATGCACACTAATACTGCTAGCTCTTTCTATTTTTTTCAGAGCAATGTCATGCAATCATTTCTTTTGATACTTACATTGACACTTATAGTTCTAATATTTCAGACACTACAGTTACTACTGGAAAGGAAAAATCTAGTACCCAATGAAAGCTTGGTGTAGTACCAAAGTCAAAATTTACTATCTGAAATGAAGTAAAAACTGGAGTATGCTCAGCATCTAAAGTAAATCACAGGAGTATCCTTCTTATAAGGAGAAGTTACTATGCTTCAACAACCCAAAGTAACATGCAAGATTAGTTCTCTCTCCACTGGCAGCTGTAATATCTCAACCATTCCTTCATATCAATCTGGCAATAATGCAGATTTCAAGGAAAGATGCTGCTTATCCCACAAACCAAAAAGATACAGTTTTCTCCTTTGTCTCTTATTTCTCCATTTGACTTCAGGGTTAGGAGTGGAGGAAACCACAGAGAAAGAAGTTGAAAGAAAAAGTTCTATACAACAGCTACTGGGAGACTTGTATCAACACCAGAGAGGAGAGGTCTTTGTATAAAGAGTGATAAAATCAAAAGGGTTCTTTGGGATAACAAAAAATTATACCAAAGCTAGGACAGTTGGTCCAAACAATGACACATCATAGTTTGCAACAGAACAAGATAGTCCTGACAGTTCGCAAACACAACTCTGTTCAGATAGTAGGAAGTCCCCTGCAATGACAAGTATCGAAGACTGGCACAAAATTAGTTTTGTCTTACCTTTTCATAGCTGTAGCTTCAGAGATAATTGCATGTCATTAGTAGGCAGAGTCCATATGTAAATAAAACATGGTATAGTAAGATGCTGGAAACTGCAACACCTTTAAGGGACTCTAGTCAAACTCAACTCTGTGAAAGATACTGTGCATACCTTGCATGTGAAAATGTAAACCAATAAAACTAATATCAATACAGCAGCATTTACACTATCATAGCAATCTGAGAAAAAATACAGCACTCATTGAAAATAAAGTCTGCTTTGGACCCATCATTTCTACAGAGCTCCTGGGGAGCAGACCTAAGCTGCCATTTCCTTTGCTCCATTTTAGTAAGACAAGGCAGTATACAGTTGTTATATTTAACCAGCATTCTCCACTCAGATCTCAAAGCTATAAGACCGTCCACTTTCAAAAAGTGTCCAATTGTCTTTATTGAAGGTAATGATGCAATACAACACTAATTTGTTCCTTTAAGAATTTATGGTTGAAATGAAAGCTAGAGTAATTGATTTATTTCCATTAGGTTGTTCCTAAATGAAAATGTACATGAGTACAAGAGCAATGGTGCATAACTTTTTAAAGCTTCTTTTTAAAGGCTGAAAACAGGACTAAGGACTTTGATACTGCTACTTGGCACAGACACAAACAAGCCTATGAGGCCAGATGGGACCCACCCAAGGACAGAGGGACCTGGCAGAAGTGCTCACCAAGCCACTTTCCATCATTTATCAGCAGTCCTGGCTAACTGGGGAGGTCTCAGTTGACTGGAAGTTAGTGAACTCCTAGTGACTGGAAGACATCCATCTACAAGAAGGGCCAAGAAGAAAGATTCAGGGAACTACAGGCATGTCAGCCTGGGGAAGGTTATGGAGCAGATCATCTTGAGTACCATCATATGGCACACACAGGACAACCAGGGGATCAGGCGTGGCAAGCATGGGTTTAGGAAAGGCAGGTCCTGCTTGACCAGCCTCATCTCCTTCTGTGACCAGTGGCCTGTCTAGTGGATGAGGGAAAGGCTGTGGATGTTGTCTGCCTGGACTTTAGTAGAGCCTTTGACACCATTTCTCACAGCATTCTCCTGGAGGAACTGGCTGCTCACGACCTATACGGGCACACTCTGCTGGGTAAAAAACTGACTGGATGGCCGGGTCCAGAGAGCTGTGGTGAACGGAGGCAAATCCATCTGGAGGCCAGCTCAGTGTTGGAGTTTGTTCCATTCAATATCTTTGTCGATGATCTGTGGACGGGACTGAGTGCTCCCTCAGTAAATATGCAGATGACACTAAATTGGCAGGAATGTTTATCTGCTTGAGGATAGAAAGGCTCTGCAGAGGGATCATTTGCCTGAGGTCAATTGTATGAGATGCAAAAAGGCCAAGTGTCTAGTCCTGTGTTTGGGGCACAACCCCGTGCAGTGCTACAGGCTTGGGGGAGAGTGGCTGGAAAGCTGCCCAGCAGAAAGGGACTTGGGGGTGTTGGTCGACAGCTGCCTGAATATGAGCCAGCAGTGGCCCAGGTGGCCAAGAAGGCCAACAGCATCCTGGCTTGTCTCAAAAATGGTGTCGCCAGCAGGACCAGGGAAGTGATCATCCCCCTGAACACTGCACTGGTGAGGCCACATCTCAAATCCTGTGTTCAGTTTTGGGGCCCTCACTACAAGAAAAACACTGAGGGGCTGGAGTGTGTCCAGAGAAGGGCAACGGAGCTGGCACATGGTTTATGAGGAGCGGCTGAGGAACCTGGGGTTGTTTAGCCTGGAGAAGAGGAGGCTGAGGGGAGACCTCATCGCTCTCTACAACTACCTGAAACTAGGTTGTAGCGAGGTGAGTGTTCATCTCTTCTCCCTAAAAAGAAATAGGACAAGAGCGAATGGCCTCAAGTTGTGCCAGGGGAGGTTCAGATTGGATATTAGGAAAAATTTCTTCACTGATGGGATTGTCAAGCATTGGAACAGTCTGCCCAGGGATGTGGTTGAGTCATCATATGTGTGCCATATGATGGTACTCAAGTCTGTGAAAGTCTGTAAAAGATAACAAAAAAATCCTTCTATAAATATATAAATAATAAAAGGAGGACTAGGGAGACCATACAGTCCCTATTGGAAGCAGAAGGAACAACAGTGACAGGGGATGAGGAAAAGGCTGAGGCACTTAATGCCTTCTTTGCCTCAGTCTTTAATAGTAAAGAAAGTTGTTCCGTCTGTGTACAAACCCAGGAGTTAGAGGAGCAGAATGAGGGTCCCATGATCCAAGAGGAGGTGGTCAGAGCCTTGCTAGCCCGACTAGACACCCACAAGTCTATGGGGCCGGATGGGATCCATCCAAGGGCATTGAAGGAGCTGGTGGATGTGCTGGCCAAACCCCTTTCCATCATCTTCCAACAGTCCTGGAAGACTGGGGAAGTCCCACTGGACTGGAGGCTGATGTTGTGCCCATCTACATGAAGGGTCGCAGGGAGGACCCAGAAAACTACAGGCCTGTCAGTCTGACCTCAGTGCCAGGGAAAGTCATGGAGCAGGTGATCTTGAGTGCTATCATGAAGCACATGCAAGAGAACCGGGTGATCAGGCCCAGTCAACATGGGTTCACAAAAGGCAGGTCTTGCCAAACTAACCTGATCGCCTTCTATGACAAAGTGACTAGGCTGCTGGACGAGGGAAAGGCTGTGGATGTATCTTCCTGGACTTCAGTAAAGCCTTTGACACAGTTTCTCCCAGCATTCTGCTTGAGAAACTGTCACCTCTGGCCTGGACAGGCGCACACTCTCCTGGGTGGAAAACTGGTTGGATGGCCGGGCCCAGAGAGTGGTGGGAAATGGAGTTAACTCCAGCTGGAGGCCAGTGACAAGTGGGGTTCCCCAGGGCTCACTGCTGGGTCCAGCCCCGTTCAATGTCTTTATCAATGACCTGGATGAAGGCATTGAGTGCACCATTAGCAAGTTTGCGGATGACGCTAAGCTGGGTGGAAGTGTGGATCTGCTGGAGGGTCGGGAGGCTCTGCAAAGGGATCTGAACAGGCTGGACTGCTGGGCTGAGTCCAATGGCATGAGGGTTAACAAGGCCAAATGCCGGGTCCTGCACTTGGGGCACAACAACCCTATGCAGTGCTACAGACTAGGAGAAGCCTGGCTGGAGAGCTGCCCGGAGGAGAAGGACCTGGGGGTGTTGGTTGACAGCCGACTGAACATGAACCAGCAGTGTGCCCAGGTGGCCAAGAAGGCCAATGGCATCTTGGCTTGGATCAGAAATGGCGTGACCAGCAGGTCCAGGGAGGTTATTCTCCCTCTGTACTCGGCACTGGTGAGACCGCTCCTTGAATCCTGTGTTTAGTTCTGGGCCCCTCACCACAAGAAGGATGTTGAGGCTCTGGATCGAGTCCAGAGAAGAGCAACAAAGCTGATGAAGGGGCTGGAGAACAAGTCCTACGAGGAGTGGCTGAGAGAGCTGGGGGTGTTTAGCCTGGAGAAGGAGGCTGAGGGGAGACCTCATTGCTCTCTACAACTACCTGAAAGGAGGTTGTAGAGAGGAGGGTGTTGGCCTCTTCTCCCAAGTGACGGGGGACAGGACAAGAGGGAATGGCCTCAAGCTCCACCAGGGGAGACATTAGGCTGGACATTAGGAAAAAATTCTTCACAGAAAGGGTCATTGGGCACTGGAACAGGCTGCCCAGGGAGGGGGTTGAGTCACCTTCCCTGGAGGTGTTTAAGGCACAGGTGGACGAGGTGCTAAGGGGCATGGTTAGTGTTTGATAGGAATGGTTGGACTCGATGATCCGGTGGGTCTCTTCCAACCTCGTTATTCTATGATTCTATGATCATCCCTGGAGATGTTTAAAAGCTCTGTCGATGTAGTGCCTAGGGACTTGGTTTAGTAGTGGACTTAGCAGTGTTAACAGCCACACTCTTATCTTAATGGTCTTTTCCAGCCTAAATGATTCTATTCTATGAAAGGGACAATTTCTGCCAGTTAAACCTCAGTACAGATGTTGCATAACACATTTTCAAGAAGAGATGGACTTCCTCTAACTCATTTATCATACCCATTCCCCTTTATAACGCAGAGATTTAGATTCCATTTTTGATCAAAATTTTGACATACACAGATTTACAGAAATTGAATCACTAGCTAGCAGTTCCTCCTAGGCTTATCAACTGCCAACAACCCAAAGAGAATTGCAGTGTTTACATGCTCCCGTGGGCTAGGTGACCTCCATCTTCAAAGCAAGACAGTTAAGTCTTTCCCTGGACTACACCATAGTTTCGCTGCAGGATTCTTTGAATTTTAAGAATCCTAAATTTAGAAATAAAGTGTTTCCTACTGTTTCCATATCACATGGATTCTGTGAAAGCCATTACACATTCCTATCCTGTTCATATACACCCCAAGTTTGTATCAAGGGATATCATACTCTGCTTTCTCGTACTCCACACGTATTACTCAGACAGCCACCACAATGTTCAGGTATTGTGTGCTCTTTTGTGCTTTCAAAATAAATCCACGTTTGCAACCATTCAGGCTGTCTTGCAACTAAAAAGACACTGCAGCATTTCAACAACCCAGACTGTACTTATGCTAAATCAATTTTGCCACTGGAACAAAGCTGTCCCACAGATAATACTGGAGGTGTTGTTGCAAAGTGGAAGCTATGCTGACAGAGCTGGTCCCTGTATAGACACAGGAACACTGTACATTTCTCTACACCCAGGATCCCTACTCCAAATAACAAGTCAAGCCAACAGTGGCGAACCTTCACTACTTTTCTCCCATCTGTGTGATCACCAGCAGAGATCCCTTTCCATGCCCCAACTGACAGAGCAGTTCCCATAGAAGCCCTTTGACTATGTGACATTCGACTGGAGGGTCTTCTCTGGCCAGAGACAACATATTTTCCATTTGCATAACATGCACATGAATGGGAAGAAAATCATGCTTTCAATACAAAGGAGCATACTGTTTTTAGAAGCATCAGTCACAAGATGCAGCCAGACAGAAGCTTTACAATGCCACTGTTCATTAGGAGCACTCCTTTTTTTTTTCTTATGAATTAACAACATGCACCCTGTGCAATACAGACAGCTCTCCCTTTCCCATTTCTCAGGTCAGTCTGTTCCTTAGATTCCAAGTTCTGCATACTAAAGAAATTTGCCTTTTACTACACCACAAGCTACTTGCAACAACTAACCACAAGATATGCTTCAGATTAAAAGTTAAGCCCCATAACTGAGTCACTACAAATGAGAATAAGACCTATGAGTATTGAAATAGCACATTCTTTTAATGCATTAACTACTGCAGGTGAAAGCCTTTATACTCAGATTTCTAACCTTGGCCACAAACATTAGGACTTGACTTGTGGAACTGCTCTACTCTATTCATACAGCATCCAAATGTTTTCTGAATAAATGAACATCACCATTATGGTTCTTGTGCATTTTGTTTGTTTGACAGTCTCTCAATTTCAAGACCACTATGAGCATCAGAGTGGGTTTACTAGACTCAGTGATTTTTTTTTTTTTAAATTTTAAGATATGGTGACCTTAAACATCTCACACCACTTCAGAGCAAGGCAGCAATAATCATTTCAGTCAGAAACTCAGCTAGCAATTCAGCAGAACTGGGAGGCTGAGAAAAAGTGGATTTGAATCCCCTTACCTCCTCATCTCTAACAGATATTAGACCTGCTCTGATATGCTCCAAGAAGTTACTTTCCAATAACTAGCTTGGCTCAAAATATAGCAAGTTTTACCTGCTTCCCTTGTCCCATCACTACAAACGCTAGTGTAGAATGTTTTTAAACACCTTTCTTCACTCAAGAAGGGATTTCCAAAGATACTGACAGAACAACTACATAAAAGATTTTGTGCAAAGAAGTGAAGAAGAAACAGTGTGCCTACAGAGACACTGCCAGCCAGAACACACTCCCGTGTCCTGACAAGTCACTCTCTAGCAACAGCAGCCACAACCCTCACCAAAGCCATTTGTGAGCCTGTGCTGGAATTTCCCCCTAGCCTGGGAGGATACTAAAAATGCTCCTGTACACCGAAGGCCTGATACAGTGCAGGGAAAAGACAACCCCAATGACAGAGAACTGAAGTATTCAGGGAGGTCATTTTTAGGCTACTGCTATAAATTGACACCACAGCATGTGAGAACAGGCTGTATAACTAAAACCAGTACTGTCTGAATTTGTTCAATTTCAGAACCTATAGTACTGCAACATAACAAGTCTCATGTACTGTAAGCATTTAAAAAACACAGCTGTCTAACCCTGGGCTACATTACAATGAAAATGTGATCCCTGTGTATATTCATTTTAGAGGCTTTTTCCTTCTAAAAAGATGAGTTTCTGGTGTATCTACACTACAGACCCAATGTTATATTAACATACTCTTTCTAAGCCCTACAGGTATAACCTTTCTTTTTTGATCCTTAGTTACTCTTGCTTTTCTATTTTTTTTCCCTATTTTAGGGATGCATCAGACAAAACAAAGATCTTAACATGTAGCACAACTTCCATAGGATGAGACAGTCAGCATTTCCCAAAAATAAAGAATGCAGATTTTATAAGCATGCTGAACATTCATATTGTCAACTGACTAAAAAGATCGTTAAAACCTATCAGGTAGGGATAAAAGCATATTTGTTTCTTTTCTAACATTCAAAAAAACTGCATAGAAATGCATCTTCTGCATCTTCAACATTTCTGGAAGTTTTACAAACCCAGGAACAGCATAGATTTGGCATCTCATTGTCATGTAACTGAGTGGAAGAGAGGTAAGGGGGACCACATTAAGCAAACAACAGGACAGCACTAGAGAGGAATAACTACATGCTTTTACTAATTAGGTTTCAATAACAGGTTACAAAGAATGGCTAAAGTAATATCTCTACTAAAATCATACACTATATTGCCCAGGTGATTTTTTCTTCCCTCTTGCCAGTCACGGGTGGTGATATAGCACAGCTCAGGCGGATCCAAACAATAAATACATGGCTCCGTGGCTGGTGTCACCAGAATAACTTTGGGGTTTTTGATAATGGGATGGCCTACATGGCACTGGGACTACAGGCTTCAGATGGGAGCCACCTTTCTCAGAGGGAGAGGAGGATCTTTGCCCAGGAGCTTGCAGGGCTTGAATAGGGCTTTAAACTAGATGTGAATGGGGATGGGGACAACATCAAGCTAGACTGTAACAAGCGGTGGGAGGATGGGTATCAGGGGTCAAGATTTAGGGAAGATAATTCTCTAAAACACCTTGTAGGTAATAAAGGGTCCACTGGGAAGGTGATGCAACCGGCAGCCCAGCTGAAGTGCCTTTATACAAATGCACGAAGCTTGGGTAACAAGCAGGAGGAGCTGGAAGCTACCATGCTACTAGAAAACTATGATCTAGTTGCCATCACAGAAACATGGTGGAACGAATCCCATGACTGGAATGTGGCTATCAAAGGCTACAGGCTGTTCAGAAGGGAAAGATTGGGAAGGAGGGTTGGAGGTGTTGCTCTCTATCTCAGGAAAGGGATAGAATGTGAAGAGCTGTCATTGAAGAGTAGCCACAAACACGCTGATAGCTTGTGGGTTAAAATTAAGAACAGAAGAACCAACCGGAACCTTGTGGTTGGTGTATACCATAGGAAACCCAATCAAGGGGAACTAAGCGATGAAGTCTTCTCCCTCCAGCTACAGGAGCCTTTACGATTGCAAGCTCTCATCCTACCCGAGGATTTCAACCACAGAATCACAGAATCCCTAGGTCGGAAAAGACCTCCAGGATCATCGAGTCCAACCATTCCTATCAACCACTAAACCATGCCCCTGAGCATATCATCCACCGAACTTTTAAATACCTCCAGGGATAGTGACTCAACCACCTCCCTGGGCAGCCTGTTCCAGTGCTCAATGACCATTTCGGTAAAAAATTTTTTTCTGATGTCCAGTCTGAACCTCCCCTGGTGGATTCGAGGTGCAGTCTTGAGGAGAACTATTAGACATTCTGGGGGCCTGAAAGGGTCAAAGACAGAATAATGAAAGCCAAGAGCCTGGAGAGCAATATTCTGTCTGGCCTGAAAGGGTCAGGAACAGAATATCATGCCAACAACAAAGCTGCTCCTCCTGAAAGGGAGGTTGTGGACTATCAGGGCTCTTGGCAACATGCTTAGTTTCTCATCATTCCAGGGCCCGAGTTAAATATATTTCCAGGGCACCTGCAGGTCTAAGATAAGACCAGCACAAACAGAAGAATGTGTGAATCCTTGAACAGACACGTAGTCCCTCACTTGTAGAACTTGCATAACTTGTATTCTCACGGTAAGAATAGCCGTAATGTAAACAGTGCACTCAAGCTTGGTAGAAACTGACAAGCTCTCCCAGGAGAGTATAAAAACTCTGGTTGAGGAATAAAGATTTGCTACTTGCCACCAGAGCAGTAGTCCGTCTAGTCTCTCTAAGACGTCCCTGTGAGCTGGTCTCCGTCACAGTCTCACCAGTGTCGAGTACAGAGGGAGAATAACCTCCCTGGACCTGCTGGCCGCACCGTTTCTGATACAAGCCAAGATGCCATTGGCCTTCTTGGCCACCTGGGCACACTGCTGGCTCACGTTCAGTTGGCTGTCAACCAACACCCCCAGGTCCCTCTCCTCCAGGCAGCTCTCCAGCCAGGCTTCTCCTAGTCTGTAGCACTGCATAGGGTTGTTGTGCCCCAAGTGCAGGACCCGGCATTTGGCCTTGTTAAACCTCATGCCATTGGACTCAGCCCAGCGGTCCAGCCTGTTCGGATCCCTTTGCAGAGCCTCCCTCCAGCAGATCCACACTTCCACCCAGCTTAGCGTCATCCGCAAACTTGCTAATGGTGCACTCAATGCCTTCATCCAGGTCATTGATAAAGACATTGAACGGGGCTGGACCCAGCAGTGAGCCCTGGGGAACCCCACTTGACACTGGCCTCCAGCTGGAGTTAACTCCATTTCCCACCACTCTCTGGGCCCGGCCATCCAACCAGTTTTCCACCCAGGAGAGTGTGCGCCTGTCCAGGCCAGAGGTGACAGTTTCTCAAGCAGAATGCTGGGAGAAACTGTGTCAAAGGCTTTACTGAAGTCCAAGACTACATCCACAGCCTTCCTCTTATCCAGTAGTTGAGTCACTTTGTCATAGAAGGTGATCAGGTTAGTTTGGCAAGACCTGCCTTTTGTGAACCTGTGTTGACTGGGCCTGATCACCTGCTTCTCTTGCATGTGCTTCATGATAGCACTCAAGATCACCTGCTCCATGACTTTCTCTTGCACTGAGGTCACACTGACAGGCCTGTAGTTCCCTGGATCCTCCCTGCGACCCTTCTTGTAGGTGGGCACAACATCAGCCTCCAGTCCAGTGGAACTTCCCCCGTCTTCCAGGACTGCTGGAAGATGATGGAAAGAGTCCCTCAATACTCTTGGGTGGATCCCATCCGGCCCCATAGACTTGTGAGTGTCTGGTTGGCCAAGCAAGTCTCTAACCCTCTCCTCTTGGTCATGGGAGCTTTGTCCTGGTCCTCTGACTCCTGGGTATGTACACAGAGGGAACAACTTTACATACTATTAAAGGCTGAGGCAAAGAAGGCATTAAGTACCTCAGCCTTGTCCTCATCCTTTGTTACAGTTGTTCCATTTGCATCCACTAAAGACTGAATAGTCTCCCTAGTCCTCCTTTTATTATTTATATATTTATAGAAAGATTTTTTTATTATCTTTCACTGACTTGGCCAATCTGAGCTCTAGTTGGTCTTTTGCCCTCCTGATTTTTTCTCTGCACAATCTCACTTCCCTCCTGTAGTCCACCCAAGACGCCTGCCCCTTCTTCCAAAGTTCATAGACATTCCTCTTCTTTTTGATGTCTCTCAAGATCTCCCTACTCAACCAAGCTGTTTTTTTCCCCCGCCGGCTCTTTTTCCGGAACATGGGGATGGCTTGCTCCTGCGCTGCCAGGATTTCGATTTTGAGGAGCGTCCAGCCCTCGTGGGCTCCCTTGCCCTTAAGGACTGTCTCCCATGGGACTTTGCCAACCAGCCTTCTGAACAGTCCAAAGTCTGCCCTCTGCAAGTTTAATGCGACTGTTCTGCTAACCCCCCTCTTCACCTCACCTAGAACTGAAAACCCTATCATCTAGTGATCGCTTTGTCCCAGGCGTCCCCTGTCACATCCCCCACAAGGCCTTCTCTGTTCACAAACAGCAGGTCCAGGAGGGCGCTTTCCCTTGTCGGCCCACTCACCAGCTGTGTGAGGAAGTTGTCTTCCACACACTCCAGGAACCTCCTAGACTGCTTCCTCTCTGCTGTATCGCACTTCCAGAAGATACCCAGAAGACTGAAGTCTCCCATGAGGACAAGAGGTAGCGATCTTGAGACTACTCCCAGTTGTTTATAGAAGAGCTCATCAGCTGCTTCTTCTTGGCTGGGTGGTCTGTAACAGACTCCCATCACAATATCTACCTTCTTGTGGGCTCCTCTGATTTTAACCCACAGACACTCAATCCCGTCATCACCATAATCGAGCTCAAGGGTGTCAAAGCACTCTCTAACATAGAGGGATACCCCTCCTCCTCTCCTACCATTCCTGTCCCGCCTGAAGAGTTTATACCCCACCATAGCTGCACTCCATTATACAAGTTGTCCCACTACGTTTCCATGATGGCAACGACATCGTAGTCTCCTTGCCCTACAACAGCTTCCAACTCCTCCTGCTTATTCCCCATGCTGCATGCATTGGTGTAAATGCACTTCAGCTGGGCTGATGAACCCTCAGCTCTCATAAAGGGAATAGTATTCATTCCCAATTGACTGGTCCTTGGAATATCTAACCCCTCAGTGCCAGTTTCATCCTTACCGTCATCAGATGTACTCGCCCCTACTTGCTCTGTGGTGACATACTGGCGGTCCTTGCCAGCACACCATCTCTCAGGCACTGGAGTCTCACTTCCAGGCTCACTCCTGACTAGCCTGGTCTCGTCCCCCTCCCCCTTCACATCTAGTTTAAAGCTCTGTTTATGAGCCCCGCTAGATATTTAATGAGGATTTTTGTACCCTTAGGAGACAAGTGTGCCCCATCCCTGGTAAGGAAGCCTGGAGGTTCATGGGCCAGTCCATGGTCAAAAAAACCAAAGTTTTTCTCCTCACACCAGGTTTGGAGCCAGGTATTATTCTACTGATACTTCTTGATCTCTCGCTCTTCATTCTTTATTGTTGGAATGGAGGTAAACTCTACTTGTGCCCCAGAGCCCTTCATCATTTTCCCCAGATCCCTGAAGTCCCTCTTAATTGCCCACAGCTTCCTCCTCTGTGTGTCATTGTTGCCAATTTGGAACACTAATAGAGTGTAATAATCTGTGGGTTTCACCAGGGAAGGAAGTTTTCTAGTGATGTCCTTCACTGAGGCCCCAGGCAGGCAGCAGACCTCCCTGTGGGTCTGGTCTGCAGATAGGGCCCTCTGTTCCCTTTAGAAGGGAATCCCCCAAGACAATCACTCTTCTTTTTCTCAGAGGATGTTTTGATGGTCATTTGAGGATGGTGCAGCCTAGGGAATGTTTCTAGGCTGTGGGAGCTGTCTTCTTCATTCTTGGGGGTGGATTCCACTTGCAGTGCTTCGTATTTATTCTGCAAAGGAATCTGGGGGTTTGTTGTCTGAATGGGGACAACAGGCTTTCTGTGCCGGGAAGGAACTTGCTGCCATTTCCCATCTTTTTTTCCCCTCAAACTTACAGTTGGTAGATGATTAGTTCACAGGTGTGCTAACTCTGGCAGCCTGCTGAGTTTGTGAGAGGGCGCTGCTCCACTGATCTATCTCCCTCTCACACTCCCTGATAGTCCTTAGGCTAGTTACTTCCTCCCTCAGCTCTGCCACCAAGCAGAGGAGTTCCCCCACGCGAGCGCAGCTGCCACAAGTGAAGCCAGTGCCAGAGGCGTGAGTCGGTGTGGGAGGGGGGCACTGCCTGCAGCCCAGGCTCTGGGTAGCTGCATGCACCCACTGAGGCTCTGTCTGGGTGGCTACATCCATCCTGGCTGCTGCAGCACCTGGAGCAGCTTTAATTTTATGCCGGGTGGCCACCATGGTCCTCGGTCCCTTCTGGCCGGCCTCCAGTCCCTCTCTTCACCCTCCCTGCTCGCCCAAACTGCCCTGTTACACTACCGCATCCCGCACCTGTTTGCCACGCCCCTGTTCACCGTGCCCCGGGTCAGGGTGCTCCCTAGGGAGCGTTTAAATCTCCCGCGGGACCACTGGGACCACCTCGGATTTCCTGGGCTTCCCTGGCTCTGGGAAGTGCCCCACTGCCTCAAATGGCCACCCCGCCGCAGGACTCACCATCTTGCTGCTGGATGTCACTGAAAAAACACCCCGACATATGGTGGAAAAGTAGCACGGCAAGCTGTAGGCAATCCAGGAGACCCCTCAAGTGCATTGAAGATAATTTCTTACTCCAACTGATAGAGACCCCCACCCAAGGAGATGCAATACTGGAACTGATGGTCACCAATACAAGCGAACTCATCAGTGATATAAGGATTGGAGGCAGCCTGGGTTGCAGTGATCAGGCACTGGTGGAGTTCAAGATCCAGAGGGATATAAGACAGGTGAAAAGTATAGTCAGGACCCTAAATTTCAGAAAAGCAGACTTCCAGCTCTTCAAGGAATTACGCGGTAGGATCCCCTGGGACATGGTCCTCCGGGACTAGGGAGCAGAACCGAGCTGGAAAATATTCAAGGATGCTTTCCATAAAGCGCAAGAGCGCTCAGTCCCCAGATGTAGAAAATCAGGCAGGGAAGGGAAGAGACCGGCGTGGCTGAGCCGAGACCTGCTGGTGAAACTAAAGAGGAAGAGGGGACTGCACAGGCAGTGCAAGCAGGGACAGGGAACATAGGATGTGTATAGGGACGCTGCCCAGTTATGTAGAGATGAAGTCAGGAAGGCCAAGGCGCAGCTGGAACTAAACTTGGCAAGGGAAGTAAAGACTAGCAAGAAGGGCTTCTACAGGTACGTCAACCAAAAGAGGAGGGTCAAAGAGAATGTACCCCCACTGATGGTTGAGAATGGTGACCTCGTATCAACAGACGAGGAGAAGGCGGAGGGACTCAACAACTTTTTTTGCCTCAGTCTTCACCAATAACTGCTCTCCACACCCCTCCTGGATTATGGGACAACAAGATGGTGACCAGGGGGATAAAGCCCCTCCTACTGTAAAGGAGGATCAGGTTCATGACCACCTGAAGAACTTGAACATTTACAATTCTATGGGATCTGATGAGATCATAGAATCATAGAATAACCAGGTTGGAAGTGACCCACCGGATCATCGAGTCCAACCATTCCTATCAAACACTAAACCATGCCCCTTAGCACCTCGTCCACCCGTGCCTTAAACACCTCCAGGGAAGGTGACTCAACCCCCTCCCTGGGCAGCCTGTTCCAGTGCCCAATGACCCTTTCTGTGAAGAATTTTTTCCTAATGTCCAGCCTAAATCTCCCCTGGTGGAGCTTGAGGCCATTCCCTCTTGTCCTGTCCCCCGTCACTTGGGAGAAGAGGCCAGCACCCTCCTCTCTACAACCTCCTTTCAGGTAGTTATAGAGAGCAATGAGGTCTCCCCTCAGCCTCCTCTTCTCCAGGCTAAACAACCCCATCCCGGTGTCCTGAGGGAACTGACAGATGTGGTTGCCAATGTGCTCCATAATATTTGAAAAGTCATGGCAGTCAGCAGAAGTCCCTCATGACTGGAAGAAGGGTGACATTGTGCCTATCTTTAAAAAGGGTAGAAAAGACGAACCTGGGAACTATCAACCCGTCAGCCTCACCTCTGTGCCTGGGAAGATCATGGAACAGAGCCTCCTAGAAGCTCTGCTAAAGCACATGGAGGACATGGAGGTGATTAATGGCAGCCAACGTGACTTCACCAGGGGCAAATCCTGTATGACCAACTTAGTGGCTTTCTGTGATGGGGTAACCACAGCAGTGGACACAGGAAAACCAATGGATGTGACCTATCTGGACTTCTGTAAAGCCTTAGACACGGTCCCCCACAATATCCTTCTCTCTAAATTGGAGAGATATGTATTTGATGGGTGGATGGTATGGTGGATAAGAAACTGGTTGGAGGGTCGTATCCAGAGAGTAGTTAGTGGTCAATGGCTCGAAGTCCAGATGGAGATCCGTGACTAGTAGTGTCCTTCAGGGGTCCATACTGGGACCAGTGCTGTTTAATATCTTCATCAATGATATAGACAGCAAGATCGAGTGCACCCTCAGCAAGTTTGCAGATGACACCAAGCTGAGTGGTGCAGTTGCCACATCGGAAGGACGGGATGTCATCCAGAGGGACCCAGACAGGCTGGAGAAGTGGGCCTGTGTGAACCTCATGAGGTTCAACAGAGCCAAGTGCAAGGTCCTACACCTGGGTTGGGGCAATCCCTGATTTCAGCACACGATGGGGGATGATGTGATTGAGAGCTGCCCTGCAGAGAAGGACTTGGTGATGCTGGTTGATGAGAAGCCCGACATGAGCCGGCAATGTACGCTTGCAGCCAAGATGGCCAATGGTGTCCTGGGCGGCATAAAAAGGAGCTGTGCAGGAATGCTGCACCTCAACAGCCCCTTACCTTAAAGGTAAGGGGTATTCAGCTCTTTCCTTATCTCATCTCCTGGGGCCTTGGCCATGCTCCAGGAGGGAGCGGGGGGGGCAGCGAGGAACTGGGGCCAGAAACTCTATGCTTTTAGAATGATACAATTTGTTTATTTAACACCTGCCACTTTCAGAAAGCAAGCCAAAGTCTCAGGAGTTTGCGACAAAGCTCCTCTGAAGCTGCTGCACTTTGACAGGTACTTTTTCTTAGGAAACATTGTACTGGTGCCAAGTTGACAAAAGCACTTTTACTCTACTTCCATTTTGTGTTAAGAACAGAAACTGCCTGCATCAGTGTACAGGAGCAGCGTGTGATCCAACACTGTCATCTGTCAGTTTGACATCATACACCAGCCACTGCTTGGTGTATGCTAGAGAGACACACTCAGGAGGATTTCAAACAGTTGATCAATAGTGCCAGTATCAGTGGCAAGTTTGGAGGCTGAAGGGTTCAGAAAGGCTTCAGACTACTGTCTGAGAATGGCTTCCCTTCAGCGTTTAACAGCCATACCCATCTTTTAATTTGGAACAGTAGAATATCATCAGGCCTGCCTGTCAGAAGGTTTTTAGGCAGATCTCTGGCAGTTATCCTGAAGTTCAGCATGAAGATATCAAAAGCCAAGATGACACTTTATCTACGCAGATGAACAAGACATTCAAAAGTATGCATGCTGGTCAAGAACACAGTTTAAGGATTTTGAGAGAAGACTAGCTTCACAAACCTCACTTCAGGACCCTTCTCACACTGCCAGTTACTGGTCAGACTCAGAAGGTACAGTGCTCTCCTAGGACATCCTCCAGCCTAAACAGGATGAGAAAACATTTCTCATAGAGTATACACTTCAGATTCGGCAAGCAACCTTCTCTTCTCTATTTGCTTTCAGCAGGGGATCACATTTCAAAACAGCTCTCAGGTTGCAAAAAAAACTTTTACCTCAGCCCTTTGGATGGGGAAAACACTGCCAGGCTCCTTTGGCCTTCAACATCCAATGACCCATCTGCCCCTGAGACCATATGGAACTAAGAGCTTTTACACTGGAAAGGGAAGAGGAAAAAAATCCCAAGATGCTATGGTTATTCTGTATGTGAAAGTGTGGGATGAGGGGGGAGAGGGAAGTGACAAACGGTAATAGAACAAAGTAGCAATATTGGGCAGAACTGCATCACCCAAGCAAACTACTGTTATAAACCTCAGCCAGTTTCTGAACTGCAAGGATTCTTACAAGCATCCAGTCCCTACTTGCAAGATACAGGCCAGAAGCTACAAAGCAGACAAATCCATGCTGTACCAGATTTGGTCTGCTCCACTTATGAGCCAGATACCAGCACTTCCAGGAAGAATCCCAAACATCCAGTCACAGCAACAGCCCCTCACATACACAAGGTTTCACTATAAACTCCATTAGTTAAAAATCAACTGAAACCCTTAAGTACGGGTTCAGAGTATTCTTTTAACATAAGTGCTAAATACCTTTGTGAAAATTTTCTAATTCTTTGCTGCTGAAAAGAAGGAAATCTACTTCCTAAACTTACTATCACAGCTGCATAATATACCTTCCTATCCTGTGACAGACAGTTTTCTTCCTCACCACAAAGGTTAGAAGCTAAAAAAAACCCCAAACAATAACCATGCTAAAAGGATTTTCATAATTTCTGAACACTCCCACCATAAGAAAAGTGGAGTTTTTTGCCACTAAGGGGTAATTTGAGTTTGTAGACCTTCGTAGGAGAGTCTTTCCATTCACAGACAATTATTTTGTTCTCAACTTTTTGCAAACACGACCTACTACAAGAAACCAAGGATTAGTACATAAATAATGAACAGTCTGATATACCGGAAATCTTTGGTCTCTTTCAGATTGCATGTTAACCTCTGTGCTGTGCTTCAGAGGAAGTGGGAATGATAATGTCTCTGCTCAGGAAGATAAAGTAAACTTAGCAGGAGCATTCTGTGATTGTTCGGCTGCAGCGATTAAGGCACGGACCCCGTCGATGAGGCAACAAGCGAGATCAACTTCATTGAGAGGATGCAAACCTTATATAGTGCCTCTGTATACAGTAACAACTATCCCAGTGAATTTCCACCTGTGAGAATCCCACAGTACAGCGACAGAGCGCAACCCCCTGTTTTCCACAGATGTGCCCCTTATCTTCATTGTTTTCTGCCTAGTGCATTCCTTTTCTATTAACCCATGGGTCTTAACAAAGATTTCAAGGTCTCAACAAGCTAGCAAGCATGAGAACATCAGCTGTTTTGCTCCCTGCTTGCCGCTAATATTGCAGGTACAACAAGGCATCGGCTGCTGGCCCCAGCACACATGCAATGCTGGAATCTTTATGCCCACACTCGGCATTGTAGTCTTATGGTGACAGCTAGCATGGGGAGCAGAAAGGCTGGAGGAATGATCTTAAAACATTTAGTCTGTGTTTGTCATTGCCCTTTGATGAGTGTTTCTTTAATATGTAATTGATATGAGGAGCAGCTGAGAGAGCTGGGGTTGTTTAGCCTGGAGAAGAGGAGGCTGAGGGGAGACCTCATTGCTCTCTACAACTACCTGAAAGGAGGTTGTGGAGAGGAGGGAGCTGGCCTCTTCTCCCCAGTGACAGGGGACAGGACAAGAGGGAATGGCCTCAAGCTCTGCCAGGGGAGGTTCAGGCTTGACATCAGGAAAAAAATTTTTTTATGGAAAGGGTCAGTGGGTACTGGAACAGGCTGCCCAGGGAGGTGTTTGAGTCACCTTCCCTGGAGGCGTTTAAAGGACGCGTGGACGAAGTGCTGAGGGGCATGGTTTAGTGTTTGATGGGAATGGTTGGGCTCCATGATCCAGTGGGTCTTTTCTAAATTGATGATTCTATGGTTTTCAACCCTTGGAAAATTTGCTTAATATGAACTGACAGTTCAGCTTTGCAGAGTAATCTACCTGCATCATCCCTGCCTCTGGGTTTTCTGGTATTTTTAGCTGGATCTGCAAATCCAGATCAACTCTGTCCAGCCCACCTTATGCTTTAAGCATAGGGAGAAATTACATATTACTCAAGGAGTTATTGTAAAGTGGTGTGTCTGGCTCCTCACCTTGCAGTGACCAGTTGCAAGCTATTCTGGAAGGGTTAGTCTATTCTGACAGTATAGGAGAAGGATGTACCACCCAGCAAAGGCTATAGTGAGGAGTCTCATACTGGGTGGCAGAGCAGCAGATGTGGTAGCATCACTACATCTCCTACTTGATTAGTCAGGGCAGGCCTTGGATCTGAACATGAGAGATAGACACATTTTTTCCTGAGGGATTTCTGCAGTCACACATTGAGGATTTGACCCAGTTTTCAAATGAATACTTGCTCTTGAACTAGCTGGAGGCCAGTTACAAGTGGGGTTCCCCAGGGCTCAGTGCTGGGTCCAGCCCTGTTCAATGTCTTCATCAATGACCTGGATGAAGGCATCGAGTGCACCCTTAGCAAGTTTGCGGATGACACTAAGCTGGGTGGAAGTGTGGATCTGCTGGAGGGTAGGGAGGCTCTGCAAAGGGATCTGGACAGGCTGGACCGCTGGGCAGAGTCCAATGGCATGAGGTTTAACAAGGCTAAATGCCGGGTCCTGCACTTGGGGCACAACAACCCTATGCAGTGCTACAGACTAGGAGAAGTCTGGCTGGAAAGCTGCCTGGAGGAGAAGGACCTGGGGGTGTTGGTTGACAGCTGACTGAACATGAGCCAGCAGTGGCCCAGGTGGCCAAGAAGGACAATGGCATCTTGGCTTGGATCAGAAACGGCGTGACCAGCAGGTCCAGGGAGGTTATTCTCCCTCTGTACTCGGCACTGGTGAGATCGCTCCTCGAATCCTGTGTTCAGTTCTGGGCCCCTCTGAGGAGAACTATTAAACATTCTGAGGGCCTGAAAGGGTCAAAAACAGAATAATGAAAGCCAAAAGCCTGGAGAGCAATATTCTGTCTGGCCTGAAAGGGTCAGGAACAGAATATCATGCCAACAACAAAGCTGCTCCTCCTGAAAGGGAGGACGTGGACTATAAGGGCTCTTGGCAACATGCTTAGTTTCTCATCATTCCAGGGCCCAAGTTAATAAATATATTTCAAGAACACCTGCACGTCTAAGATAAGACCAGCACAAACAGAACAATGTGTGAATCCTTGGACAGACACGTAGTCCCTTACTTGTAGAACTTGCAGAACTTGTATTCTCACGGTAAGAATAGCAGTAATGTAAACAGTGCACTCAAGCTTGGTAGGAACTGATAACTTCTCACAGGAGAGTATAAAAACTCTGGTTGAGAAATAAAGAATTGCTACTTGCCACCAGAGCAGTAGTCCGTCTGTCTCTCTAAGACGTCCCTGTGAGCTGGTCTCCGTCACCCCTCACCACAAGAAGGATGTTGAGGCTCTGGAGAGAGTCCAGAGAAGAGCAACAAAGCTGGTGAAGGGGCTGGAGAACAAGTCTTACAAGGAACGGCTGAGAGAGCTGGGGTTGTTTAGCCTGGAGAAGAGGAGGCTGAGGGGAGACCTCATTGCTCTCTACAACTACCTGAAAGGAGGTTGTGGAGAGGAGGGTGCTGGCCTCTTCTCCCAAGTGACAGGGGACAGGACAAGAGGGAATGGCCTCACACTCCTCCAGGGGAGGTTCAGGCTTGACATCAGGAAAAATTTTTTCTCAGAAAGGGTCATTGGGCACTGGAACAGGCTGCCCAGGGAGGGGGTTGAGTCACCTCCCCTGGAGGTATTTAAAGGACGGGTGGATGAGGTGCTGAGGGACATGGTTTAGTGATTGATAGGAATGGTTGGACTTGATGATGCTGTGGGTCTTTTCCAACCTGGTGATTCTGTGATTCTTGAGAGTAAAACTGTGCTTCCTAGGACATCAAGATGATTTATGTACCATCGGCATTGCTACTGACAATTCAGAGGTTTTCTGCAGTGAGGTTTAAAATAGTTGAAAAGCAGGGCTGTAAAAATTATCTGTTACAAAAGAACCAGACATGATTGTTCCAGGACTGGGAAAAAACTTCAGAGCTTTTCCTATTTAGTCAAGAAGGCAGGTACTGATAGTCCTGTCTATTTTGTATAAAGTTGGTTAATGTGTCTCAGATCAGATATTAGTGGCTGTCACATTGCCAACGAAAATCTATCACTCTGGACAGAATAAGCAAGAAGGACAAGACTTGAATGAATGGTTGAGTATGATGCTTCATTTTCCTCATTTCAGGCCAAGCTGGAAGCACATTACTAGGGTGTTGAGAGCAAAACTTCCACCAGACATTGCAACTCTGATGCTTGCCCTCCAATTACATGTTTCTGGGATGCAGAAATAAGTTTTTCCTAAATGCTAGCCTGGTAGTGCCTTTTTCGTTTGCAGCAATATCCTTTGGAAAATAGCCAGTATTTTTCCTTATTTTACTTTTCCTGTTTTATAACAAAAAAAAATATGTAGAGGAATTTCATTTAGAAACAACCTGAACATCCTACCTAAAAATACAATTAGAAATGTTTTTCAGATAGGCCAGGAACAGAGAAACTTCCTGCTGAAGGACTTAATTTTGCAGCTATGTATATCTCCTGATGGCATGTCTGCATTAGAGGGAGCTGTGGGAAGGGAAAAGAAAATTAAATGCCATTTAAAGCATCACTTTTCAGCTGTTTCCTTGCTTCATCTGTATTATCCTGTTGGATTACTGTACCTTTGCTGTAGTCAATTTGTCTTCTAGCATAGTCGATGCCTGGCCCAGGAAGGAATTTCTAAATGCTGCTATCATAAACACATCCCAGAAGAAAGGTCCAGAAAAGAACAGTCATTTGAGTTTTCTATATTCCTAATTTAGGTATTATGACTGTTATGGGCTTCTAATGTTTTTTCACTATGGGACCTATGATAATCTGTTCATTTCTTTTTTTTTTTTTAATGACAGTCATCAGAGTCAAACATGTTTAGCATGCATAAATTCTCACTTTGGTATTACAAGAAACCAAGGATTAGTACATAAATAATGAACTGTTTGATATACCAAAATCTCCGTAGTACTTTCAGTGCTAAAATGAATCTGCTAATAACCTATTCTCACTTGCTGGCAAAAGAAACTGTACAAGTATTTCATTAAAGTTTTTTCCACTTCTCCAAGTATTTCATATTACCACCTCATGCAAATTGATGCTGAGATGGAATTTGTGTACTCCAAATGCCAAAAGTAATCAACATCTTGAGTGAGTCAGCCCATTATCCAGCTTTCACTTCAATGCCAAGGTGAATTGTATTTCAACAGGTCCCAGGTTAGACATAACAATGCACCTTCAAACAGTGAGTGAGGCAGACTAGAGTAAGCAGAGAGGAACACTCAAGGGAACCTTTCCCAGATGGGAAACATAAATATATGAACATGTTCAAGTGTTCTGCAGAATGTGGCTAGGGCACAGCACACACAAGCAAGCCTGCAGCATCAAAGCAAAGCAGCTACACACTCCTAAGAAGTCTTGGACTACTTGGTGACAATCTAGCATCTCCCATGGCTGCCAGCCTGCTGGTCTACCTTCCTAAGTGTCATTTCAGAAGCTACCAAAAGCCCAGGACCACTATATCCACCCATTTATGTGGCCACAAAGTTCCACGAGCCTGTATATTTCCTTCTCTGGCAAGATTCCCCAGGGTCTCATGTATTAGTGTAATTATGTCAATTTCCTCAGAGCTCATTAACAGAGTATAGTTGTGTCTAGGAAGTGAAAAAACATCCTGAAATGGAAAAAAACATGCCCTAGCATGGGGACTCCCCCCCCTCACAGATTGGGTTTTTTCATGTAAAGAATTTTGTATGAGCAACACTGTGATTTGCCAGAGATTTCTTTGTAAAACACCTGGATTTTTCACACAAGTATTTAATGGCAGTTTTGCACTAAGAGCAATGGGTATAAAATCAGCCACAGAGAGCAACCTGCAGTTTCATACCATAACTCACACCAGACAGAAATATTTAACACCCATCCCGTGCAGACATCCCATCCCTGGGGAGCACCCCTCAGACCAGACTAGGCACAAACACTGTCTAATTCTTCCCCCAGATCTTACGTATATTCTAAGAGTCAACCAAAACCTCACCAGTACCCTGTGGCTTAAATTGCTCAGATGCCTTTGCACGTCCTTCCTCGGGCGGGCTTCTCTGTCTTACTGCGACTTTCCGACCCGCCCGGGGCACTCTCTCTTCTCCAGTGCTAGAGCCCACCGGCCGAGGCATCGGGAAACATCTGCCCTATGCGCCAGCCAGGCCGGGGCGCTCCAAGACCCCGTTACATTTGAAGAAGCGACGTTTCAACCGAGGCAGGAGCACTGCCATCCGCCTGCCTCCACCCTCCCCGCGGGCGGCTTCTACCGTTGCTACCGACAGCACCCACGGAGATGCCACGTGAAATGGCCGGGCGGATAGTCGTGCCCACGGACGCCCCGAGATGACAAAGCATCCGCCTCTAGGCACGGTCCCAGGGCCCAGCAGGGGCGCTGAGGGGACGGCTGTTACGTAATAATTGCGGCGCGCGAGCCCGACCTCAGCGCTGCGGCCGCCACCCTCACCCCCTGGTAGGACGGCGGCTCCTAGGGACAACGTGGCCCTACTCGCCCCTCACCAGCAGCTGCAACTCAGCGCGAACATCAGGCACCTGGAACCGGTCTATCTCCTCCATCATTATGGTGGAGGCGAGGCGAGGCGAGGCGAGAAGAAAGAGCAAACACAAGGGGACTTTTCAAACGCCGAAAGACAACAACGACGCCACTCCCACCGCCGCCCACCATAGGTGCTGCCTCATCACTGCCGCCACTCGTCGCCGAAGTGACTCAGCCGCGCCACTTCCGGATCCGGCTTCCACCACCCCACCCTAAATTTGTGTATTCATGAAGAGGGCAGGGACCTCTTGCAATAATTCCGGGTCCCAGTTGTTCAGTTCCCCGCGGGTTCCACCTTACGGCCAGGGGCACTTCGGGAGAGGAAGGGGGAAAGGAATACTCAGTGCCGGCGCGTCGCCGCTATCAACTGGTGGCTGGTGGCTGGCCAGGAGGGTATGGGGCTGTCGTGTGGAGTGGCCGGTGGCAGAGAGCTGCTGCGGCAGCCACTATGTCAGCCAAGGTAGGTGACAGACACCGGCAAGTAAGGATCTGTCCTGAGCGGGCATTGTAGCAGGGCAGTGCAGTGCTCCCGTATGATAGCGTTGTCGTGACGTCACCACCGACGCCGTAACGTCCCTTCCCCGAACAGCATCATTGCAGTGCCTCTTGCTGCAGAGAGATAGCGGTTCACACGAGGGAGAGTCGCTCTGCAGCCTTGCTCTGGCTCTGCCGCCCTCAGCTCCTGCTCTGAGTGGGTGACACAGTGTCACAAATGTGACACCAGACCCATAATGACATTGTTGTCTTTCAAACAGAGTCTGGTACCTGGTGTGCAATAAGCTAGTCTAGCACACAGAGCCAAGATATTTGTTTATTTCAAATCCCTTCCATCTTATCTTTCTTATTTCCCCAATTACTTATCTCAGAAATTTTCTGATGGTCATTATTTTTACTCTAGTACAATTAACTCTGAAACAATGTCAACCTGATCTAAACATTAGCCAAGTGGTTCCTTTTGGTATTACTTTAACAAGCAGGAGATTCCCTCACAGTATATGAGCTTTGTATACAAACATTTCACCACTCTTTGTAATTAACAGATTTCATTAGTCTACAAACATCACCATTCCCAGCACCACCGTACATTGCATCACCATGCATAGCCCAGCTTGTTTCCCTCCAGGATGCCCTGTGGCCCAGCACAGACCCTCCTTGGCACTGCTTGCTGTGTGGTTATATCATGTTGCATTGCTCTGTCCCTGCATTGAGGTATGTCATCAACCTCCCAGTGACACCTTGCATGTTCCATGGCACTTCTATGCATTGACACCCCTACTGAGGCAAACCAGCAAGTCCCAAAGCCAAAGAACTCCACACTGTGTCACTGTACTGTTGCATCCCTGTGAGACTATAGAAGTCTTTGGAGATCACTATGTCACACCATTTCATCACTGTTACAGCATGAGGCGCTTCCTTTCCAGGGCAGGTTTTAATGCACTTGAGATGTCCCTAGTCAAACAGAGAATTTTTAAGGGACGCTGAATGAGCAGGTTGAAATCCCTGTTTCTTAAAAGTTAAAAAAAAAAATGCTTTCAATTATATTTAACTGTAACTTTTACCACTTTCCTTTTGTTTTACTATTTGGTCTTCTATCAGTTCAGACAATTAACTGAGGTCATCTGCTAACCTTTGTGGCCCTAATGCTACTCTGGAAGCAGCAGTGTGGGTGAATGTGTGTCTGTAAGACCTCACTGTCTGCCTTCAGGCTCTGCATAGACATGTCTGTCTGTATCCTCTCACAGGATGAAGGGCTCAGTCAGATTCATTCCTGGATCTCATCTACTACTGGAGTATCAAAGAGCTATGGTTAATGGCTCACTGTCCTGATGGGGGGCTAGGGGGTAGGGAGATTAACAATCGGTGATATTTAAGCTTTATCATTTAAGGTTGAATAGAATAACAATTTTTTAGCTTTAAGTTTTTAGCAACTATTCAGCTCAAGGACAAGCCCGGCATAGCCCGGCATAGAAGCTCCTGATAATATGGGTGCCAGCTCCTGATAAGGAGCAAAACTTGCTGCCTGAAGCAATTCAAACTGGTCAAGAATGGCCTTGGGGTTGGGAGGACCCAGGGACCATGCGCAAGGAACAAGATTACTAAAGTTCACAGCGAGGAAGACGTCTTTCTTCGTCCTTGAGACCCCAGCCCACAACTACCAGAAGGCACCTCGCAAGCACAAGACCAGAAATATCCTTCTAGAACTAATTATAATATGAAGCGGGGAAAGATCATAAATATGTAGTAGGCATTTATGAATGTGCATGTCTTTACACTATAAGTAGCTGTTGTTAAACGAAATGGTGTGTGAGTTAGGTGGATTGCCCCCTTGCACCTCGCTGGTGAATAAACAACACGTACCTACTTTCTAACCCTTAATTGAGTTATAGAGTTTGATTCCGCTGAAACAAAGAAACTTACGCTTAATAGTTTAATTTAACCATTAAGGCAGCTACACTTTTATTCAGTGCTGGAGAAGACTTGGGATTTGTCCTCAGAGTGCTTCTGCCAAGCAGGGATTTCACAGAAAATTTATGCACAGAATTGTTTTCAAATTCATATTTTTTCCCCAAAATGACAAGTGTACTTTATTCCCAGAACCTCATTGCATATCCAGGGGGAATGAAATCAGATCAGCTCAGAGTTGTTAAGGTGTGGCTATATCTGAATGGTCAATCTCAACAACTCTGGGCAACAGACAAGAAGATAAGGGTCCTTGTAGTTATCTTGCTGGTTACCTTGTTTCTAACACATTATAGTTGATGTTCCATCCCACCATTTACAAATCACCATTTCACCGCAAAACAGTCCAAGTGGAGACTAGTGACTAATAGCATTCCTCAGGGGTTGGAAGGGTGTTAACACCTTTGTCACAGGCATGGACAGTCACCCTCAGCAAGTTTGCTGATGAAACCAAGCTGGGTGGTACAGTTGACACACCAGAGGGAAGAGATGCCATCCAGAGGGACCTGGTGTTTTACAACAGAGTGCTAAGCACAAAGCACGATCCAGTCCCCTCACTATAGCCTTTGCTGGGTGATACATCCTTCTCCTATACTGTCAGAATAGACTAACCCTTCCAGAATAGCTTGCAACTGGTCACTGCAAGGTGAGGAGCCAGACACACCACTTTACAATAACTCCTTGAGTAATATGTAATTTCTCCCTATGCTTAAAGCATAAGGTGGGCTGGACAGAGTTGATCTGGATTTGCAGATCCAGCTAAAAATACCAGAAAACCCAGAGGCAGGGATGATGCAGGTTGATTACTCTGCAAAGCTGAACTGTCAGTTCATATTAAGCAAATTTTCCAAGGGCTGAAAATCAATTACATATTAAAGAAACACTCATCAAAGGGCAATGACAAACACAGACTAAATGTTTTAAGATCATTCCTGCAGCCTTTCTGCTCCCCATGCTAGCTGTCACCATAAGACAATCAAACTACAAGGCCGAGCAATCACAGAATGCTCCTGCTAAGTTTATTTTATCTTCCTAAGCAGAGACGTTATCATTCCCACTTCCTCTGAAGCACAGCACAGAGGTTAACGTGCAATCTGAAAAAGAAAGAGACCAAAGCTGCTTGTAGAGTCTTGACATTCCTCTAAAACTGTTTAACAATTTCCTGTTAGCTTTTTATTCTCGTTTTGAGTATTAGCAATATCCAAAGTAAACTACCTTTCAGTAAAACAGCAGAGAAGCACAGCATGAAAACAAAGACAAAGGAAGCAGAGTGACTTCTAGCCTGTCCTGCAGTAGACATCCATTTACACATACTAGCGAGACCAATTTAAGAGCTATTTGCCAACACATTTTATAATCTGTTTTCCGAGAGATGCTGAACTGAGTGTTTATTTTACATTCTATGGTTGGTTTAATGCATGTTTAAGAGCCAACAAGCACCTTAAAAACCTTTTCTAGCAAAAAAGTAAAACGTGGCTGCATTTGGGGAGGTGGTCTCTTTGACAACTTGCTAAACAGCAAAGAAGCTACTTAGATGTCAGTGGGTGCATGTCAAGTGCAATGAGAAATGCCTCGCTGTTCAAATTCAGATGCTTTCTTAAAACTGCATAAATTACCTTTTGCTGACAGTGAAGTTGACCCTAAGTGATAAGTCCAGACAGTCTGGTTTTACGTACTGTAAATGCAAAGAAGTGTATGCAATGTCAGTTAAGAAACTGTTAGAAAATGTTACATTTAAAATATAATAGAAATACTGATCATTGATTAATCAAGAACTAGGATGGAATGTAGAAACAGTATGATTCTGTTGATTTTGTAGAAGACAGAAGAATAAGTTTCGGGAAGCAAGAAAGATACACCTGAGCGGTCAAGTGAAGATAAGAGCAGATCCAGCCAAGAAAAATCGACGAGTTTGCCAAAAGAACAAAAGGTGAAAAGGACAACACGAGGAAGACTACTTACTTCATCTGAGGAAGACTACTTACTTCATCAGGACGACCACCAGAGGGGGCTACGCAGGCGCAATAGAGACTGATGTCGCGATAAGGCGATGAAGCAACCTACCTATGCATATGTATTAGAGAATGTTGTAACCTGTTGAATATACATTAGATTGCGAAACTTTTAGAGAATAAAAAGCAGACGCGATGTGATGGTCTTCGGAACCAGATCTGGGTGTGTACCCCTGGTTCCCGGGGCCTCGAAATAAAGCACCACATATAACCTCCTAGTGTGGTTATGTGTTTGTCATTCTGCTAACAGTTTTTGGCGACCCAGGTGGGACCTCGCGGGCATTGCTGAGGCGGCTCGCGCATCGATCCTGCTCCAGCCGGCACCGAGTGATTCTCGGGGAGCCATCGACCACGACCGACCTCCGCTGCTCCCGACGGACCAGGGATATTGGTAAGACACGGTGCTTTATCAGGAATGGTACCATTTGGGGTCTGGTAAAGCCTGCCTGTCAGACGCGGCGAAAGCTGCGCTTGGTTGGGCTAAGGAGCTGCGACGGGAAGCCTAGGCGCCGTCCGTAAGACAGTGGCGAAAGCTCTGCAGGTTCGGCATCAGTGGTCTGGTCTGGTCTGGTAATTCCGGAATTCTGGTATTTTTGGTAGTCTGTGCTTTGTGTAATTTAATTGTTTGTCCTGCTCTCAGTAATCTATACTTTCCTATCTAGCTAATCTATCTTAAGCTGTTTGTGGTAATATCTCAACCAAATGTCATCAATACCTAAGTCATCTCCATTAGGATGTATTTTGAGTCACTGGAAGGAGGGAGGATTTGGGCAAGATATGCAAAAGGGAAAGTTATTTGAATATTGTAATGTCTGGTGGACACAATATGAATTGGAAGACCAGGTCCGTTGGCCGGAAAATGGGACTTTAGATTACAATACGATTTTGCAACTAATGTTGTTTTGTAGATAAGAGGGGGGATCGGGTAATGATGGGAAGAGCAGAGACAGGGCGGACAGAAAATGCGAATATGAGGAGGAGCAGGACTATCCAGGTACTCCGATCTCTCATTGAACGCGGCAAAGAGAGATCCAGGGGAGGGAGGCTGGACATCAGCCGTCTAGGGCATTACTAGCGCCGCTACGTCAGGGGGTCGGAGCGGAGGGTCCGGTATATGTTAAAGTGCCTTTTACGCCAGGAGATTTGATGCTTTGGAAACAGTCTGCTGGAGTTTATCGAGAAAACCCAGACAAGGTAGCTAGGGTAGTAAAAATGATTCTAAAGACTCAGAATCCTGATTGGGATGATATTCAGGTGTTATTGGACACTCTGATGGATTCTACAGAAAAGGAGATGGTGTTGAGAACTGCCTGTGAGTGGGCCAGGGAAGATATTAGGCAGGGTGTTGTCACTGGGACGGTTGATCAGAATTTTCCTCTTGAAGATCCCATGTGGGATTATAATACTATGGGAGGAATGAGGAACTTGAGGAGATATCAGGAATGGGTAGTTGTTGGGGTACAGAACGCTATGCCCAAAACAATTAATTGGTCAAAGCTGTATAACGTTAGACAGGAGAAGATGGAGTCTCCCTCTGCATTTTTAGAGTGATTGAAAGAAGTGGCTAGAAAATTCACGGATCTGGATGTGGAGACAGAACAAGCTAAAGCCCAGTTAGCTCTGATTTTCTTAGGACAGTCGCAAGATGACATTAGAAAGAAGTTGCAAAAATTAGAGGGCGCGGAGTTGCGAGACTTGGACAGATTGTTAGAAATACCTTAGAAAGTTTATAACAATCGTGAAAGAGATAGTGCGCAAAGGCAGCAGCGGCACCTGCTGGCGGTGATGCAAGGTAGAGGTCAGAATGAATTTGGAAACCGAGGTAGAGGAAGAGGAACGGTGCGCGGACGGGGAAGAGGATTTGGACTTAATTATTCGGTCAGATTAGGGATCAATCAGTGTGCGTATTGCAAGCAGGAAGGACACTGGAAAAATGAATGTCCACAAAGAATAAGACAGACAGGAAGTTCATTCGGAAATGTTGAAGTGGCAAAAGCAATGGTCCTGGGAGATTACGGAAATCAAAGTTGACTCGAATCAGACAGCAGTGAACCTTTAGTAAAGATAAGGATAGGGGAGGCAGAGGTGCAATTTTTGGTGGATACTGGTGCAACATATTCAGTTTTAAATGATTTGTATGGAAAAATAGGAAATAAAACAACTACAATAGTGGGAGCGACAGGGAAAGAGGAAATATGACCATTCATGTGACCCTTAGAATTACGACTTGGGGGAAAAGAATTAACATATACATATAATTCTTATATGTACCCGACTGCCCAGTTCCTCTTCTGGGACGAGACTTGTTATCTAAACTAGATGCAAAAATTAGCTTTGAAAATGGAGAATTGATTATGCAAGTCCCAGAATCAAACGTAGGAAAGATCTTAGTAGTAAAGGAGAATCCCAAACCCCAAATACCTAAGAAGGTAGAGGAGGCAGTGATCCCTACAGTTTGGGAAACAAGTATTCCGGGAAAATCAAAGACTGCTCAACCGGTAATAGTGGAATTAAAAGAGGGAGCAAAGCCAGTACGAATAAAACAGTATCCCATAAAAATGGAAGCCCGATACAGAATAGTAGAAATCATCAAGAAATTTTTAAAATTTGGGATATTAGAGGAATGTGAATCGGAATATAATACTCTGATCTTTCCAGTAAAGAAACCGAACGGGGAATATAGGTTAGTACAAGATCTGAGGGCCATCAACAATATTATGAAAAATATACATCCAGTGGTAGCTAATCCATATACATTGTTGACATCTGTGAAGGAAAAATATAAATGGTTTACAGTAATTGATTTAAAAGATGCCTTCTTCTGCATTCCCCTTGACAAAGATAGCAGGAAACCTTTTGCTTTTGAATGGAAAAACCCATATAATGGACGAAAGACGCAACTCACGTGGACGAGGCTCCCACAAAGATTCAAGAATAGCCCAACACTTTTTGGAAACCAACTGGCAAAAGAACTGGAGATTTGGACTACGCAGGGAAAAATTCAGGTACCAAGAACACAGTATCTCTTGTTACAATATGTAGATGACATATTTATTGCAACAGAACAAGAATCATTATGCATACAGGTGACTATTGAGATTTTAAACCAACTGGGCCTAAATGGATACAAGGTTTCGAAAGAAAAAGCTCAAATTGCATGCACAACCATATTGTACCTTGGATGTGAGATAACACAGGGACAACAGAGGTTGGGAATGGATCGTGTCAGAGCAATTTGTGCAATTCCAAAACCCCGGAACCTACATGAACTAAGGTCATTCCTAGGAATGGCAGGGTGGTGTAGGCTGTGGATAATGGATTATGGACTTACAGCAAAACCTCTGTATGAGGCACAGAAAGCATCTACTCTCATTTGGGAGAGACCTCAAAAGGAGGCCTTTAAGAAACTAAAAGAGGCCTTGACCAAGACACCAGCATTGGGCTTACCGGATTTAATGAAAACTTTCCACTTGTTCGTTCACGAAAGACAACGGTTAGCACTGGGGGTCTTAACACAGAAATTAGGAAGCTGGAAACGACCAGTGGGATACTTTTCTAAACAGTTGAACCCTGTTAGTGCTGGCTGGCCATCCTGTCTGAGACCCATAGCAGCAACTGTAATTCTGATACAAGAAGCCAGAAAATTGACTCTAGGGAAAAACATTGAAGTATATATACTTCATATGGTGTTAACCACAGTCAAATCTTGCTTCTCCTTGGAATGGGTTCAGCCACAGAGGTACACAGCAGCACAGGGTGCTCTTCACAGCTCAGACAAGGCTTTGCCTTGAGCCACAAAGCAAAGACACAGAAGTTTGGAACCAACACCTCCAACATCATACCTGATAACCATGTTTAAAATAACTGCTTTAATAAATCTCAAAATTGATGGCCACTTCCTCTTACCACCCAGGGCTACACATGGGACTGACACAGGACTAATAGGATGCTATTCCCTGCCCCATCAACAACTTCCTGCATGTCACACAGGTCAGTGTTTTTAAAGAATACTACACTTGTGTGTGTCCTGCTTGTTATACTCAAGGCCACATTTTCAGAGAGAGCTGAGAATCTAGTTCCTTCATTCCCTTCCGTCTGATTTAGGGATGTTGGCTTATGCCTTTACATAATTCTGTGTCTTCCCAAAATGTTGTGGGCCTCAATTGTGCATAACACATTTCAGACCTGAAAGGAAGTATGTTATTGAAGCATAGAGCATACCTAAGTACTATTATTTACAAAGCTGCATAGGGAACACGAAGATCCAGGCATTTTCAATTATTTTAACAGACTGAACACTGAAACACATTTCTTATTAATGTACACAAACATACAAGAACCTCAAGATGCTTCTAATTAATGATTCATCCAGAGATCCACTACCTTTATCTCTGATGGCCAACCAGTTTTTGACATATTTTCACCCAAGAATATGGCAGATTCCATTCAAAGAAAAAGACATCAGGTGGTTGGAGACTGAACTGGAGGCTGAAGTCACCCAGATGAAGAAATAGTTAAATAAAGCAAGAAACTGATGTCAGAGGAGAAAGCAGATACAAGACAGGCACAGAAGGAGGGCAGGCAACCACCATCTGTAAAGGAAAAGAAGAAAACAAAAGAATTGATCACAGAGCACTTGAAGAACACAAGGGGCGTGAAAGCAAAGGAGGGGCTGGAAGTGACACACAGTAAAAGGGAAGGACCTGATAGTGTTCACGTAACTATCTTGGCTTTGAGAATAACCTCAGGAAGAAAATTTTCAAAGGGAAAGCAGTCAGCAATGAATAAAATGAGAAGGCAGAGCAGAACAAAGCAATACATAGGAAATAGAGGAATGAAAAGCACAGGGACAGGTAAAAAGAACACAGTGCCTGAGGAGAATTTACAATGAAAGGGACAAGGATGGAAAGTCTATGGAAATAGTGCTTAGCAGTAAAACCAGCCTCACAGGCAAGTAGCATGCTTGTTTCCTGCCTCACTGTGAACACTGGCAGAGAGGAGGAATGTATATGACAGAAGTACAGGACCTTACTCACTTATTTTTAGAGAAGATTTTCTTGTCAAGAACTGTGATCTAGACCTTAACTCACCAATTAATTTCACAGTGGTCATCATGGCTCAGTAAATATTAATCATCAGGCCCTGATCGGACAGCGAGTATAGTGCAAAGGCACAGCCATCTACTTCCTGGACTCTCAAAGCCACTGCTTCCTGGACTCTCAAAGCCACTGAGACGTGGGCTATATTTTGAGTCAGGGAAAATAGGGCAAAAGTCTCTGGACTCCAGAGCCAGCTACTCATTCACACAAGTCCTCCACTGCAAGTGTATTCTAGTAGATAAAAGGACATGAAACAGCAATCAGATTTAACAAACCTAAGGCAAATATAGGAAAGGAAACACAGGACAAGTTTAAATTATTTTCTTTTAAGTTATTGCAACAAAAGTTATGTGAAAAGCCAAAAATCCGAAGAGTTTCAACAGTTATTTCAAGAGCTTTAAAATAAAAATAATGCCTTTACAGCACATTACTTAAGTTTTTCAAATAACATGTGAATCAAAGCCTCTACATTTCAGAATATTTGAGATAATGTCCACTGAAAATAATTGAAAATATTTATGTGGAAATCCTAAAAGTTAAAGAAACTGAAATTCAGTGCAAACCTTTCATTTCAGGTTTAGTTTCATTATTATTCACGGGGTTTACAATTTTAGTATAAGCATCTTCATTATCTAGAACTGGATGTGGTCTTTGGTTCTGAATTTGTTCCCTTTGCAAACTTATGAAGCCTTTTTGAAACTTGATAATTACTAATATTTCGTAGCACAAGCATTAAGAATGTCACAGTGATCCTCTCTCTTATTCTTGCCTACTCTTAAGTCCACAAGCTCTTCTAGCACCTGTGCAGAAATACCCAGAAGGCTCCTAGAGACATCAGGCACATGCAGAACCATTTCAGTACTCCAACCCTTGGTTATACAAGCAGGGAGATTTGATCTGGCTCTGCAGAGTCAGCTCACACTTAGCAGGGTTTATTAGTTCAGGTTTCGGCAGTTACATAGATGTGTACAGAGTCTATGCAGTCCTAGTGTAGATAAACCAGAGTCCAGATGAATCACCCTTGGGTAACTACGTGGGAATCGGATGATTGGCAAGGGTTGCTGTTCCCTTGTTGCTGAAATGAATAAACAGGCTGCTTGTTCTCGGTCATATCTGGGCTACCTATGCTAATCCTCCCATTCCAAAGATCAAATACGTTGGGATTAACCTAAAACTGTTATGAAGAAGGTTTTATCTGCCATGTCACCTTCAGCTTTTAAATCGAACACTGATAGAATCATGAAATCATAGAATGGTTTGGATAGGAAGGGACCTCAAAGCCCATCCAGTTCCAACCTCCCTGCCGTGGGCAGGGACACCTCCCACTGGATCAGGCTGCTCAAAGCCTCATCCAACCTGGCCTTGAACACCTCCAGGGATGGGGCAGTCACCACTTCTCTGAGCAACCTGTGTCACTGCCTCCCCACCGTCACAGGAAAACATTTCTTCCTAAGATCTCATCTCAATCTCCCCTCTTTCAGCTGAAAACCATTCCCCCTCATCATATCCCTGCACTCCCTGATAAAGAGCCCCTCCTCAGCTTTCCTGGAGACCCTTTCAGTACTGGAAGCTGCTCTAAGGTCTCCCCAGAAACTGCTCGTCTCTAGGCTGAACAACCCCAACCCTCTCAGCCTGTCCTCATATGGGAGGTGCCCCAGCTCTCTGATCATCTTCATGGCCTATTCTGGACTTGTTCTAACAGACCCATGTCATTCCTGTGCTGGGGACTCCATAACTCAATGCAAGGCTCCAGGTGGGGTCTCATGAGAGCAGAGTAGAGGGGCAAAATCCCCTCCCTCCCTTGACCGGCTGGTCACACTTCTGATGCAGCTGAGGATAGCTGTGATCAGTAGAATTGTGCTGTGCTATTCTTAACACACAGAGTGAGAAAATGTATCATGGCCAGCATTACCAGTAGAATTGGGCTTTGCCACCTTAATTTGCTACTGACAATTCAGAGGTTTTCTGCAGTGAAGTATAAAATAGTTGAAAAGCAGGGCTGTAAAAATTATCTGTTACAAAAGAATCAGACATGATTGTTCCAGGACTGGGAAAAAGCTTCAGAGCTTTTCCTATTTAGTCAAGAAGGCAGGTACTGATGGTCCTGTCTATAACAGAATGTCTTTCTGTCCAGGTTTATTGGTAGGGCTGCAGCCATGAGCTGTGCTTGATAGGCGAATGACCCCACCTGCTGGCATGCCTCGATCATATCTACTATTGTAGGGTTTTTCAGACCGCGCAATATCTTTCTACTTTCGTCATTAGGATTTTCTACCACTAATTGCAAAATTAAGGCCTGTTTAGCTGCTCGGTTCTCTCCCTGCTTGTCAAGCGCATCCTTCAATCTGTCTATAAATGCCATATATGGGTCACCAGGCCACTGTTTGACATTTACAAATGTCTGTTTCAGCTTTCTGACATCCGGTATCTTTATAAGTGCTTGATAAGCAAAAATCCGTGCCTGTTGTAAAATCGCATTATTTAAACGGGCTTGATTCTTGAACTGCTACCAACGTCGTTTCATCGGGTCTTTTCTTATTATGATCTGTTGCAGTCCCTTCTGTAATTTCGAAACTGCCTGGGTTACAGAAAATGTGTTCCTAGCCCCGCTCCGGGCGGGCCGGCCGCTGCAGCAGGAACTGCGACGGGGGCGGTTCCTCCTTGGCCGAGCGGCGGCGGCACAGCAGTTAGTCCTTTCTGTTTTGCAGCTTTTTGAATCTCCTTTATTGCTTCATGACTAAATCGACTGGAGCCCTGCAAATAAATCACAGGAAAAGCTTGCAACACTTCGGCCTCCCTCCGCGGCCGCTGCACCTGTCTGCCTGAGGGACAGGGTGGAAATAAATCAGGCTCCTTCTCGGTGTCTGACGGACCCAGATCAAAGGGGTTGTCAGCAATCACTGATGGTCCTGCACTCGGTTCAGAATAGGGAATATCAGTGGCCCCCTGCGTCTTTCGTACTTTGGCTAAATTTTTGTCCGATCTTAAGTGTTTTAAGGATTCGAAAACTAACCGCAAGGTAGATAATAGGCTTAGCACCACAGGGTCATCCCTGGTAGCCACGTCCCACAATTTAACTCCCGCGGTGTCCCAGACTTCTATATCACATGTATAAGTCACACCTAAACCTGGATCCCAACCCTGTATCCATTTCAACAAAGTCCTGAGTCATTGCTCATCATACTTAATCCCCTGTTTCTTCAAAATTGATGTCAAGATATTAAGTGTAGACCGCTCTTCCATGGACATGGAAGATCACATTATGTACCCGTTCTCAGTTGCTCACCTTCTTTCATAGAATCATAGAATCACCAGGTTGGAAAAGACCCACTGGATCATCGAGTCCAACCATTCCTATCAATCACTAAACCATGACCCTCAGCCATTCCCTCTTGTCCTGTCCCCTGTCACTTGGGAGAAGAGGCCAGCACCCTCCTCTCCACAACCTCCTTTCAGGTAGTTATAGAGAGCAATGAGGTCTCCCCTCAGCCTCCTCTTCTCCAGGCTAAACAATCCCAGCTCTCTCAGCCGCTCCTCATAAGGCCTGTTCTCCAGCCCCTTCACCAGATTTGTCACTCTTCTCTGGACTCTCTCCAGAGCCTCAACATCCTTCTTGTGGTGAGGGGCCCAGAACTGAACACAGGATTCGAGGAGTGGTCTCACCAGTGCCGAGTCCAGAGGGAGAAGAACCTCCCTGGACCTGCTGGCCACGCCGTTTCTGATCCAAGCCAAGATGCCATTGGCCTTCTCGGCCACCTGGGCCACTGCTGCCTCATGTTCAGTCGGCTGTCAACCAACACCCCCAGGTCCCTCTCCTCCAGGCAACTCTCCAGCCAGACTTCTCCTAGTCTGTAGCACTGCATAGGGTTGTTGTGCCCCAAGTGCAGGACCCGGCATTTGGCCTTGTTAAACCTCATGCCATTGGACTCAGCCCAGCGGTCCAGCCTGTTCAGATCCCTTTGCAGAGCCTCCCGACCCTCCAGCAGATCGACACTTCCACCCAGCTTAGTGTCGTCCGCAAACTTGCTAAGGGTGCACTCGATGCCTTCATCCAGGTCATTGATGAAGACATTGAACAGGGCTGGACCCAGCACTGAGCCCTGGGGAACCCCACTTGTCACTGGCCTCCAGCTGGAGTTAACGGCATTTGCCACCACTCCCCAAACAGGTTCCCTCATCCAGTAGGCAGGTCACCTTGTCATACAAGGCGATCAGGTTAGTCTGGCAAGACCTGCCTTTTGTGAACCCATGTTGACTGGGCCTGATCACCCGGTTCTCTTGCATGTGCTTCATGATAGCACTCAAGATCACCTGCTCCATGACTTTCCCTGGCAGTGAGGTCAGACTGACAGGCCTGTAGTTTCCTGGGTCCTCCCTGCGTCCCTTCTTGTAGATGGGCACAACATCAGCAGCCTCCAGTCCAGTGGAACTGCCCCAGTCTTCCAGGACTGCTGGAAGATGATGGAAAGGGGTTTGGCATGAACATCTGCCAGCTCCTTCAGTGCTCTTGGATGGATCCCATCCAGCCCCATAGACTTGTGGGTGTCTAGCTGGGCATGCAAGTCTCTAATAGCTTCCTCTTGGATCATGGGAGCCTCATTCTGCTCCTCTAACTCCTGAGTGTGTTCAATGAGGGAACAACTTGCCTTAGTATTAAAGACTGAGGCAAAGAAGGCATTAAGTACCTCAGCCTTTTCCTCATCCCCTGTCACTCTTGTTCCTTCTGCATCCAATAGGGACTGTATATTCTCCCTAGTCCTCCTTTTATTGTTAATATAGAATCATAGAATCATAGAATAATCAGGTTGGAAGAGACCCACCGGATCATCGAGTCCAACCATTCCAAGAAAGATTTTTTTATTATCTTTCAAGTGTTTTCGTCCAGACTGCTTCAGTGCTCCTCACTGGCCTTAATTTGTTCAACCAAGCTTCGCTACAGTTGCTGCTCCTCAGCGATTCCTCCCCTGAATATCAGGGTTTGCCCTCAGGGTTGTGGGTCCCTTACAAGTTGGGTGCCATTTTTAGTGATTGAGGCACGGAACCCATTTTAAGGTGCCAAATGAGATCACTTTATTGTGTGGAAGCGAAGCCTTATATAGTGCTACCCAGCTAGCAGCTACCCCAGTGAATTTCCACTTCTAAAAATCCCACAGCTACAGTGATAAAGTGCAACGACTATTTGCCACTGATGTGCCCCTTATCTTCATGTTTTCCATTTAACGCATTCTTTTCTTATTATCTCACGGGTCTTGGTAAAGATTCCAAGGTCTCAATAAGCTAGCAAGCATGAGAGCATCGGCCGCTTGCTCTGTGCTTGTTGCTGATATTGCGGGTATGCCAAGGCATCGGCCGCTTGCCCTGATATACGTGCAACAGTGGAATGACTGAATCACAGAATCACAGGCCTTATGAGGAACGGCTGAGAGAGCTGGGGTTGTTTAGCCTGGAGAAGAGGAGGCTGAGGGGAGACCTCATTGCTCTCTACAACTACCTGAAAGGAGGTTGTGGAGAGGAGGGTGCTGGCCTCTTCTCCCAAGTGACAGGGGACAGGACAAGAGGGAATGGCCTCAAGCTCCGCCAGGGGAGGTTTAGGCCGGACGTTAGGAAAAAATTTTTCATGGAAAGGGTCATTGGGCATGGGAACAGGCTGCCCAGGGAGACGGTTGAGTCACCTTCCCTGGAGGTGTTTAAGGGATGGGTGGACGAGGTGCTGAGGGGCATGGTTTAGTGATTGATGGGAATGGTTGGACTCGATGATCCGATGGGTCTTTTCCAACCTGGTGATTCTATGATTCTATGATTCTATTCTATGATTTTGGTTTTGTGAGATTGTCAGTGAAAGGGTTAAGCAGACTGGTAAACTCTTCCTCAGAAGTCTCTCATATTCTGTATCCTAACTTAAATTGTGACAGCAGGAGAAAGAGATACATCAACTGGTGAATGTATTTGTGTGTATTAAAAAAAAAAGAGAAGGCATACACTGCTCCTCTCTGCATATCCCACGGATAAAAATATGTACAATGTTCCAGATGATATGCAACTTCATATTGGAGTCACTGCTGGAAATATTAAATTACTTTTCCTCCAACTTTAGCTGTCTCAAGCCTTTATCTCCTGCAATGAGTCTATCTGCCTTTGGATTTTCTGAGTAGAATCTGATGACTAAATAACCGTCATATTTTGCATATTCTCATGTAAACTTGTCTCTTCAGCTTCCCTACACCAAGCTCAGTTTAATACTCAGCTCAGAGTTTTGCAAGAAAGAAGAAGTTACAGCTATTGAAATTGGTGACTCACGTATTTTTTCTTCTCATCTGTTAGTGAGTTGATACCCCCCTCAACAGTAATTAAAGACACCAAACTCATAGAAGTCCCGCCTTTCGAAATTCACATCAGTTGTTAAACTCCCAAAGGAGTTCTAATATAGATTTTGCTCTGATATAGTTTGTCTGAAAGATGTTTTTTTTGCCTAGTAATAGGTAGAAACCTTATTGAGGAGATAACTTGTAAAATCTTTCTTTCCTTCCCATATGAATAAAGGTACTGTTATCTGACCCAAATTAGTAAAACTACTCGTTACTGGCTTCCACTTGGACTGTGAGCCACTGACTCTAACTCTGTGAATGCAAACATCCAGCCATCTCTCTCCAATTTTAGTGGCAAGAATGTTGTGTGGGATTGTATCAAAGGCCTTACAGAAGTCCAGATGTTGTCTGAAAAGTCGGATCCGTCACCCAGCACGCAAAGAGCCAATCTCACTCACCAAGTCTTGACATTGATTTTATTAGAGCTGTGCAAGTCTGGGTGCTTGATGGATTTTCCACAAATCAAGCACACCTCACAGGAGCCTCTGCGCTCAATTTATTACAAAAGTTACAAGGTGAACACATGCCAAGTACTTCCCATTTGCAGATGATTGGTCAGTGATTTACAGATCATTGTAACACAAGTTTTCTACTACGCATATTTAGTGAGTCCGGCTCTGCTCCTGGAGGCGGGTAGCTTTCTGCTTGGAGGTGTGGTTTTGTATGTATACAAGTGCATAATGAGGTAGTTCATCTAAGGAGGCTTTTCCATTATGTTTCTTTGCCAAACTGGCAATCTCGATGACAAGGACTGATTTAGTATGTCCTTCTTCGTTCCAGATGTCCAAGACGTTCCTTAAATCAGATAATGAGCGATTTGATCTTTTACTTAGTGCAATTTCTACTGTTATATTTAACAGAAATAAACGTTAGTCCTTTACTGGTTGCTATCAAGATGTTCAGAGCAGTGCATGCTCTTTTGCAACACAGGTAAATGACATCCATAACTCTTTCCTGGTCCACTGATGCAGTTGCTCCATTGTAGAAGGCTATCAGATTAGGCAGGCATGATTTGCCCTTGGTGAAGCTGTGTTGGCTGTCTCTAATCTTCTCCCTGTCTTCCATATGCTTCAAAACGTCTCCCAGGAGAATCATAGAATCACCAGGTTGGAAAAGAGCTCTTGGATCATCGAGTCCAACCATTCCTATCTGCCATTAAACCATGTCTCTGAGCACCTAGTCTACCAGTCCTTTAAACACCTCCAGGGAAGGTGACTCAACCGTCTCCCTGGGCAGCCTCTGCCAGTGCCCAATGACCCTTTCTGTGAAGAATTTTTTCCTAATGTCCAGCCTAAACCTCCCCTGGTGGAGCTTGAGGCCATTCCCCCTTCTCCTGTCCCCTGTCACTTGGAAGAAGAGGTCAGCACCCTCCTCTCTACAACCTCCTTTCAGGTAGTTGTAGAGAGCAATAAAGTCTCCCCTCAGCCTCCTCTTCTCCAGGCTAAACAACCCCAGCTCCCTCAGCCGCTCCTCGTAAGACTTGTTCTCCAGCCCCTTCACCAGCTTCATTGCTCTTCTCTGGACTCGCTCCAGAGCTTCAACACCCTTCTTGTAGCGAAGGGCCCAGAACTGAACACAGTATTTGAGGTGCAGTCTTACCAGTGCCGAGTACAGGGGCAAGCCAGCCTCCAGTCAAGTGGAACTTCCACAGTCAGCCAGGATCGCTGGAAGATGATGGAAAGGGGTTTGGCAAGCACGTCCGCCAGCTCCCTCAATACTCTCGGGTGAATCCCATTCGGCCCCATAGACTTGTGAATGTCTAATTGGCCAAGCAAGTCTTCTACTCCTTCCTCTTGGATCATGGGAGCTTTGTTCTGCTCCTCTAACTCCTGGGGATGTACACACAGGGAATAACTTTCCTTACCATTAAAGACTGAGGCAAAGGCGGCATTAATTACCTCATCCTTGTCCTCATCCTTTGTCGCAGTTGTTCCCTTTGCATCCAATAAAGACTGGATACTCTCCCTGGTCCTCCTTTTACTGTTAACGCATTTACAGAAAGATTTTTTATTATCTTTCATTGAATTGGCCTGTCTGAGCTCTAGTTGGGCCTTAGCCCTCCTGATTTTTCCTCTGCACAATCTCACTTCCTCCCTGTAGTCCACCCAAGACGCCTGTCCCTTCTTCCAAAGTTCATAGACATTCCTCTTCTTTTTGATGTCTCTCAAGATCTCCCTACTCAACCAAGCTGGTTTTTTCCCCCTCTTGCTCCTTTTCCAGAACATGGGGACAGCTTTCTCCTGCACTGCTAGGATTTCCTTTTTGAAGAGCTCCCAGCCCTCGTGGGCTCCCTTGCCCTTAAGGACTGTCTCCCATGGGACTTTGCCAACCAGCCTTCTGAACAGTCCAAAGTCTGCCCTCTGCAAGTTTAAGTTTACTGTTCTGCTAATCCCCCTCCTCACCTCACCTAGAACTGAAAAACCTATCATCTCACAATCACTTTGTCCCAGGCATCCTCCAACCATCACATCCCCCACAAGGCCTTCTCCGTTCACAAACAGCACGTCCAGGAGGGCACCTTCCCTTGGCAGCTCTTTCACCAGTTGTGTGAGGAAGTTGTCTTCCACACACTCCAGGATGTGATAGCTTTGGGGACTATTGCCTGACACCCCCTTTGGTACAGAACTGGTGGCTCTTGACTCTGTGTGCTCTTTGGCCCCCATGCACTTGGCATAAACCTATACATTGACCGAGGGACAACACCCTGGGATGCATCTTGTCAGGTCCCATGGACGTGTGCATGTTTGGTTCCTCAGGTGGTCTTGAAACTGATCTTCTACAAAAAGGTCTTCGTGCCCCTAGTCCCAGCCTTGATGTCCAGGGGTTTGAGAGTCCCTTATTACTGTTCTTTGCATCTCTTGCCAAGTTCAGCTCCATCTGTCCCTTAGCTTTCCTGATCACATCCCTACACATCCGGGTAGCATTCCTATATTCTTTCCAGGAAATACATCCCTGCTTCTACTGCTGGTACATTTCCTTCTTACACTTTAGTTTGACCAGGAGGTCCTTACTGAGCCATGTCAGTCTCCTGCCTTGCCATGTTCCCTGTGTGTGGGAATTGAGACCTCTTGCAAGAGCTGCCAGCTCTGTTCAGCTCCTTTATCCCATTGCTTAAGGTTAAGGAATAACAGAATCATAGAATGGTTTGGATTGGAAGGGGGGACCTCAAAGCCCATCCAGTTCTAACCCCCCTGCGATGAACAGGGACACCTTCCACTGGATCTGGGTGCTCCAAGCCCCATCCAACCTGGCATTGAATCCCTTCAGGGATGGGGCAGCCACCACTTCTCTGGGCAACCTGGGGGCAGGGCCTCCCCACCCTCACAGCAAAACATTTCTTCTTAAGATCTCATCGTCATCTCCCCTCGTTTGGCTTAAAACCATCCCCCCTTGTCCTATCCCTGCACTCCCTGATCAAGAGCCCCTCCCCAGCTTTCCTGGAGCCTCTTTCAGTAATGGAAACTGCTCTAAGGTCTTCCCACAGCCTTCTCTTCTCCAGGCTGAACAACCCCAACTCTCTCAGCCTGTCCTTGTATGGGAGGTGCTTGAGCCCTCAGAACATCTTTATGGCCTCCTCTGGACTCACTCCAACAGATCCAGGTCCTTCCTGTGCTGAGAACTCCAGAACTGAACACAGGGCTCCAGGTGAGGTCTCAAAAGAGCACATTAGAGGGGTAGAATCACCTCCCTTACCCTGCTGGCCACACCTCTGATGCAGCCCAGGATACATTTGGCTTTCTGGGCTGCAAGCGCACATTGCTGGCTCATGTTGAGCTTCTCATCCACCAGTACCCCTAAGTCCTTCTGTTCAGGGCTGCTCTCAATTCATTCTCTGCTCAGCCTGTATTTCTGCTTGGGATTTCCCTGACCCAGGTGCAGAATCTTGCACTTGGCCTTGTTGAACTCCATAAGGTTTGCACAGTCCCACCTCTCAAGCCTGTCCAGGTCCCTCTGGATGACATCCCTTCCCTCCAGCGTGTCAACTGCTCCACACAGATTGTTGCCATCAGCAAACTTGCTGATGGTGCACTCAATCCCACTGGCCATGCGTGTGACAAAGTTGTTAAACAGCACTAGTTCCAATACCGACCCCTGAGGAACACCACTCATCACCAGCCTCCGCTTGGACAGTGAGCTGTTGGCTGCAACTCTTCGAGATTTATAGAATGTTACTAGAACCTTAAGGCTAGTAGAACTTTAAGTGATTTAGAGCAGGATGTGCTGCCTTCTTCCCAAGCTCGTCATTGAACTAACTGAAAGAAAAAAATCTTGCTTATAACATTTTCAGCATTCCCAACATTCTTCTCAAATATACAGTTAAGAAGACACTGTAGCATCTACAGTATGGAACATAATCATAGTTATGTGACTTAACCTGTTGCTGCAACTGCTGATCCTGCAGCTATAATCTCAGATAAGATTACTGTGACTAATGTGTATGAGGACTACTGAGAATAATTTAAAAAAAACCCCACAACTACAAGTAGTCGCATTCTGTCAAAAGCTAAGTCGAAGTATTTCATTGTAATGGTTTTGGCTGGAATGGAGTTAACTTTCTTCATAGCAGCCCATATGGTGCTGTTTTTTGGTTTTGTGACTATAACAATCTTGACAATACATCAGTGTTTTGGCTATTGCTGAGCAGTGTTAGCAGTGTGTCCAGGCTTTCTGTTTTTCCTACTCTGCCCCAACAGGGAGTAGGCTGGAGAGTGAGCAAGAAGTGTGGAGGGGACACAGCTGAGACAGCTGATCTGAACTGGCCAAAGGGATATTCCATTCCACATAATGTCATGCTCATCACTAAAACTGGAGGGAAAGTTCTATTTTGGGGAGGGAAGGTAGCTGTTGTTCACAAACTGGCTGGAAAACAGTTTGCTTCTGGGAGGTGGTGAGTGATTGCCTTTGCATCACTTATTCAGTTTTTCTTTTGTTCATCTTTCCTTTCTCAGTTCCTGAGTTTTCTTGCTTCTTGCTCTTCCTGTTGTCTCCCCTGGCCTGCTTTGTGGGGAGGGAGTGAGCAAGTAGCTGTGTGGTGCTTAAGCTGCAGGTGGGGGGTAAACTATAACATTAATTTTCACACACTGTTTTAGGAAATAAGTAGTGGTGTCAATTATTTAATACACCTACCTAAACACAAGTGAGATTTACCTACGCTCATTTTTATCAATGCATTTTATACACGGTAGATAAATAGCCAACCATATCTGTTATCAAAATTTAATTTTTACAGTGTTTTATTACTTGCACCTAAAGTTAGCCAGTTTCCATACAGAGTCTATTGGCAGCTTGATTATTTAAAAAACTTATTTTTCAGGTTTAAAAATAATATCCATGGTAGCCTTACATTACACACAAGACCAACCAATGCATATTTTATAAAATGGTTTAATAGATGCATGAGTGTCTGATACAGTGATAATAAATCTACTGAATTCTAATTATTTACTGTTGCAAACATCTTACAAAAGCATTTTGATTTACATGTATGGATACACAGTCCTTGATGGAAGAATTCTATCGAATCAGTGGCACATTAAAGAATAAAGCTGACAATCCCTTCTGCATATTCTTTTGACACAACTCCAGCAAGAGAAACAACATGGTATGAAAAGTATACAGGAAAGATTGTTCTTACCATAATCAGCAAAAACTGGAAAGTGTAAATACAAGTTCAAGTGGTCAAAGCAATCAAAGTCATAATAATTGTAACCAGTCAGAAATTACAGCAAGAAATGTTATCCAGTTACATGTAGTTGTCAAAGCAACGCATTTCTTTCCTTGTCAGTTGATAATTCTTCTCCAACAAGACAGAAAAATGTTGGCAATTGCAGGCATTGAAAATAATTTTCAAAGTTCAAGACAGTCACAGCATTTTCTTTGCAGAAGGTAAACAGTACACCAAGGCTCAGAGGCTGTAAAAACGGGTTCCAAGTGGAAAAAGTGCAAATATCCTGCACAGATAGTTAAAAAAGCTGCTGGTACAATTATTCACTAACAGAACCTTTGTTTTCTTTTTGCATAGTTCATAGATCACTGGGAATGTGACAGTGTGCTATTTTTGGCAAGAGCAAAAAAAGTTATAGTTGTGTGAGTTGCCACGTTAGACATGCTGGATCCATGCAGAATTCAGATAGAGGGCTGCTACCTGATGTTATTAGGCACTGAATACTGATTTTGTTTTTGTTGTAGCAGTTCTGTAACAGCCAACAGTTTCTTAAGAACATGCTGTAGAAAAAAAAACAACCCAGTACAACCCTATATTAGCAACTAGAAAAAAATCAGAACCCATCTTGCTTGAGAAGCATCTTCAATATTAACCTACCAGACTTAGAATTCGGTAGTTTAAAATATATTTAACCCTAACCCTGCCCCCAGCTCCAATTCCCTAGTCACTAAGACATTACTTCAAAAGACAACAGTAAAACAGCAATATTAAATTTATCCGCACCCATGGAGACCCATTAAGTCCTGCCAACTTAACCTGAGAGTTTCAAAATGAGAGTTCTCAATCTGTTAAAAACAATCTGTAAACCAAAACTCAATTAATGGGTATTTTCCTCATGTGAAAGTGCAGAACTGGGCCAAGAAAATGAAAAAAAAAGTGGTTATAAATAAAAGTTGACAATACAATTCACTTCACTTCTGTACAAGCAGAACTACCCCCTTTTAACTTTCTGAAAACCTGGTCATTAAACTAAATCAAATGCAACTGAACATACACATAAAGCAGAATGAGAAATTGTATTGCTAACACACTGTTGGGAGTCAGTAATTTTTTCATTACAGTAGAACTGCGATCAAGTACAATAGGGTGATCCTGAACCATTATCATAGAATCATAGAATAGTTCAGGTTGGAAGGTACCTTAAAGATCATCTAATTCCAACTCCCATTACAGAATCATAGAATAGTTAGGGTTGGAAGAGACCTTAAAGATCATCTAGTTCCAACCCCCGCCCCCAGATCAGGTTACCCAAGGCCCCATCCAACCTGGCCTTAAACACCTCCAGGGATGGAGCAGCCACAAATTCCCTTGGCAACCAGTTCCAGAGTCTCACCACTCTCATGGTGAAGAAATTCGTCCTAATGTTTAGTCTAAATCTGCCCTTCTCCAGTTTATACCCGTTCCCTCGCCCTGCTAGCCACGCTGCTTTGGATGCAGCCCAGGACACGTTTGGCCTTCTGGGCTGCGAGCGCACACTGCCGGCTCATGTTGAGCTTCTCATCAACCAGCATCCCGAAGTGCTTCTCTGCAGGGCTGCTCTCAATTACATCAACCCCCATCGTGTAGTGAAAATGGGGATTACTCCGACCCAGGTGTAGGACCTTAGACCTGGCCCTGTTGAACCTCATGAGGTTCTCACAGGCCCACTTCTCCAGCCTCTCCAGGTCCCTCTGGATGACATCCCGTCCTTCCAGTGTGGCAACTACACCACTCGGCTTGGGGTCATCTGTAAACATGCTGAGGGTGCACTCGATCTCGCTGTCTATATCATTGATGAAGATATTAAACAGCACCGGTCCCAGTACGGACCCCTGAGGGACACCACTAGTCATGGATCTCCATCTGGACTTTGAGCCATTGACCACTACTCTCTGAATACGACCATCCAACCAGTTTCTTATCCACCGTACCATCCACCCATCAAATCCATCACTCTCCCATTTAGAGAGGGGGACGTTGTGGGGGACTGTGTTAAATGCTTTACACAAGTCTAGATAGATCACATCCGTCGTTTTACCCGTGTCCACTGCTGTGGTCACCCCATCATAGAAGGACACTAGGTTGGTCACAGAATCACAGAATCACCAGGTTGGAAAAGACTGACTGGATCATTGAGTCCAACCATTCCTATCAAACACTAAACCATGCCCCTCAGCGCCTCGTCCACCCGTCCTTTAAACATCTCCAGGGAAGGCGACTCAACCACCTCCCTGGGCAGCCTCTGCCAGTGCCCAATGACCCTTTCTGAGAAAAATTTTTTCCTAATGTCCAGCCTAAACCTCCCCTGGCGGAGCTTGAGGCCATTTCCTCTCGTCCTGTACCCTGTCACTTGGAAGAAGAGGCCAGCTCCCACCTCTCTACAACCTCCTTTCAGGTAGTTGTAGAGAGCAATGAGGTCTCCCCTCAGCCTCCTCTTCTCCAGGCTAAATGACACCAGCTCTCTCAGCCGTTCCTCATAAGACTTTTTCTCCAGACCCCTCACTAGCTTCGTTGCTCTTCTCTGGACTCATTCCAGAGGCTCAATAACCTTCTTGTGGTGAGGGGCACAGAACTCAACACAGAATTCGAGGAGCGGTCTCACAAGTGTCGAGTACAGAGGGAGAATAACCTCCCTGGACCTGCTGGCCACGCCGTTTCTGAAACAAGTCGAGATGCCATTGGCCTTCTTGGCCACCTGGGCCACTGCTGGCTCATGTTCAGTCGCTGTCAACCAACACCCCCATTGTTGAACCTCATGCCATTGGTCTCAGCCCAGCGGTCCAGCCTGTTCAGATCCCTTTGCAGAGCCTCCCGACCCTCCAGCAGATCGACACTTCCACCCAGCTTAGTGTCGTCCGCAAACTTGCTAAGGGTGCACTCAATGCCTTCATCCAGGTCATTGATAAAGACATTGAACGGGGCTGGACCCAGCACTGAGCCCTGGGGAAGCCCACTCGTCACTGGCCTCCAGCTGGAGTTAACTCCATTTACCACCACTCTCTGGGCCCGGCCATCCAACCAGTTTTCCACCCACGAGAGTGTGCGCCTGTCCAGGCCAGAGGCTGACAGTTTCTGAAACAGAATCATAAAGCGTTTGCCCCTGGGTCATACAGCGTTTGCCCCTGGTGAAGTCATGCTGGCTGCCTTTAATCACCTCCATGTCCTCCATGTGCTTTAGCAGAGCTTCTAGGACGATATCATCCATAATCTTCCCAGGCACAGAGGTGAGGCTGACAGGTCGGTAGTTCCCAGGGTCGTCTTTTCTGCCATTTTTAAAAATTGACACAATGTATTCCTTCTTCCAGTCACCAGAGACTTCTCCTGATTGCCATGACTTTTCAAATATCATAGAGAGTGGCTTGGCAACCACATCGGCCAATTCCCTCAGGACTCTGGGATGCATCTCATCAGGTCCCATAGACTTATAAATGTTCAGTTTACTCAGGTGGTCATGAACCTCATCCTCCTCTATAGTGGGAGGGGTTTTATCCCCCTGGTCGCCATCTTGCTGTCCCATGAACCAGGAGGGGCGAGGAGAGCAGTTATTGGTGAAGACTGAGGCAAAAAAGTTGTTAAATACTTCAGCCTTCTCCTCCTCTGCTGATACGAGGTCACCATTCTCAACCATCAGTGGGGGTACATTTTCTTTGACCTTCCTCTTTTGGTTGACGTACCTGTAGAAGCCCTTCTTGCTAGTCTTTACTTCCCTTGCCAACTTTAGTTCCAGCTGCGCCTTGGCCTTCCTGACTTCATCTCTACATAACTGGGCAGCGTCCCTATACACATCCCAGGTTCCCTGTCCCTGCTTGCACTGCCTGTGCAGTTCCCTCTTCCTCTTTAGTTTCACCAGCAGGTCTCGGCTCAGCCACGCCGGTCTCTTCCCTTCCCTGCTTGATTTTCTACATCTGGGGACTGAGCGCTCTTGCGCTTTATGGAAAGCATCCTTGAATATTTTCCAGCTCAGTTCTGCTCCCTTGTCCTGGAGGACCTCGTCCCAGGGGATCCTACCGCGTAATTCCTTGAAGAGCTGGAAGTCTGCTTTCCTGAAATTTAGGGTCCTCACCTGTCCTATATCCCTCTGGATCTTGAACTCCACCAGTGCCTGATCACTGCAGCCCAGGCTGCCTCCAATCCTTATATCACTGATGAGTTCGCTTGTATTGGTGACCATCAGGTCCAGTATTGCATCTCCTTGGGTGGGGGTCTCTATCATTTGGACTAAGAAATCATCGTCAATGCACTTGAGGGGTCTCCTGGATTGCCTGCAGCTTGCCGTGCTACTTTTCCAGCATATGTCGAGGTGGCTGAAGCCCCTGAGTAGGATGAGAGCTTGCGTGCCTTATGCCTCCTGTAGGTGGAGGAAGAAGACTTCATCAGTTGGTTCTCTTTGATCGGGTGGCCTGTAGTATACACCAACCACAAGGTTCCCATTGGTTCTTCTGTCCTTAATTTTGACCCACAAGGAGGCACTTGGAGAAGGAAAATGGGGAAAAATTCAAGAGTTTTCTGTATGGAAATCCATGAGGTGAAACTACTCCTCTAATGTAGAACTATAAGTATACTGAGGAAACGATACCACAACTGTAATCATTAAGTACTTCAGAAAAAGGTCTTGTGAAACAGGGCTCAGTGCTGGGTCCAGTCCTGTTCAATATCTTTATCAATGACCTGGATGAAGGCATTGAGTGTTCCCTTGGTAAGTTTGCAGACAACGCTAAGCTGGGAGGAAGTGTTGCTCTGCTGGAGGGTAGGGAAGCTCCAAAGGGATCTGAACAGGCTGGACCGCTGGGCAGAGTCCAATGGCATGAGGTTTAACAAGGCCAAATGCCGGGTCCTGCACTTGGGGCACAACAACCCTATGCAGTGCTACAGACTAGGGGAAGAGTGGCTAGAAAGCTGCCTGGAGGAGAGGGACCTGGGGGTGTTGGTTGACAGCCGACTGAATATGAGCCAGCAGTGTGCCCAGGTGGCCAAGAAGGCCAATAGCATCTTGGCTTGGATCAGAAACAGCACGGCCAGCAGGTCCAGGGAGGTGATTCTGCCCTGGTGAGGCCGCACATCAAATTCTGTGTTCAGTTTTGAGTCCCTCGCTACAAGTAAGACATTGAGGGGCTGGAGTGTGTCCAGAGAAGGGCAACAGAGCTGGTGAAGGGGCTGGAGCACAAGTCTTACGAGGAGTGGCTGAGGGAACTTGGGTTGTTTAGCCTGGAGAAGAGGAGGCTGAGGGGAGACCTTATTGCTCTCTACAACTGCCTAAAAGGAGGTTGTAGAGAGGTGAGTGTTGGTGTCTTCTCCCAAGTGACAGGTGATAGGACAAGAGGGGATGATCTCAAGCTGCGCCAGGGGAGGTTTCCCGAACATCAGGAAAAATATTTTCACCAAAAGGGTTATCTAGCACTGGCAGAGGCTGCCCAGGGAGGTGGTTGAGTTCCCATAGAATCATAGAATAACCAGGCTGGAAGAGACCCACCGGATCATCGAGTCCAACCATTCCTATCAAACACTAAATCATTCCCCTTAGCACCTCGTCCACCCGTGCCTTAAACACCTCCAGGGAAGGTGACTCAACCACCTCCCTGGGCAGCCTGTTCCAGTTCCCAACGACCCTTTCTGTGAAGAATTTTTTCCTAATGTCCAGCCTAAATCTCCCCTGGCGGAGCTTGAGGCCCATCCCTGGAGGTGTTTAAAAGATGGGTAGATAAGGTACTTAAGGATATGGTTTCATGGCAGATAGGTGTGATTGGACTTGATGATCTCAGAGGTCTTTTCCAAACTGGTGATTCTATGAGTCTATGAAAGAAATTATACCCCTTATCTGAAAGCAACACAAATTTAATACTGAAAAATTTCTACTATCCTGCTGTGCCAGTCCAGCCATCATTTTTGCTTTGTTGAGACTGGCAGTAGCTGTAAGCGAATTATGAAGTTGAACGTGACTGATTTTTTTTCCTCCTATGCCACTGAAGAGGTAAATTGTAGTAGTTGTTATTAAACTGGATAAGTTCTGAACAGCTATAATGAAGCATCGTCTCATTTTTAATTCCTTGATCTTTCTTCTGCCAAAGATGATTAAATACAACAATATTTTCACCTTTTGCAAAATCGCGGCTTCCTAGTAATTCCCTTATTTAAAGAACATTACTGCCAAAAAATGCATTATTTGAGTAACATCTGCTTCCAGGAGAAAGAAATATAGATTTATTGTCTACCTGGGTTTAAGTTAAGGCCTTCAAAGAGTCACGATAAATGAAGCCCAATCTTTAAACCATGAGAATAATAAGAAATCTGATTACAAGAAGTTATTTAGAAACAGTTAAATTAAAAACTATTTTAAAAACTGCCTCTTCAAAAATGTGTCATTAAATAAATAGTTTAAGTTGATACTGATTAAATTTAAGGAAGATCATCTCTAAACAAAAAAGACTTTCTGTAGTACAACTGCCCCTGTCCCCAAATCTTTATCATTTAAAAGGGAAGACTACTTAAATTATCTCCTGCAGAGCACAGTATACTACTCAAGCATACCAAAACATAGAATCATAGAATCATAGAACAACCAGGTTGGAAGAGACCCACCGGATCATCGAGTCCAACCATTCCTATCAAACACTAAACCAGGCCCCTTAGCACCTCGTCCACACGTGCCTTAAACACCTCCAGGGAAGGGGACTCAACCACCTCCCTGGGCAGCCTGTTCCAGTGCCCAATGACCCTTTCTGTGAAAAATTTTTTCCTAATGTCCAGCCTAAATCTCCCCTGGCGGAGCTTGAGGCCATTCCCTCTTGTCCTGTCCCCTGTAAGCAGATTTGATGACTTTAAGTTCAACGTAATTAGTATACCATAGGCAAGTATATTACTTTTGTAGTATTTTGAGACAGTGCATGAAGTTTTCATAAAAGCTGTAGAGACGTTGAATAGTTGGAACAGAACACTCATTTATAGTGTTTGCTAGAGAAGTTTGCCATGTTTGTTTACCAATGTAATAAATCAGGAAGCAGAAATGAAGTAGAAAAGCTAAGGAAATGAAATTTAATTATTTAGTTCTCAATTAGAGGAACTAGATCTATTACTGTCAGGAGACAGTAATTACTTGAGTTTAGGCTTCCTCTAGAAACTGAAAACTTCACCTGGAAACTATACAAAAAAGGCAAAAAACCCAAACTAAAACAAACCAGCAAAAACGCAATACCGCCCCAATCCACTGCTTTAAAACATCTTTGGGTTTGTTGTATAAATACTTAGTTCATAGTTTTGAGCTTCTTTCCCTTTACAACTAGCAAACTCCTGGTGAAATGTACTTATCATTTATCGCTCATACTGCTGGACAGAAAAGAATCACCACATTAAGCAATAACTCAAGGCATGCTATCTGTACCTTTTGTTAACCATTGTAGTTTACCTGCATTACACCTCGCTCATTACTGAGTGTCCGAAGTTCATCTGAATGTGCCACACACATCTCATGTAAGGCCGCCAGATAACGAGATAAGTCAATTCTAGAATGCTCTGTAGTGTCTGGAAGCTCAGGAACATTCTTTAACAAAAATTAGTAGAGTAGATTTAGAATGGTGAGTAGCCAGGCATATAAGAAATTAAAATACAGTTCTACAGACCCATCAACAGCTGGTTTGATACTGCAAGCAAGTAATGCAATGTTTTTCTTCACAATTAAGTCTTCTGTCCATGTCATCTAATACAAATTATGTATTTCCTCCTCTCCACAAGCATCTACTTTATGAGGACATTTTAATTATGGTTACACATTTCACATGGAGAGATTACTAAATATGCAGCAATTCCTACTTCTACTAGGAGGGTTCTACTAAAAGGTTTAATGTTGCTATGCTACCTCTGAGCTGTCCAGAAAGATACTGAGAAAAGAGATACGTATTATATCCTCCCTCAAATGAGGGGGAACCATCCACTAGATTTATTTTTTTATTTAATTTAATTCAGACAAGAGCAGCAGCGAAAATGGACACCACCACCACCCCCAAAACTAACAAGTCAATAAGTCCACTAATAAAATAATGCAATTAAGACGTCTTCTAGGAACACTTCTAATGGACCAACTAAGGAAGCTAGGCACATTTCTTTCATCTTCATTTTTAAAACAAATTCTTGGTTTAAACAAATACATATAGACATAAATGAGCTCCTAACTCTTGTTATAGCTATCATACACAGAACAGTTACAGTTTCAAAGTGAACTGCAATTATTATTTTCTTTTAAACTATAATAACCAGAAATTCATGTGGGGAGACATTTGGTAACATATAACGAAAATGGAAGATAATATTTTTTAAAACTTCAGTTTTTTCAATCTTGGCACAAAACCATATGACAAATCACACATAAGAATTTTTTGATTTAAAATCTACTTCTAAAAGACTGGTGTTTTTGGCTAAGAGCCCTAATCCTCAGGGAGAAGCTCAAATAGATCTCATGCCTACAGCAGTACTAAATAAATAAATAAAATCTTTCTACAGGACGTTTGATAGGTTTTAATTCTGTGTGACATATCAGCAATCTGCAGTTCCCTAAAAATGCATAAGAAAAAATTTTCAATAACAAGCATTCAAAATTGTTTGGAAACTGATGCATTTCTGAGATAGTTAACAAGGACTGTAAAGAATTTTAATTCACAATATTGCTATACAGTTTCCAATATTTTTTTAAACCACTTACCCCAAGTTCATCTAAGAACATGATCATGCGATGTTTGTTACTCTTGATGAATGGATTTACCCCCTCCATATATGGCTCCTAGTCATTTAAAAAAAATATTTATTAGAATAAATCAATACCAATTTAATAGCGATACCTGAATTGAACACACTGTAATCAGAGACAAATGACACTGCAAAACGCAAATGTGTCATCTGGAGTTATTTTATATTTTCAAGTGAATTTATAATGACTGGTGTACAACCAGTCAAAAGATTACACTTTTTTCTATTCCAGATGAATTCTGGAATTGTTTATATCTGCATTGTGACATGAAATTTTACATTTCTGAAATATTGAAGATGGACTTCTTTATTTTCATTGCAGCTACATAATGGAAAAACCACTGTCAGAGGTAACATCAGGACATAAGTGCCCTCCTTCTTGTTCTTTTGTTAATGCTTGCATCCTGAGTTATGACTGTCAGGTAAATGGCTTTATAATGACAGCCTGAACCCACTTTCTTCATCATGCTTAAGGCAACAGATTTTTTTATTTTTCAGCCATGTTGCGACTTGGGAACCAGAGCGGATCAATTGTTGCTGGCATTCTTTTAGTGATGCAATAGAAACTTTATTAAAAGCTGAGGCTTTTTAGTGCAACTTGTAAAATTGATTTACAAAATTCTGTCAAGCAATATGAAAATGAATACAAATAAAAGGGGTGTTTCAAAATTCTGTACCCACAGAAAATAACCATCTAAGGAATAAGTAGAGGAAGAGAGAGAGAGAGAGTGTGTGTGTGTGTACAGGGGGAAAACAAAATCAAACAGACTCTATATGCAGGCTGGAAGTTTAGTCCTAATTGATCTCAGTTTGAAAGTGAATTATTACATATAGTATATGAAAGAACATGGATGTGGAATGTATTTAAAGGTTCTGTACAGAGACATGTCAATATTACTGAAAGATGTCTCCCCATTTTGACATCAAATAATCGATGGAAGTGCAAAAAGGCTCCCATCATCTATTTAAGGCAGATGATACATCCTTCTTGAATGGATTCTTTCTTATTACAGATTTCTACTCTAGCATTTCTCAGTTGTCTTATTGATATGGATATTCCTAAAGAAAATTTATCCATTTTACCATCAAATAGATGTTTTTTTTGTGGAGGGATGGCTGCCAGCCTTTCCTCTCCCAGTCTTCCAACTCCAACACCTATCTAGTTGACCAAGGGAAGCCAGTAGATGCGGTAGTTTTGGATTTTAGCAAAGCTTCTCATACTGTCTCCCATAGTATCCTTCTGGATAATATGTCTAGCATACAGCTAAACAAGTCCATAATACCTTGGGTGAGCAACTGGCTGATGGGTCGGGCTCAAAGGGTTATAGCAAATGGGGTTACATCAGGCTGGTGGTCAGTCACTAGTGGGGTTCTGCAGGTATCAGTTTTAGGGCCAGTGCTCTTTAGTGTTTCTAAAAATTATCTGGATGCAGGAATCAAATGTATGTTAAGTAAATTTTCCAACAATACTAAACTAGGAGGAGCCGTGGACTCCCTCAAGGGTAGAGAGGCCTTACAGAGAGATCTGGGCAATCACCGACCATATGAAAATTAACAAGAATAAGTGCCAGATTCTCCATCTAGGATGGGGTAATACTAGTTATATGTACAAATTGGGGGACAAGAGGCTGGAGAGCAGCCCCGGGGAAAGAGATCTAGGGGTCTGGGATGATGGCAAGTTGAACATGAGTCAACAGTGTGCCCTGGCAGCCAACCGTGTCCTGAGGTGCATCTAGCATGGCATTGCCAGCCAGGTGAGGGAGGGGATTGTCCTGCTCTGCTCCGCACTGAGGGGGCCCCACCTCAAGTACTGTGTGCAGTTTTGGGTGCCTCAATATAAGGACATCAAACTATTAGAGTGTGTCCACAGGAGGGCAACTCAGATGGCGAAAGGCCTCAAGGGCAAGACTTATGAAGAGCGCCTGAGGTCACTTGACTTATTCGGCTAGGAGAACAGAATACTGAGGGGTGATCTCATCGCAATATATAACTTCCTCAAGGCGGGCAGTAGAGGACATGAGGTCATGGAATGCAGCTGCATCAGGGGAAGTTCAGATTGGGCATTGGGAAAAGGTTCTTCACCGAGAGGATTGGCCACTGGAACATGCTCCCCCGGAAGTGGTCACAGCACCAACCCTGTCAGAGTTCAAGGAACATCTGGACAATGCTCTTAGTCATATGATTTAGTTTTAGGTAGTCCTGCGAAGAGCAGGGAGTTGGACTTTATGATCCTTATGGGTCCAACTTGAGATATTCTATGATTCTATGAATACTACAGTATGACTGCTACCTTTTTGGTCATTGTCCATATACTTCCACTGTTGTCTTTGGAACAAATTTATGAGTTTAAATCAATAGCCTGTTGAGCTCCAACAGAAAAGGATAGAAAAAACTGCAGGAACAAGGTCTCCTAGCTGATGAAGACACTCAGGCCACACAAGGAAACAACAACAGATTTTTTTTTTTTTTTGTATTAAACAGGAACATTAAAATGCATTGGAAATGCAGTTCTAGGCTGTTGTGTGTAGAATCATATTCACCTTAGATCCAAATTCAACCAGATTTGCTAAATTCTGCACAGACTTGGCGACCAGCGTTAACGTTCTTGCAGCAGTAGGGGAAGGAGAATCTGATAGGAATACAAAGTAGAGAGTTACCGGTCATTTAATTTAAAACTTCCAGTAGTCCAATGAAAGTTTAGCTCTTCTGCAGTTTGTTATTGATCACGGAATTAAATATTTTGAATGCTGTAACAGAACTGCATGTGGAAAATATCTCATGATCAAGTAAACTTTTGTTGGTTTAATATTATGCCCACAACAATGTTAATATGCACGTCTGAATTTCTGTACTAGTTGCTTACAGAATAAAATAAGCAAAAGTGTTCCTCAGAAGCCTAAGGTAAACAGAAGTTTTATGAATTAAGTGAAAAGCCTTTTCACAAAAATCAAACAGTTCTGTTAAAAGGAAGATTATTTGTTGTTAGAATATAATAAAATAATTATTTTTACCTTTTTCCTTATAAGTAGGTCCTGCATTGTTATGCAAATTATACTTTAAATTACGAGTACTGGAAAAATAGAATAAACATTGCATGCAATCATGGCTTGCATTTTTATGAAAGTATAGCTATTTACTGCACAAATCAAATGCTAGAAACTCCTAGTACCATCACTTGTTGGAAAAATTTTTTTTAACTGACTAAGAGATTAGTGTTAAAAATAGGGTGGGGTTGTTTGCTTTTTGATCATATCTGGCTTTTCACTTATAGATCATTTAAGTGTTCCATAATTGGCATGTTTATTATATAAACTCTAAATTTCACAGTGCTTCGTAAGAATGCTATATACTCTTCACTGTCTATCTGTATGTTTTGATCTTCCATCTTTCTGCCCCCTTCTCTGCTCAGCATTGCAATTAATTAAAAAATAAGTTCCGATTTCTTAGGCATAGCTGGAGCTTAGCCTGAGTCACTAATCGTGCAACTAATCTCAGTTGTTCAAAGCATCTAGTGCTTAGCACTGTACATCCCTTTGAAGGAGAATTGCTGGAAACTCCCGGACAAACTTAAACTCAAAGCGGAAGCCTACAGAGGGTGGAAGCAAGGGCAGGTAGCCTGGAAGGAATATAGAGAGATTGTCTGAGCAGCCAGGGCTCAAGTTAGGAAAGCTAAAGCCCTGACAGAATGAAATCTGTCCAAGGACATCAAGAAAAGCTTCTATAGGCGTGTCAGTGATAAAAAAAAAGGAAGACTAGGGAGAATGTGGACCCTCTCTGGAAGGAAATGGGAGACCTGGTTGCCCAGGATATGGAGAGGGCTGAGGTACTCAACAACTTTTTGCCTCATTCTTCACCAGCAAGGGTTCAAGCCTCACCACCCAAGTCACAGAAGGCAAAGGCAGGGACTGGGAGAGCGAAGAACCGCCCATTGTAGGAGAGGGTCTGGTGCGAGACCATCTAAGGCACCTGAAGGTGCACAAGTCCATGGGACCTGATGAGATGCATCCGCGGGTCCTGAGGGAACTGGCAGATGAAGTTGCTAAGCCACTATTCATCGTATTTGAGAAGACGTGGCAGCCCAGTGAAGTCCCCGCTGACTGGAAAAGGGGAAACATAACCCCCATTTAAAAAAAAAAAAAGGGAACTCCAGGCTGGTCAGTCTCACCTCTGTGCCCAGCAACATCATGGAGCAGATCCTCCTGGAAACTCTGCTGAGGTGCATGGAAAATAAGGTGGTGATTGGGGACAGCCAACATGGCTTCACCAAGGGCAAATCGTGCCTGATGGCGACCTTCTATGAGGGGGCTACAGCATTGGTGGATAAGGGAAGATCAACTGATGTCATTAACCTGGACTTGTGCAAAGCATTCAACACTGTCCCACAAGACATTCTGGTCTCTAAATTGGAAAGATATGGATTTGACAGATGGACCACTCCGTGGATAAGGAATTGACTGGATGGTCACGCTCAGAGTGTCATGGTCAATGGCTCAACGTCCAAGTGGAGACTGGTGATGCGAGGTGTTCCTCAGGGGTCAGTACTGGGACTGGTGCTGTTTAACATCTTTGTCATAGACATGGACAGTGGGATTGAGGGCACCATCAGCAAGTTTGTCGATGACACCAAACTGTGTGGAGCAGTCGACACGGTGGAGGGAAGGGATGCCATCCAGAGGGACGTGGACAGGCTTGAGAGGTGGGGCTGTATGAACCTCATGAAGTTCAACAAGGCCAAATGCAAGGTCCTGAACTTGAGTTGGGGCAAACCCAAACACAATTACATGCTGGGTGGAGACTGAATTGAGAGCAGCTCTGAAGAGAAGAACTTGGGGGTGCTGGTGGATGAGAGGCTCAACATGAGCTGGCAGTGTGTGCTTGTAGCCCAGGAGGCCAACCGTGTCCCGGGCTGCATCAAAAGTGTGACCAGCAGGTTGAGGGAGGCGATTCTCCCCCTCTACTCTGCTCCTGTGAGACCCCACCTGGAGCCCTGTGTTCAACTCTGGGGCTCCAAATCTAAGAAGGGCCTGGATCTGTTGGAGCGAGTCCAGAGGAGGCCACAAAGAGGATCAGAGGGATGGAACACCTCCCGTATGAGGACAGGTTGCTCAGCCTGGAGAAGAAGAGGCTCCAGGGAGGCGTTATAGGGACTTTTTTTACAAGGGCATGTAGTGAGCAACGGTTTTAAACTGAAAGAGGATTGATTTTGATCAGATATAAGGAAGAAATTCTTCACCATGAGGGTGGTGAGGCCCTGGCCCAGGTTGCCCAGGGAGGTTGTGACTGCCCCATCCCTGGAGGTGTTCGAGGACAGGTTGGATGGGGCCTTGAGCAGCCTGATCCAGTGGAAGGTGTCCTTGCACATGGCAGGGGGGTTGGAACTGGATGATCTTTAAGGTCCCTTCCAACCCAAAGCATTCCATGATTCTATGACACAAAGATCAAGTATAACACATGCAAACTTTTAAAACTTCAGTTGTCTCAATAATTTGGTACTACAGTTTTCCACCACTAATTTATGCCTTTCCTTTCTTCCTCCCACAAAGATGTATTTGGTTTATGTGGCAAGGTTTTGGTAGCCGAGGGGCTACAAGGGTGGCTTCTGTGAAAAGCTGCTAGAAGCTTCCCACTGCTGGCCAAAGCTGAGCCAATCAGCAATGGTGGTAGCACCTCTGGGTAAAATAACTGCCATGCAACACCAGCTGGGAGAGGAGTGAGAATATGTGAGAGAAACAACTCTGCAGACACCAAGGTCAGTGAAGAAGGAGGGGGAGGAGGTGCTCCAGGCACCAGAGCAGAGATTGCCCTGCAGCCAGCGATGAAGACCATGGTGTGGCAGCCTGTGGGGACCCAAGCCTGTGGGGATTCCCCTGCAGCCTGTGGGGACCCCACGCCAGAGCAGGTGGATGTGCCCGAAGGAGTCTGCGACCCCATGGAGAGGAGCCCAAGCTGGAACAGGTTTGCTGGCAGAACTTGTGACCTTGTGGGGGATCCACACTGAAGCAGTCTGTTCCTGAAGGACTGCACCCCATGGAAAGGACCTATGCTGGAGCAGTTCGTGGAGGACTCCCTCCTGTGGGAGACACCCCATGTTGGAGCAAGGGAAGAGTGTGAGGAGTTCTCCTCCTGAGGAGAAAGGAGCAGCAGAAAAGACATGTGATGAACTGACCACAACCCCCATTCCCTGTCCCCCTGTGCCGCTCAGGGAGAGTAGGTAGAAAATTCAGGAGTGACATTAAGACTGGGAAGAAGGAAGGGGTGAAGGGAAGGTGTTTTAAGATTTAATTTTTCGTTCTCATTACCCTACTCTGATTTGATTGGTAATAATTAAATTAATTTCCCTGAGTCAAGTCTGTTTTGCCCATGATGGCAATTGGTGAGTGATCCCCCTGTCCTTATCTCATCCAACAAGCCTTTCATTGTATTTTCTCTCCCCTGTCCAGTTGAGGAGGGGGGGGTGATAGAGTAGCTTTGGTGAGCACCACAAAGCAATACAGCAAAACATAGAACCTGAAATCCCATCAATACAACCTTATGTCTAGAACAACAGTAACACACATACTAATTGTTGCATCTGTAAGACCTCAACTACATCTGTACCTTAAAATGCTCAGAAACATTTCTAGGTGCTTAAGCCAACTCTCATGTAATAGTCCATGCCATCACTGTTAAAGCTCCATAACAAAGCCCCATGACAACTGTGTCAGTTGTGATGCATGCCAACACCCAAATCATGCCTAAGAACTGTTTAGGAGAATGCTACCTGATATCAGCCAGAACTATGCTACAGGTCAGTATAGCAATTTCACAATCCTGTTCTAGCAAACAGGAATAGACCCTGTCACTGTTTTATTTACTGATAGGGATGCACTCTACAAAGAGAGCATCGAAAAACAGGGTAACGCTTTTGCACTGTGCCTGGCTAGGATAGAGTTAATTTTCTTCATAGCAGTTCATATGGTGTTGTGCTTCAGATTTTTTGACCAAAGCAACTACTGATGATCTAGCTTTTGCTGAAGGGTGTTTACACAGCATCAAGGCCATCTGTTTGTCACTCTTGCCTCCCCAGTGAAAAGACTGGGGGATGTGCAACAGGCTGGGAGGCAACACAATCAGGCAGATGACCTGAACTAACCAAAGAAATATTCCATACCATATCATGTCGTGCTCAGCAGTAAAAGGGAAAGAAGGGGTTTCGTTGGTGTTAGTCATCTTTTGCTCAGGAACTGGCTGGGCATCCATCTACCTATGGGAGGTGGCATGATTACCTTTGCATTACTTGTTTTGTTTTGTTCCATTTATCCTTCAGCTATTAAAAATGTATTTAATTTTTGTTTGTTTTTTTTTATCTTGGCCCCCCAAGTTCTCTTGCTTTTATTCTTCCTTTCCTCTTCCCCCACCCCACTGAGGGTGAGGAGGGAAGTGAGCAAGCGACTGTGCAATGTTTATCTGCCCAGTGGGGTTAAGCCACAACAATTTTCTTTATGAAACGCTTTTTTTAACATTCACCTTTTCTTTTTTTTTTAGCTTTAAAACAAGACATTGGGAATAAACACTGTCTAACCTTTGAGGGTGAAAACTGTATGCTGGCTGCCTTAGGGATAAAGTCAATCAATTGATATGGATAACATGCCTTTGGACACAGTGTTCAAAAGACTTCATATTTTGCTAAATTAGGCACTAAAGTATGTTGATGCCTATTACTACATAAAGTATGAATTCATTCTGAAGCATAGTCACCTGAGATGATATTAAACATCCTTGGGTTCAGGATAGCAGGACAAATCAGTCGAAGAAAAACAAAGCCACTGAAATGGAAAAAAAGTATTTTGTTCAATAATAAAGTTAAAGAATTAATGTAGAATTATGTAGTCTTTAGGCATTTAAGTAAGTGTGGCAATCTTTTTGAGATAGATGACAAACAACTAGCCTGCACTCCGTGAATATGTTTGTTTGTCGCGGTGGGGGTAAGCCACGACACGTAGAAGTTGTGGGCAAAAGGACATCTTTATTGATTTTACAAGACTTTGTATACCCCTTCTCGAACTGCACGTTTGGTTTAGCTAGAGACCAACAGTTCATAATTGGATGACCCCTGCTCAGTTGTAACTTCGTAATTGGGTGATTCCACCTGCGGCCTGGCAGCTTCCTAATCTTGTTTACTCGGCTCTTCTTGGCGCCTTCCAGCTTCTCCAAGGATACACGGGCATCTGTTCAAGGCCAACGTTAAGTTCACACACTCTGACTCCCCAAACCAGCCAAGGTTTCCCACATTTGTTAATTAAGTATGCCTTGTTAATGATGAAAAATGAAATAAAAACAGGCATATTGATTTCCCTGTTAAAGTAAACCTCCGAAACCACCTGGGAAAAGCTTAACTGTAAAGCTGTACTGAAGCCTGTAGTCTAAGACCACACTGAGTTTATAAAGGAGGAGCACTTCGTCTCCTGCCTCCCACAAATGTCCCACTGTCTACTACAGCAAGTAATTCATCCTGTAGACACTCACTTTCCCAAACCAACACAAGGAGAGCAAGAGTGCACAGTCAGAATGGAACCTCTCTTTTGGCAGCAACATGGCCTTAGTTCAGCTTGAACCAATTCATATCTTGATAACAATACACTATTATACTAGAAGAATAAAACTGGATCAGCTACTTTCCTCACAGAATCCAATTGCTGAAGCTCAGACAATCTAGAAAGCTAGGGAAAAGCGCTCAGTTTGACTGCAGAAGTAGGAACTTATTAAACAGAAACCCCAAATAGCCTTCAATTTAGCATCAGAAAAATCTAACTTTCTATTGACAGCTGAAGTAAAAAAATATCCATCTTAGGTTAACCATAATTCTGGAAGACTGCTACAAAATGAAGTGACATATGGGCCAACTAAAGCAGTCTAAATCACCTCTCATTTTGTTCAGAGTGCGTGGACACTACCAGCAAACCTCTTTTTCACTATAGAAATACAAAAGCCTGAACAATTACAAAAGAATGGAAGTTGACCTTGCACTACCTTGCTTGTTAAGTATACAATGATGGCATTGTCTATTATTAATTTCATAGAATCATAGAATGGTTTGGGTTGGAAGGGACCTTAAAGATCATCCAGTTCCAACCTCCTGCCATGGGCAGGGACACCTCCCACTGGATCAGGCTGCCCAAGGCCCATCTAACCTGGCCTTGAACCCCTCCAGGGATGGGGCAATTTGAAGTGACATGTGCAGCAGTGAGGTTAACACACCTTTAATGTATCCAAGACACTTGAATTCCAATATTTACTGTTACACAAGTTTCCTATTTCTCCAAGAACCATGGATTATGGGCTGACAAAACACTCCTGCTCCAGTGTGAAACAAAAATATTTTGTATGACATGAACTTAAAGCTATGAGGAAGTAAATAATTTTGAAGTCATGCACATACAACAATTTCTCTTGTAGATGGCCTGAAGTTGAAGACAATTGGGGTAATGCACTTTGCAGATACAGAAAATTTGGTTCTTCTTACACTGATCAAGCTGTCTACATTAAGAATGAGTCAATACCTATGCATGGGTTTTTACAACCAGACAGAAACAGCAGCTTTTATAGAAGGGAAGCTACCCAGACACTTAAAAACTATCCATCTGTCTCTGAGTATGTAATCATTCTTGGACCAAAACCAGTGCAATAAAAGATAATATTCTTCATTGGAGGCTGCAAAAAGAACCGCACTCTAGAGACAGGTCACAAGCATGCACTCATGAAAGCTGACCTAATATTTATAGTATCCAGCAGAGACCCCAGGAAAATTCTGAATGTCAGCTGTATCCACTTAAGGAAAGCCACATGACGCTCTCTGGAGATGGGAAGGAACAGAAAGAGACATGGTATGTGCTTTTAAGTTCGACACCCTTGCAATTGGCTAGCCCAAACACCTCTGATAAGAGCAGCCTCAATTTGAAGGCAACCCCCCTAAAGAACACTGTTGGCAGGCATTTTATTGAAGATTTTTCTTCAAGGGAATCTTGAGTCACTTCTGTTACAAACACTAAATGACAGGGAAATAAGCATGGAAGGCACTTTACTAATTACACTAACAATTAGTGAAACTCTGGAGAAGGAAGGGCTCCCATGTCTTCATTTCTGTCTCCAGCCAAAGCGATAAGCAAGAGTCAATGACAAATCATCTGGAAGACTGTTCAATGGGAGATTAACCTTAGCAAATTATATCAGTGCCAGATACTGGTCTACCAGCAAGCTAGGTTTGCAAAATTAGTAAAGCAAATGTAGAAGAGATGAGGCTCTGATACCCTTAAACCCCCAGTATCATTTAGAACAACAGTGACAAGACCTCATTTTTGTCAAAGATTTTTTTAATCTGCACTTGCAAATGATAGTGTTAAAGGAAGAGCTATTTATTCAATTGATTTATGAATGCAGACTGGAGTTTTTGTACACAGTGCCAGTTCCGAGAAGTCAAGTTCAGTAGCCCGCAACATTTTTACAGGGGCTCTGGAATGTTTCAACATGATTGAGCTGGAGCAGAAAATGAAACAAAACCGGGACAGCACAGAAGTATGTATTTTCAGAAATGAACACTGTATGTCGATTCTGAGTGGTCAACACTGGGAGTCTTCACTGATGTAGAGAACTATATATTCCAATGCAGACAGTCCAATCACTTTTCTGAGAAGGTATTAGTTTCCTTAACGTTTTATGTCTGTATTTTAAAGGACATTCATCTTAGCATGTGTAAGATTTTCCCAATAATTAACACACACTACATAGGAGTCCCTGGATAAGGCATGGTCCTCCCAGATGGCATATGACAGGAACATCATCTTCACAGGTCACTGCTCTCCAGAAGTATCACAAAGGTTAACTGCCACTTTGAGAGAACTTTGAGAAAAGTTCCCAACATGGAAAAGGAAATCAATATTTTTTTTATTAGTTTGTGTCAAACCCCACTCCCAAGACACCACTAGCGTTCAGGCCTTCCTTCGGCCTGCACAGTCAAAGAAGGAAGTTCATTTGATATCTGCACAGCAATATGGAGACCAACAAGATCTCTCAGGGTGAAATAAAAATGCAGGATTTATTCCGGACACAGCCAAATAAACAGACCAAAAAACTCAGGTGCATATCCGAGAGAGGCAACTCCCCAAAGTTGCGGAAGATTGAGATCTATCTGCTCAGATTATGACAGGGAGGAGCCTGAACCGTCTGTTGTGACAGAGGAAGTCCCATACACTGTTAGGGAACTGGCTGAGCCACAAGAGAAGGACTGCAGGCAGGCTAGGGAGACCGAGACAGAGTACGTGTGGCATGTTAGCCTGATGGGACGGGATAGGATTAGACTTTCCGAGCAAGAAGCCAAGGGATTTTGTGGACCAAGCATTTTTTTAACAGTGGAAGATGAGAGAGAGACATTGTCTTTGACTCAAAAAGCATCTTTCTGGGTTGGAGGAATTGACCCTTTGGAAAGGGGACATCTGATTGTCATTCCTACCCCTGGGACCAGTCACTTCACTGAAAGCATACAGAAGGCAACTAGCTTGCAATTAAGGAGTAAAAGGCGCTTGGTTCCTCACCAGCCTTCCCTGATGTTAATGTTAGTGAGCCCAGACAAGATGACACCCCTAATTAGAGGCCTGTCAGACTCCTTAAAGCTTTACACAGTGAAGATTCAAGATTGATTAAAAGCTGCTATGGTGGGGGGCCCTCAGCAGGACCGGGTCTTACTTGGGGACATATTTCTCAGGAACTAATAAACTATGCTAGACGTGTGGGGTACGTAGGTATGGAGGGAAAGTCACAAGCCTCAGTTTGGCAGGCTGAGACAGGGAGAAAAATAGTTTCTCCCCAGGATAAAGTACTGATGAGGGAAGTTTCACAGTCAGTTGTGGAATGAGGGTATGAGAAAGGGGGGTCCTCAAGAATTAATTGATCGCCTGCCCCTATCTGATCTGCGTTTGTTGGTAAAAAAGTGGGAGCCGTTTCCCCCCCCCCGGCAAGGAAATTCCTGTGGCCCCTTCGGGGGGGGGGAGCGCATCTGTTCCTTCAGCTCCTGCGGGTGAGATTACCAGGCCCCACCAGTGGGTTTATTTGAGAAGGCTCACAGAAAGCAAACAAGGGCATTTATTGGCTACTTTTTCACTTGGGCCCTTTAAGACACCAGCTAATTTTTTCGTTGATACAGGGGCCCAAATGTTGGCTTTGAATACCAATACAGATATCCAGAATGGATTTTCTCCCAATAAAACCCAAATTTGCTTAACCTATATGTTTGGAGACATAACCCCCCAGCTTATAGCCAGGGTGAACTGCTAGATGCTGGGGAGTCACCTTTCCCACTGTGGCTACGATGGTGCTGGGGGCATTGCCCACATTCTGGGGCTGGACTTGTTAAAAGGTCAGACCTAGACAGAGTTGTCTGGAAGGGGATGGAAGTTTGGGTCTCTGGCAGCTGTGATAAGGCTGTTGCATGCTGCTCCCTGCTCCCTCTGTCCAAAACAGTGAATGTGAAAACCTACCTCTTGCCCCTAGGAGCAAGAGAGGAAATCACTATGGTGATTGAAGACCTGAAGGGCGAGGAATAGTTATTCCAAAACACTCCCCCTACAATTCCCCAGTTAGGTCAGAAAGCCAAATGGGAAGTGGAGGCTCACAATTGACTACAGATGCTTGAATGCAGGCCTGAGCCCTTTGATGGCAGCAGTGCTGAATATAGCAGACTTGATTTCATAGAATCATAGAATCATAGAATAACCAGGATGGAAGAGACCCACCGGATCATCGAGTCCAACCATTCCTAACAAACACTAAACCATGCCCCTTAGCACCTCGTCCACCCGTGCCTTAAACACCTCCAGGGAAGGTGACTCAACCAACCTCCCTGGCCAGCCTGTTCCAGTGCCCAATGACCCTTTCTGTGAAGAATTTTTTCCTAATGTCCAGCCTAAATCTCCCCTGGCGGAGCTTGAGGCCATTTCCTCTTGTCCTGTCCCCTGTCGCTTGGGAGAAGAGGCCAGCACCCTCCTCTCCACAACCTCCTTTCAGGTAGTTGTAGAGAGAAATGAGGTCTCCCCTCAGCCTCCTCTTCTCCAGGCTAAACAACCACAGCTCTCTCAGCCGCTCCTCATACGGCCTGTTCTCCAGCCCCTTCACCAGCTTTGTTGCTCTTCTCTGGACTCTCTCCAGAGCCTCAACATCCGTCTTGTGGTGAGGGGCCCAGAAATGAACACAGGATTCGAGGAGCGGTCTCACCAGTGCTGAGTACAGAGGGAGAAGAACCGCCCTGGACCTGCTGGTCACACCGTTTCTGATACAAGCCAAGATGCCATTGGCCTTCTTGGCCACCTGGGCACACTGCTGGCTCATATTCAGTCGGCTGTCAACCAACACCCCCAGGTCCCTCTCCTCCAGGCAGCTTTCTAGACACACTTCTCCTAGTCTGTAGCACTGCTCAGGGTTGTTGTGCCCCAAGTGCAGGACCCGGTATTTGGCCTTGTTAAACCTCATGCCATTGGACTCTGCCCAGCGGTCCAGCCTGTTCAGACCCCTTTGCAGAGCCTCCCTACCCTCCAGCAGATCCACACTTCCACCCAGCTTAGTGTCGTCCGCAAACTTGCTAAGGGTGCACTCGATGCCTTCATCCAGGTCATTGATAAAGACATTGAACGGGGCTGGACCCAGCACTGAGCCCTGGGGAACCCCACTTGTCACTGGCCTCCAGCTGGATTTCACACCATTTCCCACCACTCTCTGGGCCCGGCCATCCAACCAGTTTTCCACCCAGGAGAGTGTGCGCCTGTCCAGGTCAGAGGTGACAGTTTCTCAAGCAGAATGCTGGGAGAAACTGTGTCAAAGGCTTTACTGAAGTCCAGGAAGACCACATCCACAGCCTTTCCCTCATCCAGCAGCCGAGTCACTTTGTCATAGAAGGCGATCAGGTTAGTTTGGCAAGACCTGCCTTTTGTGAACCCATGTTGACTGGGCCTGATCACCTGGTTCTCTTGCATGTGCTTCATGATAGCACTCAAGAGCACCTGCTCCATGACATTCCCTGGCACTGAGGTCAGACTGACAGGCCTGTAGTTTCCTGGGTCCTCCCTGCGACCCTTCTTGTAGATGGGCACAACATCAGCCAGCCTCCAGTCCAGTGGGACTTCCCCAGTCTTCCAGGACTGTTGGAAGATGATGGAAAGGGGTTTGGCCAGCACATCCGCCAGCTCCTTCAATGCCCTTGGATGGATCCCATCCGGCCCCATAGACTTGTGAGTGTCCAGTCGGGCTAGCAAGGCTCTGACCACCTCCTCTTGGATCACGGGAGCCTCATTATGCTCCTCTAGCTCCTGGGTTTGTGCACGGACGGAACGACCCTCCTTACAACTAAAGACTGAGGCAAAGAAGGCATTAAGTACCTCAGCCTTTTCCTCATCCCCTGTCACTGTTGTTCCTTCTGTGTCCAATAGGGACTGTATGGTCTCCCTAGTCCTCCTTTTATTGTTTATATATTTATAGAAAGTTTTTTTGTTATCTTTCACAGACTTGGCCAATCCAATTTCTAGCTGAGCCTTAGCCCTCCTGATTTTTTCCCTACACAATCTCACTTCCCTCCTGTAGTCCACCCAAGAGGCCTGTCCCTTCTTCCAGAGCCCATAATCGTTTCTCTTCTTCTTGATATCACTCAAGATCTCTCTATTCAACCAAGCTGGCTTTCTCCCCTGACGGCTTTTTTTCCGGAACATGGGGATGGCTTTCTCCCGAGCTGCTAGGACCACCCTTTTGAAGAGCTCCCAGCCCTCCTGGGCTCCCTTGCCCTTGAGTACTGTCTCCCATGAGACTTCGCCAACCAGCCTTCTGAAGAGATCAAAGTCTGCCCTCTGGAAATTTAATGCTACCGTCCTACTAACAACCCTCTTCACTTCACCTAGAACAGAAAACCCTATCATCTCATGGTCGCTTAGTCCTAGGCGTCCACCTACTGCCACATCTCCCACAAGGCCTTCTCTGTTCTCAAACAGCAGGTCCAGGAGGGCACCCTCCCTTGTTGGTTCATTCACCAGCTGTGCAAGGAAGTTGTCTCCCACGCACTCCAGGAACCTCCTAGACTGCTTCCTTTCTGCTGTATTGTACACCCAGCAGATATCAGGCAGATTGAAGTCTCCCACAAGAACGAGAGGCATGGATCTAAAGATTGACCGCAGCTGTTTATAGAAGAGCTCATCAGCTGCTTCTCCTTGGCTGGGTGGTCTGTAACAGACTCCCATCACAAAATCTACCTTCTGGTGGGCTCCTCCGATTTTGACCCACAGGCACTCAACCTCCTGATCGCCACAATCCATCTCAATGGAGTCCAAGTCCTCCCTTACAAAGAGGGCTACCCCGCCTCCTCTCCTACCCTTCCTGTCCCGCCTGAAAAGCTTATACCCCACCATAGCCGTACTCCAGTTATATGAGTCGTCCCACCACGTTTCCGTGATGGCAACGACATCATAGGCTCCTTGGCCTACGACAGCTTCCAGCTCTTCCTTCTTATTCCCCATGCTGCGTGCATTGGTGTAAATGCACTTCAGCTGAGCTGCCGAGCCTTCAGCCCTCCTAGAGGGAACAGGGTTCGTTCCCAACTGCCTGGTAACTGGAGTATCTAACACCAGAGTGCCTGCATCTCCCTTAGCACCCCGAGGTGTGTTCTCCCCCACTTTCTGTGTGGTGAGGTACTGGTGGTCCTCACCCACGCACCCTCTCCCAATCGCCAATTCCCCACGTCCAGGCTTGTTCATGTCTAGCCTGGACTCAACCCCCTCCCCCTTCACATCTAGTTTAAAGCTCGATTTATGAGCTTGGCTAGGTTTCTAGCAAGGGCTTTAGCCCCTCTAGGAGACCCATGTGTCCCGCCCTTAGCAACAAAGCCTGGGGGTGCGTGAGCCACCCCATGATCAAAAAAGCCAAAGCCCCTCTCCTCGCACCAGGCTCGGAGCCAGGTATTAATCGAATTCATCATCCTGGCTTCCCGCTCCTCTCTATTTAGCCTTGGGATGGAGCAGAATACTACTTGTGCCCCAGAGCCCTCCATCATTCTCCCAATGGCCCTGAAGCCATTCTTGATGGTTTTGGCCTTTTTGTTTGCTATTCCTCTGCGAGAAGAGGATAAAGCTCATTTTGCATTTACGTGGAAAGGAGTTCAGTATTCCTTTAACAGGCTTCCTCAAGGATATAAACATTCCCCAACTATTGCTCACAACACGCTAGCAAAAGTATTACAGGAACTTAGCTACCCTGAAGGTGTAGAGGTGTATCAATATATTGATGATATTCTAATAGCTGGAAACTATGAACAGCAGGTGTCAGTGGCAATGCAAGCAATAGTGGATAAGTTAGAATCTTTAGGGCTAGACATTCCTCCTGCAAAAAGACAGGATCCAAGTGGAGAAGTTAAGTTCTTGGGAGTGTGGTGGATTAAGGGAATGGTAACAATCCCTTCAGATACCTTGCAACAGATAGAGGAAGGTCAGACTCCCACATCTAGGAAGGATTTGCAACAATTGTTGGGAACCTTAGGGTACTGGAGGAAGCACATACCTGCATTTTCTATCATTGCTTGACCATTATATAATCTTTTAAGGAAAACAAGTAAATGGGAGTGGACTACTGTCCATCAACAGGCCCTGGACTTGTTGGTAGAGGAACTTAAGGTTTTCCAACAGTTAGGTCCTATACATCCAACAGACCCTATACAGTTGGAGTGGGGATATAGTGAACATGGATCTCACTGCAACCTATGGCAGAAGGGACCAGATGGACCTCACTGGCCTGTGGCTTTTTATTCTCAAACTTTTAATGACACTGAGAGTCGTTATACTGATTTGGAAAAGGGACTTTTGTCACTGGTGAGGGCATAGCAGCAGACGGAGCGTTTGTGTACAACTCAGAAGGTAATAGTCAGAGGACCCTTTAGATTGTTAGATGCTGTTAAGGAAGGAAAAACTCCTCCTGAAGGAATAGCTCAGAAGCCCACTGTGAGGAAGTGGTATGCTTATCTCACTGGAATAGGAGACATTCTAACAGTAGAAGAAGGAAGTGTAAAAAACTCAAAGATTTAAAAAGATGTAAACCCCGCAACTGTGTTTAAGGCGCAGACTCCTAATCCATCTCCAATCAAAGAAGCCCCTCCTTTGACGGAAGACAGTAATTTAGATGGTGTGTGGTTTACTGATGCCTCATCTCACAGAGAAGGAGGATCTTGGAAATATAGAGCTGTAGTTCTAGAGGTTAATACTAACCAAACACAGGTAGTTGAAGGGGATGGTAGTGCTCAAATAGGAGAGCTAAGAGTTGTGCTGCTAGCTGCCCAAAATGGAGCTACTTATATTTATACTGATTCATATGCAGTATATAAGGGAGCCATGGAATGGATAAGCCATTGGGAAACAAATGACTAGGTGGTAAATAGAAATCCGGTATGGCAAGCAGAGTTATGGAAGCAACTGTTAGAAATTGGGAATGAACGATTGGTACATGTAGGTTGGGTGAAAGGACATGATTCTTCTAAAACTATCCAGGCTAGGTTTAATAACCAAGTAGATGATTTAGCCCATATTCATGCTATCAGCATTTCTCCATGGACTAGGATGGAAGAGGATGGAGATGGTTGGCAGAGGTTGTTAGAGTGGCTGCATATAAAACGGGGACACTCAGGCACACAAGATCTGTATCAGGAGGCATTGGCTAGAGGATGGCCAGCAACTCATGAAAAGTGTACCCAGATAGTTACAGGATGTGCCTCATGTCATTTGAGATTAACACAGGATCACCCTGCAAAAGCTCCGCCTTTGCATATACATGATCGAAAGACGCTGTGGCAAACTTGGCAGATAGATTATGTGGGACCATTTAGACCCTCCAGTGGCAAGAGATATATATTGGTGGGTGTGGAAGTAATTTCAGGAATTACCATGGCTACCCCTGTCCCAAAAGCATCAAGTAATTACACAGTGCGGACTCTCCAGGAATGGTTTGGAGCACTTCCCCTCCCGGAAGAGATACAGAGTGACAATGGCTCACATTTCACTGCCCAAGTGGTACAGGACTGGGCGAAAGAGGAAGGAGTGCATTGGACCTTTCATACTCCATACTACCCCCAGGCCAACGGAGTAGTAGAACGCATTAATGGTTTGGTCAAGAAATATGCCAAAATAACTGATAATTGGGACCTCCGTGTATCCAAAGCAGTGTTTCTGATCAATAACTGATGGACTGGTGGTGGGAGTCCAAAAATGAAAGCCTTTTTGTCCTCAACACCAACCCTTGTTCCTGTAGATAACAGGAAATCAGGCCAATATCCTGATAAATATCATTCTGGACAACCAGTCTTGGTAAAGCTGCCTCATATTGGCAATGTCCCAATGATACTGACCAAACCCAAAAACGTTTATACGTGGGAGGCTCAGGATTACTCTGGGAAACAACATCAGTCTTAACCAGATGGATCTTCCCATCCTTTTAATAGGACGGAGATATTTTCCCTTTTGTTTTACAGGCAATGAATTGCACCTGGCACAGAGGACTTGACTGGATCGAGATTGACTGTCCAGCAGGACAACTTCTGGCTGCATTACTTATAGTTATCACCTCAATTGTAATTGTAGTGTGGAAACCCAAGTTTTAACTCGCTAAGTACAACAGACATTGTTTATATACCTTTTATGATAATTGTGTGAATAGTTTTATGGTTAAGGATAAGTGTTGATAGACCCGAGTGAATTAAGAATTAAGCAATCTCTTCTAATTAATTATGTATAAAAATTTGGTATTAGTGTTAGCAACTATATTTTTTGTGCTGTATTTGTGTGACATGCCATTTAAGGTGAATCGGAAAAAGCGAACTGATGAGGTAATAACCGACAATTTAGCTTTTGATATGGTTAAGGGGTTTATCCGTCTGATAAATTTGACTGGTGGAGGGTTATGCATAGATTTGCCCGAGAGTGCAGGCAAGGGAATACCATTTGGAGCATTTGATATAGACTTAAGATAAATATATGATTCATTTAGACTGACGAGCAACACCCAAATGTTGTGGGAGACTCGGAAAACGTATGGAATGAATCCACAGCAACAGAGCTCAGAATGGATTATTCGAGCCAGGGTAGCCAATTTATCAGGTAATTTACAGTGTATCAAAGAGGATATATATACCAAACACCTTCATGATGGCACGTCAATAACAGTGGGGGAAAATATCACTGAAATGTGTGAAGTTTTTCCTTGGTGGCCTCCCAGTGAGCAGTTTACGCCACTTAGACATCCGTACACCATACGGACTAACTTGTCCTGGTGTTTTGATTTTCCACGTACATTGGGAAAGGATTGTAGCTGGCCAGGTAGGAGTCGTCGGTACAGTTATAATGTGTCAGCTGATTGTGTCTGGTCATTATATTTTTGGGCAGGGTTAAGACCACAACAAGGACATCATCCTTTTGACCCTCTTAGCCCTAAATCAACGGAGGTTAATGTACCGAATCCATTGCTTGCTTGTCAGACTGTTTTAAACTGTTCCAATTTTGGGAACTATCTTAAACCCATATGGAAAACAAGTGCATTAGTCACTGCATTCCGACAAGCTTGTTTATGTTATAATTATACAATACCATTACCCAAGGAGCTGGATCGCTTGTCCCTATGTAACATGACTTTAGATCCTGCGGGGATGAATATGAATGTATTTGAGTGGAATAATCTGACAGATAATGTGTAAGATCCCTCAGAAGCCTTTTATGACAAATCCAGATGGGACCATCCATCGACGATCCTCTGGAACAGACAAATCTAATTGTGACACAGCTCTTTTCCCAAGCCCAAAGGGAACATTGTGGGTTTGTTCTGACGGAAATCTGTATTCTCACATAAACCCCAATGAACACTCTGGACTCCGTTGTGGAGTTGGGCTCCCAACAACGTGTCCCTCTAGAATGTTATCGCATCTACCATCACCCCTATCAAAAAGACACAAACGAGAGGCAGGACTCTCTTATTTGGATTCACGGACAATGCCCAATTATTACTCGTTTGGACAAAGAATATCTTTGGCCTTTAGATCAATCTTTATGCCAGGAGATTTGATCCGGGCACATCAGTTTGCCATTGAGAACATCACTTGGCAGGTGTCACTATTAAGCAACTGGTCACAAGTAACCTTTGGGGTCATGAACCGCCAAATACAGGCTGTTTCTAAAATGGCTTTACAAAACCAATTAGCATTAGATATGATGTTGTTAAAGGGTGTATGTGGGTTATTGAATTATTCTATTGATGAGCGTTGTATTGCTATACCAAATGTATCATCCACAGTGGAAGAAGATCAAAAGGCTTTAGCCACTATTGGAGCCCAGACTAGTGAATTGTTCCTGAGAATGCAACCTCGAACCGATGGCCCTATTGGATGGGTAGCAGGATTGTTACAAAAATTTGGAATTAGTATTCAAGGTTGGTTAGCTTCACTGATAGAATATATGGTAGGATTGGTTATTATCATTGTGGTAATATTAATCATAGCAGCTAGTGTTAAGCAATTGTTTGTGAATCTAGTAGTCAAATGTGTGAATGATTTGATGATCACTTCCGAATATGACATGATTCTGATTATCAAGGAGAATTCCCATGGCGTTTGCCATGATACACCTCAATATTTTGCTGATTAAATTTCATAGGCATACGAGTGACAAAGCCATGGGGTGGAAATGACATATCCTCCCCCCCCCAGAAGCTGCTGAAGCGGGCTCCTGCTTTACTGAGTCAGCAACGTGGAACGGAACCGGACGAAGGTCTGGTGGCCGCTCCATATCAGCGGCCATCTCAAAGCCCATCTGTGCAGCAAAAATAAGTCTGGGAGAATGGGCGATTATGTCTCTGCCACTCGTTTTGCCTATCAGAATGATCAAACTGGCCCATGAGACCCCCCTCTCCCACATACCAACACAGGTGTGCGGATATACATCCTAACTGTGAAACAAAACAAGATTCAGAAGTGATCCTCAAAAACAAAAGTATTAATAAGATTTATGGGTTCCTCGTGATGGGAATATCCTGATCTACGACCCTAGAATTGTCTGGATTCATACACACTGGTGGGGGCTGCACGGCAATCCATTGTTTCTCAGACCACTGGCACTACTGATAAGATTGGGCCGACTGGGACCCCAGATATTCAGAACGAACTATAAAAGACTGACAGGAGCAAGCAGAAATCGGAGCTCCCTCTCAGCTGGCCTGGGACCCCCCCATTCCGCCCCCCTCACTGACGTCATTTCCAACCCACGGACACCAACCTGGAGCATTTGCAGAAACTTCACTCGCAGCAGCTTCGAGGAAACATCTAAAGACTGTCACTGAACTCTGTACAGGTTGTATGGTCCTTTCCAAACGCTTATAGGATGCTAATTTTCGTCTAGACTTAAGCTTATATTCTTGACTTAGAATTGTAACATTATAGGTAATAAACTGAATGTTTAAACACAATTCTGGGTCCTACTCGGTCGGCCTTTCGGGGTGTGACACATGGTCCTCTGAGACAAGGGAGCAGAACTGAGCTGGAAAATATTCAAGGATGCTTTCCATAAAGCGCAAGAGCGCTCAGTCCCTGTATGTAAAAAATCAGTCAGGGAAGGGAAGAGACCTGACAGGCTGAGTCGAGACCTGCTGGTGAAACTAAAGAGGAAGAGGGAACCACACAGGCAGTGCAAGCAGGGACAGGTAACCTAGGATGTGTATAGAGACGCTGACCGGTTATGTAGAGATGAAGTCAGGAAGGCCAAGGCGCAGCTGGAACTAAACTTGGCAAGGGAAGTAAAGACTAACAAGAAGGGCTTCTACGAGTACGTCAATCACAAGAGGAAGGTCAAAGAGTACGTAGCCCCACTGATGGTTGGAAATGGTGACCTCGTATCAACAGAGGAGGAGAAGGCTGAGTTACTTAACATCTTTTTTGCCTCAGTCTTCACCGATAACTGCTCTCCTCACCCCTCCTGGTTCATGGAACGGCAAGATGGTGACCAGTGGAATAAAACCCCCTCCCACTGTAGAGGAGGATGAGGTTCATGACCACCTGAGTAACCTGAACATTTATAAGTCTATGGGACCTGATGAGATGCATCCCAGAGACCTGAGGGAATTGGCCGATGTGGTTGCCAAGCCACTCTCTGTGATATTTGAAAAGTCAAGGCAATGAGGAGAAGTCCCTGGCGACTGGAAGAAGTGTAACGTTGTGTCCATTTTCAAAAAGGGCAGAAAAGATGACCCTGGGAACTACCAACCTGTCAGCCTCAACTCTGTGGCTGGGGAGATTATGGAACAGATCCTCCTGGAAGCTCCGCTAAAGCACATGGAGGACAGAGAGGCAGCTGAGAGAGCTGTAGTTGTTTAGCCTGGAGAAGAGGAGGCTGAGGGGAGACCTCATTGCTCTCTACAACTACCTGAAAGGAGGTTGTGGAGAGGAGGGTGCTGGCCTCTTCTCCCAAGTGACAGGGGACAGGACAAGAGGGAATGGCCTCAAGCTCCACCAGGGGAGGTTCAGGCTTGACATCAGGAAAAAATATTTCACAGAAAGGGTCATTGGGCACTGGCAGAGGCTGCCCAGGGAGGTGGTTGAGTCACTTTCCCTGGAGGTGTTTAAAGGATGGGTGGATGAGGTGCTGAGAGGCATGGTTTAGTGATTGATAGGAATGGTTGGACTCGATGATCCTGGGGGTCCTTTCCAACCTAGCGATTCTATGATTAATGGCAGCCAGCACGGCTTCACCAGGGACAAATCCTGTATGACCAATCTAGTGGCTTTCTATGGTGGGGTGACCACAGCAGTGGACATGGATAAATCGACGCATGTGATCTATCTGGACTTCTGTAAAGCCTTTGACACGGTCCCCCACAACATCCTCATCTCTAAATGGGAGAGATATGGATTTGATGGGTGGACGGTACGGTGGATAAGAAACTGGTTGGATGGTCGTATTCAGAGAGTAGTGGTCAATGGCTCAAAGTCCAGATGGAGATCCATGACTAGTGGTGTTCCTCAGGGGTCCATACTGGGACCGGTGCTGTCTAATATCTTCATCAATGATATAGACAGTGAGATCGAGTGCACCCTCATCAAGTTTACAGATGACCCCAAGCCGAGTGGTGTAGTTGCCACACTGGAAGGACGGGATGTCATCTAGAGGGACCTGGAGAGGCTGGAGAAGTGGGCCTGTGAGAACCTCATGAGGTTCAAAAGGGGCAGGTGCAAGGTCCTGCACCGGGGTCAGGGCAATCCCCATTTTCAGTACGTGATGGGGGATGACGTGATTGAGAGCTGCCCTGCAGCGAAGGACTTGGGGGTGCTGGTCGATGAGAAGCTCGACATGAGCCGGCAGTGTGTGCTCGCAGCCCAGAAGGCCAACCGTATCCTGGGCTGCATCAAAAGAAGCGTGGCCAGCAGGGTGAGGGAGGGGATTCTGCCCCTCTATTCCTCTCTTGTGAGACCTCACCTGAAGTCCTGTGTCCAGTTCTGGAATCCTCAACGTAAGAAGGATATGGAGCTGTTGGAACGGGTCCAGAGGGGGGCTACACAGATGATCCGAGGGCTGGAGCACCTTCCCTATGAGGACAGGCTGAGAGAGTTGGTCTTGTTCAGCCTGGAGAAAAGAAGGCTCCGAGAAGATCTTATAGTGACGTTTAAGTACATGAAAGGGGCCTACAAGAAAGCTGGAGAGGGACTATTCATAAAGGCTTGTGGTGATAGGACAAGAGGGAACGGGTAAACTGGAGAAGGGCAGATTTAGACTAAACATTAGGAAGAATTTCTTCACCATGAGAGTGGTGAGACACTGGATTGGGTTACCAAGGCAAGTTGTGGATGCCCCATCCCTGGAGGTGTTCAAGGCCAGGTTGGATGGAGCCTTGGGTGACCTGATCTAGTGGGAGGTGTCCCTGCCCATGGCAGGGGGATTGGAACTAGATGATCTTTAAGGTTCCTTCCAACCCAAACTATTATATGATTCTATGATTTTAAGCTAGGGAAATGCATTCCTACTGCTACTATAGTGGCCCTTAGAGGAGAAAGACGGGGTGCGAAATCCTTTCTACCTTGAAAGAACTTGCAGAATTGATGCTTCGAAACCAGGCTGGGCATTAATCAATGTGCAATATGCAAAAAGGAAGGACACTGGAAACAAGATTGCCCATAAAAAGGGAAAAATGGAAGGGCAATGGTAGCAGAGCTAGAGGAAGATTAGGGGAAAACGGAGGATCAGTCCCCAGGGGATCCTCTGGTTATAATTGGCGCTGGCGAGACCGCTCCTTGAATACTGTGTTCAGTTCTGGGCCCCTCACCACAAGAAGGATGTTGAGGCTCTGGAACAAGTCCAGAGAAGAGCGACAAAGCTGGGGCTGGAGAACAGGCCTTAAGAGGAACAGCTGAGAGAGCTGGGGGTGTTTAGCCTGGAGAAGAGGAGGCTGAGGGGAGGCCTCATTGCTCTCTCCAACTCCCTGAAAGGAGGTTGTGGAGAGGAGGGTGCTGGCCTCTTCTCCCAAGTGACAGGGGACAGGACAAGAGGGAATGGCCTCAAGCTCTGCCAGGGGAGGTTCAGGCTGGACATTAGGAAAAAAATTTTCATGGAAAGGGTCATTGGGCACTGGCAGAAGCTGCCCAGGGAGGTGGTTGAGTCACCTTCCCTGGAGGTGTTTAAGGCACAGGTGGACGAGGTGCTGAGGGACATGGGTTAGTGTTTGATAGGAATGGTTGGACTCGATGATCCGGTGGGTCTCTTCCAACCTGGTGATTCTATGATTCTAATGAAGCTGGGGAATGGGTTACGTGACATTGGATTTTTGAGGGATACTGGAGCACGCTTTTCTGTGTTAAATATGCAATTGGAGGACATAGACCCAGGATGGTCTATAAATGTGGTTGGGGCTACAGGTCAACAACAGGAGGTATCATTCATGAAGCCGCTATCCTTTAAATTGGGCAAATCAATAAGGATGCATCAATTCTTATACATGTCCCAAGCACTCTTGTTGGGAGGGATTTATTAGAAAAACTACAAGCAGAAATTAAATTCACCCCTGAGGGAATACTATTAAAAGTCAATGAGAAAGAATTAATCGAAATTGTGAGTATAGCTTTACTTACAGATAAAGAACCAGAAGAGATCCCAGACAAAATTCTGAATCAGATATATCCTGGAGTCTGGGCAGATAGAATCCCCAGGAGAGCAAAGACAGCGCAACCGGTAACCATTACATTGAAACCTGGAGTATGGCCAGTAAGAATTAAACAATACCCTCTCAAATTAGAGGATTGCAAGGGAATTAAAACAGTGATCAATAATATTATTTAAATTCTGGTTACTGATAGAATGCAAATCAGAATATAACACTCCAATATTACCAATACAAAAGTCCAACGGTAAATGCTATATACTGGTACAAGACCTTTGAGCTATCAATAAAACAGTAGAAGATCTCCACCCTGTGGTGGCCGACCCGTATACAATATAAACCAGATTTACAGAGGAGTATGTGAGGTTTACTGTTTTAGATTTGAAAGACGCCTTCTTCTGCCTGCCTTTAGGCCCTGACAGCCAGGAACTGTTTGCCTTCAAGTGGGAGAATCCTGAAACAGGTAGAAAATCGCAACTAACCTGGACGGTGCTCCCACAAGGATTCAAGAACAGCCCTACCATTTTTGGCAAAAGATCTTGAAGAATAGATGGCTCCCCCAGGAGAAGGGATTCTTCTACAGTATGTAGATGACCTGATGATAGCAATGACCACCAAGGACTCTTGTTTATCATGGACAGTAAGCCTTCTAAATTTTGTGGGACTAAGTGGGTATAAGGTATCAAAACAAAAGGCACAGATTTTGCAACAAGAAGTAACATATCTCAGGTGTGAGATACTGGAGGGACAACACAAACTAGGGTTGGAAAGGAAAATGGCCATCTATAATACCCCCCCCTACCACACACAGCCAAGGAACCGAGAACTTTCCAGGAAATGACGTGCTGGTGTCGGCTGTGGATGCTTAATTATGGCATCTTAGTCAAATCCCTCTATCAGATGATAAAGAATAATCCAAAAACTCTGACGTGGACCAAGGAAGGTAAGCGAGCTTTTCAGACCTTGAAGAAAGAACTATCACGGGCCCCAGCTCTGGGCCTGCCTGACGTCTCGATGCCATTCTTGCTTTTCTCACATGGGGATGGCTTTGATAGTGTTGGCACAAAACACTGACCCCAACAGAAGAGCTGTGGCTTACTTCTCAAAACAGCTGGATGAAGTAAGTAAAGGATAGCCAAGCTGTTTAAGGGCAGTATCGGCTGTGGTTATCAACATTCAAGAAGCTCGCAAATTTACCTTAGGTCTGAAAATAACCGTGTTTGTATCTCATATAGTAGCTGCTATAGTAGAACAGAAAGGGAGACACCGGTTATTTCCCTCAAGATTCCTCAAATACCAGGCCATCCTAGTGGAGCAGGATGATATGGAGATCCTCAACAATAACCTAATCAATCCTGCAGTGTTTCTGTCATCAGCCCAGAAGGATTCAGAAACCCTCCACCAGGATTGTCTGGAAGTAATTGAAAGCACATATTCCAGCAGGTCTGACTTGAAAGAGGAACCCCTCCCACATGCCGAAATTTGGTATACAGATGGCAGCAGTTTCATGAAGAATGGAGAACCTAAGTTTGGATAGGCAATAACCACTCTTGACTCTGTCATAGAATCAAAGTCATTACCGCCTGGGACTTCAGCTCAAAAAGCAGAAATTATCATGCTCATCAGAGCATTGCAGAAAGCTCAAGGAAAATGAATCAACATATGGACAGATTCCAAATATGCCTTCAGAGTAGTGCATGCTCATGGGGCAGTATGAAAAAAAAGATTATTAACCTCCCAAGGCAAGCAGATTAAACATTCTAAGGAGATCTTAGAGCTATTAGAGGTTGTCAAATTGCCCCAAGAAGTAGCCATAATGCACTACAAGGGACACCAGAAAGGAGAAACAGAACAAGAAAGGGGAAGCAGGTTGGCTGATCAGGAGGTGAAGAGAGTGGCAGAACAAGAACAAGGTACAGTAACTGTACAACCCCTCATTCCTGAAGGTAAGAACAAATTTGACTCTAAAGATTCATATTCTAAGAAAGACCAGGAACTGATCCAAGATTTGCATGCCACCTTAAGGGGTGAAAATTATGTAACCCCTCAAGGACAGATGGTAATACCTGAGAAGGATTTATGGCAGGTAGTGGTAAAGGAACATGAGAACACACATTGTGGAGGAGATGCCCTATACACATATCTCAGAAAAGGGATAATAGATAAAAACCTCTACACTATAGTCAAACAAGTTACTCAAAGGTGCACTGTCTGCCTCCAAAATAATTCTCAGATAACTCATAAAGTAGAATTTGGGGCGCTAGATAGAGGAAACCATCCTGGACAACAGTGGAAAATCGATTTTTCTGAACTCCTGTGAAAAGGGGGAGTATCAGTACCTCTTGGTCCTAACAGATACCTTCTCTGGGTGGCCCGAAGCCTTCCCAACAAGGACCAATAAAGCCAGAGAAGTGACCAAAGTATTACTTGATGAAATAATACCCAGATTTGGGGTACCTGCTGACATGTCTTCAGATAGAGGCTCTCATTTTAGAGCCAATGTGGTGCAAGGAGTAAGTAAGGTGCTACAGATTAACTGGCATCTTCACACCACAATGTGGTGCAGGAGTGGGCAAAACCAGAAGGTATCCAGTGGATATTCCACATGCCTTACTGTCCCCAGGCAAGTGGGATAGTAGAGAAGACAAATGGACTTATAAAATGTACCCTGCAACCCCATGAGCCTGGGTGGCCTGTGCGGCTCCCAGATTCTGTGGCCAGAGCAAACAGCTGCTGGGGAATGAATGAATGCCCCAAAATCACTGCTTTTTGCCCAACTAGAGAGAAGGAAGAGAAGGACTCCATTAAATCTAAATATTGCCCAGGACAGCCTGACCTGGTGAACTTCCCAACTCTTGGAGAGGTACACCTTACTCTAAAAACCCCTCTTAATTTGTATGTGTGGGTGGCCACCAATGCCCATGGAAAGGAGTATAAAAAAATACACAGTGGATTGTTTCTTCTTTTTAAAAATGGTCCAGTTTGGATCAAGTTTTTCTCTTTCTGTTCTTCTTTTCAGGGAAAACAAGAGGACCCACAATGGAGCCATGTGGACTGGGAACATGTCCTTACACATCCTGCTATGCCCTTTGCTGCTGAAGACAGGCTGAGATTTTTTGCCACACCTGTTCATTGTGTCTTTAACATGACTAATGTAACTGCTTTTACTATACTTGTGTTACAGATTTTGGTGTCCCTAATTTGAATGCTTCCTTTCCTAAGGGAGTTGTATATTCTCTGTTATCACTATTATTGTTTCTCAGGAAGTGAGGTCTAGATCCACTGATCTTGACTGGGAGCAAGAATGTGGTGGTGAAAGGTACTCTTTTGAAAACATCACCACCACAGAGTTGTGCGAGCTCTATCATTGGGATAAAAATTCCATCCTTTGGAGAGACCAGATTATTATGAGGCTTCGTATGTATCTCAAGTTTCCTAATAATCTGGTTTTAAGCCCCCTACATTTATCTGAGGCAGTGGGACTGTGGTCACAAGATTGAACCTTAAAACTTTTGGGAGAATAAGTGGCACCTTTCTGAGTGCTCCAAAATTATAGCATATTTTCTATGGATTCGTATTGGAGTCCTGTGTGTTTACCAAGGCTACTCATCCAAGGGACAGAAAACCAAGGATAAGAACTGTAGTATCAACTCTGTGGGCTGTTATTTGTAAAAATATTATTTTGATTGCTTGATCCTTGTATGATCACCCATGCCTTCTCTTCTTGTATTTTCCTTCCCTTCTTTCTTCCTCTATCTGTTATATCTCTTCCTTCTCTCTCTCAGCCTTACTCTCCTTATCCTCTCTCCTTATTCTGTATAAGGGTCACCACCATAGACAACTTGGATTTGAATCTTGCAACCAATGTTTAAGCCATGAAGTGGAATGTAAAGACTGACTGGTCTATTTGTGTTGTGTCTCAAACATTGTCTGAGGGCTGGCTGACTGCACCTTGTCTGTGGCGCTGGCAATGAGAAGTGAGGCAGGAGGGAGTGCAGCAGCAGGCTCTCCCCTCTTCCCCTGGCTAGGAGAGCTCACTGTCCTGAGCCGGCTGCTATAGCAGGGGGAGGAGGCACTGCAACAGGCACTGTGCCCCCCCCAACTGGCCTTATAAAAAGAACCATTCCCAATCTGATCGGCCTGGAAGAAGCTGCTGCTGAAGTTGCTGCCTGAGAGACCATGTGTTCCCAGGAGGCTGCCGTGGCCCATTGGAGTGGTGACCCCTCATTATTTTTTTCTTTCTTCTTTTCCCCTCTCTTTCTCACTTATTTTACTGTGCTTACTAGCACTGGAGGGGGAGAGAGAGATTAAATCCAAATTTTCTTTTTGTGATCTGAGCAGATTAAGATCTGTCTTTCACAACTTTGGGGAGTTCCCTCTCTCGGATATGCACACGAGTTTTTTGGTCTGTTTATTTGGCTGTGTCCGGAATAAATCCTGCATTTTTATTTCACCCTGAGAGATCTTGTTGGTCTCCATATTGCTGTGCAGATATCAAATGAACTCCCTTCTTTGACTGTGCAGGCCAAAGGAAGGCCTGAACGCTAGTGGTGTCTTGGGAGTGGGTGAAGGTAGAAATGACTTGTTATAAGTTGCTAACCTATTATATATTTGAATATTGTGTATATATTTTGGGATTTTAGTACTAAAATATAGGATTAGCTTGAATAATAACTTTTAGCTAGCCTGTGCCTGGATATCTATGCTTACATAAGGACTTTTAGCAAGGCTGCAGTTAGAAAGAATGGGAAAGACTGTGACTGTATCCAATTAAGCCAGATAACAAGGACTAGCACAATGATAAGAGAAAGAAGAATCAGCTAGGACCAGATGCAACCTTGAAGAGGTGCCCAAGGAGTCAGACCATGTGCAAGAAGAAGAGTTGAAAAGTTCATCTGTGAGGAAGATCTATGGCCTTCATCCAGAGACCCCTGAAGAAGACCCCCAGAGGGCAGAGCGCGTGCACCAAGGGGAGGAAACTTACATAAATAAATTCTGTGAACTGGTTATAATAGACACACCTGTTCCAGGAAAAGCGAAGAATATGTGTGCATTGACTGTATATCGCTTCTGTGAATTGCACTGGAAGTTGCACGCACATTAGGTGGAGCTCTCCCCTGAATGCCCGGTATTGCATTGAAGAATACCTTACTTAATAATCAAATTGGCATTGATTATTGAGTCTAGCTTTTCACGGCATCATGGGGTTTGACACCTTGTAAAACTTAACAAAATACAAGTAAATTCAAAGTTAAAGCTATTAAGTATAGCTCTACTGATCTCTATACTACACCTCTAGCAAGGCTCCAACAGCATGACTAAGAACCTAGCAAGCTCTCAGTCCTTAATTGGGATATCAAGCCCCAGTACCATAATGATCTTAAATATTCTTGTAAGTTATATAAGTACTATAAAGTTGTGGCACTAAAAGAAAAAAAAGATAAACATGATGAAATCTGACTGTAATAAGACATTAAAAGATTATTTTCGGCATAGGATAAAGTGACAAGTAACTTACCTAACAACTCTTGTTCTCATTGTGGTATTAGCTGGCCACTTGTTTTGAACAGACTTCTGCAAACATCCATAAATATATCTCAATGTCCTGTAAAAATAATAGCTAATTAATAATTTAATTTAAAAACTTCATTGAATAAAAAAAGCTGGTCAGAAAGGATCTAGTCTAAACTCCTGCTTAATGCAGAACTATTACCAATGCTAGGTTTATAATTCAGACAAAAGCTTTAAATTAATTTAAAATCTACTGTGACAGTCTATTTACAAATGGCAAAGAAAGTCCTCGATTAATACAGTATTCTATTTGTGCAGGTAAAATCCTGATTATTCACATGTGCATTAAACATTTTATAATACTTGTTTTCCTATTTCTTATGCAGTGTTTGCTTTAAAAAATGAAAAATAAATAAAGGTTTGGTGGATTTTTTTTCTTGTTTTTTTCCCCCCACTTTTTAACTGAATGGATAACAACTTGTGTATCCATAAATACAGGCTAGGTGTTTAGAAGTAGTTAAGCAATATTCCTCTCCTATTAAAAAATGGGAGCAGTCTAGAATATTTCAGAAAATGTTGAGATGCACCATATACTTAAAAGAATGAAACTTAATGCTAAACTTGCTGTTACAGACACAAAAGAAACTTCTGTGCTATTCTGCCATTCTGTGGGGGTGACCTCTGCCAGCAGCTAAGCCCCTATCCAGTCACTTGCTCACTTTCCCTCAGCAGGATGAGGGATAGAATCAGAAGGGCAAAACCAAGAAAAACTCATAGGCCAACATAAAGACAGTTTAATAGGTGAAGCAAAGCTGTGCACACAAGCAAAGCAAAATACGGAATCCCTTCACTACTTCCTATTGTCAGGCAGATGCCTAGTAGCTTCCAAGAAAGCAGGGCTTCATCACGTCTAACGGTTACTTGGGAAGACAAACGCCATAACTCTACACATCCCCCCCTTCCTCCTTTCCCCAGCTTTTATTGCTGAGCATGAGGTCTTATGGTGTGGAATATCTCTTTGGTCAGTTGGGATCAGCTGTCCCAGCTGTGTCCCCTCTCAACTTCTTGTGCACTCTGGCCCACTTGCTGGGGTTGGTCAAAGGATTGATTTCTGCCTCAACATTTTCTCATTAGGTGCTAAGCCTCAGAACTTGACTGCTTAAATCACAGATGCAGGCCTTACGAAAACAGCCAAAGCTGGTACGGAATGAGTGCTTTGTACCTATCTACCCATACCTACCTCCTTATCTCAAAAATGTTTTGCACCTGTCACCAAGCCTCCCTGCTCCCTACCATTGTGAAAGATCCATGAAGCAAGAAGGAAAAGACAGGAAAATTAATGTACCACAGACAGATACCCCAACAGATCATGCGCGCAAGGTGATGATGACTACTGGCCTTCATTGGGAGACCCCAGGTCGACCACTGCTGCCAGAAGGAGCGCATGTGCAAAGGGAGGAGACCTGCCTCCAAAGACACTCCTCTCTTGGCATGTGTGGCCTGCTAGGTGGAGATTGGCACATCTCCACAGGCAAAGGAGGGTCACAGGTGTATTGACTAGCATAAAAGACAGCTCTGGAGCAGCTGAATTTTGAAGATCTTCCCCACCGTGAGATCACCTCGATCGAAGACAGAAGCAATGGAACGCCTTCTGGACCAGGACCCCCAGAGACGCCAGACGTCTGTGGACCTGTGGTGGTAGCTATAAACCCCTTTTTCTTCCCTTTTCTCCCCATCTTTCTCCTTATTCTCTCTCTTTCTATCTCAAGCCGCTTTACGGGCACAATTAATAAAGTTCCAGTTTGGATTGAAATTTAAGTCCCTTGACTTGTTGAATTATTGCTTTTTCCTTTGCACTCCGAGATCAGAAATGAAATGAACCATCACACGTCCGCTTACGAGTGGACCGTGACACCATCCCCTTCCCATCCTTTAGTATACATACAGATACCATTCCCTTAGTCTGTGGTCCTCCCCATGAAGTGTCCATGAAATGTCCACTGAGTTAATTTAGTCTATGATGTTGGTCTCCATCTGTTACGGTGGTCAGTCAGGACAGGAGAGGTGGTGTATTATGTGGAGTTATTGGGCATCAAAGCCAACTCAGGTTGGGTCACTGCTGCACTTCCACTGCTTCGTGCAAAACTCATCCACCATTAGTTCAGGTGGTTCCTGCTATAGTACTTCTTATAGTATACAATTAAACTCATGGGTTACAACAGTTTAAAGGTATATCCATTACAATCTCCACCCCTGGTCCTTATGGACCAGGCTATAGGCTTTAACATTACAATGAACTCCATCCTTTTCCTCTGCTCCAGCATGGATCCTCCATGGGCTGCAGCCCCTTTGGGGGCATACCTGCTCTGGTATGGACTTATCTACAGGCCACAGTCCCTTCTCAGGGGTGTACCTGCTCTAGCATGGACTTATCCACAGACCAAAGTCACTTCAATTTCAGCTCATACTGGAATTCCTTCACATCCAGTATGGCAGCACCCAATCATGACATGACTTAATTCAGGCCATGATAGCCCCCTGTTAGTTGGTGAATCAGTTGATGAATCAGTTTACGGATGGGAACCAGAGAGTCTCGGTTGGTGTGATATTGCCACTGGTTCAATGTCATGGCAGCAGTTGGCACCTGCTCCTCTTCAACACACAGCAACCCTACAACAGAAGGGTCCTGCAAGAGGGTGGGCAAGGTAGACAGCTGTTTAATCTCCTCTGCATCCACGGCAGCTACACCAAAGGCCCACCAGTACCCTTTTGGGTCCCTCTTCTGAGTTAGTCTATGCCAAGGATACATGGAGCCTCCAGACCAGTCATACTAGAATGCTTCTGCCACTTATCCCCTGTAAGGCTCACCTCAGCCTCGAACACAGACAACTGTTGAAATCCCCTTGCCACTCCAGAAATCCAGATGAGTTCCACCCCCTTGGATGTGGGGATGGAAAATTCCACCAGCGCGTACGTGTAGGATAATATGGCCGATATCCTTGTGCTCGTTGGCGCCCCGAGCATGTAGGATAATACGGTCAATATCCTTGCGCTCATTAGCAAAAACCGTGGGACAGCTAAGGAGGAGGAGAGAACACAGAGTTGAGGTAACTGCAAAGGAACTATTAGGAGTTTTTGGTTGCTAGATAAGAGAAATATTTGTAGCCATTAGAGTTATGTTGAATTGCTGTAGCTGTGGGATCTTTAGAAGTGGAAATTCACTGGGGTAGCTGCTAACGAGGCAGATAAGGGTATATTAAGCCTTGCTTGTGCATAATAAAGCAATTTCTTCTCGACACCCCTAAACGGAGTCCGTGCCTTTAGTCGCTGCATTTGGACCCTAATGGTGTTAAAATACACTATGCACTCATGTCCACCAAAACCTTATACTCCCATGGCTCTGATGTGCCAGGCAATCAAATCCACATAGTCCAATAAACCTAGTTGTCCCTTTCCCTTGCCTGGTCAGAGTCAGGACCCCTCTCTCCTTGGTTGGAGTATTTATTACGTAACTCCTGTAACTGCAAACCAGAAGTCCCTTCATTAGGATCAGAAGGAGGATCAGCCCCTCTGCTTGGGGGTGCTGGTGAATGAGAAGCTCATCATGAGCCAGCAATGTGTACTTGCAGCCCAGAAAGCCAAACTTGTCCTGGGCTGCATCAGAAGTGGTGTGACCAGCAGGTCAAGGGAGGTAATTCTCCCCCTGTACTCTGCTCTCATGAGACCTCACCTGGAGCCCTGTGTTCAGTTCTGGAGTCCTCAGCACAGGAAAAATATGGGTCTGTTAGAGCAAGTCCAGAGGAGACCATGGAGATGATCCGAGGGCTGGAGCACCTCCCATACAAGGACAGACTGAGACAGTTGCGGTTGTTCAGCCTAGAGAAGAGAAGGCTGCAGAGAGACCTTAGAGCAGCTTCCAGTACTGAAGGGGGCTCCAGGAAAGCTGGGGAGGGGCTCTTGATCAGGGAGTGCAGAGATAGGATGAAGGGGAATGGTTTTCAGCTGCAAGAGGGGAGATTGAGATGAGATCTTAGGAAGAAATGCTTTCCTGTGAGGGTGGGGAGGCCCTGGCCCAGGTTGCCCAGAGCAGTGGTGGCTGCCCCATCCCTGGAGGGGTTCAAGGCCAGGCTGGATGGGGCTTGGAGCAACCTGATCCAGTGGAAGGTGTCCCTGCCCATGGCAGTGGGGTTGGAACTGGATGGGCTTTAATGTTCCTTCCAACTCAAACCATTCTATGATTCCATGATTCCATGTTACTGTGTCTGGGGAATTGTTCAACAACAACTGGAGCAGTAATCTTCTCTGGATGGAGCCTTTTTGGCTGCTGTTTTTCCTTGCAATTCATGTATGTGGTCTTCTAGGTTTGAAGTAGGTGCAACGCCCTACTTTCTCATGTCTTCCCTGTGTATGCTGAGATAGAACAACAGTCTGGAACGTGGTGTGTGCTCACAGTTCCCTTTACCTTGAGCAGAGAATGGCCTATTTCATATGGCACTCATGATAGCTGAGACATGGGACTGTAGGGATAAGGAAAAAGAGATATTCTCTTCAAGTTGCTGGAACTGTTGGGACAGTTTCTCCATTGCCCTATAGGTTTAGGGAAGAAGAATAATTCTCTTCAGAGCACCAGATATGGCAGGCCATTTTTTCCACAGCTGATGCCTTGATGCCTGTCCAGTCCATTATCACCAGGGTGCTGGCATACAACATCGGTGCACTCCATACAAGCTTCTGCCACATGGACCACAGATATTGGACTTCATCCGGTTCTTTGGAGGCCTAGTTATTTTCCAGGTTTCTGTAGGTCACCTCTATCACTGCTAATTTCCTCAGATAATGGATACCTTCCTCAGTTGTGGTCCACTTGCCTCAGCAATTTACAAGACCTTTCTTGAGGGGATACCTTGCCTTCATGCTCAACAGGAACCACTTCCAGAGGCTGTGGATTGTTGCCCTTCTTTCAGTCCCTTTGTTGATTCAATGGTCCCTTGCTAGGGATCCCAGCTGCTGGTTTTCCCTACCTTATAATTCCTGACTGTTGGCCCCAATATCCCAGCACTGGAGCAACCAGGTGATAATTTGCTCATCTGGCTAGTGGTCATAATCTTTCCACATATCTCACAGTTTGCTCAAGGATAGAGACTGGGCAATTTCTGACTCATTTATGATTTCAGTCTCTTCCCTCTCCTATTCTTGTGACTGCTCTGCTGCAGAACAGGCTGCCTCTTCTGATTCTTTCTCCTGCTCTCCCCTCAGGAGGAGTTTCTTCCTCCCTTACTAAATGAGTGGATCTTTGCTTCCATTGTTTCTTCTTGACTATAGGAATGACTGTTATAGTTGAGGGTTGGGTCTGTAGCTTAGTTGCACTGTCTGTTTGTATGTCCTCAGATCCAGAGACTCTCTTGAGCCCTTCAAGTGCTGAACAGAGGCTCAGTAGAGGTAGAGCAGGCCTCAGCATAGTGCTAGAAGTTGTGTCTCTGATATAGACAAGTCATCATTTCTTGCACTGTTCTTCAATACCATTCCATGCCTGTTCAGGTTTCAAGTCCCACACCATTGCAGGGGGGGAACACTCTAGGTACCTGTCCGAGTTCTCCCACACACCTTGCCACACATAACCCATATGCCTCATGGCAAATCTCTGTGTGGCATTCTGAATTAGTTGGTTACCCTTTTGAAAAACTGGAATTAGATTCATGACACATATCAATATAAGCATTCTAGTTACACAAGGATATTCCAGAAACTGAAGAGCCATTGTAACAAGGCAGGAAACACCTATCCCCGAGGAGAAGAAAAAGGAGATGCCATTCTTCATTTCACCCCACAAAATGGCTTACAGAGAAGAAGAAGAAAAAGAAAAAAATGTAATTGTCTCTGAGAGTTGGTTCCTAGAGTACTGGGACAACAGCAATACATGGCACAAACACCAGATTAGGCTCAAGGCTGGACCGCTGGGCTGAGTCCAATGGCATGAGGTTTAACAAGGCCAAATGCTGGGTCCTGCACTTGGGGCACAACAACCCTGTGCAGCTACAGACTAGGAGAAGTCTGGCTAGAAAGCTGCCTGGAGGAGAAGGACCTGGGGGTGTTGGTTGACAGCCAACTGAACATGAGCCAGCAGTGTGCCCATGTGGCCAGGAAGGCCAATGGCATCTTGGCTTGTATCAGAAACAGCGTGACCAGCAGGTCCAGGGAGGTTATTCTCCCTCTCTACTCAGCACTGGTGAGACCGCTCCTCGAATCCTGTGTTTAGTTCTGGGCCCCTCACCACAAGAAGGATGTTGAGGCTCTGGAGCGAGTCCAGAGAAGAGCAACGAAGCTGGTGAAGAGGCTGGAGAAACAAGTCTTACGAGGAATGGCTGAGGGAGCTGGGGTTGCAAGACAGAGGTCTGGTGGCCACTCCACATCTGCAGCCACATCAAAGCCCATGTGTGCAGCAAAGATGAGTTGGGGAGAATGAGCTAGCCATTATGATTCCGCCACTCATTTGCCTATCAGGATGACCAAACTGGCCTCTGGTCACCCCATCCCACATATCAATGCAGGTATGCAGAGTTAAACCATAGCCACAGAACAAAGAATCAGAGGTTATACTGAAACCAGAAGTATTAATAAGCTTTATGAATAGAAACCAATATATGTTGTACTTGGGTGATTTATGGATGTGGAAACTGTGAGTTTTGTGTGTTGGAAATGGCTTGATGTATGACCCTGGCGTTTTTTGGATCCCTACACACTGGTGGAGGTTGCACTGGCAGGGGGCAAAGCAACCCACCATGTCCCTTGCCAGCAGTGCCACTGGCCAAAAGGTAAAGAAGATAAGTAGCTGGGCTGACTGATACCCCAGATGTTATCACCCCAGAAGGGACTATAAGAGGATGAGAGGAGCTGGGCATAATTGGAGCTCCCTCTCAGCTGGTCTGAGACCCCCACCAACGTCAACATAACATCATGGATCCAATCCCTCTGAGCACTGGAGCGTCTGCACCTGCAGAAATCTCATGGAAACATCTAAAAAGACTTTGTCACTGAACTCCAGACAGGTCGTATAGTCCCTCATAAACCCTTATAGGATGCTAATATTGGTCTAGACTTAAGCTTATATTCTTGACTTAGAGTTGTAACATTACAGGTAATAAACTAAATGCTTAAATGCAGTTCTGGGTCCTACTCTGTCTCCCTTGGTGTGTGACAAACAGCCCTAAAGAAATTAGTCTTAAGACTGATTAGTATAAGATAACCCAAGAAGAACACCATTTTAGAGTGCAATGCAAATCACACAGTCAGGAATTTTCAAGCATAAATTTGAACACAAGAGTGCAAACTTACGGAGGCAGTATCTCTGCAGCCATGAATATTTTCTCCACCAGTTCTGAAAGTATACCGAGTAGATGTACCAAATTAGTGTTTACATCTTCATTTTTTTCTAATTTTGAAGGATTTAACTAAAACCGAAAGGGAAAAAGAGAAAAGATTAAGTTTCTTCTCTTGAATAGAACTACATATATAGTTTGATAATATTACATACTGAATGCTATTTCAAAATAAATTAAATATTCTCAGACTTGTACAGAACTTACAAATCTGTTTCAAGGGCTGGCCAGGAAAATGATGTGAAAAAGCAATGCTTTTAAGTTCTGGTGCGCTATGCTTTTAACAGCACAGACGTTTAACAATATCCATAACTACTCATCTTTTTTTAACTACATATTTTTTCATATCTTTTAATCCAGTCTTCTGAGGACACCACCACTCCTTTCCATAATTACATTCAAATGAAACAAGAGTTAGGAGAGTCGTTTTATAGAGACAGATAGGATCTAACACAAGCAGTTATTGTAAGGGAGTTTAAAATTAAACTAAGTTCATATGTCGACTTCTAGTATATCTGGAGCTTACCATGAGTTATTTAGGGTACACCATGCAGTAACTGCTACAAAAGAATCTACAATTGCTAAAGAATAAATAGATAATTTAAAGAACTTTGAGTTAAAAAACATTGAACATTGTTCAAGCTAACTTTTAGAAAAAAACTCATAATCAGTTTGCTTCCGGTATTGAAATTATTTCTGAAGGATAAACAGATGCTTCCAAAGCAAACAACTAGTAGATCATCATTTCAATAAATCAAAATTTTTAAAAAAACCAGTTCAAGCTATCACCTCACAGGATTGCTTGCTCTCCATTATCTTCAATATACTGTCTTTCAGTGCATGGTGAACAAAACGTGTTGCTGTGGCTTTCATATATTGCTCCATAAGCGTACTTGCTAAAGTGGTGGCACGAAACAAAGTAGTAGCTTCATCTGAAAAAAAAAATAAAGTGAAAAGCCAGGAAAAGGAGATAACAAAAAGTAGACGAAAAAAATGCTGTGTTCACAGTTTGATATGTGATGTAATTAAGGGAGGAGACAGAAACAAAGACATGGGGGCCCTTCCCTCCCCAGAGTTTCAGTAATTGTTAGTGTAACTAGTACAGTACCTTCCATGCTTATTTCCCTGTCATTTAGTGTTCGTAACAATACTGACTCAAGCTTTTCATGAAGAAAAATCTTCAATAAAATGCCTGCCAACAGTGTTCTATCCTGTCCACAAACATGTGATAGGGCATAAACTACATGCATCTCTTTCTGGAGTATGAGCTGAAAGAAAACCAGAATAATGTTCAGAAAGTTTTCGTAACAGTCACTACAAATCCTACTTCGCAATGTCTATTAGTGTTACTGAAATCTCTTTCAAACAACAGAGAAAGTGAATTTTGATTGAAAACTGAGGAAAAAAAATTAATACCTCTTTAAACTCACTGTACTCCTCTTCTGGCATGATCTTCTCCATAGAATATCGTGCTCGAACACGCAGAGATCCTGGCTCAATACCCTTCAGTGGTATATGAGAACTGAGTTGAAACCACTCATCTGTTGCATGTCCTTTCTGTAATCGGCTTAATTGGCAACGCATAAACACTTGAGGAAAAAAGCATTGTTAAGTAGGTTATCTCCAATAAAACAGTGCTAGTATTGCATAACAAAAATTTTGTTTTCTGCATGTCACCTTGTTTCAGCAAAAGAGTATTAATAAAAATGATCAAAATTTGTGCCATCAAATACGTTGACAGATTATCTCTTAGATGGTTTAAAAGACTCCTGAAAACCAAAGTTGAAATATAAAACATGCTGTAAATAATGTATACACACAGATATTAACAAATTTTTCTTTTTAACATTCAAATAGGGGAAAAAAGCCCCCCTCTCCCCCAGCTGCCTAGCAAACCTAGGCAGCAATCAGAAAATTAAAACAGGTAAAGTGATTAGAATTCATTGTCCTCTTTAGGCGGCCTTGGGCTCATACCTCCATCAGGTCTGCTCTTGAACCACTTTGTTATTATTTTTAGTATTTATTATTACCATTACTACATCTTTACCAAATGTTGCCAGATATATTTCTTTAATACTTAGGAACTCCCAGGTTAAGGCTGTAACAGCTTCTGCAAACCATATAAAAAAGCATTCCCAGACAGCGTACTGCCCAAATAATGACAAAAGTTAGCCAAGAATGACAAAATCATTAATTTACTTTTTTGTGGTGTTGGTACCTTAAAATTACTAAACAGTGACCTGCTCCAGCCTATTCAACCCTAATTGAAAGTCTGGTCTGACAGCTGACTAGTAAGCTGCAGCAGTCAGACCACTGATCATTCCAGAATAAACACATGCCCTCCTGAACTGAGTTACTTCACACAGAAAGATCCCAGATGCTTGCAGAGACACCATTCTGCCTATGATATACCCACAAAGTTCCAAGAGGAACAGTTTAGTTTCACATTTAGCTTGTCAGATTGTCTGGAACTTCCAAGCAAACACTCTTTTTCTACAACTCAATGAAATCTACTTTTAATCAAGTCACTCACATTTAAACAAAACAACTCCCCAAACCAAATAAACACCCTCCACGCCCACACACCACCAAACCAAACCACAATCAAAACACAATCACACATTTGTTTTTCACTTTTCTACAAAGCCTACGAACAGTTCTAGTAGACTTTCCACTACTCCAATTCAGCAATATGTTGGGGCGTTATTTGCATAACCAGATAATGGAACAGGATAACATCACATTTTTAATACACATGTCATATTTCATATTCTTTGGAGTTGATGAACTGATAAAGTAACACATTCAAGTCAGACAAGTAGTGGTCAAACCAATTCATCATCATCTGCTACTTATCACAAGTATTGATTGAACTGTCTTTAGACCAGATAATCAATTGAGTTTCCCAAAATATTTCTTCTGAGCAAAGCACTCATGTCCTCAACTGAGCAATGAGCTTCCTTCTTGTTTTGCTTGAGCATATAAGGCATATATCTCATTGACAGGAAAAGTGAGATACAGGGTTCAGAATAATCTGATGATTTCGTTTTTCCTGTGGTTATATAGTAGAACTTCTTAGTGATAATATAAATATTATAATCTTGCTTTGATCTTAAAAGATCAAAAGAAAAATATCAATATACGGAATGTAGAATACTTGTTATAATTTATATTTTATGATTTAAAGGAACACTTTCTGCTACTTAGCAATGTATATTGAACTATTAGGCTATGTTCAATAAGAGACTGCCATTAGTTCAGAATTTAAAGATGTTTACACTTTGCAGTCTAACATATTATGATAGAATGACAAATACACAGAAAAAAAATCAATAGTTTATTCCTTCTCTGCAAGCACAGTTAAGAACTATATACAACAATCTTGATCCAAGAATATTTTACATGATGAACATTAGCACAAAAAAAAAGTAAGACTGAGGTTTCTTAATGGTCTGTTTGCAAATAAAGCTTAGGGATTAATATTTAGTAACAAGTTTATATTTATATGATTAATAATTATAACTTGGGAATCAAACGCAAAAGTGGTTCAAACTTACATTTTCCTCAGAATGGAAATGAAGTTAAATTTACAGTGAAGCCTTTGTCGAACCCAACCAGAACCAATCAAAAGCATCTAGTCCCTCAAAAAAACCCTAAAAAACATTTACAGTTACTGATTCAGGATAAAAGCCTATCTAAATGTGGACAAAGAAGAAATTGCTAAATATATGGACATACTAAATCCTGGCTTTCCCACCAACAGCTCACTAACATGTTAGCACAACCCATTATTAAGCTGGGGAAGGGGCTGGAGAACAGGCCTTATGAGGAACAACTGAGAGAGCTGGGGGTGTTTAGCCTGGAGAAGAGGAGGCTGAGGGGAGACCTCATTGCTCTCTACAACTACCTAAAAGGAAGTTGTGGAGAGGAGGGAGCTGGCCTCTTCTCCCAAGTGACAGGGGACAGGACAAGAGGGAATGGCCTCAAGCGCCACCAGGGGAGGTTTAGGCTGGACATTAGGAAAAAATTCTTCACAGAAAGGGTCATTGGGAACTGGAACAGGCTGCCCAGGGAGGGGGTTGAGTCACCTTCCCTGGAGGTGTTTAAGGCACGGGTGGATGAGGTGCTAAGGGGCATGGTTTAGTGTTTGATAGGAATGGTTGGACTCGATGATCCGGTGGGTCTCTTCCAACCTGGTGATTCTATGATTCTATGATTTACAGGGCAGTGAGGAGCTTTTAAGGACTGCTTAGTAGAGGAGGGAAAGACTGTGGATGTTTTCTGCCTAGATCTTAGTGAAGCCTTTGACATCGTTTCCCACAGCATTCTCTTGGCCCTACTTCCCAGGAAGTGGTTGGACATTGCCTGCTGATGGGAAGGGCAGAATAAATCTTTTTGTTTTCCTTTGCTTCCACACGTGGCCTTTGCTTTTCTTTTATTAAATTGCCTATATCTTGACCCACGAGTTCTTTTTCATCTTATTTTCTCCCCCTTTCTCATTGAGGAGGGGCAGTGAGAGAGGTTCTTGGTGGGCACCTGGTGGCCAGCCAAGGTCAACCCACCACAAATAACTGAAAAAAATATCCCTCATACTCATATCATTTTGGTATTTAGTTTTGTGTGTTACAATGGAAGAAAAAGCAGTGAAACCAGTGCCAGAATTTTGGGCCCTCAATCTGCTTTATATTACAGGAAAGAAAGCAGGAAAATTGACTTAATGTGTTAGCTGGTAAGATGAGCCACTCATTACTCCTACTTGAGTGCTACACATTTTTAGTAACTGTGGTTACAAAGGAGAAATGTTCAGAAAGGTAACCCACCCATTTTCTTGCTTGTTAAGGGTTTAGGCAACAAAGCACACAGGCAATTTTGATAAGGTCTCTTTTAGCACAGTTTCTCCCCCCTATACTACAAATATTTAATAGGGATGGGGATGTAGGCAGCAACGCTTGTTAATTCAAGCTGATATGGTCTAATTCCTATCCCAAAATGAAAGGACTGTTGGGTTATGCTCAAAGAGTCTACCTAACTATAATGAAGAAACACTGCCAATCCGCTTGACCGTGATAAAGAAACAATCTATAATCTTCCCCCAGATGGATACATCTAAAGGTGGCACAATCTCCTTAATCTGGACAGGGAAACTACAAAAGCCTTTAAACAAAGTTACCAAAATATTCCATTAATGAATTATCTTTTGAAAGGTTCTTTTACTAACCAAAGCTTTGGCCCAGATAAAGACTTTTCTAGCTCGAGTGAATAGAAGAACTGTGCAAGAACAAGGTCACAACTACAATTAGGAAGTCTTTTTGACTGACAAATGAAACACATCTTTTTTCCTTCCCCTATACAGAAACTTTTCCAGTCAGAGGAAAGGTCAAGAGTTTTGAAATTGAATTAGGTTCTGCAAAAGGATTTGGTCTTTGAAGTAATTCATCTACTTTGGGGAAGATTTCCCTACAAATCTCTGAGTGGATAAAAAGAAATAAATTGACGCTGAGGCAAACATAACAGGCCAGTAACACAATACACGCAGATCAAAACCAATAGCAACAGATTATAAATACTGTGCCAGGTTTTGGGATGGGTCTGAACACAACAGAAAAGCACTTGGAACAAATCTTGGGTTGGAGGGTTTTGGCACTGTAGGCAACACAGAGGAGGCAAAGGGCTGAAGTTACAAGACAAGTATGATGGGAAGCAAAATACCTTATGAACCAAAAAACCACATTGTGTGGCTCAGAATCCAGTTGTGAGTTTTTAGGGGAAGGTGTTTTTGGGCTGGTTTTTTTTTTTTTTTTTGGAAAGCTGATAAGCCTTACCATCTTGCTAGTAGCTTGCTAGAATAGAAAAATAAAACCAAAACAGCTGTGTACATAACAGAGGAAAGTAAATTCTTGATAACACAGATGAGAGAGAAGGGAGGAAGAACAAGATGACACAGAACTGAAGCAAATTTTGTTCTACAGACTGTCAAGTTGGATTTTTATTTATTTCTTTATTTATAAATGAGGAAAGTACTACCTTTCCTCCCTCTTTCTTACTGGAAGCAACAAAATACCTGAAAAGGACAAAAGAAACTCCACACAGTTGGGCTTAAAACATATTAAAGAAATTAACTTTGTGGAACATAACCATCAGATATATAGGACTGGATTACTGTCCATTTTACTACTAAAATCAGACAGGTTCTTATTGTAAACTGTTAATGTGGAGTCAGTAACAGACATCCAAAACATACCAACAGAGCTGTATGGTAATCACAGAATATACTTAATTCTCTTGGGACAATGTTTGAGAAGAGCAATGGAAATTGTATCCATTGTTGCAATATATACGCACCTTTTACAGAAAAATACTTACATATATCTGGATCTTTACTTTTCTTTGTTTTATTACTAAGACTTATCTCAAATCTATTAATATCAGATGAAAGATCACTAGGGGAAAAGACAGAAAGTGTTAATTAATACTGTACCTGGCTGGCATTTAAATTAATTCTAAAGTTATTTCAATCCTAAGTCCTCATGATCAACCAAAGACAATTATGTTAATAAAGATACTTAGATGTATATATAATATTCTATCCATTCTACCTTTGTGGCCGAAAGGTGGCTGCTGTATAACCACACATACAGTATTTTTTCAAAACATATGCGAAACAGTATAGCATAAAGAATCTTAAATGCAATGCAACTTTCAAGTGAAATTCAGTAGTTCAATAAGATTAACACTTACTCAAAGACAAATTCTTCTGACCATACCGGGTTCTGCCCTTCCCTGATATGTGTTTTTGCTACATGGACACTGTTCAGGTAGATGTTACAATACGGATTGGTAAAATGTTTTACTGGGAGTGTATGAGCTTCTTCTACATGCAGAACAAGACTGCTGACCTAAAGGAAATACAAAAACATTATTTCTTTTTCTTAAAGAAAGAAAGAATGGAATTCCCCCCATGTGAAGACTTAAAATTAAGGTATAAATACTAAGTACAAAATATAATTTCCTAATAAAAAGAGCAGGGAACAGGAATAATGGAACAAGATTTTAAGAGTCATCAGTGACAAACTAAGAGCAGCTCAAATAACTTAAAAATAAACCTCCACCACCATGGTTTTAACTTATCTTATTTTTTACTTTTAAAGCCATCCCTACAAGACATTAAGATTTGCAAGTACTAATTTTCCTATGCATAGAAAATTCTACTGGAGCCATAGACAACTCCAAACAAAATGCCATATTTGGTGCTTTCTGAACAGATTAGGCTCAACGGGAGTCAGCAGTGCCCTGGCAGCCCAGAGGGCAAACCGCAGCCTGGGGTGCATCAGACAGCACAAGCAGCCGGTCAAAAGAGGTGATTACCCTGCGGTATTCAGCCTTGGTGCGGCCTCACCTTGAGTGCCGTGGGCAGTTCTGGGCCCCACAATTTAAGGGGGGTGTTAAGGTCCTTGAATGTGTCCAGAGGAGGGCAACAGAGCTGGTGAAAGGGCTGGAAGGCATGTCCTGGGAGGAGCGGCTGAGGACTCTGGGTTTGTCTCATCTGGAGAAAAGGAGGTTGAGGGGCGACCCCATTGCTCTCTGCTGCTTCCTGAGGAGGGGAAGTGGAGAGGGAGGTGCTGACCCCTTCTCCATGGGATCCAGGGACGGGACACGTGGGAAGGGTTCAAAGCTGTGCCAGAGGAAGTTCCGACTGGACATTAGGAAGCATCTCTTTACTGAGAGAGGTTTCCTAGAGAGGTGGTTGATGCTCCGTGCCTGTTGGTGTTTAAGAGGCATTTGTACAATGCCCTTACTAACATGCTTTAACTTTTGTCAGCCCTGAAGTGGTCGGGCAGTTGGACTGGATGATCATTGTAGGCCCCTTCTGACAGAAAATATTCTATTCTAAAATACAGTAGATGACATAAAATTCCCTTTCTTAACACACTATACTGTTTTCTCCCTATTAAAAGGAAGATATTAGTCTGTACTATAGTTTCTCACAATAACAGCACTTGGAAATTCAGTTTCCAGGAAATGAGAAGTGAACTCTCTGAAATAATTGACATTAAATATATTTTAAACTATCTACTATTTTACAAACTTCTGAACTGCACACAATATATAGCTTAATCAAATATCTACTGATATCAATTGAAATAAATTTAGACAAATATGGGAAATATACTTGATCGGGTCAAAATTCCATTTTAATCCAAATATTCAGTACCAGAAGTTTCAAAGGACACTTCAAGAAACCCTGAAAATATAAAATTTCTGTAAGACAATCATGGAAATATGATTTTTTTTATCTTTATACACTTTATCTACCTTGATCATTCATGCGTTTTATACTTTTCACCTCTCTAAATAGTCTAATACTTCCCACACTTATGCACATGGAAACTATTTTACTCATTCCAGCCTCTAATGAAAATAATTTTCCCATTTCCTTCATGCATTGACACAAGAAAATCAAAACTAAATGTATCCTAAATGACAATACAATAAATATTTAAATAGCATCTATATTCTACTCCATTCCATTCCATTAGGCAGTCTAACATTTTCTTTCCTTCTGAAGTACAGAATTAGTTCAGATGATCATTTTATAGGTGTTTCACTTTTGTGGCCCCTAATTTCTTCTGCCAGTTCATTTATCGATTTACATAATTTAGTTGGGTTCTTCAGAAGTATTCAGTCATCTTTAATGTTGACCACAGAATAATTCTGTTTCCAAAAAGGAAAAAAATTATTCCTTTTTCCATGGACTGATAAAACAACTACTTCCAACATTCATCGCTTCAAAGAAAACAGAGATTCTTGATTTCTACTCATAGAATGGTTTGGGTTGGAAGGGACCTCAAAGCCCATCCAGTTCCAACCCCACTCTCCATGGGGAGGGACACTTTCCACTGGATCAGGTTGCTCCAAGCCCCATCCAGCCTGGCCTTGAACACCTCCAGGGATGGGGCAGCCACCACTGCTCTGGGCAACCTGGGCCAGGGCCTCCCCACCCTCACAGGAAAGCATTTCTTCCTAAGATCTCATCTCAATCTCCCCTCTTGCAGCTGAAAACCGTTCCCCCTCATCCTATCCCTGCACTCCCTGATCAAGAGCCCCTCCCCAGCTTTCCTGGAGCCCCCTTCAGTACTGGAAGCTGCTCTAAGGTCTCTCTGCAGCCTTCTCTTCTCTAGGCTGAACAACCCCAACTGTCTCAGTCTGTCCTTGTATGGGAGGTGCTCCAGCCCTCGGATCATCTCCATGGTCTCCTCTGGACTTGCTCTAACAGACCCATATTTTTCCTGTGCTGAGGACTCCAGAACTGAACACAGGACTCCAGGTGAGGTCTCATGAGAGCAGAGTACAGGGGGAGAATTACCTCCCTTGACCTGCTGGTACACTTCTGATGCAGCACAGGATACAGTTGGCTTTCTGGGCTGCAAGTACACATTGCTAGCTCATGTTGAGCTGTTATTCTCCAGTCATCACTGATGTAGCCATTTATGGCCACCTGTCCTTTACCTCTGAAAGCAATTCTAGCCACAACAGTACTCTCAAGAGATCAAAGGAAATTAAGCCATAATCACAGTTCAGATGTGAAAAATTAATAATATTCGTTATACTAGTATTTTGGGTGCATGACATAAGTCTGTCAAATCCAGACTGGTCAAAATCAAATTCCAGTTTGTTTAGCAAAGGTATTGCACAACTTCAAGAGAACGTAAGTACGTGCAGGATTTACTGTTGTTGAAAGGGAAGTTCTGAGATGTATCATCATCATTTTGTGACAAGGAGACGATGTCTCCCTCTCCTTCCTCCCTATCTACATAGCTTCACCTGACGTAGACGTTTGTTTGATGTCCCTGGACTGTTTTTCCTTAAACTGCAAAATATCTGCAGAGCCTTCATCCAGTCCTAAAAGAGAAAGGCACAAAACAGTGTAACAAAAAGTCAGATTCAGCTTCTTGCGTTAGAACGGACATGTCTAAAAAAACTAATAATACATTGAATTATCTGAAGTTGTTTCTTTAGCTTAAAAAGAACCACCTTGTAATGCAATTCAGTGTATGAAGATTTGAACAGTAAAGAAAAATTCATATTTTTCTCAGTGAAGCATTTGCAAATCTGAAAGTTTCTCTTTTAGAAATATCAAGCATTACTAATGGATTACTAATGGATATACAGTGTGACCTTTATCAATTTGCCATATTGAATTAAACATAAAATGGTATATAAAATATAGTAAGACTTATTTGCTTCTGAGAAAATAACAGTTAACAAGTCACACTGTTCTGATCACTCTCCTCTATTTTTATATTGCAGTCATATTTTACTCCACATGCTTCAAACAGAAAACAGAGCAGCATTAATAGAAAAACACTGAAAAGTATAACCTACACTCTCTTTTTATCTGCTCACAAATACATAGAGTAGATACTTGGAAAGGTGGAACACATGCTATAGCCTCATTCTCATGTTTTCACCTCCCACCTCAAATTTTATAAGCTCTTATGAAGCGCAAAATTTAGTCTTTGACTAACATTCATAAGGGTATAGCTCAAAGACCTGCTGCCTACTCTCAACATACAATTTGATAATACCATAAAAAAAAATATTTTCGGTTTTGCCCTTTACATTACCTTCCACATTTTCCCAGGTAAACCGCTTTGGGAGTGAAATATTAGCTTTCAAAACCTTCCACAAAAGGAAGAACTGTCAACTATTTTTATTAGTTTGTTTTCTTATTCAAATAAGGAAAAGCAAATAAAAAAACATAGAACCTACTAAATACTCTAAATTAATCTAAAAATTTCCTAGATGCAATGTCATCTTTATTCCCCCTCCCAACAGGAAAACCTGTCCCCTTAAATACAGCAGCAAATATGAGCAATGCACCATAGTATTGTGATCTAACAGGCTTGCTAGTCCCTGTGGACAGCAAACTCCTTGTGAGTTTGTAAAGGAGAGCTTGTTTTTGCAAAAGAGAGAAGTTGGCAAGAGGGAGCGGCCAGCACCTGACAGTGCATCTGGCAAAACAGATCAATTGGGAGGTGGCCTGACACTCATATCAGCTGAGTGGCACGTGGGGTGAGACGGAGGCCTCACAGCCTGGTGTTGTTTCAGTTAAGAACAGAAACACCCCTGAAAGCACGTACTGAGCTCCCTGCCTCGAAGGCATGGGGAACCGCTGAGTCCCTGCTTTGGATGACACAAGCGGCTTTGCCAAGGGCCAATCAACACCTACAAATCAACTTAGTCCCACCTTTCCAAGAGATGCCAAAAGGTTTTCAAAAGGTATAAAACTGGCACCTGAAACCTTTTCTTGAGGGGAAAAAAATGACCACCTTACCTGACAGACAGGTCAATGGGCCCGGACCTCTCTTCTCCACCAAGAAGGAATATCTTTTTGTTAAAAGTTGCACACCTCTGACTCTGTCAGATGTTTCCCCAGGAAAATAACTACTAACTCGAGTTTTTATTGTTACTTTTTCCATATATATACATGCTAATAGTTTACCAGTTATAAGTGTTTAAGTACTAACGGAACAAATGAATTTATCAACAGCAATCCCCAAATTGTTTGAATCTGTCACTTGAATTAAATCACTTACTGCTTCCAGCATTGGGAAACTGTCTCTCTGACAGGCACTGCTGAGAGTGGCTGCCCCACATTCAGGCTGCAAGCTGCACTCATTAACCCTGTGTGCACCAGTCTCCAAGGAGGCTCATGGGTAAACAGATTCTGACTTGTGGCAAAAACATGTAAGAGCACACACACACATCATCCTTAGTCATAAACTGTCGACCAAGCCTGGGACTAAAAATAGATTCAGTCACAACTGGGCTCCTCTCTGAGGGGACACAGAAAGCAAAGGGGTCTGTTTTGAACTTCGAGACTCAACAGGAGGGCCTCCTCAGCCACCTGTCAGAATCTTACCTGTTTAACATTACAAGTGTGCACAATGACACTAGCATATGAGGCTAAACTCCATATTACATTCCCTTAAGGGTTTGTACAAACCTCAGACAACATGCAGTCCACTGGAGAGCTGCTTTGATACTGACCACGTTATATGAAATCCATCATTTTCCATAGTATACCAACAAAACTATTCTTCTGTGAAATGTTAAAAGGTATAGACAGCTGTAACTTCTGAGAACAGATGTATCAGTAAAACATCTGACTTGCCTGAACCAGAATCATTTTATATAGAAATCCCAATACTCTGTATAAATGCAGTGAACAGCTTAAGTGTTACGCAAATCTAAACCAAAAGCAGATTGTACCAAATGTTCAGAAAACAGGACAGGATATTCTGCCTGTCCTGACAGGATAATCTGACTGCTACACATTCTCAAATAAAAACAAATGCATAGCTTAACTTCTGACACAACAGGTATATTTCAGAGCTCTGAAATACCAAAACATTTAACGAATAAGGACATTGTCACATCTTCCATATGCTCTCCTGTTGGTGGGTGACCTTTCGAGAATTAGACTCCATTCCTACAATTCTTAATCAGCAAACATTAACTGTCCAACCATTCCTATCAATCACTAAACCATGCCCCTCAGCACCTCGTCCACCCGTCCTTTAAACACCTCCAGGGAAGGTGAATCAACCACCTCCCTGGGCAGCCTCTGCCAGTGCCCAATGACCCTTTCCATGAAAATTTTTTTTCTGATGTCCAACCTGAACCTCCCCCGGCGGAGCTTGAGGCCATTCGCTTTTGTCCTGTCCCCTGTCACTTGGGAGAAGAGGCCAGCATCCTCCTCTACACAACCTCCTTTCGGGTAGTTGTATTGAGCAATAAGGTCTCCCCTCAGCCTCCTCTTCTCTAGGCTAAACAACCCCAGTTCCCTCAGACGCTCCTTGTAAGACTTGTTCTCCAGCTCCTTCACCAGCTTTGTCGCTCTTCTCTGGACTCGTTCCAGAGCCTCAACATCCTTCTTGTGGTGAGGGGCCCAGAACTGAACACAGGATTCGAGTCTCACCAGTGCCGAGTACAGAGGGAGAATAACCTCCCTGGACCTGCTGGTCATGCCATTACATGGAAGAGTGCTGGAGAAAAAACATTTTTTCTGGACTGAACTACTCCAGAAGATATTCTCCAGAAATATCTAATAGAAATTCAATCCATGGGACCAGACTAGAACTTGTCCAAAGTAAAATCCCTCAAGTGCAGGTATTCTTGCTGCAGGATTCTCAGCATCAACTATTTCCCTTACAGATCTGCTACTATTTTATGGTAATATTTACTAATGTAGACATAGATACCATCTGTTGTATGCTTGCTTTCTGTTAGAGAAAGATAATATCATTAAACGCTACAAAACAAAAAATTACTTTTAAATTTATATTTACCAACAAAAGCTCTCACCTGTGCTTGTTCTGGAGTTTCTCCTGCAAAGTAAAAGATGTAATACTCTTCACTGAAGTGCTGAACTACTATCTGAAAGCAGTTTGGCCTTAAAAACAAACAGAACAAAAATGTAGCTAGATCAGGGGCAATTTAAATCATTGTCACCAAAGACATGAAAAGCTATAGCCCTCACTGTACTTCTGAGACAAAAGGAAAGGTAGTTTTTACCACCTACTTAAAACATAAGAGGAATTTTGTCTCAGCTGCAGTTCTTCATCAACAGCTTTTCCAAGCAGAGGCAACCATGCATCTTCTTCTACCAACACTTTTAGTGTTACTTATTATCCAACTGTATTTTAACCCATAGTACAGTGTTTCTTAGAAGCTGCTTAACAGACAATTACCATTAACCAAAATGTTCCTTGTTTACAGTCTACACCAAAGTTTCCCGCATAATTGTCAACTTTGATGAGGAACATTTCAGTATTTTTTTTTAAATGGTGTTATCGTATCTATGGCTCCTCATACCAATAGTTGTGTAGATTTTTCAAAACGATTGAGAAGTGTATAAAGATCAGATGATGCAAGAACACCAGATCTTTGCAGCTTAAGCAATGCTACCAATTTTAAACATCTATCTTCACATTATCTATGTGAAAAGACTTAAAGTTAATTAAATACTTTTAATAAATATTAAGATGCATGGAATAACCAGAGCTTCTGTTTTATTCATTTTTCTATATGTTATGAAAAAATAATGACATTTGTAGGAGTAAATACATCTTTTTCTTCTATATCACACAGGACTATGCACTTTTTGTAGTGAAGAATGAAAAAAAAATATGATCTTTTTCATTTTAGTTACCAATGATATAATGATATCAAAAAGTGTTTTAATTCTCAAGTTCTTTATCAATAATCACATCACTTGCAGTTGACATATTTTGAATAATCAAAATTAGTACAGTAAATGAAACTGTGAAAAAGATCTCTGAATATAATTATCTTGCAAAATAATTTGCAAAATGTTTGCTTATATGAACTATCTTACTGGTCTAATGTTGGTCTAATCTGATTCTTACTGATTCTTAAAGAGAAAAGCCCTGATAAGTTATCTAACTAATCTAGCTTTCTAATACCTATCAACAAAAGAATGCAGATCTTTTGGAATTGACAAAATTCTTGATCTTATCTTGGTTCAATAGGACTAAAACCCTCAAGACAGTTGCTTTGTAATGTTTTTAATGCCTGTAATATGAAATGTGGAACAATTAATACACAATATTGAAAAATGACAGTGCAAAAGGAAAAATCATTATCACATCATATTACATGAGAAAATCTTAAGACTAAGTTCTAAAGTATCCTACTAGAAATTGTTTATGAATAGTTGCTAGCAACCAAGTTGCCATGGCTTAACAAGTTACTGTTAATCAGTTAAATCTGTCTACAAATGCTCTTGCAATCTACACAAACTATGGAATAAAATGCAGTATGAATCAAGAGTCACAATGCTTTCATTTCAAAATCAGAAAAAGCTAAAAATGCCACATGTGGAAATTTACCAAGGCTCAGGTATCAAAAAGCAAATTTATTGTGCCAGGCCAACTTGTTCATTAGCAACATATTGTCCGTATCTTCTATATGCCTCAAACTAGTAGTTAACTGCCCTGCTGCATGTACAAGAACTAAAAGCCAGTATTCTACCTGCCAAATAAGCTGTCATGTACTCCATAGACTGAACACACACTAAGGTCTATTAATCCTTTAGGTTTTGTGGCTCGTTTTTCACTTTCAAAATAAATAAGCTGGGCATCATTTCCCTCCAATATAAAGTACAAGTTTTTCCATCTCTTTCCTTTACCTGTAAGGAAAGCAAGCAAGAAGTTACAATATTGTTTTAAAGAAAATGTAAATTCTGTAAATGATGAAAATAGAGGGTAGCAATGTTTTCATCAAAATACTAACAGAAGACCAATGTACAGTTAATCACACTTAAGCAATAGCACCAGTATACATTCAGTTTTTTGCAGCATGTAGCTAAAACTAGACCCTCTTTGCAGATTCAAGTACAATTTTAAATGGTTCTCTAAACATTTTCATTAATTTCAACAGGATTATGCAAGTGCATATGAGCTCTGTTCATATCAGTGGGAAGACTGTCCATATAGTTTGCAAGTAATGCGTGATACTGTAAGTGACCAATTTATTATGGCTATTTTAATTAAGAAGTAGATTTCTCTTGACATGAGAAAACTATTCTTAAACTCTAGTCCACATAGCAGATTGCATCACAATACCTTAAATCAGAATAACTGAAGAATAGAAATGGGAATATAATATATACAAACTTGGGTCACAACCATGCCCCAAACACACTTATATCCAAAAATTTGACCAGCTCTACATGTTTCAGAAAAAAACATTAAAGAAAAAAAAATAATAATCGGAGATTTAAATGTCAAGGTTGAGATGTATCAGTAAAATGTGGATGTAGCCACTGAATAAATAAAAAATAAATCGCTCATTGTTTAATATCCTCTGAATTACAACTGATAAGGAACTTTCTGCAACTAATTCATACGTAAACCACAGTACCTTTTAGAAAAACATTCAGCATTAATTTTCAACTTGATCAACATGAATCCACCACAGCCCTTCATTAATAAGCACTAATACTCACTGTTTTGGAAAACTAACATCCAGTTATACTCTACTAGATGGAAGAGTGATTTTATTAAATTTCTATTCTGTATGCAGGTGCATCTCTCCACATCTACTCAGTGCTCCTGCTTGCACAACTGAAGTATCTCATTATCTCTTTTATGTAAAAAAAGTCAAGTTCATTCTCAGCTGATTCCTCACCCTACCACATCCCTCTACACCTCCTCTCAGAATTAGCACTCTCAAGAAAAGAGATGCTTTCCTTGCTTTATTTTGAGGACCTAGTTTTCATTTTCTTTGAATCTGTCTTTTAAATTTGGCTATATTTAAATGCTTACCTTCTTCTCACTTTTGCTTGCTGTCCAGGTCACTGTCTGTTACTTATCGTTTTAACTACTGTCTTTGTCATATGCAGAAACGTTATTACTCTTATTTATTTATTTATTTTTTAAATCAACTTTAATGAAAACAGAAAACCTAAAATAATGATACTTGGAAAGGGACAAGCTTCCTCGGAACTTCAAAATCTTGCTCAATCGTAATTCTTCAAGGATATATTGAGATGAGTCAGACTACGTTGACTGTGTCAGAACCTTAAAAAAGTCTCAATGTACCCTGTACACAGAACATACATTTTAAATTAAACATATTACCTAACTTGGAGAAACAAAATTAAATCAGCTCTAGTTGTCAATGAATGTACTGATTTACATTAATCTAGTTCTCTCTAATCCATGTGATTAGTTGAAATTTAATCAAGTTGTGTATTAAATATGATTACATTTTATGAAAACATACTCCATTTAATGAGTCTGAATGTTACCTTTGATAAAAGGTGCTTAGTTTTTGTGCTGTTTTCTGATTTTTTTCAGTAAGAACTGCCAATCAACATATTTATATTGTGTGTCATTTTATGTATTATGTCCTTCTATTTATATACTTGAGGAAAAAAGAACTAACACTTTTTGCTCACTTCAATTTTGCCTCCACTAGTACCAGTACTACCCAAAATATGCATACATATCTGCATTTAAAAAAAATAAATAAAATTATAGAAGCAAACAGAACTCACTTTTTTTCAGAAGATATCCTTTTTTGACAATATTTTTATAAAAAGCATCCTTTGTTTTGTGACGAATTGTATTGTAGATTTGTTTTCCATCGACTGTATCATTAAGCACTTGTTCTTGATGCTGGTAAGTAAGGAAGAAATTGACATTTTTTTAAGCTCAGAAATCACCATGAAATAATTGCACACCATGAAGCTACAACTGAGATTTTATTGAATGCTATCAATTCTTTATTATCATTCTTTCGTATGTCCTAACAAACTAATATAATTTAATACAATACCTTTATCAGCAATGCAATATATAACTATTCCAGGCTAGAATTATAATATGAGAAGAAAAATAAGTTTTAAATACAGACTGCTTTCACAAAGTAACATCTGTTTTTATTTAACACTAAATAGAAAGCAGCATCTTTCACAGTGATTTATGCAAAATTTACACAAGTAAATAAACTTTAAAGGTTATTTAGCTTCTAACTGTCTTCTACCAAGGCTTTTGAGACTGAGCAATTAAGGATAAATTCTGAATCAACAAGAATGGTGCAGATCACAATTAAAATTGAATGATTAACACACAAAGTTGCACAGTCCCTCACTATTCTTATTAGCATTCATATCCTAAATGAGTAGTATCATTCTAACAAAAAAACAATAGGTGAAAGTAGAAACAGGAAATAGAAAAAGGATAAATTCACATAGAAAAACAAGATCTGGAAATGTAAATACCAAGCTAGAATGGCCAAAAGCCAAGTCAAGTTTAACCTTACTGAGTCAGCAGAAGTAAGAAAACATGAAAAGCAAGACCGTCAGGCAGTGAGAATATTATTGAGATGAAGTGATATATACGCTGGCTCCACACTAAATACTCTACTTTTTTCCCTCCCCCCTCATGTATCTATAAGAATTATGGTTTTGAACAACAAGACAAAGGCAAGATGAAAAACATTTCAGTAATAGGAATTACAGGATTCACAACAGAAGCAATACCAAAATTTTTACTAACTCAAGATAATATCCATAACATAGCTATGAAAGAAACAAAATGTATATACAAAACAACACATCTACTGAATATCATGAATTTATGCTACAAGGCAAAAAAGGTCCAGAACATGCCCTCTAATCCCAGCCTCCTGATCATCTCTGAAGCTTTTATGTGCATATTAGTTTTCTCTGGTGGAAGAAAGATGCCAGAAACAGAAGACTCAAGGGCAGGCTAGTTTCCCCTCTACCCCAATATGGTATTAAGGCACAGCATTGGTTCAATCAGGGACCACAGCTGGGGGCACAATACAGAGCATCCCAGAGCACAGACAAAGCTTACCATATCTTCTGTTTATTACAAGCCAACTTTAGATAAATGAATGCATATGAGGATAAAATGAAAGAAACAAACAAGCTCAAACCAAAAATTCAGGAGGGGATGATGCTGTTTAACTACCATGGATACTTCTGCTGTAATTCAGTTCCTATATTAAAAAAATTTGAGGATTAAGTCAAAATTTTCAATAACAAATGCTCAGAGATGAAGTTTTACCTGCATTGGAACAGGATCTTTAAGGTAATATCCTTCAACAATCTGTTCTTTTCTATAATGTTCAATGATCTCAGCAATACTGTTCAAATAAGAAAAATAAGATTTACAATGTTAAACCAGTTAGTTTTTCCTCCATATGAGAATTTGCTTTTCCATGCAATCACACTCTGCTTCCTCATAAATTTGTTATAAAAAACAAGTGTTAAACATCATAATCTTGTTTGCAGCAGTGACAGTATACTGTAGGACAGGATTTGGCTAGCTTCAGGAAGACCCCCAGCAGGGACCAGTTGATAAAGGAGGATGTGCTGGACGTGCTGGAACTTGTCGCCGCAGGCCTTGGGAAGAGCGAGATAAGGCTTTTGTTTAGAAGGAACAAAAGAGTCTGGCTATGTGAGGATGAGCACAGGTGTCTGTGGTTGCGAGACAGTTACCTTGATAAGAGGAACTATTGTTGTTGCTGAAGGAAGTAAATGTTTGAAAAAAGCTTCTTTGTATTAACCAATCTGTGATTGCCTAGTTTGGTGTGGGGACCAATCGGTTTGAGACACGCTTCTTGTAGCTAGTATAAATATGTCTTAAAAACACAATAAAATTGACACTTTTTGCTTGTATCAAGTATTGTCCCGTCTCTCAATCGCGGCAAATTGGTGACCCCGACGTGATACCGACGTGATACCGACGTGATTGCCAAGGGTCAGAGAACCACCTATCTGGTGGCATGCCACGAGTTCCACAGAACGTTGAATGAGCTACTGAAAGGAAGCAGGAACCGGCCGGTAAATAATCCCTCTGGAGCATAGAGGTGAGCTGTGGGAAACGGGAAAATGGGGAACCAGGCTTCTTCCCCTGAAAGAGACGTATATGAACTTATGAAAGCCCTTCTTCAAAAGCATGGGAAAAATATCTCTGGGCATGATCTTAAAGTAATACTTAAATGGGTACAGGCGAAAATACCCACCGTAACTGCATCCCCTATCTTTACGCGGGAACTTTGGGATGAAGTGGGGATGAAACTGTGGGATGCTACGATAGAGGAAAAAAAAGGAGCGAAAAAGCTGAGGGCTACCTGGCAGGAAGTTTTTGAAGTGTTAAAGGCGCATGTCGGCTCAAAAAAGCAGAGCGATAATTTCGAGCCGAGTGCAGGATCGTCAACAATTGTACTAACCCCTCACCCCCCTAAACTGGCTGCGCTTGCCTCTGCACCCCTCGACGGGAGGGCCGACAAACCCTTTGACCCGGGACCGATAGACACCGACAAGGAGCCCGATCGCCCCCCTCACTGTCCCTCAGACCAACGGGTGCAACTCAGGAGGGAGGCACAGCAGCGGGGAGAAATTGAAATATTGCAAGCTTTGATCCATGCGTGGCACGGCGGTCCGCGCTGGGAACTAATTAGTGACGAAGTGATAAAGGAGACTCCAAAAAACTGTAAAAAGAGAACCAAGCCGCCCGGCTGACGGCCACTCTCCCAGCCCTCCAGCTCCCGCAGAGCGGCTCGCCGCGGGGGGGCCTCTGCCCTGGGCTGGGGTGGGGGAGGCGCCTGCTGCTGCCGCAAAAACCCGAGCAGTTTCAGCATTGCAGAAGGGACTGTTAAGAGATACGATAAGAAATGGCTCAATTACCTACAACAACAGCTGGGATCATTTACCTATCAAGCAGAGCATTTTAAAAGAGACTGCCACACGCAACGCCAGGAGAGAGGGCCTAAAATCTGCCCTCGGTGTGGAAAGGGCAAACATTTTACCTGATGGTGTAGATCAAAATGGGATAAGAATGGGACAGTATTGTCAGAAAACCAGGAGCAAAGCATGGTTCAGAGGCACGTACCAACACAGACGCCTCCGCAGCAAGCAGCAGCTCTCACCTCAGAGCAAGAACCAGAGGCAGCACTGAGATAGATGTGATCGCCACCCTCGCAGTGGTGCTGCAATCGTCTGCACTTCACACAATACCACGGAATGTAAAAGGACCATTGGAGGGTGGCTTTACTAACTTGTAATTTGAATGATTGTCAATAATTCGATTGGGAATCTTTGTTTTACCTGGGGTCATTGATGCAGGCTGTACTGGAATGATTTAAGCAAGGATATGGATGCTGTCTCCACTAGTGTTATGAACACCATTTCCACTAGTATTAATACCAAAGGATAGCCGGATAGTGTATTTAATTTTGTTCAAAGCAGGTGTATTCCAAGCTGACTCCGTAGAGCATGGCTCACAAGGATTTGAGTCCATAAGAATCCCTGAAATACATTTGGCTTAGTCTACAAACTCAGCCTCTTATGTTGAAGTGTAGTGTAACCCTTAGTTGTGCACGTTCCACTAATCTTGTGGGGGGAGAGATGTGTTAAATGCAATGGGAATAGATATTGGAATTATGAACGAGTGAAAAATTGGGTACATTTCAAAACTTAGTGAAGGAGCAAATAGATCACGGGCATACAGTCCCATTTAATAGTCCTTGGAACGCACCTGTATTGGTGATAAAAAAGAAATCTGGAAAATGGCGTTTATTACATGACTTTCCTAGACAAACTACAAGAGGCCTTAAATAAGCAAGCAGACAATATCACCGCTAGATAAGTGTTGCTTAAACAATTAGCCTTAAAGAATGTAAAGATGGACTTAGTGCACTGTTAATTGCATGATGACCTGTTACAAAGATTGCTTGTTTTACCAGAATTGACTGATTCCAACTTTACGAGAGCGATGCAAGTAATAGTTTGGATGCCTATGCCTTCTGACTTTATATCAAAGGGCACTAGAATCACTCATCTGATTTGTTTTTCAGCAATTGTACCCCATGAAGAGACAGAGGCTGTGGTTCAACTGAGCAGTCCATGATTCTATCAATGCAGAAACTACAAAAGTCTACCATAAGTGAAATATTTGTTAGACAATCGATATAAGCCTTATTAGATAATGCATCTACATATTTTAAGTGTTGTATGTTCCCGGTACCGTGTGTAAATTAAATATCCGTAGCGTGGAAAAATTGTGGATCCAATAGTGATAACCAATGTTGCATGAATGTATTCAGCTAGCTGAGAAATGAGTGGTCGTGTGCATATGCGTGTATGTTTGAAGTACTTCAAACGTTTGTAAGACTTAGAAATTGGCTTTGATTAACTTTGAAAATATATCTATGGGACCTTTCAATCTCAAATGTCCACTAAGCCGGCAAACAGGTAGATTTACCTGGGGATCTTTGGAATGAAAGACTTCAGAAGAAAAAGTTTTAAAATACCTAGCAAAACATGTAGCTAAATGTGTGTGAGTGCCCCCCCCCCCTTCTTCTTCCTTTCTAAGTTTTTTTTTCTTTCAGCCTTTAAGAAGTCCAGAGGAGTTAAAGGTGTTATCTCTCTAGGGGAATGTTGTGAGAACACTCTGCATTCCAATGTCCCTCATCAGCAACTACTGGGTCCTAGTGCAGACAACCTTTAGGGATAATTGAGGCAATGATAGAGGAAAATTCAAAAGCTTCATTACGAATTATTGAGTGGATATTTTACCACACTAACCCCCAAAAACCATAGTCACTAGATTTGAAATGATTACAACGATAATCACCGAGAGAAGAAAAAGAAGTGTTCAATTATTAGTCCAAGACTCGACAATTATTTATATCCCAATGACAAAAGAATATACTAATTAGTGCATGGCAAATATTTTGAATTTACAAATAGATCTAATAGATTATCCAGGAAGTATTGATATCCATTTACCAAGTCATACCATTATTGAACGTGTCCATCAAGTAGTAAAAACATTGTTAGCAAAACAGAAAAGGGGGGAATCAGGAGAGACACTGTAAAACAGCTTGATAAAGGTGCAATATGTAATAAATTTTTTGCAATTAGCAGGAGATGATCAAATTGTGCCGAAGTTGAAGCATATACAAACCATGTCATCAAAATTAGAGCAAGTATAAGACAATGTGAAAGTGCTATTGAAAACCAGTTATTATGGGCAATGGACAGGTCTGTGTAAGCTACTAACATGGAAACGAGGTTAAGCTTGTATTTTAACAGATACAGGATCACTTTGGGCACCTGCGAGGTGAATCAAGCCCACATTGCTGCGTGACAACTGTTGAGCCCCAAACACGAAAGCAGTCGAGAAGAATGAGGAGGACTTAACATTATGGATGCTCTTAATCTTATGGGTGGTAGTTAAAGGATATCCCTGGGTGATCGATTCTCGAAAGAATGGGTGGATAACAAGATGGGTATGAGAACTGTTGGTCAAAAGAATGTTGTAAAAATGATTGTGTATGTTTTGGTGGTCTTTATTCTTTTACTACTCTTTTTGCCATGCCTATTACAATGCCTGCAAGGACTAATGGCGCGTTCTATAAAGAAGATTCTTGTTGTGCAACAGGAAGGGGGAGATGTAGGACAGGATTTGGCTAGCTTCAGGAAGACCCCCAGCAGGGACCAGTTGATAAAGGAGGATGTGCTGGACGTGCTGGAACTTGTCGCCACAGGCCTTGGGAAGAGCGAGATAAGGCTTTTGTTTAGAAGGAACAAAAGAGTCTGGCTATGTGAGGATGAGCACAGGTGTCTGTGGTTGCGAGACAGTTACCTTGATAAGAGGAACTATTGTTGTTGCTGAAGGAAGTAAATGTTTGAAAAAAGCTTCTTTGTATTAACCAATCTGTGATCGCCTAGTTTGGTGTGGGGACCAATCGGTTTGAGACACGCTTCTTGTAGCTAGTATAAATATGTCTTAAAAACACAATAAAATTGACACTTTTTGCTTGTATCAAGTATTGTCCCGTCTCTCAATCGCGGCAGTATACTAAAACATTGAAATCAAGAAAATTCACAAAACTGTACTCATAATTTATTAATTCTAAACCCAATAGAATTTTTTCAATCAGTTGTTCAAAATACTTGTACTGGGTCTGGCTGGGATGGAGTTAAATTCCCCCATAGCAGCCCTCCTAGAGCTGTGCTTTGCATTTGTAGCTAGAACAGTGTTGATAACAATCCAGTGTATTGGCATCAAGGCTGTCTCTCCAGCATTCCCACCAAAGGCCAACAGGCTGGGGATGGGCAAGAGGTTGGGAGGGGACACAGCTGGGACAGCTGACCCGAACTGACCAAAGGGATACTCAATGCCATATGATGTCTGCTCAGCCATAAAAGCTAAGAGAAAGGAGGAGGAGATGGGGGAAATTAGTTATTAAGGTGTTTGTCTTCTGAAGCTACTGCTACATGTACTGAGGCCCTACTTCCCAGGAAGTGATTGGACATTGCCTGCTGATGGGAAGGGCAGAATAAATCTTTTTGTTTTCCTTTGCTTCCACACGTGGCCTTTGCTTTTCTTTTATTAAATTGCCAATATCTTGACCCATGAGTTTTTTTCATCTTATTTTCTCCCCCTTTCTCATTGAGGAGGGGCAGTGAGAGAGGTTCTTGGTGGGCACCTGGTGGCCAGCCAAGGTCAACCCACCACAATGCCAAATGAGTACATCACCTTTTCCACATTCAAGTAATGCATGCAAATTTCCAAGCTCTCCAACCAGGCTGAAAATTGCTATTTTATTGGTAATAATTTTCAAAGTTCTAGAGTAACTAGGGAAGGGGAATGGGAGATACTTCAAATTGTGCAAAGTGATTTCATTCTTGGAAGGGAGTAGTGGGAAATAAAAAAGTTTTTTAACATGGATTATGGAGATTATACTTCAAAATCTTTGAGTTATCATGTTAAATTAACTGCCCGGTCAGTAACATTCCTTTATAGGGAAGTTTGCATGCTAATTACCGGAATCAGGTTTAAATTTTATTTTGCAAGATCAGGAATAAAGTAGTGACAGACACAAGCTAAATCTCAACATATCTTTGAGTTGCTCTTATTTCTGCAGTTATTGAAAATTACATTGTAATAAAGAGAAGAAACGCTAACATCAACACAGATGAATCACTCATATACAAAATATCAACCTGAAAATAAAGAATTAAGTAATTAAGTGGAGAATGAAAATATACTTTATGTGTTTTCTCACACAAATGCCAAGTGCTGAGTCCTGCACTTGGGACACAACAACCCTGTGCGGTGCTATAGGCTTGGGGAAGAGTGGCTGGAAAGCTGCCTGGAGGGGAAGGACCTGGGGGTGTTGGTCAACAGCCAACTGAACATGAGCCAGCAGTGGTCCAAGTGGCCAAGAAGGCCAATGGCATCTTGACCTGTATCAGAAACAGTGTGGCCAGCAGGACCAGGGAAGTGATTCTCCCTCTGAACTCTGCACTGGTGAGGCCACACCTTGAATCCTGTGTTCAGTTTTGGGCCCCTCACTCCAAGAAAGACATCGAGGGGCTGTAGTGTGTCCAGAGAAGGGCAAAGGAGCTGATGAAGGGGCTGGAGAACAAGGGTTATGAGGAGCAGCTGAGGGAACTGGAGTTGTTTAGCCTGGAGAAGAGGAGGCTGGGGGGAAACCTTATTGCTCTCTACAACTTTACCACACTGCATAAAATAATCACTCATTGTATTTTGCATGTTGAGCAGCTATTGCCAATGTTTTGTTGTGAGGGCAATCAATAATAAAGCAGATTTATATATTTTTCCTCATTCACCAAATCAAGAATACCTTGATTGTCAATGTCTCATCTCCCTCCTCGGTTAAAAAAACAGGAGTCACCCCTCAAGATAAAAAGCAATTGCTTGATTTCTTCCAATTTTGTAAAATGAGCTGAAGAATAAACTGAGTTGTATCTGAAAACTCATTTTGGAGTTACAGTACTGTATAGACTAGGACTTTATGCCTTGATGGAGGGATTAAAGTTTTTTTACTTTAGCCCTCTTCTCCCTCAGATGGTCACTGTATACTGTCTTACACTAAAACAGACCAAATGGCTGAACAAGATAAACACTGCAAACAGGAAAATACTACATATCTTCAAATACACTTGAGAAGGTATTTGCAAGTGATCCAAGTTATCTAACGTAAAATGTAAAGCATGAAATCAGACTGACCACAAAAAGAATTTAAGAGAAAGGGAAAAATTCTTCGGCATCTGACAGCAACAAAATCCTACCTAAAAATACACATCAAGGAAGTATAAATAAGTATGAACTAAAAAAATGAATAGTTAAACTTAGTTTAATATAGCAAAATAAAGATGAAACTCAATACTACATTATGGTTAATTTAGTAATGGTAAATTGTTTAGCATAGGGCTTATTAGGCTGGCCAGATCCTAGCCACTTGGATTTTAAAAGTATCTCATAGTCATGAATAGAATCATCCTTTTAATACTTAACAGGTGAATTAAGAGTTATTCCAACTGCAAACATTTCAAATAGTGAAGAATCCAGAAAACCGAACACTAATCTATACTTCAATAAATTATAAAGAATAAGAATTAACAAGTTATGCCTATATTGTTCAGCCGACAAAAAATGGATAATTTTATCAGTTAAAATAAAAAAGAATTCCAACAACTTAAATCTTCTCCTAGTCTCAAATTGTCTCATCTATCAAATTAAAGATAACTTGAAAGCTTGTTCAATGTATAATTGCTGGAACAGTGTTTCTTATCTTCTACTTTGACATGGAATCACCAGATACACCATGCTATGCTGTGCTACTGCCCCAGCCCCTGCCTGCCCACCTCTCCCCCTGCCCCCCCCCAGCCCCCGGCCAAATTTTAGATGTTTTTTTAACCTTCTTAGGAAGGTTAGATTTAAGAAAGGAAATAGATGGCGAGGAGAAAGGGGGGGCAAGTTAGGTACGCCTATCTGACCACACTTCAAAATCAAAAGTGAAGCATTAATAAATGCTATCTTAAATTTAAATATTGTTTTATTTCCCAGATGGTTTGTATATCCAGAAATGGGACTGAAGTCCTGCAACCTCTATAAGCAATACAGGATATGCTGGGGCCTGACGGGATCCATCTGTCCCAATGGGGAAACCACTTCTTTGCTCATAAGCTGGCAGGACTGATTGAGAGGACGTTAAACTAGAATCACTGGTGGAAGGGTATACCTTCAGCTCTCCTGCTGGCAAGCCAAGAGTTGGTATGGCATCGTCTGAGGGTGGCAATGTTAATGGGAACATTTTTTGCTGCTCCAGGGAGTACCGAGGGCTCAGGAGCACATCTGAAATGCTTGCACCCCAACACACGCAGTATGAGAGGCAAACAGGATGAATTGGAAGCACTGGTCAGTTCCCAGAGCTGTGATGTCATCAGTATTAGAGACATGGTGGAATGAGTCCCACAGTTGGAGTGCTGGGATGGAGGGCTGCAGGTTGTTCAGGAGGGATAAGCAGAGCAGTTGAGGTGGAGGAGATCCACCGTATGTAAGGGAGAGGTCTGACAGTACAGGCTTGTATCAGAAATGGCATGACCAGCAGGTCCAGGGAGGTTATTCTCCCTCTGTACTCGGCACTGGTGAGACCGCTCCTCGAATCCTGTGTTCAGTTCTGGGCCCCTCACCACAAGAAGGATGTTGAGGTTCTGGAGCAAGTCCAGAGAAGAGCAACAAAGCTGGTGAGGGGGCTGGAGAACAGGTCTTACGAGGAGCGGCTGAGAGAGCTGGGGTTGTTTAGCCTGGAGAAGAGGAGGCTGAGGGGAGACCTCAATGCTCTCTACAACTACCTGAAAGGAGGTTGTAGAGAGGAGGGTGCTGGCCTCTTCTCCCAAGTGACGGGGGACAGGACAAGAGGGAATGGCCTCAGGCTCCGCCAGGGGAGATTTAGGCTGGACATTAGGAAAAAATTCTTCACAGAAAGGGTCATTGGGCACTGGAACAGGCTGCCCAGGGAGGTGGTTGAGTCACCTTCCCTGGAGGTGTTTAAGGCACGGGTGGACGAGGTGCTGAGGGGCATGGTTTAGTGTTTGATAGGAATGGTTGGACTCGATGATTCGGTGGGTCTCTTCCAACCTGGTTATTCTATGATTCTATGATTCTATGATTAGGAAGAATTTCTTCACCATGAGAGTGGCGAGACACTGGATTGGGTTGCCAAGGCAAGTTGTGGATGCCCCATCCCTGGAGATGTTCAAGGTCAGGTTGGATGGGGCCTTGCTCAGCCTGACCTAGTGAGATGGCAGGGAGGTTGGAACTAGATGATCTTTAAGGTCCCTTCCAACCCAAACTAGTCTATGATTCTAAACTAAAACAAACAAAGCTGCACGCCAACACACTACACCTACCTTCCCATCAAAACAGAACTTACATACCCTTTAAGCAAAAAAACCCTTTAAAACATGATGCAAGTACCCATCTCAAAGGAGCGTTAACAAGAACAGATTGCTTAGGACCTTGTTCAGTCATGTTTTGTGTATCTCCAAGGATGGAGGTTCCACAACCTCTTTGGGCATCCTCTTCCAGTATTTGATCACCCTTACAGTAGGAACAAAAAAGTGGTTTGTGTTCACATGGAATTTTCAGTATTTCAGCTTGTGCCCACTGCCTCTTTTTCTGTTACTGGCAACTACTAAAGAGAGTTTGTCTCTCCTTTGCTCCCTCTCATCAGGTATTTATACACAGTGATAAGATTCTTCCCTCAATCCCCAGCCTTCTCTTCTCAAAGCTAAACAGTCCAAACTCTCTCCATCTGTCCTCATATGACAGATACTCTAATCCCTTCATCATCTCATGGCCCTTTGCTAGAAGCCTACAACACCTGGACACGGTATTCCCAATCAGTCTCCCATCGAAGTATTAACTGGGCCCCAGTGCTGCTTAGCTGTAGAGGATTGGTTAAGAAGGAAAGGGCATCAGGACGCTGGCTCTTTAAGGCTTGATATTTTGGCAGGGCCTCAATCTCAGAATAATCTTGACATTTAGAGGAAGTTGGTTTGTAGCAAGGCAAGGTGGGTAATGTAGTAAGTAGTACAGCTGAACGCAAGGCAGAACAAGAACAGAGCATGCTTGGCAATCACTACCAATAGGCACGTAGCATGTAGTAACTGCTGACCAATCAGTGTGTGAGTAGTGGACACAGTCCAATAAGCACTTTACGCATAGACTGTAACGCGGTGTATAAAAGTTGGTGGCAGGTTCGCAATAAACTGAGCAAGATTCTAAACTCATATTGGGTGTGGTCTTGACTACGGCTGACTCTCCTTGCAACACTTAGCTTCTGAGATGAGATGAAATAGAGCATGTTCAGGATGGTGTGGCCACAGGCTAGTAAGCATATATTTTCTGTTTGAGATTTAATGATACGTAGTTAGTAAAATCGTCATGTGTGTGTGTGTCCCAAATAGACTTTGCCAGTTTTCACATGAAAAAGTAAATATTCCTTCAGTAGTGACCTGTCTATCTTATCCATGGAATAAACATAAAGATCACAAACGTTACATGCTTTACTGAAGTCCATGGGAAAATATTATTTCATTATATAGTCTAAAATAATTCACTCAGTATGTATTTAGCATTTCCTAGATATTAGGACCTTCAAATAGATACTAAAAGACTACAAATAGGCTATTTTGTAGAGGTCATATAAAAATAAGAAATAATAAAAGCAGACCTCCATATGAGAGTGTGTAAATACAGTCTGTTAGTTATACTCATCAGTAGAAGTTCAGAGCAATTTATATACATAACGGTGGGACAATATGCAAAGGGAAAAGGTTAGTGGAAAAAGTAGTCTTCCTATGCAACACGCAACACTAGATTCCCAAGATGTACCCAGGAATTTTTCCCTGTAATCACTGAGAACAATTTTGGCTTGCTTTTGGAAGGCAGAGACATAACATTGCTTATATAGGTTGCGAATCTTCCAGTCCCATGCCTGGATATTCATATTACCTGGGAAATAAAACAATAGTCAGCTTTTGAGTTGATTTTCTTACTTTTCTTCAGGCTCTTACTTTTGTATGGAAAACCTTGGTCTGTAATTCATGTGACTATAACTGTGATAGATACTCTGCAAACAAAGAATAGATTGGCTTTATTTTATCCATTTTTTTTAATTCCAGTTACAATCACTAAAACATCAAGACAAGAATATTAAGAGAAACAACATTAGTACCAAAGATGATCTTTTTTAAAGTTTCTATCTAATACAAGATTTAAAGCAGATATCTTCAGATCATTTAAAGAAATAGCTTATTATGAAAAGATTAATGAAAATTGTTTAACAGATGCATTTAAACAAGCAGCACCTCTAGTTTTTCACCATGAAGACAAACTCTATGTTTTCAGATAAGTTATAAAGAAGAAAAACAGATGTTCTCTCTGCTCCCAAAAATACTTGCAAATCATTTCATTATCTTGCATAAATTCATACTACTTCCAATGTTTCTGTTCTGGGCTCAATGCCATTTGATGTTTTTCAGCCATTTTTGGTTGTTCCATACAATAATCCAGCTTAGTCTTCATATATTTAAAGACTTCCTTCCAGTATCCATAACAAATAAACCAATACAAGAACTAAAAAGTCTACAGGAAGTTATTCCTTTTTTCCTACTTCTTATTTATTGCCCTCTGCAGTGGATCTTATGGTAAATAATTTGGGGCAGTTATCACCTTCATTTTGCATCCTTATTATTTTGCATTACGTACTGTTTGAACTTCCAAGAAGTTCATCAACTTTCAGTAAATACTAACTTGGACATAATTTGAGCTTAGGAGTATATTAGTAATTCTTCAGAACTTGAAGTCTTTCAAAGCCAAGCAGAGGATCTTTGCAACCTAGGTACCAAAATATTCAAAAAACCCTCTAAAAACATATCATAACTTAGCAATGCTTAATTTTTTAATCTTGTTTTCCATCCAATGTCAAGGAAAGAATCTTCTCTAGGTAAATGCATTTTATATATACACTTCAAGTGAATCCAGCACTGGGAAATTAATTTCCTAGAGTAATAATTTATTGCAGTAAGCTTCTGGAGCTATACTATCTAATGTTGCAAAGCCATTTGAGACTAAGATGATTTCCACTAATTTGCTAATTAGTTTGACATCACCTAGGATGCGGGCTTTTAGCCTATCATCCTCCTAATAAGGCATGTAACTAGAGAATGGGCAAAAGAGGATTTACCTTCATCAAAGGCTGACACTGCAGCTAGCTTGATTTTCAATGAGGGTGTCTGGAGACCAGACTGATTAATGTAGAAGGTACTCAAGCAGCCTGTGTGTGGGATATGCATAAGTTAATAAGGTTCAAATCGCTTAGTCTCAAACTATTGTTCATTTGAAATCATATGAAGAAGTCCACTGAACTTCTTAGGAGAAGTCAATGTTTTCTCAGACACACCAGCTGCTGAAACTCTACCCAGTCAGAAGTCAAGCTGGAAGTGAGAGAAATTTTCTTTTGGGATGAAGAACACACGGCTTCTAGGTGAAAAAGTCTGGAAAATTTCTGATTATGTGACAGGCAATGACCTCAATTAAAAGAGAAAGGTGAGTTTTCACTACTGAGAAGTCTTGACAATTTTATTCAGAGTTCATAGAATCATAGAATCACCAGGTTGGAAGAGACCCACCGGATCATCGAGTCCAACCATTCCTATCAAACACTAAACCATGCCCCTTAGCACCTCGTCCACCTGTGCCTTAAACCCCTCCAGGGAAGGTGAATCAACCACCTCCCTGGGCAGCCTCTGCCAGTGCCCAATGACCCTTTCTGAGAAAAATTTTTTCCTAATGTTCAGCCTAAACCTCCCCTGGCGGAGCTTGAGGCCATTTCCTCTTGTCCTGTCCCCTGTCACTTGGGAGAAGAGGCCAGCTCCCTCCTCTCCACAACTTCCTTTTAGGTAGTTGTAGAGAGCAATGAGGTCTCCCCTCAGCCTCCTCTTCTCCAGGCTAAACACCCCCAGCTCTCTCAGCCGCTCCTCGTAGGACTTGTTCTCCAGCCCCTTCACCAGCTTTGTTGCTCTTCTCTGGACTTGCTCCAGAGCCTCAACATCCTTCTTGTGGTGAGGGGCCCAGAAATGAACACAGGATTCGAGGAGCGGTCTCACCAGTGCCGAGTACAGAGGGAGAATAACCTCCCTGGACCTGCTGGCCACACCATTTCTGATCCAAGCCAAGATGCCATTGGCCTTCTTGGCCACCTGGGCACACTGCTGGCTCATGTTCAGGCAGCTGTCAACCAATGCCCCCAGGTCTTTCTCAGATTCAAGAATGGAACTATATTGATAGCATGTCCCATAGAAGGGAAAACTATCTCTTGCAATTTCGTTTTGCACATATTAGTATATTTTTAAACCCATGGCAAAACAAACCCATCCTAAGTTTCATCACTCTAAATTAAGTGATCTGTGCTTCTGACCAAATATCATTCACGTGTTATAGGGCAATTAATTTTAATGACTTTTTTCAACAATGAAGATAGTTTTTCACTTTCTTGTCAATACTAATTTCTATTATTTTTACTTTTAAATCCCTACTGAATATCTCTGATAAAACTAACATTTAAATTTTCCCCTTTCATATATACGAAACTCCCTATTGTAAATAGTTGCTTCAAAGACAACACAGCAATCTCCTAATTATATGTCATAATAAGTTGAAGAAAAACATTTACAGAAGAAGAAAAATACTTCAAAAGAAAGAAGTTACACTTAAGATTTTGAAGGCTTCTGGAGTGTGCTTACTTGCAACTAGCTACTAAGCAAGTTAGTTAAAACTTAGTATATTCTTAAGAAATCTACTAAAATCTTATGATTATATCAGTAAGTTATCAGCAATATGTTATACAAATTCTTTATAGAAGTATAAAATACAGACTATTAAAACTTACCTATTATAATATCTGCCTCCCATCATAAACTGATTGCTTGATGTTGGACATATTTTAAAACGCTGAATATTTTCACTGGTCCGAAAGTAAAGTGAATAATCACCAGGTGTATTATCAGAAGGCCTCACAAGAAAACTGCACACCTGACCAACTGAAAAGATATCATAATACAGTGTTATTCAATTTTATTTATCTTAGCGTCATTTATGAGCTCTTATCAAAGCTCTTTCTGTACAAATTAGTAAGAATTGCACACTTAAAGGAGAAAGTCTTATGTAAGTTCCAACAGCGATCCCCATTCTTCACTCAAATGGGATGAAGTTGTACTACATTGCCAAAGTTAATGTAAATTCATTTGTAGCTGACAACCTATCTCCACTTTTGCCACCTCTTTACAAGAGCATATGGTATGTGTGTGGAGGTTTGACAGTGTTTTCAAAAAACCTAAAGGCATGTTATTTGACAGTATGAGTCAGAAATCTTGATGTTTTCATTTTTAAAATTATTTCCTCTGTGAGGGGACTAAAAACAGTTTATGATATATTCGCCCGTAAGTACATAACAGTATTATCTCTTCAGCATTTTAATAAAGCCCAAGGTATTTTTTATTTATATATATTAAAAAAAACAAACTCGACTATTTCAATTAGAATTATGAAACTAACTGTACTTGAGAACATAGACAAATACTCAGTGCTCAGCTGTGAGGGTTTTTTCTAAGTAATAGCAACTACAGGTCTGATGTTCATACGTTCACACAGAAAAAAACAGGTTTTGCTGCAGTCTGTTATAAATAGGATTACTTTGTGTCATTCCACTACCACTGTATTTCTATCTGAAAAACAAGTACCTGTCACCAGCAAATTGTAAGCTTCTTGTTTGGAGATCTTCCCATGGAACCATCTTAATGAAGAGAAAAAATAGAAAGCAGGACTATTAGCTCCCTTTTTTTATTTGTTGTGACATCTAAGGCTCTGACACCTATGAATTAATCTTTATTTTAAAAAATCTAGTATTTATAGAAGATATAAGAAACCATTATGTTACTCAGTAATTCTGTTTTTCTACCAATAGAATGAAAAATAAATATCTACAGCTATATAAATAAACTCCCTTCAATACAAGTGTCCAACACAAAGTAGATATTCAAGTCTGAGTGTGTTTAGAGATGAAATGGCATTGTTTAAATGCTAGATAATTTGACAGGCATATTTTAAGTCAGCCTCAGATAGCAATTTATTTTAAGTATGAAATGCAAAGACCAAAGAAAGCGATTAATGAAAGTTAAATACTGTACAGAATAACTAAAATTAAATTTTGCTAGAAGCTGAGGAAATGAAACCTAGGTTTGTTAGACTATTGAATATGAATTGCTTTGATCTCACACCTTGCATCTTCCAGAGTCCTGAGTCAGAGCATCATCTTTAAAAATACAACAATCTGTCCAGACTTAACCTGATACCTCTGATTATAGGAAACAGCTTGACAGTGCATGGCTATTCAGTTCACATGTGGCACACTACATACTACATCTTAAGAGCTCATCCTGTCCTTTAAAGGAAAGCTAGAAATATGGCCTTTCATTGCAGAGTGTTTAAGTGTAAAAGAAAGCCTCTTTTACGCATCATAAAAGAGCTCTAATTCTAACTTGCTTTCTATATTACCTTTACAGGACAATCTCTGGCTATGGGAATATTAACAGAAATCCCTGCCTCCCCTACCATCCTCTAAGTGACATGAGTAACTGGACTGACAGTGTAAAAGCTCTAAGAATCTGCTACAAACTACCCTTTTTTAAAAAAACAAAACCAAACAAACAAAAACCCCCCAAAACCAAAAAACGTCCTATATTTGACGGCATCCCTACCACTGTTATGCTGCTATGCCAAACTGACTAGCAGAATGTTGAGGACCAGTAAACTGAAGCCACACACCAATGATTTGCTTTCCCCCATTAAAAAAAAAACAGCACTAAGAAATGCCCTTCTTCAATCATCAGTCCTTTGGAGACTGCAAACTGGGCAATAAATACATGAAACAGCAGCTGCAATTACAGCAAGCAAATGGAGGACAGATAAAGTTATCCAACTACTAGAAATTTTATGTAACTTTCATTTGCTATGCATCTTTACTACTGTGTATTGGATTTGCATGGTAAGGTTCTGGTAGCAGAGGTGCTACAGGGGTGGCTTCTGTGAGATGCCAGAAGCTTCCCCATGGCTGATAGAGCCAATGCCAGCCAACTCCAAGACAGACCCACTACTGGCCAAAGCTGAGCCAATCAGTGACGGTAGTAGCGCCTCTGGGATAACACATTTAAGAAGGGGAACAAATTGCTGTGCAACAGCAGCTGGGAGAGGAGAGAGAATATGTGAGAGAAACAACTCTGCAGACACCAAGGTCAGTGAAGAAGGAGGGGGAGGAGGTGCTCCAGGCACCAGAGCAGAGATTGCCCTGCAGCCAGTGATGAAGACCATGGTGAGGCAGGCTGTCCCCCTGCAGCCCATGGAGGTTAACGGTGGAGCAGAAATTCCCCTGCAGCCTGTGGGGACCCCATGCCAGAGCAGGTGGATGCGCCCGAAGGAGGCTGTGACCCCTTGGAGAGCCCGCGCTGGAGCAGGTCTTCTGGTAGGATCTGTGGGAGCCTACACTGGAGCAGTCCGTTCCTGAAGTACTGCATCCCAAGGAAAGGACACACACTAGAGCAGGGAAAGAGTTTGAGGAGTCCTCCCCCTGAGGAGGAAGGAGCAGCAGAGACAATATTTGATGAACTGACTGCAACCCCCATTTCCCCATCCCCCTGTGTTGCTCACAGGGGTAGGAGGTAGAGAAATCAGGAGTAAAGTTAATGAAGAATGGAGGGGTAGAGGGAATCATAGAATGGTTTGGGTTCGAAGGGATCTCAAAGCCCATCCAGTTCCAACTCCACTGCAATGGGCAGGGACACCTCCCACTGGATCAGGTTGCTCCAAGCCCCATCCAACCTGGCCTTGAACCCCTCCAGGGATGGGGCAGCCACCACTGCTCTGGGCAACCTGGGCCAGGGCCTCCCCACCCTCACAGGAAAGCATTTCTTCCTAAGATCTCATCTCAATCTCCCCTCGTGCAGCTGAAAACTGTTCTCCCTATCCCTGCACTCCCTGATTAAGAGCCTCTCCCCAGCTTTCCTGGAGCCCCTTTCAGTCTTGGAAGCTGCTCTAAGGTCTTCCCGCAACCTTCTCTTCTCCAGACTGAACAACCACAACTCTCTCAGCCTGTCCTCGTACGGGAGGTACTCCAGCCCTCGGATCATCTCTGTTGTCTCCTCTGGACTTGCTCCAACAGCTACATGTCCTTCCTTTGCTGAGGACTCCAGAACTGAATGCAGGACACTGGCAGAGGCTGCCCAGGGAGGGGGTTGATTCACCTTCCCTGGAGGTGTTTAAGGCACGGGTGGACGAGGTGCTAAGGGGCATGGTTTAGTGTTTGATAGGAATGGTTGGACTCGATGATCCAGTGGGTCTCTTTCAACCTGGTTATTCTATCATTCTATGATTCATGAGAACAGACTAGAGGGGGAGAATCACCTCCTTCGACCTGCCGGTCACCAGTTCTGATGCAGCCCAGGATATGGTTGGCTCAGGAAGATGGTTTAAGATTTGTTTTTATTTCTCATTATCCTACTCTCTGTTTCCTTAGCAATAAATTAAATTAATTTCCCCAAGCTGAATCTGTTTTTCTCTTGACAATAATTGGTGAATGATCTCCCTGTCCTTATCTTGATCCACGAGCCTTTTGTTATATTTTCTCTGCTCTGTCCAGTTCAGGAGGGTGAGTGATAGAGCAGCTTTGGTGAGCACTGGATATCCAGCCAGAGCCAACTCACTGCATACTGAAAGTAATATAACAATCAACAGTTTCCCATAATATTAATGAATTGTTCATTGTAAATTATATTAGGTTCTGGTTTATTTTTAAAGTATTTAATAACTTGGACTTCACTGCAGAGATTATTCTATATATTCTAGAGGCTCCTGGTTTTCACTTTAAGTGTTAGCACATGAGGCTAATATAGAAAATGATACTATTACACTATCGTTCCCTTAATGATATGTTGTTCCCTCTCCTGCATTTAGAGTTGAGGAGACCTGAAAAACGCTTACCTCTAAGGCAAACTGTATGTGTATAAAAAAATCCCACAAATCAGAAATCACCACACCCTCCACTATACATATTCTGAGTAAAGTGATCACACTGAGACTCATTCAAGATTTTATCACTGTTAAGCCCATTAACTCATAACTAATACAAGACTTCATGTCCATTACCCATGTATCTTCAACAGCTCATATAGAAGAAGTCTTAAGATCAAAAAAAAAATGTACACACAGCTTTGGTTCACCTTCCCAATCTCATAACTAATGTTTACAAACAGTTATTTTATTATTTACTTTTAATAACAAACCAAACCAAAACTCCTTACATTTTTCCTTCATGTGGATCTTCTTCTCTTCCCTAATAGAAGAATGAACATATTAAGTGCATGACAACAGTATGCTTAAGTTTAGAAAAGTAAACTTAATAGGTTAAGATCTTCTGTAGAAACAAACAGCACTAAGAAATCCAAGACATTATTGAACAGTTCATGTAAAGATGTTTTCAATTTCATTCACTAAGTGGAAATTCAGCCATAACACATTATTTTCAAAAGATTGTTTCTGTTACTCTTAAAATCCTTCTTTATATGTGGTAACTTAAATATTAACTTTCCTGAGCTTCAACCACTAATATAGAAATCTACAGTTAGATACTCTAACATGGTCATTTCAATTTAGCCATTAACATCCTGATAAAGATGTGAGAAACAGGTGAAGCAAACTCTACTAATAGCAAAATATACATGCTGCAAAGCAAACATCAGCATGACTCCAAAGCAATGGTGAACTTCTTTAAAACAAGCATGTAGAAGGGTGGGGTGGGTGGTTTTGTCCATTAAATCATCTCTTCTCCTGCAGTAACTCAATTATCTTTAGGTCACCTGGTTAGCTTCTTGACTTAGTATAAGCCCTTCTAGGTATAATTAACTCATCAATATATTTTTTAACCCACACTTAGCCCTTAAAAAAAAAACATACCGCAGTGCAAAATTTAAGTTTATACATTTATGAATGTTTTATAGCAAACAAACAAGCAAAAAAAGAATGCAACTGAATGGCTAGCAAGTTCTTTAACAGTACTGGTGAGTTTAGGGAACTGCCTAATAAGTGCACAGTATCATTCATTTGCACATGAACTTGTTTGGATATTGAATCAGACCTAAAGGTTTATTACACTATTTAAAAACTGGCAGATTCAATTACTGCAGGAAGGTTTAGAAAAGTACATGAAGTCAGGCAGTTAAAAACCACTAGTTTGGATTTATTTCAATGTTAACTTACACACACACAATTAATAAAAAAATAATCAAATCTTAGTTCTGCAACAGATTTTAATATAAAATTACTTACCACTTCTTCTACCAGGTCTTCCACAATAAGACCTTGTTCATCTGTCCGTAGGTTTGTAACCCACATCCAGCCATCTTCCAATTCATTATGGACAATAAACATGTCTTCTTTAAGGAAACTGAAGAGAGTTACAGTAAGATTTATGTTAGAAGTACAATCACAATATAAATTTAATGAACACAATGAATTTTTGAGCGTAGTTTCAGCAAAACATTTGAGGAAGTCTGATCATAAAAGATACATTTATTGGTATCCCAAGCACGCCACGTGCATTTTTCACACAGTTTAAGTAGCTATGATAGATGAATATTTATCCTTCTTTGATTTACATACAGAATTTAATAGATACTTTAAAGTGTACTAAGGACGCATAAAACAGAAAAGACCAAAACATTAGGATAGTAACATTCTTTTTTTCTATAAAGAGGAATCAAATACACAAGTAAAAACAATCAAATACTTTTATGAAAATCTAATTTTGTATAATAAAGCCTGTGGAATATATACTATGTAGGTCTTTGCATATGAAGATAAGTGCTAAAAAGAAGATACAGAATAGTTCCTCAAAAAGACATGCAGTTAGCCACAATAAGAGCATAAATACTAAACATTAAAATGTCCAAGGAAGTTTCATTACTTGAAGGTTAGTACAAGTTATTCCTTAAGTGTAATCCCAAACTCAGGTGTACTGGTTTCAGACAGGATAGAGTGAAATTACTTAATAGTAGTCTGCATGGGGCTATGTTTTGGATACATGCTGAAACTAGTGTTGATAACACACTGATGTTTTCGTTGCACAAAAGAAGCAAAGCATAGTTGGTAGTGAGCAACTGTTTTCATTTGCATCATTTGTCTTTCTAGGGTTTTATTTTCCTCTATGTCTGTTAGTTGTGGGGTTTTTTTTCCCCTTACAATTTTTTTAAAATGTCTTTCTAATTATTAAACTGTCTTTATCTCAACCCATGAGTTTCTGGCTTATTTTTACCCTACCAATTCTTTCCACATCCCAGCGGAGAGTGAGCAAGGGGCTGTATGGTGCTTAGTTGCCAGCTGTGCTTAAAACACAACAGTCCTTTTTGGCACCCAGGGTTTGAGATAATAATAGATTTGAAAAGAGCATATTAAAAGGAATTTATAATTATTATATCTGTTGACAGTTTCTGGTCATGATATTGATTTATCTGTTTTCAATATCAGTTTTTCTGATCTGTGCCATGCTCTTTTTTTTGCTGTACATGTTAAAGACTGGTGCTGGCGTTTGCAATTTGCTCTGCTCTGTAGTAATTACTGATGTTTTCACTGGGAGATTTATTATTAAAACACTGGCCTTGAGCTTAATCTGCTATCTGAGCTCTGTACTGAAGCCATTACTGTACTTCAGGTACCATCTCATGGAGACAATTAACAATTATACTTCTTCCTCTGAGAGGATTTTTGTGGAGCAAATACAGAATGGCACCTTCAACACATTTTTGTGTGTGGTAGATGTGGTAGATGTTGTCTCCCTCATTATAATAACTCTTCAACATCTTGGACATCCTTGGGTAACCAAAATACTCCTAATGGTACTTCTTCAGGACATTATTTCTGCTTTTTCAAAGGTTAACCAACTATTTAGGAATATCACCCAGGCCCCAAGGCAGTGTGGTTATGGGTGGTAAGACATGTGGGACAATATGGGCAGGTATCTAGACAGGTTGTCACCTCCAATGGTCTGGGACTTCACTCCCAGATACTGATGAAGTGACAGAATGTTTGAAAAAAGATACCTGGCCTATTCCAAGGAGGCACAACTTATCGCACTGTGCTGGGGCCTCATCTGCATCTCCTGAACACTGTTCAGCAAGAACAGAGGGTCTCTGGCTATGAAAACATACTGACAGACACTGTGGCTAAACTAAAGATCCAGCCTCGAGCCTATTAGGTTGGTGCAAAAGTAATTGCTGTTTTTCCCCATCAGCTTTAATGCAGTCTATCTCAGCTTAGAAAAAAAATCATTAATCGAAATCAGATCCATTCGAATCTATGAATTTTTGCCAACAAGAAACAAATCTATTTATTCTGGTAGCAGAGAATCCTGAGGTCCTGGAACTGATGAATCCTTTGAAGGCGTTTTGGGCTGCTGCTTACTTGTGGAAAACCTACTCTTGCAAGAAGTTGTTGAAGTGCTTGAAAGTGTGGTAATCGGTGGGAGAGAGGTCTGGGGAGTAAGCTGGGAGAGGGAGGCTTTTGTAGCCTGGTTTGTGCAGCTTCTGCAGAGTCATTTGCAAGACATGTCATTGGGCGTTTTCGTGGAGAAGAATCGGTCCTTTTCAATCGACCAATGTTGGATGTAAATGTTGCAGTTCCAGGTGCATTGTGTCGATTTCCTGGCAACACTTCTCTGCTGTGAGGGTTTTGGCAGGATTCAAGAAGATGTAGTGGATGATTCTACTTGCCAAAGACCAAACACTGACTGCAGCCTGCATCTGATGTAGCTTCGGTTTGGGGGTGTCAGTCCAGCCACTGCACAGAACACCATCAGGTGTTGTACAGAATCCATTTTCCATTCAGCTTGTGCAGCACCCATTTGTCGAGCTCTTTTGGTTTTCCAGTTTGGTACAAATGTCAAACAACTACAGTCAGAGAGTGCTTTGATACCCTCGAGCTCAATTATGGTGATAACAGGATCGAGTGCATGTGGGTTAAATTAAGAGGAGCCCACAAGAAGGCAGATTTTGTGATGGGAGTCTGTTACAGACCACTCAGCCAAGAAGCAGCTGATAAACTCTTCTATAAACAACTGGGGATAGTCTCAAGATCGTTAGCTCTTGTCCTTGTGGGAGACTTCAGTCTTCCGGACATCTGCTGGAAGTACAATAGAGCAGAAAGGAAGCAGTCTAGGAAGTTCCTGGAGTGTGTGGAAGACAACTTCCTCACACAGCTGGTGAAAGAGCTGCCAAGGGAAGGTGCCCTTCTGGACCTACTGTTTGTGAACAAAGAAGGCCTTGTGGGGGATGTGACGGTTGGAAGATGCCTAGGACAAAGCGATCATGACATGATAGGTTTTTCAGTTCTAGGTGAGGTGAGGAGGGGGATTAGCAGAACAGTAAACTTAAACTTGCAGAGGGCAGACTTTGGACTGTTCAGAAGGCTGGTTGACAAAGTCCCATGGGAGACAGTCCTTAAGGGCAAGGGAGCCCACGAGGGCTGGGCGCTCCTCAGAAACGAAATCCTAGCAGCTCAGGAGTAAGCCATCCCCATGTTCCAGAAAAGGAGCCAGAGGGGAAAAACCAGCTTGGTTGATCAGGGAGATCTTGAGGGACATCAAAAAGAAGAGGAATGTCTATGAGCTTTGGAAGAAGGGACAGGCATCTTGAGTGAACTACAGGGAGGAAGTGAGATCGTGCTGAGAAAAAATCAGGAGGGCTAAGGCCCAACTAGAAATCAGATTGGCCAAGTTGATGAAAGATAACAAAAAAATCTTTCCATAAATACATTAACAATAAAAGGAGGACCAGGGAGAATATTGAGTCCCTATTGGATGCAGATGGAACAACTGTGACAAGGGACAGGGACATGGCTGAGGTACTTAATGCCTTCTTTGCCTCAGTCTTTAATAGTAAGGAAAGTTGTTCCCTCTGTGTACACACTCAGGAGTTAGAGGAGCAGAACAAAGCCCCCATGATCCATGAGGAAGTGGTTAGAGCCTTGCTAGCCCAACTAGACACCCACAAGTCTATGGGGCCTGATGGGATCCATCCAAGAGTATTGAAGAAGCTGGTGGATGTGCTGGCCAAACCCCTTTCCATCATCTTCCAACAGTCCTGGAAGACTGGGGAAGTCCCACTGGACTGAACTGGAGGCTGATGTTGTGCCCATCTACAAGAAGGGTCACAGGGAGGACCCAGGGAACTACAGGCCTGTCAGTCTGACCTCAGTGCCAGGGAAAGTCATGGAACAGGTGATCTTGAGTGCTATCATGAAGCACATGCAAGAGAACCGGGTGATCAGGCCCAGTCAACATGGGTTCACAAAAGGCAGGTCTTGCCAAACTAACCTGATCGCCTTCTATGACAAAGTGACTCGACTACCGGACAAGGGAAAGGCTGTGGATGTATCTTCCTGGACTTCAGTAAAGCCTTTGACACAGTTTCTCACAGCATTGTGCTTAGGAAACTGTCAGCCTCTGGCCTGGACAGGCGCACACTCTCCTGGGTGGAAAACTGGTTGGCTGGCCGGGCCCAGAGAGTGGTGGGAAATGGTGTGAAATCCAGCTGGAGGCCAGTTACAAGTGGGGTTCCCCAGGGCTCAGGGCTGGGTCCAGCCCTGTTCAATGTCTTGATCAATGACCTGGATGAAGGCATTGAGTGCACCCTTAGCAGTTTTGCGGACGACACTAAGCTGGGTGGAAGTGTCGATCTGCTGGAGGGTAGAGAGGCTCTGCAAAGGGATCTGAACAGGCTGGACTGCTGGGCTGAGACCAATGGGATGAGGTTTAACAAGGCCAAATGCCGGGTCCTGCACTTGGGGCACAACAACCCTATGCAGTGCTACAGACTAGGGGAAGAGTGGATAGAAAGCTGCCTGGTGGAGAAGGACCTGGGGGTGTTGATTGACAGCTGAGGGGCATGGTTTAGTGACTGATAGGAATGGTTGGACTCGATGATCCTGTGGGTCTTTTCCAACCTAGTGATTCTGCGAACTGTTGAATGGTCAACATTGAGTTCTTCTGCAACCTCTTGACTTGTTTTGCGTGGGTATACTTCAATACTGGCCCTCAATTGGTTGTCATCTATCGCAGAAGGACATCCACGACCCTCCTCATGTTCAAGGCTCTTGTTTTCATTATGAAGTTTTTGGGACCAATGTCAAGCTGTATGTTCGTTGATGATCCCCAGGCCAAATGCTTGGTTGATACTGCAACAGTTTCCAATGCTTTACATCCCCTTTTGAACTCATGCAACAAAATCACTCAAATTTGCTTTTAGTCCATCTTTAATTTGAAGGCGTAATATAAAACAGAATAAGCAGTGAAACCAAAGCCATTAGCATAAATAAGTAGACTGAATTTTGTGCTTTAAGATGACGTACTACATGAACACTATTCAATAAAAACTTAATGCAAAATAACCATCACAGTTTACGGTGACAAAAATGGCAACAATTTTTGCACCAACCTAATACATCAGTCCCCTCTACAATTAAAAAGAAACAGTGGAAGTGGAAGTCAACGCATTTAGTAGGAGATGAAGAAGCTCCTGACTGAGAGCAGGAGAAAGAATCAGAAGAGATAGTCTGTTCTGTAGCAGAGCAGTCAAAGCAGGTGGAACGTCCAAATTCATAAATGAGAGAAACCACGCAATGCCTATCCCTAAGTGAGCCGCAAGATATGCAAAGCTGTCAACCAGGTGAGCAACTTACCAGCTGGTTACTCCAGTGCTGGGATATAGGGGCCAGTAGTCAAGAATTAGCAGCAAGGCTAAGTGTCGGGTCACTTCAGTGACAACGACCGTGTGCAGCACTCCAGGCTTTGGGAAGAATGACAGGAAAGCTCGCAGTGGAAAAGGACCTGCGGGTGCTAGTTGACAGCCAGCTGAACATAAGCTAGCAGTGTGTCCAGGTGGCCAAGAAGACAAACAGCATCCTGACTTGTAGCAGAAATGGTGTGGCCAGCAGGACCAGGGAAGTGATCGTCCCCATGTACTCAGCACTGGTGAGGCCCCTCCTCGAATCCTGTGTTCAGTGTTGGGCCCCTGAGTACAAGAAGGACATTTAGGGGCTGGAGCAGAGAAGGGCAATGGAGCTGGGGAAGGGTCTGGAGCACCAAGTCTTATGAGGAGCGGCTGAGGGCCCTGGGACTGCTTAGTCTGGAGAAGAGGCGGCTGAGGGGAGACTTTATTGCTCTCTATAACTACCTGAAAGGAGGCTGTAGCAAGTGGGCGTTCATCTCTTCTCCCAAGTAACGAGTGATAGGATGAGAGGAAACAGCCTCAAGTTACACCAGGAGAGGTTTAGACTGGATATTAGGAAATATTACTTTACCAAATGGATTGTCAGGCATTGGCACAGGCTGCCCAGAGAAGTGGTTGAGTCCCCATCCCTGGAGGTATTTAAAAGACAGATAGATGTGGTGCTATAGGGACATGGTTCAGTGGTGAACTTGGCAGTGTTGTGTTTATGGTTGGACTTGATGATCTTCAAGGTCTTTTCCAAACTAAATGATTCTATATTCCTATAGCAACCTGGATGACACAGTCCATGTGGCAAATGTTTGTACGAAGTGCACCGAATTATATACCAACACTCAATAATGAGCTGGGGAGACATGAAGCACCAACTGTGGATGGACTGCCCAGCCAACTCTGAGAATTAGAAGTGAATCTTGGTTCCTCCCTACAGGCCTGCATCTTGGCTGTGGAGAAACTGTCCCAACAATTGTCCCTGCAATTAAAGAAAGATAGGTCTTCTTCATCCATACCTACCAATGTCTTGGTTATTAAGTCAGCCTTTTTGTGTTCAGGGAAGAGGGTTACCAGTGGCACACACAACATGCCACCCTCTGGTTCTATCTGCGTGACGAGGGGAGGACACGAGACAGTGGGATTGTGAAACTACCTGGAGGTCAAGTACAGGAACTTTAAGAAAAAACAACAGCCAAAAGGCATCCCTCTAGGAAAATTACTGCTCAAGTGTCTGTTAGTTGCTGGCTGGAGTTAAACTATAGCATCAGGTCATATGAAAATCTTTCAGTGGAGCACAAGGGGACTTCTCAATCAAGTCAGATGGTGCATCAGGGATGCAGGCACTAGCTATGAGGTACTAAAACTCATCAACTACTAATTCATAGAATCACAGAACATAAAATCATTAGGTTGGAAAAGACCTTAGAGATCATCGACTCCAACCGTACCTGTCTACTACTAAATCATGTCCCCAGGCACCTCATCTACCCGCCTTTTAAACACCTCCAGGGATGCGACTCAACCACCTCCTTGAGCAGCCTCTACCAGTGCCTGAGAACCTTTTCTGTCAAAAAATTTTTCCTAATGTCCAGTCTGAACCTCCCCTGATGCAGCTTGAGGCCATTCCCTCTTGTCCTATCACCTGTCACTTGGGAGAAGAGACCAACACCCACCTCTCTACAACCTCCTTTTAAGCAGTTGTAGAAAGCAATAAGGTCTCCTCTCAGTCTCCTCTTCTCAAGGCTAAACTACCCCAGGTTGCTCAGCCGTTCCTCCCTTGTTCTCTAGCCCCTTCACCAGCTCCATTGTCCTTCTCTGGACACGCTCCAGCCCCTCAATGTATTTCTTGTCATGAGGGGCCAAAAACTGAACACAGGATTCGAGGTGCAGTCTCACCAGTGCTATGTACAGGGGCAGAATCACTTCCCTGGTCCTGCTGGCCACGTTGTTTCTGATACAAGGCAAGACACCACTGGCCTTCTTGGCCACCTGGGCACACTGCTGGCTCATGTTCAGTCAGCTGTCAAACAACACCCTCAGGTCGTTCTCCTCCAGGCAGCTTTCCAGCCACTCTTCCCCAAGCCTATAGCACCGCACAGGGTTGTTGTGTCCCTAGTGCAGGACTTGCCACTTGGCCTTGTTGAATCTCATCCCATTGGCCTAATCCCAACGATCCACCCTGTCCAGACCCCTCTGTAGAGCCTCCCTACCATCCACCAGATTGACACTTCCTCCCAGCTTAGTGTCATCTGCAAACTTGCTAAGGGAGCACTCTATCCCCTCATCCAGGTCATTGATAAAGATATTGAATAGGACTGGACCCAGCACCGAGCCCTGAGGACACCACCTGTGACCAGCCTCCGGCTGGATTGAACTCCTTTTCCTACCACTCCTTGGGCACAGACATCAAGCCAGTGTTTTACCCAGCAGAGGGTGTGCTTGTCCAGTGGCTGCCAGTTTCTCAACTAGGACACTGTGAGAAACCCTGTCAAAGGCTTTACTAAAGTCCAGGTCCACTACATCCACAGCCTGTCCCTTATGCACTAAGTGGGTCACCTTGTCATAAAAGGGGATCAGGTTAGTTTGGCAGGACCTGCCTTTCCTAAACCTATGCTGAGTGGGCCTGATCACCCAGTTGTCCTGTGTACGCTGTGAGATGGCACCCAAGATGACCTGCTCCATGACCTTCCCTGGCACTGAGGTCAGGCTGACAGTCCTGGAGTTCCCTGGATCCTCTGTCTGTCCCTTCTTGTAAATGGGCATAACATCTGCCAGCCTCCAGTCAAGTGGAACCTCCCCAGTCAGTCAGGACTGCTGGGAGATGATAGAAAGGGATTTGGTGAGCACTTCTGCCAGCCGGGCAGGTCTCTAACCAGTTCCTCTTGGGTCATGGGAGTACCCAGGGAACAAGACAGGACAAGAGGGAATGGCCTCAAGCCCCGCCAGGGGAGGTTTAGGCTAGACGTTAGGAAAAAATTCTTTACAGAAAGGGTCATTGGGCACTGGAACAGGCTGCCCAGGGAGGTGGTTGAGTCCCCTTCCCTGGAGGTGTTTAAGGCACGGGTGGATGAGGTGCTGAGGGATATGGTTTAGTGTTTGATAGGAACGGTTGGACTCGATGATCCGGTGGGTCTCTTCCAACCTGGTTATTCTGTGATTCTGTGATCTCACCTTACTATTGAAGACTGAGGCAAAGAAGGCATTAAGCGCCTCAGCCTTGTCCTCGTCCTTTGCCACTATTTTTCCCCCTGCATCCAGTAAAGGATGGAGATTCTCCTTGGCCCTCCTTTTGTTGTTGATATCTTTGTAGAAGGATTTTTTTATTATTTTTCACAGAATGGGCCAATCTAAATTCTAATTGGGCTTTAGCCCTTCTGATTTTCTCTCTAAAAGATCTCACTTCATCTTTGTAGTCCTCATGAGTTGCCTGCCCCTTCTTCCAGAGTCCTTATATTTTCCTCTTTTTCCTGATTTCCTGCCAGAGCTCTTTACTCAGCCAGGCCAGATTTCTCCCCCACCGGCTCATTTTCCAGCACACGAGGACAGCTTGCTCTTGTGCTACCAGGAATTCCTTCTTAAAGAGCATCCAGCCCTCGTGAGCTCCTTTGACCTTAAGGACTATCTCCCAAGGGACTCTATTGACCATCCTTCTGAACAGTCCAAAGTCTGCCCTCCGGCAGTCCAAGGTGGCTGTTCTACTGCCCCCCTACCTTGCATCTCCTATAACTGAGAATTCAATCATCTCGTGATTGCTGTGGCCCAGGTGTCCTCCAACTGTCACATCTTCTACAAGGCCTTCTCTGTTCACAAACAGCAGGTCCAGTGGGGCACCTTCCCTAGTCGGCTTGCTCACCAATTGTGTTTGGAAGTTGTCTTCCACACACTCCAGGAACCTCTTAGACTCTTTCCTCTCTGCTGTATTATACTCCCAGCAGACATCTGTTAAGTTGAAGTCTCTCACAAGGACAAGGGTCAGCGATCCTGAGACTTCTCCCAGTTGCTTATAGAATAACTCATCAGCCTCCTCGTCCTGGCTGAGTGGTCTATAGCAGAGTCCCACAACTATATCTGCCTTATTAGGTGCACCTCTGATTTTCACCCATAGTCATTCAACCCTATCATCACCATCAATGAGTTTGAGGCTGCTGAAACTCTCTCTAAAATAGAGGGCTACCCCACTGCCTCTCCTTCCTCACCTATCTGGCCTGAAGAGTCTGTAGCCAGCCATAGCAGCACTCCAATTATGTGAGTCGTCCCACTACGTTTCCATGATGGCAATTAAATCATCATTTTCTTGCCATACAATGGCTTCCAGCTCCTCTTTGTTGCCCGTGCTGCGTGCATAGGTGTAGATGCACTCCAGTTGGGCTGTTGATCTTGCTACACTCCTAAGGGGAACAGTCTTAATTCCTAAGCAACTGCTCACTGAATTATCTAACCCTTCTGTGGTGCCATTTGAAGTGCTATTTCTCATTTCCTGTGAGGTGGCAGACCAAGGGGCCTTGCCAGCACACCATCCCTCAGAAACTGGAGTGCTATTCCCAGGCTTTTTTCAATCAAGCCTGGTTATGTCCCTCTCCCCGTTCACATCTAGTTTAAAGCTCTACTAATGAGCCCTGCTAGCTTCTTGGTGAGTACCTTTTTGCCCCTAGGGAACAAGTGTACCTCATCCTTGGATAGCAAGCCTGGTGATTTGCCCGTCAACCCATGATCAAAGAACCCAACGTTCTGCCCCTCACACCAGGTTCGGAGCCAGTTATTTATTTCCAAAATTATACAGTAGTTTTCTACAAAACATATCTCATATGAGGGGGTGTGACAAATGCACCCACTCAGACTGAGTGAACAATACTTTAGTTGAGGCACTACTGACAAGTAAGCCTGACTGAAATCAGCCTTACTGTGCAAACCTTGAGAATTGTGCTAGGCCACATCTTCTCAGGAACTGAAGAGTCTATGCCATGTCTTATCAGGATCTAACAGTACTAGCCTCAGCTGGGACTAGACAAAACTAAAACTGCTACAGCTGCACTCCTGCACATACACCAAAAGGAGGGGTTGACTACAAGTCAAACACTTTATGCTATAAGTATCTGTAGCCCCACCCCACTTTCTCTTGTACGGCAGCAGGCTGCACAGTGGTGATCTCCCCCTTGAGAAGGAAGACATCTCAAGGTTACTTCTTGAAGATGAGAGACCCTTTATCCAGCATCTAATACCTATAATGGGTGTTTGAATGCTATCTAAATTAAAATCTAATCACCATAGAATCACAGAATCACCAGGTTGGAAGAGACCCACCGGATCATCGAGTCCAACCATTCCTATCAAACACTAAACCATGTCCCTTAGCACCTCATCCACCCATCCTTTAAACACCTCCAGGGAAGGGGACTCAACCACCTCCCTGGGCAGCCTCTGCCAGTGCCCAACGACCCTTTCTGTGAAAAATTTTTTCCTAACGTCCAGCCTAAACGTCCCCTGGAGGAGTGTGAGGCCATTCCCTCTTGTCCTGTCCCCTGTCACTTGGAAGAAGAGGCCAGCTCCCTCCTCTCCACAACTTCCTTTCAGGTAGTTGTAGAGAGCAATGAGGTCACCCCTCAGCCTCCTCTTCTCCAGGCTAAACAACCCCAGCTCTCTCAGCCGCTCCTCGTAAGACTTGTTCCCCAGCCCCCTCACCAGCTTGGTTGCTCTTCTCTGGACTCGCTCCAGAGCCTCAACATCCTTCTTGTGGTGAAGGGCCCAGAACTAAACACAGTATTCGAGGAGCGGTCTCACCAGTGCTGAGTACAGAGGGAGAAGAACCTCCCTGGACCTGCTGGCCACGCCGTTTCTGATCCAAGCCAAGATGCCATTGGCCTTCTTGGCCACCTGGGCACACAGCTGGCTTACGTTCAGATGGCTGTCAACCAACACCCCCAGGACCTTCTTCTCTGGGCAGCTTTCCAACCAGACTTCTCCTAGTCTGTAGCACTGCATAGGGTTGTTGTGCCCCAAGTGCAGGACCCGGCATTTGGCCTTGTTAAACCTCATGCCATTGGACTCTGCCCAGCGGTCCAGCCTGTTCAGACCCCTTTGCAGAGCCTCCCTACCCTCCAGCAGATCGACACTTCCACCCAGCTTAGTGTCGTCCGCAAACTTGCTAAGGGTGCACTCGATGCCTTCATCCAGGTCATTGATCAAGACATTGAACAGGGCTGGACCCAGCACTGAGCCCTGGGGAACCCCACTTGTCACTGGCCTCCAGCTGGATTTCACACCATTTCCCACCACTCTCTGGGCCCGGCCATCCAACCAGTTTTCCACCCAGGAGAGTGTGCGCCTCTCCAGGCCAGAGGCTGACAGTTTCCTAAGCACAATGCTGTGAGAAACCGTGTCAAAGGCTTTGCTGAAGTCCAGGAAGATCCATCCACTGCCTTTCCCTCATCCAGCAGCCGAGTCACTTTGTCATAGAAGGCGATCAGGTTAGTCTGGCAAGACCTGCCTTTTGTGAACCCATGTTGACTGGGCCTGATCACCCGGTTCTCTTGCATGTGCTTCATGATAGCACTCAAGATCACCTGTTCCATGACTTTCCCTGGCACTGAGGTCAGACTGACAGGCCTGTAGTTCCCTGGATCCTCCCTGCGACCCTTCTTGTAGATGGGCACAACATCAGCCAGCCTCCGGTCAGCCACGATCGCTGGAAGATGATGAAAAGGGGTTTGGCCAGCACATCCACCAGCTCCTTCAATACTCTTGGATGGATCCCATCCGGCCCCATAGACTTGTGGGTGTTTAGCTGGGCAAGCAAGTCTCTAATAACCTCCTCTTGGATCATGGGAGCCTCATTCTGCTCCTCTAACTCCTGGGTTTGTACACAGAGGGAACAACCTTCCTTACTATTAAAGACTGAGACAAAAAGGCATTACATAGCTCAGCCATGTCCTCATCCCTTGTCACAGTTGTTCTTTCTGCATCCAATAGGGACTGAATATTCTCCCTAGTCCTCCTTGTATTGTTAATGTATTTATAGAAAGGTTTTTTTATTATCTTTCACAGGCTTGGCCAATCTCATTTTTAGTTGGGCCTTAGCCCTCCTGATTTTTTCCCTGCACGATCTAACTTCCCTCCTGTAGTCCACCCAAGACGCCTGCCCCTTCTTCCAAAGTTCATAGACATTCCTCTTCTTTTTGATGTCCCTCAAGATCTCCCTACTCAACCAAGCTGTTTTTTCCCCCATCAGCTCCTTTTCTGGAACATGGGGACAGCTTGCTCCTGAGCTGCTAGGATTTCCTTTTTGAAGAGCTCCCAGCCCTCGTGGGCTCCCTTACCCTTAAGGACTGTCTCCCATGGGACTTTGCCAACCAGCCTTCTGAACAGTCCAAAGTCTGCCCTCTGCAAGTTTAAGTTTACTGTTCTGCTAATCCCCCTCTTCACCTCATCTACAACTGAAAACCTTATCATCTAGTGATTGCTTTGTCCTAGGCATCCTCCAACCCTCACATCCCCCACAAGGCCTTCTTTGTTCACAAACAGCAGGTCCAGGAGGGCACCTTCCCTTGTCGGCCCACTCACCAGCTGTGTGAGGAAGTTGTCTTCCACACACTCCAGGAACCTTGTGGACTGCTTCCTCTCTGCTGTATTGTACTTCCAGAAGATATCTGGAAGATTGAAGTCTCCCATGAGGACAAGAGGCATCCATCTAGAGACTATCCCCAGCTGTTTATAGAGGAGCTCATCAGCTGCTTCTCCTTAGCTGGGTGGTCTGTAACAGACTCCCATCACAAAATCTGCCTTCTTGTGAGCTCCTCTGATTTTAATCCACAGGCACTCACTCAGTCCCATCCTCACCGTAACCGAGCTCAAGGGTATCAAAGCACTCTCTAACATAGATGGCTACCCTGCCTCCTCTCCTACCCTTCCTGTCCCGCCTGAAAAGTTTATACTCCACCATAGCTGCACTCCAGTTATACGCGTCATCCGACCACGTTTCCGTGATGGTAACGACATTGTAGTCTCCTTGCCCTACAATAACTTTCAATTCCTCCTTTTTATTACCCATGCTACATGCATTGGTGTAAACGCACTTCAGTTGGGCTGGCAAACCTTCAGCCCTCATAAAGGGAATAGTGTTTATTCCCAATTGACTGGTCCTTGGAATAACTGACACCTCAGTGCCAGTTTCATCCTTACCGTCACCAGATGTACTCGCCCCTACTTGCTCTGTGGTGACATACTGGCAGTCCTTGACAGCACACCATCTCTCAGGCACTGGAGTTCCACTTCCAGGCTCACTCCTGACTAGCCTGGTCTCGTCCCCCTCCCCCTTCACATCTAGTTTTAAGCTCTATTTATGAGCCTAGCTAGGTTTTTAGTAAGGACTTTAGTCCCCCTAGGAGGCAAGCGTGCCCCATCCCTAGCAGTGAAGCCTGGAGGTGTGTGGGCCACTCATGATCAAAGAACCCAAAGTTTCTCTCCTCACACCAGGCTCGGAGCCAGGTATTAATCAAGTGATTCTTTTTGACCTCTTGCTCCTCATTTGTTAGTGTTGGAATGGAGGTAAACACTACTTGTGTCCCAGAGCCCTCCATTGTTCTCTCCAGTGACCTGAAGTCTGTCTTAATGGCTTTCAGGTTCCTGCGCTGTGTCATCGTTGTCAATTTGAAATACTACCAGAGGGTAATAAGCTGTGTCTTTGACCAAGGAAGGAAGTTTTCTAGTTACATCCTTCACTGATGCCCTGGGTAAGCAGCAGACCTCCCTGTGGAGTCGGTTTGGTCTGCAGATAGGTCCCTCTGTTCCTTTCAGAAGGGAATCCCCTAAGACAATCTCTCTCCTCCTTTTTTTTTATGGAGGATGTTTTTATGGTGGTCTGAGGATGGTGCAGCCTAGGGAAAGTTTCTAGGCTGTGGGAGCTGTCTTCTTCATTCTTGGGGGTGGATTCCACCTGCAGCACTTCATATTTGTTCTTCAGGGGAATCTGGGGGTTTGTTGTCTGAGCGGGGGCAGCGGGTTTGCTCTGCCAGGCAGGAACTTGCTGTCATTCCCCATCTCTTATTCCCTCAATCTTGCAATTGGCAGATGGGTGGTGCTCAGCCGCACTAGCTCCAGCAGCCTACTGAGTTTGTGAGAGGGCGCTGCTCCACTGATCTATCTCCCTCTCACACTCCCTGATAGTCCTTAGGCTAGTTACTTCCTCCCTCAGCTCTGCCACCAAGCAGAGGAGTTCCCCCACGCGAGCGCAGCTGCCACAAGTGAAGCCAGTGCCAGAGGCGTGAGTCGGTGTGGGAGGGGGGCACTGCCTGCAGCCCAGGCTCTGGGTAGCTGCATGCACCCACTGAGGCTCTGTCTGGGTGGCTACATCCATCCTGGCTGCTGCAGCACCCGGAGCAGCTTTAATTTTATGCCGAGTGGCCACCATGGTCCTCGGTCCCTTCTGGCCGGCCTCCAGTCCCTCTCTTTGCCCTCCCTGCTCGCCCAAACTGCCCTGTTACACTACCGCATCCCGCACCTGTTTGCCACGCCCCTGTTCACCGTGCCCCGGGTCAGGGTGCTCCCTAGGGAGCGTTTAAATCTCCCGCGGTAGCCGCCGGGACCGCCCCCTCCCGTCAGGCACCGCGCGGGACCGGCCGCTTCCGGGTGTCAGGAGCCCAGCGCCGCCCGCCCCGCTCCCGCCTGGGTTTTCCTGGGCTTTTCCCGGCTCAGGGAAGTGCCCCACCGCCTCAAATGGCCACCCCGCCGCAATACTCACCGTCCTGCTGCTGGATGTCAATCATGGTTCAATTAACATTTGATCACTGTTTAATCATTAATAAAACCCTTTCAGTTAACCCCACAGTGATGACTTCTCTTAATAATTCATGTGCAACAGAGGATAACAGAAAATGCATTAACTTGAACACAAAGCAAACAGCAAGAATAAAAAAGCCTAATGAAAATACTTAGAATTAATTCAGCTACTAAAGAAGCTAAATCTTAGCAATGGACAATGAACACCAAGGCCATTCTACATCAGTTCTGTTACAAAGAAGTTCACAGTAAGTTATTTCATGGAAGAATGGTTGAAATTAAAACTGAAATACTTCAAGCTTTCTAAATATTAATTCTAACATTAAAATTAAGTCAAGATTCCCTGAAATACATAAAATCTTCAAGAGTACATTACTGTACAAGAGTATAGTACATTAATATGACCTGAAACAGAGTACTTTCTCTGAGCTTTGCTATGAACAGAACTATTTTACCATGCAGATCTCGGAAGCCTATCCAGACTTTACATTTCAGCTGTATCCTAAAAGAGGGAGAAAAGGTATAATTTCCTGCAATTCTTGTTACCATAGCAGTGTAATTAATTGATTTTTCCTCTTAAGTCGGTAGGTGCAATTAGAGATTTACGAGACTTGATGGATGCATAAGAATAGAAAGAAGCAATACACAATTAGGGGGTTCCCGCCTGTCTTACCACATTCTTCTTTGCTTAGAAGAAGGTCGTCTCAAAGTTGAATATCCTTATAGTGTTTTTTAAAGAGGTCAGAATTGACTAGACACGCAACCCTTGGATAAATTTCCACCCCAAGGAGGATATAAAACTGTCATATAACTTTCTCCGTGATCTTAGGCTAATCATCCTATTAATAACCCAATTCTCAATTCAGCCAGCATGTTCTATCAACTTGTGAAATCAAGACGGTCTCATTAGAAATTACTTTTTTTTCTCTTAATCTGGACAAACATTTATATCTCAAGAAAGCAGTATTAATTCCAAGCAACAAGCATATGTTCTTCTAGTAAATATAGGGCTGTTGGGTTTGCAGTCTTTCCACATAACATATATTGTGAAAATGCAAGAGAACTAGGGAGTAAAAACGATCCCCTACATTTTCTTGATAGATCAATGTTAGAAAGGAAATGAGTAGCAGTTCACAGAAAATAAAAAGTATGAGAAAGTGTACTGGGTTCACATGGCAAGGTTTTGGTAGCGAGGGGTGGCTGCAGGAGTGGCTAAGCCAATCAGTGACAGTGGTAGTAGCGCCTCTGGGATAACACATTTAAGAAGGGGAACAAATTGCTGTGCAACAGCAGCTGGGAGAGGAGTGAGAATATGTGAGAGAAACAACTCTGCAGACACCAAGGTCAGTGAAGAAGGAGGGGGAGGAGGTGCTCCAGGCACCAGAGCAGAGATTGCCCTGCAGCCAGTGATGAAGACCATGGTGAGGCAGGCTGTCCCCCTGCAGCCCATGGAGGTTAACGGTGGAGCAGAAATTCCCCTGCAGCCTGTGGGGACCCCATGCCAGAGCAGGTGGATGCGCCCGAAGGAGGCTGTGACCCCTTGGAGAGCCCGCGCTGGAGCAGGCTCCTGGCAGGAGCAGGCTCCAGGCTCCTGGCTGTGACCCCGTAGAGAGGAGCCTATGCTGGAATGGGTCTTCTGGCAGGAACTGTGGCCTTGGGAGGGGTTCCACACTGGAGCAGTCCTTTCCTGAAGGACTGCACCCCATGGAAAGAATGCATGGAAAGGACCCATGCTGGAGCGGTTGGTGGAGAACTGCAGCCTGTGGGAATGACCCACATTGGAAAAGTTCATGGAGGACTGTCTCCCATGGGAGGGGCCCCATGCTGCAGCAGGGGAAGAGTGTGAGGAGGAAGAAACAGCAGAAACAATGCATGATGAACTGTCCACAACCCCCATTTTCCATCCCCCTGCACTGCTCGGGGGGAGGAGTTACAGAGCTCGAGAGAGAAGTTGACCCTGGGAAGAACAGAGGGGGGCAAAGGCGTGTTTAGATTTGTTTTTATTTCTCATTATCCTAGTCTGTGGTTAATTGCCAATAAATTAAAATAATTTCCCCAAGCTGAGTCTGTTTTGCCTGTGACAGTAATTGGTGAGTGACCTCCCGGTCCTTATCTCAACCCATGAGGTTTCTGTTGTATTTTCTCCCTGTCTTGTTGATGGAGGAGTGATAGAGCAGCTTGATGAGCATCTGGTGTCCAGAGAGGCAATTCAATAACTTTAAAATATTAAGATTACACATTTTAAAGTATCATTTGTTCAATATAGACTCTTCCCAAAAGAGGGGAGAGAGAGAAGGAAAAGGAATCATTCTTGCTCCATTTTAAGGATAGAGTTCTTAGGCACAGGTGACAACATTTGTGAGTGCTAGAAAATTTTTTTCCTTATTTCAAGGAAGACACTAGAAATACTGTTCTTAATTTTATCAGTCAGTTCTCACATTCTCTTTTTAGCTGTCAAGATTGGTTTGGCTTGAACTATTTATCTGTTACTAGCTACTTCTGCAGGCAAATCTGGAGCCAAGTTATTTCAAATCCTCACATGAGACATTATTGCACAGAATTCCTTCATGCACAAACTTACATTTTTCTCAAAGTAGGTAAACCTTTGAAAACAGTAATGTTCTACTTCTAAACTAAGTTTCATAGTTGTAGCAATTAAATGCAACTCCTCTTACAAGTAATACAAACAATATACTGAGAATAAAAGTGTTATTGTATTATTGCTATATCCATGGGGAAAGAAAAAAAAATGAACAAGAGAAAAAAGACAAGGAAAGAGATGACAAGGCATGAGACAAAAAGGAAAAAAGGCATCATACCTTTAACCTCCCAGAGTGTTATGTCTACCAGGTAACTGGAAAGTATTTCCATAGTGAACATATACTAAAATCATTAGTGTTTGCAAATACTCAAGGAGTTTCACAACTGCTTCTATCTATTATTAAAACATACCTTATTTCATCAGTTTCTGGCACTTTGGTGTAAGGTAGAATTGCTCGAACTCTCCTCCTATCCTCCACAGGCTACAATTTAAGAAGACAGCGCAAAGACACAAAGATATTAATTTTCCCTTTCGTTCTAGTGTAGAATTCCTCTCCCCAATATTATGCTATTCTGAGGCAAGAGACTGGTAATAGTCACTTGTATCAGAGAATAACCAGGTTGGAAAGGACCCACTGGATCATTGAGTCCAACCATTCCTATCAATCACTAAACCATGCCCCTTAGCACCTCGTCCACCCATCTTTTAAACACCTCCAGGGAAGGGGACTCAACCACCTCCCTGGGCAGCCTGTTCCAGTACCCAATGACCCTTTCTGTGAAAAATTTTTTCCTGATGTCCAGCCTGAACCTCCCCTGGTGGAGCTTGAGGCCATTTCCTCTCATCCTGTCCCCCTGTCACTTGGGAGAAGAGGCCAGCACCCTCCTCTCCACAACCTCCTTTCAGGTAGATTTTTATCCCTTTCCTATTTTTAAGTTTTCAAATGGTCAAAAATAGTAAGAGCTGGTAATGCTTCATTCCTAAAGTTAGCTACAAAAGCTGTCATTATCAGTCACATTATCTCCAAAAATCAAATTACCAATAACGTAATTCCCATGAAAGAGTACTTTAGAACTTTCTTCCATTTAGTGCAACTTTATGAGTTTAACATTCAGAAACATCTTTATTTAGGGGTGGGGTGCACAGTCTGCAGGTGTTTTAAGGGGGCTGTTTTGTTTTGGTTAGTTGGTTTTCTAGGGGGTTTCTTTGTTTTGTTTTGTTTTTTTTTAATTACTGATATTGTCTTAAGAATAGTAACTTGAAAGAAGCCCAGCTTTCAGGAACTTTGGTTATTTCCAGGATGCGTATTTTGAAATCTTTGCTACAAACCAGTAATATTATTTTGAAATAATTTATTAAGTCAATGTAAAACCCTAGAGGCTAACTACATTACTGTGGTGCTCCTTCCTATCCAAGAATCACACATTTTCTTGTTTATCTCAGTTTACATACAATGTCATTACTACATTTGGAGATAACTGCAATCCCTGATATGTAGCTTTCTCATTACAGATTTTATTTAAAAAACAAATTTTTATCATTACTATCAGTAAGAACATGTTTATATATTCCTTATACTTCACCATACACTGAGACAGATGTAGAACTAGGGGAACCTTTCAACACTGCTTTTTTCATAGAAAGCTATGAATAATGAATGCAAGATTAATTATATTAATATTTAAGTAAATTACATCAAAAAATTGTACTACTTGCCTCTGGAGGCGCTACTGGAAAGAACAGCTTCTCCCCCTTCAGCAAACAAGACACATGACTGTAATAACCAATTAGGTCTGAGAGTGAAGCAAAGCGACGTCCACCAATGTAATAGTCTCCACACATGGCAATGATCCTGTTAATAAAGAAAAGGAAGCTTGACAGAAGAAAAATCTTTTGCTACAAATTGTTGGGGTGGGTTTTTGTTGGTTTTGTGATTTTTTTTATTATTTTTTAAAGGAAGTTGGAATAACATTTAGATACGAACACATGAAGATATTAAACAGCACCGGTCCCAGTACAGACCCCTGAGGGACACCACTAGTCACGGATCTCCACCTGGACATTGAGCCGTTGACCACTACTCTCTGAATGCGACCATCCAACCAATTCCTCATCCACCGAACAGTCCACCCATCAAGTCCATATCTCTCTGTTTTAGAGAGAAGGGGGGACCTTGTGGGGGACTGTGTCAAAGGCTGTACAGATAGGTCCAGATAGATCACATCCATTGGTTTTTCTGTGTCCACTGATGTGGTCTCTGCATCATAGAAAGCCCCTAGGTTAGTCAGGCAGGACTTGCCCCTGGTGAAGCCTAATATCTACTTATAGATATTTGGAAAAGGATTTCTGTTATGAACTTCCCCATGCAGAGTGTGTTGCTTTATTTTTCTGGGATAGTTTCCAGAAACTGAGGTCAACAATGCATTTAGCTTTAGCTAACATTTTATAATTAGCTTGGGAGTCTACAATGGTTCTGTGTAGTTTGTATAAGCAGTTTCTTTATAAATAAATAAATTTAAAAAAAAAAGTCTACCTATTTGTTCTTTCTATGAAATTAATGCATGTGTATATACAAGCTTCCCCGTATGTAGTATCCCCCCAAAAGGATATTCTGTCTGTGGCTTACTCATTGGCTTTTGTTTGGTTATTTTGTAGATAACATTATATATATACATATGGTGCAATTTAAGAGGAATCATAAAATCAATTAATCCCTTTTCCATACATCCATCTGTTAGTAGAATAAGTAACATTGGAGACTTAGTAAGATACAAGCTTGACTATTTGCTTAGTCCAGAAGATTAAGGAATGGTGTGCATCATCATCTTCAAACTACAGCCAGATTTTGACATTTCTTCCTACAAAGATTTCTGTACTTCCTGAGCATCTGAGGGGACAGAGTATTTTTTTGTTATTCTTTCTACTCCTTGACAGTCTAAGGGATGCTACAGAAATGTAACAAATAGCCACTATAGTAATCATTTTATATTTATAGAATCATAGAATGTTTAGGTTGGAAAAGACCTTTAAGATCATTGAGTCCAACCATAAAATTGACACTGCCAAGTCCACCACTAAAACCATGTCCTTAAACAAACACATCTGCCCGTCTTTTAAATACCTCCAGGGATGGGGACTCAACCACTTCTCTGGGCAGCCTGTGCCAATGCCTGACAATCCATTTGGTAAAGTAATATTTCCTAATATCCAGTCTAAACCTCTCCTGGTGTAACTTGAGGCTGTTTCCTCTCATCCTATCACTCGTTACTTGGGAGAAGAGATGAACGCCCACTTGCTACAGCCTCCTTTCAGGTAGTTATAGAGAGCAATAAAGTCTCCCCTCAGCCGCCTCTTCTCCAGACTAAGCAGTCCCAGGGCCCTCAGCCGCTCCTCATAAGACTTGGTGCTCCAGACCCTTCCCCAGCTCCATTGCCCTTCTCTGCTCCAGCCCCTAAATGTCCTTCTTGTACTCAGGGGCCCAACACTGAACACAGGATTCGAGGAGGGGCCTCACCAGTGCTGAGTACATGGGGACGATCACTTCCCTGGTCCTGCTGGCCACACCATTTCTGCTACAAGCCAGGATGCTGTTTGTCTTCTTGGCCATCTGGGCACGCAGCTGGCTCATATTTATCCAGCTGTCAAACAGCACCTCCAGGGTCCTTTTCCACTGGGCAGCTTTCCAGCCACTCTTCCCCAAGCCTGGAGTGCTGCACGGGGTTGTTGTGACCCAAGTGCAGGACCCAGCACCTGGCTTTGTTGCATCTCATACAATTGGCCTCGGCCCATCGATCCAGCCTGTTCAGGTCCCTCTGCATAGCTGTTCTACCTTCAAACAGATCAACACTCCCACACCACTGGGTGTCTTCTACAAACTACTGAGGGAGCACTCAATCCTCTCATCCAGATCATTAATAAAGAAGTTAAACAGAACTGGCCCCAACACTGAGCCCTGAGGACGCCGCTTGTGACCGGCCACCAACTGGATTTGCCTCTGTTCACCACGGCTCTCTGGACCCGGCCATCCAGCCAGTTTTATACCCAGCAGAGTGCACCCGTCCAGGCCGTGAGCAGCCAGTTTCTCCAGGAGAATGCTGTGAGAGAGACTGTCAAAGGCTCTACTAAAGTCTAGGCAGACAACATCCACAGCCTTTCCCTCATCCACCAGACAGGCCATCTGGTCATAGAAGGAGAACAGGTTTGTCAAGGAGGACCTGACTTTCCTAAACTCATGCTGATTTGGCCTGATCCCCTGGTTGTCCTGTACATGCCGTTTGATGGCTCTCAAGGTGATCTGCTCCATAACCTTCCCTGGCACCAAGGCCAGGCTGACAGGACTGTAGTTCCCTGGATCCTCTTTCTGGCCCTTCTTGTAGATGGGCGTCATATTTGCTGACCTCCAGTCAACTGGGACCTCCTCAGTTAGCCAAGGACTGCTGATAAATGATGGAAAATATGTTACCTCTCTCTCCAGTTTCCAGAAGATGTTATTTTAAAGATATTTCAAAACAAATTCCAGTACAAAAGCTTAAACATGTCTAACTCTACCTAGTTTTCTACTTAGAATTTGACTTCTTTACAAAGCTCATGAACAATTCAAAAACACAAGGAAAAAACAAATTGAACTGCTGAGAAACTCAAATGAATATATTGGTTTCTTAAACTTTTATTCTATTTTTATTTAACAGGTCAGTATTCTGATAGACTCCTGCTTCTCAGTTCAGTTGTTGAAACTATATTATTTCTCCCAAATGGGAACATAAAATGTATACTAAGATTAATCCTCAGAGATTAAATTCAAAGTTTTTAAGCATGTAGCACTGCAAGGGAAGTCAGAGAATAATATAACTTTAAGGATGTAGACTAGATCTCTTGGGATATTTTCTAACAGATTCCTTATGAAATTCATGGTCAGTTATTCCGAGATTAGACTTCTAGATGAAATTTAATGTTTCATGTTTTATTATTAAATCAGACTCAAATGAAGCACACAGGACTAATAAATAGAGACTCTGTAATAACAGAAATTTTTGAAGGACAATATGACAAGATAAAGATTTTCTTTCCCAGTATTTTATATCATGCAGCAACTTGCCAAAAACATACTACTTCAGCCAAAAAGAATTTTGATGGACTCGTACACTATCTGTCAATCATATGCTGCATGAACACATGCCCATATCCAAGTTGGAGGGGGGACGGATTTGGAGATATTTCACCTAAAATATTGATATTTTAGTGAAACAGAAATACATAAGGAAAGTTTAATCCAAAAAATATCTCTTTTAGGAAACAAAATATCAGTAAGATTGTTGACCAATGGAAATTTCACCCATTTTTGGAAGGCAATGAATAAGCTTTGGTGAAAGTGACACTTCCAGTCTGTGGGACCCAGTGGACATGTCTTATATTTGGCTGAAATAACTTTAAGACTGCCATCCTGGAGGCTGAAAAATGTTTGTGCACCATCTGCCCTTCTAATAACAAAAACATATATACTCTGTAGTCAACAAATAAAACCAAAAACATATCTGTTCTATGAAGAACAGTATCAGCAAACAAATTAGTTTCCTTTGAATAGTTATTTCTTCACATATTTAATGGATCCAAGAAGGAAAGATTCTTTAAGATTTGAAAAGTATAAGGATCCCTTTCTTAGAACCTAGTCTTTAATGGTTTCCTATTTTCTGAGATGCCAGAAACAATTTTACAGTGGACATATTGTGAAGACGAACATTATACTGCAGCACACTACTTGCTGACTAACATTCCCAGAACATATCTCATTTACACTAAATGAGAATAAATTAATGTATATAATTTGCAAATGGTAAAATAATCCTGGTTACAATTTCAGATAAAGGGCTATTTTTTATTTTTATTTTTTATTTCAGCAAATCTTCATATTATTAAATACATAACCTCTTTGTTACTCCTTGTTATTTCTTTCTTATAAAGGAAGCACCCAGATTTGTTACAACTTTGGTATTCAAGTATGCCCTGTGAGCTGCAATGACTGAGGAATAAACCCAAAACAATCTCCTCAGATTACTAACAAGAAGCCTGCATGTTACTGTAAATTTAGTCACAACAGCTTTAGACAAGTTTCTCTATTCTGATGACATTGATTTCCTCATATTTTCATTCTTTAGACTGTAAAGGAATTTTTAAGTAGCATGGTTTAAAACAATTAAACACTAGTAAAGAGCTATACCATACATAGATAAAAAGAAAAGTAAAAAATATTCAATTTATAATACAATTGTTTTATATACTGTACTAAGTTCTAAAACCACAAATAAACAGATTACAGTGTTTTAAAAGAAAACATTTAATTCTCACCTAAAATGATTGACATTTGTTTTACTAAGGAATGAAAGCACAAATGAACCTGGTCTCCGATCACTCTCTCGAATAAGGTAACTTCCAGGTTTTCCTGCTTGCCGAAGACGTTCTTCTGCAATTGCTCTGTCCAGTTTTCCATGATACCACCTAAAAAAACAATGTAACAATGTGTGTCCTTAAAATTTAAAGGCTTTTGTTTATTTTCACAGAACAGACCTGTAAAACTAATGAAAGTTCTCAGTTAAAACGGATGCAATTCCAAACCTTTGTTTCAAATAAAGTTATCAGATATTTACATGTGCAACCTCTCTCAAATGACTTATTTCCAATACACAGAGTTTTTAAAACTTCACAGGTTCAGATAACCCGTTTACCCAAATAACTCAAACTGGAGTAAAGTACTCTGAACCATCTAAAGGGGACAAAGGCTCCCTATAACCAGCTTTTTCTTTCCTCCTCAACTTGCTCATTTTCAGTAAATGAACAGAATCAGAGGTAAACGATCTGACTCAGGCTGTTGTATTTTAAGCCTACTCATGCTTCAGTTCAGGCAATAACCTGTTTCTCAAATGACAAACATAGATCACAGTATCAAAGTCTGCACCTAAGCAAAATGACAGCAGTCACCAGACAGTATTTCAGCCAAAAAAAGTTTTCCCCAAACCCAACATACAGCCTGTTAAAAGCAAATACAGATGCACAGCAACTCATAGACTGTAAAATATGACAAAAGAACACTTCATTTTAAGGGAAAGGTTAGACTCATCATTCAAACATTCTTTACCTCAATTTTCTTTTATTTACAAAACTCGTCAGACCTTTCTCCTCCAACAATCAAATGGCGGGGAGGGTAGCAGTGGAGGGAGTAATTGAAGAAAAGCCAAGTGTTGCCAGGTGTTGTTCTCAAAACCTCTAAAAAGGAAAACCTTTATACAGCTACTGTTTCATACTATTTAAACTATCAACTATTTCAGACCATTCAACTACTGATTCTACTAGTTCACGCATATCTTGCAAGAGTTGCAAAAAAAAGGCATTTTGGAAGAGATATGAAAGTGGTCTTTTGGCTTAACATAGACAAAAAAAACCCAAAAACAGGAAAAAAAAAGAGAACAGCTTAGCTGTTGATAAAAATCTTGCCAGAAATATTTTTCCTATGAAAAGGAAGTGAAAGTTGTCTTTGAGAACTTCTATCAAAATGATAGAAGTCAAATAGAATATAGAGATGCAGATCACATATACCAGCAGAAGTAGTATCAGTGTAGATATTTACATTGGCAAAGCTGCAGTCTTGTTAGTATAGCGCTCTCCTTTGCTTTTCTTCATCCTGATTAAAACAAGTTAAACCAGTGAAAAAGTTGTTTTCACTGTAAAACTCTACAGCACTTGAGGCAATGTTAGAGCAATCCTGTCTGTGATTGGTTGGACTCAAGCCAGCATCTAACCAACCACACAGCTGCTTGCTCACTCTCCCTAACCTCCAGTAGAACAGAGTAGGGGATAGAAAGAGCAAAAGCAGGAAAATGCATGGATCGAGATACAAGTTTAATAAGTGAAGGAAGAATAAAAGAAGGGGACTGGGGGGAACAGAAAACAAAACAACAGAAGGAATGCAAAGGCAATTACTCACTACCTCCCACAAGCATACCAACATCCAGCCAGTCTCTGAGCAATGGCTACCTTGGAAGACACATCCACCCCTCCTTTTTTTTTTTTTTACTGCTGAGCATGACTTGATATGGCATGGAATATCACTTTGGTCAGTTGGGGTCAGCTGTCCCAGCTGTGTCCCCTCCCAACCTCTTGCCCACCCATAGTCTACTCCTTGGAGAACAGGGAGAGCAGAGTGAGAAATGGAGAAAGCCTTGACACCGTACAAGCATTGTTCAGCAATAGCCAAAATACAAGTGTGTTATCAACACTGTTTTAGTCACAAATCCAAACCAAAGCACCACAGGGGCTGATATGAAGAAAGTTACTCCAGCACAGCCAGACCCAGGACACTCTCTTAGAAGGCTCTATATCATTTAGAATTTTATAGGTCAGGATCAATAACTTCAATAAGATGCTATTCTAACTGCCAAATGCTTAATGCATTCAGTTAGAAGCAATGCTTAACATCTCTCAACTTTACACCAAATATATCTTTTTCCTGAAGAGATGCAAAACATTGTCTTACCTAAGGTGTACTATAATATTAGTCTCATGAAAAGAATTAAAGTTTTGATAGGAGGATATCAAAGTAAAAAAAAGCCACTTGCCTAGCTATTTATAAAAAGAAAGTTGCCCTTCTGGCCATAACTCTTATCAAATGCACTCATTCCAAACAGTAATTCACTAATACTATTTATATCCTTCACCATTGCCAAGGACAAGATCACTATACTTTCTAGTCACTGCTTATTTTCTTGCCTAGCCCTAACTAAGAACACTTTTGTATTTCCAAAATTTAACTTTGCACGCTTTAATTGATAATTGCACTGGGTTTGTCTGGGATGGAATTAATTTTCTTCACAGTAGCTTGTCTGGTGCTATGATGAATTTGTGCTAAAGACAGCGTTTATAACACAGCGATGATTTGGTTAATGCTGAGCAGTGCTAACACAGAGCCAAGGCCTTTTCTGCTCCTCAGCCCACCCTGCCAGCGAGTAGGTTAGAAGTACACAAGAAGTCAGGGTCAGCTATCCCAACTATGTCCCCTCCTGACTGACCTAATTGCTCTCTACAACTACCTGAAAGGAGGTTGTGGAGAGGAGGGTGGTGGCCTCTTCTCCCAAGTGACAGGGGACAGGACAAGAGGGAATGGCCTCACACTCCTCCAGGGGAGATTTAGGCTGGACATTAGGAAAAAATTCTTCACAGAAAGGGTCATTGGGCACTGAAACAGGCTGCCCAGGGAGGTGGTTGAGTCCCCTTCCCTGGAGGTGTTTAAGGCACGGGTGGACGAGGTGCTAAGGGGCATGGTTTAGTGTTTGATAGGAATGGTTGGACTCAATGATCCGGTGGGTCTCTTCCAACCTGGTTATTCTATGATTCTATGATTCTATATTCTATACAATACGACTCTCCAATAAATCTGAGAGGATGAAGGTTGGCAGGGGCTACAGTTGCTCAGGGTTTGGCTGGGCATCAGTTGGTTGGTGGTGAGCAACTGTTTCTTTTGAATCACTTGTTTTTCTTGGGTTTTCTTGGGGCTTTTTTTTCCTCCTTTCCCTGTTGTCCGCCTCCCCCCCCCCTTTTAATTCTTAAACTGCCTTTATCTCAACCCACAAGCTTTCTCACTTTTACTCTTCCAATTCTTCCCCCATCCCACTGAGGGGTAGTGAACAAGCAGCTGTGTGGGGGCTTAGTTGCCAGCTGGGGTTAAACCACAACAATAATCTGCTATTTTCACAATGTTTTGATCAAATATAACTAAACAGCATTCTGAATCACACAGCTAGTGCCCTGACAATACAATAGCTATTATCAGATGCATCAAAAGAGAAAATGTAAGTAGCCTTGCAATAGAAGGTTATGAAATCATGGAATCACCAGGTTGGAAGAGACCCACCGGATCATCGAGTCCAACCATTCCTATCAGTCACTAAACCATGTCCCTCGGCGCCTCGTCCACCCGTCCCTTAAACCCCTCCAGGGAAGGTGACTCAACCACCTCCCTGGGCAGCCTCTGTCAGTGCCCAATGACCCTTTCTGTGAAAATTTTTTTCCTGTTGTTCAGCCTAATCCAACCACAAGATATCTTACTAATTATAGACCACAATTTTAGGTAGTTGTTTCCATTACAGCTGTTTAACCATTTCTATAACTGACTTGTTACCTATATTGCAATTTTTATTTTTTTTTCTTAATTCTGAGAATATCAATAATAGACTTCCATACTTCATAAAGCTATCAGAAGTTGTGCAAGGAAATAGGTCCATCTGTCAGTTTAAACCAAAAGCAGCATTTTCAAAACTCCAACCCTATGCATCACAATTAATTAAAGTAAACAAAAAGATCAAAAACACAACTACGAAATCATAAACGGTTTGGATTATGTGCATTGTGACATAGCTGCGTAAGAGACCATTCTTGACACTTCAGCCACTTCATGTAGTTGAGAGCCATAAGCCAGGTCGTGAATTTCATTAAATGGCCTACAAACAAGAGTTCCTTAGTTTTTCCACTGTTGTACTGAAGAAGCTAGGTACCAGAAAACTAGTCACACCAGTCTCATTAGGCCCAGCTAACAAACCTTCTACTGTGAGCAGGAATGTTATTACACAGTACCCCTTTAGCAACCTCTCGGGACAATCACAGAACACTTAGCAGACCCCAACATTGAAGCACCACAAGGTTCATGAAAGCCAGGCTGTTCGCAGAAGTGTTTTTAATCCTTTTTTGATTCCTATACATTTTTCTAAGTGGAAGTACAAAGCAAATATAAGCCTAATAAAGAATAAGTCTGCTTTTCTCAGTTACCTGTTTGAAAATCCCTTTGAAACAGTATGTAGAAAAACAGAACAGTGCTGCACTTCAAGATTAGGAACCATGTAACTAAAATGGAGAGTCATTCTCATAGACATCCCTCAGTATACCAGCTGTGTCAAGCCATTAACTGTGGGAGTTGTATACATTACCAATACCAGTCATTAAAATACTTTCAGAGCACACACAAACTATGGACTTACATAAAACAGACGAACCAAAACCCTCAATATATTTTAATAAAAAGAATAAACAAGGACAGAAGGTGAAACAAGCATACATTCAAAAGGCAATACATTTTAATAACCTCATTAAAGCAAGGTTCTAAAAGTTTCGAGTACTATAAGGACAAACAGTGTAATAAGCTTCAAAATAGACAAAGATGTGACAACATAACATCAAGCTTTGCAACTCAAAAGATTTCTTCCAATCCTACGGGATTCACCCTAGGGTACTGAAGGAGCTGGCGGATGTTCATGCCAAACCCCTTTCCATCATCTTCCAACAGTCCTGGAAGACTGGGGAAGTCCCACTGGACTGGAGGCTGGCTGATGTTGTGCCCATCTACAAGAAGGGTCGCAGGGAGGACCCAGGGAACTACAGGCCTGTCAGTCTGACCTCAGTGCCAGGGAAAGTCATGGAGCAGGTGATCTTGAGTGCTATCATGAAGCACATGCAAGAGAACCGGGTGATCAGGCCCAGTCAACATGGGTTCACAAAAGGCAGGTCTTGCCAGACTAACCTGATCGCCTTCTATGACAAAGTGACTCGGCTGCTGGATGAGGGAAAGGCTGTGGATGTATCTTCCTGGACTTCAGTAAAGCCTTTGACACAGTTTCTCACAGCATTCTGCTTGAGAAACTGTCAGCCTCTGGCCTGGAGAGGCGCACACTCTCCTGGGTTGAAAACTGGTTGGCTGGCCGGGCCCAGAGAGTGGTGGGAAATGGTGTGAAATCCAGCTGGAGGCCAGTGACAAGTGGGGTTCCCCAGGGCTCAGTGCTGGGTCCAGCCCTGTTCAATGTCTTCATCAATGACCTGGATGAAGGCATCGAGTGCACCCTTAGCAAGTTTGCGGATGACACTAAGCTGGGTGGAAGTGTCGATCTGCTGGAGGATAGAGAAGCTCTGCAAATGGATCTGGACAGGCTGGACTGCTGGGCTGAGTCCAATGGCATGAGGTTTAACAAGGCCAAATGCCGGGTCCTGCACTTGGGGCACAACAACCCTATGCAGTGCTACAGACTAGGAGAAGTCTGGCTAGAAAGCTGCCTGGAGGAGAGGGACCTGGGGGTGTTGGTTGACAGCCGACTGAACATGAGCCAGCAGTGTGCCCAGGTGGCCAAGAAGGCCAATGGCATCTTGGCTTGTATCAGAAACGGTGTGGCCAGCAGGTCCAGGGAGGTTATCCTCCCTCTGTACTCAGCACTGGTGAGACCGCTCCTCGAATCCTGTGTTCATTTCTGGGCCCCTCACCACAAGAAGGATGTTGAGGCTCTGGAGCAAGTCCAGAGAAGAGCAACAAAGCTGGTGAAGGGGCTGGAAAACAGGCCTTATGAGGAGCGGATGAGAGAGCTGGGGGTGTTTAGCCTGGAGAAGAGGAGGCTGAGGGGAGACCTCATTGCTCTCTACAACTACCTGAAAGGAGGTTGTAGAGAGGAGGGAGCTGGCCTCTTCTTCCAAGTGACAGGGGACAGGAGAAGAGGAAATGGCCTCAAGCTCCGCCAGGGGAGGTTTAGGCTAAACATTAGGAAAAAATTCTTTACAGAAAGGGTCATTGGGCACTGGAACAGGCTGCCCAGGGAGGTGGTTGATTCACCTTCCCTGGAGGTGTTTAAGGCACAGGTGGATGAGGTGCTGAGGGGCATGGTTTAGTGTTTGATAGGAACGGTTGGACTCGATGATCCAGTGGGTGTCTTCCAACCTGGTTATTCTGTGATTCTGTGATTCTGTAAAAAGAACATTGATTGTCTTTTGAAAAAAAAAAGAAAAAAAAAGACACTACCAAATAGGTGAATAGCTAAATAGGCTCTTGAAGCAGCATTTTCTTACTGAAAGCTCACCTTCAAAAATTAATTCTGGAACTCATTAAAGTTCTTAGCAAGAAATATCTCATTTTTACATGCTTCATTCTTGTACCCTCAGGTCAAAGATATGCCTTTTTCTGTTTAAACTAGGAGTAATGCTCCTATGGAAATGATATTAATACTGTTGTGCAAATGATCAGATTTTGTTTGGCCATAGTTAAGAATTCATAAATTATTTGTCTTGTCTGCCATTAATTTCATTAAAAGTACCAATGTTTCCTTGACTTTCTCTTTGCACTTCATATTCTCCTCATCCTTTTACTTTTTCAATCACTCAATCAGGTTTGCTCATTGGAAGCAACACTGGTGTTCCAAGAGACTGAAATATAGAGTCCCCACTTCTACTAGTACTGAACCCTACTTCATATCAATTTTGTTTCCACCTCCCAGTCAGCAGCACAGCTCTGGATTACAGCCCAAACTAACCAAGTTTTTGTGCTCCACTCTCACATAATCTCTGCTGCTAGAATGCCTCACAAGTGAAGTAGATCCCATCAGTGAAGAAATGCTGCTCTAATGAGAAAACTCTGAAATTTAGAGCCTTATACATTAAAATCCAAGATAGAAACAATGACTAAATTGATAAATGTCCAATGCTTCACATCTACAATAGGAACAGGATGGGAGTTGCCTATAGAGTATGATCCATATACACATTGAATCCAATAGTGTGATGTAAAAGAACTGCATGTAGAACTAAGAAAAGAAATGTATGTATAAAAGAACAATTGGAATGTAAACTATCTAACTCATAATGCTTGTTTTGAATGACTTGCAACTTCATGATTCTATTAACTGCGTGTGTATGTATGGGTATAAATAAAACATTGTTTCTAGATTTGAATTAACACAATTATTAATGCATTATTAACTATTATTAATTATTATTATTATTAATCATTTTTAATTATTAACTCATGGCTCTATGGCTGGTGTCATTGCCACAATTTTGGGTTCTCTGATAATGGGGTGGTCTACGCAGCACCAGGCCTGCTGGCATCTGATGGGGTTCACCTTGCTCAAAGTAGAAGTAGGGTCTTTGCTCAGGAGCTTGCGGGGCTCATTGACAGGGCTTTAAACTAGACTTGAAGGGAGAGGGGGATAATATCAGGCTTGTCTGTGACAAGCTGTGGGAGGACACGCCAAGGTTAGAGGGACAGGGTGCTGGCGAGGGCCTGCAGCCCGTATCTCCAAGATGTGCTGGGTTCACCAGAGCACACTTGAAGTTGTACAGGGATGAGCAGGGGTGAAACACCAGTGAAACAACTCAAAGGAATTAAGGGGTGTTCCTCTAAGAAGGTGACACGGTCGACAGCCCAGCTGAAGGGCCTCTACACCAATGTGCGTGGCATGGGAAACAAACATGAGGAGCCGGAAGCCTTTGTGCAGCGGAAAAAATATGATGTAGTTGCCATCACAGAAGCGTGGTCGGATAATTCACACAACTGAAATGCTGTAAAGGATGGCTACAAGCTCTTCAGGTGGAACAGGCAGGGAAGGAGAGGCGGTGGGGTAGCTCTGTATGTTAGGCAGGGGTTTGACAGTCTACTGCTTGATGATGGTGACAATAGGGTCAAGTATTTATGGGTAAGGATGAGGGGGAAGGCCAACAAGGTAGGTATCATGGTGGGAGTCTGCTATGGACCACCCAAACAGGATGAAGAGGTAGATGAAGCATTCTGTAAGCAGCTGGCAGAAGTAGCTCAATCACTAGCCCTTGTTGTTGTGGGGGACTTCAACTTACCAGACATCTACTGGAAATCATAGAATCATAGAATAACCAGGTTGGAAGAGACCCACCGGATCATTGAGTCCAACCATTCCTATCAAACACTAAACCATGTCCCTTTGCACCTCGTCCACCCGTGCCTTAAACAATCCAGCAAAGCGGAGAGGAAAGAGTCTAGGAGGTTCCTGGAGTGTGTGGAAGACACAACTGGTGAGTGAACCAACTAGGGAAGGTGCCCTGCTGGACCTGCTGTTCAAGAACAGAAAAGGACTTGTGGGTGATGTGATGGTTGGAAGCTACCTTGGGCTTAGTGGCCACGAAATGATAGTTTTTGATTCTTAGAGAAGTGAGGAAGGGGGTCAGCAGAACTGCCACCTTGGACTTCTGGAGGGCAGACTTTGGCCTGTTTGGACGCCGGCTGAGAGAGTCCCCAGGGAAGCAGCCCTAAAGGGCAAAGGAGTCCAGGAAGGCTGGACATTCTGCAAGGAAGAGGTATTAGAGGAACAAGAGCAGGCTGTCCCTATGTGCCAGAAGACACGCTGGCGGGGAAGAAGACCAGCCTGGAGGAACAGAGAGCTGCGGCTGTAACTCAGGAAAAAAAGGAGAGTTTATGGCCTTTGGAAGAAGGGGCAGCACATTCAGGAGGACTGCAAAGATGTTGTGAAGTTATGCAGGGAGAACGTTAGAAGGGTCAAAGCCCCACTAGCACTTAATCTAGCTACTGAGGTAAAGGACAATAGCAAATGGTGATATAAATATATCAGCAGCAAAAGGAGGGCTAAGGGGAATCTCTAGCCTTTATTGGATGAGGAGAGAAACTTAGTGACAAAGGAAGAGGAGAAGGCTGAGGTACTTAATGCCTTCTTCACCTCAGTCTTTGATACTAAGACAAATTGTTCTCTGTGTATCCAGCACCCTGAGTTGGAAGACGGGGACGAGGAGGAGAACGGAGCCCCCATAATCCAAGAAGAGATGGTTAGCGACCTGCTACACCCCCTAGAAAGACACAAGTCTATGGGGTTCGATAGGATCCACCCGAGAGTGCAGAAGGAACTGGTGGAAGCGTTCACCAATCCACTTTCCATCATTTATCAGCAGTCCTTGGCTAACTGAGGAGGTCCCAGTTGACTGGAGGTCAGCAAATGTGATGCCCATCTACAAGAAGGGCCAGAAAGAGGATCCAGGGAACTACAGTCCTGTCAGCCTGGCCTTGGTGCCAGGGAAGGTTATGGAGCAGGTCACCTTGAGAGCCATCAAACGGCATGTACAGGACAAGCAGGGGATCAGGCCAAATCAGCATGAGTTTAGGAAAGTCAGGTCCTCCTTGACAAACCTGTTCTCCTTCTATGACCAGATGGCCTGTCTGGTGGATGAGGGAAAGGCTGTGGATGTTGTCTGCCTAGACTTTAGTAGAGCCTTTGACAGTCTCTCTCACAGCATTCTCCTGGAGAAACTGGCTGCTCACGGCCTGGACGGGGTGCACTCTGCTGGGTAAAAAACTGGCTGGATGGCCGGGTCCAGAGAGCCGTGGTGAACAGAGGCTTTCTATGATGCAGAGACCACATCAGTGGACACAGAAAAACCAATGGATGTGATCTATCTGGACCTATCTGTAAAGCCTTTGACACAGTCCCCCACAACATCCTTCTCTCTATGAGCTTTTAAAAGCTAACCCTAAGGAACTTGCAGGGAATAGGGACGCGGACAAGGCCTTCCACAAACTAAAACAAGAACTAATGAGGGTACCTGCTTTGGGTTTGCCAGATACTACTAAGCCCTTCTGGCTATTCCCCCACAAGAAACAAGGAATAACCTTGGAAATCCTAGCCCAAACTTTGGGGCCTTATCGGAGGGCACTGGCATACTTCTCAAACCACCTGGATGAGGTCAGTAAAGGATGGCCAAGCTGCCTAAGAGCAGTTGCAGCAGTTGTGATCAATATCCAGGAGGCCCGTAAATTCACTTTGGGACAGAAGATGGCAGTGTTAGTCTCACATACAGTATCTGTTTTGTTGACATTGTGATCCCAGCTTCTCTTCTCAGTGCATTGACAACCAAACTGTCGATGAAACAATAAAAGCTGTGTATTCCAGCAGACCAGATCTGAAGGAAGAACCTCTGGAGGATGCACAAAATTCCTGGTTTAAAGATGGAAGTAGCTTTGTCTGACAAGGTACCCATAAAACTGGATGTGCAGTAACTACTAGGAACAAGGTAACTGAATCCCAACCATTACCTTCAGGGACTTCATCTCAGAACGCTAAAATCATTGCCCTGACCAGAGCCTTAGAACTGGTAAAAAGGAAAAAGATAAATATTTGGACAGACTCTAAATGTGCCTTTGGAGCTGTTCATACTCACAGAGCGATCTGGAAGGAACAAGTGTTATTGATGGCACAAAGAAAACAGATTGAACATGCTGAAGAAATACTTCGCCTATTAGAAGCAGTACAACTACCAACCAAAGTAGCCATCGTGCACTGTCAAGGACACCTGAGAGGTAACACTGACCAGGAAACAGATAACAGATTGGCTGAATATGAGGCTAAACGGGCAGCAGAAAGAATGCAAGTGCAAACTTTAGCTCTAATCCTAGATAATAAAGATGAAAATTTAGAAAATCAGAAAGATATTAGATACTCCAAGTCCGATCAGAAATTAATACAAGAACTTGGAGGACAAATCCTTTCCCAGAAGTGGGCACAATTAAAAGATGGCAAAACTATTGTACCTGCCAGCTTGGTCTGGGAACTTGTAACATGATAAAACCCACTGTGAACCAGATTCTTTATATAAAATCCTAAATCAGAAATGTATAGGGAAGAATTTTATATACTATGGTTCAGACTCAACAGTGTGAAATATGTTAAATTAAATACAATAAGAAATAATTAGGTAAGGAAATGTGCCTAGAAAGTGTTGGCAAATTTATTTTTCTGAACTCCCAATAAAAGGGGGGTACAGATACTTGTTAATATTCAGAGATACCTTTTCTGGATGGCCAGAGACCTTTAGCAAACATAATGGATACACTACACCAGAATTAAAAGGGGCCCTAAGCCATGAAAAAGATGACTATTGATTACAGTTATTAATGTAATGTTATGTACAGGAATAGCAAAGACTTGGGACCAAAATGCATATTTGCAACTGGCAAATTGTTGGTTATGTACAGCTCTTCCCAGAGGTAATATAGAAATGTCCATGTTTGGGGTGCATCTTCAAATTGAACATGGAGACCACAAAACTGGACAAACACTTGTATAGCAGGTTATCTAACTCCACATAGTTGGGAGTTAATGAACTTGAAAAGACAATAGTTAATATCTCAGCAGAAATGGAAATCATAACTAATCACACTGCAGATGCCCTCACAGCTATCCAAACTGAAGCATCATTGAGCAAAGTGGTTTTACAAAATCAATAGGCTTAGATAGATCAATGGCGCAGATGGGAGGAGTATGTACCTTAATAAATACAAGTCACTGCACTTACATTGACCAATCGGAAAAGGTGACAAAAGACATAGATGAAATCTGGAAACAAACCAAGGTTTTACAGGAAGCAGCACAAGATAGTACCTCTTTTGGTTTTACTGAACTTTGGGAAAAGCTTACCTTGTGGTTATCTAACTTTGTTTGGCTTAGACAATTGTTTACTTTGATAGTTGCTTTAATGATTTTAGGGCTTTTATTGTATTTTACGTTTAAATGTTTTATATGTTGTACTGGAGGGGCTATTAATGATTATGAACAATGGAAAAAACATCAACTTCGCTAGAAGACAGACTCGGGAAAAAACTTTAAGAAGAGCCTCAATACAGAAAGCACCCTTTAAATAAGTAAAAGAACTTACTAATAGGCTAGAAAAAGGGGGGAATTGAAACAAGGCATTCTTCAAAAAAAGAACGCATTATCAGGAACACCAGGTGCTCAAGCCAGAGCTGTGCAGCTGTGCTTCAATGAGAAAGGAGACTGTCCAAGGCTAACCGGTTCTGTGTTTTGAAACACAGCCAACTCAGCTAAAGTGAAAGGTGGACTTATGATAATGGAATAACAGAAATAATTGTAACAGTAACGCCCTTTTATCGAACTAATTGTAATAGCCTAGCCCACATTAATGAATATGCATGCCTTTACACTATAAGTAGCTGCTTGTTAGCAAATATGGTGTGCAAACTAGGAGGAGGAATTCCCCCTTGCACCCCAGTGCTGGCAATAAATATACCTGCTTTATAACTCTACTGAGTTGTGAAGCTTGATTCCGCACGTCAGTAAGCAGGTCTGCTAAGAATGGTCTTCAACTATAAATAGTATATTTATAAATATACAAAACAAAGATAGACCCATGCAAAAAAATTAACCTTTTTCTGTTCCAGAGTGATCAAACCAATGTTTGACATAAAAAAAAAAATAATTAAGACTACCTGAAAGTATATAAAACAGTAGAAGGAACTTGTCAAGAAACAGTAAAATTTTATTGGTGCCAACCATAATCTAGAGGGACACAGAAAATTACAGAAAAAAACACAGAATACTGTGTTTGTGTTGCATAAAAGTATCCCAATAGAACAAATGTTGGAATAACATGACTTCTCTGTCGTCTTACTGAGCCCATCAGCGAGATAAATACCAAGGGGGGTTGGGTGGTTGTTCTTTCAGAGTGGGTAGGGGGTGTCAGGTTTTTTGGGGTGTGTGGGGCGTTTTGTTTGCTTGTTTTGGGGATGGCAGTTGTTTTGTTGGGGGGAGGTAGTGTTTAGGAGGGGGGTGTGTTTGTTTGGTTTTGTTTGTTTTAAAAGGGAAAAGGAAGATATCATAGAATCATAGAATAGTTAGGGTTGGAATGGACCTTAAAGATCATCTAGTTCTAACCCCCCTGCCATGGGCAGGGACATGTTCCACTAGGTCAGGCTGCCCAAGGCCCCATCCAACCTGACCTTGAACACCTCCAGGGATGGGGCAGCCACAACTTCCCTGGGCAACATGTTCCAGTGTCTCACGACTCTCATGGTGAAGAAATTCTTCCTTATATCAAGCCTAAATCTGCCCCTCTCCAGTTTATACCCATTCCCCCTTGTCCTATCACCACAAGCCTTTGTGAATAGTCCCTCTCCAGTTTTCTCGTAGCCCCTTTCAGGTACTGGAAAAACACTTTATCAAGTGCAGGATTAGAGTCCCTATTCACTGTTTAGATTAAATAACCTTTGACTGGCGGTAATTACAAATACTGACAAAACAAAACCACCATGGAAAATTCCTCTTTAAACTTTTTCCAGCATCAAACGTTATTCCCCTTCTGTTTTTCTGAATCTGAAGCTTCCATTTATATATGTACATATGTTCAGTTTACTTACTGCTTCACTTCCAATTCACTTCCAACATAAGGTTCAAATAAAATTTTGTTCCATCCTTTTAAAATAAATTCTAACCATTCTTTTAAAACACCATTTCTGACACCATTCATTCAGACAGAAGTAAAACTAGATTTATATACAATTCTATTCTCTAAGTACACAAATTATAAGATCAACAAATCAACAAAATACCCAGTGACTAGAAAAAATAAGAATAAGGTGTTTCTTCATTTTCCCTCTACAATTCAATAACAGTAAAAGACACTTGTTAACTGAAGAGAAAAAAAGGTTACCTGCTAATCACATTAACAGTGAAACAGAAGAGAAACCTCATACACTAAAATCAAGTTACATCACAGTTACAGACAGTGAGAATTTGCATCATGTCCATGGAGGGGGGGTGCAGGGGGTGGAACAGTATATCCACCCTGATATCTGCTGGAGGAACAACACAGCAGGACATAAGCAATCCATGTGTTTCCTGGAGAGCAAGAGGTGCTCTGCTGGACCTCATACCCACAAACATGAAAAGGCTCATTGGGTATGTGATGGTCAAAGGCAGCCTTGGCTGCAGTAAACCATGACATGACAGAGTTCAGGGGGGCATTTGCAAGATCACAAAAACAGATGTCAGGAGAACACTCTTGGACTCTTCAGGGATCTGCTTGGAAAAGTTCCATGGGATAAAGGCTTGGAGGGAAGACGAGCCCAAAAAAGCTGATTAATATTCAAGGGCCATTTCCACCAAAGGCAACAAGAAGGGCTTCTGTAAATACATGTGGCAAGAGGAAGACTAGGGAAAACATGGGCCCCCCCTTCGAATGGGGTGGGGGAAGCTGGAACCACAGGACATACAAAAAGGCTGAGGTACTGAATGCCTTCTATGCCTCACTCTTTATTGGCAAGACTGGCCTTCAGGCACACCAAGTCCCAGAGACCAGGGTGAAATGCCAGAGCAAGGAAGATGTACTCTTGGGGGAAGATGATAAGATCAGGGAATACTTAGGCAAACTGGACGCACATAAAGTCATGGTCCCTGATGGGATGTGCCCACAAGCACCAAGGTCATCATATGGGCAATCTCAATAATACTGAATGATCATGGCAGTCACGCCGTTTCTGATACAAACCAAGATGACACTGGCCTTCTTGGCCACCTGGGCACACTGCTGGCTCATGTTCAGGCAGCTGTCAATCAACACCCCCAGGTCCCTCTCCTCCAGGCAGCTTTCTAGCCACTCTTCCCCATGTCTGTTCAGATCCCTCTGCAGAGCCTCCCTACCCTCCGGCACATCGACACTTCCACCCATCTTAGTGTCATCTGCAAACTTACTTAGGGTGCACTCGATCCCCTCTTCCAGGTCATTGATAATGATGTTGAATAGGACTGGATCCAGCACCGAGCCCTGCGGACACCACTTGTGACCGGCCTCCAGCTAGACTGAACTCCATTCCCCACCACTCCTTGGAGGAGGTCCACTACGTCCACAGCCTGTCTCTCATCCACTAAGCGGGTCACCTTGTCATAGAAGGGGATCATGTTAGTTTGGCAGGACTTGCCTTTCCTAAACCCATGCTGAGTGGGCCTGATAACTCAGCTGTCCTGTGTGTGCTGTGAGATGGTACCCAAGATGACCTGCTCCATGACCTTCCCTGGCACTGAGGTCAGGCTCACAGGTCTGTAGTTCCCTGGATCCTCCATCCACCCAGCACTGAGTCCTGAGGGACACCAATTGTGACCAGCCTCCAAATGGACTTAATTGCATTTCCCACCAGTCTCTGGGCCCAGCCAGCCAACCAGTTTTCCACTCAGGAGAGTGTGCGCCTGTCCAGGCCAGAGGCAGACGGTTTCCTAAGCAGAATCCTGTGAGAAACTGTGCCAAAGGCTTTACTGAAGTCCAAGAAGATACATCCACAGCCTTTCCCTCATCCAGCAGCCGAGTCACTTTGTCATAGAAGGCGATCAGGTTAGTCTGGCAAGACCTGCCTTTTGTGAACCCATGTTGACTGGGCCTGATCACCTGGTTCTCTTGCATGTGCTTCATGATAGCACTCAAGAGCACCTGTTCCATGACTTTCCCTGGCACTGAGGTCAGACTGACAGGCCTGTAGTTCCCTGGATCCTCCCTGCGACCCTTCTTGTAGATGGGCACAACATCAGCCAGCCTCCAGTCCAGTGGACTGGCAGTCAGGAAAAGTCCCTGTCGGCTGGAAGAAGGATAACATTGTGCCCATTTTTAAAAGGGGGATGAGACCAGGCTAGATGGGAGTGAGCCTGGAAGTGGGACACCAGTGACTCAGAGATGCTGTGCTGGTGAGGACCACCAGTACATCACCACAGAACAAGTGGGGGCAATTACACATGGTGACGGTAAGGAAAAACCTGGCACTCTGGCGCTAGCTACTCCAACGACCAGGCAATTGGGAATAAACTCTATTCCATTTATGAGGGCTGAAGTTTCGCAAGCCCAGCTAAAATGCATTTACACCAATGCACACAGCATGGGTAATAAGAAGGAAGAGCTGGAAGCTGTCGTAGGGCAAGGAGGCTATGATGTCGTTACCATCACGGAAACATGGTGCGATGACTCCAATAACTGGAGTGCAACTATGGTGGGGTATAAACTCTTCAGGCAGGACAGGAAGGGTAGGAGAGGAGGCAGGGTAGCCCTCTATGTAAGAGAAGACTTGGATACCATCGAGCTTGATTGTGGTGATGAGATCGAGTGCCTGTGGGTTAAAATCAAAGGAGCCCACAAGAAGGCAGATTTTGTGATGGGAGTCTGTTACAGACCACCCAGACAAGAAGAAGCAGCTGATGAGCTCTTCTATAAACAGCTGGGGATAGTCTCTAGATGGATGCCTCTTGTCCTCATGGGAGACTTCAATCTTCCAGATATCTGCTGGGAGTACAATACAGCAGAAAGGAAGCAGTCTAGGAGGTTCCTGGAGTGTGTGGAAGACAACTTCCTTGCACAACTGGTGAATGAACCAACAAGGGAGGGTGCCCTCCTGGACCTGCTGTTTGTGAACAGAGAAGGCCTTGTGGGGGATGTGACTGTTGGAGGATGCCTGGGACAAAGTGATTGTGAGATGATAGGTTTTTCAGTTCTAGGTGAGGTGAAGAGGGGGGTTAGCAGGACAGTAGCATTAAACTTGCAGAGGGCAGACTTTGGACTGTTCAGAAGGCTGGTTGGCAAAGTCCCATGGGCGACAGTCCTTAAGGGCAAGGGAGCCCACGAGGGCTGGGAGCTCTTCAAAAAGGAAATCCTAGCAGCTCAGGAGAAAGCCATCCCCATGTTCCGGAAAATGATCCGGCGGGGGAAAAAACCAGCTTGGTTGAGTAGGGAGATCTTGAGAGATATCAAAAAGAAGAGGAATGTCTATGAGCTTTGGAAGAAGGGGCAGGCATCTTGGGTGGACTACAGGAGGGAAGTGAGATCGTGCAGGGAAAAAATCAGAAGGGCTAAGGCCCAACTAGAAATCAGATTGGCCAAGTCTGTGAAAGATAACAAAAAATCTTTCTATAAATACATTAACAATAGAAGGAGGACTAGGGAGAATACTCAGTCCCTATTGCATGCAGAAGGAACAACAGTGACAGGGGATGACGACAAGGCTGAGGTACTTAATGCCTTCTTTGCCTCAGTCTTTAATTGTAAAGAAAGTCGTTCCATCTGTGTACAAACCCAGGAGTCAGAGGAGCAGAATGAGGCTCCCATGATCCATGAGGAGATGGTTAGAGACTTGCTTGCCCAGCTAGACACCCACAAGTCTATGGGGCCGGATGGGATCCACCCAAGGGTATTGAAGGAGCTGGTGGATGTGCTGGCCAAACCCCTTTCCATCATCTTCCAACAGTCCTGGCTGACTGGGGAAGTCCTACTAGACTGGAGGCTGATGCTGTGCCCATCTACAAGAAGGGTCGCAGGGAGGATCCAGGGAACTACAGGCCTGTCAGTCTGACCTCAGTGCCAGGGAAAGTCATGGAACAGGTGCTCTTGAGTGCTGTCATGAAGCACATGCAAGAGAACCAGGTGATCAGGCCCAGTCAACATGGGTTCACAAAAGGCAGGTCTTGCCAAACTAACCTGATCGCCTTCTATGACAAAGTGACTCGACTACTGGACAAGGGAAAGGCTGTGGATGTATCTTCCTGGACTTCAGTAAAGCCTTTGACACAGTTTCTCACAGCATTGTGCTTAGGAAACTGTCAGCCTCTGGCCTGGACAGGCGCACACTCTCCTGGGTGGAAAACTGGTTGGATGGCCGGGCCCAGAGACTGGTGGGAAATGGAGTTAACTCCAGCTGGAGGCCAGTGACAAGTGGGGTTCCCCAGGGCTCAGTGCTGGGTCCAGCCCTGTTCAGTGTCTTGATCAATGACCTGGATGAAGGTGTTGAGGAGTTTTTAGATCAAAATGGGCACGGATATTTAGACATGCACAACCCAGCTTCTGCACCTGAATAAAGTTAGCCTTGTAAAAGAATTAGTCACTGTAGAGGACACGTTGCCTTTAAGGTTTCTCTCTGTATTATCAGAAAGTTGCTCTGCCTTGTACTCCTCTCACTTCTCACGGGAGGCTTTCCTCAGTAGTCCTTGACTTGTTATTTTTCACGGGTAGTCCTTGACTTGTTATTTTGTAGACCAGAGTGCTCACAGAGCCGTTTCTCATGGGAAAGCATAATACTGTAGGTAAACAATAATTGTTTACTGCTAAAGGAGAACTGACAAATCAGATAGCTTGCCCCTTCTGAAGAGGGGTATAAATGTAATGCAAAATCTCAATAAAACGGCGTCACTTGATCATATTGGTCGTGTGATGTCCCTATCCTCTGCAATTGGTGACCCCCGACATGATACTATGACAGATTAATTCGTATCGGATTGGAGACTGGAGCAGCTGAACAGACGGGACACAGAGAGGCCGATCGACACATCCTCGCTTCCCTGGCGAGAAGGCCAGAGACAGGCATAGTTTCGCGTTACAGAAGAAACGCGAATTCGGTTATTTACAGCGGAGTGCTCTGCTGGTGTGAAAATTTGGATCTCGCTATAAAAAAGGTGAGCGGTCGGGGAGGAAATGGGGTTGGACGATTACGAGAAAGAAGGTGTCCTAAAACTCCTCCAACATATCCTCTCTAAGAGAGGGAAAAATATGGGTGTGGGAGCCGGACCCCGAGTAACGATGAATCTCAATATGAGTATGGTCGTTCTCCTTTATTCGTAAACACAACACTCCTTATATACCTTTCCAGCAGAGCATGCGCCAAGAAACAACTTACAATTGGTTCATTCAAACTGTCCACGCCTTAAAAGTTACAGGATTGGTTCACAAGGTTTGAGCGCGCGAAAGGTACCGGTCCGGCCGTTTCAGGGACTTTCCGGCGCTGAGTCCCAGGCTTTTGGTACGCGCTTCTCTCGGTGAGCGTACCAAGGAAGGCTTAAAGGGGAACGCCAGGTTTAATCCTTAATGTTGAGCCCTGGATTGTTCACTGCTATTAAATCATATAATCACCCTTCCACAGAAAAAATATGATGCCTCCGTAATTAAAGCATTTATGAACTGGGTCTGGCACCATAAATTAATCCCGGGAGCGCGGGTCGCATTTGAAATTCCTACCTGGGAAGCAATAGGTCATGTATTATGGGATGCAGTGGCCGAAGGAGGCAAGGAGGCAAAAGAAGCAGCCAAATTTGGACCGGCGTGGAGGGAAATAGTGGAGGTGCTGCGGACAATGAAGGGAGAGAGATCAGCAGCTGCAGCGGCTACAGCGGTACTCAGAGCATCCAGGGCTCCCGTATCGCTTGGCACGGCTCTGCAGGCTTTCCCAGCAACCTCACTCTTCTCCCACATGCTAAACATCCCACAACGGGCCCCACTGGAATCTAGCCCACTAAATGTATCTGGTGCTGTCGGCAGAGTGCTCACCGCCCCTGCAGCTGCGCCTGACAAAATTTCAGCAACAGAGACACCTAAAGCGTTACCTCCCCAGACAGAGACAGGTGAAAAACCATCTGATAAGCCCCAAGAGACTGTGTTAGTAAAGGAAAATGCAGAGCAAGGAGGGGCTGCCTTTCATCCTTCTGCGCCTCCCGAAGAATTAACTCCCGATAACCCAGGTGTGGTAACGACAGTAGATGGTGCTGCTGGAACGGCCGCAAAACCCTCGCTTGAAGGGGACTTGAGAGAGTTAGTAAAGGCATTGCAACAATTGGCTATTCAACAGAAGCCAGAGCTGCTATCAGCTCCGGAACCCCCTGCACGTAAAAATTATACCTTTACAGATGGATCTAGTCCAACTCTCACAATTGCCACAAAACGATTATCAGTGCAACCCTCATCTGTCAAGCCAGACCCTGAGATAGAAGAAGCCCATAGCCAAAAATGGAAAGGCATAATCACGAATGCAATTTTAGAAGGAGATTTCATAACTGCACCAGAAGCATTTCCAGTAATGCATGGTGCAGGAGGTCGAAACTGGGAACTGATCGACTGGAAACTGTTGGAGAAACTCAAAGCTGCCGTGATCCAGTACGGCCTTAAATCACAAGTCATGACATCGCTAATACAGTACATCTTTCAATCGCATACCCTCATTCCAGCGGACATATGTACCCTCGCAAAATTGATTCTTGCAGCAGCCATCTCAGCACTGCACACAGAAAATTCCCCACAGAAAAGACAAGGAAAACTGGCTACCTTTTTCGGAGTAAGACAGGCTAATCCAATACATGGAATGTCTGCGTCCACATGCAGGACCGCACAGAACTTAGTCAAAACTGTGCTACTTAGTCAACCATCAGCACCTGCCGATAATCCCTTTGATCCAGGGCCAGCAGCCTCTGAGAGAACTTCGATTTATTTTCATCAGTGGAGGTGCAGTGACCCTAAACAGCTACAAACTTTTCCTGGGAATTGTTTGCGGGAGGCACGTACCAACACAGATGCCTTCGCAGCAAGCAGCAGCTCTCACCTCAGAGCAAGAACAAGAGGCATCACCGAGATAGATGTGATCACCACCATTGCAGTGGTGCTGCAATTGTCTGCACTTCACACAATACCATGGAACGTAAAAGGACCATTGGAGGGTGGCTTTACTAACTTGTAATTAGAATGATTATCAATAATTTGGTTGGGAATAGGCATATGGGGAGACAGAGGCTGTTGTTCAACTGAGCAGTCCGCGATTCTATCAATACAGAAACTACAAAAAAAAAAAAAAAAATAAACAAAAACACTACCATAAGTGAAATATTTGTTAGACAATCGATATAAGCCTTATTAGATAATGCATCTACGTATTTTAAGTGTTGCATGTTACCGGTACCGTGTGTAGTTTAAATATCCATAGCATCAAAAAATTGTGGATTCAATAGTGATAACCAACATTGTATGAATGTATTCAGCTAGCTGAGAAATGAGTGGTTGTGTGTGTGTGTTTGAAGTACTTCAAACGTTTGTAAGACTTACAAATCGGTTTTGATTAATCTTAGAAATACATCTCTGGGACCTTTCAATCTCAAATGTCCACTAAGCCGGCAAACAGGTAGATTTACCTGGGGATCTTTGGAATGAAAGGCTTCATTGGGCACTGGAACAGGCTGCCCAAGGAGGTGGTTGAGTCCCCTTCCCTGGAGGTGTTTAAGGCACGGGTGGACGAGGTGCTAAGGGGCATGGTTTAGTGTTTGATAGGAATGGTTGGACTCGATGATCCGGTGGGTCTCTTCCAACCTGGTGATTCTATGATTCTATGAATCAGAAGGAAAGTTTTAAAATATCTAGCAAAACATGCAGCTGTATGTGTGTGAGGGCCCCCCCCACCCCCTGCCCTCCTGCCTTCTCCTTCTTTTCTAAGTTTTCTTTTCTTTTAGCTTTGAAGAAGTCCAAAGGAGTTAACCATGTTATCTCTCTAGGGGAATGCCAATTTGTTAGAACACTCTGCATTCCAGTGTCACTCATAAGCAACTGCTGGGTCCTAGTGCAGACAACATTTAGGGATAATTGAGGCAATGATAGAGGAAAATTCAAAAGATTCGTTACGAATTATTGAGTGGATATTTAGCCACACTAACCCCAAAAAACATAGTCACTAAATTTGAATTGATTACAATGATAATCACCGAGAAAAAAAAAAATAAATAAAAAAGGGGGGGCGAGAATCAGGAGAGACACTGCAAAACAGATTGATAAAGGTGCAATATGTAATGAATTTTTTGCGATTAGCAAGAGATGATCAAATTGTGCCGAAGTTGAAGCATATACAAACCATGTCATCAAAATTAGAGCAAGTACAAGACAACGTGAAAGTGCTATTGAAAAACAGTTATTATGGGCAATGGACAGGTCTGTATACGCTACTAACATGGGGACGAGGTTATGCTTGTGTTTTAACAGATACAGGACCAGTCTGTGCACCTGTGAGGTGGATCAAGCCCGCATTGCTGCGTGACAACTGTTAAGCCCCAACCACAAAAGCAGTCGACAAGAATGAGGAGGATGTTAACATTATGGATGCTCTTAATCCTATGAGTGGTAGTTAAAGGATTCACTGGCTGGTTAAAGGATTTGATTAAGGGTGCACTTATGTTAGTTATTATAGCTTTTGCATTGCTTCTTGTATTACCCTGTTTGTTTCGATGCTTTCAAAGATCAGCAGAAAGACTTTTAAGTCAAGCTTGGGTTGTGCAAAAACAAAAACGGGGAATTGTTGAGGAGTTTTTAGATCAAAATGGGCACGGATATTTAGACATGCACAACCCAGCTTCTGCACCTGAATAAAGTTAGCCTTGTAAAAGAATTAGTCACTGTAGAGGACACGTTGCCTTTAAGGTTTCTCTCTGTATTATCAGAAAGTTGCTCTGCCTTGTACTCCTCTCACTTCTCACGGGAGGCTTTCCTCAGTAGTCCTTGACTTGTTATTTTTCACAGGTAGTCCTTGACTTGTTATTTTGTAGACCAGAGTGCTCACATAGCCGTTTCTCATGGGAAAGCATAATACTGTAGGTAAACAATAATTGTTTACTGCTAAAGGAGAACTGACAAATCAGCTTGTAACACCACGGCTCGCCCCTTCTGAAGAGGGGTATAAATGTAATGCAAAATCTCAATAAAACAGCGTCACTTGATCATATTGGTCGTGTGATGTCCCTATCCTCTGCATGAAGGCATCGAGTGCACCCTTAGCAAGTTTGCAGATGATACTAAGCTGGGTGGAACTGTGGATCTGCTGGAGGATAGGGAGGCTCCAAAGGGGTCTGAACAGGCTGGACCGCTGGGCAGAGTCCAATGGCAGGAGGTTTAACAAGGCCAAATGCCGGGTCCTGCACTTGGGGCACAACAACCCTGTGCAGTGCTACAGACTAGGAGACGTCTGTCTAGAAAGCTGCCTGGAGGAGAGGGACCTGGGGGTGTTGGTTGACAGCCGACTGAACATGAGCCAGCAGTGTGCCCAGGTGGCCAAGAGCATTTTGGCTTGGATCAGAAACTGCATGATCAGCAGGTCCAGGGAGGTTATTCTCCCTCTGTACTCAGCACTGGTGAGACCGCTCCTCGAATCCTGTGTTCAGTTCTGGGCCCCTCACCACAAGAAGGATGTTGAGGCTCTGGAGCGAGTCCAGAGAAGAGCAACGAAGCTGGTGAAGGGGCTGGAGAACAAGTCTTACAAGGAGTGGCTGAGAGAGCTGGGGGTGTTTAGCCTGGAGAAGAGGAGGCTGAGGGGAGACCTCATTGCTCTCTACAACTACCTGAACGGAAGTTGTGTAGAGGAGGGAGCTGGCCTCTTCTCCCAAGTGACAGGGGACAGGACGAGAAGGAATGGCCTCAAGCTCTGCCAGGGGAGGTTTAGGCTGGACATCAGGAAAAAAATTTTCACTGAGCCTTTGGAACGGGTCCAAAGGAGGCTACAAGGATGATCCAAGGGCTGGAGCACTTTCCATACAAGGACAGGCTGAGAGAGTTGGGCTTCTTCAGCCTGGAGAAGAGAAGGGTCCGAGGATATCTTATAGCAACCTTCCAGTACCTGAAAGGGGCTACAAGAAAGCTGGAGAGAGACTATTCATAAAAGGCTTGTGGTGATAGGACAAGGGGGAACAGGTATAAACTGGAGAGGGGCAGATTTAGGCTTGATAGAAGGAAGAATTTCTTCACCATGAGAGTCATGAGACACTGGAACATGTTGCCCAGGGAAGTTGTGGCTGCCCCATCCCTGGAGGTGTTCAAGGTCAGGTTGGATGGGGCCTTGGGCAGCCTGACCTAGTGGAACATGTCCCTGCCCATGGCAGGGGGGTTGGAACTAGATGATCTTTAAGGTCCATTCCAACCCTATCTATTTTATGATTCTATGACATAAACAACTGAAGTATTGCACATAACACCAGTTTACTACTAAATTATCATTCATTCATTAATTTTGTAGGCATTTCCGTAACACCATTTCAGACTTGCATCAACCTCTGGCAGTGAGCTTTGCAGATGGGGTACAGAGTGCAAAGAAAAAGACCAAAACACACACACACCTGCCCACTATTCCCTAGCATCCTGTGCCTCCCACCTACCATTAAGCTACAGCATAAACATACTACTTCTGTACTCAAATGAAAAAGAACACACTGAACAGGCTATCATTAAGTCTCACTTAGGATTGTGGGGCTAGCATTGCCTTACACAGTATCTGCATGCCCCCAGCACACCAAGGACAGAACTGGAACAGAGGTAGGAGGTGTGATAATTTGTTAAAATGTCCAGATAGTGCTACCGGAACTTGGCAACTAAAGAGGACCATCTGAACAGGGAATTCTGAATTCCCCAAGCCCATTGGCTGATCTGTGTTGCTCACCCGAAGAAGCCATGCCCTGCTTCCTGCCCCCCCACAAGAACAATGGGTAGCGATTGCGACACTTCTACCAGCCCCTTGCAGAATGCTTCACCTACATCTTCATCCTGGTTGGGTTGTCTATAAGAGACTCCCAGCAGAATATCTGCCTTGTTGGCCTTCCCCCTCATCCTTACCCATAAGCGCTCAACCTTATCACAATCGTTGAGCTCTGTACAATCGAACCCCTCCCTAACATACAGAGCCACCCCACCGCTTCTTCTTCCCTGCCTGTCCCTTCTGAAGGGCTCATAGCCACTCACTGCAGCACTCCAGTCATGCGAGTCATCCCACCGTGTTTCTGTGTTGGTGTCTAAGTCAACCACTCGCCCCAGTGCCCTGAAGTCCCTTTTGATGTTTTTCAGACTTCTCTCTGCAACCTCCTCACGGCCAACCTGTATAACCAGTAGTGGGTGATAATCAGAGGGCCCTACCAGACCAGGGAGTTTCCTAGTAACATCTCTAACCCAGGCCCCAGGAAGGCAGCAGACCTCCATATGGGAAGGGTCTGGTCAGCACATTGGTCCCTCTCTTCTCCTCAGAAGGAAATTACCTGCAACCATCTCCCTCCTTTTTTTCTTAATGAAGGCTGACTGACTCTCCCTAGGCAACTCCCTGGATGGACCTTCACCTACATCCTTATTTGCCTGGCCCTCAAGTTCCAGATCTTTATACCTGTTGTGTAAGTGCAACTGAGAAGGTGAGAGAGGCCAGGAGAGCAATCATCTGCTGCCCTGAGCAGGGACCTGTTTCCATTCCACACACCCCACCTTAGGTAATTCACTCACTAGTTATGCGATCTCTATATAACATTATCTGATTTATTTATTTCACAAAATATAAACATAGAACTGCTCTGCCTCTAGTGCAAGATTCTTTCTATAACTAGCACTGTAGCAATCTCGATTAACCTGATAGAAGAATAAGTACAATAAAAAACTTCATGAAGACTTGTAGTTTCTTTTTTCAATTACCTCTTCTCTCTAAATGTAACCTAATTAAAAGCTCCTGCGACAATTCCACAGGAGTTTTACATACACTTTCCACTAAGAAAACGTTGTGGGCCCGACATCGCGTTCCCCACGGCGCCTCCCTCCCCGCGGGGGAAGCGCCCAGGAGGGGCACGGAAGCGCTTCTACTCACTGATTCGTTGGGGGAGCGTTGAGTGGGATGGCCACCTCTTCCTCTTCATACTCCGGCCCATCCAACGAGTCGCCTTCGTCCGCGGTCCCCAGCCCCCCCGCCAAGGAAGGTAACTGTGGCGGCAGCGGGGGAACGGCGGCAGTGCTGGGTTCGGGTCGGGGCAGCACCCCACCGGACACCTCTGGCCCCTGGCCCTGGCCAGTTGTTTCCACGGCGCTACCGCCTCCAGACACCAGAGGGGCAGGCCCCGAGCCTAGCACAAAGAGCCCCAGCGCCGAGCACAAAGCCGGACCGCCGACGCCCGGGCTGTCCCCGTCAGAGCCCAGCAGGAAGGGGCCCTGCGGCCCCGGATCCTTGCCCCGGCATAAGCTAGGGTAGCGTTCCGACTCAGTTTCGCCAACGGCTCCCACCATCCCAACGGAGGTAATCGAGCCGCTCTCCTCAGCCCCAGCCTCGGCCGCCATCATGTTGAGCCTCACCCCCTCCTACCTTGCCCCCCCGCGACCGCCGCGGGAGGCGGCGACTTCCCCCTCCCCGCGCCTCCGCCTTCAGGGAGCAGATCTGGGACAAGGGAAAGATTCCTCCAGCAGAGACTGGCTCCGAACAATAGCCGTCTGGGCGCCTAAAGCAAGTCTGCAAGACCCCAGCACTGCTGCCTTATCCTGCGGCCGCGAGGGGAAGCAACTCCTACAGAGACACAAGTCTACACTCTCATCCCACTCCTCCAAGAGCTAGCGATGGCGCACGACTGCATGGGCGGGGCAGAAAAGCAAGGAAGGGATCTCGCTGGTTAGCGATAGAGAAAAGAGCAGATGGGTGAGCCGCACTTGCGCGTTATACGGCTCATCTCATCGCGAGGTCGCTGGGAGAGAAGGTGGGGGTGGGTTTCCTGCTCTCTGCTGAGAGGTGTAAGGGACACAGAGATGGGATAGAAGAATAAGGAGTCCTCCATTATCCCCGTCTCGGGAAAAGAAAAGCAAGACAACGCCACAACAACCAAACAGGAAAAGGTGGATCTCCCCGGATTGTGCCGAAGTTTATTTCTCTCCCGAGTTACAGCATCAAAGTTGAGAACAACCGTGTAAGCTTCTTGCACTACCAAAGCGGGGAGGGGACATTCGCGAGAAAAAAAACCAAATAAATAAAAGGAGGAATTTGCTCAGTGCTGTAATAAACAGGCTATTCAGCATTTTGGCTTGAATAAAGGAACGTGGGAGAGGGTCAAGAGGGTGGAGATCCAAATGTATTGGTCCTGATTGCTGTACCTGAGTTTAGGACCGCTTTCGCGCCCAAATGTAGCCGCTGTCGCGCCAAAAAGAAATGTATAACGGGAGGGGAGCAGGGAAGCGGGACCAGGCGTGCCTCTGGCTAGACGAGGCCCTGCCTCAGCCACGCGCCCAGTGCTGTATACCTTGCTTTGCTGACTTTATTCCACAATAAAAGAGATATTTTATACTCTCAGAATTTTAGTTTCCAGAGTGTGCTTATAATAATAATATGGGGGCTCGTCCGGGATCTCTCGACCCACGCTCGGACCGTTCCACGGGGTCTCAGTGAGTGGTGCACCCCACGGCAGTTCCTGTGTCTCACTGGGTCTCGGGGGTGGCCCGGGGTGGCTGCTCGATATCCCGCCGGGTGGAATTTGCAAAGCAATGTTTGTCAGGGAAAGGGACCGCAGTTGCCTGTAATTCTTGTGCACAAACATCCAGGTAAGAAAACGCGGACTGGTGAGTATTATCCGGTTGGGCAGGTTCGGGGTGGCGAGTGTGGAGTGAATGAGACTCAGACTGCAACAGATCCGAGGAGTGCGGAGGCCTGAGTGGAAGCGAATGGGTTGGTGTGTGAATACCCCGAGGGAAATGGGACAGGGGGCGGGTAAAGCCTAGTCTCGGGAAAGAGCCGGCATACATCCCTCCAGACAGTCCATAAGGGAGGGTGTTAAGTAACTGGAAAGAGAATGCGTGCACACGGGACAAGGACCAGCTTAAGATGATTCATTATTGTACGGTAGAATGGACAAGGGAGGAAATTAGATCAGACCTCTTATATTGGCCAAAATTTGGACCTTTGGAGGATTGGATGTGTCAAACCCTAAACATTTATGTAAATGCAAAGGAGCAGTTTAGTCAGGAGGAGAGTGATTATGCAGCATGCTAGAAGGGCTCTTTAACGGCAAGCACACCCACTGCTCCGCTGTTAGCCTTGAAGGAAACAGAGGAAGACCACGCTCCAGGGAAATGGGACCCCCTAGAACATTTACCCCCTCCATATAACCCAGGTGAATATGTTGGTGAGGGAGAGTCAGGTAGAGACCGAAGTGATGAGGCTCCCCGCAGACCCTGGACTAGGGGCCAGGCGAGGAAAGAACAGGAGGCAGGAATGTGCCCTTTGAGGGAGGTTCCCTTGGCACTGGGCGGAAGGGGGCATAGGATTTGTGGTTGCCCCTTTAATAGGGACAGTGGTGCGGCAATTTAAGAGATAATTCAAACGTTTATTGGAGGATCCAATATGGGTGGTGGCGCAGGTAGACCAGTTTTTAGGTTCCAACTTGTATACGTGGGAGGAACAGCAGCACATATTAGCTATACTGTTCCTTCCTGAAGAGAGACAAATAATCTGGGGGGCTGGTATGAGAATCTGGGAACGGGAACGACAGAACCATCCAGGGCCAAATGGAGAGCAAAAACTCATAAATCTCGACCCAAGGTGGGATCATAACAGCCCAGCAGGGAGAAACCAGTTAAGTGATTATAGATCACATGATTAGGGGAATAAGAGAAGCCGTACCTAGGGGACCAAATGCTAGTAAGGCATTCGACAGTCAACAGGATAAGGAGGAGACTCCAACAGAATGGTTGGAGAGGGTGAAACAGAACATGCAAAAATATTCCAGGATTGACCTAGAGTAGGAGGCGGGGTGAGAACTACTTAAAGTTACTTTTGTGACTCGGTCGTGGCCAGATATCAGGAAGAAACTAGAGAAGCTAGAAGACTGGCATGAGAGGGGACTTAACAAGCTACTGAGAGAAGCTCAAAAGGTATAAGTAAGAAGGGATGAAGAGAAAGATAAGGCTAAGGCTAAACTCATGATGGCTACTGTACAGGCAGCAACAGAAAAGGGAAGGATTCCACCCCTGGGGCCCTCTTCCCCGAAGCTCCCTCCGGGAGGACAGGGAGGACAGGGACGGGGAGCACCCCCTAGGGGTACTCCATAAAAAGGGGGATCCGTTATAGAGGGTAAAGGGAACTCATGGTGTGGAGGATGCGGGACCTGCCCCCAGTGTGAGAACACGTGTTATTATTGTGGACAAAGAGGGCATTTTAAAAGAGAATGCTGGAAAAGGGAAAGAGACATGGAGGTCTTCTCTGAGACCAGAGAAGACCTTCTGGCATAGGGGGGTCAGGGGCTCTACCTCCTGGGGCAATACCATCACCGGGAGCCCTTGATAACACTGAAAATTGGACCCCAGAAGGAGGAAACTACCTTTTTAGTAGATACAGGGGCAGAAAGGACTTGTGTAGTTGCTATACCTCAGGGGTGTGAAAGGGAGAAGGAGAAACAAAGTGTAGTATGGGCAAAAGGAGAAAGCTTTAAAGTACCAGTATTAAAAGAAGTACAAGTGGAAGGGGAAGGTCGGATAGGGGTAGAGGATATATTACTGATACTGGAGGCAGGATGTAATCTTTTGGGAAGAGACTTACAGACCCAACTGGGGATCGAGGTGGTCCCCACGGGAGGAGAAATGGTGGCAAGGATGATGCAACTAAGGAGAGAAGATGAGGAAGAAATTGCTGAAAGAGTATGGGCCTCAAAGGAGAATCGGGGTGGCCTGGATATTCCCCCTATACAAATACACATAGAGGATAGGGAGAAACCTATTAGAATTAAACAATAGCCCATATCAAGTGAAGGAAGACAAGGGTTGAAACCAATAATTGAAGGCTTGTTACAGGACGGGACATTAGAACCGTGTATGTCACCCCACAACACTCCCATCCTCCCTGTAAGGAAAGGGGATGGTTCATATCGCCTGGTACAGGACCTCTGGGCAGTTGACCAGAGGACTCAGACCCGATACCCTGTAGTCCCTAACCCATATACTCTTTTGAGTAAAATTCCACCAGAACATCAGTGGTTTAGTGTTATAGACCTAAAAGATGCATTTTGGGCATGTCCACTGGCAGAAGAGAGCAGGGATCTGTTCACCTTTGAATGGGAGGACCCAGACACAGGGCGAAAACAACAATTGAGATGGACCAGACCACCTCAGGGGTTTAACCAAATCTCCCAACTTATTTGGACAGGCTCTAGAAGGACTGTTACAATGCTTTGAGTGACCCATGTCCGTACAGGTCCTCCAATATGTAGATGATCTATTAGTGTCTGGGGAAGAAAAAGAAAATGTGAGAAAAGTAACCATACAATTATTAAACTTTCTGGGAGGCAATGGTTTGAGATTATCTAAGACCAAATTGCAATTTGTACAGAGTGAAGTAAAATATCTAGGACATCTAATCGGACAAGGGAGTAGGAAAATAGACCCTGAGAGGATATTGGGGATCACCTCCTTGCCCCCACCTAAAACAAAAAGGGAAATCAGGAGGTGTTTAGGTTTGTTGCAATGTTGTCATTTGTGGATCAAAGGATATACCCAATCTGTTAAATTTTTGTATGACAAGTTGGTTACAAATGGGGAAAATAAATGGACACCCGAGGATGATCCCTTTCAAACTGGGTGGTAACCTTTGATTGGGAGCAGCGTTTGCCAGAGGTGTTTCATCCACCAGCCTGGGCTAGGAAAAACTGAAAACAGGGGGGCCAAGTTTGAAATCCCAATGGTTGCCCAGAATTTATTCATTACCTCAAGGAGGCGAAGGGACTCAAACTTGGCATCCAGCTTTAAGTGTCTTCCCCAGATTCCTCATCTTTGTAATTGGATTACTGAACAAAGGGGAGCCAATATAATTCGATTTGAGTGTGGGAGGAATAAATCAATCCCAGAAATTTAGGGTGTTTGGGAGAAGGATTGGGGAAAGATCACTGAAAGGTGCAAAAAGCGCTTTAACTGGAAATCCATTAAAAGGGAAAACAGGCTTAAAGACCCGGACCACTAGAAGGACAATTAACCCATCGGAACTATAACCTCTGACTCTGTCATCAAGGAGCAGTCCTGCAGGCAAAAATTCTCTGCCACCAAGAAGATCCTTGTTTCAGCTGTTAGCTGCAACCTAACAGGCCAAGAGATGGGTGGAGAGATGAGTCGCTGGGCATTTACGCTCCTCCTTACAGTGATCAGTGGTTTGAGAGTCGAAACAAATTCAGGTGAGAAGGTCACCGAATCCCTGACATACCACACTCATTACAAATGTAAAGGAACAAGAAGTGGGAAAGAGTAAACTGGGGAAACAACTGGATATTTGGTTTACAAATCAGGAGGGCTAAGGCCCAACTAGAACTCAGATTGGCTAAGTCTGTGAAAGATAATAAATAATCATTCTATAAATATATTAACAATAAAGGAGGACTAGGGAGAAGACTGGAAGAGTGGGGAAGTTCCACTGGACTGGAGGCTGGCTGATGTTGTGCCCATCTACAAGAAGGGTCGCAGGGAGGATCCAGGGAACTACAGGCCTGTCAGTCTGACCTCAGTGCCAGGGAAAGTCATGGAACAGGTGATCTTGAGTGCTATCATGAAGCACATGCAAGAGAACCAGGTGATCAGGCCCAGTCAACATGGGTTCACAAAAGGCAGGTCTTGCCAAACTAACCTGATCGCCTTCTATGACAAAGTGACTCGGCTGCTGGATGAGGGAAAGGCTGTGGATGTATCTTCCTGGACTTCAGTAAAGCCTTTGACACGGTTTCTCACAGCATTGTGCTTGGGAAACTGTCAGCCTCTGGCCTGGACAGGCGCACACTCTCCTGGGTGGGAAACTGGCTGGCTGGCCGGGCCCAGAGACTGGTGGGAAATGGAGTTAACTCCAGCTGGAGGCCAGTGACAAGTGGGGTTCCCCAGGGCTCAGTGCTGGGTCCAGCCCTGTTCAATGTCTTTATCAATGACCTGGATGAAGGCATCGAGTGCACCCTGAGCAAGTTTGCGGATGACACTAAGCTGGGTGGAAGTGTCGATCTGCTGGAGGGTCGGGAGGCTCTGCAAAGGGATCTGAACAGGCTGGACCGCTGGGCTGAGACCAATGGGATGAGGTTTAACAAGGCCAAATGCCGGGTCCTGCACTTGGGGCACAACAACCCTATGCAGTGCTACAGACTAGGAGAAGTCTGGCTGGAAAGCTGCCTGGAGGAGAAGGTCCTGGGGGTGTTGGTTGACAGCCGACTGAACATGAGCCAGCAGTGTGCCCAGGTGGCCAAGAAGGCCAATGGCATCTTGGCTTGTATCAGAAAAGGCGTGACCAGCAGGTCCAGGGAGGTTATTCTCCCTCTGTACTCGGCACTGGTGAGACCGCTCCTCGAATCCTGTGTTCATTTCTGGGCCCCTCACCACAAGAAGGATGTTGAGGCTCTGGAGAGAGTCCAGAGAAGAGCAACAAAGCTGGTGAAGGGGCTAGAGAACAAGTCTTACAAGGAACGGCTGAGAGAGCTGGGGGTGTTTAGCCTGGAGAAGAGGAGGCTGAGGGGAGACCTCATTGCTCTCTACAACTACCTGAAAGGAGGTTGTAGAGAGGAGGCTGCTGGTCTCTTCTCCCAAGTGATGGGGGACAGGACAAGAGGGAATGGCCTCACACTCCTCCAGGGGACGTTTACACTGGACATTAGGAAAAAATTTTTCACAGAAAGGGTCATTGGGCACGGGAACAGGCTGCCCAGGGAGGTGGTTGAGTCACCTTCCCTGGAGGTGATTAAGGGGTGGGTGGATGAGGTGCTGAGGGGCATGGTTTTGTATTTGATAGGAATGGTTGGACTTGATGATCCTGGGGGTCTTTTCCAACCTGGTGATTATATGGTTCTATGAATTCGACGGAAGGGGATCAGATCCCAGTACAAGGAATGGAACTAGTGTTCCACTCTTTTTACGGAAAACCAAAACCAGGGGCTAAGTTTGAAAACCCAATGGTCGTCCAGAACTTAATCAAAGGCAAGATTCTGCTGGCAACACCATAAAAGGAAATTTAAATGTTTGGGATAAGTGGGGTTCAGAGATTGCACTAATTGTTGTTTAAAGTTTAGTGGATTGTTCATGTTTTGGTTCAGACATGGGATGGGATTGAAAAATGGTGGAAAGAAAAGTGGTGGAATTAGAAATTAAAAGATATTTTCAAGCCAAAAATTAGATCAAATATTAGAGGAGGAAATTCTAATAAACAGGCTGTTCTGTGTTTTGGCTTGAATAAAGGAATATGGGTGAGGGTCAAGGGAGGTGGAGATCCAAATGTCCTGAAACTGGGATCAGACGCACCTCTGGCTAGACACAGCCCTGCCTCAGCCACGCGCCCAGCACTGTATTCCTTGCTTTGCTGACTTTATTTCACAATAAAAGAGATATTTTATGCTCTCGGAATTTTAGTTTCCAGAGTGTGTTTATAACAGTGCTATGGTGCTGCCTACAGGGAAAACGGATCTAGTAAGACAGGGGATGCACTAGCGTGGATGTTGTAAGTGTGAGGGAAGGGCAAGCATGCTTGGCGGGGTGGCTGGGGAGGGGGGAGCAGAATCTGGGCAAGGGTGGCAGGGGATCAAGAGGAAATTGGGGTTTATGCCCAGCCACCGTATACTCGGTGATGGAGATCTCGCTGGATACTCATGTGCTTATTCAGAAAATGGTGTGCTTTGAGCCACAAGTGGGGCCTTCCTGGTGGGTTAGTTTCTGGGTAAAATTGGATGGTATTCCAACAGGATTTAGTTAGAGGTAGTTTTCAAAAGATCTAGCATAAATTCACCACTTCTGGGCCTGACTGTCTTCACACAGGATGATAACACTGCTTGCCAAGTTGAGTTTTTATATACAGGGTCCAACAGAAAAAACCCCGAGACTAACCCTATAGCTGGGCAAACAAGAGTGGGAGCAGGGAGACAAAGAGCTGGTTCTAGAACATGCTCTAACTTGTCACAGTGAGACAGGGCTCAGCTCGACCCCTTCACTCAGTGCGAGTGGATGCATGTTCAAATACAGACATTGTCTTACCCTCGGTTGGAAAATGTCAGTGTGCAAGAGTGAACAGCGAGTGAACATCAAGTTTCTTGTAAAACTGAAGAAATCAGCAATGGGAGCTTTTCAGTTATTGAGGCTTACAGTGGAGAATGCATGTCTCATGCATGCATTTTTGAAAGGCACAAATGATTTTTGGAAGGCAGAGAAAGCGTGAAAGCTGATGATTGCCCAGGCCACCCATGCACAGCAGTTACTGATGACAACATTGAAAAAGTGCGAGATGTGATTCCAAAAGACAGAAGACTGGGTACTTGAGCAATAGCTGAGAAAGTTCATTGGGACAGGGAAAGTGTTCAACATGTTCTAATGGAAAAATTGAACATTGAAAAGGTTTGTACAAAAATGGTTCCAAAAATGGTGTCAGATGAACAAAAAGAACATCACGAGGACCTGTGTTTGGACCTTTTGCAACGCATTGAGAATGAAAAAGATTTGTTGAATTAGGTAATTCCTTGTGATGAAACTTGGATAGAATCATAGAATAGTTAGGGTTGGAAGGGACCTCAAAGATAATCTAGTTCCAACCCCCCTGCCATGGGCAGGGACATCCCCCTAGATCAGGTTACCCAAGGCCTCATACAACCTGACCTTAAACCCCTCCAGGGATGGGGCAGCCACAACTTCCCTTGGCAACCTATTCCAATGTCTCACTACTCTCATGGTGAAGAAATTCTTCCTAATGCCTAGTCTAAATCTGTCCCTCTCCAGTTTATACCTGTTCCCCCTCGTCCTATCACCAACAAGCCTTTTTGAATAGTCTCTCTCCAGCTTTATTTACATATGAATATTTACGTATGATCTGGAAACCAAGTGACAATGCAATGAAGTCAGAAACGTCTCCAAGACCAAAAAAAGCACACATGAATCATTCAAAGTTCAAGGCCATGTTGATTGCTTTCTTCAATATCCAAGGTACTGTGATGGCAGAGTGAGTTCCCAGCAGCCAGATGGTAAATCAGCAGTATTATATTAAAGTCTTAGAATCATAGAATCATAGAATAACCAGGTTGGAAGAGACCCACCGGATCATCGAGTCCAAGCATTCCTATGAAACACTAAACCATGCCCCTTAGCACCTCATCCACCTGTGCCTTAAACCCCTCCAGGGAAGGGGACTCAACCACCTACCTGGGCAGCCTGTTCCCATGCCCAATGACCCTTTCCATGAAAAATTTTTTCCTAATGTCCAGACTAAACCTCCCCTGGCGGAGCTTGAGGCCATTCCCTCTTGTCCTGTCCCCTGTCACTTGGGAGAAGAGGCCAGCACCCTCCTCTCTACAACCTCCTTTCAGGTAGTTGTAGAGAGCAATGAGGTCTCCCCTCAGCCTCCTCTTCTCCAGACTAAACACCCCCAGCTCTCTCGGCCGCTCCTCGTAAGACCTGTTCTCCAGCCCCCTCACCAGCTTTGTTGCTCTTCTCTGGACTCTCTCCAGAGCCTCAACAACCTTCTTGTGGTGAGGGGCCCAGAAATGAACACAGTATTCGAGGAGCGGTCTCACCAGTGCTAAGTACAGAGGGAGAAGAACCTCCCTGGACCTGCTGGTCACGCCTTTTCTGATACAAGCCAAGATGCCATTGGCCTTCTTGGCCACCTGGGCACACTGCTGGCTCATATTCAGTCGGCTGTCAACCAACACCCCCAGGTCCCTCTCCTCCAGGCAGCTTTCCAGCCAGACTTCTCCTAGTCTGTAGCACTGCATAGGGTTGTTGTGCCCCAAGTGCAGGACCCGGCACTTGGCCTTGTTAAACCTCATGCCATTGGACTCAGCCCAGCAGTCCAGCCTGTTCAGATCCCTTTGCAGAGCCTCCCTACCCTCCAGCAGATCAACACTTCCACCCAGCTTAGTGTCATCCGCAAACTTGCTAAGGGTGCACTCGATGCCTTCATCCAGGTCATTGATAAAGACATTGAACAGGGCTGGACCCAGCACTGAGCCCTGGGGAACCCCACTTGCCACTGGCCTCCAGCTGGATTTCACACCATTTCCCACCACTCTCTGGGCCCGGCCATCCAACCAGTTTTCCACCCAGGAGAGTGTGCGCCTGTCCAGGCCAGAGGCTGACAGTTTCTCAAGCAGAATGCTGGGAGAAACTGTGTCAAAGGCTTTACTGAAGTCCAGGAAGATACATCCACAGCCTTTCCCTCATCCAGCAGCCGAGTCACTTTGTCATAGAAGGCGATCAGGTTAGTTTGGCAAGACCTGCCTTTTGTGAACCCATGTTGACTGGGCCTGATCACCCGGTTCTCTTGCATGTGCTTCATGATAGCACTCAAGATCACCTGCTCCATGACTTTCCCTGGCACTGAGGTCAGACTGACAGGCCTGTAGTTCCCTGGGTCCTCCCTGCGACCCTTCTTGTAGATGGGCACAACATCAGCCAGCCTCCAGTCCAGTGGGACTTCCCCAGTCTTCCAGGACTGCTGGAAGATGATGGAAAGGGGTTTGGCCAGCACGTCCACCAGCTCCTTCAGTACCCTTGGATGAATCCCATCCGGCCCCATAGACTTGTGGCTGTCTAGTCGGGCTAGCAAGGCTCTGACCACCTCCTCTTGGATCACGGGAGCCTCATTATGCTCCTCTAGCTCCTGGGTTTGTGCACGGACGGAACGACCCTCCTTACAACTAAAGACTGAGGCAAAGAAGGCATTAAGTACCTCAGCCTTTTCCTCATCCCGTCACTGTTGTTCCTTCTGCGTCCAATAGGGACTGTATGGTCTCCCTAGTCCTCCTTTTATTATTTATATATTTATAGAAAGTTTTTTTGTTATCTTTCACAGACTTGGCCAATCTGATTTCTAGTTGGGCCTTAGCCCTCCTGATTTTTTCTCTACACAATCTCACTTCCCTCCTGTAGTCCACCCAAGAGGCCTGTCCCCTCTTCCAGAGCCCATAAACATTTCTCCTCTTCTTGATATCACTCAAGATCTCTCTATTCAACCAAGCTGGCTTTCTCCCCTGACGGCTTTTTTTCCGGAACATGGGGATGGCTTTCTCCTGAGCTGCTAGGATTTCCTTTTTGAAGAGCTCCCAGCCCTCCTGGGCTCCCTTGCCCTTGAGTACTGTCTCCCATGAGACTTCGCCAACCAGCCTTCTGAAGAGTTCAAAGTCTGCCCTCTGGAAATTTAATGCTACTGTCCTGCTAACCACCCTCTTCACTTCACCTAGAACAGAAAACCCTATCATCTCATGATCGCTTTGTCCTAGGCGTCCACCTACTGCCACATGAGCTTATCTAGGTTTCTAGCAAGGGCTTTAGTTACCCTAGGAGACCCACGTGACCCATCCTTAGCAAGAAATGCCACCCCCCATGATCAAAGAAGCCAAAGCCCCTTTCCTCACACCAGGCTCGGAGCCAGGCATTAATCAAATTCTTCTTCCTGGCTTCCTGCTCCTCCCTATTTAGCCTTGGGATGGAGCAGAATACTATTTGTGCCCCAGGGCCCTCCATCATTTTCCCAAGGGCCCTGAAGTCATTCTTGATGGTTTTGGCCTTTTTGTTTACTAGACCATCGTTACCAGTTTGGACTGCTGTCAGAGGATAGTAGTCTGTCTCATGGACCAGGGAAGGAAGTTTTCTAGCTACCTCCTTCACTGATGCCCCCGATAAGCAGCAGACCTCTCTGTGGAGCGGGTCCGGTCTGCAAATGGGTCCCTCTGTTCCTTTTAGGAGGGAGTCCCCTACAACAATCACCCTCCTCTTCTTCTTGATGGAGGATGTTTTTATCTTTTTCTGAGGATGGTGCAGCCTAGGGAAGGATTCTAGCCTGTGGGAGCCATCATCCTCATCCTCAGGGTTAGATTCCACCTGCAGCACCTGGTACTTGTTCACCAGGGGGATCTGGGGTTTTGGTGTCTGGGTGAGGGGAGCAGGTTTCTTTTATCTGGCAGGAACTTGCTGCCATTCCCCATCTCTTGTTCCCCCAACCATGCAGTGTGCAGGTGGATGGTGTTTGGACACATCAGCTCCAGCAGGCTGCTGACTTAGTGAGAGGGCCCTGCTCCACTGGTCTCTCTCTCTCTCACACTCCCTGATGGTCCTCAGCCTCTTCACCTCCTCCCTGAGAAGGAAGTTACAAGAATTGTGGAGAAACAGGTGGATTTTGCACCAAGACAGCATGCCAGCCCACAATGCTTTGTCTGTAAAGCAGTTTTTAGCTAACAACATCATCTCTGTGCTTCAGCACCCACCCTATTCACCAGACATGGCTCCCTGTGATTTCTACCTCTTCCCAAAGATCAAGTCGGTCTAGGAACCCCCTTTTTTTTTGTTAGAAGAAGATGTGAAAGCAAAACCAACAGAGATCCTCAACAGAAAATGATCTGTAGAATTGCTTTGAACCTTGGCAACATTGTATGCAGCTGTGGGTCAGCTCAGAAGGGAACTATTTTGAAGATGATTGTAGTTGATTTTCTTAATTTATTAAATAAAATTAGTTATAGGCACAGTCTTGGGGTTTTTGTGTTGGACCTCATAGTACGGTGGGTTGACCTTGTCTGCCTGCTGGGTGCCCACCAAGCCTCTCTGACTCCCTCTCCATCAACAAAAACCTTTTGGGTCAAGATAAGGACAGGGAGATCACTCAGTGGTTACCATCATAGGCACAACAAACTTGGCATGGGGAAATTATTTTAATTTATTGGCAATTAACCACAGAGTAGGATAATGAGAAATAAAAATAAAATCAAATCTTCCCCCACCCCTCCCTTCTTCCTAGGCTTAACTTCACTCCTAACTCCTCTACCTCCTCCCCCTGAAAGTGGCACAGGGAGATGGGGAATGGAGATTGCGGTCAGTTCATCATGCGTCGTCTCTGCCACTCCTTCCTCCTCACACTCTTCCCCTGCTACAGTGTGGGTCCCACCTATGGAGGACAGTTCTTCATAAACTTCTCCAACGTGGGTCCTTTCCATGGGCTGCAGTTGTTCAGGAACTGCTCCAGCATGGGTCCTGTCTACGAGGTACAGTCTTTCAGGAACAGACTGTTCCAGCATGGGTCCCCCACGAGGCCACAGTTCCTGCCAGAAAACCTTCTCCAGCATGAGCTCCTCTTCACAGGCTGCAGTTCCTGCCAGGAGCCTGCTCCAGCACAGGCGCTCCACAGGCTGCAGCTTCCTTCAGGGCACATCCACTTGTTCCAGAGTGGGGTCCTCCACAGACTGCAGGGTGGATATCTGCTTCACCATGGTGTTCACCATGGGCTGCAGGGCAATCTCTTCTCTGGTGCCCGGAGCACCTCCTCCCCCTCCTTCTTCACTGACCTTGGTGTCTGCAGCGTTGTTTCATGTATTCTCACTCCTCTCTTCCGGCTGCTGTTGTGCGACAGTTTTTCTGTGCCAGCGTCAATGCTCCCTCTCTTCCCCTCAGAAGGGAATTACCTGCAACCATCTCCCTCCTTTTTTCTTAATGAAGGCTGACTGACTCACCCTAGGCAACCCCCTGGATGGACCTTCACCTACATCCTCATTTGCCTGGCCCTCAAGTTCCAGAGCCCCATATAATATACTGTTTCTCAAATCAGTCTATCCAAGTTCTTAATATAGTAATCACTAGAAATGTTAAAGCTTTTTTTTATGGTGAAGTATGCCAAAACCAGAATGATATAGTATATCAGCTATGTAATTTCCCCAATAAGCAAGAAATATATTAAAATTGAAATCCTACTGTTTTCTTATTCAATATATTATAGTCTTTTCCATTTATTATTTCCCTCAACAAATTACACTTTCAAGACTAGTAAGACTGGATGAGATAAAAGCCCAGCATGAATACCAGTAGTTGCAAAGATGAGGGCTCCACCAAGGAGGCATAGAAAGCAGGCAGGGTTGACATGCTTTGATGATAATGAGGTCCCCCCGTAACTAAGGAACCAATAACAAGAAAACTAATCATAAGCAACGGTGATGGGAGAAAGTAAGATGCCACATGGTTTGAGAGAGAGAGAGATGGAAATCAATACTTTCCAGAAGTCGTAATAATTCTGGAGCACTAGAAATGTGTTTACTTAAAGTTAATATTATATCTTGATTTATATGAAGAATAATTGTGTTTAGAAATCATAGGAAATCCTGCATATCTTATGGTATCAAGATTGTAACAGGTAGCTCAATAATTAATGGCAAAATTCAAAGCGCTCATATATTTATGAGATGCCAAGGGCTTTAACTTAAAAGAAGAAAAAGAAAAGGTAGTTGAGGGTGAAGAAAATTGGTTGCAAGGGTGGAAGACAGAGATGGAGCCCAGGGATACAAGACCAAGTGGAGGCAATTCTGTATTTGCAGTTCTACAGAGGAGGCTTACTCATACTCAGGCCTGGAATGGGAGTTTCATCAGCACTAGAGCAATAAACAGGCAGGTGTAGGAATAAAGCTAAATGTGGGGAGAAATGGGAACTCTAACATTTTTTGAATACTGCACACACACCCCTAGTCCCGCATAGACTAAGCAGAAGGCAGTTTTTCTTTAAAAACAAAGTCAGCGGAGATGCAGCACATACAGGGGCAGCACACTGCTCATCAGAAAGGAATGCAGCAAAGACATCTTGACCTCTGAAGTGGGAGATGGGACATTTGAAGATGGCCGTAGCCAGCTCCCAACATCAGCAAGGAGCATGGTGCCCAAGGACAACTGCACAATTACTTTTCAAGTAGATGAATTGTAGCTGCTGCTCTGCCAGCCCTGCTCTCCAGCTGACCTGTACTCCACCATTATAATATCATTATAATACTAAAACAAACCTCAATGCTGAAGGCTACCCGCCTCCTCCCTGCCTCTGAGGCAAACCACTTCCATAACCACTCCCACTGGGTGTGCACAGTCAAGTTTTGGCAAGCGCAGCGAGAGCTTTTTCTGCACCAATCAGCAGGGTTTGATGTAATGACTTCAGTCACTCAAGCTCCACCAAAAACTCCACCCCAAAGGTGCAAGTTATAATGAAAGGGAAAACAAAGGTGAAAGTTTTGGGGAGCAAATGTAATTGAAACTTTTTGGGCTCAGCCAACAGCTTGGATATCATCTGCCCCTCTCCCCAGTATCCTATCCCCAGCCACCACTGACCCCTTATTTAGTCACAAATTGTTATAATAGAATTGCTATGATAAAATTGACTTTTTTTATCATAGAATCACAGAATCACTAGTTTGGAAAAGACCTTTGCAATCATCAAGTCCAATTGTACCTGTCCACTCCTAAATCTCATCCCTAAGCACCTCATCTACCTCTCTTTTAAATACCTCCAGGGATGGGGACACAGCACTCGAGGTGCGACCTCACCAGCACTGAGTGCAGGGGCAGAATCACTTCCCTGGTCCAGCTGGTCACACCGTTTCTGATACAAGCCAAGATGCCATTGGCCTTCTTAGCCACCTGGGCTACTGCAAGCTCATGTTCAGTCGGCTGTCAACCAACACCCCCAGGTCCTTCTCCACCAGGCAGCTTTCTATCCACTCTTCCCCAAGCCTGTAGTGCTGCATAGGGTTGTTGTGTCCCAAGTGAAGGACCAGGCACTTCGCCTTGTTAAACCGCATCCCACTGGCCTCAGCCCATCAATCCAGCCTGTCCAGACCCCTCTGTAGAGCCTCTCTACCCTCCAGCAGATCGACAGTTCCTCCCAGCTTAACGTCATCTGCAAACTTGCCAAGGGAGCACTCAATCCCCTCATCCAGGTCATTGATAAAGATATTGAACAGGACTGCACCCAGCACCGAGCCCTGGGGACACCACTTGTGACTGGCCTCCAGCTGGACTGAACTCCATTCCCCATCACTCCTTGGGCCCAGCCATCCAGACAGTGTTTTACCCAGCAGAAGGTGCACCTGTCCAGGCCAGTGGCTGCCAGTTTTTCAACTAGGATACTGTGAGAAACCGTGTCAAAGATTTGACTAACGTCAAGGTCCACTACATCCACGGCCTGTCCTTCGTCCACTAAGTGGGTCACCTTGTCATAGAAGAAAAACAAGTTGGTCAAGCAGGACTTGCCTTTCCTAAACCCATGCTGAGTGGACCTGATCACCCAGTTGTCCTGTGTATGCTGTGAGATGGCACCCAAGATGACCTGCTCCATGACTTCCCTGGCGCTGAGGTCAGGCTCACAGGTCTGTAGTTTCCTGGATCCTCTGTCTGGCCCTTCTTGTAAATGGGCATAACATCTGCCAGCCTCCAGTCAAGTGGAACCTCCCCAGTCAGCCAGGACTGCTGGGAGATGATGGAAAGGGGTTTGGTGAGCATCTCCACTAGCTCCCTTAATACCCTCTGGTGGATCCCATCTGGCCCCATAGACTTGTGAATGTCTAATTTGCCTATCAGGTCTCTAACCATTTCCTCTTGGATCCAGGGAGCTTTGTTCTACTCTTCCTCCCTGTCTTTTGGCTCAGGGGGCTGGGTACCCAGGGAACATCTCACATTACTGTTAAAGACTGAGGTGAAGAAGGCATGAAATACCTCAGCCTTATCCTCATCCTTTGTCACTATTTTTCCCCCTGCGTCCAGTAAAGGATGGAGATTCTCCTTGACCCTCCTTTGGTCAAGGGGAGGATGGAGAGTCCTCTGTCACATGATGCCTGCCTGCCTGTTTGGTCTGAGGCAGGGAGCATAGGGTGTTGTTCCAGTGGTTGATCTCCCTCTTGTAGCGATTGAGGCACGGAACCCATTTTAAGGTGCCAAATGAGATCACTTTATTGTGTGGAAGCGAAGCCTTATATAGTGCTACCCAGCTAGCAGCTACCCCAGTGAATTTCCACTTCTAAAAATCCCACAGCTACAGTGATAAAGTGCAACGACTATTTGCCACTGATGTGCCCCTTATCTTCATGTTTTCCATTTAACGCATTCTTTTCTTATTATCTCACGGGTCTTGGTAAAGATTCCAAGGTCTCAATAAGCTAGCAAGCATGAGAGCATCGGCCGCTTGCTCTGTGCTTGTTGCTGATATTGCGGGTATGCCAAGGCATCGGCCGCTTGCCCTGATATACGTGCAACAGTGGAATGACTGAATCACAGAATCACAGGCCTTATGAGGAACGGCTGAGAGAGCTGGGGTTGTTTAGCCTGGAGAAGAGGAGGCTGAGGGGAGACCTCATTGCTCTCTACAACTACCTGAAAGGAGGTTGTGGAGAGGAGGGTGCTGGGCTCTTCTCCCAAGTGACAGGGGACAGGACAAGAGGGAATGGCCTCAAGCTCCGCCAGGGGAGGTTTAGGCCGGACGTTAGGAAAAAATTTTTCATGGAAAGGGTCATTGGGCATGGGAACAGGCTGCCCAGGGAGACGGTTGAGTCACCTTCCCTGGAGGTGTTTAAGGGATGGGTGGACGAGGTGCTGAGGGGCATGGTTTAGTGATTGATGGGAATGGTTGGACTCGATGATCCGATGGGTCTTTTCCAACCTGGTGATTCTATGATTCTATGATTCTATTCTATGATTTTGGTTTTGTGAGATTGTCAGTGAAAGGGTTAAGCAGACTGGTAAACTCTTCCTCAGAAGTCTCTCATATTCTGTATCCTAACTTAAATTGTGACAGCAGGAGAAAGAGATACATCAACTGGTGAATGTATTTGTGTGTATTAAAAAAAAAAAGAGAAGGCATACACTGCTCCTCTCTGCATATCCCACGGATAAAAATATGTACAACGTTCCAGATGATATGCAACTTCATATTGGAGTCACTGCTGGAAATATTAAATTACTTTTCCTCCAACTTTAGCTGTCTCAAGCCTTTATCTCCTGCAATGAGTCTATCTGCCTTTGGATTTTCTGAGTAGAATCTGATGACTAAATAACCGTCATATTTTGCATATTCTCATGTAAACTTGTCTCTTCAGCTTCCCTACACCAAGCTCAGTTTAATACTCAGCTCAGAGTTTTGCAAGAAAGAAGAAGTTACAGCTATTGAAATTGGTGACTCACGTATTTTTTCTTCTCATCTGTTAGTGAGTTGATACCCCCCTCAACAGTAATTAAAGACACCAAACTCATAGAAGTCCCGCCTTTCGAAATTCACATCAGTTGTTAAACTCCCAAAGGAGTTCTAATATAGATTTTGCTCTGATATAGTTTGTCTGAAAGATGTTTTTTTTGCCTAGTAATAGGTAGAAACCTCATTGAGGAGATAACTTGTAAAATCTTTCTTTCCTTCCCATATGAATAAAGGTACTGTTATCTGACCCAAATTAGTAAAACTACTCGTTACTGGCTTCCACTTGGACTGTGAGCCACTGACTCTAACTCTGTGAATGCAAACATCCAGCCATCTCTCTCCAATTTTAGTGGCAAGAATGTTGTGTGGGATTGTATCAAAGGCCTTACAGAAGTCCAGATGTTGTCTGAAAAGTCGGATCCGTCACCCAGCACGCAAAGAGCCAATCTCACTCACCAAGTCTTGACATTGATTTTATTAGAGCTGTGCAAGTCTGGGTGCTTGATGGATTTTCCACAAATCAAGCACACCTCACAGGAGCCTCTGCGCTCAATTTATTACAAAAGTTACAAGGTGAACACATGCCAAGTACTTCCCATTTGCAGATGATTGGTCAGTGATTTACAGATCATTGTAACACAAGTTTTCTACTACGCATATTTAGTGAGTCCGGCTCTGCTCCTGGAGGCGGGTAGCTTTCTGCTTGGAGGTGTGGTTTTGTATGTATACAAGTGCATAATGAGGTAGTTCATCTAAGGAGGCTTTTCCATTATGTTTCTTTGCCAAACTGGCAATCTCGATGACAAGGACTGATTTAGTATGTCCTTCTTCGTTCCAGATGTCCAAGACGTTCCTTAAATCAGATAATGAGCGATTTGATCTTTTACTTAGTGCAATTTCTACTGTTATATTTAACAGAAATAAACGTTAGTCCTTTACTGGTTGCTATCAAGATGTTCAGAGCAGTGCATGCTCTTTTGCAACACAGGTAAATGACATCCATAACTCTTTCCTGGTCCACTGATGCAGTTGCTCCATTGTAGAAGGCTATCAGATTAGGCAGGCATGATTTGCCCTTGGTGAAGCTGTGTTGGCTGTCTCTAATCTTCTCCCTGTCTTCCATATGCTTCAAAACGTCTCCCAGGAGAATCATAGAATCACCAGGTTGGAAAAGAGCTCTTGGATCATCGAGTCCAACCATTCCTATCTGCCATTAAACCATGTCTCTGAGCACCTAGTCTACCAGTCCTTTAAACACCTCCAGGGAAGGTGACTCAACCGTCTCCCTGGGCAGCCTCTGCCAGTGCCCAATGACCCTTTCTGTGAAGAATTTTTTCCTAATGTCCAGCCTAAACCTCCCCTGGTGGAGCTTGAGGCCATTCCCCCTTGTCCTGTCCCCTGTCACTTGGAAGAAGAGGTCAGCACCCTCCTCTCTACAACCTCCTTTCAGGTAGTTGTAGAGAGCAATAAAGTCTCCCCTCAGCCTCCTCTTCTCCAGGCTAAACAACCCCAGCTCCCTCAGCCGCTCCTCGTAAGACTTGTTCTCCAGCCCCTTCACCAGCTTTATTGCTCTTCTCTGGACTCGCTCCAGAGCTTCAACACCCTTCTTGTAGCGAAGGGCCCAGAACTGAACACAGTATTTGAGGTGCAGTCTTACCAGTGCCGAGTACAGGGGCAAGCCAGCCTCCAGTCAAGTGGAACTTCCACAGTCAGCCAGGATCGCTGGAAGATGATGGAAAGGGGTTTGGCAAGCACGTCCGCCAGCTCCCTCAATACTCTCGGGTGAATCCCATTCGGCCCCATAGACTTGTGAATGTCTAATTGGCCAAGCAAGTCTTCTACTCCTTCCTCTTGGATCATGGGAGCTTTGTTCTGCTCCTCTAACTCCTGGGGATGTACACACAGGGAATAACTTTCCTTACCATTAAAGACTGAGGCAAAGGCGGCATTAATTACCTCATCCTTGTCCTCATCCTTTGTCGCAGTTGTTCCCTTTGCATCCAATAAAGACTGGATACTCTCCCTGGTCCTCCTTTTACTGTTAACGCATTTACAGAAAGATTTTTTATTATCTTTCATTGAATTGGCCTGTCTGAGCTCTAGTTGGGCCTTAGCCCTCCTGATTTTTCCTCTGCACAATCTCACTTCCTCCCTGTAGTCCACCCAAGACGCCTGTCCCTTCTTCCAAAGTTCATAGACATTCCTCTTCTTTTTGATGTCTCTCAAGATCTCCCTACTCAACCAAGCTGGTTTTTTCCCCCTCTTGCTCCTTTTCCAGAACATGGGGACAGCTTTCTCCTGCACTGCTAGGATTTCCTTTTTGAAGAGCTCCCAGCCCTCGTGGGCTCCCTTGCCCTTAAGGACTGTCTCCCATGGGACTTTGCCAACCAGCCTTCTGAACAGTCCAAAGTCTGCCCTCTGCAAGTTTAAGTTTACTGTTCTGCTAATCCCCCTCCTCACCTCACCTAGAACTGAAAAACCTATCATCTCACAATCACTTTGTCCCAGGCATCCTCCAACCATCACATCCCCCACAAGGCCTTCTCCGTTCACAAACAGCACGTCCAGGAGGGCACCTTCCCTTGGCAGCTCTTTCACCAGTTGTGTGAGGAAGTTGTCTTCCACACACTCCAGGATGTGATAGCTTTGGGGACTATTGCCTGACACCCCCTTTGGTACAGAACTGGTGGCTCTTGACTCTGTGTGCTCTTTGGCCCCCATGCACTTGGCATAAACCTATACATTGACCGAGGGACAACACCCTGGGATGCATCTTGTCAGGTCCCATGGACGTGTGCATGTTTGGTTCCTCAGGTGGTCTTGAAACTGATCTTCTACAAAAAGGTCTTCGTGCCCCTAGTCCCAGCCTTGATGTCCAGGGGTTTGAGAGTCCCTTATTACTGTTCTTTGCATCTCTTGCCAAGTTCAGCTCCATCTGTCCCTTAGCTTTCCTGATCACATCCCTACACATCCGGGTAGCATTCCTATATTCTTTCCAGGAAATACATCCCTGCTTCTACTGCTGGTACATTTCCTTCTTACACTTTAGTTTGACCAGGAGGTCCTTACTGAGCCATGTCAGTCTCCTGCCTTGCCATGTTCCCTGTGTGTGGGAATTGAGACCTCTTGCAAGAGCTGCCAGCTCTGTTCAGCTCCTTTATCCCATTGCTTAAGGTTAAGGAATAACAGAATCATAGAATGGTTTGGATTGGAAGGGGGGACCTCAAAGCCCATCCAGTTCTAACCCCCCTGCGATGAACAGGGACACCTTCCACTGGATCTGGGTGCTCCAAGCCCCATCCAACCTGGCCTTGAATCCCTTCAGGGATGGGGCAGCCACCACTTCTCTGGGCAACCTGGGGGCAGGGCCTCCCCACCCTCACAGCAAAACATTTCTTCTTAAGATCTCATCGTCATCTCCCCTCGTTTGGCTTAAAACCATCCCCCCTTGTCCTATCCCTGCACTCCCTGATCAAGAGCCCCTCCCCAGCTTTCCTGGAGCCTCTTTCAGTAATGGAAACTGCTCTAAGGTCTTCCCACAGCCTTCTCTTCTCCAGGCTGAACAACCCCAACTCTCTCAGCCTGTCCTTGTATGGGAGGTGCTTGAGCCCTCAGAACATCTTTATGGCCTCCTCTGGACTCACTCCAACAGATCCAGGTCCTTCCTGTGCTGAGAACTCCAGAACTGAACACAGGGCTCCAGGTGAGGTCTCAAAAGAGCACATTAGAGGGGTAGAATCACCTCCCTTACCCTGCTGGCCACACCTCTGATGCAGCCCAGGATACATTTGGCTTTCTGGGCTGCAAGCGCACATTGCTGGCTCATGTTGAGCTTCTCATCCACCAGTACCCCTAAGTCCTTCTGTTCAGGGCTGCTCTCAATTCATTCTCTGCTCAGCCTGTATTTCTGCTTGGGATTTCCCTGACCCAGGTGCAGAATCTTGCACTTGGCCTTGTTGAACTCCATAAGGTTTGCACAGTCCCACCTCTCAAGCCTGTCCAGGTCCCTCTGGATGACATCCCTTCCCTCCAGCGTGTCAACTGCTCCACACAGATTGTTGCCATCAGCAAACTTGCTGATGGTGCACTCAATCCCACTGGCCATGCGTGTGACAAAGTTGTTAAACAGCACTAGTTCCAATACCGACCCCTGAGGAACACCACTCATCACCAGCCTCCGCTTGGACAGTGAGCTGTTGGCTGCAACTCTTCGAGATTTATAGAATGTTACTAGAACCTTAAGGCTAGTAGAACTTTAAGTGATTTAGAGCAGGATGTGCTGCCTTCTTCCCAAGCTCGTCATTGAACTAACTGAAAGAAAAAAATCTTGCTTATAACATTTTCAGCATTCCCAACATTCTTCTCAAATATACAGTTAAGAAGACACTGTAGCATCTACAGTATGGAACATAATCATAGTTATGTGACTTAACCTGTTGCTGCAACTGCTGATCCTGCAGCTATAATCTCAGATAAGATTACTGTGACTAATGTGTATGAGGACTACTGAGAATAATTTAAAAAAAACCCCACAACTACAAGTAGTCGCATTCTGTCAAAAGCTAAGTCGAAGTATTTCATTGTAATGGTTTTGGCTGGAATGGAGTTAACTTTCTTCATAGCAGCCCATATGGTGCTGTTTTTTGGTTTTGTGACTATAACAATCTTGACAATACATCAGTGTTTTGGCTATTGCTGAGCAGTGTTAGCAGTGTGTCCAGGCTTTCTGTTTTTCCTACTCTGCCCCAACAGGGAGTAGGCTGGAGAGTGAGCAAGAAGTGTGGAGGGGACACAGCTGAGACAGCTGATCTGAACTGGCCAAAGGGATATTCCATTCCACATAATGTCATGCTCATCACTAAAACTGGAGGGAAAGTTCTATTTTGGGGAGGGAAGGTAGCTGTTGTTCACAAACTGGCTGGAAAACAGTTTGCTTCTGGGAGGTGGTGAGTGATTGCCTTTGCATCACTTATTCAGTTTTTCTTTTGTTCATCTTTCCTTTCTCAGTTCCTGAGTTTTCTTGCTTCTTGCTCTTCCTGTTGTCTCCCCTGGCCTGCTTTGTGGGGAGGGAGTGAGCAAGTAGCTGTGTGGTGCTTAAGCTGCAGGTGGGGGGTAAACTATAACATTAATTTTCACACACTGTTTTAGGAAATAAGTAGTGGTGTCAATTATTTAATACACCTACCTAAACACAAGTGAGATTTACCTACGCTCATTTTTATCAATGCATTTTATACACGGTAGATAAATAGCCAACCATATCTGTTATCAAAATTTAATTTTTACAGTGTTTTATTACTTGCACCTAAAGTTAGCCAGTTTCCATACAGAGTCTATTGGCAGCTTGATTATTTAAAAAACTTATTTTTCAGGTTTAAAAATAATATCCATGGTAGCCTTACATTACACACAAGACCAACCAATGCATATTTTATAAAATGGTTTAATAGATGCATGAGTGTCTGATACAGTGATAATAAATCTACTGAATTCTAATTATTTACTGTTGCAAACATCTTACAAAAGCATTTTGATTTACATGTATGGATACACAGTCCTTGATGGAAGAATTCTATCGAATCAGTGGCACATTAAAGAATAAAGCTGACAATCCCTTCTGCATATTCTTTTGACACAACTCCAGCAAGAGAAACAACATGGTATGAAAAGTATACAGGAAAGATTGTTCTTACCATAATCAGCAAAAACTGGAAAGTGTAAATACAAGTTCAAGTGGTCAAAGCAATCAAAGTCATAATAATTGTAACCAGTCAGAAATTACAGCAAGAAATGTTATCCAGTTACATGTAGTTGTCAAAGCAACGCATTTCTTTCCTTGTCAGTTGATAATTCTTCTCCAACAAGACAGAAAAATGTTGGCAATTGCAGGCATTGAAAATAATTTTCAAAGTTCAAGACAGTCACAGCATTTTCTTTGCAGAAGGTAAACAGTACACCAAGGCTCAGAGGCTGTAAAAACGGGTTCCAAGTGGAAAAAGTGCAAATATCCTGCACAGATAGTTAAAAAAGCTGCTGGTACAATTATTCACTAACAGAACCTTTGTTTTCTTTTTGCATAGTTCATAGATCACTGGGAATGTGACAGTGTGCTATTTTTGGCAAGAGCAAAAAAAGTTATAGTTGTGTGAGTTGCCACGTTAGACATGCTGGATCCATGCAGAATTCAGATAGAGGGCTGCTACCTGATGTTATTAGGCACTGAATACTGATTTTGTTTTTGTTGTAGCAGTTCTGTAACAGCCAACAGTTTCTTAAGAACATGCTGTAGAAAAAAAAACAACCCAGTACAACCCTATATTAGCAACTAGAAAAAAATCAGAACCCATCTTGCTTGAGAAGCATCTTCAATATTAACCTACCAGACTTAGAATTCGGTAGTTTAAAATATATTTAACCCTAACCCTGCCCCCAGCTCCAATTCCCTAGTCACTAAGACATTACTTCAAAAGACAACAGTAAAACAGCAATATTAAATTTATCCGCACCCATGGAGACCCATTAAGTCCTGCCAACTTAACCTGAGAGTTTCAAAATGAGAGTTCTCAATCTGTTAAAAACAATCTGTAAACCAAAACTCAATTAATGGGTATTTTCCTCATGTGAAAGTGCAGAACTGGGCCAAGAAAATGAAAAAAAAAGTGGTTATAAATAAAAGTTGACAATACAATTCACTTCACTTCTGTACAAGCAGAACTACCCCCTTTTAACTTTCTGAAAACCTGGTCATTAAACTAAATCAAATGCAACTGAACATACACATAAAGCAGAATGAGAAATTGTATTGCTAACACACTGTTGGGAGTCAGTAATTTTTTCATTACAGTAGAACTGCGATCAAGTACAATAGGGTGATCCTGAACCATTATCATAGAATCATAGAATAGTTCAGGTTGGAAGGTACCTTAAAGATCATCTAATTCCAACTCCCATTACAGAATCATAGAATAGTTAGGGTTGGAAGAGACCTTAAAGATCATCTAGTTCCAACCCCCGCCCCCAGATCAGGTTACCCAAGGCCCCATCCAACCTGGCCTTAAACACCTCCAGGGATGGAGCAGCCACAAATTCCCTTGGCAACCAGTTCCAGAGTCTCACCACTCTCATGGTGAAGAAATTCGTCCTAATGTTTAGTCTAAATCTGCCCTTCTCCAGTTTATACCCGTTCCCTCGCCCTGCTAGCCACGCTGCTTTGGATGCAGCCCAGGACACGTTTGGCCTTCTGGGCTGCGAGCGCACACTGCCGGCTCATGTTGAGCTTCTCATCAACCAGCATCCCGAAGTGCTTCTCTGCAGGGCTGCTCTCAATTACATCAACCCCCATCGTGTAGTGAAAATGGGGATTACTCCGACCCAGGTGTAGGACCTTAGACCTGGCCCTGTTGAACCTCATGAGGTTCTCACAGGCCCACTTCTCCAGCCTCTCCAGGTCCCTCTGGATGACATCCCGTCCTTCCAGTGTGGCAACTACACCACTCGGCTTGGGGTCATCTGTAAACATGCTGAGGGTGCACTCGATCTCGCTGTCTATATCATTGATGAAGATATTAAACAGCACCGGTCCCAGTACGGACCCCTGAGGGACACCACTAGTCATGGATCTCCATCTGGACTTTGAGCCATTGACCACTACTCTCTGAATACGACCATCCAACCAGTTTCTTATCCACCGTACCATCCACCCATCAAATCCATCACTCTCCCATTTAGAGAGGGGGACGTTGTGGGGGACTGTGTTAAATGCTTTACACAAGTCTAGATAGATCACATCCGTCGTTTTACCCGTGTCCACTGCTGTGGTCACCCCATCATAGAAGGACACTAGGTTGGTCACAGAATCACAGAATCACCAGGTTGGAAAAGACTGACTGGATCATTGAGTCCAACCATTCCTATCAAACACTAAACCATGCCCCTCAGCGCCTCGTCCACCCGTCCTTTAAACATCTCCAGGGAAGGCGACTCAACCACCTCCCTGGGCAGCCTCTGCCAGTGCCCAATGACCCTTTCTGAGAAAAATTTTTTCCTAATGTCCAGCCTAAACCTCCCCTGGCGGAGCTTGAGGCCATTTCCTCTCGTCCTGTACCCTGTCACTTGGAAGAAGAGGCCAGCTCCCACCTCTCTACAACCTCCTTTCAGGTAGTTGTAGAGAGCAATGAGGTCTCCCCTCAGCCTCCTCTTCTCCAGGCTAAACGACACGAGCTCTCTCAGCCGTTCCTCATAAGACTTTTTCTCCAGACCCCTCACTAGCTTCGTTGCTCTTCTCTGGACTCATTCCAGAGGCTCAATAACCTTCTTGTGGTGAGGGGCACAGAACTCAACACAGAATTCGAGGAGCGGTCTCACAAGTGTCGAGTACAGAGGGAGAATAACCTCCCTGGACCTGCTGGCCACGCCGTTTCTGAAACAAGTCGAGATGCCATTGGCCTTCTTGGCCACCTGGGCCACTGCTGGCTCATGTTCAGTCGCTGTCAACCAACACCCCCATTGTTGAACCTCATGCCATTGGTCTCAGCCCAGCGGTCCAGCCTGTTCAGATCCCTTTGCAGAGCCTCCCGACCCTCCAGCAGATCGACACTTCCACCCAGCTTAGTGTCGTCCGCAAACTTGCTAAGGGTGCACTCAATGCCTTCATCCAGGTCATTGATAAAGACATTGAACGGGGCTGGACCCAGCACTGAGCCCTGGGGAAGCCCACTTGTCACTGGCCTCCAGCTGGAGTTAACTCCATTTCCCACCACTCTCTGGGCCCGGCCATCCAACCAGTTTTCCACCCACGAGAGTGTGCGCCTGTCCAGGCCAGAGGCTGACAGTTTCTGAAACAGAATCATAAAGCGTTTGCCCCTGGGTCATACAGCGTTTGCCCCTGGTGAAGTCATGCTGGCTGCCTTTAATCACCTCCATGTCCTCCATGTGCTTTAGCAGAGCTTCTAGGACGATATCATCCATAATCTTCCCAGGCACAGAGGTGAGGCTGACAGGTCGGTAGTTCCCAGGGTCGTCTTTTCTGCCATTTTTAAAAATTGACACAATGTATTCCTTCTTCCAGTCACCAGAGACTTCTCCTGATTGCCATGACTTTTCAAATATCATAGAGAGTGGCTTGGCAACCACATCGGCCAATTCCCTCAGGACTCTGGGATGCATCTCATCAGGTCCCATAGACTTATAAATGTTCAGTTTACTCAGGTGGTCATGAACCTCATCCTCCTCTATAGTGGGAGGGGTTTTATCCCCCTGGTCGCCATCTTGCTGTCCCATGAACCAGGAGGGGCGAGGAGAGCAGTTATTGGTGAAGACTGAGGCAAAAAAGTTGTTAAATACTTCAGCCTTCTCCTCCTCTGCTGATACGAGGTCACCATTCTCAACCATCAGTGGGGGTACATTTTCTTTGACCTTCCTCTTTTGGTTGACGTACCTGTAGAAGCCCTTCTTGTTAGTCTTTACTTCCCTTGCCAAGTTTAGTTCCAGCTGCGCCTTGGCCTTCCTGACTTCATCTCTACATAACTGGGCAGCGTCCCTATACACATCCCAGGTTCCCTGTCCCTGCTTGCACTGCCTGTGCAGTTCCCTCTTCCTCTTTAGTTTCACCAGCAGGTCTCGGCTCAGCCACGCCGGTCTCTTCCCTTCCCTGCTTGATTTTCTACATCTGGGGACTGAGCGCTCTTGCGCTTTATGGAAAGCATCCTTGAATATTTTCCAGCTCAGTTCTGCTCCCTTGTCCTGGAGGACCTCGTCCCAGGGGATCCTACCGCGTAATTCCTTGAAGAGCTGGAAGTCTGCTTTCCTGAAATTTAGGGTCCTCACCTGTCCTATATCCCTCTGGATCTTGAACTCCACCAGTGCCTGATCACTGCAGCCCAGGCTGCCTCCAATCCTTATATCACTGATGAGTTCGCTTGTATTGGTGACCATCAGGTCCAGTATTGCATCTCCTTGGGTGGGGGTCTCTATCATTTGGACTAAGAAATCATCGTCAATGCACTTGAGGGGTCTCCTGGATTGCCTGCAGCTTGCCGTGCTACTTTTCCAGCATATGTCGAGGTGGCTGAAGCCCCTGAGTAGGATGAGAGCTTGCGTGCCTTATGCCTCCTGTAGGTGGAGGAAGAAGACTTCATCAGTTGGTTCTCTTTGATCGGGTGGCCTGTAGTATACACCAACCACAAGGTTCCCATTGGTTCTTCTGTCCTTAATTTTGACCCACAAGGAGGCACTTGGAGAAGGAAAATGGGGAAAAATTCAAGAGTTTTCTGTATGGAAATCCATGAGGTGAAACTACTCCTCTAATGTAGAACTATAAGTATACTGAGGAAACGATACCACAACTGTAATCATTAAGTACTTCAGAAAAAGGTCTTGTGAAACAGGGCTCAGTGCTGGGTCCAGTCCTGTTCAATATCTTTATCAATGACCTGGATGAAGGCATTGAGTGTTCCCTTGGTAAGTTTGCAGACAACGCTAAGCTGGGAGGAAGTGTTGCTCTGCTGGAGGGTAGGGAAGCTCCAAAGGGATCTGAACAGGCTGGACCGCTGGGCAGAGTCCAATGGCATGAGGTTTAACAAGGCCAAATGCCGGGTCCTGCACTTGGGGCACAACAACCCTATGCAGTGCTACAGACTAGGGGAAGAGTGGCTAGAAAGCTGCCTGGAGGAGAGGGACCTGGGGGTGTTGGTTGACAGCCGACTGAATATGAGCCAGCAGTGTGCCCAGGTGGCCAAGAAGGCCAATAGCATCTTGGCTTGGATCAGAAACAGCACGGCCAGCAGGTCCAGGGAGGTGATTCTGCCCTGGTGAGGCCGCACATCAAATTCTGTGTTCAGTTTTGAGTCCCTCGCTACAAGTAAGACATTGAGGGGCTGGAGTGTGTCCAGAGAAGGGCAACAGAGCTGGTGAAGGGGCTGGAGCACAAGTCTTACGAGGAGTGGCTGAGGGAACTTGGGTTGTTTAGCCTGGAGAAGAGGAGGCTGAGGGGAGACCTTATTGCTCTCTACAACTGCCTAAAAGGAGGTTGTAGAGAGGTGAGTGTTGGTGTCTTCTCCCAAGTGACAGGTGATAGGACAAGAGGGGATGATCTCAAGCTGCGCCAGGGGAGGTTTCCCGAACATCAGGAAAAATATTTTCACCAAAAGGGTTATCTAGCACTGGCAGAGGCTGCCCAGGGAGGTGGTTGAGTTCCCATAGAATCATAGAATAACCAGGCTGGAAGAGACCCACCGGATCATCGAGTCCAACCATTCCTATCAAACACTAAATCATTCCCCTTAGCACCTCGTCCACCCGTGCCTTAAACACCTCCAGGGAAGGTGACTCAACCACCTCCCTGGGCAGCCTGTTCCAGTTCCCAACGACCCTTTCTGTGAAGAATTTTTTCCTAATGTCCAGCCTAAATCTCCCCTGGCGGAGCTTGAGGCCCATCCCTGGAGGCGTTTAAAAGATGGGTAGATAAGGTACTTAAGGATATGGTTTCATGGCAGATAGGTGTGATTGGACTTGATGATCTCAGAGGTCTTTTCCAAACTGGTGATTCTATGAGTCTATGAAAGAAATTATACCCCTTATCTGAAAGCAACACAAATTTAATACTGAAAAATTTCTACTATCCTGCTGTGCCAGTCCAGCCATCATTTTTGCTTTGTTGAGACTGGCAGTAGCTGTAAGCGAATTATGAAGTTGAACGTGACTGATTTTTTTTCCTCCTATGCCACTGAAGAGGTAAATTGTAGTAGTTGTTATTAAACTGGATAAGTTCTGAACAGCTATAATGAAGCATCGTCTCATTTTTAATTCCTTGATCTTTCTTCTGCCAAAGATGATTAAATACAACAATATTTTCACCTTTTGCAAAATCGCGGCTTCCTAGTAATTCCCTTATTTAAAGAACATTACTGCCAAAAAATGCATTATTTGAGTAACATCTGCTTCCAGGAGAAAGAAATATAGATTTATTGTCTACCTGGGTTTAAGTTAAGGCCTTCAAAGAGTCACGATAAATGAAGCCCAATCTTTAAACCATGAGAATAATAAGAAATCTGATTACAAGAAGTTATTTAGAAACAGTTAAATTAAAAACTATTTTAAAAACTGCCTCTTCAAAAATGTGTCATTAAATAAATAGTTTAAGTTGATACTGATTAAATTTAAGGAAGATCATCTCTAAACAAAAAAGACTTTCTGTAGTACAACTGCCCCTGTCCCCAAATCTTTATCATTTAAAAGGGAAGACTACTTAAATTATCTCCTGCAGAGCACAGTATACTACTCAAGCATACCAAAACATAGAATCATAGAATCATAGAACAACCAGGTTGGAAGAGACCCACCGGATCATCGAGTCCAACCATTCCTATCAAACACTAAACCAGGCCCCTTAGCACCTCGTCCACACGTGCCTTAAACACCTCCAGGGAAGGGGACTCAACCACCTCCCTGGGCAGCCTGTTCCAGTGCCCAATGACCCTTTCTGTGAAAAATTTTTTCCTAATGTCCAGCCTAAATCTCCCCTGGCGGAGCTTGAGGCCATTCCCTCTTGTCCTGTCCCCTGTAAGCAGATTTGATGACTTTAAGTTCAACGTAATTAGTATACCATAGGCAAGTATATTACTTTTGTAGTATTTTGAGACAGTGCATGAAGTTTTCATAAAAGCTGTAGAGACGTTGAATAGTTGGAACAGAACACTCATTTATAGTGTTTGCTAGAGAAGTTTGCCATGTTTGTTTACCAATGTAATAAATCAGGAAGCAGAAATGAAGTAGAAAAGCTAAGGAAATGAAATTTAATTATTTAGTTCTCAATTAGAGGAACTAGATCTATTACTGTCAGGAGACAGTAATTACTTGAGTTTAGGCTTCCTCTAGAAACTGAAAACTTCACCTGGAAACTATACAAAAAAGGCAAAAAACCCAAACTAAAACAAACCAGCAAAAACGCAATACCCCCCCAATCCACTGCTTTAAAACATCTTTGGGTTTGTTGTATAAATACTTAGTTCATAGTTTTGAGCTTCTTTCCCTTTACAACTAGCAAACTCCTGGTGAAATGTACTTATCATTTATCGCTCATACTGCTGGACAGAAAAGAATCACCACATTAAGCAATAACTCAAGGCATGCTATCTGTACCTTTTGTTAACCATTGTAGTTTACCTGCATTACACCTCGCTCATTACTGAGTGTCCGAAGTTCATCTGAATGTGCCACACACATCTCATGTAAGGCCGCCAGATAACGAGATAAGTCAATTCTAGAATGCTCTGTAGTGTCTGGAAGCTCAGGAACATTCTTTAACAAAAATTAGTAGAGTAGATTTAGAATGGTGAGTAGCCAGGCATATAAGAAATTAAAATACAGTTCTACAGACCCATCAACAGCTGGTTTGATACTGCAAGCAAGTAATGCAATGTTTTTCTTCACAATTAAGTCTTCTGTCCATGTCATCTAATACAAATTATGTATTTCCTCCTCTCCACAAGCATCTACTTTATGAGGACATTTTAATTATGGTTACACATTTCACATGGAGAGATTACTAAATATGCAGCAATTCCTACTTCTACTAGGAGGGTTCTACTAAAAGGTTTAATGTTGCTATGCTACCTCTGAGCTGTCCAGAAAGATACTGAGAAAAGAGATACGTATTATATCCTCCCTCAAATGAGGGGGAACCATCCACTAGATTTATTTTTTTATTTAATTTAATTCAGACAAGAGCAGCAGCGAAAATGGACACCACCACCACCCCCAAAACTAACAAGTCAATAAGTCCACTAATAAAATAATGCAATTAAGACGTCTTCTAGGAACACTTCTAATGGACCAACTAAGGAAGCTAGGCACATTTCTTTCATCTTCATTTTTAAAACAAATTCTTGGTTTAAACAAATACATATAGACATAAATGAGCTCCTAACTCTTGTTATAGCTATCATACACAGAACAGTTACAGTTTCAAAGTGAACTGCAATTATTATTTTCTTTTAAACTATAATAACCAGAAATTCATGTGGGGAGACATTTGGTAACATATAACGAAAATGGAAGATAATATTTTTTAAAACTTCAGTTTTTTCAATCTTGGCACAAAACCATATGACAAATCACACATAAGAATTTTTTGATTTAAAATCTACTTCTAAAAGACTGGTGTTTTTGGCTAAGAGCCCTAATCCTCAGGGAGAAGCTCAAATAGATCTCATGCCTACAGCAGTACTAAATAAATAAATAAAATCTTTCTACAGGACGTTTGATAGGTTTTAATTCTGTGTGACATATCAGCAATCTGCAGTTCCCTAAAAATGCATAAGAAAAAATTTTCAATAACAAGCATTCAAAATTGTTTGGAAACTGATGCATTTCTGAGATAGTTAACAAGGACTGTAAAGAATTTTAATTCACAATATTGCTATACAGTTTCCAATATTTTTTTAAACCACTTACCCCAAGTTCATCTAAGAACATGATCATGCGATGTTTGTTACTCTTGATGAATGGATTTACCCCCTCCATATATGGCTCCTAGTCATTTAAAAAAAATATTTATTAGAATAAATCAATACCAATTTAATAGCGATACCTGAATTGAACACACTGTAATCAGAGACAAATGACACTGCAAAACGCAAATGTGTCATCTGGAGTTATTTTATATTTTCAAGTGAATTTATAATGACTGGTGTACAACCAGTCAAAAGATTACACTTTTTTCTATTCCAGATGAATTCTGGAATTGTTTATATCTGCATTGTGACATGAAATTTTACATTTCTGAAATATTGAAGATGGACTTCTTTATTTTCATTGCAGCTACATAATGGAAAAACCACTGTCAGAGGTAACATCAGGACATAAGTGCCCTCCTTCTTGTTCTTTTGTTAATGCTTGCATCCTGAGTTATGACTGTCAGGTAAATGGCTTTATAATGACAGCCTGAACCCACTTTCTTCATCATGCTTAAGGCAACAGATTTTTTTATTTTTCAGCCATGTTGCGACTTGGGAACCAGAGCGGATCAATTGTTGCTGGCATTCTTTTAGTGATGCAATAGAAACTTTATTAAAAGCTGAGGCTTTTTAGTGCAACTTGTAAAATTGATTTACAAAATTCTGTCAAGCAATATGAAAATGAATACAAATAAAAGGGGTGTTTCAAAATTCTGTACCCACAGAAAATAACCATCTAAGGAATAAGTAGAGGAAGAGAGAGAGAGAGAGTGTGTGTGTGTGTACAGGGGGAAAACAAAATCAAACAGACTCTATATGCAGGCTGGAAGTTTAGTCCTAATTGATCTCAGTTTGAAAGTGAATTATTACATATAGTATATGAAAGAACATGGATGTGGAATGTATTTAAAGGTTCTGTACAGAGACATGTCAATATTACTGAAAGATGTCTCCCCATTTTGACATCAAATAATCGATGGAAGTGCAAAAAGGCTCCCATCATCTATTTAAGGCAGATGATACATCCTTCTTGAATGGATTCTTTCTTATTACAGATTTCTACTCTAGCATTTCTCAGTTGTCTTATTGATATGGATATTCCTAAAGAAAATTTATCCATTTTACCATCAAATAGATGTTTTTTTTGTGGAGGGATGGCTGCCAGCCTTTCCTCTCCCAGTCTTCCAACTCCAACACCTATCTAGTTGACCAAGGGAAGCCAGTAGATGCGGTAGTTTTGGATTTTAGCAAAGCTTCTCATACTGTCTCCCATAGTATCCTTCTGGATAATATGTCTAGCATACAGCTAAACAAGTCCATAATACCTTGGGTGAGCAACTGGCTGATGGGTCGGGCTCAAAGGGTTATAGCAAATGGGGTTACATCAGGCTGGTGGTCAGTCACTAGTGGGGTTCTGCAGGTATCAGTTTTAGGGCCAGTGCTCTTTAGTGTTTCTAAAAATTATCTGGATGCAGGAATCAAATGTATGTTAAGTAAATTTTCCAACAATACTAAACTAGGAGGAGCCGTGGACTCCCTCAAGGGTAGAGAGGCCCTACAGAGAGATCTGGGCAATCACCGACCATGTGAAAATTAACAAGAATAAGTGCCAGATTCTCCATCTAGGATGGGGTAATACTAGTTATATGTACAAATTGGGGGACAAGAGGCTGGAGAGCAGCCCCGGGGAAAGAGATCTAGGGGTCTGGGATGATGGCAAGTTGAACATGAGTCAACAGTGTGCCCTGGCAGCCAACCGTGTCCTGAGGTGCATCTAGCATGGCATTGCCAGCCAGGTGAGGGAGGGGATTGTCCTGCTCTGCTCCGCACTGAGGGGGCCCCACCTCAAGTACTGTGTGCAGTTTTGGGTGCCTCAATATAAGGACATCAAACTATTAGAGTGTGTCCACAGGAGGGCAACTCAGATGGCGAAAGGCCTCAAGGGCAAGACTTATGAAGAGCGCCTGAGGTCACTTGACTTATTCGGCTAGGAGAACAGAATACTGAGGGGTGATCTCATCGCAATATATAACTTCCTCAAGGCGGGCAGTAGAGGACATGAGGTCATGGAATGCAGCTGCATCAGGGGAAGTTCAGATTGGGCATTGGGAAAAGGTTCTTCACCGAGAGGATTGGCCACTGGAACATGCTCCCCCGGAAGTGGTCACAGCACCAACCCTGTCAGAGTTCAAGGAACATCTGGACAATGCTCTTAGTCATATGATTTAGTTTTAGGTAGTCCTGCGAAGAGCAGGGAGTTGGACTTTATGATCCTTATGGGTCCAACTTGAGATATTCTATGATTCTATGAATACTACAGTATGACTGCTACCTTTTTGGTCATTGTCCATATACTTCCACTGTTGTCTTTGGAACAAATTTATGAGTTTAAATCAATAGCCTGTTGAGCTCCAACAGAAAAGGATAGAAAAAACTGCAGGAACAAGGTCTCCTAGCTGATGAAGACACTCAGGCCACACAAGGAAACAACAACAGATTTTTTTTTTTTTTTGTATTAAACAGGAACATTAAAATGCATTGGAAATGCAGTTCTAGGCTGTTGTGTGTAGAATCATATTCACCTTAGATCCAAATTCAACCAGATTTGCTAAATTCTGCACAGACTTGGCGACCAGCGTTAACGTTCTTGCAGCAGTAGGGGAAGGAGAATCTGATAGGAATACAAAGTAGAGAGTTACCGGTCATTTAATTTAAAACTTCCAGTAGTCCAATGAAAGTTTAGCTCTTCTGCAGTTTGTTATTGATCACGGAATTAAATATTTTGAATGCTGTAACAGAACTGCATGTGGAAAATATCTCATGATCAAGTAAACTTTTGTTGGTTTAATATTATGCCCACAACAATGTTAATATGCACGTCTGAATTTCTGTACTAGTTGCTTACAGAATAAAATAAGCAAAAGTGTTCCTCAGAAGCCTAAGGTAAACAGAAGTTTTATGAATTAAGTGAAAAGCCTTTTCACAAAAATCAAACAGTTCTGTTAAAAGGAAGATTATTTGTTGTTAGAATATAATAAAATAATTATTTTTACCTTTTTCCTTATAAGTAGGTCCTGCATTGTTATGCAAATTATACTTTAAATTACGAGTACTGGAAAAATAGAATAAACATTGCATGCAATCATGGCTTGCATTTTTATGAAAGTATAGCTATTTACTGCACAAATCAAATGCTAGAAACTCCTAGTACCATCACTTGTTGGAAAAATTTTTTTTAACTGACTAAGAGATTAGTGTTAAAAATAGGGTGGGGTTGTTTGCTTTTTGATCATATCTGGCTTTTCACTTATAGATCATTTAAGTGTTCCATAATTGGCATGTTTATTATATAAACTCTAAATTTCACAGTGCTTCGTAAGAATGCTATATACTCTTCACTGTCTATCTGTATGTTTTGATCTTCCATCTTTCTGCCCCCTTCTCTGCTCAGCATTGCAATTAATTAAAAAATAAGTTCCGATTTCTTAGGCATAGCTGGAGCTTAGCCTGAGTCACTAATCGTGCAACTAATCTCAGTTGTTCAAAGCATCTAGTGCTTAGCACTGTACATCCCTTTGAAGGAGAATTGCTGGAAACTCCCGGACAAACTTAAACTCAAAGCGGAAGCCTACAGAGGGTGGAAGCAAGGGCAGGTAGCCTGGAAGGAATATAGAGAGATTGTCTGAGCAGCCAGGGCTCAAGTTAGGAAAGCTAAAGCCCTGACAGAATGAAATCTGTCCAAGGACATCAAGAAAAGCTTCTATAGGCGTGTCAGTGATAAAAAAAAAGGAAGACTAGGGAGAATGTGGACCCTCTCTGGAAGGAAATGGGAGACCTGGTTGCCCAGGATATGGAGAGGGCTGAGGTACTCAACAACTTTTTGCCTCATTCTTCACCAGCAAGGGTTCAAGCCTCACCACCCAAGTCACAGAAGGCAAAGGCAGGGACTGGGAGAGCGAAGAACCGCCCATTGTAGGAGAGGGTCTGGTGCGAGACCATCTAAGGCACCTGAAGGTGCACAAGTCCATGGGACCTGATGAGATGCATCCGCGGGTCCTGAGGGAACTGGCAGATGAAGTTGCTAAGCCACTATTCATCGTATTTGAGAAGACGTGGCAGCCCAGTGAAGTCCCCGCTGACTGGAAAAGGGGAAACATAACCCCCATTTAAAAAAAAAAAAAGGGAACTCCAGGCTGGTCAGTCTCACCTCTGTGCCCAGCAACATCATGGAGCAGATCCTCCTGGAAACTCTGCTGAGGTGCATGGAAAATAAGGTGGTGATTGGGGACAGCCAACATGGCTTCACCAAGGGCAAATCGTGCCTGATGGCGACCTTCTATGAGGGGGCTACAGCATTGGTGGATAAGGGAAGATCAACTGATGTCATTAACCTGGACTTGTGCAAAGCATTCAACACTGTCCCACAAGACATTCTGGTCTCTAAATTGGAAAGATATGGATTTGACAGATGGACCACTCCGTGGATAAGGAATTGACTGGATGGTCACGCTCAGAGTGTCATGGTCAATGGCTCAACGTCCAAGTGGAGACTGGTGATGCGAGGTGTTCCTCAGGGGTCAGTACTGGGACTGGTGCTGTTTAACATCTTTGTCATAGACATGGACAGTGGGATTGAGGGCACCATCAGCAAGTTTGTCGATGACACCAAACTGTGTGGAGCAGTCGACACGGTGGAGGGAAGGGATGCCATCCAGAGGGACGTGGACAGGCTTGAGAGGTGGGGCTGTATGAACCTCATGAAGTTCAACAAGGCCAAATGCAAGGTCCTGAACTTGAGTTGGGGCAAACCCAAACACAATTACATGCTGGGTGGAGACTGAATTGAGAGCAGCTCTGAAGAGAAGAACTTGGGGGTGCTGGTGGATGAGAGGCTCAACATGAGCTGGCAGTGTGTGCTTGTAGCCCAGGAGGCCAACCGTGTCCCGGGCTGCATCAAAAGTGTGACCAGCAGGTTGAGGGAGGCGATTCTCCCCCTCTACTCTGCTCCTGTGAGACCCCACCTGGAGCCCTGTGTTCAACTCTGGGGCTCCAAATCTAAGAAGGGCCTGGATCTGTTGGAGCGAGTCCAGAGGAGGCCACAAAGAGGATCAGAGGGATGGAACACCTCCCGTATGAGGACAGGTTGCTCAGCCTGGAGAAGAAGAGGCTCCAGGGAGGCGTTATAGGGACTTTTTTTACAAGGGCATGTAGTGAGCAACGGTTTTAAACTGAAAGAGGATTGATTTTGATCAGATATAAGGAAGAAATTCTTCACCATGAGGGTGGTGAGGCCCTGGCCCAGGTTGCCCAGGGAGGTTGTGACTGCCCCATCCCTGGAGGTGTTCGAGGACAGGTTGGATGGGGCCTTGAGCAGCCTGATCCAGTGGAAGGTGTCCTTGCACATGGCAGGGGGGTTGGAACTGGATGATCTTTAAGGTCCCTTCCAACCCAAAGCATTCCATGATTCTATGACACAAAGATCAAGTATAACACATGCAAACTTTTAAAACTTCAGTTGTCTCAATAATTTGGTACTACAGTTTTCCACCACTAATTTATGCCTTTCCTTTCTTCCTCCCACAAAGATGTATTTGGTTTATGTGGCAAGGTTTTGGTAGCCGAGGGGCTACAAGGGTGGCTTCTGTGAAAAGCTGCTAGAAGCTTCCCACTGCTGGCCAAAGCTGAGCCAATCAGCAATGGTGGTAGCACCTCTGGGTAAAATAACTGCCATGCAACACCAGCTGGGAGAGGAGTGAGAATATGTGAGAGAAACAACTCTGCAGACACCAAGGTCAGTGAAGAAGGAGGGGGAGGAGGTGCTCCAGGCACCAGAGCAGAGATTGCCCTGCAGCCAGCGATGAAGACCATGGTGTGGCAGCCTGTGGGGACCCAAGCCTGTGGGGATTCCCCTGCAGCCTGTGGGGACCCCACGCCAGAGCAGGTGGATGTGCCCGAAGGAGTCTGCGACCCCATGGAGAGGAGCCCAAGCTGGAACAGGTTTGCTGGCAGAACTTGTGACCTTGTGGGGGATCCACACTGAAGCAGTCTGTTCCTGAAGGACTGCACCCCATGGAAAGGACCTATGCTGGAGCAGTTCGTGGAGGACTCCCTCCTGTGGGAGACACCCCATGTTGGAGCAAGGGAAGAGTGTGAGGAGTTCTCCTCCTGAGGAGAAAGGAGCAGCAGAAAAGACATGTGATGAACTGACCACAACCCCCATTCCCTGTCCCCCTGTGCCGCTCGGGGAGAGTAGGTAGAAAATTCAGGAGTGACATTAAGACTGGGAAGAAGGAAGGGGTGAAGGGAAGGTGTTTTAAGATTTAATTTTTCGTTCTCATTACCCTACTCTGATTTGATTGGTAATAATTAAATTAATTTCCCTGAGTCAAGTCTGTTTTGCCCATGATGGCAATTGGTGAGTGATCCCCCTGTCCTTATCTCATCCAACAAGCCTTTCATTGTATTTTCTCTCCCCTGTCCAGTTGAGGAGGGGGGGGTGATAGAGTAGCTTTGGTGAGCACCACAAAGCAATACAGCAAAACATAGAACCTGAAATCCCATCAATACAACCTTATGTCTAGAACAACAGTAACACACATACTAATTGTTGCATCTGTAAGACCTCAACTACATCTGTACCTTAAAATGCTCAGAAACATTTCTAGGTGCTTAAGCCAACTCTCATGTAATAGTCCATGCCATCACTGTTAAAGCTCCATAACAAAGCCCCATGACAACTGTGTCAGTTGTGATGCATGCCAACACCCAAATCATGCCTAAGAACTGTTTAGGAGAATGCTACCTGATATCAGCCAGAACTATGCTACAGGTCAGTATAGCAATTTCACAATCCTGTTCTAGCAAACAGGAATAGACCCTGTCACTGTTTTATTTACTGATAGGGATGCACTCTACAAAGAGAGCATCGAAAAACAGGGTAACGCTTTTGCACTGTGCCTGGCTAGGATAGAGTTAATTTTCTTCATAGCAGTTCATATGGTGTTGTGCTTCAGATTTTTTGACCAAAGCAACTACTGATGATCTAGCTTTTGCTGAAGGGTGTTTACACAGCATCAAGGCCATCTGTTTGTCACTCTTGCCTCCCCAGTGAAAAGACTGGGGGATGTGCAACAGGCTGGGAGGCAACACAATCAGGCAGATGACCTGAACTAACCAAAGAAATATTCCATACCATATCATGTCGTGCTCAGCAGTAAAAGGGAAAGAAGGGGTTTCGTTGGTGTTAGTCATCTTTTGCTCAGGAACTGGCTGGGCATCCATCTACCTATGGGAGGTGGCATGATTACCTTTGCATTACTTGTTTTGTTTTGTTCCATTTATCCTTCAGCTATTAAAAATGTATTTAATTTTTGTTTGTTTTTTTTTATCTTGGCCCCCCAAGTTCTCTTGCTTTTATTCTTCCTTTCCTCTTCCCCCACCCCACTGAGGGTGAGGAGGGAAGTGAGCAAGCGACTGTGCAATGTTTATCTGCCCAGTGGGGTTAAGCCACAACAATTTTCTTTATGAAACGCTTTTTTTAACATTCACCTTTTCTTTTTTTTTTAGCTTTAAAACAAGACATTGGGAATAAACACTGTCTAACCTTTGAGGGTGAAAACTGTATGCTGGCTGCCTTAGGGATAAAGTCAATCAATTGATATGGATAACATGCCTTTGGACACAGTGTTCAAAAGACTTCATATTTTGCTAAATTAGGCACTAAAGTATGTTGATGCCTATTACTACATAAAGTATGAATTCATTCTGAAGCATAGTCACCTGAGATGATATTAAACATCCTTGGGTTCAGGATAGCAGGACAAATCAGTCGAAGAAAAACAAAGCCACTGAAATGGAAAAAAAGTATTTTGTTCAATAATAAAGTTAAAGAATTAATGTAGAATTATGTAGTCTTTAGGCATTTAAGTAAGTGTGGCAATCTTTTTGAGATAGATGACAAACAACTAGCCTGCACTCCGTGAATATGTTTGTTTGTCGCGGTGGGGGTAAGCCACGACACGTAGAAGTTGTGGGCAAAAGGACATCTTTATTGATTTTACAAGACTTTGTATACCCCTTCTCGAACTGCACGTTTGGTTTAGCTAGAGACCAACAGTTCATAATTGGATGACCCCTGCTCAGTTGTAACTTCGTAATTGGGTGATTCCACCTGCGGCCTGGCAGCTTCCTAATCTTGTTTACTCGGCTCTTCTTGGCGCCTTCCAGCTTCTCCAAGGATACACGGGCATCTGTTCAAGGCCAACGTTAAGTTCACACACTCTGACTCCCCAAACCAGCCAAGGTTTCCCACATTTGTTAATTAAGTATGCCTTGTTAATGATGAAAAATGAAATAAAAACAGGCATATTGATTTCCCTGTTAAAGTAAACCTCCGAAACCACCTGGGAAAAGCTTAACTGTAAAGCTGTACTGAAGCCTGTAGTCTAAGACCACACTGAGTTTATAAAGGAGGAGCACTTCGTCTCCTGCCTCCCACAAATGTCCCACTGTCTACTACAGCAAGTAATTCATCCTGTAGACACTCACTTTCCCAAACCAACACAAGGAGAGCAAGAGTGCACAGTCAGAATGGAACCTCTCTTTTGGCAGCAACATGGCCTTAGTTCAGCTTGAACCAATTCATATCTTGATAACAATACACTATTATACTAGAAGAATAAAACTGGATCAGCTACTTTCCTCACAGAATCCAATTGCTGAAGCTCAGACAATCTAGAAAGCTAGGGAAAAGCGCTCAGTTTGACTGCAGAAGTAGGAACTTATTAAACAGAAACCCCAAATAGCCTTCAATTTAGCATCAGAAAAATCTAACTTTCTATTGACAGCTGAAGTAAAAAAATATCCATCTTAGGTTAACCATAATTCTGGAAGACTGCTACAAAATGAAGTGACATATGGGCCAACTAAAGCAGTCTAAATCACCTCTCATTTTGTTCAGAGTGCGTGGACACTACCAGCAAACCTCTTTTTCACTATAGAAATACAAAAGCCTGAACAATTACAAAAGAATGGAAGTTGACCTTGCACTACCTTGCTTGTTAAGTATACAATGATGGCATTGTCTATTATTAATTTCATAGAATCATAGAATGGTTTGGGTTGGAAGGGACCTTAAAGATCATCCAGTTCCAACCTCCTGCCATGGGCAGGGACACCTCCCACTGGATCAGGCTGCCCAAGGCCCATCTAACCTGGCCTTGAACACCTCCAGGGATGGGGCAATTTGAAGTGACATGTGCAGCAGTGAGGTTAACACACCTTTAATGTATCCAAGACACTTGAATTCCAATATTTACTGTTACACAAGTTTCCTATTTCTCCAAGAACCATGGATTATGGGCTGACAAAACACTCCTGCTCCAGTGTGAAACAAAAATATTTTGTATGACATGAACTTAAAGCTATGAGGAAGTAAATAATTTTGAAGTCATGCACATACAACAATTTCTCTTGTAGATGGCCTGAAGTTGAAGACAATTGGGGTAATGCACTTTGCAGATACAGAAAATTTGGTTCTTCTTACACTGATCAAGCTGTCTACATTAAGAATGAGTCAATACCTATGCATGGGTTTTTACAACCAGACAGAAACAGCAGCTTTTATAGAAGGGAAGCTACCCAGACACTTAAAAACTATCCATCTGTCTCTGAGTATGTAATCATTCTTGGACCAAAACCAGTGCAATAAAAGATAATATTCTTCATTGGAGGCTGCAAAAAGAACCGCACTCTAGAGACAGGTCACAAGCATGCACTCATGAAAGCTGACCTAATATTTATAGTATCCAGCAGAGACCCCAGGAAAATTCTGAATGTCAGCTGTATCCACTTAAGGAAAGCCACATGACGCTCTCTGGAGATGGGAAGGAACAGAAAGAGACATGGTATGTGCTTTTAAGTTCGACACCCTTGCAATTGGCTAGCCCAAACACCTCTGATAAGAGCAGCCTCAATTTGAAGGCAACCCCCCTAAAGAACACTGTTGGCAGGCATTTTATTGAAGATTTTTCTTCAAGGGAATCTTGAGTCACTTCTGTTACAAACACTAAATGACAGGGAAATAAGCATGGAAGGCACTTTACTAATTACACTAACAATTAGTGAAACTCTGGAGAAGGAAGGGCTCCCATGTCTTCATTTCTGTCTCCAGCCAAAGCGATAAGCAAGAGTCAATGACAAATCATCTGGAAGACTGTTCAATGGGAGATTAACCTTAGCAAATTATATCAGTGCCAGATACTGGTCTACCAGCAAGCTAGGTTTGCAAAATTAGTAAAGCAAATGTAGAAGAGATGAGGCTCTGATACCCTTAAACCCCCAGTATCATTTAGAACAACAGTGACAAGACCTCATTTTTGTCAAAGATTTTTTTAATCTGCACTTGCAAATGATAGTGTTAAAGGAAGAGCTATTTATTCAATTGATTTATGAATGCAGACTGGAGTTTTTGTACACAGTGCCAGTTCCGAGAAGTCAAGTTCAGTAGCCCGCAACATTTTTACAGGGGCTCTGGAATGTTTCAACATGATTGAGCTGGAGCAGAAAATGAAACAAAACCGGGACAGCACAGAAGTATGTATTTTCAGAAATGAACACTGTATGTCGATTCTGAGTGGTCAACACTGGGAGTCTTCACTGATGTAGAGAACTATATATTCCAATGCAGACAGTCCAATCACTTTTCTGAGAAGGTATTAGTTTCCTTAACGTTTTATGTCTGTATTTTAAAGGACATTCATCTTAGCATGTGTAAGATTTTCCCAATAATTAACACACACTACATAGGAGTCCCTGGATAAGGCATGGTCCTCCCAGATGGCATATGACAGGAACATCATCTTCACAGGTCACTGCTCTCCAGAAGTATCACAAAGGTTAACTGCCACTTTGAGAGAACTTTGAGAAAAGTTCCCAACATGGAAAAGGAAATCAATATTTTTTTTATTAGTTTGTGTCAAACCCCACTCCCAAGACACCACTAGCGTTCAGGCCTTCCTTCGGCCTGCACAGTCAAAGAAGGAAGTTCATTTGATATCTGCACAGCAATATGGAGACCAACAAGATCTCTCAGGGTGAAATAAAAATGCAGGATTTATTCCGGACACAGCCAAATAAACAGACCAAAAAACTCAGGTGCATATCCGAGAGAGGCAACTCCCCAAAGTTGCGGAAGATTGAGATCTATCTGCTCAGATTATGACAGGGAGGAGCCTGAACCGTCTGTTGTGACAGAGGAAGTCCCATACACTGTTAGGGAACTGGCTGAGCCACAAGAGAAGGACTGCAGGCAGGCTAGGGAGACCGAGACAGAGTACGTGTGGCATGTTAGCCTGATGGGACGGGATAGGATTAGACTTTCCGAGCAAGAAGCCAAGGGATTTTGTGGACCAAGCATTTTTTTAACAGTGGAAGATGAGAGAGAGACATTGTCTTTGACTCAAAAAGCATCTTTCTGGGTTGGAGGAATTGACCCTTTGGAAAGGGGACATCTGATTGTCATTCCTACCCCTGGGACCAGTCACTTCACTGAAAGCATACAGAAGGCAACTAGCTTGCAATTAAGGAGTAAAAGGCGCTTGGTTCCTCACCAGCCTTCCCTGATGTTAATGTTAGTGAGCCCAGACAAGATGACACCCCTAATTAGAGGCCTGTCAGACTCCTTAAAGCTTTACACAGTGAAGATTCAAGATTGATTAAAAGCTGCTATGGTGGGGGGCCCTCAGCAGGACCGGGTCTTACTTGGGGACATATTTCTCAGGAACTAATAAACTATGCTAGACGTGTGGGGTACGTAGGTATGGAGGGAAAGTCACAAGCCTCAGTTTGGCAGGCTGAGACAGGGAGAAAAATAGTTTCTCCCCAGGATAAAGTACTGATGAGGGAAGTTTCACAGTCAGTTGTGGAATGAGGGTATGAGAAAGGGGGGTCCTCAAGAATTAATTGATCGCCTGCCCCTATCTGATCTGCGTTTGTTGGTAAAAAAGTGGGAGCCGTTTCCCCCCCCCCGGCAAGGAAATTCCTGTGGCCCCTTCGGGGGGGGGGAGCGCATCTGTTCCTTCAGCTCCTGCGGGTGAGATTACCAGGCCCCACCAGTGGGTTTATTTGAGAAGGCTCACAGAAAGCAAACAAGGGCATTTATTGGCTACTTTTTCACTTGGGCCCTTTAAGACACCAGCTAATTTTTTCGTTGATACAGGGGCCCAAATGTTGGCTTTGAATACCAATACAGATATCCAGAATGGATTTTCTCCCAATAAAACCCAAATTTGCTTAACCTATATGTTTGGAGACATAACCCCCCAGCTTATAGCCAGGGTGAACTGCTAGATGCTGGGGAGTCACCTTTCCCACTGTGGCTACGATGGTGCTGGGGGCATTGCCCACATTCTGGGGCTGGACTTGTTAAAAGGTCAGACCTAGACAGAGTTGTCTGGAAGGGGATGGAAGTTTGGGTCTCTGGCAGCTGTGATAAGGCTGTTGCATGCTGCTCCCTGCTCCCTCTGTCCAAAACAGTGAATGTGAAAACCTACCTCTTGCCCCTAGGAGCAAGAGAGGAAATCACTATGGTGATTGAAGACCTGAAGGGCGAGGAATAATTATTCCAAAACACTCCCCCTACAATTCCCCAGTTAGGTCAGAAAGCCAAATGGGAAATGGAGGCTCACAATTGACTACAGATGCTTGAATGCAGGCCTGAGCCCTTTGATGGCAGCAGTGCTGAATATAGCAGACTTGATTTCATAGAATCATAGAATCATAGAATAACCAGGATGGAAGAGACCCACCGGATCATCGAGTCCAACCATTCCTAACAAACACTAAACCATGCCCCTTAGCACCTCGTCCACCCGTGCCTTAAACACCTCCAGGGAAGGTGACTCAACCAACCTCCCTGGCCAGCCTGTTCCAGTGCCCAATGACCCTTTCTGTGAAGAATTTTTTCCTAATGTCCAGCCTAAATCTCCCCTGGCGGAGCTTGAGGCCATTTCCTCTTGTCCTGTCCCCCGTCACTTGGGAGAAGAGGCCAGCACCCTCCTCTCCACAACCTCCTTTCAGGTAGTTGTAGAGAGAAATGAGGTCTCCCCTCAGCCTCCTCTTCTCCAGGCTAAACAACCACAGCTCTCTCAGCCGCTCCTCATACGGCCTGTTCTCCAGCCCCTTCACCAGCTTTGTTGCTCTTCTCTGGACTCTCTCCAGAGCCTCAACATCCGTCTTGTGGTGAGGGGCCCAGAAATGAACACAGGATTCGAGGAGCGGTCTCACCAGTGCTGAGTACAGAGGGAGAAGAACCGCCCTGGACCTGCTGGTCACACCGTTTCTGATACAAGCCAAGATGCCATTGGCCTTCTTGGCCACCTGGGCACACTGCTGGCTCATATTCAGTCGGCTGTCAACCAACACCCCCAGGTCCCTCATCCAGGCAGCTTTCTAGACACACTTCTCCTAGTCTGTAGCACTGCTCAGGGTTGTTGTGCCCCAAGTGCAGGACCCGGTATTTGGCCTTGTTAAACCTCATGGCATTGGACTCTGCCCAGCGGTCCAGCCTGTTCAGACCCCTTTGCAGAGCCTCCCTACCCTCCAGCAGATCCACACTTCCACCCAGCTTAGTGTCGTCCGCAAACTTGCTAAGGGTGCACTCGATGCCTTCATCCAGGTCATTGATAAAGACATTGAACGGGGCTGGACCCAGCACTGAGCCCTGGGGAACCCCACTTGTCACTGGCCTCCAGCTGGATTTCACACCATTTCCCACCACTCTCTGGGCCCGGCCATCCAACCAGTTTTCCACCCAGGAGAGTGTGCGCCTGTCCAGGTCAGAGGTGACAGTTTCTCAAGCAGAATGCTGGGAGAAACTGTGTCAAAGGCTTTACTGAAGTCCAGGAAGACCACATCCACAGCCTTTCCCTCATCCAGCAGCCGAGTCACTTTGTCATAGAAGGCGATCAGGTTAGTTTGGCAAGACCTGCCTTTTGTGAACCCATGTTGACTGGGCCTGATCACCTGGTTCTCTTGCATGTGCTTCATGATAGCACTCAAGAGCACCTGCTCCATGACTTTCCCTGGCACTGAGGTCAGACTGACAGGCCTGTAGTTTCCTGGGTCCTCCCTGCGACCCTTCTTGTAGATGGGCACAACATCAGCCAGCCTCCAGTCCAGTGGAACTGCCCCAGTCTTCCAGGACTGTTGGAAGATGATGGAAAGGGGTTTGGCCAGCACATCCGCCAGCTCCTTCAATGCCCTTGGATGGATCCCATCCGGCCCCATAGACTTGTGAGTGTCCAGTCGGGCTAGCAAGGCTCTGACCACCTCCTCTTGGATCACGGGAGCCTCATTATGCTCCTCTAGCTCCTGGGTTTGTGCACGGACGGAACGACCCTCCTTACAACTAAAGACTGAGGCAAAGAAGGCATTAAGTACCTCAGCCTTTTCCTCATCCCCTGTCACTGTTGTTCCTTCTGTGTCCAATAGGGACTGTATGGTCTCCCTAGTCCTCCTTTTATTGTTTATATATTTATAGAAAGTTTTTTTGTTATCTTTCACAGACTTGGCCAATCCAATTTCTAGCTGAGCCTTAGCCCTCCTGATTTTTTCCCTACACAATCTCACTTCCCTCCTGTAGTCCACCCAAGAGGCCTGTCCCTTCTTCCAGAGCCCATAATCGTTTCTCTTCTTCTTGATATCACTCAAGATCTCTCTATTCAACCAAGCTGGCTTTCTCCCCTGACGGCTTTTTTTCCGGAACATGGGGATGGCTTTCTCCCGAGCTGCTAGGACCACCCTTTTGAAGAGCTCCCAGCCCTCCTGGGCTCCCTTGCCCTTGAGTACTGTCTCCCATGAGACTTCGCCAACCAGCCTTCTGAAGAGATCAAAGTCTGCCCTCTGGAAATTTAATGCTACCGTCCTACTAACAACCCTCTTCACTTCACCTAGAACAGAAAACCCTATCATCTCATGGTCGCTTAGTCCTAGGCGTCCACCTACTGCCACATCTCCCACAAGGCCTTCTCTGTTCTCAAACAGCAGGTCCAGGAGGGCACCCTCCCTTGTTGGTTCATTCACCAGCTGTGCAAGGAAGTTGTCTCCCACGCACTCCAGGAACCTCCTAGACTGCTTCCTTTCTGCTGTATTGTACACCCAGCAGATATCAGGCAGATTGAAGTCTCCCACAAGAACGAGAGGCATGGATCTAAAGATTGACCGCAGCTGTTTATAGAAGAGCTCATCAGCTGCTTCTCCTTGGCTGGGTGGTCTGTAACAGACTCCCATCACAAAATCTACCTTCTGGTGGGCTCCTCCGATTTTGACCCACAGGCACTCAACCTCCTGATCGCCACAATCCATCTCAATGGAGTCCAAGTCCTCCCTTACAAAGAGGGCTACCCCGCCTCCTCTCCTACCCTTCCTGTCCCGCCTGAAAAGCTTATACCCCACCATAGCCGTACTCCAGTTATATGAGTCGTCCCACCACGTTTCCGTGATGGCAACGACATCATAGGCTCCTTGGCCTACGACAGCTTCCAGCTCTTCCTTCTTATTCCCCATGCTGCGTGCATTGGTGTAAATGCACTTCAGCTGAGCTGCCGAGCCTTCAGCCCTCCTAGAGGGAACAGGGTTCGTTCCCAACTGCCTGGTAACTGGAGTATCTAACACCAGAGTGCCTGCATCTCCCTTAGCACCCCGAGGTGTGTTCTCCCCCACTTTCTGTGTGGTGAGGTACTGGTGGTCCTCACCCACGCACCCTCTCCCAATCGCCAATTCCCCACGTCCAGGCTTGTTCATGTCTAGCCTGGACTCAACCCCCTCCCCCTTCACATCTAGTTTAAAGCTCGATTTATGAGCTTGGCTAGGTTTCTAGCAAGGGCTTTAGCCCCTCTAGGAGACCCATGTGTCCCGCCCTTAGCAACAAAGCCTGGGGGTGCGTGAGCCACCCCATGATCAAAAAAGCCAAAGCCCCTCTCCTCGCACCAGGCTCGGAGCCAGGTATTAATCGAATTCATCATCCTGGCTTCCCGCTCCTCTCTATTTAGCCTTGGGATGGAGCAGAATACTACTTGTGCCCCAGAGCCCTCCATCATTCTCCCAATGGCCCTGAAGCCATTCTTGATGGTTTTGGCCTTTTTGTTTGCTATTCCTCTGTGAGAAGAGGATAAAGCTCATTTTGCATTTACGTGGAAAGGAGTTCAGTATTCCTTTAACAGGCTTCCTCAAGGATATAAACATTCCCCAACTATTGCTCACAACACGCTAGCAAAAGTATTACAGGAACTTAGCTACCCTGAAGGTGTAGAGGTGTATCAATATATTGATGATATTCTAATAGCTGGAAACTATGAACAGCAGGTGTCAGTGGCAATGCAAGCAATAGTGGATAAGTTAGAATCTTTAGGGCTAGACATTCCTCCTGCAAAAAGACAGGATCCAAGTGGAGAAGTTAAGTTCTTGGGAGTGTGGTGGATTAAGGGAATGGTAACAATCCCTTCAGATACCTTGCAACAGATAGAGGAAGGTCAGACTCCCACATCTAGGAAGGATTTGCAACAATTGTTGGGAACCTTAGGGTACTGGAGGAAGCACATACCTGCATTTTCTATCATTGCTTGACCATTATATAATCTTTTAAGGAAAACAAGTAAATGGGAGTGGACTACTGTCCATCAACAGGCCCTGGACTTGTTGGTAGAGGAACTTAAGGTTTTCCAACAGTTAGGTCCTATACATCCAACAGACCCTATACAGTTGGAGTGGGGATATAGTGAACATGGATCTCACTGCAACCTATGGCAGAAGGGACCAGATGGACCTCACTGGCCTGTGGCTTTTTATTCTCAAACTTTTAATGACACTGAGAGTCGTTATACTGATTTGGAAAAGGGACTTTTGTCACTGGTGAGGGCATAGCAGCAGACGGAGCGTTTGTGTACAACTCAGAAGGTAATAGTCAGAGGACCCTTTAGATTGTTAGATGCTGTTAAGGAAGGAAAAACTCCTCCTGAAGGAATAGCTCAGAAGCCCACTGTGAGGAAGTGGTATGCTTATCTCACTGGAATAGGAGACATTCTAACAGTAGAAGAAGGAAGTGTAAAAAACTCAAAGATTTAAAAAGATGTAAACCCCGCAACTGTGTTTAAGGCGCAGACTCCTAATCCATCTCCAATCAAAGAAGCCCCTCCTTTGACGGAAGACAGTAATTTAGATGGTGTGTGGTTTACTGATGCCTCATCTCACAGAGAAGGAGGATCTTGGAAATATAGAGCTGTAGTTCTAGAGGTTAATACTAACCAAACACAGGTAGTTGAAGGGGATGGTAGTGCTCAAATAGGAGAGCTAAGAGTTGTGCTGCTAGCTGCCCAAAATGGAGCTACTTATATTTATACTGATTCATATGCAGTATATAAGGGAGCCATGGAATGGATAAGCCATTGGGAAACAAATGACTAGGTGGTAAATAGAAATCCGGTATGGCAAGCAGAGTTATGGAAGCAACTGTTAGAAATTGGGAATGAACGATTGGTACATGTAGGTTGGGTGAAAGGACATGATTCTTCTAAAACTATCCAGGCTAGGTTTAATAACCGAGTAGATGATTTAGCCCATATTCATGCTATCAGCATTTCTCCATGGACTAGGATGGAAGAGGATGGAGATGGTTGGCAGAGGTTGTTAGAGTGGCTGCATATAAAACGGGGACACTCAGGCACACAAGATCTGTATCAGGAGGCATTGGCTAGAGGATGGCCAGCAACTCATGAAAAGTGTACCCAGATAGTTACAGGATGTGCCTCATGTCATTTGAGATTAACACAGGATCACCCTGCAAAAGCTCCGCCTTTGCATATACATGATCGAAAGACGCTGTGGCAAACTTGGCAGATAGATTATGTGGGACCATTTAGACCCTCCAGTGGCAAGAGATATATATTGGTGGGTGTGGAAGTAATTTCAGGAATTACCATGGCTACCCCTGTCCCAAAAGCATCAAGTAATTACACAGTGCGGACTCTCCAGGAATGGTTTGGAGCACTTCCCCTCCCGGAAGAGATACAGAGTGACAATGGCTCACATTTCACTGCCCAAGTGGTACAGGACTGGGCGAAAGAGGAAGGAGTGCATTGGACCTTTCATACTCCATACTACCCCCAGGCCAACGGAGTAGTAGAACGCATTAATGGTTTGGTCAAGAAATATGCCAAAATAACTGATAATTGGGACCTCCGTGTATCCAAAGCAGTGTTTCTGATCAATAACTGATGGACTGGTGGTGGGAGTCCAAAAATGAAAGCCTTTTTGTCCTCAACACCAACCCTTGTTCCTGTAGATAACAGGAAATCAGGCCAATATCCTGATAAATATCATTCTGGACAACCAGTCTTGGTAAAGCTGCCTCATATTGGCAATGTCCCAATGATACTGACCAAACCCAAAAACGTTTATACGTGGGAGGCTCAGGATTACTCTGGGAAACAACATCAGTCTTAACCAGATGGATCTTCCCATCCTTTTAATAGGACGGAGATATTTTCCCTTTTGTTTTACAGGCAATGAATTGCACCTGGCACAGAGGACTTGACTGGATCGAGATTGACTGTCCAGCAGGACAACTTCTGGCTGCATTACTTATAGTTATCACCTCAATTGTAATTGTAGTGTGGAAACCCAAGTTTTAACTCGCTAAGTACAACAGACATTGTTTATATACCTTTTATGATAATTGTGTGAATAGTTTTATGGTTAAGGATAAGTGTTGATAGACCCGAGTGAATTAAGAATTAAGCAATCTCTTCTAATTAATTATGTATAAAAATTTGGTATTAGTGTTAGCAACTATATTTTTTGTGCTGTATTTGTGTGACATGCCATTTAAGGTGAATCGGAAAAAGCGAACTGATGAGGTAATAACCGACAATTTAGCTTTTGATATGGTTAAGGGGTTTATCCATCTGATAAATTTGACTGGTGGAGGGTTATGCATAGATTTGCCCGAGAGTGCAGGCAAGGGAATACCATTTGGAGCATTTGATATAGACTTAAGATAAATATATGATTCATTTAGACTGACGAGCAACACCCAAATGTTGTGGGAGACTCGGAAAACGTATGGAATGAATCCACAGCAACAGAGCTCAGAATGGATTATTCGAGCCAGGGTAGCCAATTTATCAGGTAATTTACAGTGTATCAAAGAGGATATATATACCAAACACCTTCATGATGGCACGTCAATAACAGTGGGGGAAAATATCACTGAAATGTGTGAAGTTTTTCCTTGGTGGCCTCCCAGTGAGCAGTTTACGCCACTTAGACATCCGTACACCATACGGACTAACTTGTCCTGGTGTTTTGATTTTCCACGTACATTGGGAAAGGATTGTAGCTGGCCAGGTAGGAGTCGTCGGTACAGTTATAATGTGTCAGCTGATTGTGTCTGGTCATTATATTTTTGGGCAGGGTTAAGACCACAACAAGGACATCATCCTTTTGACCCTCTTAGCCCTAAATCAACGGAGGTTAATGTACCGAATCCATTGCTTGCTTGTCAGACTGTTTTAAACTGTTCCAATTTTGGGAACTATCTTAAACCCATATGGAAAACAAGTGCATTAGTCACTGCATTCCGACAAGCTTGTTTATGTTATAATTATACAATACCATTACCCAAGGAGCTGGATCGCTTGTCCCTATGTAACATGACTTTAGATCCTGCGGGGATGAATATGAATGTATTTGAGTGGAATAATCTGACAGATAATGTGTAAGATCCCTCAGAAGCCTTTTATGACAAATCCAGATGGGACCATCCATCGACGATCCTCTGGAACAGACAAATCTAATTGTGACACAGCTCTTTTCCCAAGCCCAAAGGGAACATTGTGGGTTTGTTCTGACGGAAATCTGTATTCTCACATAGACCCCAATGAACACTCTGGACTCCGTTGTGGAGTTGGGCTCCCAACAACGTGTCCCTCTAGAATGTTATCGCATCTACCATCACCCCTATCAAAAAGACACAAACGAGAGGCAGGACTCTCTTATTTGGATTCACGGACAATGCCCAATTATTACTCGTTTGGACAAAGAATATCTTTGGCCTTTAGATCAATCTTTATGCCAGGAGATTTGATCCGGGCACATCAGTTTGCCATTGAGAACATCACTTGGCAGGTGTCACTATTAAGCAACTGGTCACAAGTAACCTTTGGGGTCATGAACCGCCAAATACAGGCTGTTTCTAAAATGGCTTTACAAAACCAATTAGCATTAGATATGATGTTGTTAAAGGGTGTATGTGGGTTATTGAATTATTCTATTGATGAGCGTTGTATTGCTATACCAAATGTATCATCCACAGTGGAAGAAGATCAAAAGGCTTTAGCCACTATTGGAGCCCAGACTAGTGAATTGTTCCTGAGAATGCAACCTCGAACCGATGGCCCTATTGGATGGGTAGCAGGATTGTTACAAAAATTTGGAATTAGTATTCAAGGTTGGTTAGCTTCACTGATAGAATATATGGTAGGATTGGTTATTATCATTGTGGTAATATTAATCATAGCAGCTAGTGTTAAGCAATTGTTTGTGAATCTAGTAGTCAAATGTGTGAATGATTTGATGATCACTTCCGAATATGACATGATTCTGATTATCAAGGAGAATTCCCATGGCGTTTGCCATGATACACCTCAATATTTTGCTGATTAAATTTCATAGGCATACGAGTGACAAAGCCATGGGGTGGAAATGACATATCCTCCCCCCCCCAGAAGCTGCTGAAGCGGGCTCCTGCTTTACTGAGTCAGCAACGTGGAACGGAACCGGACGAAGGTCTGGTGGCCGCTCCATATCAGCGGCCATCTCAAAGCCCATCTGTGCAGCAAAAATAAGTCTGGGAGAATGGGCGATTATGTCTCTGCCACTCGTTTTGCCTATCAGAATGGTCAAACTGGCCCATGAGACCCCCCTCTCCCACATACCAACACAGGTGTGCGGATATACATCCTAACTGTGAAACAAAACAAGATTCAGAAGTGATCCTCAAAAACAAAAGTATTAATAAGATTTATGGGTTCCTCGTGATGGGAATATCCTGATCTACGACCCTAGAATTGTCTGGATTCATACACACTGGTGGGGGCTGCACGGCAATCCATTGTTTCTCAGACCACTGGCACTACTGATAAGATTGGGCCGACTGGGACCCCAGATATTCAGAACGAACTATAAAAGACTGACAGGAGCAAGCAGAAATCGGAGCTCCCTCTCAGCTGGCCTGGGACCCCCCCATTCCGCCCCCCTCACTGACGTCATTTCCAACCCACGGACACCAACCTGGAGCATTTGCAGAAACTTCACTCGCAGCAGCTTCGAGGAAACATCTAAAGACTGTCACTGAACTCTGTACAGGTTGTATGGTCCTTTCCAAACGCTTATAGGATGCTAATTTTCGTCTAGACTTAAGCTTATATTCTTGACTTAGAATTGTAACATTATAGGTAATAAACTGAATGTTTAAACACAATTCTGGGTCCTACTCGGTCGGCCTTTCGGGGTGTGACACATGGTCCTCTGAGACAAGGGAGCAGAACTGAGCTGGAAAATATTCAAGGATGCTTTCCATAAAGCGCAAGAGCGCTCAGTCCCTGTATGTAAAAAATCAGTCAGGGAAGGGAAGAGACCTGACAGGCTGAGTCGAGACCTGCTGGTGAAACTAAAGAGGAAGAGGGAACCACACAGGCAGTGCAAGCAGGGACAGGTAACCTAGGATGTGTATAGAGACGCTGACCGGTTATGTAGAGATGAAGTCAGGAAGGCCAAGGCGCAGCTGGAACTAAACTTGGCAAGGGAAGTAAAGACTAACAAGAAGGGCTTCTACGAGTACGTCAATCACAAGAGGAAGGTCAAAGAGTACGTAGCCCCACTGATGGTTGGAAATGGTGACCTCGTATCAACAGAGGAGGAGAAGGCTGAGTTACTTAACATCTTTTTTGCCTCAGTCTTCACCGATAACTGCTCTCCTCACCCCTCCTGGTTCATGGAACGGCAAGATGGTGACCAGTGGAATAAAACCCCCTCCCACTGTAGAGGAGGATGAGGTTCATGACCACCTGAGTAACCTGAACATTTATAAGTCTATGGGACCTGATGAGATGCATCCCAGAGACCTGAGGGAATTGGCCGATGTGGTTGCCAAGCCACTCTCTGTGATATTTGAAAAGTCAAGGCAATGAGGAGAAGTCCCTGGCGACTGGAAGAAGTGTAACGTTGTGTCCATTTTCAAAAAGGGCAGAAAAGATGACCCTGGGAACTACCAACCTGTCAGCCTCAACTCTGTGGCTGGGGAGATTATGGAACAGATCCTCCTGGAAGCTCCGCTAAAGCACATGGAGGACAGAGAGGCAGCTGAGAGAGCTGTAGTTGTTTAGCCTGGAGAAGAGGAGGCTGAGGGGAGACCTCATTGCTCTCTACAACTACCTGAAAGGAGGTTGTGGAGAGGAGGGTGCTGGCCTCTTCTCCCAAGTGACAGGGGACAGGACAAGAGGGAATGGCCTCAAGCTCCACCAGGGGAGATTCAGGCTTGACATCAGGAAAAAATATTTCACAGAAAGGGTCATTGGGCACTGGCAGAGGCTGCCCAGGGAGGTGGTTGAGTCACTTTCCCTGGAGGTGTTTAAAGGATGGGTGGATGAGGTGCTGAGAGGCATGGTTTAGTGATTGATAGGAATGGTTGGACTCGATGATCCTGGGGGTCCTTTCCAACCTAGCGATTCTATGATTAATGGCAGCCAGCACGGCTTCACCAGGGACAAATCCTCATCAGCTTTGTCGCTCTTCTCTGGACATGCTCCAGAGCCTCAACATCCTTCCTGTGGTGAGGGGCCCAGAAATGAACACAGGATTCAAGGAGCGGTCTCACCAGTGCCGAGTACAGAGGGAGAATCCCCTCCCTGGACCTGCTGTTCATGCCGTTTCTGATCCAAGCCAAGATGCCGTTGGCCTTCTTGGCCACCTGGGCACACTGCTGGCTCATGTTCAGTCGGCTGTCAACCAACACCCCCAGGTCTTTCTCCTCCAGGCAGCTTTCTATACACTCTTCCCCTAGTCTGTAGCACTGCATAGGGTTGTTGTGCCCCAAGTGCAGGACCCGGCATTTGGCCTTGTTAAACCTCATGCCATTGGACTCTGCCCAGCGGTCCAGCCTGTTCGGATCCCTTTGCAGAGCCTCCCGACCCTCCAGCAGATCCACACTTCCACCCAGCTTAGTGTCATCCGCAAACTTGCTAAGGGTGCACTCGATGCCTTCATCCAGGTCATTGATAAAGACATTGAACAGGGCTGGACCCAGCACTGAGCCCTGGGGAACCCCACTTGTAACTGGTCTCCAACTGGAGTTAACTCCATTTACCATCACTCTCTGGGCCTGGCCCAGTAGTTTGTCACTACTATTTTATTGGAATTATGAACATTTCATTTTGACAATATTCAGTGGTCTCTGTTCTTCCAGTTCTTCATAAAGGTTATCTGAAGCATCTAAATTAACTGAACCTTCTCCTGAAAAATTCAGTACTTAATTTACACAGATATCCCTAACCAAAGATATGATCATTTTTGGTTACTGTAGCATCTTGTTTGAAGTGATCAAATGTTATTAGGACTTTTTTTTTTTTTGTCTTGCCCCATCTTTCAAAAAACTTTCAGTATTTTACATTTCCTATGTTTTAAAAAGACAGAGAAGGTATTATGACAAGGCCAGAAGAAATGCAGAGCTGATTACAATTTCTGTTTTCGCAAAACTTGTAAAACCTGACACAACACAGTATATTTGTAATTTTTATTTGCTGGTGATCATCATGGATCACACAAAAGCATTCAAGCTTCATCATTAAAATTTCCAGCCTTCTACACTTCGGAAGAAATTGGACCTTCAAACACTCAGCTTAGGAGCAATAGTTATATACAGGAGGTTTCCACACACAGAAGCAATTCTTCAGTCACAACTCAGGCTGTGAAAAAAGGCAACCAATTTACACAAATAAGAAAGGTTGATTCACCTTCCCTGGAGGTGTTTAAGGCACAGGTGGACGAGGTGCTAAGGGGCATGGTTTAGTGTTTGGTAGGAATGGTTGGACTCGATGATCCGGTGGGTCTCTTCCAACCTGGTTATTCTATGATTCTATGAAAGCATTGATGCTTTATAATCTAACAAACTTATAAAGAAAACACTAAGTTTTCAAGTCCTTATAAGGAATCATGGAATGGTGTTTAGTGCTACTGTCTCATTACATCATTAAAAATGCTACTCTACCAGGCTACTACTTAACCATCACTTAATTTCAGGCATGGAACTGAACGATATGTGCATAGAAATTGCGTTTTCCGGCCACTAGATGGTGCTCAACTGAGATTAAGTGCAAGCGAAGACACGGTGTTCGTTTGGCTATCCATTTCTACAGGGACTAAGACTGTCCTGCATTAACAAAAACACCAGCAGCTGGAAAAGAACAGGGATCACAGTAAAGAAAACATGAGTTGATCAGTATCAGTTTTCAAGCTGTATCTTCAGATGAGAAGATACAAACACAGAACAAGCATGATGAGACAAACAAAAAAAAACCTCTCACAAACAAAGGCAGGATAGGCAAAAAAGCTAAAAGAAGTAGCTGGACTTTATTCCTCATCCTTGCCCACTGTCCTGGTACCAACTTCCTATACTAGCCAAGTCCTAATGCAAACTGCAACCATTCATGTACTACAGCATAAATCTCTTCCAGTCAAAGGAGCTCCACTTCTAACCGTACTTTCAAGCACCTTTTCGTATCTGTTCTCTTATAAGCTCATTTACTTTTATTAACTCTCATATGTTTCTCCTTCTTTTTCCGTAGCTCAGCATATAAGCTCAGCAGCCGCACCTCTTTTACACATAGACAAGTCATTCACAGCACTCTCCTTTTTCCAGTATCTACCCAAAATTGCTTTGTTTCAGTCACCATGTTCAACCACTTCTAGGCTCATCACTGCTCCCTGTCTGGGAATTTTTTGCATTGTCAGGCCGCATGTTTTAGACCCAAGCTTCCTCCTTCTGAAACAGCTCCCTGCTCACAGATGCATCAATCCAATATCTCATTGCAGACTCCAACTCTGGGGCCAGTAGGCAATTTGTTAACTGAAAACAATAAAGATGAACTTAGTGAACAAGAAACCGTGGGAATAGTGAGCAGAAGCAAGGATGCAAAAGGGAGGAAACCGCTGGCTGAAGACTGTTGCTAATAGCTGTAGATAATTGTGGTAAAAAGAGACTATGCAAGACTGGGAAACAAGAAAGCATAACTGAGCTATTTGGACAAGTGGAAAAGCACTGCCTCAATGAGGCAAGGGTATAAAAGGAATTGCTTTTTGCTTAATAAAGGTCTTTGATCCTGACACAGAGTCCATGCCTCATACACCACAAATGGTGCCCTGAATCAGGGATGAAAAACAGTTTAATTGGCCTACTGGTGGCATAGCCCCGGTGAACCTCGCTCCGAACCTAGACTGAGGACCAAAACTTTGGGTTCTTTGATCATAGGCTGGCCCACGCACCTGCAGGCTTCCTTACTAGGGATGGGGCACTCTTGTCTCCTAGGGGTACTAAAGTCCTCACTAAAAATCTAGCAGGGCTCATAAATAGAGCTTTAAACTAGATGTAAAGGGGGAGGGGGACGAAGCCAGGAGTGAGCCTGGAAGTGGAACTCCAGTGCCTGAGAGCCATCCAACCAGTTTTCCATCCAGGAGAGTGTGCGCCTGTCCAGGCCAGAGGCTGACAGTTTCTGAAGCAGAATGCTGTGAGAAACTGTGTCAAAGGCTTTACTGAAGTCCAGGAAGATTACATCCACAGCCTTTCCCTCATCCAGTAGTCAAGTCACTTTATCATAGAAGTCGACCAGGTTTGTTTGGCAAATCACCACAGAACGACTGGGGGCAAGTACATCTGGTGACGGAAAGGATGAAATTGGCACTGATGGTTTAGATATTCCAAGGACCAGTCAATTGGGAATGAACACTATTCCCTTCATGAGGGCTGAGGGTTCACCATCCCAGCTGAAGTGCATTTACACCAATGTACACAGCATGGGCAATAAAGTAGGGACGCGTTTATTCACCTGCGGGTGCGAGGGGGTAATCCTCCTAACTCACACACCATATGGTCTTACAAGCAGATAGTTATAGCGTAAAGACATGCCTATTCATAAATGCCTATTACATATTCATGAACTTTCCCCGCTTCCTATTATAATTAGATTCGAGAAGCTTCTCCCATACTAGCGCAGGCGAGGTGTTGTGGTCTGGGGCTCGGGGCTGAAGTAGCCTTCATGTTCCTCATGAATCGTCCCTGAACCCATTCTGTGCGCAGGCACATTCTCATCCTGGTCGAGCTCCAAGACTGCAGAGAGGTGCAGTCAGCTTTCTGCTGTTGTGCACATCCCAACTTTTCCTTATCAGTGAATGTCTGTGAATGAGCTCCTCTCTTATGGACATACAGGGTCTTCAAGGCCTTTACTAGCAGACAGTGCGTATTTCAGTGAGCTAAGTCTGCTAAGTTTTTCTATTTTTTCCCCTGTATCATATGCCCGCACATCAATTCCCCCCTGTCTTTTAAACTTAGGCAAATTTTTTTGCCTCACACATGATCTATTTTTTGAAGGGGAACTGGATAGTATTTTGCTTGAAAACTACTTTTCAACGCATCCTCATGAGCACTAGACATAGAAGTTAAAATTGTTACTCGTTTTAGCGTTCTCCAATTCCAAACAAACAACACAGTAGAGAAAACAAAGCTAACTAAAGCTAACATCAACAAGACAATAATGGGGGGACAAAACTTATTTAGAATGCCAAATAGCATGTCCCACCAATGATGGTTCGCATCTTCTCTTACCCTTCTCAGGACCCTGTTCATTTCCTCCGTGTCATGGTGGACTGTTTTCAGGGTCTTTCTCCCACTTTCTTGGACTTCATCCAAGATCTTGATCAGATCCTGATGTTTCATTAATTGTTTTACCAATATAAGATTCGTTCCAATAGGTACAGGCGATAACTTGTGAAACATAGTGAAATCTATGAAACATAGATTTTAGCAACTGGTAGGATACGACTGATGCTAAGTAAGGAAAGTCACACCCAACAATCTTAACAAAATTACAAATGAAAAATTAGAATGATTCTTGCTATCTATAATTGTCTCATCTATTACTATAGAAATACAAGCAGTTCTTAAACATACACAACATAGGCCAATATATACGAGTACGGTCTTCTGATTGGTGTCCGGATGGATCTCAAAGTGACAGATGGGTTGCTGGAACCCCAAAACAGTGTATTATCTCTTGTATTAATGTTCTGGTTACCTCTCGAGCCTTGGCTGTTCTGGTAGGCAATGCCTCTGGCCAACCTGGAAAGGTATCGGTTAGTACTCACAAATATCAATACCTCCCCTTTTCTTGGAAGTTCTAAAAAAATCAATTTGCCATTGTCATCCAGGCCCATTTCCTTTCCCAATTTGGCCCATTTCCAATGTGGGGGTATTTTTGGGATTAGTCTGGAGGCAAATATCACACTGCTGAGTCACTCGTCTCACAGTAATGCATACATTTCTAGCTACAATTTCTCTAATTAGGCATTTCTACAGGGCCTCTGCTCCCCAGTGCCTTTTTCTATGCTTCTCTTTTACTAAAACCCATATGATTAATTTACCTTGTGGGGTGAGAGCTCATCCCTCCTCATTATGTGACCCTTCCAAATCTGCAGTGAGCTTTTGATCTTCTTTGGTATATTGGGGCTCTCCTTCCAGGGAGATTCGTCCTTTGGGGGTCAAAGCTCCTTCTGTTTTTACCTCCCCTTTGGCTGCCTGTTTTGCCTCTCTGACTGCCAGCTCATTTCCTCTTTCCAGTTCCGAATTCACTTTCTATTGTGCTTTGATTTGCATGGTTGTTACCTTCTCAGGGAGCTGGACTGCTTCCAATAGTTTCAGGATGTCCATATTTGATGTGTTTACCCTGTGAGTTCAATAACTCTTTTTCCTTCCAGATTGCTCCGTGCGCATGTACAACTCCGAATGCACACCTCGAATCTGTATAGATATTTGCAGCTTTGCCTTTAGCCAACTCCAAGGCATGGGTCAGAGCAGTTATCTCTGCCTTTTGTGCAGAGGTATTCATGGGTAAAGGTCCTAACTCTGTTATGTCTCGACTAGTGATCATGGCATATCCAGCATGTCTTTTACTGCTTAGGACATAACTGCTCCCATCCATGAACCAATCTCCAGCACTTCCCATAGGACTGTCCTTCATGTCCAGATGGCTCGAGTATGTTGCCTCAATAGTTTCCAGTCAGTCATGATGTACTGGTTCCCCTGTGTTTCCCCTAAAAAGAGAGGCTGGATTGACAATGTTAGTAATTACAGTTTTCTACCATTGCAGTCTGGTATTTCAAAAACTTTTGTAGGAAAAGCCAGTGTCCACCTTTCACTTCCAATACAGCAGATATTGTATGGGACACCAACATAATCATTCTCTGGCCCAGGGTGAATTTTTGGGCTTCCTGGATATCTAGTATTACGGCCGTAACGGCTCGCAGGCATCCAGGCCAACCGTTTGCAGTTGTGGCCGATTGCTTGGAAAAGTATGCAACTGCTCGGTGATACGGGCCCGGATCCTGTGACAATATTAGAGGAAAAAATGGCTTACTCACATCTGGGAGTCCCAAGGATGGAGCCGACATCAGGGCCTATTTCAGTAGTTCAGAGGCCTGTATAGCTTCTTTATTCCTTTGAAGGTGTTTCTGTTCAGTGGTTGTTAGTGTGTACAGGAGTTTAACAAGCAGTCCAGCCACAGTCAGCACCACCCAGTCATTCCCAGGAGAATTCATAACTCTCTCACTGTTTGTGGTGTTGGAGTTTGCATATTGCCTCTTTTTGGGTTTGTCCCCAAGTCCAGCACTGACTTCATAGCCCAGGTAAATCATCTTGCGCTGCATTATCTGGGCCTTCTTTTTGGATTCCCGATATCCCTGGAGTCCTAGAAAATTCAATAGACTCACCGCCCAGGTCATGCAAGCGTCCCTCATCCTGGTGGCAATCAGGATATCGTCCACGTACTGTAACAGCTTTTCTTCCTCAGACGGGGCTTCTCAGGACTCAAGATATTTTGCAAGATGATTGCCAGATATAGTAGGGCTGTTTTGAACTCTGCAGTAATACTGTCCAAGTAAGCTGATTTCTGCATCCTCTTTTGAGATTCTCCCCTTCAAATGCAAATATTTTCTGTCTAGCCTCATGGAGAGGGAGGCAAAAGAAGGCATCCTTCAGGTCTAAAATGGTTCAGGTGTCAATACAGTCAATAGAGTATATGGGTTTGCCACCACCGGATAGAGGTCTTGATTATTTTATTTACAGCTCGTAAGTCCTGGACCACTTGGTATGATCCATCAGGCTTACAGACAGGTATTGGCTGAATTTCTTCCCTGTCTTCTCTCTTTAGGGGATCTTATTTAATTCTTACTGGCTCCCGCCCTTCTTTGATTTGACCTCAACAGGTGGAGCATTCTTTGTTTTTCCAGGCACATCAGTGGCCCATACCCCAGGGTATAACTGGTTCGTAATTTCCTCGTTGACCTTTCCTCCTGTGGGCACACTAGCTAGAGATAAGCTCATTATTTGTATGTATTGTTGATCATTTACCTCCAGAGTAATTTCTCCTTTTGCTAATTTAATCACAGCCCCTAATTGTTCTAATAAATCTCACCCCAAGAGTGATTTCAGGGAATTGGTACATGTACAGGAATTGGTGTATACCCCATTGTTTCCCCAATTTGTATTTCAAAAGTTTGCAAAAATATGCCTTTTCTCTTTGGCGAGTTGGTCCCTTTACCATGGTGTAGTCATTTCCCAGGGGTTTCAAAGCTTGGTTTAAAACTGAGTATGTTGCCCCGGCATCAACTAAAAATTCTACCTTCTTTTACTCTTTCCCTAGCTTCATTATAACCAGAGGATCTGCTAGGGTGGATTTCCCAGATCTCCGTCAATCCTCCTTCACATGAGCCACTATCAGTCCTTTCTGATTACTCCGCTCTCTTTCATTTCTTTTTCACCTCATCCAACAATACTTGCAGGTTCCTATCTCCTATGGAACGCAGCTTTTGGAATTTATGCCTGATATCCCCTGCTGAGTGACCAAGAACAAAGAATCTAGTTGTTGTATTCCTACCTCCAACCCAGGATCCAGCAGTGTGCTGTGGGACATTGCGTCCCTTAATCAATCCAGGAATTCAGATGGTGACTCGGAAGGACCTTGCTTAACTGCATATAATACTGACCAATTTATTGTTTTGGGAATGGCTCTCTCCATCCCTTCCAGAATCCACCCCTGATATGCTTGCAGCCTTTCTTTATGGGCATTCCTGTTTGCATCCCACTTTGAGTCTTGAAGAGGGAAATAATCTTTAACGTCCACCCCTTCTCGTTTATAATAATCTTGGGCCAGTCTTTAAGACTAATTGTCTAATTGTTTCTCTGTCAAACACTCCAATAAGAACTGCAGATTGCCCCCATCGGGGTTGTGCTGTCTTACAATAAACTGAAAATATTTGGCTGCACTTACTGGATCATTCCGGTAGTCTCAGGCAACCCTTTCCATGCTTTTAAATCGGCGGTGGGAAAGGTACCTTGATTAGCACTGGCCCTCCATCAGGTCCTACTGCCTCCCGGAGAGCTGCCTGCAGGACCACTGGAGCAGACTTTTTCTGATGCGGGAGGATACAGGGCTATCCAGAGGAGTGGGCATCTTTTCCGAGTTGGTATCTTGTTCCTGTGATTGAGGGGGAGGCTTAAACAGATCAGTTAGATCCTGTTCTGGTACCTGGCGAGTTGTGTTTAACTTTGTGCACTTTTGTCCGATGCTGCACACTGAACAACAATTGCCTCAGTTTACCTCCAGATTCCTTGTTATTTTCTCACTCAAGGACGAGTGCCAGAGGGTCCTGTGGGGGCACAATTCCACAGTCCCTTTTTCACTCCGGATTGTTACGGAGGGTTAAAAACATATCCTCATAAGACACTTCATCTGACTTTCTTCTCTCCTCAGAACAAATATTAATTGCAAGAGGGTGTTATAATCTATTGTCTCATTAATTGGCCACTTTGCCCCATCATCAAATTTGTAAAGCGGCCACCACTGATTGCAATATTTAATAAAGGTCTTTTTGTTTTTAGTGCTCCTAATTCCAAACATTCTTCCAATGTGTTAATACACACCCCAGGGGGCTCTTTTTGTTTTCCATTTTGAGTTTCTTTAGTTTGCCTTTTCCTTAGTTTCACCTCTTTCTTTCTCAGTTTTCACTAAAACCTTTCTTTACACTGTTCTTTAACCCATTCCTGGTCTTTCCCCTCAAGGTCCCAGATTTCTGGAATCAAACTTTCTTTTCCACTACTGATCATACTTTCCGTTAAATTACATTAAGTTTTGTCCTTGCCAATTAGGCAGTAGTTCGACCTTTCTTACATTACTGATAAACATAATATACGCACACGTATACCAAACCTGAACGTATTGTTCCCCAATTATAAGCAATAAAACTGTCCGCATAAATAATCACACAACAAATTTTGGATAAATCAATAGTTGGCACTCTTAAAATTTTAAGGATAATTTCTCCCATCTTTTAGTAAAGCCTGTTTAGGAATCCCTACAATAGCTGGTTTGCTCATTATTCTTATGCAAATAGAATTGTTCATAACACAGTATCTCCCCAAAGAGATAACATGCTTAACTCCTGTGGGCTCAGCAAAGAAGCAGGGAGGGGGGGCACTCATACACACACACAGCTGCAAGGCTGGGTTTTTCCATTTTTTTTCTCTTTTCCTTTTTGCTAGATATTTTCAAAACTCACACAGTGTTAGTTACGACCAGTCGAATTGGATCCACAATTTCCGATGTTATGGATATCCAAACCACACACGGTACCAGGCACATGCGACACTTGAAATACGATGATAGCTATCCCCAGCTTCAGACGCCTTACATGGTCTTGGCAACCTATAGGGAATCTCCCCACAGCTCACCTCACTATGCATCCTGACGCCTTACAAGGTCTTGGCAAGCTATAGGAACCCCCCACAGCTCACCTCACTACACGTCCCATTGGGCCCAACTCTTCCAGGGGCGAGCAATCTAGCTCCTCATCATCGCGTGTGGCGTCCCATGCATGACTTAGAGACTCACCCCCTCTTTCCAATTCCCAGGGGTGAGCAATCTAGCTCCGCGTCTTTGCGTGTCCCATACACGACTTAGAGACTCATCCCCTACCTCCCCTGCAGGTATCCGTATCCCCAAGTCACATACCTTGTCCGCCCACTGATGGGCTGTCTCTCTCCCCACAGTGATCGGATGGGGATGGGAGACTCTCCGAAGAAATAGTTCGGTGGCGCCTAGAACGTCCCGCTCCCCACCAGTCCTGCAGCCGGATAGAGAGGGTGTCCCATCTGGGGTGACAAATTGCTTGGCGAAATCAAACTCTACAACTCCATTAAGGGTTATAAAGTAGGTATGCGTTTATTCGTCTGCGGGTGCGAGGGGGTAATCCTCCTAACTCACACACCATATGGTCTTACAAGCAGATAGTTATAGTGTAAAGACAGGCCTATTCATAAACGCGTAGCTAGTGCAGCTATGGTGGGGTACAAACTCTTCAGGCGGGACAGGAAGGGTAGGAAAGGAGGCGGGGTAGCCCTCTATGTAAGGGAGGACTTGTACACCATTGAGATGGATTGTGGCAATGAGGAGATTGAGTGCCTGTGGGTTAAAATCAGAGGAGCCCACCAGAAGGTAGATTTTGTGATGGGAGTCTGTTACAGACCACCCAGCCAAGGAGAAGCAGCTGATGAGCTCTTCTATAAACAGCTGGGGTTAATCTCTAGATCCATGCCTCTCATTCTTGTGGGAGACTTCAATCTTCCTGATATCTGCACCACAAATGCTCCAGGGCTACACATTTCCCTATGTTCTAGAAAAAAAGCTGGCAGGGGAAAAACCCAGCTTGATTGAACAGAGAGATCTTGAGTGATATTAAGAAGAAGAGAAACGTTTATGGCCTTTGGTAGAAAGGACAGGCATCTTGGGTGGACTACAGGAGGGAAGTGAGACTGTGCAGAGAAAAAATCAGGAGGGCTAAGGCCCAACTAGAAATCAGATGGGCCAAGTTTGTGAAAGATAACAAAAAATCTTTCTATAAATATATTAACAATAAAAGGAGGACTAGGGAGAATATTCAGTCCCTATTGGACGCAGAAGGAACAACAATGACAGGGGATGAGGAAAAGGCTGAGGTACTTAATGCCTTCTTTGCCTCAGTCTTTAATTGTAAAGAAAGTCGTTCCGTCTGTGTACAAACCCAGGAGCTAGAGGAGCAAAATGAGGCTCCCGTGATCCAAGAGGAGGTCATCAGAGCCTTGCTAGCCCAACTAGACACCCACAAGTCTATGGGGCCGGAGGGGATCCACCCAAGGGTATTGAAGGAGCCGGTGGATGTGCTGGCCAAACCCCTTTCCATCATCTTCCAACAGTCCTGGAAGACTGCAGAAGTCCCACTGGACTGAACTGGAGGCTGATGTTGTGCCCATCTAAAAGAAGGGTGGCAGGGAGGATCCAGGGAACTACAGGCCTGTCAGTCTGACCTCAGTGCCAGGGAAAGTCATGGAGCAGGTGATCTTGACTGCGATCATGAAGCACATGCAAGAGAACCAGGTGATCAGGCCCAGTCAACATGGGTTCACAAAAGGCAGGTCTTGCCAAACTAACCTGATCGCCTTCTATGACAAAGTGACTCGGCTGCTGGATGAGGGAAAGGCTGTGGATGTATCTTCCTGGACTTCAGTAAAGCCTTTGACACAGTTTCTCACAGCATTGTGCTTAGGAAACTGTCAGCCTCTGGCCTGGACAGGCGCACACTCTCCTGGGTGGAAAACTGGTTGGATGGCCGGGCCCAGAGAGTGGTGGGAAATGGTGTGAAATCCAGCTGGAGGCCAGTGACAAGTGGGGTTCCCCAGGGCTCAGTGCTGGGTCCAGCCCTGTTCAATGTCTTTATCAATGACCTGGATGAAGGCATCGAGTGCACCCTTAGCAAGTTTGCGGACGACACTAAGCTGGGTGGAAGTGTTGATCTGCTGGAGGGTAGGGAGGCTCTGCAAAGGGATCTGAACAGGCTGGACCGCTGGGCTGAGTCCAATGGCATGAGGTTTAACAAGGCTAAATGCCGGGTCCTGCACTTGGGGCACAACAACCCTATGCAGTGCTACAGACTAGGAGAAGTCTGTCTAGAAAGCTGCCTGGAGGAGAAAGACCTAGGGGTGTTGGTTGACAGCCGACTGAACATGAGCCAGCAGTGTGCCCAGGTGGCCAAGAAGGCATCTTGGCTTGTATCAGAAACGGCGTGACCAGCAGGTCCAGGGAGGTTATTCTCCCTCTGTATTCTGCACTGGTGAGACCGCTCCTCGAATCCTGTGTTCATTTCTGGGCCCCTCACCACAAGAAGGATGTTGAGGCTCTGGAGCGAGTCCAGAGAAGAGCAACGAAGGTGGTGAGGGGGCTGGAGAACAGGCCTTATGAGGAACGGCTGAGAGAGCTGTGGTTGTTTAGCCTGGAGAAGAGGAGGCTGAGGGGAGACCTCATTGCTCTCTACAACTACCTGAAAGGAGTTTGTAGAGAGGAGGGAGCTGGCCTCTTCTCCCAAGTGACAGGGGACAGGATGAGAGGGAATGGCCTCAAGCTCCGCCAGGGGAGATTTAGGCCGGACATTAGGAAAAAATTCTTCACAGAAAGGGTCATTGGGCACTGGAACAGGCTACCCAGGGAGGTGGTTGATTCACCTTCCCTGGAGGTGTTTAAGGCATGGGTCGACGAGCTTCTAAAGGGCATGGTTTAGTGTTTGATAGGAATGGTTGGACTCGATGATCCGATGGGTCTCTTCCAACCTGGTTATTCTATGATTCTATGATTCTTTGCACCACCCGAGGCTGCTCTCTGGAAACTCTGTATCCGCTCAGTCCCAAAAAGTTCAAAATACTTATAGTCAGTCACAAACAATCCTCTCTAGTAGCTGTAGCAGTGGGGATATCATCCACAGACTGTAATATTGCCCCCCCATTATTTTATTTTCTCTTATTTTTAGTTCTTTGGCTAATTGATTCCCTAAAACTGTCAGACTGTTTTTCAGTCCTTGGGGTAGAACAGTCCGTGTATACTGAGTGTTTCTGCCAGTTTTAGGATTTTCCCATTCAAAAGCAAAAAGCTCTTGACTTCCCTTTTCTTGGAGAAGGCAGAAAATGGCATCTTATAAATCTAGCACTGTAAACCATCCCTGTTTTTCAATTAAAGCTAGTAAACAAGTATAGGGATTCGCAACCACTGGCTGTATGTCCTGAACAACTGGATTCATTGCTCTAAGATCCTGTACTAAATGGTAACCCTTACCATTTGCCTTTTAACTGGTAAAATCAGGATATTATATTTTGATTCACATTCCACTAACAACTTATATTTCAATAATCACTGAATTACTGATGTTAACCCATGCTTAATTTCCAATTTTAAAGGATATTGTTTAATTCAGCATGGGAAATAAGACGGAAGAGCTGGAAGCTGTCATAGGGCAAGGGGCCTATGATGTCGTTGCCATCACGGAAACGTGGTGGGATGACTCATATAACTGGAGTACGGCTATGGTGGGGTATAAGCTTTTCAGGCGGGACAGGAAGGGTAGGAGAGGAGGCGGGGTAGCCCTCTTTGTAAGGGAGGACTAGGACTCCATTGAGATGGATTGTGACCATCAGGAGGTTGAGTGCCTGTGGGTCAAAATCAGAGGAGCCCACCAGAAGGTAGATTTTGTGATGGGAGTCTGTTACAGACCACCCAGCCAAGGAGAAGCAGCTGATGAGCTCTTCTATAAACAGCTGCGGTCAATCTCTAGATCCATGCCTCTCATTCTTGTGGGAGACTTCAATCTGCCTGATATCTGCTGGGTGTACAATACAGCAGAAAGGAAGCAGTCTAGGAGGTTCCTGGAGTGCGTGGGAGACAACTTCCTCGCACAGCTGGTGAATGAACCAACAAGGGAGGGTGCCCTCCTGGACCTGCTTTTGGCGAACAGAGAAGGCCTTGTAGGGGATGTGGCAGTAGGTGGACGCCTAGGACTAAGCGACCATGAGATGATAAAATTTTCTGTTCTAGGTGAAGTGAAGAGGGTGGTTAGCAAGACGGTAGCATTAAATTTCCAGAGGGCAGACTTTGATCTCTTCAGAAGGCTGGTTGGTGAAGTCTCATGGGAGACAGTACTCAAGGGCAAGGGAGCCCAGGAGGGCTGGGAGCTCTTCAAAAGGGTGGTCCTAGCAGCTCAGGAGAAAGCCATCCCTGTGGTCCGGAAAAAAAGCCATCAGGGGAGAAAGCCAGCTTGGTTGAATAGAGAGATCTTGAGGGAGATCAAGAAGAAGAGAAATGTTTATGGCCTCTGGAAGAAGGGACAGGCCTCTTGGGTGGACTACAGGAGGGAAGTGAGATTGTGTAGGGAAAAAATCAGAAGGGCTAAGGCTCAGCTAGAAATTGGATTGGCCAAGTCTGTGAAAGATAACAAAAAATCTTTCTACAAATATATAAATAATAAAAGGCGGACTAGGGAGACCATACAGTCCCTATTGGACACAGAAGGAACAACAGTAACAGGGGATGAGGAAAAGGTTGAGGTACTTAATGCCTTCTTTGCCTCAGTCTTTAGTCGTAAGGAGGGTCGTTCCGTCTGTGTACTAACCCAGGAGCTAGAGGAGCATAATGAGGCTCCCGTGATCCAAGAGGAGGTGGTCAGAGCCTTGCTAGCCCGACTGGACACTCACAAGTCTATGGGGCCGGACGGGATTCACCCTAGGGTACTGAAGGAGCTGGCGGATGTGCTGGCCAAACCCCTTTCCATCATCTTCCAACAGTCCTGGAAGACTGGGGCAGTCCCACTGGACTGGAGGCTGGCTGATGTTGTGCCCATCTACAAGAAGGGTCGCAGGGAAGACCCAGGGAACTACAGGCCTGTCAGTCTGACCTCAGTGCCAGGGAAAGTCATGGAACAGGTGATCTTGACTGCGATCATGAAGCACATGCAAGAGAACCGGGTGATCAGGCCCAGTCAACATGGGTTCACAAAAGGCAGGTCTTGCCAGACTAACCTGATCGCCTTCTATGACAAAGTGACTCGGCTGCTGGATGAGGGAAAGGCTGTGGATGTGGTCTTCCTGGACTTCAGCAAAGCCTTTGACACAGTTTCTCACAGCGTTCTGCTTGAGAAACTGTCAGCCTCTGGCCTGGACAGGCGCACACTCTCCTGGGTGGAAAACTGGTTGGATGGCCGGGCCCAGAGAGTGGTGGTAAATGGTGTTAACTCCAGCTGGAGGCCAGTGACAAGTGGGGTTCCCCAGGGCTCAGTGCTGAGTCCAGCCCTGTTCAATGTCTTCATCAATGATCTGGATGAAGGCATCGAGTGCACCCTGAGCAAGTTTGCGGATGACACTAAGCTGGGTGGAAGTGTCGATCTGCTGGAGGGTCGGGAGGCTCTGCAAAGGGATCTGAACAGGCTGGACCGCTGGGCAGAGACCAATGGCATGAGGTTTAACAAGGCCAAATGCCGGGTCCTGCACTTGGGGCACAACAACCCTATGCAGTGCTACAGACTAGGAGAAGTCTGTCTAGAAAGCTGCCTGGAGGAGAGGGACCTGGGGGTGTTGGTTGACAACCGACTGAATATGAGCCAGCAGTGTGCCCAGGTGGCCAAGAAGGCCAATGGCATCTTGGCTTGTATCAGAAACGGCGTGATCAGCAGGTCCAGGGAGGTTATCCTCCCTCTGTACTCGGCACTGGTGAGACCGCTCCTCGAATCCTGTGTTCATTTCTGGGCCCCTCACCACAAGAAGGATGTTGAGGCTCTGGAGAGATTCCAGAGAAGAGCAACAAAGCTGGTGAAAGGGCTGGAGAACAGGCCGTATGAGGAGCGGCTGAGAGAGCTGGGGTTGTTTAGACTGGAGAAGAGGAGGCTGAGGGGAGACCTCATTGCTCTCTATAACTACCTGAAAGGAGTTTGTAGAGAGGAGGGTGCTGGCCTCTTCTCCCAAGTGACAGGGGACAGGAGAAGAGGGAATGGCCTCAAGCTCCGCCAGGGGAGGTTTAGGCTGGACATTAGGAAAAAATTCTTTACAGAAAGGGTCATTGGGCACTGGAACAGGCTGCCCAGGGAGGTGGTTGAGTCACCTTCCCTGGAGGTGTTTAAGGCACGGGTGGATGAGGTGCTGAGGGACATGGTTTAGTGTTTGATGGGAACGGTTGGACTCGATGATCCGGTGGGTCTCTTCCAACCTGGTTATTCTGTGATTCTGTGAATTCTTACTGGGACCGATTCTGGTTTCAAATCACCTTTTATAGGTTCTGCTCACTTGGATGTCCCAGGAATCTCTCCAGCCCACACTGTCGGGACCACAGCATCTTCAAACTCTTGAGGGATTATTTTCCTTCAACATTGACATTTTGTCATAATAAAGCTGTCGCTTCGCTATATATAGATCCTGGTATATAAACTTGAAGTTCCCCTTCTCCAAATCTTATTTGAGCTTCTAATTTTTGACGGAGACCAGCTCACAGGGACGTCTTAGAGAGACTAGACGGACTACTGCTCTGGTGGCAAGTAGCAAATCTTTATTCCTCAACCAGAGTTTTTATACTCTCCTGGGAGAGCTTGTCAGTTTCTACCAAGCTTGAGTGCACTGTTTACATTACGGCTATTCTTACCGTGAGAATACAAGTTATGCAAGTTCTACAAGTGAGGGACTACGTGTCTGTTCAAGGATTCACACATTCTTCTGTTTGTGCTGGTCTTATCTTAGACCTGCAGGTGCCCTGGAAATATATTTAACTCGGGCCCTGGAATGATGAGAAACTAAGCATGTTGCCAAGAGCCCTGATAGTCCACAACCTCCCTTTCAGGAGGAGCAGCTTTGTTGTTGGCATGATATTCTGTTCCTGACCCTTTCAGGCCAGACAGAATATTGCTCTCCAGGCTCTTGGCTTTCATTATTCTGTCTTTGACCCTTTCAGGCCCCCAGAATGTCTAATAGTTCTCCTCAAATTTTTCAAGCCAATCCTTTACTAACAATGGCTTTGGGAAGCCTGGTAAATGCAAAAACTGACAAGTTACCCACTGTTTTCCTAATTTAAATGTCAAAGATTTAAAAAATGGCTCCCATTGCACCAATACTGCTTATATTTTATTATTTATATTTTATTATTTATTTCACTTATTATTATTATTATTATTCTTTCAAAGTATTCAATACAGAATACACAGCCCTGGTGTCCACCAGAAATTCAATTTCCTCTTCCCCCAGCTTGATTTTAACCAGAGGTTCTGCAGAAAATTCTTCTGGTCTCCTTCAGCCCTGCTCTACAGAGAACAAGGGATTCAGAAGGGTACCTTAATTCAAAAGAGAGCATTCCCGCTTCCAGTGCCCTTCCTTTTTACATTAAGCACACTTATTTTCTCCTGACTGTACTTGGACTTTCTGTGGCAAGGAGCTCCAGCCTTGGCCCCCCCTCCTGTATCCCCCTATATCTTCTTTTTCCACTAGCGTTCCCTTCTAGCACCACCACTAATCTCTTTTTCTCTCCCGATTTCTGTATGCCACTCAAGCTACATAAAATAACTTTCCCAAGTCTCATGCCTCAGCTCCTGTAAAACTCCTGATATCTGCTTTATGAATCATCAAACACCACTTGTATAATCACCCCGATGTCTTTCCAGTCAGAGTCTTGCGTTTTAATCACCCTCTCAAAAGCACTGGCTGTCTTATCTGGATTGTCTCTATCATTTCCAACTGCTAACTTCCAACTGTTCAAATCAGTAATAGAAATAAGAAATAGGGACTTTTATAATAAATCACTGGTTCTGCATTTTCTGTGAGAGTTAAGCTACTTATGTTTTTACCAAATGGAAGTTTTATCATTAAGATGGAAGGCCCTGCTGAACTGAACTTATAACAGTCTTGTAAAATATGATTGCATATGCTGTTTTTCATTAAGAAATGGCTGAACGGATAGTCCAGAGAAGAGAAATATTATCACCTGATACCTTTCTGGTACAGTACAAGATACGCTTAGGAATGTATGAACTTCAAAACAACAGATTGGGTAAATAAATCTAATATGTAAAAAGTAGTCTAGTAATCGCCTTGTCATAGTTTTGGGATAGGTTGTAAATTTGGGGAGAGGGTGGTCTTGCCCTGAAAGAAACAGTATATAAACTTCTTTGGGTTTTGACAAAGGGTGAGCATTTTCCTTCTTGTCAGAAGGAGGTGCTCCCGCGATTACAATCACAAATAAATAAATAAGTAATGCTGCTTCACAAGATGTGTGCCTCCCTTTACCTATTCAACTCCTGAGTGTTTCTCACATTTCCCACAGTCTGACATAAGGGAGTTGGTAGAACTTCTCCCTGTTTACCTCTCATTCACCCCGCTATCGGACTGAAACCTTCTGCTCCCATTAATGATCGGCCACCACGAGCATCATTTTCTTGTTCATCTACTTCTGATCCCTCATTGTGAGGCCTTCCAAGACAGTGTCCAGGAGCGATCAATCAATAAACCAATTTTGTCCTCAGATTCACTGCTATTTTGTTGTTCATAAACTTGCAAACATCTTTGCCCAATGCTATAAGCAGAACAGCATTTTTCAAAGCCTTTCCCTTATCTTTTTCCAAAGCTAAGACAAGGAGATTACCTGGCACTGAATTTATACCACGTTCTTTTTGCCGCTCTGGGTGATTCTGCAACATATAAAATGGATCCGAATACAAAGTTCCATCCCATTTTGTTCTCTTAGAAAAAGTGTTAATTTCAACCAAGCATTATAATTCAATGACCCATCATTCTCCTTCATCTGATTTATACTACGGCCACCACTTATTACAGTATTTAATTACATTTTCTTTTGTTGCCGTTCCCCTGGGGGCCTGCCTAATTGTTTCCTATTCCCTAAAACGCACCCCAGAGAGGATTTCTAAACAACACCAACATATTAAAACAGGTGATTGCTGACAGATCACAAACAAACCAAAACAGATCACAGTCTCAAGATCTTAAACAGAACAGATAACCAAACCATGTCCAAGTCAGTTTACACAAAACAGCTCAGCAAGCCCTTCCAAAGTCAGTTTTCCAAACAAACCAATTAGGGCTCTAACCCTTCACACAGAAAATTACAGAGAGTACCTCATGCAAACAATCACACAGACAATGACAAACCACAACCAAACTAAAATCAAAATTGCAATTATGTACCACATTGGGGACTCTAACCTCAAACCAAAATACCAAAATCTGGGTTACCAAATATACCAAAGTTGGGGGCTCTGTAGGTAGTTAAGGCTTGGCGGTCGGAAGATCTCGCGCTGTACGGAAAGATAGGACCCCCTCCGGATAGCCAATAGCATTTAGCTCATGATGTAAGCGGACGGAATTGACGTTGTAAACCCAAGCTATATAAGGCTATGTTACCTATCAATAAACGCCATTTGCCATCCACCACATTGGTGTCTGTGAGCTGATGGCCCGAGCGGCCTGGGGTTGGTCGCTGTGCCGTTCCTGAACCAGGTTGCCACGCCTCCGAAGGGAACAAGTGGTGCCAAAACCCGGGAAGTCGCCTGGAATCGGGTGAATGGCGGCCGGAGCGGCAGGACCAGCCCGGCGGGGAGGACGTTCCCGGACCAACAAGGAGGATGGAAGCCCTTGTGAAGGTCGTATTGCAATTACATAAGCAGTGGGGTATAGATTGTAAGCCTAAAAATTTTATTCTCGCAGTTGCGAGGCTTTTACAAATTGGGGTCATTGACCAGCCAGTGGATATTCTCCACCCCGAGGTGTGGGAAAAATGCACCAGAGCGTTAGCCGAGGAGATGATGTCCTTGGGTTCTGGGAAAAACCTTAAGTCGTGGGGGAAAGTTGTACAGGCTCTGCAGAAGGCCATGCAAAAGCAGGAGACCTGGAGGGTGGCAAGGGACTGTTTGCTGGCCACGCTGAAATTGGGGGTCGGGGCGGCCACGCAGACTCTGCACCCCCCAGGTGGTGATGATTATGCTGAGTCTAAATATTTGCGAGAGGGTGATACGTCCCCTCAATCCCCAAACCCCGACCCGCTTACGGAGGGACAGAAACGAGCGGAATCCTTCTGGGATGGGTTGGCCGAGGAGGCCAGGGGCGCCGCCGGGAAACCAGAGCCCGAGGGGGTCTCGGCGAAACCCCCACCTTATGCGCCCCGAGATGGCGCCGAGCGGGAAAGGGAAAGGCGGGGCGAGAACGTTCCCGGCGGGAACAGGGAGGAAGCGCTAGAATTAAATAGCGCGCGCAAGTGTGAAGGGGAGGAGAACGTGAAAGAGAAGGGTGGTGCGAGCGACCGGGAAAGGGAGGGGAGTGCGAGCAAGGGGCGGAGAGCCAATCAGAGCGTCCGTCTGCTTCCGAGAAGAAGGCGGGCTGAGCAAAGGGGGAGGGAGCGGCCCCGCCCGCAAGGGAAGTGGGCGGGGCCGAAGCCTAACAAAAAGATATCGGAACCCGGAAGTAACCAGTCAGTCGAGTTCCGACTCCGGATCAGACACTAGTTGGGGAGGCTGGTTCACAACCGACTCAAATTCAGAGGAGGAAGAAATGGGGGTAGATAGAGTTAAAAGCCAAAATATCCCCACTCGAATTAAAGAAAAGCCGAGAGGGGGACAAATCCCTCTCACGGATTGGAGGAAAATAAAGATAGCGTGTGCCGATTGGGCCCCATCGGCCACGCTGGCGTTCCCGGTCCGGGTGACGGAAGGGGGACAGAGGGTCCACTCACCAATAAACCCTAAGGATATACAAGCAATTGTTAAAGCAATTGCGAACAAAGGGCTTAATTCTGCCATGGTCTCCACCCTCATAGACAGTGTTTTCGGGGGAGACGACATGCTCCCGTTTGATATAAAACAAACTTGTAGATTAATCTTTGACGGGGCAGGGATGATTGTTTTTAAACAAGAATGGGAGGACAACTGTGTGAAGCAACTGGCCCAAGTAGCTGGGGCAGATCACCCACTGCACGGCTCCAGCCTACAGCGGCTCATGGGAACAGCCCCAGCAATGATCACCCCTCAGGCACAAGCCCAGGGCTTGCGGGCCCATGAAGTTATGGCAACTACCCATGCGGCCAGAGAAGCCATTCGCACAGCCTCTAGAGTTATTGCCAAACCATCACCATGGTCCACAATAAAACAAAATGAAAGTTAGAGTTTCACACAATTTGTGGACCGTCTCCAGGCAGCAGTTGACTCTTTGACCCTGCCTGCGGAAGCAAAAGGCCCGGTTGTAGCAGAATGCTTACGTCAGCAGTGTAATTCAGCAACCAAAGAAATTCTGCGGTCATTGCCGGTGGGGTCAAGTATCGCAGACATGATTAAGCATGTCGTGAAGGAAGAGCATCTAGCCCTGATCCAGATGGCTGTTCGCACCACAATAGCCAACGTGATGGCATGTTTTAAATGTGGCCAGGCGGGCCACGTTGTAGCAAACTGCCCTCGGTTGAGGGACTCTTTGACGGTTTTTGTCCAGAGTTTTTGTCCAGAGGACCGGATTATCAGATGCCTTCGTAACCCGTACACCCCGGTGGCAGGAGAAGACGACAAATCAACAAGTATCCTGTCCGCACCTGGGAGTTCCACACCGGCGGAATCCAAACAACGACGACACAGCCCCTATGGAGAGGGGTTGCGATACCTTTGCGTAATTTTGATTTTAGGGCTTGTTACTATAAAACAGGTCAAATCAGAGTACCATCCCCACCAGCCGTTCAGGTGGATCCTACGAGACCCTACACGCAGTGATAAAGGAGATCACAACAGCAGGTGCTCCGACTTTTACGGTAACACTTGCCGACTTATTTAATTGGCAATCCCCGGCCAACCCCACAAAAGGTTGGCATGGAACATATTGGTGCCCCAGTTCAAACCCAGGGAAGAGTTATTGTAACTATCCAGGATATTATTATTGTGGATATTGGGGATGTGAGACCATTGTAACTAGTGATAGATGGAAACCACAAACAGATGACAGATTTTTGCAGGTAACATATGGACCAAATAGGTGTGACCGTCCAAAATTTGCGATGGATGGAATGGTATATGATAAAGGTACTTGTACCCATTTGAACTTAGAAATCCTACACCCATATAACACGGGTTGGGCTGTGGGAAAAATGTGGTCCGTATTCATTCACACTTCTCTTACGGATCCAGGAGTAGTGATACAAATTATTAAGCTTGTGCCACAAGCACCCCAAGCAATTGGGCCTAACCCAGTTCTTAACCCACAAATATCTACACTTTTGCCACATACCACACCCGTAACGACACACACCACCGAAATCCCTTACAGAAATTCTCTTTGGAAACTAATGCAAGCTAGCTACCAAGTACTGAACAAAACCAACCCAAAGCTTACGGAGCATTGTTGGTTGTGCTACGGGATAAAACCACCCTTTTATGAGGCTGTAGGAGTAAGTGACATGCCCATACAGGTCAATGTTGCAAATCCAGCCCAGTGTAAGTGGGACATAGAAAAGCAAGGAATTACATTGGCACAGGTGGTGGGAAGTGGCATGTGTGTGGGTAAAGTCCCAAAACATAAAGAACAACTGTGTGCTAATAAGACACAATATAAAACCCCAGCAAAGTGGCTAATACTGGCTAAAAATGCCAAGTGGGTTTGTTCTACCATTGGAGTTACACCTTGTTTGTCGTTGGAAAAATTTAAAGAATCCTTAGAGTACTGTGTCCAGGTAACTATAGTTCCCAAAATCTTTTACCATTCTGAAGAATTTGTCTACGATTCACAGACTACTCCTGAACATCATCTGTCAAAATGAGAACCCTTTACAGCACTAACAGTAGCTACTCTAATGATTATAGGAGGTGCGGGAGTAGGTACAGGGGTGGCATCCTTAGTGCAACAGAGTAAAGAATTTAGCGCCCTGAGGGTGGCAGTAGACGAAGACCTGGCCAGAATTGAGCAATCAATAACTGCATTAGAACAATCAATTAGATCATTATCTGAAGTAGTGTTGCAAAATCGAAGAGGATTAGAACTGATGTTCTTACAGCAAGGGGGAGTGTGCGTTGCACTAAGGGAAGAGCGTTGTGTATATGCGGACCACACCGGAATAGTGAGGGACACTATGGCCAAATTGCAAGAGGGATTGGAAAAACGAAAAAGGGAACGAGAGGCACAACAAAATTGGTTTGAATCATGGTTTAACCATTCACCATGGCTGACTACCCTGATATCTACTTTGATAGGGCCGATCGCAATAATCATACTGGCATTGATCTTCGGACCCTGTATATTGAATAAGCTTGTGTCGTTTGTTAAGAGCCGGCTAGAAAAGGTTAACATTATGTTTGTAGAACATCAACAACTGCTCTAAGAATGTATTTAATTAGCGTTACCCCCAGTTACACCCCGTTACTCCCGGTTATTTCCCAGTTACTACTTACCCAGTGTGCCTTATGTTTGTTATTATAAAACTATGGTTTATACTTTTTAGATTTTAAATTTTAAATTTAGATTTTTGATGTTATATTTTAGACTTGTTAAGATTTTAGATTTGTTAAGATTTTTAGATTTGTAAATTTGTTTAGATTTGTTAAGATTTTAGATTTTTATATTTTATATTTTAGGCTATTTCGTTAAGCATAGGGAGGGGGGAAATGTAGGTAGTTAAGGCTTGGCGGTCGGAAGATCTTGCGCTGTACGGAAAGATAGGACCCCCTCCCGATAGCCAATAGCATTTAGCTCATGATGTAAGCGGACGGAATTGACGTTGTAAACCCAAGCTATATAAGGCTATGTTACCTATCAATAAACGCCATTTGCCATCCACCACATTGGTGTCTGTGAGCTGATGGCCCGAGCGGCCTGGGGTTGGTTGCCGTGCCGTTCCCGAACCAGGTCACCACGCCTCCGAAGGCAACAGGGCTCCAATGCCAAATTCAAATTAGGTGCCTTTCTAGCCCAACCCTGCAGGACGTCTCCGACTTATGAGTGGGCAACCAAACCAAACTAAAATCCAGAAAGGGTGCTTTGATTCTTTAATTCTTACTTGTGGAATCCTTGCTCCCAAGATGTGGTCAGGGGGCGTGGATGTTCCCCCCCGAGAAGTTCTTGGTTGCCAGCTAAAGTGTCCTCAACCCCCACAGATCTGAAATCTTGAAAGAAAGTCCCATATGGGTGGCCAAAATGATATCAAAAATGCCAGCAAATCAAACTCTCCAAGACTCGTTTTGGAGTTTTAGAAAGCAAGCAGCCTTTATCAGGCCTGGGCAACATGCGGGAGTGATCTCCATCAATCACGTGACACGAGACAAGAGCTGGGACAGAATATGTTTCCCACTTACATGCATGCGTATACATTTTCCCAGAAATCTCATGCATATTCTATTACTTTCCAAGGTCTAATTTTAATGTTGTTATGAAACTTCACAACAGTCAGAACTCTTGCTCATTTGGAGCTGGCTCCAGCTCTCTGCTAACCTTGCATTTGAGACAGGGAGAGACTGCAAACAGAGAGGATTACAGAAGAGACACCTGTTCAGCACAGAGCACACTGAACACAAGGCGTTATCATCCCCAAAGAATGAACGATGTCTGGGAAAACACCATCTTAAAGAGAACCTGCTCTCAGAGGGACATTCTGTCTAACTTTCAAAGAACACAATTACTTAGATGAAACTGAACTCTATCTTATGTTAAAATACTCCATTTTTCGTAATAGTAATAACTTGTTGTATCAGCATGAGACAGGTGTGTTGAAAACCATGGCAGAGGACTGCAGTACTGGTGTGAGTCAAACCTGTACAATATCCACAGGTAGGGCCCTTGCACACACACCTGTCCATACACACAAGCATGCATGGACACACATGCACAACTGTTTGTAGGTATAAGAATCTGGGGGAAGGGGGGGATCAGAAAAGCATCCACATTCAGAGCCAAATCAGCTGATGAGTGGGAGATAACAATTGGCTCGAAGAGTCAATTTTTCAGCAGCATCCAGCGGCAGGACAGTGAGTATTGCGGCGGGGTGGCCATTTGAGGCGGTGGGGCACTTCCCTGAGCCGGGAAAAGCCCAGGAAAACCCAGGCGGGAGCGAGGCGGGCGGCGCTGGGCTCCTGACACCCGGAAGCGGCCGGTCCCGCGCGGTGCCTGACGGGAGGGGGCGGTCCCGGCGGCTACCGCGGGAGATTTAAACGCTCCCTAGGGAGCACCCTGACCCGGGGCATGGTGAACAGGGGCGTGGCAAACAGGTGCGGGATGCGGTAGTGTAACAGGGCAGTTTGGGCGAGCAGGGAGGGCAAAGAGAGGGACTGGAGGCCGGCCAGAAGGGACCGAGGACCATGGTGGCCACTCGGCATAAAATTAAAGCTGCTCCAGGTGCTGCAGCAGCCAGGATGGATGTAGCCACCCAGACAGAGCCTCAGTGGGTGCATGCAGCTACCCAGAGCCTGGGCTGCAGGCAGTGCCCCCCTCCCACACCGACTCACGCCTCTGGCACTGGCTTCACTTGTGGCAGCTGCGCTCGCGTGGGGGAACTCCTCTGCTTGGTGGCAGAGCTGAGGGAGGAAGTAACTAGCCTAAGGACTATCAGGGAGTGTGAGAGGGAGATAGATCAGTGGAGCAGCGCCCTCTCACAAACTCAGTAGGCTGCTGGAGCTAGTGCGGCTGAGCACCACCCATCTACCAATTGCACGATTAGAGAAATAAGAGATGGGGAATGGCAGCAAGTTCCTGCACGGCTCAGGAAGCCTAGTGTCCCTACACAGACAACAAACCCCGAGGTTCCTTTGCAGAATAAATACAAAGTGCTGCAAGTGGAATCCATCTCCACAGATGAAGAGTATGGCTCCCACAGCCTAGAATCTTTCCCTAGGCTATGCCATCCTCAAACAACCATCAAAACGTCCTCTGTGAAAAAGAAGAGCAGAGTGATTGTCTTGGGGGAATTCCCTTCTAAAGGGAACAGAGGGACCTATCTGCAGACCAAACCGACTCCACAGGGATGTCTGCTGCCTACGTGGGGCTTAAGTGAAGGACATAACTGGAAAGCTTCCTTCCTTCATGAAAGCAACAGATTATTATGCTCTGAGCCTGGTGTGAGGAGAGAGGCTTTGGGTTCTTTGATCATGGAGTGGCCCACACACCCCCAGGCTTCACTACTAGGGATGGGGCACGCTTGTATCCTAGGGGGTACTGAAGTCCTACCTAGCTAGGCTCATAAATAGAGCTTTAAACTAGGTGTGAAGGGGGAGGGGGGTTAAGCCAGGCTAGTCAGGAGTGAGCTTGGAAGTGGAACTCCAGTGCCTAGGAGATGGTGTGCTGGCAAGGACTGCCAGTATGTCACCACAGAGCGAGTAGGGGCGAGTACATCTGGTGACGGAAAGGATGAAACTGGCACTGATGGGTTAGATATTCCCAGGACCAGTCAATTGGGAATGAATTCTATTCCCTTTATGAGAGCTGAGGGTTCACCAGCCCAGCTGAAGTGCGTTTACACCAATGCACACAGCATGGGCAATAAGCAGGAGGAATTGGAAGCTGTTGTAGGGCAAGGAGACTACGATGTCATTGCCATCACAGAAATGTGGTGGGACGACTTGTATAACTGGAGTGCAGCTATGGTGGGATATAAACACTTCAGGAGGGACAGGAAGGGTAGGAGAGGAGGAGGGGTAGCCCTGTATGTTAGATAGTGCTTTGATACCCTCGAGCTCGATTGTGGCGATGAGGAGATTGAGTGCCTGTGGGTTAATATCAGCCCACCAGAAGGCTGATTTTGTGATAGGAGTCTGTTACAGACCACCCAGCCAAGAAGAAGCAGCTGATGAGCTCTTTTAAAAACAACTGGGAGTAGTCTTAAGATCGCTACCTCTTGTTCTTGTGGGAGACTTGAATCTTCCGGATGTCTGCTGGAAGTACAATACAGCAGAAAGGAAGTGGTCTAGGAGATTCCTGGAGTGCGTGGAAGACAACTTCCTCACACAACTGCTGAGTGGGCCGTCAAGGGAAGGTGCCCTCCTGGACCTGCTGTTTGTGAACAGAGAAGGCCTTGTGGGGGATGTGATGGTTGGAGGATGCCTGGGACAAAGTGATTGTGAGATGATAGGTTTTTCAGTTCTAGGTGAGGTGAGGAGGGGGGTTAGCAGAACAGTCACATTAAACTTGCAGAGGGCAGACTTTGGACTGTTCAGAAGGCTGGTTGGCAAAGTCTCATGGGAGACAGTCCTTAAGGGCAAGGGAGTCCACGAGGGCTGGGCGCTCTGCAAAAAGGAAATCCTAGCAGCTCAGGAGAAAGCCATCCCCATGTTCCTGAAAACGAACCGGCAGGGAAAAAAAAACCAGCTTGGTTGATCATGGAGATCTTGAGGGACATCAAAAAGAAGAGGAATGTCTATGAGCTTTGGTAGAAGGGACAGGCATCTTGGGTGGACTACAGGGAGGAAGTGAAATCGTGCTGAGAAAAAATCAGGAGGGCTAAGGCCCAACTAGAAATCAGATTGGCAAAGTCTGTGAAAGAAAATAAAAATCTTTCTATAAATACATAAACAATAAAAGGAGGACCAGGGAGAATATTCAGTCCCTATTGGATGCAGATGGAACAACAGTGACAGGGGACAGGGATGTGGCTGAGGTACTTAATGCCTTCTTTGCCTCAGTCATTAATTGTAAAGAAAGTTGTTCCATCTGTGTACAAACCCAGGAGCTAGAGGAGCAGAATGAGGCTCCCATGATCCAAGAGGAGGCAGTTAGAGACTTCCTTGACCATTTAGACACTCACAAGTCTATGGGGCCGGATGGGATCCATCCAAGAGTATTGAGAGAGCTGGTGGATGTGCTGGCCAAACCCCTTTCCATCATCTTCCAGCAGTCCTGGCTGGCTGGGGCAGTTCCACTGGACTGGAGGCTGGCTGATGTTGTGCCCATCTACAAGAAGGGTCACAGGGAGGATCCAGGAAACTACAGGCCTGTCAGTCTGACCTCAGTGCCAGGGAAAGTCATGGACCAGGTGATCTTGAGTGCTATCATGAAGCACATGCAAGAGAACCAGGTGATCAGGCCCAGTCAACATGGGTTCACAAAAGGCAGGTCTTGCCAAACTAACCTGATCGCCTTCTATGATAAAGTGACTCGACTACGGGATGAGGGAAAGGCTGTGGATGTGGTCTTCCTGGACTTCAGTAAAGCCTTTGACACAGTTTCTCACAGCATTCTGCTTAGGAAACTGTCAGCCTCTGGCCTGGACAGGTGCACACTCTCCTGGGTGGAAAACTGGTTGGATGGCCGGGCCCAGAGAGTGGTGGGAAATGGTGTTAACTCCAGCTGGAGGCCAGTGACAAGTGGGGTTCCCCAGGGCTCAGTGCTGGGTCCAGCCCTGTTCAATGTCTTTATCAATGACCTGGATGAAGGCATTGAGTGCACCCTTAGCAAGTTTGCGGATGACAATAAGCTGGGTGGAAGTGTTGATCTGCTGGAGGGTAGGGAGGCTCTGCAAAGGGATCTGAACAGGGTGGATCACTGGGCTAAGACCAATGGCATGAGGTTTAATGTTGATGGGAGCATGGAATCAAAACGCAGAGATCAATGTGATCAGCAAATGTTCACTTTATTGAGCTTAGCTGTTTCTTTATAAACCCTTTTTGGTTACATAACTGGGTGCCCACAAGGGTATCTACAGTGTATTATTGGTTAAAGGTAGCTGTCCATAAGGCTATTACTAACATATTATTGGCTAAACTACTGCACATGCTAAGAAACCAAGTTACACTAAAATTAACTATGTTGATAGTTCTCTCTAATTGTTTTTCTTTCAGCTGGTACTCGTTCCCACTGAACTAGCTGCTGCATTCCTCCCAGCTGGCCCCTGTTTATCTTTCAGCTCTCTGTTTCAAGGCCTTGTTAGAGTTGTTCAGTATTAAACAATCTCACAGCATCCAGGCCTTGTTCTCTGTACAATGTTCCCACAATTCCCCCTTCTTGTTTTTTGATGATTAAGGAGTTCAGGTGAAACATATGATTGACCTGATGTTGTATACACTATAACACGCAGGATAATTGTCAAAGCAATTAACACCATTAAAAATAATATTCCTCCTTTGACCAACAGTTCTTATACACATCCTGTTATCCACCCATTCTTTTGAGAATCGATCACCCAGTGACATCCTTTAACTACCACCCATAGGATTAAGAGCATCCATCATGTTAATGTCCTACTCATTCTTGTCGACTGCTTTCGTGGCTGGGGCTTAACAGTTGTCACACAGCAATGTGGGCTTGATCCACCTCACAGGTGCCCAAACTGGTCCTGTATCTGTTAAAACACAAGCATAACCTCGTCCCCATGTTAGTAGCTTATACAGACCTGTCCATTGCCCATAGTAACTGTTTTTCAATAGCACTTTCACATAGTCTTGTACTTGCTCTGGTTTTGACAACATGGTTTGTATATGCTTCAACTTCGGCACAATTTGATCATCTCTTGCTAATCGCAAAAAATTCATTACATATTGCACCTTCATCAATCTGTTTTGCAGTGTCTCTCCTGATTCCCCCCTTTTTCTTTGTTTTGCTAACAATGTTTTTACTACTTGATGGGTATGTTCAATAATAACATGACTTGGTAAATGGATATCAATACGTCCTGGATAATCCATTAGGTCTACTTGTAAATTCAAAATATTTGCCATGCACCACTTAGCATATTCTTTTATCATTGGGATATAAATGATTGTCAGGTCTTGGTCTAATAATTGAAGACTTTTTTTTTTTTTCCCTCGGTGATTATCATTGTAATAATTTCAAATTTAGTGACTATGTTTTTTTGGGGTTAGTGTGGCAAAATATCCACTCAATAATTCGTAATGAATCATTTGAATTTTCCTCTATCATTGCCTCAATTATCCCTAAAGGGTTTTTTTTTGGTTGGTTGGTTTTGGTTTTTTTTTTTCCTTTTGGTTTTTTTTTTTTTTGTAGTTTCTGTATTGATAGAATCATGGACTGGTCAGTTGAACCACAGCCTCTGTCTCCCCATATGCAATTTCCTTCATGGGGTACAATTGCTGAAAAATCAGCTGAGTGATTCTAGTGCCCTTTGATATAAACCAAGGAGGCATAGGCATCCAAGCTATTACTTGCATCGCTCTCATAAAGTCAGCATCAGTCAATTCTGGTAAAACAAGCAATCTTTGTAACAGGTGATCATGCAACTAACAGTGCACTAAGTCCATTTTTGCATTCTTTAAGGCTAATTGTTTAAGCAACACTTATCTAGTGGCAATATTGTCTGCCTGCTTATTTAAGGCCTCTTGTAGTTTGTCTAGAAAAGTCATGTAAATAACGCCATTTTCCAGATTTCTTTTTTATCACAAATACAGGTGCGTTCTAAGGACTATTAAATGGGACTGTATGCCCGTGATCTATTTCCTCTTCCACTAAATTTTGCAATGTACCCAATTTTTCACTCGTTCATAGTTCCAATGCCTATTCCAAACCAAATTATTGATAATCATTCTAATTATAAGTTAGTAAAGCCACCCTCCAATGGTCCTTTTATGTTCCATGGTATTGTGTGAAGTGCAGATGATTGCAGCACTACTGCGATGGTGGTGATCATGTCTATCTCGGTGCTGCCTCTAGTTCTTGCTCTGAGGTGAGAGCTGCTGCTTGTTGCTGAGGCATCTGTGTTGGTACGTGCCTCTGAACCATGCTTTGCTCCTGGTTTTCTGACAATACTGTCCCGTTCTTATCCCATTTTGATTTACACCAACTGGTAAAATGTTTGCCCTTTCCACACCAAGGGCAGATTTTAGGCCCTCTCTCCTGGTGTTGCGTGTGGCAGTCTCTTTTAAAATGTCTGTCCTTGCCGCATCTCTAACAGAACATATTTCTGTCCCAGATTACAGTCAGGGCAGCAGCTACCAGCTGTGCTTGATAGGTAAATGATCCCAGCTCTTGTTGTAGGAGTTTTCAGACATCACCATATCTTTCTACATTCATCATTAGGATTTTTTATCACTGATTGCAAAATTAAGGCTTCTGTAACTGCTCAGTTGTCTACCTGCTTGTCAAGCACATCCTTTGATCTATCTATAAACACCATATACGGGTCATGCCTGTTTCAACTTTCCAACATCCAGTATCTTTATAAGTGTTTATAACTGTCTTGATTCTTGACCTGCTACCAATGTTGTTTAATTGAGCCATTTCTTATTGTATCTGTTAACAGTCCCTTCTGTAACGCTGAAACTGTCTGGGTTTTGCGGCGGCAGTGGTGTTGGCGAGCGGCCTCACCCTCAGCCCAGGGCAGAAGCCCCCCCACGGCGAGCTGCTCCGCGGGAGCTGGGGGGGATGGGGGAGCTGCCCTCGGCCGGGCAGCTTGGTTCTCTTTTTACAGCTTTTGGAATCTCCTTTATCGCTTCATCACTAATTAGTTGCCAGCGCGGACCACCGTGCCACACACAGATCAAAGCTTGCAATATTTCAACTTCTCCCTGCTGCTGTGCCTCCCCGCTGGCTTGCGCCCGTTGGTCTGAGGGACGGGGGCGGGGTGGATCGGGCTCCTTGTCGGTGTCTATCAGACCCGGATCAAAGGGTTTGTCGGCCCTCCCGTCAGCGGGTGCAGAGGCAAGTGCAGCCAGTTTAGGGGGGGTGGGAGGTTAGTGCAGTTGTTGACGATCCTGCACTCGGCTCAGGATTATTGCTCTGCTGTTTAGAGCCAACATGCGCCTTTAATGCTTCAAAAATTTTCCCCCAGGGACCAAGGAACGTAGTAGCTAATTTCAATAGTTCAATTAGACAAATCTTGTCATATTTAATCCCTCTCTTGGAGAGGATAGGTTGGAGGATTTTCACCACTGCCTCTTTATTATCTTTAAAAAGTGTGGAACCCATTCCTCTGCAACCGCCGCTACTTGCCTGTAGCGGATCTTTGACTCCGGAGTCTTCTTTATTTGGATGCACGTCTCACTCCAATCTTCAGCAATGCAGGAAAGTCATTAGCAGTGCCGGAAAAATCTTCAGCACCGGGTCAGTGCCGGAAAGTTTTCGGCCGGTCCTTCCACCCTCTACCGTGTCTTCAGCTGTTCTGAGCAACTTTGGCAGGTAATCCGAGGGTCCCTGTTCGGGTGCCACTTGTTGACGGGAGCATCACAGAATCAAAACGCAGAGATCAATGTGATCAGCAAATGTTCACTTTATTGAGCTTAGCTGTTTCTTTATAAACCCTTTTTGGTTACATAACTGGGTACCCACAAGGGTATCTACAGTGTATTATTGGTTAAAGGTAGCTGTCCATAAGGCTATTACTAACATATTATTGGCTAAACTACTGCACATGCTAAGAAACCAAGTTACACTAAAATTAACTATGTTGATAGTTCTCTAATTGTTTTTCTTTCAGCTGGTACTCGTTCCCACTGAACTAGCTGCTGCATTCCTCCCAGCTGGCCCCTGTTTATCTTTCAGCTCTCTGTTTCAAGGCCTTGTTAGAGTTGTTCAGTATTAAACAATCTCACAGCATCCAGGCCTTGTTCTCTGTACAATGTTCCCACAGTTTAACAAGGCCAAATGCCGGGTCCTGCACTTAGGGCACAACAAACCCATGCAGTGCTACAGACTAGGAGAAGCCTGGATAGAAAGCTGCCTGGAGGAGAGGGACCTGGGGGTTTTGGTTGACAGCTGACTGAACATGAGCCAGCAGTGTGCCCAGGTGGCCAAGAAGGCCAATGGCATCTTGGCTTTTATCAGAAACTGTGTGACCAGCAGGTCCAGGGAGGTGATTCTCCCTCTGTACTTGGCACTGGTGAGACTGCGCCTTGAATCCTGTGTTCAGTTCTGGGCCCCTCACCACAAGAAGGATGTTGAGGCTCTGGAGCAAGTCCAGAGAAGTGTGATAAAGCTGGTGAAGGGGCTGGAGAACAGGCCTTATGAGGAATGGCTGAGAGAGCTGGGGTTGTTTAGCCTGGGGAAGAGGAGGCTGAGGGGAGACTTCATTGCTCTCTACAACTACTTGAAAGGAGGTTGTAGAGAGGGGAGAGCTGGCCTCTTGTCTCAAGTGACAGTGGACAAGACAGGAGGGAATGACCAGAAGCTCCACCAGGGGAGGTTCAGGCTGGACATCAGGAAGAAATTTTTCACAGAAAGGGTCATTGGGCACTGGCAGAGGCTGCCCAGGGAGGTGGTTGAGTCACCTTCCCTGGAGGTGTTTAAAAGACAGGTGGATGAGGTGCTGAGGGGCATGGTTTTGTGTTTGATAGGAATGGTTGGACTCTGATCCGGTGGGTCTTTGTGGGAACATTTTACCAAGAACAAGGCCTGGATGCTGTGATACTGAACAACTCTAACAAGGCCTTGAAACAGGGAGCTGAAAGATAAACAAATGCCAGCTGAAAGGAGTACAACAGCTAGTTCAGTGGGAACAAGTACCAGCTGAAAGAAAAACAATTAGAGAGAACTATCAACATAGTTAATTTTAGTGTAACTTGGTTTCTTAGCATGTGCAGTAGTTTAGCCAATAATATGTTAGTAATAGCCTTATGGACAGCTACCTTTAACCAATAATACACTGTAGATACCCTTGTGGGCACCCAGTTATGTAACCAAAAAGGGTTTATAAAGAAACAGCTAAGCTCAATAAAGTGAACATTTGCTGATCACATTGATCTCTGTGTTTGATTCCGTGATGCTCCCGTCAACAAGTGGCGCCCAAACAGGGACCCTCGGATTACCTGCCGAAGTTGCTCAGAACAGCTGAAGACACGGTAGAGGGTGGAAGGACCGGCCGAAAACTTTCCGGCACTGCCCTGGTGCTGAAGATTGAGGTAGATAAAAGGACGCGTCCGAGTAAAGAAGTTAAGAAAACTTCAAGGATCCACGACAGGCAAGTGTATGCGGCGGTCGGGGAGGAATGGGGTGCATGCTCTCTAAAAATGAAGAGGCAGTGGTGAAAATCCTCCAACCTGTTCTCTCCAAGAGAGGGATTAAATATGACAAGATTTGTTTAATTGAGCTATTGAAATGGAGCAGAGATAGGGGATTTATTCCTGATGTCGGTTTGGCGTTTCACCAAACTACTTGGAAAGACACAGGGGTTCGACTATGGGATAAAGCGACTCGGTCAGATAAAACAGTTAAGTTTCTTGGTCCCTGGTGGAAAGTTTTTGAAGCGTTAAAGACGCATGTCGGCTCTAAAAAGCAGAGCGATAATTCCGAGCCGAGTGCAGGATTGTCAACAACTGCACTAACCCCCCACCCCCCTAAACTGGCTGCGCTTGCCTCTGCACCCCCTGACGGGAGGGCCGGCAAACCCTTCGATCCGGGTCCGATAGACTCCGACAAGGAGCCTGATCCACCTCCCCCCTGTCCCTCAGACCGAGGGGCACAAGCCAGGAGGGAGGCGCAGCGGCGCGGGGAAGTTGAAATGTTGCAAGCTTTGCCTGTGATCTGTGCGCGGGACGGCGGTCCGCGCTGTGAACTAATTAGTGACGAAGCGATAAAGGAGATTCCAAAAGCTGCAAAAGAGAACGTACTAACTGCTCCGGAGCCGAGCCGCCTGGCTGAGGGGTTCTGCGCCCTCCCGCCCTGCACCCGGCCCGACCCGCTCCGTCCCGCCCCTGCTAATCCTCTTAAGGCCTGTGAGGCGCCTCCTGCACCAAAAATCATACATGGCATCGTAAAAAGACGCCGTTTTGCTGTGCCTGGTCCTGGAGCTATACCTAACATCCTGACAGGGCAGGGAGAATGCAGAAGTTGCACTGCGAGCGTACCCGCACCAACTAAAGATAATGCGGAAGTTGCAGTTGCTGGACCTTCGAGGGGAGGTCTCTGCCCAGAAGCGCTATTGCCTCCGCCCCCGGACATGCCCACTATGACACCCCCCAGCTCCCGAGCTAGTTCTCCAGTTAAAGAAACACAGGAAACAACGGATGATCTTATTCAAACATTAGTGAAAAGAATAGATCAACTCGAATTGTCCACGGCTACAATTGAGCAACCGAAGAGGCCCCTCACGTTTCTTGGGAAGGATCTAGACGGGTCAAATTCTAACACTGCTGTTGTATCAATGCCTTCCTGCGGGATACCTATAACTGTTCCATCTGCACCACCATATCCCATACCTACCTATTTATCAAATCGGGGTACTGTACCGCCCAACCTTCTTACTCTCCTGATGAGAGATGTTACCAGGTTTCATCAATAATGGAAAGGGATAACCAAAGATGCGATAGTAGAGGGATCGGTTTTGCCTGAAGTTTTTCCATTCTCTGTTACACCAAGCGGGGTTCAACAATGGGAAGCTGTAGATTGGAAGTTATTAGAAAGAGCTCGTAGCTCAGTTACCCAATGTGGTTTACATCATCAGATGACTAGACAAATTATACAATATATATTTACTTCTGATATACTAATTCCCAAAGATGTAGATCAAATCATGTCTGTTTTATTATCTCCCTCCCAACGGATGATTTTTGATAGAGCCTGGCAAAAGGCAGCAGAGGCTGAAATGGTTAGACCAAGACAGCAAAATGATCCACTTTATGGTGTTCAATCACAGATGTTAATTGGATCAGGACCTTTTGCTTCTGTGGACGTGCAAATGCATTTCTCTAATGAAGTATTACGGTTATCTCAAACACTGGCACTACATGCACTTGCTAGCATTCCTGATTCAGACTCCAAAAGAACCGATAAATTTGTGTCCATAAAGCGAGGCCAAACGGTGGAATCTTTTTCACAATTTGTTGATAGATTATATTTGGCTTTAGAACAACAACATGATTTAACCCCTGAAATAAAAGAAAACATGTTTAAATTATTGGCCTTTGAAAACTGCAACTCGTCAACCAGATGACTCCTGATTACCTTGCCTCAAGGATCATCAGTAGCTGACATGTTAGAATTAATGAACAGGAATGCTCAGGAAGCTTATGCTGCTGTGTTTGCTGCTGCCATTTGCGAAGCAGTCCAACCTGCTGTTCGCAAGGCAGTACAATTGTTAGTTGTGGCAAAAGGTGGTCAGATAAAGAAATGTCACAATTGTGGGAAATTAGGTCATTTTAAAGCACAGTGTAGAGCTCCAAGACAAGGAAAGTGGTGTGACAATTGTAAGAGAGACAATCACAATACTAATGGGTGTAGGAGATCAAACCAGGAAAACTCCAGAGCGAGTGCAACGGCTCCTCGTGCTGGGACAAAAATAGAGAGGGCCTGGCCTGCGCAGATGCAAGCAGGATCGGAACAAGTGACAACCCCAACGCCAGCCCTGAGCCTGCGACCCAATCAAGTGGTATCACCTGCATTCCCTCCGCCACAGCAGGGAGTGCTGGAGTGGGCTTGGAAACCGCAGTAGATGTCACCTTACAAGAGGTTAAAGTATACCGAATTGCTTCTAATGTAAAGGGTCCTTTGGGACAAGGACTTAGTGCTCTTTTAGTAGGGAGATCATCTACTACTTGTAAAGACATATTTGTTCAACCTGGACTAATTGATGCAGACTTTACAGGAACTGTCCAAATTATGGTACTAACATTAACACCTCCTGTGTTCATACCTGTAGGAAGTCACATTGCTCAATTAATACCTTTTAGATCTTGTGTACCAATGACAGGAGCTGACTCTCGCGGAGATGAAGGTTTTGGTTCCACTGGACAACCGCAAGTATATCTTATTTTAGACATACACAAAGCAAAACCAGAATGTTGCATTGACATGATAGCAAAGACTGGTGAAATCAAGAGGGCCAAAATGCTTATTGACACTGGTGCTGATGTGACCATTATCTCGCATCAACAGTGGCCTCCTCACTGGCCTACGGTGTCGACTGCTACTGGTGTTTTCGGAATAGGTGGTGCTCAAGCCATACGAGTCAGTTCAGATTCCATATGTTTCCAATTTCCTGATGGTGCGCAGATTAGTACTAGACCTTATGTTATGGAAGTCCCCATTGCCCTAATTTGGCATGATATTCTTGGTCAATTGCATACTGTATTGATTACTCATCCTTTTTAGGAATGGTCATTGATGAGCAGCCGGTTTTAAAAATCACCTGGAAATCCCAAACACCCGTCTGGGTGGATCAATGGACATTAAAACAAGAACGGCTGCAAATTATTCAGGATCTAGTACAAGAACAACTGAAAGCCAGAACATCTTAAAATGGCTGTAGTGTAACCCTTAGTTGTGCACGTTCCACTAATCTTGTGGGGGAGAGATGTGTTAAATGCAATGGGAATGGGCATTGGAACTATGAACGAGTGAAAAATTGGGTACATTGCAAAATTTAGTGGAGGAGCAAATAGATCAAGGGCTTATAGTCCCATTTAATAGTCCTTGGAACACACCTGTATTTGTGATAAAAAAGAAATCTGGAAAATGGCGTTATTTACATGACTTTTCTAGACAAACTACAAGAGGCCTTAAATAAGCAGGCAGACAATACCACCGCTAGATAAGTGTTGCTTAAACAATTAGCCTTAGAGAATGCAAATACAGACTTAGTGCACTGTTAATTGCATGATCACCTGTTACAAAGATTGCTTGTTTTACCAGAATTGACTGATGCTGACTTTATGAGAGCAATGCAAGTAATAGCTTGGATGCCTGTGCCTCCTGACTTTATAGCAAAGGGCACTAGAATCACTCAGCTGATTTGTTTTTCAGCAATTGTACCCCATGAAGGAAATTGCATACGGGGAGACAGAAGCTGTGGTTCAACTGACCAGTCCGTGATTCTATCAACACAGAAACTACAAAGAGGGAAAAAAAAAAAAAATTGCCATAAGTGAAATATTTGTTAGACAATCGATATAAGCCTTATTAGATAGTGCATGTACATATTTTAAGTGTTGTATGTTCCTGGTACTGTGTGTAGTTTAAATATCCATAGCATGGAAAAATTGTAGATCCAGTAGTGATAACCAACATTGTATGAATGTATTCGGCTAGCTGAGAAATGAGTGGTCGTGTGTGTGTGTTTGAAGCGCTTCAAACGTTTGTAAGACTTACAAATCGGTTTTGATTAATCTTGAAAATACATCTCTGGGACCTTTCAATCTCAAATGTCCACTAAGCCGGCAAACAGGTAGATTTACCTGGGGATCTTTGGAATGAAAGGCTTCAGAAGGAAAAGTTTTAAAATACCTAGCAAAACATGCAGCTGTATGTGTGTAAGTGCCCCCGCCCTTCTCCTTCCTTTCTAAGTTGTTTTTTTTTCTTTCAGCTTTGAAGAAGTCCAGAGGAGTTAACGGTGTTATCTCTTTAGGGGAATGCCAATTTGTGAGAACACTGTACATTCCAGTCTCACTCATCAGCAACTGCTGGGTCCTAGTGCAGACAACCTCTAGAGATAATTAAGCCAATGACAGAGGAAAATTCAAAAGATTCATTACGAATTATTGAGTGTATATTTTGCCACACTAACCCCAAAAAACATAGTCACTAAACGTGAAATGATTACAATGATAATCACTGAGGGAAGAAAAAGAAGCGTTCAGTTATTAGGCCAAGACTTGACAATGATTTATATCCCAATAAAAAAAAAACCCAAAAAACCAAACAAAACCAAACAAACAAAAAAAATGCTACGTGGTGCATGGCAAATATTTTGAATTTACAAGTAGATATAACAGATTATCCAGGAAGTATTGTTCTCCATTTACCAAGCCATGCCATTATTGAATGTACCCATCAAGTAGTAAAAACATTGTTAGCAAAAGAAAAAAAAAGGGGGGAATCAGGAGAGACACTGCAAAACAGATTGATAAAGGTGCAATATGTAATGAATTTTTTGCTATTAGCAAGAGATGATCAAATTGTGCCGAAGTTGAAGCATATACAAGCCATGTCGTCAAAATCAGAGCAAGTACAAGACAATGTGCAAGTGCTATTGATAAACAGTTACTATCGGCAATGGACAGGTCTGTATAAGCTACTAACATGGGGACGAGGTTAGGCTTGTGTTTCAACAGATACAGGACCAGTTTGGGCACCTGTGAGGTGGATCAAGCCCACGTTGCTGTGTGACAACTGTTAAGCCCCAGCCACGAAAGCAGTCGACAAGAATGAGGAAGACATTAACATGATGGATGCTCTTAATCCTATGGGTGGTAGTTAAAGGATGTCCCTGGGTGATCGATTCTCAAAAGAATGGGTGGATAACAGGATGGGTATGAGAACTGTTGGTCAAAGGAGGAATATTATTTTTAATGGTGTTAATTGCTTTGACAATTATCCTGTGTGTTACAGTGTATACAATGTCAAGTCAATCATATGTTTCACCTGAACTCCTTAGTCATCAAAAAACAAAAAGGGGGAATTGTGGGAACATTTTACCAAGAACAAGGCCTGGATGCTGTGATACTGAACAACTCTAACAAGGCCTTGAAACAGGGAGCTGAAAGATAAACAAATGCCAGCTGAAAGGAATACAACAGCTAGTTCAGTGGGAACAAGTACCAGCTGAAAGAAAAACAATTAAAGAGAACTATCAACATTGTTAATTTTAGTGTAACTTGGTTTCTTAGCATGTGCAGTAGTTTAGCCAATAATATGTTAGTAATAGCCTTATGGACAGCTACCTTTAACCAATAATACACTGTAGATACCCTTGTGGGCACCCAGTTATGTAACCAAAAAGGGTTTATAAAGAAACAGCTAAGCTCAATAAAGTGAACATTCACTGATCATATTGATCTCTGTGTTTGATTCCGTGATGCTCCCGTCAACACTTAACATGTCCTGTCCAGACTGGGCCAAGGACTACTGCCTGCACGATCTCCTGTTTAAATTGTTTAAAGGCTTGTCATTGCTCAGGGCCCCATTTGAAATAGTCTTCTTCCAGGTCACTTGAAAGAGACGCCTTACAATTCGGCTGTAATCTGGAATACACATTCTCAAAACCCCACAATGCCTAGGAAAGCTTGTGTTTCCTTTTTGCTAGTTGGTGGAGACACAGATGCTATTATGTTGATCACATCCATTGGGATCTGACAATGCCCATCTTGCCACTTTTTTTCCTGAAAAAAAATTGATCTCCTGTGCAGGTCTTTTGACCTTACTATGTTTTATGTTAAAACTGGCTTTCAGAAGAATCTGGGTTATTCTCTCACCTTTCTCAAAAAATTCTCTGTTGTGTTACCCCACACGATGATGTCATCGCTGCATTGCCAGTGTTCTGGAGCTCCACCCTTCTCCAATGCAGTCTGGATCGGTCCAAGGCAAATGGCAAGGCTGTTTCCACACCTGGGGCAGTCAATCCCAGGTGTATTGGATGCCCCTCCAGAAAAAAGCAAACTGTGGCCTGCACTCTGCTGCCAAAGGAATGGAGAAAAATGCACTACCAATGTCAGTTGTGGCGAACCACCTGGCTGCCTTTGTTCTAGTTTATGTTGAAATTCTACCATGTCTGGTACAGCAGCACTCAGTGATGATGTGACTTATTCAGGCCACAATAGTCTACTGTTAGTCTCCACTTTCCTTTAGATTTTCTCACTGGCCATATAGGACTGTTAAAGGGTGAGCGAGTTTTGCTGCTCACTCCTTAGCTCTCCAGTTGATGAATTAGCTTATGGATGGGAATCACAGTGTCTCGGTTGGTGTGATATTGCTGCTGATGCACTGTTGTGGTAGCAATTGGCACCTTTTGTTCTTCAACCTCCAGCAACCCCACAACAGAAGGGTCTTCAAAGAGAGCAGACAAGGTAGACAGCTGTTTAATTTCTTCCATCTCCAGGGCTGCTATACCAAAAGCCCACCAGTACCCTTTTGAATCCTTGAAACACCCTCTCCTGAGGCAGTCTATGCTAAGGATGAACAGAGGCTCTGGGCCAGTCACAAGGGGGTGCTTTTGCTACTCATTCCCAGTCAGACTCTCTTTGGCTTCCAATAGTTAGCTGTTGGGATCCCCCTGTCCTCTCATTGGCAGGCCAGGACGAAAAGCTGAAGAAAATTAACTGTATCCCAGTTGAACCCAGTACAACTGTGTCAATAGGATGCATCTGAATAAAACAATAAGTTGCTCTACCTTAGTTGATAAGAGTGAGAAATGCCACTATTTCAAAGTTATTATTGCCTAAATGCTCTAGTGACTGACTCATCAGAGATAAATGAATAGTGAAAATACTAGTCAGTGAAACCAATGCTTTTGTATGAAATATTTACATTCTTTTATGTCAGTTAGATCAATGAGACCAAAACTGTCATAAGTAAGTAGATCCTATTCTTATGTTCTTGTGTTATGGGGGAAGACAGAGGGCTCTGCTTTGACTGGGTTTTTATTTTCAGTCAATTTTAGGAGTTTTCTCTGATGTTTCTGTACAACAGTTTTATAGAAATATTTTGAGGAAAGCAGAACAGTGATGGCCTATGAAGCCTGACCCAAAAAAAAGGTGAACGATTGCTCAAAGTAGAATTCTTTCACCATAATTTGGATGGATGTTAAACATCAGTATCAAAGCTGGAATCTTGAAAAATATTGTTCATCTAACATCTGTACTCCATAGATGCCATACAGTTAAGTTAGCCCTACATTCTGTGTAAATGCCTCAGTTCTGTCAGACCTGGAAATATTACTATGTATCTCATATGTACTTGCCCGGCATCCATGTGTATGGACCCGGCCTGGCATGAGTTGAATGACTCAAAGCAGGTGATTGCCCCCAGCCCCAGTGGCAAGGCTGGAAGTGCTGGAGAGCATGTCTGGACTTGTCTAGGGAAGAGAGTCATGCCTGAGCCTGTTACCTGTCTTCCCCACCTGATCCAGTGAGGGGCAGGGACAGAAAATTTAAAAATCCCCACGAAAGCCTGCAACTCTCTGTTTGTCTTGTCTCTCTCTGTTGGTATTGTCCCTCTCTGTTAGTCTGTGTCCCTCTCTGTTTGTCTTGTCTTGTGTTTGCATGTTGTGTGTGGACACCCCCATTTTCTGGACCCATTGGACAACATGCAGAGTCCCTAAGGTGGTGACTGTCTCTCATTTTTCCTATTACTCTTGTAACTATTTCTCTCTTTTCTCCTCCCCTCTCTTTTTCTTCTTTTCTCCTTTTCTCTTTACAACATAGAATCATACAATAACCAGGTTGGAAGAGACCCACCGGATCATCGAGTCCAACCATTCCTATCAAACACTAAACCATGCCCCTTAGCACCTCGTCCACCCGTGCCTTAAACACCTCCAGGGAAGGGAACTCAACCACCTCCCTGGGCAGCCTGTTCCAGTGCCCAATGACCCTTTCTGTGAAGAATTTTTTCCTAATGGCCAGCCTAAATCTCCCCTGGTGGAGCTTGAGGCCATTCCCTCTTGTCCTGTCCCCTGTCACTTGGAAGAAGAGGCCAGCACCCTCCTCTCTACAACCTCCTTTCAGGGAGTTGTAGAGAGCAATGAGGTCTCCCCTCAGCCTCCTCTTCTCCAGGCTAAACAACCCCAGCTCTCTCAGCCGTTCCTCATAAGGCCTGTTCTCCAGCCCCCTCACCAGCTTTGTTGCTCTTCTCTGGACTCTTTCCAGAGCCTCAACATCCTTCTTGTGGTGAGGGGCCCAGAAATGAACACAGTATTCGAGGAGCGGTCTCACCAGTGCCAAGTCCAGAGGGAGGATAACCTCCCTGGACCTGCTGGTCACACTGTTTCTGATACAAGCCAAGATGCCATTGGCCTTCTTGGCCACCTGGGCACACTGCTGGCTCATGTTCAGTCGCTGTCAACCAACACCCCCAGGTCCCTCTCCTCCAGGCAGCTTTCTAGACAGACTTCTCCTAGTCTGTAGCACTACATAGGGTTGTTGTGCCCCAAGTGCAGGACCCGGCATTTGGCCTTGTTAAACCTCATGGCATTGGACTCTGCCCAGCGGTCCAGCCTGTTCAGATCCCTTTGCAGAGCCTCCCGACCCTCCAGCAGATCGACACTTCCACCCAGCTTAGTGTCATCTGCAAGCTTGCTAATGGTGCACTCGATGCCTTCATCCAGGTCATTGATAAAGTCATTGAACAGGGCTGGACCCAGAACTGAGCCCTGGGGAACCCCACTTGTCACTGGCCTCCAGCTGGAGTTAACTCCACTTACCACCACTCTCTGGTCCTGGCCATCCAACTAGTTTTTCTGGCACTGAGGTCAGACTGACAGGCCTGTAGTTCACTGCATCCTCCCTGTGACCTTTCTTGTAGATGAACACAGCATCAGCCAGCCTCCAGTCCAGTGGAACTTCCCCTGTCAGTCAGGACCACTGGTAGATGATGGAAAGGGTTTGGCAAGCACATCCGCCAGCTCCTTCAATACTCTTGAGTGGATCCCATCTGGCCCCATAGACTTGTGGGTGTCTATCTGGGAAAGGGAAGGAAAAGAATGGGAGAACACCACTGTGGTACCTAAGATAGAACAAGGCGTCAAGGTATCCTTCAGAAATTTATCTTTCTAGATTATTGCTCTGCAGGCCTAAATGTGAGTAAGATTTCTGTTTTTTGTGAAATAATGTAGTCAGTTAGCAGACACAATTTTTCCTTCCTTAGACAGTAAGCACTAGTTGAAAAGCTGTACTGTAAACTAGGAGTTCAGTGCTGAGAGAGTTAATTTAAATTTGATAACAAATGGCTCTGCTTTTGAAATGAGTGTAGCCTGGCAACTTCAACTGAGCCCCCTTCATAGGGCCTCAATTATGTATGCAGCTTCTTTGAGAAATAGTTTCACACATCTGACCCAAGGCCCACTATGTGCTTTCCAAGAAATAAAACTGTATGTAGGCAGTGTTTCATTTCTGTATAATCTTCACACTGGTAAACTTTGCCCTCTCCTCCCACCTCGATCACACACACAAATACATTCAAAATCTCTTACTCTGAACCTGTTCCTTATATTGTCTCTATTGCTACTGGCTGAATAAAAATGCAATACATACTATCTTTGTTCCAGTATTTAACTTGTGTGCTTATTTTTAAAGAATTTGAAGTCGTGCTCCCAGGCTACTCTAATCAAAGCAGTAGTGTGAAATTAGAGAGACAGACAATCGGTTAAACACCCACACCAATTCTTTTTTAATTTTTTTTCAAAATGGCTGCTTTGTCTGTGTGCATATACCAATAGCAAATGTCCTTCTGTTATCGTACAGCCAATTTGATGTGTGAAGCATTTATATGCTAATAGTGGTACAGTTTCTTACTTTTTACAGATAAATTGTAAAAAACGTTACAGACAGTGAATCACAAGAATAAACAGCTTTTATTTCATAAGCTATAAATTAATTTCCAGTCAAAAATCATGCAACACATGCTACTGATCATTATTGTTTCTATTCATTATGAGTTTGCCTTCTGTTTTTTCTTTTTTTTAGAACAGTTCAAAAAATATATAGCATATATAGCCAGATACGATTGAATTTCCTTAATCTGCTTTGCAGTTTCATGATGTGAAGTTAATTTTTACTCATTATTCATAGGCAGTGAAAGCTTTGTAATAGGTACAGGCATTGTTCCCCTATATAGAGTGGTCATATTTTTAAAGTCTGATTTGACAACTGGGATATTTCCTATTTCATGTTAACAAAATATGACATAGTATACATGCCCAGAATTGCATTACTTAAGAATGTTACTGGCAAAGGATTCCTTAAATATAACATAAAGCAGAAGTAAACCAAAATATTTTGTTGTTGCTGAAAAATCAACATTTATTCAAAAATGTGAAAACACTGGAAATTATAAATGACTGTATTTCTATCTGAAGTAAAATAGGAGTGTTTTATTGGCTCATATTTTATAAAGTAGAAAAGGTAATTAAATAATCACTATGCCCAGATATTCAACGCTGACAAAATAAACTTGCTTATTAACAAAACAGGTTTTTTACAACATAAAAATGGGTATGCTTTTCCACTGATAAAAAATATGTGTAGTCAAGTATTATATTTGTGTCCTCCATTCAGACACAAAAATGCGCATATATAACTGTATTGCTCTTCAGGAAGGACAAGCAGGGGAGACAAGGAGGGGTTGCTGCCCTCTGTGTCAATGACCAGCTGGAGTGCATGGAGCTCCACGTGGGGACAGATGAGGAGCTGACCAAGAGCCTATAGGTCAGGATAAAAGGGAGGGCAGGGACAGGAGACATTATGGTGGGGGGGTTGACCCCCCTGGTCATCAGACCAGGTAGAGCGAGTGGATGAGGCCCTCTATAGACAGACAGGTGCAACCTCGCATTCACAAGCCCTGATCCTCATGAGGGACTTTAACCACCCCGATATTTGTTGGAGGGACAACACAGCAGGGCACAAAAAATCCAGGAGGTTCCTGGAATGAGCTAATGACAACTTCCTTCTCCATGTGATGGAAGAGCCAAAGAGGAGAGGTGTTATACTGGACCTTGTTCTCACCAACAATGAAGGGCTGGTGGGGAATGTGAAGCTCAAGGGCAGCCTTGGCTGCAGTGACCATGAAATGGTGGAGTTCAAGACCCTTAGGGCAGCAAGGAGGGTACAAAGCAAGCTCACTGCCTTGGACTTCAGGAGAAATGACTTTGCCTCTTCAGGGACCTGCTTGATAGGGTGCCATGGGATAAAGCCCTGGAGGCAAGAGGGGCCCAAGAAAGCTGGTCAATTTTCCAGGATCACCTTCTCCAATCTCAGGAGTGATGCATCCCAACAAAGAGGAAGGCAGGCAAAACAACCAGGAGTTCTGCATGGATGAACAGGGAAATCCTGGAGAAACTTAAACTCAAAGCGGAGGCCTACAGAGGGTGGAAGCAAGGGCAGGTAGCCTGAGAGGAATACAAGGAGATTGTCCGAGCAGCCAGGGATCAGGTTAGGGAAGCTAAAGCCCTGACAGAATGAAATCTGGCCAAGGACGTCAAGGACATCAAGAAGAGGTTCTTTAGGTGAGTCATTGACAAAGCAAATTGTACTGGTGAGACCGCACCTCGAATCCTGTGTTCATTTCTGGGCCCCTCACCACAAGAAGGATGTTGAGGCTCTGGAGAGAGTCCAGACAAGAGCGAGGAAGCTAGTGAAGGGGCTGGAGAACAAGTCTTACGAGGAGTGGCTGAGAGAGCTGGGGTTGTTTAGCCTGGAGAAGAGGAGGCTGAGGGGAGACCTTATTGCTCTTTACAACTACCTAAAAGGAAGTTGTGGAGAGGAGGGAGCTGGCCTCTTCTCCCAAGTGACAGGGGACAGGACAAGAGGGAATGGCCTCAAGCTCCGCCAGGGGAGGTTTAGGCTTGACATCAGGAAAAAAATTTTCACGGAAAGAGTCATTGGGCACTGGAACTGGCTTCCCTGGGAGGTGGTTGAGTCAACTTCCCTGGAGGTGTTTAAAAGATGGGTGGATGCGGCGCTGAGGGGCATGGTTTAGTGTTTGATAGGAATGGTTGGACTCGATGATCCTGTGGGTCCCTTCCAACCCAGTGATTCTATGATTCTGTGAAAGTCTAGGGAGAATGTGGGCCCTCTCCAGAACGAAACAGGAGACCTGGTTGCCCAGGATATGGAGAGAGCTGAGGTACTCAATGACATTTTTGCCTCATTCTTCACCAGCAAGGACTCAAGCCTCACCACCCAAGTCACAGAAGGCAAAGGCAGGGACTGGGAGAGTGAAGAACAACCCACTGTAGGAGAGGGTCTGGTGTGAGACCACCTAAGGAACCTGAAGGTGCACAAGTCCATGGGACTTGATGAGATGCATCCGCAGGTCCTGAGGGAACTGGCAGATGTAGTTGCTAAGCCGCTGTCCATCATATTTGAGAAGTTGTGGCAGTCCGGTGAAGTCCCCACTGACTGGAAAAGGGGAAACATAACCCCCATTTTCAATAAAGGCAAAAAGGAAGACCCAGGGAACTCCAGGCCAGTCAGTCTCACCAAATTTTATTGTGCCATTGACACTCTGGAGGGAAGGGATGCCATCCAGAGGAACCTGGACAGGCTTGAGAGGTAGGGCTGTGAGAACCTCATGAAGTTCAGGTGTAACCAGCAGGTCAAGGGAGGGGATTCTGCCCCTCTGCTGTGCTCTGGTGAGACCCCACCTGGAGCCCTGTCTTCAGTTCTGGAGTCCTCAGCACAGGACGGACATGGATCTGTTGGAATGAGTCCAGAGGAGGCCACGAAGATGATCCGAGGGCTCAAGCACCTCCTATATGAGGACAGGCTGAGAGAGTTGGGGTTGTTCAGCCTGGAGAAGAGAAGGCTGCGGGGAGTCCTTAGAGCAGCTTCCAGTACTGAAAGGGGCTCCAGGAAAGCTGGGGAGGGGCTCTTGATCTGGGAGTGCAGGGATAGGACAAGGGGGGGTGATGGCGGGGGCATGTGGTTTTAAGTCGAAAGAGGGGAGATTGAGATGAGATCTTAGGAAGAAATGCTTTGCTGTGTGGGTGGGGAGGCCCTGGCCCAGGTTGCCCAGAGCAGTGGTGGCTGCCCCATCCCTGGAGGTGTTCAAGGACAGGTTGGATGGGGCTTGGAGCCCCTGATCCAGTGGGAGGTGTCCCTGCCCATGGCAGGAAGGGTGGAACTGGATGATCTTTAAGGTTCCTTCCAATCCAAACTATTCTATGATTCTGTGAAGTACTATAGCAGGAACCACCTGAACTAATGGTGGATGAGTTTTGCAAGAAGCAGTGGAAGTGCAGCAGTGACCCAACCTGAGCTGGCTTTGATGCCCAATAACTCCACATAATACACCACCTCTCCTGTCCTGACTGACCACCGTAACAGATGGAGACCAACATCATAGACTAAATTAACTCAGTGGACATTTCATGGACATTTTATCAGCATTTTAAGAACATTTTACAAGGACAACCCATAGACTAAGGAAATTATTTCTGTGTATATATCAAATGATGGGAAAGGGCGAGGTGGTGCAACTTGAGCATGACGTTGTAAGAGACTGATCCTTTTTGGCTGCCTTAAACCACTTGCTGATACCAGAGCAGACAGCAGGCTGTAATGAGTGCCCAGTCCCTTCTCCTGGGGAAAAGGTAAGTACCTGCACAAGGAGTGCACGGGTGGACGACCTGTTGCGTCAAGTGGCTGAATTACACGAAACAGAAACTAGACTGCACAACATTAGAGAAGCTGAGGTAGAAATTGACCGGTTGCTTCAGAACAATGTTCCAGTAACAAACAATACTGAGGATAAAGCACCCTGGACCCTGGTGTCCCACAAACACAGATCACCGCCAGAGTCCCTACCCTCCAGCATCACAACTGAAAACAGATTTGAAGCTTTAGCAACAGTAGACACCCATGAGTGAGACCCACAAGTTGCAACTGAACCAACAGCATATGGCGAATATCGCAAAAAGAAATGATTGCTCTTTGTTCAGGGCAAGCTTCCAGGTTGATGCAGACACAGACTCACCATCAGTGACTGAAGAGTTGGTGTGTGAACTATTACAGGAGCTTGACCCGTACAAATCGATGGGCCCAGATGCCATCCACCCAAGCGTGTTGAGGGACATGGCTGATGTCGTTGCGAGGCCACTCTCCACAGTCTTTGAGAAGTTGGGGAGATCTGAGGATGTCCCCAAAGACTGGAAGAAGGCTAATGTCACCCCTCATCCACAAGAAAGGCTCCAAGGAGGACCCGGCCAATTATAGATCAGCTTCACTTCAGTCCCTGGGAAGGTTATGGAGCGAATACTCCTGGTGACTGTCACAAGTCAAATGAAGTACATGATTGGGAAAAGCCAGCATGGATTCACCAAGAGCAAATCATGCTTGTCAAACCTGATCACCTTCTATGACAAAGTAACCTGCTCGGTTGATGTGGAACAAGTGGTGGATGTTTTCTACCTGGATTTCTCCTAGGCTTTTGATATGGCTTCCCACGGCCTCCTCCTAGGGAAACAGATGCATTATGGTCAAGACAAGTGGTCTGTGCAGTGGTCTTGATATTGGGCCCAACACTGTTTAATATCTCCATGAGTGAGTTGGATGATGGGACCAAGTGTACCCTGATGAAGTTTGCAGATGATAACAAAGTGGGGAAGTGGACACTTTGGAAGGGAGAGTCACCCTGCAGGAAAACCTGGATAAGCTGGAGGAGTGGACTAACAAGAACCTCATGAAGTGCAACAAGGACAATTGTAAGGTCTTGCACCTGGGAAAAAAATAATCCAGGAGTGCAGCACAGTCCCCAGCTGGGGAGCATCTCTGTGTAAAGAGACTTGTGGGTCCTGGTGGACAATAAGCTCAATATGAGTGAACAGTGTGCTGCTGCAGTAAAGAAATCCAACTGGATGTTGAGGAGCATCAGTGAGGGCATCACCAGCAGAGTTAAAGAATCATAGAATCATAGAATAGTTTGGGTTGGAAGGTGTAGCGATTAAGGCACGGGCTCCGTTTAAGGGGTGAAACAAAATCACTTCATTGTGCAGAGGCAAAGCCTTATATACTGTCAGCTACCTTGTTAGCAGCTACCCTAGTGAATTTCCACTTCTAAGGATCTCACAGCTACGATGATAAAGCACAACAACTACTTGCTACAGATGTGCCTCTTATCTTAGTGTTTACCTTCTCTCGATTGCTTGTTCATCTCATGAGTTTTGTGCAGGTCTTAAGCTAGTGAGCATGAGAGTATTGGCTGTGTTGCTCTGTACTCGCTGCTGATACCGTGCATATGCGAGGGCATCAGCCATATTGCCCTGCATATGTGCGACAGTGGAATCCTCTACTCCCACATCTCCCCCTTCTTTGTTTACAACCATCACAAGCTTTCAAAAAATGATCAATTACTCGTTATACAATTCATATAAAACACGGTAAACATGTGACTATGCATAGAAATATACTAATACAAAGAAAAGCGATTTTGATTAAAGCTTTTAGCCAGCCCATTAATCCCCATCCATTTAACAAGTTTTCCAACCCAACAAAACCATCATCCATTTTCAAATTTTTTGTCCTGTCCATGAGTGTTGATATAGCCTTATGAATAGATCGAGAATGGTCACTCAAATTCATACAACACATTCCATCAAAGTCCTCACATCCATGTCCATGCTCTAGCAACAAAAAATCAACTGCACATGGTTTTGTAGCGTTGCATTTCTTGCAGAATCGATGTCACTTGCCAGTTGTGTTGGAATTTCCAGTGTCGTGTTTGTCTGTTTAGCCAGCCAACATGCCATCCTGTTCAGCTGAGTTAGTGCCTTTGCTGCTGCTGTGTGTGGAAGCAATAGGCTTGTTGCAAGCATTTCCCCGTGATTCTACAGCTGTACATTGTCATTGCAGTTACTGGTAAACGCATGTAAAGATCGCCTTTTCCTCTGATGGCTCAAAACAGAATGATTAAACATCATTGACATATTAGACGTAAGCATGGCTAACCATGCTAAGGCACATGGACCTCCCATAATGCTTGATGGATGTGTGTAATGTCTGTTTGCCCAATTTGTAAAGCACTTAATTCCCTTGGATTGGCTTCACCAGATTGTAGTGGTGTTATTTGTTGAAAGTCTGGGAAAATTTTTACTATGTTTTGGGCTATTTCTAATGAAATCTTAAATTGCTTACGCAGTGCCCTGGCAGACTGATGATAAAATTATGCAACATTTGCGCTTGTTGAATAACATTTGGTAGTGGGCCTTGGACTGCCCCTGCTCTCAGTTTGTCTGCTATTCTTTTCCCTTCAACTATAAATCCTGGAAGTGATGTGTGACTCCGAGTGTGCATCATGTAAAATTCTGCCTTCCTAGTTATTACATGAAACCATAACTGTTTTAACATAAAAAACAAATGCTGGTTGTTTACCTGTTTTAACCATCCTCTTTCTATACGCTGCACTACTCTGACCACATATTGTGAATCTGTAATTAAATTAAAGGGACTGTGATGTTGTTCAAAGGCTTTTACCACTGCATATAATTCTACTATTAGTTCTATGTTGTAAAAAAGTTATTAGTTGGGCTTTCTATTCCTTTGCAGTCTCTTAATCTCAGAGGGTATTATCATTGGCATATTCCTTTTTGGGCCCTTAAAACTATACTTTCATTAGTATCTGGCTAAAATCCCATTCACCGTTTTCTGCCTCAGGGCCCAGCAGTAACTGATCTGATAAGGGACACTGGAATGCAGAGTGTTCTCACAAATTGGCATTCCCCTGGAGAGAGAACAAGGTTAACTCATGTGGACTTTGTGAAGAAGCTGAAAAGAGGAAAAAAAACTTCACATTCCGGGAGGAAGGGAAGAAAAGGGAGGAGGGGGCACTCACACACACAGCCGCAAGGTTGGGTTTTTTCCAATTTTTTTTCTCTCTCTCTCTTTTTCCTTTGTTTTCGTTTTGCTAGGCATTTTAAAATTTTACCCTCTGCACCCTTTCATGCCAAAAGGTCCCAGGTAAATCTACCTGTTTGCCGGATTGGTGGACATTTGAGATTGAAAGGTCCCAGAGATGTATTTCCAAGATTAATCAAAACCAGTTTATAAGTGTTACAAACGTCTGAAGTGCCTCAAACACACACACACACACACACACACGCACGCACGCACACACACACTCATTTAAAAGCTAGATCAATACACACATACAATGTTGGTTATGAATAGTTGATAACAACAGCATGAGTTGTTCACTATTGGATCCACAATTTTTCAATGTTCATAGAATCATAGAATCATAGAATAACCAGGTTGGAAGAGACCCACCGGATCATCAAGCCCAACCATTCCTAACAAACACTAAACCATGCCCCTTAGCACCTCATCCACCCGTGCCTTAAACACCTCCAGGGAAGGTGACTCAACCACCTCCCTGGCCAGCCTGTTCCAGTGCCCAATGACCCTTTCTGAGAAAAATTTTTTCCTAATGTCCAGCCTAAACCTCCTCTGGCGGAGCTTGAGGCCATTCCCTCTTGTCCTGTCCCCTGTCACTTGGGAGAAGAGGCCAGCGCCCTCCTCTCTACAACCTCCTTTCAGGTAGTTGTAGAGAGCAATGAGGTCTCCCCTCAGCCTCCTCTTCTCCAGGCTAAACAACCCCAGCTCTCTCAGCCGCTCCTCGTAGGACTTGTTCTCCAGCCCCCTCACCAGCTTTGTTGCTCTTCTCTGGACTCGTTCCAGAGCCTCAACATCCTTCTTGTGGTGAGGGGCTCAGAAATGAACACAGGATTCGAGGAGCGGTCTCACCAGTGCCGAGTACAGAGGGAGAATCACCTTCCTGGATCTGATGGTCACGCCGTTTCTGATCCAAGCCAAGATGCCATTGGCCTTCTTGGCCACCTGGGCACACTGCTGGCTCATGTTCAGTCGGCTGTCAACCAACACCCCCAGGTCCCTCTCCTCCAGGCAGCTTTCTAGACAGACTTCTCCTAGTCTGTAGCACTGCATAGGGTGGTTGTGCCCCAAGTGCAGGACCCGGCACTTGGCCTTGTTAAACCTCATGCCATTGCTCTCAACCCAGCGGTCCAGCCTGTTCAGATCCCTTTGCAGAGCTTCCCTGCCCTCCAGCAGATCGACACTTCCACCCAGCTTAGTGTCGTCCGCAAACTTGCCAAGGGTGCACTCGATGCCTTCATCCAGGTCATTGATAAAGACATTGAACAGGGCTGGACCCAGCACTGAGCCCTGGGGAACCCCACTTGTCACTGGCCTCCAGCTGGAGTTAACTCCATTTAGCACCACTCTCTGGGCCCGGCCAGCCAACCAGTTTTCCACCCAGGAGAGTGTGCGCCTCTCCAGTCCAGAGGCTGACAGTTTCTGAAGCAGAACGCTGTGAGAAACTGTGTCAAAAGCTTTACTGAAGTCCAGGAAGATACATCCACAGCCTTTCCCTCATCCAGTAGTCAAGTCTCTTTGTCATAGAAGGCCATCAGGTTTGTTTGGCAGACCTGCCTTTCGTGAAGCCGTGTACATGATCGCTACCTCTTGTTTTTGTGGGAGACTTCAATCTTCCTGATATCTGCTGGAAGTACAATAGAGCAGAAAGGAAGCAGTCTAGGAGGTTCCTGGAGTGTGTGGAAGACAACTTCCTCACACAACTGGTGAGTGAACCGATAAGGGAAGGCGCCCTCCTGGACCTGCTGTTCGTGAACAGAGAAGGCCTTGTGGGAGATGTGATGCTTGGAGGACACCTGGGACAAAGTGATCATGAGATGATAGTTTTTTCAGTTCTAGGTGAGGTGAAGAGGAATATTGGCAGAACCGTCACATTAAACTTCCAGAGGGCAGACTTTGGACTGTTAAGGCAACTGGTTGACAAAGAGAGAGCTGGGGTTGTTTTGCCTGGAGAAGAGGAGGCTGAGGGGAGACCTCATTGCTCTCTACCACTACCTGAAAGGAGGTTGTGGAGAGGAGGCCGTTGGCCTCTTCTCCCAAGTGACAGGGGACAGGACAAGAGGGAATGGCCTCAAGCTCCGCCAGGGGAGGTTCAGGCTTGACATCAGGAAAAAAATTTTCATGGAAAGGGTCATTGGGCACTGGAACAGGCTGCCCAGGGAGGTGGCTGAGTCACCTTCCCTGGAGGTGTTTAAGGCACGGGTGGATGAGGCGCTGAGGGGCATGGTTTGGTGATTGATAGGAATGGTTGACTCGATTATCCTGTGGGTCCTTTCCAACCTAGTGATTCTGTGATTCTGTGATTCTATGATTCTTTGATAGGATGAGGGGGAACGGGTATAAACTGGAGAAAGGCAGATTTAGATTAGACATTAGGAAGAATTTCTTCACCATGGCAGTGATGAGACATTGCAACAGGTTGCCAAGGGAAGTTGTGGCTGCCCCATTCCTGGAGGTGTTCAAGGCCAGGTTGGATGGGGCTTTTGTAACCTGATCTAGTAGGATGTCCCTGCCCGTGGCAGGGAGATTGGAACTAGATGATCTTTAAGGTCCCTTCCAACCCTAACTCTTCTATGATTCTATGATTCTATGACTAACGTTTAGATTTGAAATGAATGCTGTCAAATGCAATCTAAAAGACCCGTTTAAAGTGCCAAGTGAAAATTTCTGGGGAGAATGAGCAATGGGTATCCCAAGCAATCTACAAATTTTTTAAATTGGACCATATGTAGTGAGAAACATGGGTTAACAACAGATGCTGTTGAGCCTATGGTGATCTCTTGAACAAGTAGAACTATTGATGCAATTTAATGTCTGCAATCAAACCAATCTGCTCACCATTCTGAAATACAGCTTGTGCAGGATGGTTAGCATGGCTGCAAGGACAAACTTTCTCTTTCAAAACAAACTAAGAGAGATGTGACTGATATTGTAGGGACAGGATTGGGAATTCTAAACGGTATAGTGCTGGCAAACAAATTGAGTACAAGTGATTTAAACAAATTGAGACAACTGAGAACTGTAGGATGTGGCTTTAACTAATCAACACCCATCATATCAGTTGTTGCAATCTGACTATACTTTAATTCAGGAATTAGCAGCTACACCTATCAGAATGAATCTCTTCCTGACAAAGAAATTATTACAACACCAGGACTTGGAGCGAGTATGTTGTGGTTTGAGCTAAAGTAGAATCAGTTTTCTAACATTTCAGCTAATTCTCACCTAAGTAACTTCATTTTCTGAAAGTGAACTGCATGTTTTCAGACAATGTTTCTCCTTAGAAGTTATAACATGGGGCATTAGTATGTAGAAAGGCCATTGCTCACACTTATCCCTATGGAAACCAAGGCCATCCTTGAGCTGGTGGAGCCGTAAGGGAAGGGAGTGAAAGAAGGTCACACTTGCAGGGAGGGATGGACAGGAGAGGTGGCCCCAAACTGACCAACAGAGTATGCCACCCCATCGATATAATACTCAGGATAAAACTGAGGGATCTGGAGGGTCTCGTTCTTTTCTTCCATGGCCAATATCCAGCAAGGACCTCATCTGTCCCCAGGGAGGCAGCTCTGAAGGGCAAAGGAGCCCAAGAAGGCTGGACGCACTTCAAGAAGGAACTCCTGGTGGTGCAAGAGCAGGCCATTCCCATGTGCCAGAAAATGAGCCGGAAAAGAGCTCTGGGTGGATCTTGGAAAAAGAGGAAAATATACAGACTCTGGAAGAAGGGACAGGCATCTTGGGAGGACTACAAGGATGAAGTGAGGTCATGCAGAGAGAAAATCAGAAGGGCTAAAGCCCAACTAGAACTGAAATTGGCCAATTCTGTGAAAGATAATAAAACATGTTTCTGTAAATATATCAACAACCAAAGGAGGGCCAAGGAGAATCTCCATCCTTTACTGGATGCAGGTGGAACAACAGTGACAAAGGACGAGGATAAGGCTGAGGTACTTCATGCCTCAGACTTTAATAGCAAGGTCAGATAATCTCTGGGTACCCAGACCCCTGAGCCAGAAGACAGGGAAGGAGAGCAGAACAAAGCTCCCTCAATCCAAGAGGAAATGGTTAGAGACCTGCTTGGCCAATTAGACGTTCACAGGTCTATGGGGCCAGATGGGATCCATCTAAGGGTATTAAGGGAGCTGGCAGAGGTGCTCACCAAATCCCTTTCCATCATCTACCAGCAGTCCTGGCTGACTGGAGAAGTTCCATTAGACTGGAGGCTGGCAGATGTTATACCCATTTACAAGAAGGGCTGGGCGGAGGATCCAGGGAACTCCAGACCTGTCTGTCTGACCTCAGTGCCAGGGAATGTCATGGAGCAGGTCATCTTGGGTGCCATCTCACAGCACACAAAGGACAACAGGTGATCAGGCCCACTCAGCATGGGTTTTGGAAAGGCAGATCGTGCCAAACTAACCTGATCACCTTCTATGACAAGGTTACCTGCTTAGTGGACAAGGGACAGGCTGTGGATGTAGTGGACCTGGACTTTAGCAAAGCCTTTGACACCGTTTCTCACAGCATTCTGCTTGAGAAACTGTCAGCCTCTGGCCTGGACAGGCGCACACTCTCCTGGGTGGAAAACTGGTTGGATGGCTGGGCCCAGAGAGTGGTGGTAAATGGAGTTAACTCCAGCTGGAGGCCAGTCACAAGTGGTGTCCCCAGGGGTCAGTGCTGGGTCCACTCCTGTTCAGTATCTTTATCAATGACCTGGACGAGGGGATCAAGTGCTCCCTCAGTAAGTTTGTGTATGACACTAAACTGGGCAGAAGTGTTGATCTGCTGGAGGGTCGGGAGGCTCTACAGAGGGACCTGGACAGGCTGGATCCATGGGCTGCGACCAGTGGGATGAAGTCCAACAAGGCCAAGTGCTGGGTCCTGCACTTGGGACACAACAACCCCATGCAGCACTACAGGCTTGGGGAAGAGTGGCTGGAAAGCTGCCGGGCAGAGAAAGACCTGGGGGTGTTGGTTGACAGCTGGCTGAACACAAGTCAGCAGTGGCCCAAGTGGCCAAGAAGGCCAGTGGCATCCTGGCCTGTATCAGAAATAGTGTGGAAGTGATCATCCCCCTGTACTCAGCACTGGTGAGGCTGTACCTCGAATCCTGTGTTGTTTTGGGCCCTCACTACAAGAAAGACATTGAGGTCCTGGAGTGTGTCCGGAGAAGGGCAACTCTGGGAAACCTCGGCTGGTCCGAGGAGTTAGAGTGTGTGAACTTAAACATTGGCCTTGAATAGATGCCCGTGGAGAAGCTGGAAGGCACCAAGAAGAGCTGAGTAAACAAGATTAGGAAGCTGCCAGGCCGCAGGTGGAATCACCCAATTATGAAGTTACAGCTGAGAAGGAGTCATCCAATTATGAACTGTCAGTCTTTAGCTAAACCAGTCATGCATGGATGGCCAGCTCGGGAAGGGGTATAAAAAGTCTTTTAAAATCAATAAAGAGGGTCTTTTGGCCCACAACTTCTATGTGTCGTGGATTGCCCCAACTGCGACATCTGGTGACCCCGACCTGATTGCAGCACTTGGACCGTAGATGGTGGACCGGAGAGCTGTGATGAATTGGACAATGGATCCGCAGAGCCATAAGAGTACCCAGAGAAGCTGAGCAGTGGAGGAGTGGGGCTCCAGAGCTGCAAGCTGAGCGGTGAAGGAAGAAAGTTTCCAACACTGTTGGCTGACCGGTGGAGGAGAGAGTCTCCAGAGCTGCCAGATGAACAGTGGAGGAGTGGGGCTCCAGAGCTGCAAGCTGAGCGGTGAAGGAAAAGCGTTTCCAACGCTGCTGGCTGACCGGTGTGGGAGAGAGGCTCCAGAGCTGTTCACAGAAGAAAGCACCTGGGAAATATGGGTACTTCCTTAAGTAAGGAGGAGACAACGATCGTTACTATGTGGAAAACGATCTTGCAAAAACGGGGAGTTAAGTTAGAAGAGTCGGACTTGCGAAAAATGCTCCTATGGAGTAAAGAACAGGGATATGAAGCAACTACCGTAACTTCTTTTAGTGTTTCTGTCTGGACGGAGGTGGGCGATAAACTGGTTGACTCTGCTACACGGGGGGATAAAGATGCAGCAGCGCTTTTACCAACATGGCGTCTTCTTTATGAGACCCTGAATGATTTTAAGCTGCAGTGGGACCAGGCAGAGGGCATCCCTCCTGCTTCTGATACTGTACAGCATTTTGTGCCTCCCGTGTCGCTCCTTGCAGAGGAACCGATTCCAGGATATAGGCTAGATTTCACAGCACGCCCTAGAATTCATGACCCACGGAGGAGAGGGGAGTTTTGGGATGATTCTGACGATGGGATGTGCACAAGACACCTTTTCACAGTCGACAGTAAAACTATTAGAATACCTGTAGAGCTGCCAGACAATCCAGGCTCGTTGCCATCTGATACCGATAGTATAGTTCTGGTAGAGCCGTTGGCCCCACCACTTTCTCTGTTAGACGAAGAAGGACATCAGCACTGCGTAAATTTGTCAAGGTACCCCCCACTCCCAGAAGAAAGTCCTGGTGAATGGGACGATGAGATGTTTGGGAGTGGGGAGAAAGAGAACGAGCAAAGACAGAGTAGAATGGCAGTCGGAAAAACCTCTTGGGGGTCCCTCTTGCAGAGGAACATCTCAATTAGGGAATTTGCCTCCCGCGCATGTTACTATCCGTGCATACAATCCTCTATCTTTCTGGCAGAAGCTAAAAGCACAGGCTTTACGAGAGGGGGATTGGAAGCTGTCTGAGATGATAGATATCCCATTAGTAGAGCCTGCTGCTGATCCTTCTGCGGCACTGGCATTTCCCATTTTGAGGGGGGACCCAGTGAAGGGGGTAATGGATGAGCACATACCGTACTCATGGAAAATGGTTCATGATTTGCAGAAAACTGTGGCGCAATATGGTCCAAATTCTCCGGCAGCTATGCAGTTACTCAGGCTGTTGTCTATGGAAGAAATGACACCTTTTGATTTTGCTATGCTAGCGCAGATAATGTTTCAACCAGTACAGTGCGCTGTTTTTAGATCAATATGGGCACAGAAGGCCCAGGCACTTCGGAATTTACAGCTTCCACAAGACGATGTGCGTTTCGGTAATGGCGTGGACATACTAACAGGGACAGGACAGTTTTCTAACCCACAGCATCAGGCACAGTGGCAACCGCTGGTTTTAGAGCAGGTCAAGGCTGTGGGTCTCGAAGCACTAATAAGTACGGCCGAATTAGCTGAACCTAAAGCAAAATATACCATGATTCGGCAGGGGACTACAGAACCGTTTTTACAGTTTGTTGAAAAATTGCAAGCTGCAGTGGAAAGGCAAGTGTTTGATGTGAATCTAAGAACTATGCTAGTAACTCAGCTTGCAAAGGACAATGCAAATGATGATTGCCAGAAGATAATTGAAGCGTTGCCAGGGGACACTACCCTGGACACCATGATACAGGCTTGTGCCAAGGTGGGATCCATAGGGCATACAGTAACAGCCCTAGCCGCGGCCTTGGCTGCTGCGAAAACAAGGGATTTAAGATGTTTTGATTGCGGCCAGGTCGGGCATTTTAAACGAGCGTGCCCAAATAAGAACAAGAGAGATAACGCAGCTGAAGCAGCGGGGGCAGCAGGGATCACATGTCTTATGTGTGGGAGAAGCGGCCACTTTGCAACACAGTGTTGGTTCAGAGGTTATCTAAATAACCAGCCCTTGCTGCAGGGAAATGGCAAGAAGAGCACGAGGAGGCGCGTGCAGACAAAAATGCCTGCCCCATCAGCAAACAATCCATCCTGCAGCCATCCTCAAACACAGGCCTTTGCGACCGGCTGTCAGGGAAAACCAAGGGATCAGCCGGCATGGATGTATCCACCGCCGACACAGTAACTCTAACAACACAGGGGGTGCATAAGGTTCCCTTGGATGCTTGGGGACCCATCGGAAATGGACTGTGTGCATTATCCATGGATCAGGCATTGCCAATATCATTGAAGGTAAATGGACTATTAGATACAGGTGCAGATGTCACTATTATTTCTCAACAAGATTGGCCTTCCTCTTGGCCTGTGATCTCTACCACTCTAGGCGTCGTGGGCCTAGGGGGAGTCACCAACAGTTTCATGGCAGCAAAACCAGTACTCATCACCAACCCGGAAGGACAAAAGGCTACTATTTGACCTTATGTGACTGTGGCCCCTTTGAACTTATGGGGAAGAGACTGTTTGTCACAATGGGGGGTTCGGATAACCACGGATTTTCATTAGGGGTCACTGTGTTGCAGGGTGTGAAGAGACCTAAACTGGCTTTGAGATGGTTAACAGAGAAGCCGGTTTGGGTGGATCAGTGGCCCCTCAATTGTGAAAAACATATAGCCCTGCGGACTTTAGTAGCAGAACAACTAGCTGCAGGTCATATTGAACCATCCCATAGCCCGTGGTATACCCCAATGTTTGTGATTAAGAAAAAATCAGGGAAATGGCGATTATTACATGATTTATGTTGGATCAGTGAAGTGATGGCAACAATGGGAGCTCTGCAACCGGGATTGCCCTCACCTACAATGATCCCCATGCAGTGGGAAATTGTTGTGATAGACTTAAAAGATTGTTTCTTTACCATTCCATTAGATGTAAATGATATGGAAAAGTTTGCTTTTACAGTTCCATCACTCAACCATGCTGAACCAACGCAGAGGTACCATTGGAAGGTGCTCCCACAAGGGATGAAAAATTCACCCACCATCTGTCAATGGTTTGTAGCTCAAGCCTTGAGCCCAATCAGAGAAAAATATGCAATGGGGTACTGTTATCATTACATGGTTGATATCCTTTTGGCTGCTCCAACATCTCAACTGTTGTCAGCAATGGAATCTGACACACGAATTTCATTGATCCAATTCGGCTTAGTGGTGGCTGCAGAGAAGGTACAACGCACTCAGCCATGGCTTTATTTAGGCATGAGGGTGCTTGACCGCACTGTGCAGCCACAAGCAATCCAGCTAATGATGGAAGTGAAAACCTTGAATGATGTACAGAAATAGGCAGGAATCATTAATTGGTTGCGGCCTTATTTAGGCCTAACTTCATCTCAATTGAGGCCCCTTTTAGAACCATTAAAAGGAGACACTGATATTGTAGCACTGCGGTCTTTGACTTCTGAAGCAAGGCAAACACTTGGGATGGTCGAGCAGCAAGAAGGTTCCCCTCAAATTGTGGAACTTCGTGCTGTTACATTGGCATTCCAGCCATTTATTTGTGCGATGAATATTGTTACAGATTCAGCTTACGTAGTGGGACTAGTCCAGCAACTGGATAAAGCACTTTTGAGAAACGTGAGTAATGCCTTATTATTTGGCGTGCTACAATCATTATGGCTGATGATTCAAAAAAGGTCACACCCGTATTATGTCCTGCATATTAAAAGCCATACCACTTTACCTGGATTTCTAGCATCTGGTAATGTGCAGGCAGACCAATTGATCTCAGCTGTGGCAATGAGACCGGTGCCTAATGTGACACAACAAGCAATTGCATCCCATCAGTTTTTCATCACAGCTTTCGTGCCTTGAAACGCTAATTTCATTTAACAACTACAGAGGCCCATTCTATTGTTGCAGCCTGCCCAGATTGCCAGGGTGAACATGTACCTGCGTATTATTATGGGGTGGGGTGGCTCACGCACCCCCAGGCTTTCTCGCTAAGGATGGGTCACGTGGGTCTCCTAGGGTAACTAAAGCCCTTGCTAGAAACCTAGCTAAGCTCATAAATTGCGCTTTAAACTATATGTGAAGGGGGAGGGGGTTGAGCCCAGGCTAGACAGGAACGAGCCTGGACGTGGGGCAATGGTGATGGGGAGAAGGTGTGCTGGTGAGGACCACCAGTACCTCACCACATAGAAAGTGGGGGAGAACACACCTAGGGGTGCTAAGGGAGATACAGGCACTCTGGAGCTAGCTACTCCAGTTACCAGGCAATTGGGAACGAACTCTGTTCCCTCTAAGAAAGCTGAAGGCTCGGCAGCTCAGCTGAAGTGCATTTACACCAATGCACGCAGCATGGGGAATAAGAAGGAAGAGCTGGAAGCTGTCGTAGGGCAAGGAGCCTATGATGTCATTGCCATCACGGAAACGTGGTGGGACGACTCATATAACTGGAGTACAGCTATGGTGGGGTACAAGCTCTTCAGATGGGACAGGAAGGGTAGGAGAGAAGGTGGGGTAGCCCTCTTTGTAAGGGAGGACTTGGACACTGTTGAGATGGATTGTGGCGATCAGGAGGTTGAGTGCCTGTGGGTTAAAATCAGAGGAGCCCACCAGAAGGCAGATTTTGTGATGGGAGTCTGTTACAGACCACCCAGCCAAGGAGAAGCAGCTGATGAGCTCTTCTATAAACAGCTGGGGTTAATCTCTAGATCCATGCCTCTCATTCTTGTGGGAGACTTCAATCTGCCTGATATCTGCTGGGTGTACAATAGAGCAGAAAGGAAGCAGTCTAGGAGGTTCCTGGAGTGCGTGGGAGACAACTTCCTCGCACAATTGGTGAATGAACCAACAAGGGAGGGTGCCCTCCTGGACCTGCTGTTTGTGAACAGAGAAGGCCTTGTGGGGGATGTGGCAGTAGGTGGACGCCTAGGACTAAGTGACCATGAGATGATAGGGTTTTCTGTTCTAGGTGAAGTGAAGAGGGTTGTTAGTAGGACGGTAGCATTAAATTTCCAGAGGGCAGACTTTGATCTCTTCAGAAGGCTGGTTGGCAAAGTCTCATGGGAGACAGTTCCTAAGGGCAAGGGAGCCCATGAGGGCTGGGAGCTCTTCAAAAAGGAAATCCTAGCAGCTCAGGAGAAAGCCATCTCCGTGTTCTGGAAAAAAAGCCGTCAGGGGAGAAAGCCAGCTTGGTTGAATAGAGAGATCTTGAGTGATATCAAGAAGAAGAGAAATGTTTATGGGCTCTGGAAGAGGAGACAGGCCTCCTGGGTTGACTAAAGGAGGGAAGTGAGATTGTGTAGGGAAAAAATCAGAAGGGCTAAGGCTCAACTAGAAATCAGATTGGCCAAGTCTGTGAAAGATAACAAAAAATACTTCTATAAATATATAAACAATAAAAGGAGGACTAGGGAGACCATACAGTCCCTATTGGACGCAGAAGGAACAACAGTGACGGGATGAGGAAAAGGCTGAGGTACTTAATGCCTTCTTTACCTCAGTCTTTAGTTGTAAGGAGGTTCGTTCTGTCTGTGTACAAACCCAGGAGCTAGAGGAGCATAATGAGGCTCCCGTGATCCAAGAGGAGGTGGTCAGAGCCTTGCTAGCCCGACTAGACAGTCACAAGTCTATGGGGCCGGATGGGATCCACCCAAGGGTATTGAAGGAGCTGGCGGATGTGATTGTCAAACCCATTTCCATCATCTTCCAGCGGTCCTGGCTGACTGGGGCAGTTCCACTGGACTGGAGGCTGGCTGATGTTGTGCTCATCTACAGGAGGAGGAGTGAGCAGTTGGGTGGGAATTTGGCTGTTTGCCAAGGCTAACACACCACAAAACAGAAAAAAGGAAAACTGGTAACACAGAATGGAGGGATTGCTTCAGGAAGAAAGCGTGAGAGAACTGAGCTAGCTGGTTATCAAAAGCATGTTCGTGTTCAGATAGAGAGTAATCCAAATTTAAGTAGAAGTTTTAATATTTTCTTTCTGCACTCCAGTGGATCATCTTGCACACTTCCTGGGGTGCATGCATCCCACTTTGGAGACCACTGCTCTAGAGAACCCATTGTAGGTTACTTAAGAGGATTGACTAAATCAACTTTTAGATCTTTTTTTCATGTCTAAATTTTTATTATTATATAGTCATATGATTCCAGGTGTTTCTTTTGCCTGGAGTTAAATCTTTAAATAAAATGTTTTCTAAAGATAAATCTTAATAGTATGTTTGCACGCTGGTTTTGAGAAACATACATTGTAGAGACCTATTGTGATAGTATTTCCTGCTTAGGTACCATCATGGGGGTAATAAGGATAAAAATATTAGCTTGAAATATAAATTTAAAAATCAGAAACGAATGTAGCTGATTTCGAGCTAACAGATTTATTTTTTTTTTAATATTAGATGTTCTGACCTGCCTATTATTGAGGGATTCTTACTTTCACTGAAGGCATTTATGATGCCCTTTCAGAACTGAGCCAAAAGAGAAGAACAAGGGAATCGAAGCAAGTGGGAACAAAGCTGATAGGAAAAAATTACCACTGAAATTTTCCAGGCTTGCTGAAATGCGTTGATTTTTTTTCTGGGAATTCTAAATAAAATGTTTTGGGTTCATTGTTATTAAATTATATCTCTCCAAGTTCTAATATTGTTTTATGGAAGTTGAAGGTTGGATTCCTTTTCTCATGTATGAATGAGGCTTTGATGGAATGTAGTCTCCTGTCTAATCAAGTTCTGAGATACATCACTGGAGTTGAATGGCTGCAAGTGCATGCACACTGAGCAAGAAACCCACTGTATAAAGGAAAAAAAAAACCTGGTTAACAAGACTTTTAAGAAAACATGGCACAAGAATTAAACATGGGAATATCAGATATTGCAATAGACTTTAAAATAAAAAAAAAACTAATAACGATAATGGTAAAAAGACTCCCTTTCCCTGGGGTTGGGGGGGAATTGGGAGTCCAACTGCTCTATTTTAGCTGCTGAAATTGGCCAGGACGGGGCTAAGCCATGACAAAGTACTAAAGAAGACCCAGGAGAATGGACAAAACCCCTTAATTGTCATGCACCGTGACACAGAAGAAATACATCATATCCTGGAGCAAGTGAAGAAAGGCACAGAACATCGATGGTGGGACACCCTCTTTGGATGGTCACCCACTGCTACAGGCATCTTTAACAGAGTGCTTCATCCTGTTTCTGTTCTTCTAATGTTAATCTCAATATACATTGGTTTATTAGTAGCATTATATGTAGAAGTCTGGAGCATAACGAAGAAATTAACTTATTTGTTATCCCTATCCAACACGCAAAGGTTTGATGTCCCACTCACTACAGATGTCCCCAGATCTATTTAGATACTGTGACACTTGAGTGACTGGAGCCACAATGTGTGTCTTAAAGGCATAAGACAGAAAATTAATTGATGTTACTAATTAGATTTCTGTCTTACAAACCCTTGCTTATTAGATAACAACCCAATATCTTCTCTATCTTTTTTCTTTACTCTTTTCCTACCTTTTACTATCACCACCCTGGGAAAAGAAGAATCAAAGAAGAGGAAGAGTTTGAGAAGTCATGAAGGCCAAAACCAACTGTTTAAGTCACAGAGGGAAATGTAAGAGACTGATTCTTTTTGGGTGCCTTAAACCACTTTTTTTCCTGCCTTAAAGCATTGTGGAGACTGAGGCAGAGGCAGCGTCCTTCAACCTTATCTCACTCTCACAAACAGCCCAGCTGTGTTTGCTGCCCAAAGAGCCCCACTTGGAAGAAGCAAGTCCCTCTGACTGGACAAGCACGGATGATTTAAACAGGCCCAGTCAACACGGGTTCACAAAAGGCAGGTCTTGCCTAACTAACGTGATCGCCTTCTATGATAAAGTGACTCGGCTGCTGGATGAGGGAAAGGCTGTGGATGTGGTCTTCCTGGACTTCAGTAAAGCCTTTGACACAGTTTCTCACAGCATTGTGCTTAGGAAACTGTCAGCCTCTGGCCTGGACAGGCGCACACTCTCCTGGGTGGAAAACGGGTTGGATGGCCGGGCCCAGAGAGTGGTGGGAAATGGTGTGAAATCCAGCTGGAGGCCAGTGGCAAGTGGTGTTCCCCAGGGCTCGGTGCTGGGTCCAGCCCTGTTCAATGTCTTTATCAATGACCTGGATGAAGGCATTGAGTGCACCCTTAGCAAGTTTGCGGATGACACTAATCAGGGTGGAAGTGTTGATCTGCTGGAGGGTAGGGAGGCTCTGCAAAGGGATCTGAACAGGCTGGACTGCTGGGCTGAGTCCAGTGGCATGAGGTTTAACAAGGCCAAATGCCGGGTCCTGCACTTGGGGCACAACAACCCTATGCAGTGCTACAGACTAGGAGAAGTCTGTCTAGAAAGCTGCCTGGAGGAGAAGGACCTGGGGGTGTTGGTTGACAGCCGACTGAACATGAGCCAGCAGTGGCCCAGGTGGCCAAGAAGGCCAATGGCATCTTGGCTTGTATCAGAAACGGTGTGACCAGCAGGTCCAGGGAGGTTCTTCTCCCGCTGTACTCGGCACTGGTGAGACCGCTCCTCGTATACTGTGTTCATTTCTGGGCCCCTCACCACAAGAAGGATGTTGAGGCTCTGGAGAGAGTCCAGAGAAGAGCAACAAAGCTGGTGAGGGGGCTGGAGAACAGGTCTTATGAGGAATGGCTGAGAGAGCTGGGGTTGTTTAGCCTGGAGAAGAGGAGGCTGAGGGGAGACCTCATTGCTCTCTACAACTACCTGAAAGGAGGTTGTGGAGAGGAGGGAGCTGGCCACTTCTCCCAAGTGACGGGGGACAGGACAAGAGGGAATGGCCTCAAGCTCCGCCAGGGGAGGTTTAGGCTGGCCATTAGGAAAAAATTCTTCACAGAAAGGGTCATTGGGCACTGGAAAAGGCTACCCAGGGAGGTGGTTGAGTCCCCTTCCCTGGAGGTGTTTAAGGCACAGGTGGACGAGGTGCTAAGGGGCATGGTTTAGTATTTGATAGGAATGGTTGGACTCGATGAACCGTTGGGTCTCTTCCAACCTGGTCATTCTATGATTCTATGATTCTATGATTCTATGAAACAGGCTGAAAGAATCAGCTCACCTAATTGTAGCAGACCTGTATATATTTCCAGCGGGCAAGAGTGTGGCACCTTGGTCACTACTTGATAAAAAGTTTTGTCCTCTGTTTATCCTGAGCTCCTAGCCACCCAGTAGAACCAATGCAGCCACACAGACAGAGCTCCTGTCAGAGCCAGGCTTCAGACTGGGGGGCGTGTGTGAGGATATTCCTGGAGATGAAGGCTGACAGCAATCACGCATGTGGGAGGTGCGACCAGGTAGGTGAACTGTTCTGCCTCATGGCTGAGCTTTGGGATGAGGTGGGCAGACTGAGGAGCATCTGAGAAGGAGCTAGACCAATGGAGTTGTGCTCTGCTCTCTCTGGTATGCATAAGCCAATTCAGCATGGCCACTACTGAGGTAGGGCCAGGTTCTGTCTTGTATGAATGATGTCACAACAAGAAGTCCAAGGTTGGTCAAAAGAGATTTCAGGGCGCTGAAATGATAAGTGAATGCTAAAAGATTCAGGAGCACAGGGAGTGTTTTCCTAATCCTCCCAGTAACGGGGCTTTAGAAGAAACAGGTGAGCCCAAGACATCAATACCTGGCTCCGGGTCTGGTGCTTCCACCAGAACTTTGGGTTTTGTAACCATGGAAGACAGTTTGAGACACTGGGTATGCTGGGGCCTGATGGGAACCATCTGTCCCAATGGGGAAACCACTTCTTTGCTCATAAGCTGGCAGGACTGATTGAGAGGACTTTAAACTAGAATCACTGGTGGAAGGGGATACCTTCAGCTCTCCTGCTGGCAAGCCAAGGGTTGGTATGGCATTGTCCGAGGGTGGCAATGCTAATGGGAACATTTTTTGCTGCTCCAGGGAGCACCGAGGGCTCAGGAGGACATCTGAAATGCTTGTACCCCAACACACGAAGTATGAGAAGCAAACAGGATGAACTGGAAGCACAAGAAGGGCCGCAGGGAGGATCCAGGGAACTACAGGCCTGTCAGTCTGACCTCAGTGCCAGGGAAAGTCATGGAACAGGTGATCTTGAGTGCTATTATGAAGCACATGCAAGAGAACCAGGTGATCAGGCCCAGTCAACATGGGTTCACAAAAGGCAGGTCTTGCCAAACTAACCTGATCGCCTTCTATGATAAAGTGACTCGGCTGCTGGATGAGGGAAAGGCTGTGGATGTGGTCTTCCTGGACTTCAGTAAAGCCTTTGACACAGTTTCTCGCAGCATTCTGCTTGAGAAACTGTCAGCCTCTGGCCTGGACAGGCACACACTCTCCTGGGTGGAAAACGGGTTGGATGGCTGGTCCCAGAGACTGGTGGGAAATGGTGTTAACTCCAGCTGGAGGCCAGTGACAAGTGGGGTTCCCCAGGGCTCAGTGCTGGGTCCAGCCCTGTTCAATGTCTTTATCAATGACTTGGATGAAGGCATTGAGACCGCTCCTTGAATCCTGTGTTCATTTCTGGGCCCCTCACCACAAGAAGGATGTTGAGGCTCTGAAGCGAGTCCTGTCTAACTCATTCGATCTCCTTCTACAATAAAGTCACACACCTAGCGGATGGAGGGAAGGTGGTGGATATGTTTTTTCAGGATGTTAGGAAGGCTTTTGATGCTGTCCCTCACGGCATCCTTCTGGATAAGCTGTCCAGTCATCAGATGAGCAGGTACACGTTGCTCTGGGGGAAGAACTGTCTGAAGGGCAGGGCTCAAAGTGTTGTAGTGAATGAGGCTGCATCTGGCTGGCGACCGGTCACCAGTGGTGTTCCTCAGGGCTCAGTTCTAGGGCCAGTCCTGTTCAACATATTTATCAGTGATCTGCATGCAGGAGTTGAAAGCACCCTTTGCAAGTTTGCTGGTGATACCAAACTGGGAGGTGCTGTTGACTCTCTCGAGGGACAAGAGGCCTTGCAGAGGGATGTGCATAGGTTGGAGCATTGGGCAATCATCAATGGCATTAAATTTAACAAGACCAAATGCTGGATTCTGCACCTGGGACGGAGTAACGCCAGGCACAAATATAAATTGGGAGAGGAGTGGCTGGAGAGTAGCCCTGCAGAAAGGGATCTGGGGGTGCCAGTCAACAGCAGGCTCAACGGGAGTCAGCAGTGCCCTGGCAGCCCAGAGGGCAAACCGCAGCCTGGGGTGCATCAGACAGCACAAGCAGCCGGTCAAAAGAGGTGATTACCCTGCGGTATTCAGCATTGGTGCAGCCTCACCTTGAGTGCCGTGGGCAGTTCTGGGCCCCACAATTTAAGGGGGGTGTTAAGGTCCTTGAATGTGTCCAGAGGAGGGCAACAGAGCTGGTGAAAGGGCTGGAAGGCATGTCCTGGGAGGAGCGGCTGAGAACTCTGGGTTTGTCTCATCTGGAGAAAAGGAGGTTGAGGGGCGACTCCATTGGTCTCTGCAGCTTCCTGAGGACGGCGAGTGGAGAGGGAGGTGCTGATCCCTTCTCCTTGGGATCCAGTGAAACGACACATGGGAAGGGTTCAAAGCTGCACCAGAGGAAGTTCCGACTGGACATTAGGAAGCATCTCTTTACTGAGTGGGCGGTCAGTGCTGGAAGAGGCTTCCTAGAGAGGTGGTCAATGCCTCTTGTCTGTTGGTGTTTAAGAGGCATTTGTACAATGCCCTTACTAACATGCTTTAACTTTTGTCAGCCCTGAAGTGGTTGGACAGTTGGTCTGGATGATCATTGTAGGTCTCTTCAAACCAAACTGTTCTCTAAATTTGAGAGTGAGTGAAAATAGGTATACCTGACTTCTAGACAGAAAGCACTAACTACAGAGCACTTAAGGGAAATTGTCAGGAAGGCACCAAAAGGAATAATTAAAAAAACATTGTCACAGGTGACTGTGTCTATGATATTAATGATACTTTTGATTTATTTTTCTTTCTGATGACCTAAGTATTATGCAGGAATTGAGGGCAAAAATGAAAAAAATCAGAAAATGGCAATGGCAGTTTAATTTATGGCAGACTTCAGTATGACATTTTCATCAGTCATAACTCTTAGAGAGCCAAAATTTAGAACTAAAAACCTGTTCTCTGTATACTTTGGTATATTTGAACTGAAATGGATTTTCTTCATAGCAATTGGACTTGTTTAACAGAGGCTGTTGGCAGCTGAAACTAAGCACAAAATGTAATGCCAACACTTTCAAAGTGGTCTTTCCAAAGACAATCGAATGTATTTGTTTTTCAGCTTTGGCAGAATTTTAATCCAGATATTTAATCTAGGTTCATCACAAGGTTTACAGCCCACAGATGAAACAAGTAGTGATCTGTAATTGTATAATAAAAAAGAATACCCTGGAAATTTGTGAATGTGTAGATCTGGAATGAGAAAACTTAGCTTAAAATAAAAATAAACCTAAAGGACAATAGAGAGACTTCTTCCTCATAAAAGTGAGTCCTTACAGGCAGGATTACACCACTTCAAGGAAGCACATCAAGTTTGAGAACTTTGATGCACAGAGAGAGGGGGACAGCTACATATGATTGTAACCTTAAAGAGATGATAAATGATGCTGAAGAAGGAGGACGTGCAGGCCTATATGTCACCATCAAACTAAAAAAGAGGAAATCATAGAAACATAGAATGGTTAGGGTTGGAAGGGACCCTAAAGATCATCTAGTTCCAACACCCCTTGCCATGGGCAGGGACATCCCACTAGATCAGCCTGTCAGCCTCTGGCCTGGACAGGCGCACACTCTCCTGGATTGAAAACTGGTTGGATGGCCAGGCCCAGAGAGTGGTGGTAAATGGAGTTAACTCCAGCTGGAGGCCAGTGACAAGTGGGGTTCCCCAGGGCTCAGTGCTGGGTCCAGCCCTGTTCAATGTCTTTCTCAATGACCTGGATGAAGGCATCGAGTGCACCCTTGGCAAGTTTGCGGATGACACTAAGCTGGGTGGAAGTGTCGATCTGCTGGAGGGTAGGGAGGCTCTGCAAAGGGATCTGAACAGGCTGGACCACTGGGCAGAGACCAATGGCATGAGGTTTAACAAGGCCAAATGCCGGGTCCTGCACTTGGGGCACAACAACCCTGAGCAGTGCTACAGACTAGGAGAAGTCTGTCTAGAAAGCTGCCTGGAGGAGAGGGACCTAGGGGTGTTGGTTGACAGTGACTGAACATGAGCCAGCAGTGGCCCAGGTGGCCAAGAAGGCCAATGGCATCTTGGCTTGTATCAGAAACAGTGTGACCAGCAGGTCCAGGGAGGTTATTCTCCCTCTGTACTCAGCACTGGTGAGACCGCTCCTCGAATCCTGTGTTCATTTCTGGGCCCTTCACCACAAGAAGGATGTTGAGGCTCTGGAGTGAGTCCAGAGAAGAGCAACGAAGCTGGTGAAGTGGCTGGAGAACAGGCCTTATGAGGAACGGCTGAGAGAGCTGGGGTTGTTTAGCCTGGAGAAGAGGAGGCTGAGGGGAGACCTCATTGCTCTCTATAACTACCTGAAGGGAGGTTGTAGAGAGGAGGGAGCTGGCCTCTTCTCCCAAGTGACAGGGGACAGGACAAGAGGGAATGGCCTCAAGCTCCGCCAGAGGAGGTTTAGGCTTGACATCAGGAAAAAATTTTTCACGGAAAGCTTCATTGGGCACTGGCAGAGGCTGCCCAGGGAGGTGGTTGAGTCACCTTCCCTGGTGGTGTTTAAGGCACGGGTGGACGAGGTGCTGAGGGATATAGTTTAGTGTTTGATGGGAACGGTTGGACTCGATGATCCGGTGGGTCTCTTCCAACCTGGTTATTCTGTGATTCTGTGATTTAATAGTCCTTGGAACACACCTGTATTTGTGATAAAAAAGAAATCTGGGAAATGGCGTTATTTACATGACTTTTCTAGACAAGAAAGGTCTTAAATAAGCAGGCAGGCAATATTGCTGCTAGAGAAGTGTTGCTTAAACAATTAGCCTTAGAGAATGCAAATACAGACTTAGTGCACTGTTAATTGCATGATCACCTGTTACAAAGGTTGCTTGTTTTACCAGAATTGACTGATGCCGACTTTACGAGAGCGATGCAAGTAATAGCTTGGATGCCTGTGCCTCCTGACTTTATAGCAAAGGGCACTAAAATCACTCAGCTGATTTGTTTTTCAGCAATTGTACCCCATGAAGGAAATTGCATACGGGAAGACAGAAGCTGTGGTTCAACTGACCAGTCCGTGATTCTATCAACACAGAAACTACGAAGAGAAAAAAAAAAATTGCCATAAGTGAAATATTTGTTAGACAATCGATATAACCCTTATTAGATAGTGCATGTACATATTTTAAGTGTTGTATGTTCCTGGTACCGTGTGTAGTTTAAATATCCATAGCATGGAAAAATTGTGGATCCAGTAGTGATAACCAACATTGTATGAATGTATTTGGCTAGCTGAGAAATGAGTGGTTGTGTGTGTGTGTTTGAAGCGCTTCAAACGTTTGTAAGACTTAGAAATTGGTTTTGATTAATCTTGAAAATATATCTCTGGGACCTTTCAATCTCAAATGTCCACTAAGCCGGCTAACAGGTAAATTTACCTGGGGATCTTTGGAATGAAAGGCTTCAGAAGGAAAAGTTTTAAAATACCTAGCAAAACATGCAGCTGTATGTGTGTAAGTGTCCCCCGCCCTTCTCCTTCCTTTCTAAGTTGTTTTTTTTTCTTTCTTTCAGCTTTGAAGAAGTCCAGAGGAGTTAACGGTGTTATCTCTTTAGGGGAATGCCAATTTGTGAGAACACTCTGCATTCCAGTCTCACTCATCAGCAACTGCTGGGTCCTAGTGCAGACAACCTCTAGAGATAATTAAGCCAATGATAGAGGAAAATTCAAAAGATTCATTACGAATTATTGAGTGTATATTTTGCCACACTAACCCCAAAAAACATAGTCACTAAATTTGGAATTATTACAATGATAATCACCGAGGGAAGAAAAAGAAGCGTTCAGTTATTAGGCCAAGACTTGACAATCATTTATATCCCGATAAAAAAAACCAAAAACAAACAAACCCACACAAACAAAAAAAAACCAAACAAACAAACAAACAAAATGCTAAGTGGTGCATGGCAAATATTTTGAATTTACAAGTAGGTCTAACACGTTATCCAGGAAGTATTGATCTCCATTTACCAAGTCATGCCATCATTGAATGTACCCATCAAGTAGTAAAAACATTGTTAGCAAAACAAAGAAAAAGGGGGGAATCAGGAGAGACACTGCAAAACAGATTGATGAAGGTGCAATATGTGATGAATTTTTTGCGGTTAGCTGGAGATGATCAAATTGTGCTGATGTTGAAGCATATATAAACCATGTTGTCAAAATTGGAGCAAGTACAAGACTATGTGAAAGTGCTATTGAAAAACAGTTACTATGGGCAATGGACAGGTCTGTATAAGTTACTAACATGGGGACGAGGTTATGCTTGTGTTTTAACAGATACAGGACCAGTTTGGGCACCTGTGAGGTGGATCAAGCCCACGTTGCTGTGTGACAACTGTTAAGCCCCAACCACGAAAGCAGTCGACAAGAATGAGGAGGATGTTAACATGATGGATGCTCTTAATCCTATGGGTGGTAGTTAAAGGATGTCCCTGGGTGATCGATTCTCAAAAGAATGGGTGGATAACAAGATGGGTATGAGAACTCTTGGTCAAAGGAGGAATATTATTTTTAATGGTGTTAATTGCTTTGACAATTATCCTGTGTGTTACAGTGTATACAATGTCAAGTCAATCATATGTTTCACCTGAAATCCTTAGTCATCAAAAAACAAAAAGGGGGAATTGTGGGAACATTTTACCAAGAACAAGGCCTGGATGCTGTGATACTGAACAACTCTAACAAGGCCTTGAAACAGAGAGCAAAAAGATAAACAAATGCCAGATGAAATCACAGAATCATAGAATAACCAGGTTGGAAGAGACCCACCGGATCATCGAGTCCAACCATTCCTATCAAACACTAAACCATGCCCCTTAGCACCTCGTCCACCCGTGCCTTTAACACCTACAGGGAAGGTGACTCAACTACCTCCCTGGGAAGCCTGTTCCAATGCCCAATGACCCTTTCTGTGAAGAATTTTTTCCTAATGGCCAGACTAAACCTCCCCTGGTGGAGCTTGAGGCCATTCCCTCTTCTCCTGTCCCCTGTCACTTGGGAGAAGAGGCCAGCACCTCCTCTCTACAACCTCCTTTCAGGTAGTTGTAGAGAGCAATGAGGTCTCCCCTCAGCCTCCTCTTCTCCAGGCTAAACAACCCCAGCTCTCTCAGCCGCTCCTCTTGTTCTCCAGCCCCCTCACCAGCTTTGTTGCTCTTCTCTGGACTCGTTCCAGAGCCTCAACATCCTTGTAGTGAGGGGCCCGCCCAGAAATGGACACAGGATTCGAGGAGCGGTCTCACCAGTGCCGAGTACAGAGGGAGAAGAACCTCCCTGGACCTGCTGGCCACGCCGTTTCTGATCCAAGCCAAGATGCCATTGGCCTTCTTGGCCACCTGGGCACACTGCTGGCTCATGTTCAGTCGGCTGTCAACCAACACCCCCAGGTCCCTCTCCTCCAGGCAGCTTTCTAGACAGACTTCTCCTAGTCTGTAGCACTGCTCAGGGTTGTTGTGCCCCAAGTGCAGGACCCGGTATTTGGCCTTGTTAAACCTCATGCCATTGGTCTCTGCCCAGTGGTCCAGCCTGTTCAGATCCCTTTGCAGAGCCTCCCTGCCCTCCAGCAGACCGACACTTCCACCCAGCTTAGTGTCGTCCGCAAACTTGCTAAGGGTGCACTCGATGCCTTCATCCAGGTCATTGAGAAAGACATTGAACGGGGCTGGACCCAGCACTGAGCCCTGGGGAACCCCACTTGTCACTGGCCTCCAGCTGGAGTTAACGCCATTTCCCACCACTCTCTGGGCCCGGCCATCCAACCAGTTTTCAACCCAGGAGAGTGTGCGCCTGTCCAGGCCAGAGGCTGACAGTTTCTCAAGCAGAATGCTGGGAGAAACTGTGTCAAAGGCTTTACTGAAGTCCAGGAAGACCACATCCACAGCCTTTCCCTCATCCAGCAGCCGAGTCACTTTGTCATAGAAGGCGATCAGGTTAGTTTGGCAAGACCTGCCTTTTGTGAACCCATGTTGACTGGGCCTGATCACCTGCTTCTCTTGCATGTGCTTCATGATAGCACTCAAGATCACCTGTTCCATGACTTTCCCTGGCACTGAGGTCAGACTGACAGGCCTGTAGTTCCCTGGGTCCTCCCTGCGACCCTTCTTGTAGATGGGCACAATATCAGCCAGTCTCCAGTCCAGTGGGACTTCCCCAGTCAGCCAGGACTGCTGGAAGATGATGGAAAGGGGTTTGGCCAGCACGTCCACCAGCTCCTTCAATACCCTTGGATGAATCCCATCTGGCCCCATAGACTTGTGACTGTCTAGTCGGGCTAGCAAGGCTCTGACCACCTCCTCTTGGATCACGGGAGCCTCATTTTGCTCCTCTAGCTCCTGGGTTTGTACACAGACGGAACGACCCTCCTTACAACTAAAGACTGAGGCAAAGAAGGCATTAAGTACCTCAGCCTTTTCCTCATCCCCTGTTACTGTTGTTCCTTCTTCGTCCAATAGGGACTGTATGGTCTCCCTAGTCCTCCTTTTATTATTTATATATTTGTAGAAGTATTTTTTGTTATCTTTCACAGACTTGGCCAATCTGATTTCTAGTTGAGCCTTAGCCCTTCTGATTTTTTCCCTACACAATCTCACTTCCCTCCTGTAGTCCACCCAAGATGCCTGTCCTTTCTACCAAAGGCCATAAACGTTTCTCTTCTTCTTGATATCACTCAAGATCTCTCTGTTCAACCAAGCTGTTTTTCTCCCCTGCCGGCTTTTTTTCCGGAACATGGGGATGGCTTTCTCCTGAGCTGCTAGGATTTCCTTTTTGAAGAGCTCCCAGCCCTCATGGGCTCCCTTGCACTTAAGGACTGTCTCCCATGGGACTTTGCCAACCAGCCTTCTGAAGAGATCAAAGTCTGCCCTCTGGAAATTTAATGCTACCGTCCTACTAACAACCCTCTTCACTTCACCTAGAACAGAAAACCCTATCATCTCATGGTCACTTAGTCCTAGGCGTCCACCTACTGCCACATCCCCCACAAGGCCTTCTCTGTTCACAAACAGCAGGTCCAGGAGGGCACCCTCCCTTGTTGGTTCATTCACCAGCTGTGCAAGGAAGTTGTCTCCCACGCACTCCAGGAACCTCCTAGACTGCTTCCTTTCTGCTGTATTGTACACCCAGCAGATATCAGGCAGATTGAAGTCTCCCACAAGAATGAGAGGCATTGATCTAGAGATTAACCCCAGCTGTTTATAGAAGAGCTCATCAGCTGCTTCTCCTTGGCTGGGTGGTCTGTAACAGACTCCCATCACAAAATCTGCCTTCTGGTGGGCTCCTCTGATTTTAACCCACAGGCACTCAACCTCCTGATCGCCACAATCCATCTCAACAGTGTCCAAGTCCTCCCTTACAAAGAGGGCTACCCCGCCTCCTCTCCTACCCTTCCTGTCCCGCCTGAAGAGTTTGTACCCCACCTAGCCCACTAGCATTTTTCCCATGTTTTCTCACTGTAGATGTGCCCGTGGAAATTAATGGATGCTTTGAAACAATCCTTAGGAGATGTCTTTGGGAAAAGAAACATTCCATGCTTTATATATAATCATTGTCTGTCTGTCATCTTCATAAATTTCAAATATTACTTTAATTATCGCAAGTGCAGACTTTTCGTCAGAGGGGTTTTTTTTAATTTATTTAAACATCAGCCATGAAGACCTGCATTTTGTACACCTCTACACTGATGGATCTCTCTGCTTTTTTGTTTTGTCTGGCAAAAGACTGCTTTTAAATCAGAAGGACGTTACAGTTGCCTTGCCAGTTAGTGTTATTTGAGTCCCTGCAGTGCTTTAGCCTGCCCTTGGTAATCAGGCTTTAGACTGAAAAGCTTTGGTTGTAGGAGTTGCCTTAATTGCACTGATGAGAATGAACCAGCTGCTGGAGCATACAGAAATGCACCTGACACAATCACCCAGTTCAGGATTAGCACAAGGATACAAGAATCCACTGTGCTATATGGCAATTTCAGCCCTACATTGTTTTGCAGAAGCAAACCCTCTAACTCAGTTAAGGGTTATAAAGTAGGTATGCGTTTATTCAACAGTGGGTGTGAGGGGGTAATCCTTCTAACTCGCACACTGTATGGTCTAACAAGCAGATAGTTATAGTGTAAAGACATGCCTATTCATAAGCGCCTATTACATATTCATGACCTTTCCCCACTTCCTATTATAATTAGATTCGAGAAGCTTCTCCCATACTGGTGCAGGTGCAGTGTCTCCTGGTGGTCATGGTCTGGGGCTGGAAAACTGGGGAAGTCCCACTGGACTGGAGGCTGGCTGATGTTGTGCCCATCTACAAAAAGGGCCGCAGGGAGGACCCAGGAAACTACAGGCCTGTCAGTCTGACCTCAGTGCCAGGGAAAGTCATGGAGCAGGTGATCTTGAGTGCTATCATGAAGCACATGCAAGAGAACAGGGTGATCAGGCCCAGTCAACATGGGTTCACAAAAGGCAGGTCTTGCCAGACTAACCTGATCGCCTTCTATGACAAAGTGACTCGGCTGCTGGATGAGGGAAAGGCTGTGGATGTGGTCTTCCTGGACTTCAGTAAAGCCTTTGACACAGTTTCTCCCAGCATTCTGCTTGAGAAACTGTCAGCCTCTGGCCTGGACAGGCGCACACTCTCCTGGGTGGAAAACGGGTTGGATGGCCGGGCCCAGAGAGTGGTGGGAAATGGCGTTAACTCCAGCTGGAGGCCAGTGACAAGTGGGGTTCCCCAGGGCTCAGTGCTGGGTCCAGCCCTGTTCAATGTCTTGATCAATGACCTGGATGAAGGCATTGAGTGCACCATTAGCAATTTTTCGGGCGACACTAAGCTGGGTGGAAGTGTTGATCTGCTGGAGGGTAGGGAGGCTCTGCAAAGGGATCTGAACAGGCTGGATCGCTGGGCAGAGTCCAATGGCATGAAGTTTAACAAGGTTTAACAAGGCCAAATGCCGGGTCCTGCACTTGGGGCACAACAACCCTGAGCAGTGCTACAGACTAGGAGAAGTCTGTCTAGAAAGCTGCCTGGAGGAGAGGGACCTGGGGGTGTTGGTTGACAGCCGACTGAATATGAGCCAGCAGTGTGCCCAGGTGGCCAAGAAGGCCAATGGCATCTTGGCTTGTATCAGAAACAGCGTGACCAGCAGGTCCAGGGTGGTTATTCTCCCTCTGTACTCGGCACTGGTGAGACCGCACCTTGAATCCTGTGTTCATTTCTGGGCCCCTCACCACAAGAAGGATGTTGAGGCTCTGGAACGAGTCCAAAGAAGAGCAACAAAGCTGGTGAAGGGGCTGGAGAACAGGTCTTATGAGGAACTGCTGAGAGAGCTGTGGTTGTTTAGCCTGGAGAAGAGGAGGCTGAGGGGAGACCTCATTGCTCTCTACAACTCCCTGAAAGGAGTTTGTAGAGAGGAGGGTGCTGGCCTCTTCTCCCAAGTGACAGGGGACAGGACAGGAGGGGATGGCCTCAAGCTCCGCCAGGGGAGGTTCAGGCTGGACATCAGGAAAAAATTCTTCACAGAAAGGGTCCTTGGGCACTGGAACAGGCTGCCCAGGGAGGTGGTTGAGTCCCCTTCCCTGGAGGGGTTTAAGGCACAGGTGGATGAGGTGCTAAGGGGCCTGGTTTAGTGTTTGATAGGAATGGTTGGACTCGATGATCCGGTGGGTCTCTTCCAACCTGGTTATTCTATGATTTTATGATTCTAAGTAGCCTTCATCTTCCTCATGAATTGTCCCCGAACTCAATCTGTGCACAGGCGCAGTCTCACCCTGGTTGAGCTCAAAAACCGCAGAGCAGGATGCAGTCGTCTTTCTGCTTTTGTCCACATTCCAGCTTTCCCTTATCAGTGAATGTCTGCGAATGAGCTCCTCCCTTATCAACATCCAGGGTCTTCAAGGCCTTTACTAGCAGACAGTGCGCATTTCAGTGAGCTAAGCCTTCTAAGTTTTTCTAACTTCTCCCCTATATCATATGTCCACTCATCAAATTAGAGTCACTCATGCAAAATGACCCAAATTTGCAATGAGCGCAATTAGCAATTCAAATATGCATGTTAATTTAAGGTCTGACATTTTCTAGCAATTTACTTATTAAATATAATCATAGAATCATAGAATAACCAGGTTGGAAGAGCCCCACCAGACGTAGTATTCAAGGCCGAGGAAGAATATCTGAGCTTTTTCCTCCCCACAAAATCCCGATTATAGAACTTTATATTTAGGGCAGACAAGAAGTTTTGTACTCTAACTCAAAATATTTTTTTTCATTTGTTCCTTGCTTGCAACAATAAAATAGAAGGGACATATTTTTCCTCCCCCCCGCGAGTGATCACTTCCAATTTATAGGGTAAACCAATGCTCTGTTATCCCCACTGTCCATCTTTAAAATATATGCATGCCTAAATCATTCACATTTCATCTCCATGGTAGGGGGATGTTTCACCAAAGTTAAACTGCTTAGGTTAGAATCTAGCAAAGTAGTTTCCATCTGCACCCCCAAGGTTGTTGAATTTATACTAGAAATCAAAATCAGGAATCTATTTTCCCATGTCTTCTATGCATATTGTTACCGAAATTCTCACCTATGCTTTGAAAAACATTTTGAAAAAATGGAATAAATGATAATTTTAAGCAAAAGCACGCAGTTCAAAAACTAAAGCTCCCATTGGAGAACAGAAAATTTAATGAGCTTTTAATGGAATGCAGAGCTCATAGTAAATTGTTAGTCGACAATGCAATCAGCATGCTGATTAAGGTTGCTTGGTTTTTTATTAAATATTAAATGAATGAAAAAGGTTAGTCCTTGTTCTTCTTGGAGGACGTCCATGAAGCAAATGGACATTCAGAACAGAGACTGTCAGTAAGGTGAGTGTATCATTTGAATATGGTGATAAAATACTTCTGATAAATATTTAAAAGAATTTTAAATCCAGAGTGTTCACTTTGTGTGTAGTGAACTCAGTTTAAAGAAACAATGGGCCTTTTTAAGGCCATCCATGAATCCCTGTTTCTCTCTAGGAAGACAGATATATTTTATTTGGTAATTTTTTAGTATTACCTTCAGAGTGCACATTTTTATGTAAATGTAGGCAAATTACAGAATTTGGAGAACAAATCTTCATGAGGAAATAAAAACTATTTACAGGAGAAATAACTATTCACTGACTAGGCAAGAAGAATAATCAAAGCTCTTTTAAATCTATCCATGATATTTCTGCACTTAAATTTAGGTATTTTTAATGTTTAAACCTTTTTTTTTTAAATAAAGGCAAATCCCATCATCTTTATCCTAGAAGGAGATTTCTTTTCACTTGATTGGACCCAAAGAAAAGCAATAAAAGCCAGTGGCATTATCACCATTGTGAAGGAGATTAATCTGTCTGCAAGCTAGCATGCAGGTATACCATTCAGGAATGACAAAAACGTGCTGAATGCTCCCTTTTCCAAGTTAACTTAATGCTGTCTAATATTGCTGATATGTATTGAAAGACTTATTTACTGTTTAAATTGTTTACAAAGGTTTGTAGCGACAGGACTAGGGCAATGGGTATAAACTGGAGAGGGACAGATTTAGAATAGACATTAGGAAGGATTTCTTCTCTATGAGAGTGGTGAGGCACAGGCACGCATTGCCCAGGGAAGTTGTGGATGCCCCATCCCTGGAGGAATTCAAGGCCAGGTTGAATGGGGCCTTGGGTAACCTGATCTATGGGGCCAGATGTGATCCATCCACAAGTACTGAGGGAGCTGGCAGATGTGCTTGCCAAACCCCTTTCTATCATCATCCACCTGTCCTGGCTAACTGGACTGGAGGCTGGCTGACGTTGTGCCCATCTACAAGAAGGGCCAGAGGCAGGACCCAGGGAACTACAGGCCTGTCAGTCTGACCTCAGTGCCAGGGAAAGTCATGGAACAGGTGATCTTGAGTGCTATCATGAAGCACATGCAAGAGAACCGGGTGATCAGGCCCAGTCAACATGGGTTCACAAAAGGCAGGTCTTGCCAAACTAACCTGATTGCCTTCTATGACAAAGTAACCCGACTACTGGACGAGAGAAAGGCTGTGGATGTGGTCTTCCTGGACTTCAGTAAAGCCTTTGACACAGTTTCTCACAGCATTCTGCTTGAGAAACTGTCAGCCTCTGGCCTGGACAGGTGCACACTCTCCTGGGTGGAAAACTGGTTGGATGGCTGGGCCCAGAGAGTGGTGGGAAATGGTGTGAAATCCAGCTGGAGGCCAGTGACAAGTGGGGTTCCCCAGGGCTCAGGGCTGGGTCCAGCCCTGTTCAATGTCTTTATCAATGACCTGGATGAAGGCATTGAGTGCACCCTTAGCAAGTTTGCAGATGACACTAAGCTGGGTAGAAGTGTTGATCTGCTGGAGGGTAGGGAGGCTCTGCAAAGGGATCTGAATAGGCTGGACCGCTGGGCAGAGACCAATGGCATGAGGTTTAACAAGGCCAAATGCCGGGTCCTGCACTTGGGGCACAAGTACTGATGGGTCTTTTCCAACCTGGTGGTTATATGATTCTAAATCAAATAACTATCAAATAACTAAGATAGCATCTTTACAGACATTCAACAAATAACCTCTGGTTCCTTTTAATTGCGAGAGAGTAAAATGACAGCATTTTCCTTGCTTTTTTCTCATTAGCGTGGTTTTTTTTTTATTACATTATTTTCCTTCATTATAATTCATGATTCCTAGCTTTTCTTTATAATTTCACATCTTTCAGTTTCTGTTAAATTTTCTTTGACTGGTTAATAAAACATACAGAAAAAGATGCCTTTGCTCTGTGCCCATGCAAAACTATTTTCAGGATTATTTTCCCAAATTATTTTAGTTTCTTAATTAAAATAATTATATTTTGTTTGAAAATCAAATTAATTCCATTTTGGTTAAGGAATGATTGGGTTTTGTTTCCTTCCATCAGTTAAAGAATTGGAATTTTGTACATTAGGAGATATTTGCTTAGGTGATTGTTTCAAAGCTGCTTCCATCTAATCGTGCAGTTTGGGCCTATTGTATTGTAAAAAGGATCTATATTTGGGCTGCTATTTGACAGGGGATATGAACACAGACACCAGAACAATTATATTACAGTCCTTTTGGGAATGCCAGCACCAAATTTAGCCAGATTGATGGGGCACAATCCTTTTTGTTTATCAGCTGTTTTTTCCGTGTGTTATTGTCCAGCTTCAATATGTGACTGGAGCCTGCATATGGAGCCCAAACATAACCATTCCTGCAGTCATATTTTGCTATAATAACAAACTACCACCCTAAAGTCTCAGTATTAGAATAGTTATAAAACAGAAAAGCAAATCAAACTATGCCTTTGCACAAAGTATGTAAATGTGTAGATATGTATGCACACATATGTTTACAGATAACTATTTTTTTCATGAGGAGGAAGTTGGGGGGGTAATTTTGAAGAGGATGTTGTTTTACAGAAGAAATGTATATGAGGGTAGAAACATTGCTCTCTTTTCATGTGCTCCCTCTCTTCCCAAAAGAAAACTGAAAAAATATAAAACTAGCAGGTTTCGTGAAGAGGCAATTAGGATTGTTAGTCCCCCTACCCCCGTATCACTATTGGGCATGTAAATTACAACCTTTCATTTTTGAAAAGGGCAAAGGATAAAAAGAAGGGATATTTATCAAACATTTGCACTGTAATTAGCAGTACACACTGCTCAGCTTTTCACTTACTGAACATAATACTGAGCTGGAAGTACGCCTGTTCTAAAGACTCATAGAGCTGCAGACCATTTCCATTTTATTTAAGTAAAAAGCATCAAAAATCTATGATAAAGAAATTGCTACAAAACCTTGTATCAATTAATATACATCATACCACTCTGTCACCAGGGGGATTTTTTTTTTTTGCTACTAATACCTAAAAGTATCTTAGCAATAAACAGCCACTGAAAACAACAAAACTCCACAACCCTCTCAAGATACTGTGGTGAAGAAGTTTTAGGAACTGCACTGCACACAGTCTGGGAAAAAAATCTGTTGAAAGCATACATGTGCAGCAAACTTTCTAGGCCTATACCTTCATTATCTGAAAATGACACTCAGTAGCTAGGCAGTCCCTGAGATGATTTTGTTTGTCCTTGGCAAGATGTCTGCTACTTATCATGCTGAGCAATAATGGCTCATTTTTTCACTTATGTTCCCTATTGCTACATTTTTTTCCTTTTTGAAAAATTGTAAGCTATTTGAGGAAATGGATCTTATATGTTTTGTTTATTCTGATCATGATTAGACAGGGACATTGGTAATAATGGACTTTTTTGTTTACACACTTGAAATGGTGATTTGTAAGTGGTGAGATGGAATGTCAACAGCAATGTGTTAAAAAACAAGATTAACAACTAAGATAACGATAACAACCCTTATCTTCTTGTTACCCAGAGTTGTTGAGATTGACCACTCAGATATGGCCACACCTTAACGACTCTGGGTGGGATTGATCTCATCCCTCCCCTGGATATGCAATGAGGTTCCAGGAATGAAGTGTGCTTGTCATTTTGGGGAAAATATGGATATGAAAACAAATCTGTGTATATAAAGTTCTCTGAAATCACTGACCGGGAGAAGCACTCTGAGGACAAATCCTGAGTCTTCTCCAGCGCTATATAAAATGTACCTGCCTTAATGGTTAAATTAAACTGTTAAGCATAAGTTTCTTTGTTTCGGATTTGGTGACCAAGATGGGACCCTCTCAGCTCGGCTGCAGGACCCATTGAGAATGGGGCTCTCTTGGGTACCCCTGGGGATTTCTCCGGAGATACTCCTCTTCTCAATTGGATCTCTGTGGGGACAGACAAGGACCATCTGATTAAAAGGTACATTTTAGAAATTTTACTTTTCGGTTTGGGGACTGGTCCATTTGGTTTGGCTCCTCATAAGTCATTACTGTATGACACAGGGTGAGCGTATGCCGGACTGCTAGCATCTTATAGGCATACATTGAAGTTGCTTGGGTCTTGTTTGTAAAGGCGAATATTTGGTTTCTCTGTGGAGGTCTTGATAGTAACTGAAGATTTGTGTGAATATCTGGTTTTTGTCAGTTTGATTAGGAGGTCTTGGTTGTAACAGGTGATGTTAACCAAAGAGATTGGAGTCATGTGGAAGCTTGAGTGAATCTTTGGTTTCTATGTGCCAGTTTGATTTGCTCAAGTTAATGTTGTTGTGTTGTGTGTGTTATTTTTGTGGTGATGCCATGAAAAAGCTGTCGAAGGGATTGAGACACGGACTTCAATCTGATGGAACGAAGACCCTTTATTGTGTTAGTTTTCGGGTTATCCATCTGGCTATGCATAAGCTGTCCACACACTTACCTACAGTTTATTATTGGTTAAAAGTGCTTGTCCACACGCCTATTACTAACATATTATTGGCTAAACAACCACACATGCTTATAAACAAGTTACACTAAAATTAACCTTGTTGACATTTTTCTTCTTTGTTTTTCTCTCAGTTGCTTCTTCTTTCCACCGAGCTAGCTACCTGTTTCAAGATCTTGTCAGGGTTGCTCAACATCAACAAGGCTTACAGCATCAAGTCCTTCTTTATAAAATGTCTCTACAATTCCCCCTTTTTGTTTTTCAACTAAAGCATTTAGGTGGAACAAAAGATTAATTTGATATTGTACACACTGTAACACACAGGGGATAATTGTTAAAACAACTAACACCATTAATAACAACATTCCTCCTTTGATAAACAGTTCTCGTACCCATCCTGTAAATACAAATCCTGATAGCCAACTATCTAAAAATCCTTGTCCAAGTGTCAATTGTTTTGTCATACCTTGTAATTTCTTTATGGCTTTATGTATCGATTCAGATGGTCTGACAAATTCATACAACACATTCCTTCTAACTCTTAATATCCGTGGCCTTGTGCTACTAATAAAAAATCTATTGCTGCTCGATGTTGAAGCGTGACATGTCTTATAGAATCTACATCTACTGTAAGCGCTGTCAATATTTTTGAAGTTAAGTTTGCCTGTTTTGCAAGCCAAGAGCTTAATTTATCTAATGTACTCAATGCTTTGGCTACTCCTACTTGTGCAAAAGAAGGCAGCTAAAAATCGGGAAGTATGATCCCAATTCTGCACCTGACTATTATAATCTACACCATAAGTGACACTATGTCTAGCTCAACTTTTTGTTTCTTTTGCGTTGCCGCAATAGTTGTTGCATAGATGGCATAAACATGGTTATCCACCCTAAAACAGAGTCCCCCAGCGTTCATCTTTAAACTTCTTGTCTCGTCCATGACTGCTGATACAGCCCCACCATTATTGCTTTCCATATTAGCATCACTGTCATCTTCATCATAATTACCATCTCTACTTAAATACGGACGGACACACCTTGCTGGCATCCACTTGGGTCCTTGACCTGTGGAAACACAAGCATATCCTCGACCCCATGTTATTAACTGATATGGTTCTTCCCATCAGCCTGATTCCAAAGATTTTAATAATATCTTGGCTTCTTCCTTGTTGAGCTGCTGACCCTCTGTTTGTAAAGACAAAAACATGCCTTACTATATGTGATTGTTCTATTCCCTAATTCTCTCACACATTTAAGCATTTCAATACATACAGCGCTTTCTCTAATCTGTTCTGCGGTGTTTCACCCTTCATTCCCTCTTTTTGTTTTAACAACATATTCTTCAGCATCTAATAGGCTTGCTCTACTATCGCCTGTCCTTGTATAGAATGTGGTATGCCTCTGATGTGTTATTCCCCAGGTTTGAAAAAACTTCTCAAGTTGGTCAGTTACATATCCTAGCTCATTTTCTGTTTTCACCTGTGTGAGAATTTCCAAGGCTGCAAATGCATTGACAAAATGCTTCACTATTTCCCTTAAAGATTCCTCTGTATGTGCTGTTGCCCATATTGCTTTTGAATACCTGAAAATCAAATCATGTACATATCTCAATCTTCCAAATTCAATAATGTGAGTAGTATCTTTTTGCCAAATTTGTAAAGCGCATAATCCCCTCGGGTTGGCTCCTCTAGGCTGTAATAGTGTTATTTGTTGGCAATCTGGGCATATTTTATTATGTTCCGGGCTAATTCTAATGAAATTTTAAATTGCCTGAGTAGTGCCTTGGCAGACTGGTGATAAAATTATGTGACGTTACTGCTTATTGAATAATGTTTGGTAGTGGGCCTTGGACTGGCCCTATTGTCAGTCTGTCTGCTTATTCTGTTCCCTTCAACCATAAATCCTGGAAGTGATGTGTGACTCCAAATGTGCATCATGTAAAATTCTGCTCTTCTAATTGTGACGTGAAACCATATCTGCTTTAACTTTTAAAAACAAGCACTCATTGTTTACCTGTTTTAACCATCCTCTTTCTATACATTGCACTACTCTGGCTACATATTGTGAATCTGTAACTAAATTAAAGGACCGTGATGTCGTTCAAAGGCTTTTAGCACTGCATATAATTCTACTATTAGTTCTATGCTGTAAAAAAGTTATTAACTGGGCTTGTTATTCCTTTGCAGTCTCTTTCCTGAGATATGTTCACAGGAGGCTGGAGACTTGAAAACCTGTGGAGAAAGTACTAACTGTGCTGTGGGCTGCAGGGGGGCCACGGCCCTGGGCCAAGGCAGGGCCACTCACCGCTGCTTTCTGTAGTGCAGGCAGTTTCGGAAACGACGGTGGTAGCAGTTCAAGAATCAAGCCAGTTTAAATAATGCAAGTTTACAACAGGCGCAGCTTTTTGGCTTATCAAACGCTTATAAAGATATCGGATATCGGAAAGTTGAAACAGACATGAAACGTATATGGCATTTATAGACATATTGAAGGATGCGTTCAACAAGCAGGTAGACAACTGAGCAGTTACAGAAGCCTTAATTTTGCAATCAGCGATAGAAAATCCTAATGATGAAAGTAGAAAGATAAGGCGTGGTCTGGAAAATCCTACAACAGCAGCTGGGATCGTTTACCTATCAAGCACAGCTGATGATTGCTGCCCTGACTGTAATCTGGGACAGAAAGACATTCTGTTATAGACGCAGCAAGGAGAGACATTTTAAAAGAGACTGCCACACGCAACGCCAGGAGAGAGGGCCTAAAATCTGCCCTTGGTGTGGAAAGGGTAAGCATTTTACCAGTTGGTGTAGATCAAAATGGGATAAGAACGAGATAGTATTGTCGAAAACCAGGAGCAAAGCATGGTTCGGAGGCACGTACTGACACAGATGCCTCCACAGCAAGCAGCAGCTCTCATCTCAGAGCAAGAACCAGAGGCAGCACCAAGATAGACATGACCACCACCATCGCAGTAGTGCTGCAATCGTCCGCAGTTCACACAATACCACTGAACGTAAAAGGACCATTGAGGGGGTGGCTTTACTGCCTTGTAATTAGAGTCATTATCAATAACTCGGCTGGGAATCTTTGTTTTACCTGGGTTAATAGATGCAGGCTTTACAGGAATAATTCAAGCAAGGGTATGAATGTCATCTCCACTAGTATTAACACCAAAGGATAGCCAGATAGTGTAATTAATTTTGTTCAAAGCAGCTGTCTTCCAAGCTGACTCTATAGACAGTGGCTCACAAGGTTTTCGGTCTACAAGAATCCCTGAAATACATTAGGTTTAGTCCTTACAAACTCAGTGTCCTATGTTGAAGTGCACATTAAGTTCTTTTTTAAAAAAGGGGGAAGCCAGAACAGCTTAAAATGGCTGTAGCGCAACCTTTTGTTGTGCACGTTCCACTAATCTTGTGGGGGAGAGATGTGCTAAGTGCAATGGGAATAGGCAATGGAACCATGAATGAGTGAAAAATTGGGTGCATTGCAAAATTTAGTGAAGGAGCAAATAGATCAAGGGCATATAGTCCCAATTAATAGTCCTTGGAACAAACCTGTATTTGTGATAAAAAGAACTCTGGAATATGGTGTTTGTTACATGACTTTTCTAGACAAACTACAATAGGCCTTAAATAAGCAGGCAGGCAATATCACCGCTAGAGGAGTTTTACTTAAACAATTAGCCTTAGAGAATGCAAAAACCAGACTTAGTGCACTGTTAATTGCATGATCACCTGTTACAAAGATTGCTTGTTTTACCAGAATTGACTGATGCCAACTTTACGAGAGCGATGCAAGTAATAGCTTGGATGCCTATGCCTCCTTGGTTTATTCCAAAGGGCGCTAGAATTACTCAGATGATTTCTTTTCAGAAATCATACCCCATGCAGGAAATTGCATACGAGGAGACGGAAGCTTTGGCTCGACCGACCAGTCTGTGATTCTATGAACACAGAAACTGCAAAAAGCATGAACCTGCAAAGTACGACACTCAGAGCAATGAAGAGCAATATTTTACCGGAATTTAAATACTTGTTCTGTTGTTATCATAGAATCATAGAATAACTAGGTTGGAAGAGACCCACCAGATCATCGAGTCCAACCATTCCTATCAAACACTAGTCATAACCAACATTATATGGATGTATGGATTATATGGCAAATGGCGTAATATCCAGCTGGAGGCCAGTGACAAGTGGGGTTCCCCAGGGCTCAGGGCTGGATCCAGCCCTGTTCAATGTCTTTATCAATGACCTGGATGAAGGCATTGAGTGCTCCCTTAGCAAGTTTGAAGACGACACTAAGCTGGGTGGAAGTGTCAATCTGCTGGAAGGTAGGGAGGCTCTGCAAAGGGATCTGAACAGGCTGGACCGCTGGGCAGAGACCAATGGCATGAGGTTTAACAAGGCCAAATGCCGGGTCCTGCACTTGGGGCACAACAATCCTATGCAGTGCTACAGACTGGGAGAAGTCTGGCTGGAAAGCTGCCAGGAGGAGAAGGACCTGGGGGTGTTGGTTGACAGCCGACTGAATATGAGCCAGCAGTGTGCCCAGGTGGCCAAGAAGGCCGATGGCATCTTGGCTTGGATCAGAAACGGTATGACCAGCGGGTCCAGGGAGGTTATTCTCCCTCTGTACTCGGCACTGGTGAGACTGCTCCTTGAATCCTGTGTTCATTTCTGGGCCCCTCACCACAAGAAGGATGTTGAGGCTCCGGAACGAGTCCAGAGAAGAGCAACAAAGCTGGTGAGGGGGCTGGAGCACAAGTCTTATGAGGAGCGACAGAGAGCTGGGGTTGTTTAGCCTGGAGAAGAGGAGGCTGAGGGGAGACCTCATTGCTCTCTACAACTACCTGAAAGGAGGTTGTGGAGAGGAGGGTGCTGGCCTCTTCTTCCAAGTGACAGGGGACAGGACAAGAGGGAATGGCCTCAAGCTCCGCCAGGGGAGGTTTAGGCTGGACCTTAGGAAAAAATTTTTCACTGAAAGGGTCATTAGGCAATGGAACGGTCTGCCCAGGGAGGTGGTTGACTCGCCTTCCCTGGAGGTGTTTAAGGTGCGGGTGGATGAGATACTAAGGGGCATGGTTTAGAGATTGGTGGGAATGGTTGGACTGGATGATCCGGTGGGTCTCTTCCATCCTGGTGATTCTATGATTCCATGAATTATTGAGTGGATATTTTACCACGTCAACCTTAAAAAAAAACCAAAACAAACCAAAACCATGGATTTGAAATGATTACAATGATAATCACCTAGGGAAGAAAAAGAAGCATTCAGTTATTAGGCCAGGACCCAGCAATCATTTATATTCCAATGACAAAAGAATATGCTAAGTGGTGCATGGCAAATAATTTGAATTTACAGGTAGCTCTAACAGATTATCCAGGAAGTATTGATGTCCATTTACCAAGTCATAAATTATTTTCCTCTTTACAAACATTACATATAGTGCTGAAGCCCTTATGTAGAGAGCGACCAGTTGACGGCCCTACAGTATTTACTGATGGCTCAGGAAAAACAGGAATAGCAGTACTAACGTGGAAAGAAAATGGACAGTGGGCAAATAAAGTGTAGTGTATTTAATAGAAGGATCAACACAAATAGTGGAATTATATGCAGTGGTAAAGGCCTTTGAACAGCATCACAGTCCTTTAATTTAGTTACAGGTTCACAATATGTAGCCAGAGTAGTGCAGCGGATAGGAAGAGGATGGATAAAACAGGTAAAGAATGAGTGCTTGTTTTTAAATGTTAAGGCAGTTATGGTTTCAAGTCACAACTAGAAAAACAGAATTTTACGTGATGCATATTCGGAGTCACACATCACTTCCAAGGGAACAGAATAGCAGACTGAATGACAGCAGGGCCAGTCCAAGGCTCACTACCAAACATTATTCAATAAGCACTAATGTCACATAATCTTATCACCAGTCTGCCAAGGCACTACTCAGGCAATTTAAAATTTCATTAGAACTAGCCCGGAACATGATAAAATATGCCCAGATTGTCAACAAATAACACCATTACAGCCTAGAGGAGCCAACCCGAGGGGATTAAGTGTTTTACAAATTTGGCAAAAAGATACTATTCACATACCTGATTTTGGAAGACTGAGATATGTACATGATTTGATTTTCAGGTATTCAAAAGCAATATGGGCAACAGCACATACAGGAAATCTTTAAGGGAAATAGCAAACTCACACAGGTAAAAATAGACAATGGGCCAGGATATGTAAGTGACCAACTTGAGAAGTTTTTTCAAACCTGGGGAATAACATATGTCAGGGGCGTACCACATTGTACACAAGGACAGGCGATAGTAGAATGAGCCCATCAGACACTAAAAAATATGTTGTTAAAACAAAAAGGGGGAATGAAGGGTGAAACACCATAGAACAAATTAGAGAAAGCATTGTATGTATTAAATTGCTTAAATGTGCGAGAGAATTAGGCAGTGGAACCATCGCCTATAGTCAGGTATTTTTTCATCTTCGCAAGCAGAGGGTCGGCAGCTTGGCTGGGAAGGAGCCAGGGTATTGCTGAAATCTTTGGAGTTGGGCTGATGGGAAGGACCATATCAGTTAATAACATGGGGTCGAGGATATGCTCGTGTTTCCATAGGTCAAGGACACAAGTGGATGCCAGCATGGTGTGTCTGTCCGTATCTAAGCAGAGATAGCAATTATGATGAAGATGATGGCGATACTAATACGGACAGCAATAATGCTGGGGCTATATCAGCACTAATAGACGGAGCAAAGAAGCTTGAAGATGAATGACAATTGAAAAAACTTGTTATAAAGGATTCTTAAGTCAGAAAGCTAGCTGAAGTCTTCAATCAAAATCGCTTTTCTTGTATTAGTATACTCCTGTGTATCTGTAGTAAGATATTTCTATGTTTAATCATGTGTCTATCATGTTTTCCATGAAAGGCACAACAAGCAATTGATAATTCAGGATGTTTATAAACAAAAGAAGGGGGAAATGTGGGCATAAAGATTCCAGTATTGCGTGTATGCTGGGGCAAGTGGCCAATGCCTTGGTGTACCTGCAATATTAGTGGCAAGCACAAAACAAATGGCCGATGTTCTCATGCTTGCTAGCTTGTTGAGGCCTCATGAGGTTCAACAAGAACAAGTGCAAGGTCCTACGCCTGGGTCGGGGCAATCCCTGATTTCAGTACACCGTGAGGGATGATGTGATTGAGAGCTGCCTTGCAGAGAAGGACTTTTGGGATGCTGGTTCATGAGAAGCTTGACATGAGCTGGCAATGTGCACTCACAGCCCAGAAGGCCAACCGTATCCTGGGCTGCATCAAAAGAAGCGTGGCCAGCAGGTCGAGGGAAGTGATTCTGCCCTTCCAGTTCTGGAATCCTCAATGTAAGAAGGATATGGAGCTGTTGGAACGAGTCCAGAGGAGGGCTACAAAGATGATCCAAGGGCTGGAGCACCTCCCATATAAGGACAGGCTGAGAGAGTTGGGCTTGTTCAGCCTGGAGGAGAGAAGGCTCTGAGGAGATCTTATAGCGACTTTCCAGTACCTGAAAGTGTGGGCATAAAGATTCCAGTATTGCGTGTATGCTGGGGCAAGTGGCCGATGCCTTGGTGTACCTGCGATATTAGCAGCAAGCACAGAACAAATGGCCGATGTTCTCATGCTTGCTAGCTTGTTGAGACCTTGCAATCTTTATTAAGACCCGTGGTTTAATAGGAAAGGAATGCACTAGGCAGAAAACATGAAGATAAGGGGCACATCTGTGGAAAACAGGGGGGTTGCACTCTGTTGCTGTACTGTGGGATTCTCACGGGTGGATATTCACTGGGATAGCTGTTAGTGGATACAGAGGCACTATATAAGGTTTGCACCCTCTCAATAAAGTTGATCTCATTTGTTGCCTCATCGACGGGGTCTGTGCCTTAATCACTACACAAGTCATTTGCGGTTGGGGAGAGAGAATATAGAACCCCTAAGATGGGAGGCTGGCAGAGTGGCTGCACTTTAAAGAAAAGCCAGCTGGCATGTATTTTAGATCATTATAAGGGGATCAGTGGTCCACCGAGTGGTGGACAAACAGAAAAACCCTGATAAAAACTTTTGGTAATCAATGGTGGCTGGTGTATAAGCTCGATTATAGGGAAAAGTGGCCATAACACCTTGTTACAATTAATGTTGTTCTTGAGGTGTGAGGACAAGTGGGTGAAGTAATGTGTGCGGATATGTTTTTCAGTTTGCAAAATCACCTGGAGTGGCAAAAGAATACAGCAAGAGAATGGGGTCCGGGATTAAGAAATAATCATTGTGCATACTGTAGAGGAATTAGGACATGGTATCCCAGGACCGGGTGTTGTTGCTGAGCTTGACGGGGACCTAGGGAAGTTACCCTAGAGGATCCACTGGTTAAAATAAAACTGGGGAATAGGGGGGAAGAGGTTATATTTTTGGTACATGCGGGAACCCCTGTGTAAACCAGCAACTGATTCCTGCAGATAAAAATAAAATATTGTGATTGTAATAGGAGCTACTGGACAAACCGAAAAAGCATTCTTTATGCAGTCTGCTAAGTATGAATTTGGAAAACAAGTGGGTACACATGAATTTGTTTGCTAGGAGCCCCTAGACCATTATTGAGAGGAGATTTATTAAAGCAGTCAGAGATAGAAATAATATTTAGAGCAGGAGGTACAAAATTTAAAGTGAGTGAACATCAACTAATCAAAGTATTGAGTTTGTCTTTAAAACAGGCAGAAAAAGAAACACTGGTAACAGCAGAGATTTTTCGAACAGGTTTATCCAACCCTCAGGTGTGTTCTCCCCCACTTTCTGTGTGGTGAGGTACTGGTGGTCCACACCAGCACACCCTCTCTGAATCACCATTGCCCCATGTCCAGGCTGGTTCCTGTCTAGCCTGGGCTCAACCCCCTCCCCCTTCACATCTAGTTTAAAGCTTGATTTATGAGCTTAGCTAGGTTTTTAGCAAGGGCTTTAGTCCCCTTAGGAGACACACGTGTCCTGTCCTTAGCAAGAAAGCCTGGGGGTGCGTGAGCCACCCCATGATCAAAGAAGCCAAAGCCCCTCTCCTCACACCAGGCTCTGAGCCAGGCATTAATTGAATTCTTCATCCTGGCTTCCTGCTCCTCTCTATTTAGCCATGGAATGGAGCAGAATACTATTTGTGCCCCAGAGCCCTCCATCATTTTTCCAAGGGCCCGGAAGTCTTTCTTGATGGTTTTGGTCTTTTTGTTTACTAGATCATCGTTACCAGTTTGGACTGCTATCAGAGGATAGTAGTCTGTCTCGTGGACCAGGGAAGGAAGTTTTCTAGCTACCTCCTTCACTGATGCCCCCGGTAAGCAGCAGACCTCTCTGTGTCTGTGTAGGAGTCCCCTACAACAATCACCCTCCTCTTCTTCTTAATGGAGGATGTTTTTATCTTTTTCTGAGGATGGTGCGGCCTAGGGAAGGATTCTAGGCTGTGGGAGCCATCATCCTCATCCTCAGGGTTAGATTCCACCTGCAGCACCTGGTACTTGTTCACCATGGGGATCTGGGGTTTTGGTGTCTGGGTGAGGGGAGCAGGTTACTTTCATCTGGCAGGAACTTGCTGCCACTCCTCATCTCTTGTAACCCCAACCTTGCAGTTTGCAGGTGGATGGTGTTTGGACACACCAGCTCCAGCAGGCTGCTGAGTTAGTGAGAGGGCACTACTCCACTGGTCTCTCTCCCTCTCACACTCCCTGATGGTCCTCAGCCTCTTTACCTCCTCCCTTAACTCCTCCACCATGTGAAGGAGTTCCCCCACTCGGGTGCAGCTTTCACAAGTGGAGCCAGTAACAGAGGCACGAGCTGGTGTGGGAGGGGGCACTGCCTGCAGCCCAGGGTCTGGGTAGCTGCATGCACCCACTGTGGCTCTGTCTGGGTGGCAGCATCCATCCTGCCTGCTGCAGCACACGGAGCAGCTTTAATCTTCTGCCGGGTGGCCACCATGGTCCTCGGTGTCTTCTGTCTAGTCTCTAGGTCCTCTCTGCACCCTGCCTTCTCGCCCTGCCTGCTCAAACTGCCACACTCCAGGTCACGGTGCTCCCAGGGGGACCGTTTAAATCTCCCGCGGTATCTGCCGGGACCGCCCCCTCCCGTCAGGCACCGTGCGGGAGGAGCGTGTGGGGGCTGTCAGGACTCCCGCCCCCGCCTTTGTTTTTCTGGGATTTTCCCGGCTCAGGGAAGCTCCCACCGCCTCTAAAAGTCCACCCCACCACAGAACTCACCGTCCTGCTGCCGGGTGCTGCCGAAGAAGCAGTGTTGTGGTTTACCGTACTGGATTTAAAGGATGCCTTCTCTGGTTTGATATGGGCTGAAGAAAGCAAAAAAGTGATTTGCCTTTGAATGGGAAAACCCTGAAACTGGTAGAAAAACACAACCAACCTGAACAGTATTGCCTCAAGGTATGAAGAACAGCCAAACTATTTTTGGGAACCAGCTGGATCGAGACCTGGAAACATGGGACTGGAACCCTGCTGCAGTATATGGATGACCTCTTGACAGTTACACAAACAGAGGAGTAATGTGAGCAATGGACTAAGTCTGTTGAACATTTTGGGACTGAGTGGGTATCAGGTCTCTCAGCAGAAGGCCCAACCTATGCAGCGACAACTTACCTTGGATTCGAGATCTCCAGTGGACATAGAGAGCTCAGGACAGCCTGGAAGGAAGCTATTTGCTGCACACTCATGCAAGGAATGGTAAAGGAGCTCAGAACCTTTCTGGGAATGACAGGTTGGTGTCATTTATGGATATATAACTACAGACTCTTAGTGAAACCATTGTATGAACCATTGAAAGAATATCAAATGGGATCATGAAAATTGGCATGGAGGGAGGCAAGAAGGGCATGTGAAAAATTAAAGAAGAAATTGATGAAGGCCCCAGCTTTAGGTCTCCCCGATGTTTCAAAGCCATTCTTGTTATTTTCACCATTAATATTGTGAATCCACCATCATTCCTTAGCGGAGTCACTTTGGAACCAGTAACACATGACTAACTGAAGATGATGGAGACAATACATACCAGCTATCTAGACCTAGAAGAAGTACGGCTTATGGATGCAGAAGATTCCTGGTACACCAATGGAAGCAGCTTTGTGAAGCAACGACATTGAAAGACTGGCTATGCTATGACCACATCCAAGGAAGTGATCGAGGCAAAACCATTACCCCCAGGAACACCAGCCCAGAAAGCTGTGATGATCACCCAAACTCAAGCATTGGAATGGACTCCTTATCACCCAAGGAAGACACATTAGACATGCAGCAGAAATCTTAAGATTGCTGGAAGCTATAAATCTTCCAGAAGAAGTGACTATCACGCACTCCAAAGGTCACCAGAGAGGTAATACTGACCAGAAAATCAGTAACAAATTTGAAGGAAATTTTGAGGCAAGGTAGGCCACAGAAAAAGGCAGCAGTAATATCTCCTTTGATTCACAAAATCACAGAAACACTAGGTTGGAAAAGACCCACTGGATCATTGAGGCCAACCATTCCTATAAATCACTAAACCATGCCCCAGAGCACCTCATACACCCAGCTTTTAAATACATCCAGGGATGGTGACTCAACCACCTCCCTGGGCAGCCTGTTCCAGTATTCCAATGACCATTTCTGTGAAAAATGTTTTTCTGATGTCCAGCCTGAACTTCCCCTGGTGGACCTTGAGGCCATTCCCCCTTGTCCTGTCCCCTGTCACTTGGGAGAAGAGGCCAGCACCCTCCTCTCTACAACCTCCTTTCAGGTAGTTGTAGAGAGCAATGAGGTCTCCCCTCAGCCTCCTCTTCTCCAGGCTATACAACCCCAGCTCTCTCAGCTGTTCCTCATAAGGCCTGTTCTCCAGCCCCTTCACCAGCTTTGTTGCTCTTCTCTGGACTCTTTCCAGAGCCTCAACATCCTTCTTGTGGTGAGGGGCCCAGAACTGAACACAGGATTCGAGGAGCAATTATGTTCCAGATGGGCAAATAATAATGCCATCAGGAGTGCTATGGAAATTGGTCTTAGCAGAGTTACAAAAAAATCAAAAAAAAACCAAACTGAAAAAAACCCAAAGAAAACCAAAATAAACAAAACAGCGCAATGGGGCACAGATAGATTTCTCTGAACTCCCAATAAAAAGGGGGGTACTGGTATTTATTAGTGTTAACAGATACTTTCTCAGGTTAGCCAGAATCTTTTCCTTGCAGGACAAATAAAGCAGGAGAAGTCACAAGAGTATTGTTGAATGAAATTATACCTCATTTTGGAGTGCCTGTAGTAATATCATCAGGTAAAGGCACACATTTGCACTGAAGTGGTAAAAAGGTTAGTGAAAGTTTAAGAATTGATTGGCAGTTACATCCTCCATACTGACCACAGGCTGTTGGCCAGGAAGAGAAAATGTATAATCAGTTTGTTGCTGATAAAACAGCAATTAGCTAAAATTTGTCAAGAAGCCAATTTATATTGGTATCAATCACTTCCTTTACCCTTGCTTAGGATTCAAACCAAGCCAAGGTCCAAGGAAGGCGTTAGCCCTGCATATCAATTGCAGTACACAGAAGATCTCACAGAATTAGATGAGAATTTGTTTATTCGGCTAACAAAACCAGCTGAACTTGCTTGAGAAACAAACAAAAAACCCAACAAAAAGCAAAACTAAAAACCAAGCTGCATAGACTAGAGGTTTAGATCAACCTGTACATCCTTTTACAACTGGGGATGAGGTTTATGTTAAAGATTTCACAGGAAAACCACTGGGAGAAAAGTGGAATGGACCGTACCAAGTATTGTTAACACTTTTACAGCAATCAAGATGAAAGAACTTGGATCAAGTGAAGAAATCACCTACCAGCCAGTGGACAACAGAACACTTAACACCTTTAAAAAATTAAGGCTAACTAAAGTGAACTGTAAAGATGGAAAATTGTTAATATTGTTGTTAATGTATCCATTAGGAGAAGCTTTATTTTCCCATAAGTGGGATACCTATATAAACATTTGGGAAGAACTGGCTTGTACAATATACAATAGTATGGCTTTTTGTTTAAATGCTGGTTCTTCAGTACAACATATATTTATTCCATTTATTCTGGGAATCTCCGCAAGCATTCAAACCTTTGGAAACTATACATGGTTTTGAAAACTGTCATATAAAGCTGAAACTATGCTGGCTTCCTTATATCACCAGGAGTAGCCGTGCCCCTGAATTATAATACTTTAAAGAGATTTATTTGTAGGTATGCAAGTAGCCTCAATTCTACCTCTCGAGCCTTGGAGGCCTTAAATCTTGAAATTAGACAACTTCAGCATCAGTTTTAGAAAATAAAACTGCAACTGATTATCTGTTAGTAAGACACCATAAAGAATGCTCTGATTTTGAGAGCATGGGCTGGTCCAATTTGACCGATCAATCTCAGACTGTAGGAACCTCTATAAAAATTAGTATGGCCGCCTTAGCTCCATACAACAGTGGGAAGGTATAGATTTTTCTTGGCTCCTGGCTCCGAAACTTGCCCTGGCTGAAACAATTTTTTCTCAGTGTTGTAGCATTGAAACTATTAGTTTTGTTAACCCATATAGTGTTTCAATGTGCATTCTGGTGTTGTCAGTGAACATCCAAGGGTATTGAAGGAGCTGGTGGATGTGCTGGCCAAACCCCTTTCCATCATCTCCCAACAGTCCTGGAAGACTGGGGAAGTCCCACTGGACTGGAGGCTGGCTGATGTTGTGCCCATCTACAAGAAGGGTCACAGGGAGGATCCAGGAAACTACAGGCCTGTCAGTCTGACCTCAGTGCCAGGGAAAGTCATGGAACAGGTGATCTTGAGTGCTATCATGAAGCACATGCAAGAGAACCGGGTGATCAGGCCCAGTCAACATGGGTTCACAAAAGGCAGGTCTTGCCAAACTAACCTGATCGCCTTCTATGACAAAGTGACTCGGCTGCTGGATGAGGGAAAGGCTGTGGATGTATCTTCCTGGACTTCAGTAAAGCCTTTGACACAGTTTCTCCCAGCATTCTGCTTGAGAAACTGTCAGCCTCTGGCCTGGACAGGTGCACACTCTCCTGGGTGGAAAACTGGTTGGATGGCCGGGCCCAGAGAGTGGTGGGAAATGGTGTGAAATCCAGCTGGAGGCCAGTGACAAGTGGGGTTCCCCAGGGCTCAGTGCTGGGTCCAGCCCTGTTCAATGTCTTTATCAATGACCTGGATGAAGGCATCGAGTGCACCCTTAGCAAGTTTGCGGACGACACTAAGCTGGGTGGAAGTGTTGATCTGCTGGAGGGTAGGGAGGCTCTGCAAAGGGATCTGAACAGGCTGGACCGCTGGGCAGAGACCAATGGCATGAGGTTTAACAAGGCCAAATGCTGGGTCCTGCACTTGGGGCACAACAACCCTATGCAGTGCTACAGACTAGGAGAAGTCTGTCTAGAAAGCTGCCTGGAGGAGAGGGACCTGGGGGTGTTGGTTGACAGCCGACTGAATATGAGCCAGCAGTGTGCCCAGGTGGCCAAGAAGGCCAATGGTATCGTGGCTTGTATCAGAAACTGTGTGGCCAGCAGGTCCAGGGAGGTTATTCTCCCTCTGTACTCGGCACTGGTGAGACCGCTCCTCGAATCCTGTGTTCATTTCTGGGCCCCTCACCACAAGAAGGATGTTGAGGCTCTGGAGAGAGTCCAGAGAAGAGCAACAAAGCTGGTGAGGGGGCTGGAGAACAAGTCCTACGAGGAATGGCTGAGAGAGCTGGGGTTGTTTAGCCTGGAGAAGAGGAGGCTGAGGGGAGACCTCATTGCTCTCTACAACTACCTGAAAGGAGGTTGTGGAGAGGAGGGTGCTGGCCTCTTCTCCCAAGTGACAGGGGACAGGACAAGAGGGAATGGCCTCAAGCTCCGCCAGGGGAGATTTAGGCTGGACACTAGGAAAAAATTCTTCACAGAAAGGGTCATTGGGCACTGGCAGAGGCTGCCCAGGGAGGTGGTTGAGTCCCCTTCCCTGGAGGTGTTTAAGGCACGGGTGGACGAGGTGCTAAGGGGCATGGTTTAGTGTTTGATAGGAATGGTTGGACTGGATGATCCGGTGGGTCTCTTCCAACCTGGTTATTCTATGATTCTATGATTCAACAGAAAATTATGAGACATGGAAAAGAAATAAGGTCAGACACACAGTGGAATCAGGAAAATTGCCCTCTACAACTACCTGAAAGGAGTTTGTGGAGAGGAGGGAGCTGGCCTCTTCTCCCAAGTGACAGGGGACAGGACAAGGGGGAATGGCCTCAAGCTCCACCAGGGGAGGTTTAGGCTTGACATTAGGAAAAAATATTTCATGGAAAGGGTCATTGGAATACTGGAACATTCTGCCCAGGGAGGTGGTTGAGTCACCTTCCCTGGAGGTGTTTAAAAAACGGGTGGATAAGTTGCTCAGGGACATGGTTTAGTGATTGATGGGAATGGTTGGACTTGATCCAGTGGGTCTTTTCCAACCTAGTGTTTCTATGATTCTATATTTTAAGAGAACTTTAAACAATAGGACCTGTTGTGACTCTTTTGCAAAAGAATTTGCAAAGGCCTTCAAAAATGGGGAATTGAAATGGTGATTTGTAAATGATGAGATGGAATGTCAACTGCAATGTGTTGAAAAGCAAGATTGATGACTAATATAACGATAACAACCCTTATCTTCTTGTCACCCAGAGTTGTTGAGATTGACCACTCAGATATGGCCACACCTTAACGACTCTGGGTGGGATTGATCTCATCCCTCCCCTGGATATGCAATGAGGTTCCAGGAATGAAGTGTGCTTGTCATTTTGGGGATATGGATATGAAAACAAATCTGTGTATATAAAGTTCTCTGAAATCACTGATTGGCAGAAGCACTCTGAGGATGAATCCTGAGTCTTCTCCAGCGCTGTATAAAATGTACCTGCGTAAGTTTCTTTGTTTCACACTTAATTGTAAAAATTTGCTTCCTGTAAAGGATAACATTGCCATGGTCTCCAGGTTCAGCACACCCCCCACCCATGTCAGTGACTAAACTGGGCAGCTTTAGTCCATCTTTCCCATTGCCCCACCTTCCAAGGAAAAGGGAAATGAGAGATACTTGTGGGTTGGAAACTATCACTAAAACAGCTTTAATGAAGCAATAACAATAAAAGGAAGATAACAATATTAATAAGAAAATAATAAAATATTTACAAGTATACTAAACCAATTCCGACTGCCCCAATAACCATACATCACCACTGACGCTGCAGGGGAGGTGCAGGGAAGGTCCCAGACTGGACTCAGCAGCAGGCAGGAGCTGGACTCAGGAGCACATGGACAGGTTCAGGGACAGACAGATGGACAAGGCCCTCGCTGAATGCCAGCCATCAAAGAAGAGGATGACTCTCATGATCCCTGATCTTTTATAGAGTATGCCATGTATGGCATGTAATACTTCATTGGCCAGGCTGGGTCACCTGTCCTGTCCACACCTCCCCACAGGTGTGAGCTCCCCTTTCTCCACCAACTCTGAGATGGCCTTAATTTACACAGGAATAGGTGTGAGCAGTGGCCTCTCTATACACCAGTGGCCCATTACCTTGGTGATAACTAGCAGACTTGGCACTTCTAGAGGCAACCACTGTCTGAAAAACTGTTGGTAAACTTCAGCAGCTGAAGTTTTGAAAGAGGCTTAGCTGAAAAGTCAGAGAATATGTTCTGCTTTAGTCCAAACCAGAGCACATGGTCCTTCTGCTTTGCAAAAATTAATTGATAAGTTTTGCTGCAGCTGGTTTATATGTTTAATTATCTCGTCATATAAATCTGTCTTGCATCAAGAGATAATATGCAGACAATCTCCAGACAGGGATAAATAACCTGAAATAATAAACACTCTCTTACAGTTGCAAAAATTTATTGATATGCTTAGTTTTCTTGTAAGATAAAACTGTTTTAGGTCAGGAGATAATCTGAAGGAAGTCTCCAGACATGATTAGATAACCTAAAAAGTAAACATTCTTTGAGGACTTACACAGTCCTTTGTCTATGAAGGAAGGAATAAATCATTATGTTAAGGGAATGAATTAGCTTAAGCAATAATAAGAATAATAAGAATCAAATCTTGGGCAGCTTGCAGTAAGAAAGAATGTGATTGTAAAAGTTTAGTTTGTTTACTAGTTGAAGCATGTAACAAATCAAGTATTGTGTATCTTAAAGAAACTTATCTCTGACTAATGCTCCAAGCTGAGGAAAAGGCCGAAACAAAGAACAAACCTGAGCTCACCAAGAGGACACAATGAGGAAGGAGATAAGATAAAGAGCATCAGAGGATTCTGAAAACACAAAGGAACTTTGATGTACATACAGACTGGGTAATAAGATATGATAATGAGTTCTATGTATGTTTAACCAATATTTCCCAGAATTTGTAACCAGTGCTTCTCACAATCTATATGAATATGTATGTTTAACCAGTATAAAAGTCCTGTAACCAGCCTCAGTGGTCACACATAAGGTGAAATAATTCCCTGTGTGTCCGGCGTTGCATTAAAAAATGCCTGCTTAATAATCAAATTGTCATTGATTTTTGAGTTTAGCTTTTCACAGCATCATCTAAAACTAATATATATACCCACTACTTTTGTAAGATGGAATGCTTTTTTTAGAAGGGCATCCGATTCAGCGCTGAATTGTAAAATAAAAATATTATTGTCTTTGCTTCGAAGACTTTGTCCTTTTCGGTATTTTACCAGTGTATAAGTGTTTCTCACAAGTTGAAAAGCCTAATAATTATTAATACATATAATAGGTTGTACTGTGGAATCACTGCTGTGCTTTCATGACCTGGCACACAGCAAAGGAAAGGAGCAGAAATCTTTATGACAACATCTATAATTTCTAGAGAGACATTAGTTGTGCAGCATGTTCCTCTGTGTTTGAAGATGTCCCTTCATTCTATAGTTTTGGTAATGGCCTTGAAGAGCTCAGGAGCTATATCAGATGACTTGGAAGTAAGCATACTCCTTAACAAAGAAATGTTTACAGAGGGAAGTGGAGGCCTCCACATCCAGACTCCAAGTGTTGGCAATACTGTAGGAAATGGCTAGCTAATTGCTATGCCAAGGAGTGAACTTCCCCAGCTACTTTCTGGCCACAGTCACACCCTGCATTGCCTCCAGAACAGAGTAAATGGAAATGTTGCCCCAGATCTGACTAGAGTAACCCCAACTGGGACCCAGAAACTGGGCCATGAGGCTGGTCACAAGCTGAAAGCATAGCCTGCCAGGAGCCAGTAGCCACCTTACAGGCCTGCTTGAACCATCACAGTGAGAAGACTGGGTAAGAAGGGCCAAACAACTAGATAAAACCCCTGAAACCTAGCTCAGATCCTTGCAGTAGTCTGGAGACGCCTTATCTCTGTACACTCTGACCTGAGCTGCTGTTCAGGATTGAATCCAAAACTGCTAGATCACCTGAAACACTGATTATCAGGATGCAACAGACACCAATCACAACAACAGTCGGTCATCCATATACAACCTGGACAAAGCTCACAATTATTTCTACAACAAAACAAATACAATTCTATACAATTACCCAATCCCACAAAAATAACACACAACACTGCAACATTAACTCGAATAATTCTAAACTGACACACAGAAATCAAATATACACACAAACTTTCAAACAAACTTTCACACAACTCCAGTTTCTTTGGTTAATATTGCCTTTATAACTGAGACCTCCACACAGAAACCAAATATTCACCTTTACAAACAAGACCCAAGAAACTTCAATGTATGCCTATGAATCAAAGAAATGGTGATTTGTAAATGGTGAGATGGAACGTAAACTGCAATATGTTTAAAAACAAGATTAACGACTAAGATAACGATAGTGACCCTTATCCTCTTGTCACCCAGAGTCATTAAGATAGACCACTCAGATATGGCCACACCTAAACGACTCGGGGGGGGGGATTGATCTCACCCCCCCTGGATATGCAATGAGGTTCCAGGAATAAAGTGTGTTTGAAGCTTCGTGGAAAAATATGAATATGAAAACACCTCTGTGTAATATAAAGTTCTCTGAAATCACTGTTGGCCAGAAGCACTCTGAGGACGAATCCTGGGTCTTTTCCAGCGCTGTATAAAGTGTACCTGCCTTAATGGTTCAAATTAAATTTTTTTTTTCCCTCCTGGAACCTCATTACATTTATGAGTAGCCACTAAACGGACCAGTCCCCAAACCCAAAAGCAAAATTTCTAAAGAATATATTTAATCGGATGGTCCTTGTCTGTCCCCACAGCAATCCAATTGAGAAGAGGAGTCTCTCTGGAGAAATCCCCAGGGGTACCCAAGAGAGTCCCAATCTCAATTAGTCCTGCAGCCGGGCAGAGAGGAGTCCCATCTGGGGTGCCAATCTGAAACAAAGAGAACTCAATAGCCAATGTGTCTGTTTATGTAGGTAGTATTTATTCTCAGTGCTGGAGAAACACTAGGATTTTCCTCAGCGTGCTTCTACCCAACAGCGATTTCAGAGAGCTTATATACACAGAGATGTATATGTCTCATCTTCTTGCGACCCAGAGTCGTTAAAGTCTGGCTCCACCTGAGTAGTTAACCTTATCTTAGAGTCCTTAAAGTTTGGCTCCTATCTGAGTGGTTAATCTTATCTTCTTGTCACCCGGAGCCATTATCATTAAAGTTATCTTAGTCGTTAATCTTATCGGTGGATTAGTTTTAACACATTGCAGTTGACATTTTATCCCATATCACCATTTACAAATCACCGTTTACAAATCACCTTTTCACACCTTTGTTTTTTCACTGAAGAGGAAATTCAACTTGTAACTGCTCAGCAATAGTAATTCCTGACAAAAGAACATCTGACCTGGAGGGTAAGAAGGCCTAACTACAGAAGGGGTTAAACTGACTGGAAGCAGGAATATCAGAGACAGAACTACTCCCTGTAAAGGAATGAAGTTTCCCTTGGTGATGGGATAAGAAAGGAGCATTGTTTTGTAGCCATCCTGGGTCACATTTGGGCAGCAGAGCTGGGCTGGGGGATGGACCCACTGCTGAGTTGAGGTACCCCATGCCAACATTCATGTGATTGGTACTGGTGCAAGTGTAAATAGTCAGCTCATGATGCATCTTGACAGACTCCTCGTAGAATTGCTTACCGTGGTAGGACTCTGTTGAATGTGTTGTTCATTAAACACACAATCATGTGTTTAATTCACCTCAAGTGATACAATAAAATTTTCTCAATATCACTTATTGCCATTCATGGCAATGGTATTTGAAGTATTTGTTTTAGGCAGCAGCACTAAAGCTATGTTCCATTATTCATTAGCCTTTGCCTACCAAGGGCTAGAGCCTGAAGGGCCTTGTGCCTCAAGAGAGGCACTGACTTCCAAGCCTGATACCTGCAGGCTGCCAGGCTCACAGGCTTGGGCCCACCATGGCTTCTCCTGGTGAGAGGGGTGCTTTTTGAAGTAGCTAATATAATCTTATAGACTTTTTCTGAAGAATTTGTTATGCATGTATTATTGGAAGTTCTGCAGCCTAGAAACCAAGGACAATGTGTTAGGTGAATATTAAAGATTTCATTTGGCTTTTCTTGTATAAAAAAATAGTGGAACGCTGTGATGATTGTGTAGTGTGTCACCTGCTTGTAGTCTTTCGACTCTCCAAAGAGATATTTTCTCTTTTGTTCCTGTGATTGTGTTTAAATCCGGCTAATACTACATATATATATGAAATAACAAAGAAAACCCAGTGAAAATTCATTGGCTACAATGAATTTGAAATTTCAAATTTCCTAAAGATGACAAATATAGATGATAGTACCATTTTAACTTTATAGGAAGTAAAAGGATTTTTATATGCAACCTCTCCCCAAATCTTTTTTTAGCACAAATTTCATTTTATTGCGAACTTTTCCTGTAGTTATCATAGAAAATATTAAAAAAGAATTGTACTGAATGTGGCTAGGATGATCATTTTCTTCATAGCAGCCCTTAGGATGCTGTGTTTCAGATTGGTGACCAAAGCAGTGTTGATAACACATCAGCATTTTAACTGTTGCTGAACTGATACCAAAAATGTCAGCAAATAAAACTCTCTAAGACTCATTTTGGAGTTTTAGAAAGCAAGCATCCTTTATCAGGCCTGGGCAACATGCGGGAGTGATCTCCATCAATCATGTGCAACGAGACAAAGGCTGGTTACAGAATATATTTCCCACTTAAATAAATATGTATAAATTTTCCCCAAAATCTTATGCATATTGACACCGTGAAAAAGGCTAAACTCAATAATCAACGACAATTTGATTATTAAGTAAGTTTTGCTTTAATACATAAAACTATGCCAGACACACAGGGCATCATTTCACCTAATGTGTGTGTACATTGAGGCTGGTTACAGGACTTTTATATTGGTTAAACATACATATTCATATAGATTATGAGAAACACTGGTTGCATATTCAGGAAATATTGGTTAAACATACATAGAACTCATTATCATATCTTATCACCCACTCTTGAATGTACATCACAGTTCCTTTGTGTTTCCAGAATCCTCTGATGCTCTTTATCTTATCCCCTTCCTCACTGTGTCCTCTTGGTGAGCTCAGGTCTGTCCTTTGTTCCTGTTGAGGGACTGTCCTTGCTTCAACTAGTAAACAAGCTAAACTCCTCTTACAATCACATTCTTTCTTACTGCAAGCTGGCCAAGATTTGATTCATATTGTTCTTATTATTCTTAATGATTTATGCTTTCCTTCAATATTCTATTACTTTCCGAGGTCTAATTTTAATGTTATGAAAATTTGCAACAGTCAAAACTCTTGCTAATTTGGAGCGGGCTCCAGCTCTCTGCTTGATGTTGCCTTTCAGATTAGTTAGGATTCCAAACAGAGGTGATTACAGAGGAAGAGACATAGAAACATCTGTTTAGCACAAATAGTTCCTCACACTAATACGTTATCATTTTCAAGGAATGAAAAATGTCTACAAAACACTGTTGTAAAGAAACCTGCTACCAGAGGGACACTCTGTCTAACTTTCAAAACCCACAACTGCTTAGACAAAATGTAACTGTACTTTAGCTTAAATCAAAATATTCCACTTTGAAATATTCCATATGTTGTATCAGAATAGTGCTTGCACAGCGTGAAGGCCTTCTCTGTCTCATTCTGTTCCTTCCGGGGAGTAGACTGGGGATGGGCAAGAAGTTGGGAGAGGACACAGCTGACCCCAATTGACTAAAGTCAGTTAATGAGAATAAGTTTTTACAGTTTTATTTTAGAAACATTGCCTCCTGATTTTATTTTGCCCACCCTGCAGTACAAGGAACATATAGACCCTCAGAATAGTTTGGGTTATTTTCTTGAATAAGAAATAATCGAGAGCAATATTCAAAGAACTGAGTTAGTACATTAGACTATGGTTTGATTTACCTTCTTCAGATAATCTGAGAAAATAAACAACCAATTAATATGTTAAGCCTACAAAAGCAGAACATAGTTCCAAATGCATAATAGATGTATTCTCATAAACATCTTTTTACAATAATATCAAGGTCTGCTTTAAATATTAATAGTTGAAGACTCCAACTCAGGAAAACAACCCTTTTTCAGGAAGAGTACTTACTTAACTTTAAAAAATACTTAAGCATCTGGAGAGTTAGTGGGATTAAGCAGATATTCATAGAAGCATAGAATATCTCAAGGTGGACCCATAAGGATCATAAAGTCCAACTCCCTGCTCTTTGCAGGACTGCCTAAAACTAAACCATATGACTAAGAGGATCATCCAGACACTCATTGAACGGTGACAGGGTTGGTGCTGTGACCACTTCCCCGGGGAGCACGTTCCAGTGGCCAACCCTCTTAGTGAAGAAAAGTTACTTCAAGTAATGTATGTGGACAAGATAGCTAGGTCTTGGCTGTGTTATGCTCAGACATTGCCTCCAAGATGTTCAGAGCTGAAGACTCTCAGTGAATTTGGTGGGAGATGGAAGGAGATGGGCCTGAGCTGCTAGGCAGATGCCCAAAGGGGCTTTGTTATCACCATGACAAGATTTGTCATTCTCAACTCCAATACAGTTGGCCCTACTGCCCTACTTGTGAGGACAGTGTGGGGCACTTCAGAACTGGATTCACAGCAGCCAGCAGTACGGGATCCTCCATGGGCTGCAGGGGAACAGCCTACCTCCTCATGATCTTCACCATAGTCTGCAGGGTGCTCTGCTCTGGTGCCTGGAGCACCTCCTCCCCCTCCTTCTTCACTGACCTTGGTGTCTGCAGAGTTGTTTCTCTCACGTATTCTCACTCCTCTCCCAGCTGCTGTCGCACAGCAGTTTGTTCCCCTTCTTAAATGTGTTATCCCAGAGGTGTTACCACTGTCACTGGCTCAGCTTTGGCCAGCGGTGATTCTGTCTTGGAGTTGGCTGGCATTGGCTCTATCGGCCATGGGGAAGCTTCTGGCATCTCACAGTAGCCACTCCTGTGGCCCCCCTGCTACCAGAACCTTACCACGCAAACCCAATACATAATGAAATACAAGAATTAACTGTGGGAAACCTCGGCTGCTCCGAGGTATCGGAATGCGAACTTAACATTGGCCTTGAACAGATACCTGTGTATCCTTGATGAAGCTGGAAAGTGCCAAGAAGAGCCGAGTAAACAAGATTAAGAAGCTGCCAGGCCGCAGGTGGAATCATCCAGTTATGAAGTTACAACAGAGAAAGACTCATCCAATTATGAACTGTTGGTCTTTGGCTAAACCAATCATATATGAACACACAGTCCCAGAGAGGGTATAAAAAATCTTGTAAAACCAATGAAGATGTCCTTTTGCTCATAACTTCTACATGTCGTTGACCACCCCAACCGCGACAATTAAGAGATAAAATATATAAACAATCCTGAAGCAATAATTTAATGTGTCTCTTTGATCATCTAACCTTCCTGCTACCTATTGATCCATCTCCTTGAGGAGTTGTTAAAACATTCTTCCCACCATTTAAAATCAAATACTAGAAAATGATTCCGTTACCACTAGATATGGATAGCATCTAGATATTCCAACTAAACATGCCCCAAAAACAGAGAAGAAATTTCATCTGTGGCTTGTAAATTTTCTATATACCCACATATACGATGATATTAGTGTCCGCCACCTTAATGCTAAGAGACTGAAAAAAGGAGTTTCATGTCTGTTTAAAAAGGAGTTCCCTAAATCGATCCATCATAGAATCATAGAATCATAGAATAGTTTGGGTTGGAAAGTACTGTAAAGATCATCAAATTCCAACCCCCCTGCCACGGGCAGGGACATCCCACTAGATCAGGTTACCCAAGGCCCCATCCAACCTGGCCTTGAACACCTCCAGGGATGGGGCAGCCACAACCTCCCTTGGACACCTGTTCCAGTGCCTCACCACTCATGGTGAAGAAATTCTTCCTAATGTCTAGTCTAAATCTGCCCTTCTCCAGTTTATACCTGTTCCCCTTCTTCCTATCACCACAAGCCTTTATGAATAGTCCCTCTCCAGCTTTTTTGTAGGGTCCTTTCATGTAGCGATTAAGGCACGGACCCCGTCGATGAGGCAACAAGCGAGATCAACTTTATTGAGAGGATGCAGACCTTATATAGTGCCTCTGTATCCAGTAACAGCTATCACAGTGAATTTCCTCCCGTGAGAATCCCGCAGTACAGCGACAGAGCTCAATCCCCTGTTTTCCACAGATGTGCCCCTTATCTTCATGTTTTCTGCCTAGTGCATTCCTTTCCTATTAAACCATGGGTCTTAATAAAGATTGCAAGGTCTCAACAAGCTAGCAAGCATGAGAACATCGGCCGTTTGTTCTGTGCTTGCTGCTAATATTGCAGGTACACCAAGGCATCGGCCGTTTGCCCCAGCATACACACAATACTGGAATCTTTATGCCCACACTTTCAGGTACTGGAAAGTCGCTATAAGGTCTCCTCGGAGCCTTCTCTTCTCCAGGCTGAACAAGCCCAACTCTCTCAGCCTGTCCTTATATGGGAGGTGCTCCAGCCCTTGGATCATCTTTGTAGCCCTCCTCTGGACTCGTTCCAACAGCTCCATATCCTTCTTACATTGAGGATTCCAGAACTGGAAGGGCAGAATCACTTCCCTCGACCTGCTGGCCACGCTTCTTTTGATGCAGCCCAGGATATGGTTGGCCTTCTGGGCTGTGAGTGCACATTGCCGGCTCATGTTGAGCTTCTCATCGACCAGCATCCCAAAAGTCCTTCTCTGCAAGGCAGCTCTCAATCACATCATCCCTCACGGTGTACTGAAATCAGGGATTGCCCCGACCCAGACCTTGCACTTGTCCTTGTTGAACCTCATGAGGTTCTCACAGGCCTACTTCTCCAGCTTCTCCAGGCCCCTCTGGATGACATCCCGTCCTTCTAGTATGGCAACTATACTACTCAGATTGGTGTCATCTGCAAACTTGCTGAGGTTGCACTCGATCTCGCTGTCAATATAATTGATGAGGATATTAAACAGTACTGGTCCCTGTAAGGACTCCAGAGGGACACCACTAGTCACAGAATCACAGAATCACAGAATAACCAGGTTGGAAGAGACCCACCGGATCATCGAGTCCAACCGTTCCTATCGAACCGTTCCTATCCTAGTCATGGATCTTCATCTGGACTTCGAGCCATTGACCACTACTCTCTGAATATGACCATACAACCAGTTTCTTATCCACCATACCATCCACCCATCAAATCCATATCTCTCCAATTTAGAGAGGATGTTGGGGGGACCGCGTCAAAGGCTTTACAGAAGTCTAGATAGATCACATCCATCAGTTTACCCGTGTCCACTGCTGCGGTCACCTCATCATAGAAAGCCACTGAATTGGTCATACAGGATATCATAGAATCATAGAGTCATAGAATAACCAGGTTGGAAGAGACCCACCGGATCATCGAGTCCAACCATTCCTATCAAACACTAAACCATGCCCCTTAGCACCTCATCCACCCGTGCCTTAAACACCTCCAGGGAAGGGGACTCAAACACCTCCCTGGGCAGAATGTTCCAGTATTCCAATGACCCTTTCTGTGAAGAATTTTTTCCTAATGTCCAGCCTAAATCTCCCCTGGTGGAGCTTGAGGCCATTCCCTCTTGTCCTGTCCCCTGTCACTTGGGAGAAGAGGCCAGCACCCTCCTCTCTACAAACTCCTTTCAGGTAGTTGTAGAGAGCAATGAGGTCTCCCCTCAGCCTCCTCTTTTCCAGGCTAAACAACCCCAGCTCCCTCAGCCGCTCCTCATAAGGCCTGTTCTCCAGCCCCTTCACCAGCTTTGTTGCTCTTCTCTGGACTCGTTCCAGAGCCTCAACATCCTTCTTGTGGTGAGGGGCCCAGAAATGAACACAGGATTCAAGGTGCGGTCTCACCAGTGCCGAGTACAGAGGGAGAATAACCACCCTGGACCTGCTGGTCACACAGTTTCTGATCCAAGCCAAGATGCCATTGGCCTTCTTGGCCACCTGGGCACACTGCTGGCTCATGTTCAGTCGCTGTCAACCAACACCCCCAGGTCCCTCTCCTCCAGGCAGCTTTCTAGACAGACTTCTCCTAGTCTGTAGCACTGCATAGGGTTGTTGTGCCCCAAGTGCAGGACCCGGCATTTGGCCTTGTTAAACCTCATGCCATTGGACTCAGCCCAGCAGTCCAGCCTGTTCAGATCCCTTTGCAGAGCCTCCCTACCCTCCAGCAGATCGACACTTCCACCCAGCTTAGTGTCGCCCGAAAACTTGCTAAGGGTGCACTCGATGCCTTCATCCAGGTCATTGGTAAAGACATTGAACAGGGCTGGACCCAGAATATGCCCCTGGTGAAGCCATGCTGGCTGCCATTAATCACCTCCATGTCCTCCATATGTTTAGCATAGCTTCTAGGAGGATCTGTTCCATGATCTTTCCAGGCACAGAGATGAGGCTGACAGGTCAGTAGTTCTCAGGGTCATCTTTTCTGCCATTTTTAAAAGTTGGCACAACTTTACCCTTCTTCCAGTCACCAGGGACTTCTCCTGATTGCCATGACTTTTCAGATCTCATGGAGAGTGGCTTGGCAACCACATCAGCCAATTCCCTCAGGACCTTGGGATGTATCTCTTCACGTCCCATAAACCTATATATTTTCAGGTTCCTCAGGTGGTCTCGAACCTGATCCTCCTCTACTGTGGGAGGGGGTTTACCCTCCTGGTCACCATCTTGTTGTCCAATGACCCAGGAGGGGTGAGGAGAGCAGTTATTGGTGAAGACTGAAGGAAAAAAATTAAGTCCCTCAACCTTCTCCTCCTCTGTTGATACGAGGTCACCATTCCCAACCATCAGTGGGGATACTTTCTTTTTAACCTTCCTTTTCTGGTTGATGTACCTGTCAAAGCCGTTCTTGTTGGTCTTCACTTCCCTTGCCAAGTTCAGCTCCAGCTTCACCTTGGCCTTCCTGACTTCATCCCTACACAACCGGGCAGCTTCCCTTTCCTCTTCCCAGATTACCTGTCCCTGCTTGCTCTGCCTGTGCAGTTCCCTCTTCTTCCTGAATTTACCAGCAGGTCTCAACTCAGCCACGCTGGTCTCTGCCCTTTCCTGCCTGATTTCCTACATCTGGGTATTGAGCACTCTTGTGCTTTATGGAAAGCATCCTTAAATATTTGCCAGCTCTGTTCTGCTCCCTTTTCCCTGAGGACCATGTCCCGGGGGTCCTACTGAGTGTGCATCTAGCTCTGAAAAATCCCATTGTAAGACTTCCCAGGCATCAAATATTTGTATCCAGAGAAGTTATGCTTAGTACTTTTTGAGATTTTCATTGCTCTTTCTAATACTTCAGCCTTCTTTTGTAGCCCTGCACTATCCATCTCATCTGCTGGAGGGCTGAATATGACCATGCCTCAGAGATGCTCTGTCTTATTCTCCAGAAGCAGTTTGTCCTCTTTAGGAAAATATTGTACAGAATAAAAAAGTGTGAATGACAGTCCCTGCCAGTGCGGGGATTCCTATGAATGAAAATTAGTATAATATTTTGTGTAACTCTGTGGGTCGATATATGTTTTTTATTGTGAATAAATGTGTTTCAGTATATATATAATGGTTGTCTACCTGTCCATTACTGTTTCAGTGTCTCTATTTCTCTCTCTCTCTGCTGGAGTGTAATTTCACCTCTCTGCTTATATTATTACAGTCTCAATTTTATGTCTGTTTTCTAAAAGTGCTTGAACTAGACTATTTAACATTTCCTTGTGCTAACGTGCTCTCCTCCAGAGATAATCCTGTTTTGGAAAGAATATTAATATTTTATAAAGAAGAAAAAATAGAACAAGCATAACAGGCAAATGCAGTAAATAGCAAGCAGCATTCTGCAGGATAAGCTTTAATCTGGCTATGGCAGAGGAAACAGCTGGGACAGGAAGCATACAGAAGGTGAAAGCAGGGATGGGTAACCTAGGAGGAAACATTTTCTGAGTATCTAGGGATGACATTAGGAAAGCTAAAGCCAAAATGGAATTGAATCTAGTTGAAGATGTAAAAGAAAACAATAAGGGCTTCTATAAGTACATAGGAAATGTTAATTCCTGTAGACTGCTAAGCCCTCCATAGCTGCTCACTCAGTCGCCCCACAGTGGGATGGGGGAGAGAATCAGAAGAGTAAAAGTGAGAAAGCTCGTGGGTTGAGATAAAGACAATTTACTAGGTAAAGCAAAATAAGGAACTCATTCACTGCTTCCCATTGTCAGGCAGGTGTTCAGCCATCCCCAGGAAAGCAGAGCTCCATGAAGTGTAGTGTTACTTGGGAAGACAAACACCATAACTCCAAATGCTCCCAGCTTTTATTGCTGAGCATGATGTCATATGGTGTGGGATATCCCTTTGGTCGGTTGGGGTCAGCTGTCCCAGCTGTGTCTGTGTCCCCTCCCAACTTTTTGTGCACCCTCAGCCTGCTCGCTGGTGGGGTGGGCTGAGAAGCAGAAAAGGCCTTGACTCTGTGTAAACACTGCTCAGCAACAACTGAAAGATCCCTGTGTTATCAACATTGTTTCCAGCACAAATACAAAACACATCCCCATATGAGCTGTCATGAAGAAAATTAACCCTATCCCAGCCAAAACCAGTACATAAAGGAAACAAGGATGGTATGACCTTGCACAGTTTTAATTAATATTTATTAATGTTTTTTATTTAACAATGATTTTAAAAAAAGTTATAGTTCAGATAGTCTTTTGAGGTCCTTCTCATGTTTGTGGAGCACAACAGAAAAGTGAATAGATTAAATTTTTGAGTAATGCTTACCATTTGAGATCTAGGTTAAGTTAAACAAAAATATAATCGATATGACTGCACAATGCTACAGTCTTGGGGTCAAATGGCTGGAAAGCTGCCCAGCAGAAAAGGACCTGGGGTTGTTGGTCGACAGCTGGCTGAATGTGAGCCAGCAGTATGCTCAGGTGGCCAAGAAGGCCAACAGCATCCTGGCTTGGATCAGAAATGATGTGGCCAGCAGGTCCAAGGAAGTGATTCTGCCCTGTACTCAGCACTGGTGAGGCCACACCTTGAATCCTGTGTTCAGGTTTGGGGCCCTCACTATAAGAAGAACATCGAGGTGGCTAAAGGAGAGGAGGGCAACAGAGCTGGGGAAGGGGCTGGAGCACAAGTCTTATGAGGAGTGGCTGAGAGAACTGGGGCTGCTTTTCCTGGAGAAGAGAAGGCTGAAGGGAGAACTCATCACTCTCTACAACTACTTGAAAGGAGGCTTTAGCGAGACGGGTGCTGGTCTCTTCTCCCAAGCAACATGGGATAGGATGAGAGGAAATGGCTTCAAGTTGTGCCAGGGGAGGTTCAGACTATTAGGAAAAATTTCTTCACTGATGGGATTGTTAGGCATTGGAATAGTCTTCCCAGGAAAGTGGTTGAGTCCCCATCCCTGGAGGTATTTAACGGGCATGTAGATGTGGTGCTTAGGGACATGGTTCAGTGGTGAACTTGGCAGTGTTAGGTTTATGGTTGATGATCTTAAAGGTCATTTCCAACCTAAACAGTTCTGGGATTCTGTGACTTCTAGCAGTTCTGATTTCTTTTATAGCAGATCTGAAATTGGTTTGAACTTGTCATTACTTTGGTAGGGAAAGTAAACATTAAGTAGAAGCAGTGTCAGTTGCATTTCAGCATTTGCATATTTTATCATTGAATGTGTTTACCTCAATTATCATCTTGTAGCAGACATCTCTGCTTTGCTTTGAGCTTGCACTGCCAAAGGTATTTTACAAGAAGCTGTCATTAAAAAATTCCCACACAATTATGACAATTTCTGTAAAGCTCATTAAGTAATACACGGTAAAAGACTATATTTTAATTTTAATGTGCTGTAGTATAGGCTTAAGAAATAATGAAGCATTTCAAAGAATCCTTAGATGTTACTTCCCTCTAGTAGAGCAGCAGACATGTACTTAATGTGAAAGATGATGGCAAACTGTACTAGTTTTTCTATCTAGCAGGTTGCGTAAGATACCAAGTGCCAAACCAGTTATGCAGTTAATAGCAATTAAACACCTGGTGAAGCTTGTGAGCTATTATTACAAATGCTTGTGCAAATATGGTTTAGTTCATTGTTACCTCTTCAAATTATGTTTATGTACAGCTCCGAAGTACAGACTCCGCTTCGTTGTTTGGAATGGCATTGACTGAACCAGCTTTTTCATTTATATAAATAGATTTCCTGTGTTGTTAGAGAATAAGGGAAAATGAGTCTCTAGTGAAATACAAATGGGCCAGAGAAAGAAGTTCCATTAGCAAAACAAAACAAAAACCTACAACCATGAACAAAATAAAATTTGAAATTAATTATTTAATTGTCCAGTTTTGAATAATTAAGCTGTTTTTCAGAATTATTATAAAACTGAAGAGCAGTGTATGAATATTTATGAATTATGAGATAACCTACACACATTATTCTTTCCCACTATGAAATATTACAGTGTAGTATAAAAGCAACAGATACATGAAATGGTTAGTCATGTGCTCAGAGTAACAAATATACATGTAATATTTAATGTACATTAATAACAAAGATATTCCCATTCTTCATTATAAATGCCATGAGAGTGTTTGCCAAACAATACTGTAAAAATTGCGCTCTCTAGCATTTTTAAATGCATTCAAGCACTGGATTTCTTTAGGGAAGAGCCCTGTTTTCAATGCAATCACTCCACTGGAATCTGTAGCTAAATTACCAAGATCAGAGCTTGAACAATAAGTTGCATGCAACTTATAAACCTTAAAGTATAAAACATTTAATCATATTGGAAAATGTGGGACTTCATACATGACTTTTAAATTTACAACCCATCAGATGTCACCTTGATCAAAGGGAAATCAGAGGTGGGGATCATTTGGCCAAACATAGACATAATTCTAGGCAATAATTCTTCTCATGCTAAGGTAGGCATCTGAGATAGATTGTATGAATCATGCTCTGAAAGTGCCTGTTAATGATGAAAACAGCCTGGGGTGACTAGCTCCACCTACTTTGCAGATGACTGGCTTTGCCAGAGGAACCCTGTCTTGAATGAGACTGTAATCGACTTGGTAGCACAGTCACAAAAGTGTCCAAAGTGAGATTCATCTCCCTATACTCCATCTATCTGGAGCTGAGAACTTCTAATGGTCCATGGAAGGAAAGGGGAACTGTCAGACTGCAATTCACTGTCTCCAAAATTGTTTCGGAGAGGATCTGGATGTGCCTCTGTCCCACCACTGTGCCTAGACAAACAGCCCTGGAAAGACATCTGTCCTTGAATGTTTGCAATCACACAGAGTATTGAGAGGAGGTTTTTTTGTTTGCTTTGAACACTTTAATTATTTCTGTATTGTTGTTCTGTAATGTTGAAGGAATCAATGCCATGAAAAAGCCAAACTCAATAATCAATGCCAATTTGATTAATTAAGCAGGTATCCTCTTTAATAAACAACATCGGGTTACAGTTGGGGTAATCCACCTAATGTGTCTGACTATTGAGACTGATTACATGACTTTTATACTGGTTAAACATGCGTATTCATATAGATTCTGGGAAATACTGGTTAAACAGTTTCATGTTACGTGTCCATTGTTTTTCTGGGAACTTATTAGCATACCCACTCTTGTACGCATATCACAGTTTGTGTCTTCAGAAGCCTCTGATGGTCTTTATCTTATCTCCTTCCTCATTGTGTCCTCTTGGTGAGCTCAGGTCTGGGAGAATGGATATTAAGGAGATTTGTGTCAGCATGACAGGAAATGGCAGTAATTGTGAAGTTGTGAATGTTTTTCTTCAAGTTTAAGCATTTGACGGAATTAGCGGTTTAATATTTGTGCAGGGTTTAGCTGTATTGGATTGTGCAGACTGGTGTGTGGGGATGGGGGGGGGGGTGTCTGTGTTCGCAGAGCCCTGGGGAGGAGCTCTTGAGAGTTCCTGGGCAGTCCAGGAGGGGCCGGGTGTACTAAGGGGAAGGAATATTCTCAAAGATGATTGTAATATTCATGAAACTAAATGAATATGCATGAAGGAACATTCTCAAAGGTGATTGTAATATTCATGGAACTGAATGAATATGCATGAGAACAAATGTATAAAAAAGGTGTGGCAAGCATGGTTTAGTGTGCGTGTTGGTGGGGCAGGAGCTCCCTGCGCACCCAGCACTGTATTACCCAGCTCCCCATCCCCGGATAATAAAATACTTCGCTGCTGAATTGGCCTGGCAGTGTAGTCATTTATAACAGGTCTGTCCTTTGTTCCTGCTGCAGGACTTTATTTGTTGCTTGTTTCAACTAGTAAACAAGCTAAACTCCTGTTACAATCACATTCCATCTATCTGCAAGCTGGCCAAGATTTGATTCTTATTTATTCTTTCCTTCAATTCCCTCCTTTTCAATTTCATTGCAAATTCTTTTGCAATTTTAGAGAACACCATCCTTTTTGATGGACTTAGCGAAATACTTTCCTGTTTCTATTTGCTGTCTTTGTTTTACTTCCAATCACTTTAAATTTTTGCTGAATTTTGACAACACCATAAGAAACACCAAAACACTATACAGGCTATGACAATGACGTGGTTTGGCGGCAAACATGATAAGTGCTGCAGCCAGGTACTAGATCGAAGTGAAGGGGTGCTTGCCAGAGCGAGGGAAGTCCAGGAACCCCAGAGGGAGCCCGACAGGCCAATCAGCATGGGGTCAGGAAAGGCAGGTCTTGCCAAACTAACCTGATTGCCTTCTATGACAAAGTGACCCGCCTACTGGATGAGGGAAAAGCCCGTGTTGACTGGGCCTGATCACCTGGTTCTCTTGCATGTGCTTCAAGATAGCACTCAAGATCACTATCAATTTCCTCAGTCGAAAGACAGGGTCTTGGGGGGTTTCCTCAAACCACGAGTTCCTAGTTCGCGCCCAGGCCTCTAACGACTTTCTCAGTCAAAAGACATGGAGAGACTGGGATCGGAATATACCTGATAGAGGAAGAAAGATGGGGAGGAAAAGAAGAAGAAATATGGGGGGAGGGGGGAAGACAATGAGGATAGCATGCGTGATTTGGCAAGGATCAGGGTTAATATAACAATAGCTGAGTAAACCAGTGAAAGTGTAACACTTGAAGCAAATACAGTCGAAGCTACAGTTCTTATCCTTGGTTTTCTATCCCTTAGATTGGTAGCAATGGTAAATAAAGCAACTCCAATTGTAATGCATAACCCACAACGAATAATAATTTTGGAGGACTCAAAGGGGTGCCACTTGTTTTCAAAAAAAAAAAAAAAAAAATTTACAATTCGATTTTGTAACCAGAATCCCACTGGTTCAAATAAATTTAGGTGGCTTAAAACCAGAGTATTAAGAAACTTGAGGCATGTATAAAGCCTCATAGTAATCTGGTTTCTCCAAAGGATAGAATTTTAGGTCCCAGGGACAGAACTCACAAAACTGTGTGATGATGACATCCTCAGGAGTCACCACCACTTTATTGCTTCCAGTTGAGATCAATGGATATAGATCTCTCTTCCTGAGGAGCAATAATAACATTAACAGAGAATATTAACAGAGAAAGATGCAACTTTCTTATGAAACAAATATTCAACTTAGGGAAAACCCAAAATTCTGTAATAGTGTATGGTGAAGTAGTATACTATAGTGAAAGCAGCCACATTAACTATACTGAATAAACACAAAATCAACAGTTTTGCCAAAAAAAAAAAACAAAACAAAAAAACTAAATAAGAATAAATAAATAAATAAATCTCAATACCGGTATAGCAACATTGATCATATTAAACACAAAGACAAAATCAACACTTGTGGGAAAGGTCTCAGTCCATCTTCATTATCAGAGGTCATGGCACGGCGTGTTAGGGTGGTGGCTACCCATGCATATAGATTAAGTAGGGTTTTTTCAAGGGATGCCTCTCTAAATTTGGGAGGCTCCCCAGGACAGGCTGTCCTGGGCAGTATCTTGATTTGCTGAGGGAGAAGGTAGACAATAAATCCCCTTGTTTGGTTTCTGTGAGCAGTGCAAAATAAGCCCACTGGCTGCTTTTTGGCTCGGCTAAGGATAGCTCCACCAGTTTTCTCAGCCTGGGGCGGCAGGTCCTCTTCCCAACAGGAGCTATGATAGTGGCTATTATTCCCTTTGTCAAAGCGGCTGCAGGCGTTTTCTTTTCTCGAAGGGGGCGGGGTGGGGGGCAGCTTTTGTCTGGGGGCTGCCGCTTTTTTGATGACCAAAGTAGGTCAGATAGGGGCAGGCCAGGCATTAAATGTCGGGGAAACCCCTCTCCTATTCCAGGAATATGGATTTCAATCGCATCATTCTGCTCCCAAAATCTATTTCCTCCACCCCAGCAGAATCCTGCTTGAATCAAAAGCATAGTGCTCCCTCAAGCCCCTGCAATCCAGCCAGCTCCGTTAGGGCACATTTCAGACTTCTCCCCCTTATCAATAATAATTGGGGGTTGGAGTTTGAAATCAGGATCTGCATCAAGATCAAGATCAGGTTCTGCCACCCCCTCATTAATAATAATCAGGGGTTGGAGTTCGGGATCAGAATCGGGAACAGGATCCGATTTCACCACCCCCTCCTCCCAAAAACAATGAGCCTCATGCTCCGAACTACAAAAACCAGTCTCACAACACACCCCACCGCCCTTGATGCCTTCTGTTTCACCAACAGGACCCTGCTCACTTCGTCAAAAATGTCACAACCCGGACCCACGAGCCACACGGTCATGTCCGGCCCTGACTGGGGGGAATTGGATTCGTTTGTGTGGCGATCCGGAGGCCAATAAGGTCACCCCTGTTATAGTTGCGTTAACAACACAAAGTCCAAACGTGGATCAATTTACTATTTATTTAGATGGGAAAGCAAAAGCAGCGCTGGGCGGCCAGGGAGTCGCAGCTCCACCAAAGCTCACAAAGTTAGGTAAGCTGAGCAACCCCTTTTATCCCCACCCCGAGTTCGTTTCACATCTTTGAAGATGCCCCCTTGATTCCTTCCCGGTACATGCAGTTTCCATATGGTCAGATAATAAATCAGCTAAGTTTACAGAGTTGTCTTAGTTCAGCAATCTTCAAGGTTGTACTCCTGTGCTTTGTCAAGCAGCTGCTAAACCTCCTCTTCCTCCTTATCTCTGGGCCATTTGTTCCTTAATTGCACAAGGCCACATTCTTTGAGCTGGCTAATCTACGTCTGCTGGGGCCCGAGGTGATTTGTTGCTCTTAACTCTTGCTTCAGGTTTCAGAAGGCTTGGTTGTAAATTCAGTAGATACTTATCTATATACAAAACGTATATTACCATGGTAACTTTTAGCATTTAGTTAAGATACCAAACAAGATGTTCCTGTGCTTTGGAACAGAGAGGCCATTGTCAGTTTAGTCAGCCTGATCAGCAAATTATTTTCTGTTACTCATTACAATTCCCCCCTTTTCTTTTATTTACCTGTAATTTGCTGATCAAACCTGGATAGCACTTCACAGGCGGCAGCCAGCTCATGATCTTCGTTGGGTAAAATTTTCATCTCAAGTTCCGACTGCTTCATCACCATTAACTGTACCTTTTCCAACCTGCTTTTAACAAACGTTACAAGTTTATTAATAACACAAGGCCCAAAGGTAAGAGCCAATAGCAACATGACGAGAGGTCCTGCCAAGGTAGAAATCAAGGTAGTTAACCATGGTGATTGATTAAACCAAGATTCATACCAGGAAGCTTGGGTTTCCCGTTCTCGTTTTCTTTTCTCTAATCCTTCTCTTAGTTTAGCCATTGAATCCCTAACTACTCTGGTATGGTCAGCATAAAAACAACATTCTTCACCTAAAGCAGCACACAATCCTCCCTGCTGTAGAAACAAAAGATCCAACCCCCTTCGATTTTGTAGGACTACCTCTGATAATGAAGTTAGTGATTTTTCTAAATAAGAAATAGATTTCTCTATTCGGGCTAGGTCCTCATCTACCGCAACTCTTAGGGAGGTTAGGCCTTGATGTTGTTGGACCAAAGAGGTTACTCCTGTAGCAGTCCCCGCAACTCCCAAACCAAGTAGGGTAGCTAGAGTAATTGCTGTTATTGGCTCTCTTTTTCTAATTTTATGTCCCAAATTGTTCCAGTGTAAATACATGGTCTCTTCTTCATGTAAGAGGATTCTAGGTACCACAGTAACCTGTACATAAAATTCTGACTCGTTTCTCTTGAGGACATCTATAGACAGACACGGTGTTAATCCAACTATAGAACATACCCACCAAGCCCCTGGACTTGGTAAAACCCATTTGACATCTCGCTTGAAATTTCTTTTATGATTTTTGCATAATGCCTTCCGTCTTGTTTTTCCCACACACCAACCCCTTCCTCTCACCTGTTGGAGGGTAATTCCTACTTTTTGTTCTTTCCAATTGCACTTGGGGGGGTTGTCCTTGGTAGATGTATAGAAAGGGGATGTTAGGGCTATCCCTTCATAAAAAGGAGGTTTTATGTCATAACATAACCAACAAGAATCTGTAAATCTAGGATTGGTTGTATTCAAAACTTGGTAGGCTGCTCGCATCACAGACCATAAAGGATTACTTTCTTCCGTTGTACTGGAGATCCTTAGAGGTGCCAGGGTAGTAAAACTCTCCTGTCTAGTAATTGTTGGGTTCATACCTGTGGCAGTGTTAGTCTGTTGCTTCTTTTCCTTTCTTTTTCTTTTCCTTTGTGATAATTCAATTTGGCCCTACTGGTGGTGGCTGGGGAATTATTGGACTCTTTTGGATGAGTATCAAACCCCCTCTGTCTGTCCCGGGTTCCCAATATCTCACTCCCCATGTCCTTCCCATAATCCAGCCTGAATCATTAGGGTTAGTTATGTTAAGGAACAGATGCGCAGAGTTACTGCTTCTTATTATTCCACCATTGGTCGGATCGTGTTTGGGGATGGTACAGCCATATGGACCCCACCCGACCCTTAGAAATTTGTCTTCATTCTTTGAAGACCATGAGACTATAGTCTCACATCCCCAGTAGGCACAATAATAGTGCCCGGGACTATTACAATATCCCTTCCCTGGGTTGGAACTCGGGCAAAAGCAATGAGCTTTTTGATTCAAACAAGGGCTTATAGGCGCTAGTTCACAAAGAGAGGCTGTAAAGCTTGGGGCTCCGGGCATTGTTATTTTCCTAATTACTTTTCCATCCCCCCATCTTGCCAGGGTCCACTCAAAAGGTTGGTGGGGATAGTGGTCTTGTGATAAGTCCATTGTCACCATACAGGCCATGACAACCAGGGTTATTAACAAAGTCATGTTCCCACTGTATGATACCCCTCCGTCTTCCTCGTCTACTCTTTTGCACAGAGCAACGGGATAATATTATCTTCTCGACGGCAGCAGGTAATCTTCAGGGAAATTTTAGGTTGTCTCTTTAATTTGCCTGTTTTTATGGTGTCACTTGGACTCAACGCAATCCTTCCCCTTTTCCTGCTCAAGAGATCCCTGACTCTTATAAAATTGTTTCACTACAAGGCCCTTTTCCAAGCAAATCTCACAGCACACCTTTTTAACACTCTATACCAATCAGACTCATATATTTCCCAGAGTTCGGGTATCAACTGTTCCCATCCACAAAATATCTTACAAACCTCTGCTTGTTTCTTCCTTCAGTAGATATGATACTATTGCGACATTTCATACAATAAGGTCGCCTTCTAAATGAAACACAAAACAATTTAAACATTTACAAGTTACACAGGCCCAATGACCCGAAAAGGGGGGTGTTTCAGGCACGGTATTCCAAACAACTTCTCAGTCCTAAGAGTTCTAAATATTTCAACTTCTAGTTCACAACAAAAAATAAAAAATTACAAAGTTCTTGTGAGTTTATATAATCCAGTCCCTCCTGATTGATCAGGTATTCTTTCCCTTCTCCAAAGTGCGAAACATACCTTTTGTAAGGGATATTGGGGAATACTTGGAACCACCGACTTAGGTCGCGTCATACCTCCTCCTGGGGTGACTCATTCGTTGGTATTCTGATTCCTCCTTATCTTTAATTGAAGGTCCCCTGGTTCGGATGTCACAGTCCATTTTTCTGGGTGCACGGGTCCCTTGACTCTACTGGCATGTGTCCATCCTTTTTCTGCAGTCCGTACGGCAGTATCTGTACTGAGTAAAACAGTGAAAGGCCCTTCCCAGCGAGGCGTTAGAGAGGTTTCTTTCCAAGATTTAATTAAAACCTGATCTCCAGGCTTTATTTGGTGTATAGAAATGTCCAAAGGAGGTCTCTGTACTACCAGACCCTTTCTTCTAAGCTCATGTCTTCTTTTTGAAAGTTCCAAAATATATTCTGTTAAAATTTTATCTTCAACTTTTGGATGTTCTGTTAGTATTCCAAAGTCATAGGGCATGCCATATAATATTTCAAAAGGGGATATACCAGTGTCAGTTCTTGGTTGAGTTCTAATATGGAGTAAGGCTAGTGGTAAGCACTTAACCCAACTCATTTTGGTCTCCACCATCAATTTAGTTAAATGCTTTTTAATTTCTCCATTCATCCTTTCCACTTTTCCCAAACTTTGTGGATGCCAGGGTGTGTGGTATTCCCATTTTGTACCAAATAATTCGGTTGTTTCTTTTATTATTTTAGAGATAAAATGTGGGCCTCGGTCTGAGTCAATCACAGCAATGGTCCCGTATCTAGAAATAATTTCTTCGAGGATTATTTTAATTACTGGTTTTGCCGTAGTCCTAATTACGGGAAAGGCTTCCACAAAATAAGTAAGATGATCCACCAAGACCAATAGATACTGGTATCTCTCAACCTTTGGTAATTCAGTAAAATCTACTTGCACTTTTTCAAATGGCCTTTTAGCTAATTCACGCCCCCCTTGGAGTTTTTCTCTTAGTTGTCGCTTATTTACTTTGTGACAAGTCAAACATCCTTCCAAAATCCTTTTAGCCAGGCCATATATCCCGATACAAGTATAGTGTGTCTCAAATTGATCCACTAAGGCTTGGACCCCCCAATGAGTTTTAAGGTGTAGTTTATTTAATATTCCCCTTGCTAGGCCTTTTGGAAGAATCTCTTGACCATCTGGTGATAGCCACTTATCCCCATCCCTTTTGGCCCCAATTTGTTTCAGTTTCTCCAGTTCTTGGAGAGTAAACGTCTTTTCTACTGTTATTATCTGGGGTTCTTCTCTTGCGGTTTGTGTTTGTACCACCAATAATGCGGCCCGTTTTGCTTCTGCATCTGCTAAATTGTTTCCCCTAATTGCAGGACTTAATCCCCTTTGGTGTCCTTTTACATGGACTACTGCTATCTTGAGGGGGTTCCTTAATGCTTTTAAAACTTCTAAAATCAGTTTTTCATGAACTAGTCCTTTTCCCTGGGTGTTAATCAAACCCCTCTCTTCCCAGATTTTCCCAAAAGTATGTACCACCTCAAAAGCATATTTTGAATCTGTGTATATAGTTCCGATCTTGTCCCCTATTAGCCTTAAAGCTCTCAGCAAGGCATATAATTCACATGCCTGCGCGGACCAAGTTCTATTTAGTGGTCCCAATTCTTTTGTCTGAAAGGTATGCCCATCTATAATAGCATACCCTGATTTCCTTTGTCCCTCAATTACTCTTGAGGAGACGTCTACAAATAATTTTTCTCCTTCGTCTAGTTGTTCTTCTTCTAAATCTTCCCTTATTTTAGTCTGTAAATTTATTACCTGGAGGCAATCATGGGTTAAGTTTTCTCTGGGTTCTCCATAGAGAAATTGAGCCGGGTTCTGGATAGAGGTGGTCTCTATCTCTAGCTTAGGAGAATTAATCAAAATCCCTTCATATTTTAACAATTGGCTGTCAGTAAGCCATTTATCGGCTCATTGTTGCAGTACTCCGCGAATGTTATGGGGTGTATATACCTTTAATTCACCCCCCCCCCCGGGTGACTTTCCCGACTTCTACTAATAATGCTGTGGCCACTTGCTTGTAAACAGGTGGGCCACCCTCGGCTGACAGGGTCTAATATTTTCGAATAGTACCCTACCGGTTTTCTCTGCCCTGCCCACCCTTGGGTTAAAACCCCATATGCTGTCCCATTGTTTACATTGATAAAAAGTTGAAAGGGTTTACGAATATCGGGTAAACTAAGGACAGGTGCCTCTATTAAATCTCTTTGTATCGCTTCCCAATGACTTTCATCTTCGGGAGTCCATTTTACCAACCCATCTTTGGTCAGTTTTTCATACAAAAATTTTACCTTGCTACTATAGTTCTCTATCCACTGTCGACAATACCCCAATAATCCTAACAATTGCCTTATCTGTCTCTTGTTACTGGGTGTAGTTAGAGATAGTATTCCTTTTACTCTTTCAGGGTCCAATTTCTTGTATCCCTTTGTAAGCCAGTGTCCCAAATATTTTACCTCTTCTTCACTAAATTGTAATTTAGATTTGGAGACTTTCAGCCCCTTAAGGCCTAAAAAGTTCAACAATTTGATGCTTTCTCCTCTAACCTCTTCTTGGGTCCTCCCGGCAACCAGTAAATCATCCACATACTGTATCAAGATCAGGCCTTCGGTTAATTCATAAGATTCTAATAATTGTTCCAAAGCCTGTCCAAACAAGTTTGGGGATTCTGTAAACCCCTGGGGCAATACAGTCCATCGCAATTGTTGTTTTCTATGTGTTTTAGGGTCCTCCCATTCGAATGCAAAATAATCTCTACATTTTTCTTCTAAAGGACAAGCCCAAAAGGCGTCCTTTAAATCTATAACACTATACCATTTATACTCTGGACTTAATTGGTTTAGTATAGTGTGGGGGTTTGCCACTACAGGAAACCGGGTAATCGTTCACTCGTTTACAGCTCTCAAATCTTGTACTAAGCAATAGGATCCATCCGGTTTCTTCACCGGTAATATAGGAGTATTATGAGGAGACATACAGGGTTCCAAAAGTCCTTGAGCTACAAGTCTCTCAATTATTGGCTGCAACCCTTCTCTCCCTTCTCTAGATATGGGGTATTGTCTTATCCGAATTGGTCAGTCTGGATCGTTAATAGAGATCGTGATCGGTTTGATATTTAATCTTCCTACCGAGTCTGGGCTGTACCAAACATCAGGGCTAATTTTGGCTTCATCTTCTGTGGTCAATAAGCATAGTTTTACCTTCAATTTCTCATGGTCTGCTTCTAGGCTGATTCCCAATTCTACCATTAAATCTCGTCCCAAAAGATTGTATTCCGCTTCTGGAACCAAGAGGAATGTCCCTACCCCACATTTATTGGGAGTTTCTATAGTTACATTCCTTAGCAGGGGTACCTTGAAAGGTTCCCCCTTTGCACCAATTACTTGGAGTTTGTCTTTAGATTTGACACATCCAGAGGGCAACCTCTGAACAGTTGATCTTTCGGCACCCGAGTCCATAAAGAACTTGAACACCTCATGCTGAGGACCCAATTCCAATTTTATCAAGGGCTCTGAAACTTTAGGAGTCCCCAGCAAATAGAGCCCCTGACCCCTCTAATCTTCTTTAAAGATTTCCTCATCCTGCAGCCTCTTAGGACAATTTTTCTGCAGGTGTCCTTTGTTGTGGCAATAGAAACACTCTATTGCTGGGGGGCCAGCCCTTCCCCTGGGGTCTGCTGAACCCTTCCGAAAGCTATCTCTTTTTCTTTCCTGATTAAATCCCCTGTCTTGATTAAATCTTTGGCCCAGGTTAAGTTTTCTTTCCTGATTTTGCCCTTCTCTTACAGCTGCCACCAAAATTCGGGCTTGTTTCTCTTGATTTTCCTCTTCTCTCCTCACATATACCTTTTACGCTTCTCGTAATAATTCATCCAATCCTTTTTCTTGCCAATCTTCTATCTTTTCTAATTTTCTCCTTACGTCCACCCAGGATTTTGCTACAAACTGGGTTTTCAAAAGAGCTTGACCCACTTGGCTATCGGGGTCTAAGCCTGAATATAGTTGTAAGCTTTTTCTTAATCTCTCCAACCATTCGGTAGGAGTTTCATCCTTTTTCTGTTGTTCACTAAAGGCTTTGTTAATATTTTGTCCCTTGGGTACAGAATCCCTGATTCCTTGAATTATCATATCCCGGAGATCAACCATGTTATTTCTATGTGCGGGATCCTGGTTATCCCAATTGGGTCATTGTAGGGGCCATTTTATATCTCCAGCAGGACCGTGTTGGTGTCTCTGGTCCCAGTGCCTCATACCTGCGGTTCTGATGATTCCCCGCTCTTCATTAGTAAACAAAATCTTTAAGATGGACTCCATCTCATCCCAGGTGTAAATATTGGGACCGAGAAATTGGTCAAAACGTTCAGCGACTCCTAGTGGGTCTTCTAATAAGCGCCCCATTTCCTTTTTAAATTCTCTCACGTCCCCTGAGTTGAGAGGTACAGATATAAATCCTACCCCAGGTTGGGGTCCCCCCATAGCCGTTTCCCTTAGTGGATATAATAAATTTTCCTCCTTTCTTTCTCTAGTTTGACTCCTAGTTATCCTTTTTTCAGGAGGAGGAGTTTTTTCCGCGTTTTCTGGGGGAGCTGCAGGGAGAGATTCTGGTTCAGGGTCCTGACTCTGCGGAGGAGGTGGAACGTAAGGTGGAGGAGACACGGGTAACTCATCCTCCTCCTTTTACGTTTTTTTTCCTTTTCTCTTTTAATGTGAACAAATTTGCTGTTTGAGTTGTACTCAGGATCCATAAAAAGGCATATTCACTCTCCTCTTTATTAAAGGATTGCTTGTTGTTAACGTAAATATTTAATTTTTGACATATCCAATCTTCAAAAGACCCATCAATTGGCCAATATAGACCTGTCCTTATCTGCTTTCCCCTCCATACCTCCATGCAATAGTGAATCATTTTCTTCCTGGACTTCCCTCTCCGAGAGGGGAAACTATCCCAATGTCTAATCATTAATCCTAAGGGGCTATCTGGGGGTATATCAGGGAGCCCACCCCCACCCCTTTTCTCCTGCATGGAACCAGAGGCTTTACTCTTCTTCTGACCCATCTTCCAAAAGTGCCTTCTCACACACAATCCTCTCACTTCCCTCCGTTCATGGCCCAAGTCCTCGCGGACAATGGGAACCGCACTATTTGGAGGTCCACACTCACTTCGTCCGGTGGACTCCTAAGTCCGTTGGACGTCTCGCTCACTCGCACTCCAGGTACCCAAAATCCCCGACCAAGCGGTATCCAAATATACTTACCCTATCCTGGGTCTTCACCCAGTTCAACCAGGTGGTATCCACTTACTCTTTTTCAAGTCTTCACCCGGTTCAACCAGGAGGTATCCACTTACTCTTTCTCGAGTCTTCACCCGGTGCAACCAGGCGGTATCCACTTTACTCTTTTTTGAGTCTTCACCCGGTGCAACCAGGAGGTATCCACTTACTCTTCGTGCACAAAAATTACGGGGAACTGCAGTATTTCTTCTTTCTTTTTGCTTTCCTATCTCAGTTCGGAAAATCCAGGTAAGTTAGATCGGAACTCTCACGGCACCAAATTGTTATAGTTGCGTTAACAACACAAAGTCCAAACGTGGATCAATTTACTATTCATTTAGATAGGAAAGCAAAAGCAGCGCTGGGCGGCCGGGGAGTTGCAGCTCCACCAAAGCTCGCAAAGTTAGGTAAGCTGAGCAACCTCTTTTATCCCCCCCCCCCGAGTTCATTTCACATCTTTGAAGATGCCCCCTTGATTCCTTCCCGGTGCATGCAGTTTCCATATGGTCAGATAATAAATCAGCTAAGTTTACAGAGTTGTCTTAGTTCAGCAATCTTCAAGGTTGTAGTCCTGTGTGTAATGAGTAACAGAAAGTAATTTGCTGATCAAGCCAACTAAAGGAGCAGCGATCTTTCTGTTTCAAAGCACAGGAACATCTTGTTTGGTAAGAAAGAGGAAGCCACAATGCTATCTTAACTAAATGCTAAAAGTTAAGTATCTACTGAATTTACACCCAAGCCTTCTGGAACCTCCTGAAGCAAGAGTTAAGAGCAACAGATCACCTCAGGCCCCAGCAGACATTGATTAGCCAGCTCAAAGAATGTGGCCTTGTGCAATTAAGGAACAAATGGCCCAGAGATAAGGAGAAAAAGAAGTTAGGAACTGTTTGATGAGAAACAGGACTGCAACCTTGAAGACTGCTGGGCTGAGACAACTCTGTAGACTTAGCTGATTTATCGTCTGGCCATATGGAAATTGCATGTACCCTAGAAGAAGGGGGGGGCATCTTCAAAGATGCCAAACGAACTTGGGGGGGGATAAAAAGGGTTGCTTAGCTTACCTAACTTTGCGAGCCTGGGTGGAGCTGCGACTCCCCGGCAGCAGAGCACTGCTTTTGCTTTCCCATCTAAATAAATAGTAAATTGATCCACGTTTGGACTTTGTGTTGTTAACTCAATTATAACACTGTGTTTTGTCAAGCAGCTGCTAAACCTCCTCTTCCTCCTTATCTCTGGGCCATTTGTTCCTTAATTGCACAAGGCCACATTCTTTGAGCTGGCTAATCTATGTCTGCTGGGGCCCGAGGTGATTTGTTGCTCTTAACTCTTGCTTCAGGAGGTTTCAGAAGGCTTGGTTGTAAATTCAGTAGATACTTATCTATATACAAAACGTATATTATCATGGTAACTTTTAGCATTCAGTTAAGATACCAAACAAGATGTTCCTGTGCTTTGGAACAGAGAGGTCATTGTCAGTTTAGTCAGCCTGATCAGCAAATTATTTTCTGTTACTCATTACAACTCCCAGGGTGCATATCAAAACAGTATTTATTTCTGGCTCCAGCAAACAGCAACACACCAAGATGCCGGGGCACACAACAAAGACACGGGGGGTGGTGCAACCACCCAAAGTTACAGAAATGAATCCCCGAAAACAACCCAGGTCCCTAGGATCCGATAGAACACGCACACCATGAGGTAATGGGGGAGAGAGAGAGAGAAAGAGAGAGAAGGAAAGAAATCACCACATCGAAGGCAGCAGATGATCTCGGGAACACGTGGTCCAGGCCGCGTGGTCCAGGCTGGTCCGATTGAAGTGTGTGAGTGAGAGCAAGCATGGAGGAGAGCCCCAGACTCCTCCCTTGAGAGTCCTTTTATCTGTGTCCTTTTCGTGGGCTCCGGAAGCCAGCAGGTGGGGGGGTTAGCGGGGGCAGCGGCAATGGCTGCATCCCCTCCCCCCCGCCAAAGCCAGCTCTGGGGCCCCACTTCACCCCAGCGAGGGAGAGCGGCGGTGCCTGCTCCTGCGCTGCCCCCGCTGAACTGTGGCACCACAGACAAGCTGGTGCCACAAGTGGGTAGTCCTCAGACAAAATGTTTAAGGCAAATAGATAAACATAGTCTGACTTTACAGGAATTTTGATTGTTGTGTGTTGTTAATTTTTTCTGTGCTCCGTGAATTTTTTAATGTATGATAGCGTGCTGGAGTTTAGCAGGAATTTAAAACTTCAGATACTAGTGGGGAGAGAAGCGGGCACGCCGGGGTGGGCTCAAACTGCTGACCTTTGGGTTGACAGCTGGTTGCCCTGGCCAGTTGCACCACCAAGTAGTTTTAAGTACTATGCAGCTAAAACTAGGCAGGACAGCTTGCTCACTCTGAAAAGCAAGGGGCGCAGCCACAGACAGACAATGCGCTTGAAGCTTCAAACATTTATAAGACTTACAAATTAGTTTTGATTAATCTCAGAAATACATCTCTGTGACCTTTCAATCTCAAATGTCCACTAATCCAGCAAACAGGTAGATTTACCTGGGACCTGGAAATGAGAGATGCAGAGAACTAAAATTTTAAATTATCTAGCAAAAAGGAAAAGAGAGAGAAGAAAAAAAAAAAGGAAAAACTCAGCCTTCCCTTCCTTCCTGAATGTGTGTGTATTTTTCCTTTCAACTTCTTCACTGAGTCCACGGGAGTTAACTGTGTTATCTCTGTAGGGAGATATTGGGTTTTGAGCAATTTTATTCGAAGAAGAACCATGAGCAACCCAGCTATTGTAGGGATTCCTAAACAGGCTTTATTAAAAGATGGGAGAAATGATCCTTAAAATTTTAAGAGTGCCAACTATTGATTTATCCAAAATTTGTTGTGTGATTATTTCTGCGGACAGCTTTATTGTGTATGCAAGGGTTCAGGATGCTAAGAGATGAGTCGGAGTTGCTAGCAATGTAAATGTTTATTAAATGCGCATAGGAAATCAGGTAACTGACCGGCCAGGGTCGCCCCAGACAATGGAGGATGACCCCGAATCGGTGCACTAAGGGATGTATTTATACTCACACAGACACATGCAGTTTCCATACAGGCTTTTGCAAGCCAGATAATAAATCAGCTAAGTTTACAGAGTTGTCTTAGTTCGGCAGTCTTCAAGGTTGCAGTCCTGTTTCTCATCAAACAGTTCCTAACTCCCCTTCCTCCCTTTCTCCTTATCTCTGGGCAATTTGTTCCTTTCTCGCACAGGGCCGCATTCTTTGACCTGGCTAATCCACATCTGCTGGGGCCCAAGGCGATTTGTGATCCTAACATTCCCCCCTTTCTTTTGGTCATGAATCAAATCCTTGATTCTATTTCTTGTGTGTCTAGGGGTTCATATCTATTCAGGACAAGCATTTTTACTGCTGTGATTCGGTCCTGTACAAATTTCAGGATTGCATTTATAACACAGGGGCCTACAGTCAAAGCAAGCAGTAATAGGATCAGCAGTCCAGCAAGGGCAGTTATTAACGAGGTCAGCCAAGGACCAGTTGTACATCCTCCCATACCATGAACTTGATTCCTGTCTTTCTTTTTCCTGTCTCAAGAGGCTCTCTTTAACTTTAGATAGAGTCTCTTTGATGACTCCTGAGTGATTTACATAAAAACAGCACTGTTCTCCTAGGGCTGCACACAACCCTCCTTATTTTAAGAAAAGCAGGTCTAATCCTCTCCGATTCTGTAAAGCTACTTCTGCTAAAGACCCCACTTGCTCTTGGAGCTTTCCAATTGAAAAATGGAGCCGTTGGATGTCTAGGTCTATTTGTTCGGAGAGTCTTCTAAGTTGGACATCACTATTTACTAGTGATGCTATTCCCAGCCCTGCTGACCCAGCTATTCCTGCAGAAACAAGGGCTGGTATCAGGATGGGTACCGCTCGCCTGGATCACGACATATGTTCCCATCCAGCCTGTTCACTAAAATAGTACACTTGTGGCAATAGCTGGATTACTAAACAGAATTCAGAATTGAGTTGGAAATGTGCTCTGTGGATGCAGGGAGTTAGGCCTTTTGTGCATGCTAGCCAGGTGCTGTTGGGACCTTTATGTAAGAGATTTGATACATCACTAAGGTTGCTTGTAGGTATAATGATGGTCTGGTTACAGTATTGTCTATATGGTGATTTTTGTAGGGGATATTTATCAGAAGCTAGGCAAGTTCCTTTCCCATATATTTTTTGGAGGGTAATCTTTCCTTCTATCCATGGGCATTCTTCACTTGTGACATTAGCTAGGTGTTCGGTCGTGATGCCGATTCCAAAATAGTAAGGAGGCCTGGCATCCAGACATAGCCAACATTTTTCAGTCATATTTGGCTGGGTTATGTTCAGATAATTAAAGGTGGCCTCTACTACTTTTATAAGATATACACTCCCGCTTATGCTAGAGATCACAGTACAAATTATGATAATTACAAAAAGCATTTTCAATTGTTTACCCTTCATAGTTTCAATTTCAGTCCATGATTTGTAGAGGGAGGCCCAACTGGTTCCCACAAGGGAGGTGTTTGCGCCTTTTCTTCAGTTGCTTTCTTGACGTGAGTCTCGTGGATCCAGGGTTTCAGTCCTTCCACCTTCACTGCTGTAGGTGCTGCCAAGATGACGGTGTACGGTCCCTTCCAGCGAGGTTCTAGATTCCCCACTTGGTGGCGCCGTACCCACACCAGATCCCCGGGCTGGTAAGGATGTGGCTGTGGACCTGTAGCTCCTTGGGCGGAGGCAGCTCGCACCTTTTCGTGTATTGCTTTTAGAGTTCCTTGTAAAACCTGTAAAGACTGGAGTACATGTTGGTCAGACAATTCAGCTATTGCAGCTTCCTGTAGCCGGAGGCACGCAGGAGGTGGGCGTCCAAACAGTATTTCAAAGGGGGTTACATGCTTAACATACGGAGTACAACGCACGCGCAACAAGGCGAAGGGCAGGAGGTCTACCCATCCACCGCCAGTTTTCAGAATTAATTTAGTTAGGGTCTCTTTTAAGGTCCGATTCATTCTTTCCACCCGCCCTGAGCTCTGTGGTCTGTATGCGCAGTGCAGATGCCAATCCGTGCCAACAGCCTTTGCTATTGCTTGAGATACGGTGCTCACGAAGGCGGGCCCATTATCAGAACCAATTGCTTTGGGTAGCCCAAATCGTGGTATGATTTCCTCTAATAATTTTTTTTTTGCCACCGTGTTAACCGTTTCATGCCGGCTGGGGAACGCTTCCACCCATCCTGAAAAGGTGTCTACAAAAACCAGCAAATATTTGTAGCCAAATTTTCCTGGTTTCATTTCGGTAAAGTCTACCTCCCAATACACTCCTGGTTCTGTTCCCCTTTTCCTATGTCTTTCTCTTCTAGGTCTGGTTTTGGAATTGACCAACTGACATTGTAGGCATCTACTTATCACATCTGTTACTATTCGTTTAAGCTTGTGTACCTGAAACCTACTTCCTATTAATTCCCTTAATTTTCGTGCTCCTAAATGCATGCTTTGATGTATCTGACTTACTAGCTTTTTCCCTAATCTATGTGGGAGAATGATTTTTCGTGTTTCCGTCTTAGCCCAAGTCCCTTCATACTTCTTATTTTCGCATTTGCTTACGTATCTCAGGTCCTCTTCTGAGTACTGCGGGTGTTCAGGCAGTGTAGGTTCAGGTATCAGGGTTAGCATCTGTGTTCTGCTTATCTCTTGTGCCGCCTGTTTTGCAGTCTTGTCATCGAGGCTGTTTCCCCTGGTTACTTCATCTGTCTCTTTTTGGTGCCCTGGGCAATGCAGCACTGCTACCTGTTTTGGCTTCCAGATAGCTCGGAGCAGGGATAAAATTTCGTCTTTGTTTTTAATTCCTTTCCCTTCTGCTGTCAACAGTCCTCGTTCTTTGTAGATGGCACCGTGCACATGGACCGTTGCAAATGCATACCGACTGTCAGTATAAATGTTAACTCGTTTCCCTTCAGCTATCTGTAAGGCTTTAGTTAGAGCAATGAGTTCTGCTTTCTGAGCAGAGGTACCCTGTGGTAGAGCTTCTTTCCATATTACTTGTTCAGTAGTTACCACTGCTGCCCCTGCATATCTTTTCCCATCTTTTATGTAGCTACTACCATCTGTAAATATCGTTAAATCTGCATCTGGAATTGGGCTATCTTTAAGATCTGGCCGTATCCCAGTGATTTGGGCTAATACTTCCCCACAGTCATGTGGCTGGTCATCCAATTCTTCTGGTAGGAGTGTAGCTGGATTCAGCACGGCTGGTGGTTTAAATACTGGGTTTAATGAACTGGCTGGGTTCATTTAAAAGGAGTGCTTGGTACCCAGTGAGTCAGGCATTTGATATCCACTTATCAGGTGGGGTACGGAGTAATCCCTCTATAGCATGTGATGTTGTTATTTCTAGGTTCTGGCCCAGGGTTAGTTTTCCTGCATCTTTTACCAGTTGGGCGGTAGCTGCTATGATCTGGAGACAAGGGGGAAATCCTGATGATACAGCATCCAGCTTCTTGCTCAAATATGCTACGGGCCTTTGCCAAGGCCCTAATTTCTGAGTGAGAACCCCCTTAGCTATCCCAGCACGTTTGTCTACATAAAGGTGAAAGGATTTGGTTATGTCGGGGATAGCTAATGCCAGGGCACTCAGCAATGCACTTTGTAATTCTCTGAAGGATTTTTCGGCTTCTGGGGACCAGTCTATTGTAGTTGAATTGCCCCTGGTGAGCTCATATAACGGTTGAGCTATCTCTGCGTACCGAGGTATCCATAGCCTACAATATCCCACTGTCCCAAGGAATTCTCTTACTTGTTTAGACGTTCTCGGCTGTGGATATCGTGAGATCACCTCCTTTCTTGATTCCGACAAGGAGCGGACTCCTTCATGCAGGTCAAATCCTAGGTATGTGGCATGTCTCTGGCAGAGCTGCGCCTTTTTTGCAGAGACTCTGTAGCCTTTTTCGCAGAGACTCTGTAGCCTTTTTCTTGTAGTACCTGTAACAGATCTCTGGTACCTTGCAGGCAGGCTTCGTGAGTCTCAGCTGCTATAAGCAAGTCATCCACGTACTGCAGTAGAGTGATGTCTCGGTTTTGAGCTCGGTAGTCTTTCAGGTCTTCATGGAGCACTTCGTCAAATATGGTGGGTGAATTTTTAAATCCTTGGGGAAGCCTGGTCCATGTCAGCTGTCCTTGGAATCCGTTCTGTGGGTCAGTCCACTCAAAGGCAAAGTATAGCTGGGACTGCTTTGCCAGTGGAATACAAAAGAAAGCATCTTTCAAGTCAAGAACAGTATAAACAGTCCTTTTGGGTCCCAGGAGGGTGAGCAAGGTGTACGGATTCAGGACGGTAGGGTGGATGTCTTCCACCCATCTGTTCACCTCCCTCAGGTCCTGTACTGGCCGATATTCCCCGGTTTCTGCTTTCTTCACGGGTAGCAGTGGGGTATTCCATGGAGATCGACAAGCCACTAAGATCCCATGCTGCCGAAGGTAGTCTATGTGTTTTCGGATCCCTTCCTTGGCATCCCAGGGGATCGGGTACTGACGGACTCTTATTGGAGTTGCTTCACTTTTTAAAGCGATTACTATGGGGGCCTGATCCTTTGCCAATCCTGGGGGCTTCCCCTCGGCCCACACTTTGGGAAAGTCAGCCAGTAAGGTCTCTATCAAATCTGCGGATGCACCATTCTCTTGTGGCTGTTCGTAAATCATGTGTTTGTCTACAGCGGCAACCAACATATTTATTGTTGGTGACCCCAAAGTGACAGCCAATTCATTCTCCGAAAATTGAATTCCTGCTTTAAGTTTATGGAGCAGGTCTCTCCCCAATAGGTTATAGGGAGCATTGGGTAATAGTAAAAACTGATGTTTTACTATTCCTGTTGTCAAGTTTAAAGTCCTTTCTGTAGTCCAAGGATGTTTCTCAGTTCCATTGGCTCCCTGGACCCATATTGTTTCTGTGGAAAGTTTTCCCATGGGCTCTTTCAGGGATGAAAATTGAGCCCCAGTATCAGCAATAAACTCTATCGGCTTCCCCTCCACTGTAATCGTGACCCTGGGCTCCGGGATGGGGCTGGAGCCCCGGCCCCATCAGTTTCTAGTGACGGTGACTCGGGTCCTCTTATTGGGACAGTCTTTCATCCAGTGTCCTTTTTCTTTGCAATATGCACATTGGTCAATGTCCACAGGGACAGCCCTTATCGGTGGTTCCCCCAGATGGGCTCCTGAGTGTTCAGGTTTTCTTGGGCGATTGCTTGGTCGGTTATTCCAACTGCCTCGTGGGTTCCCTTGTCTCCCCGCATCATGCACAGCCAGTATTTTTGCAATTCTCTTAGTCTGTCTATCCTCTTCTTGTAAATCCCTATTGTTAAAAACTTTCTCTGCTATGCCCACCAGCTCTGTTAAGTTCTTTCCTTCAAAACCCTCTATTTTCTGTATTTTCCGCCTAATATCTGGTGCTGCCTGACTCACAAATTGCTCTCTGGTTTTCTGGGGCCTCAGGGACAATTGGACTATACATCTTATATGCTTGCATTAATCTTTCTAAAAATGCACCCGGGGATTCAGTTTTTCCTTGGATCACAGCACTTATTTTGGACAAGTTAATAGGTTTCCGTGCCGCTGCCCTCAGACCCCCCAATAAAATCTGGCGGTAGAAACGTAGACTCTCCCTACCTTCATCCGTATTGGGGTTCCAGTTCGGGGGTTCCTTAGGGCAAACTTCTTCCAACTGGCGGGTGTCCAACTGCTGGCCTGCTCTTTCGGTTACCTCTTTATGTGTTTCTCTGAGGATCCGATCCCTTTCCTCAGCAGTAAAGAGAGCCATTAATAATTGTTGAATGTCTACCCAGGTTGGCTGGTGTGTTAAAAATACAGTTTCTAAGAGCCAGATCAAATCCTGGGGATTTTTAGAAAATGGTTTATGTTGCTGCTTCCAATTATAAATATCGGACACGAGAAGGGGGAATATACTACTACAGGTGGCCCTCTCCCGTCAGATGGAAGCACTTCTTTCAGGGGCAAAACCGGAGCCGATGGCTCGGGGGTGGCTTCCAATCCTATACCATGCCCGGTAGATTTACATGACACACACTCAGACAGATTTGGATACAATTTTTGGGGGGTAGGCAGTCTGGGCATCTCCTTTTTCTCCTCCTCCGCATTATATACTGACCCAGATTGCGGTTTTGGTGGACTTAAAAGTCCCTCATTTATATTTTCAGGCTCCGGGTGATCTCTCCAGTTCGGATAAGGGGGAGGGGGAGGAGAGTCGTTCTCCTCCTCTGGAGGAGGCAAGACCGGCTTCAGGTCCCTCCGGTCCCTATCTGAAGTTTTTGGAGCTTGCCGTAATGGCAAAGTTACAGTCTTATTTTCAGGTGGCACTCATGGTTTGAGCCAAGAAGGTGGCTCCTCTACTAAATAACGCCATGCCACAATATACGGAATCTGATCTGGGTGGTTGTCCATTACAATTGCTTGAACTGAATAAATTGCCTGAAGGGCAAACGTTCCTTCGGGTGGCCAGCCCACTTGGAACGTTGGCCATTCAAGTTGGCAAAACATTTTTAATTTCCCCACGTGAACTGTATCTCCTGAGGAGGCAGCTCTATTTTGATAATCTTTGAAATGCTGAATTACCAATTCAAGTGGACTGACGTCCTTTTTACTTTTGCCTTGTCCCATTTCGTATTTCAAGAAAACACAAAACACAACAATAAACACAATTACTATTATAATACCACAAATCCGGCGTGCCCAATGCGAATAACAAAAACAAGCGTCTAAATTCGATACCCATAAAAACCAGGACGGACTCAGAGCGAGGGGAGGTTGGGGACTAGCCCCTACCAACCTTCTCAGAGAGCGGTGGGGCGTCCCCGCACCAGCTCCGGCTCGGGGAAGCGATACTGCATCCAGTTTCTTCCCTAGTGAGCCTACAAATTGGAGCTCCACAAAATCAGAAACAGACTTACTCACCTTCCTCGAGGAAGCTTGCCTTTCAGAATCTGGAATCAGGATTCTTGTCTCGCTGTTAGCATCCTGGATGAGCCCCCAAATGCAAGGGTTCAGGATGCTAAGAGACGAGTCGGAGTTGCTAGCAACGTAAATGTTTATTAAATGTGCATAGGAAATCAGGTAACTGACCGGCCAGGGTTGCCCCAGACAATGGAGGACGACCCCGAATCGGTGCACTAAGGGATGTATTTATACTCACACAGACACATGCAGTTTCCATACAGGCTTTTGCAAGCCAGATAATAAATCAGCTAAGTTTACAGAGTTGTCTTAGTTCGGCAATCTTCAAGGTTGCAGTCCTGTTTCTCATCAAACAGTTCCTAACTCCCCTTCCTCCCTTTCTCCTTATCTCTGGGCAATTTGTTCCTTTCTCGCACAGGGCCGCATTCTTTGACCTGGCTAATCCACATCTGCTGGGGCCCAAGGTGATTTGTGATCCTAACAGTGTATAATTGGGGAACAATACATTCAGGTTTGGTATATGTGTGCGTATATTATGTTTATCAGTAATGTAAGAAAGGTTGAACTACTGCCTAATTGGCAAGGACAAAATGTAATGTAATTCAACAGAAAGTGTGATCAGTAGTGGAAAAGAAAGTTCAGTTCCAGAAATCTGGGACCTTGAGGGGGGAAGACCGGGAAAGGGTTAAAGAACAGTGTAAAAAAAGGTTCGGTGAAGATAAAGAAACTCAAAATGGAAAACAAAAAGAGTCCTCTGGAGTGTGTATTAACACCTGGGAAGGATGTTGTTTGGAACTGGGAGCACTGAAAACAAAAGGCCCTAATTAAATATTGTAATCAGCAGGACTGCTTTACAAATTAGATGATGGGGCAAAGTGGCCACTTAATGAGACAATAGATTATAACACCCTCTTACAATTAATGTTGGTTTTGAGGAGAGAAGGAAAGTCGGATGAAGTGCCTCAGGAGGATATGTTTTTAACCCTCCGTAACCATCCGGAGTGGCAAAGGGACTGTGGAATTGTGCCCCCACAAGACTCTCTGGCACTCGCCCTTGAGCGAGAAAATAACAAGGAATCCAGAGGTAAACTGAGGCAATTGTTGTTCAGCGTGCAGCATCGTGCAAAGGTGCACAAAGTTAAACAAAACTCACCGGGCACCAGAATAGGATCTAACTGATCTGTTTAAGCCGCCCCCTCAATCACAGGAACAAGATGCTGACTCGGAAAGGACGCCCACTCCTCTGGATAGCCCTGTATCCTCCCACACCAGAAAAAAGTCTGCTCCAACAGTCCTGCAGGCACCTCTCCCGGAGGCAGTAGGACTTGATGAAGGGCCAATGCTAATCAAGGTACCTTTTCCATCGCTGATTTAGAAGCATGGAAAGGGTTGCCCAAAACTACCAGAATGATCCAATAAGTGTAGCCAAACATTTTCAGTTTATTATAAAACAGCACAACCCTGATGGGGGCGATCTACAGTTATTGTTGAAGTGTTTGACAGAGAAACAATTAAACAATTAGTCTTAAAGACTGCAGGGGATTTGGCCCAAGATTGTTATAAACGAGAAGGGGTTGACGTTAAAGATTATTTCCCTCTTCAAGACCCAAAGTGGGATGCAAACAGGAATGCGCATAAAGAAAGGCTGCAAGCAGATCAGAGGTGGATTCTGGAAGGGATGGAGAGAGCCATTCCCAAAACAATAAATTGGTCAGTATTATATGCAGTTAAGCAAGGTCCTTCCGAGTCACCACCTGAATTCCTGGACTGATTAAGGGACACAATGTCCCACAGCACACCGCTGGATCCTGGGTCGGAGGTAGGAATACAACAACTAGTTTCTTTGTTCTTGGGTCACTCAGCAGGGGATATCAGGCATAAACTCCAAAAGCTGCGTTCCATAGGAGATAGGAACCTGCAAGTATTGTTGGATGAGGTGAAAAAGAAATGAAAGAGAGCGGAGTAATCAGAAAGGACAGATAGTGGCCCATGTGAAGGAGGATTAATGGAGACCTGGGAAATCCACCCTAGCAGATCCTCTGGTTATAATGAAGCTAGGGAAAGAGTAAAAGAAGGTAGAATTTTTAGTTGATACCGGGGCAACATATTCAGTTTTAAACCAAGCTTTGAAACCCCTGGGAAATGACTACACCATGGTAAAGGGAGCAACTGGCCAAAGCGAAAAAGGCATATTTTTGCAAACTTTGAAATACAAATTGGAGAAACAATGGGGTATACAGAAATTCCTGTACACACCCAATTCCCCCGAAGGCACTCTTGGGGAGACATTTATTAGAACAATTAGGGGCTGTGATTATTTAAATTAGCAAAAGGAGAAATTACTCTGGAGGTAAATGATCAACCATGCATACAAATAATGAGCTTATCTCTAGCTGGTGTTCTCACAGGAGGAAAGGTCAATGAAGGAGTCAGGAACCAGGTATACCCTGAGGTATGGGCCACTGATGTGCCCGAGAAAGCAAAGAATGCTCCACCTGTTGAGGTCAAATCAAAGAAGGACTACAGACGACCTGAAGGATGCCTTCTTTTGCCTCCCTCTCCATGAGGCCAGCCAGAAAATATTTGCATTTGAAGGGGAGAATACCAAACGCAGATGCAGAAATTAGCTTACTTGGACAGTATTACCACAGAGTTCAAACCAGCCCTACTATACTAGCAATCAACTTGTAAAAGATCTTGAGTCCTGAAAAGCCCCATCTGAGGAAGGAAAACTCTTACAGACTCCAGGGATATTGGATATCCAAAAAGACAGCCCAGATAATGCAGCGCGAGATGATTTACCTGGGCTACAAAGTCAGTGCTGGACAGAGGACTTTGGGACAAGCCCGAAAACAGGCAATATGCAAACTCCAAGACTGCAAACAGTGAAAGAGTTATGAATTTTCCTGGGAATGACTGGATGGTACCAACTGTGGATGGACTGAAGCTATACAGGCCTTTGAGCTACCGAAAAAGGCCCTGATGTTGGCTCCAGCCTTGGGACTCCCAGATGTGAGTAAGCCATTTTTGTCCTTTAATATTGGCACAGGATCTGGGCCCATATGGCCGAGCAGTTGCATACTTTTCCAAGCAATTGGACGCAACTGCAAAAGGTTGGCCTGGATGCCTGCAAGCGGTCACGGCCGTAATACTAGATATCCAGGAAGCCCGAAAATTCATCCTGATCCAGAGAACAATTATGTTGGTATCCCATACAATATCTGCTGTATTGGAAGTGAAAGGTGGACACTGGCTTTTCCCACAAAGGTTCTCGAAATATCAGACTGCAATGGTAGAAAATTGTAGTTACTAGCATTGTACTCCAGCCTCTTTTCTTAGCGGAAACACAGGGGAACCAGTACATCATGACTGACTGGAAACTATTAAGGCGACATACTCGAGCCATCTGGACTTGAAAGATAGTCCTATGGGAAGTGCTGAAGATTGAGACATAATAGAGTCAGGATGCTTGTATGATCTGGACGGTGAGTCTATTGAATTTTCTAGGACTCCAGGGATATCGGGTATCCAAGAAGAAGGCCCAGATAATGCAGCACGACATGATTTACCTGGGCTACGAAATCAGTGCTGGACAGAGGACTTGGGGACAAGCCCGAAAAGAGGCAATAAGCCAAACTCCAAGACTACAAACAGTGAAAGAGTTATGAACTTTCCTGGGAATGACTGGGTGGTACCCGCTATGGATCTATAACTATGGACTACGTGTTAAACCCCTGTACGCACTAACAATCACTGAATAGAAACACCTTCAATAGAATAAAGAAGCTATACAGGCCTCTGAACTACTGAAAAAGGCCCTGATGTCGGCTCCAGTCTTGGGACTCCCAGATCAGAAACACAGGGGAACCAGTAAATCGTGACTGACTGGAAACTATTGAGGCAACATACTCGAGCCATCCGGACTTGAAGGACAGTCCTATGGGAAGTGCTGAAGATTGGTTCATGGATGGAAGCAGTTATGTCCTAAGCAGTAAAAGACATGCTGGATATGCCATGATCACCAGTCGAGACATAACAGAGTTAGGACCTTTACCCATTAATACCTCTGCACAAAAGGCAGAGATAGTTGCTCTGACCCGTGCCTTGGAATTGGCCCAAGGCAAAGCTGTAAATATCTACACAGATTCGAGGTGTGCATTCGGAGTTGTACATGCGCACGGAGCAATCTGGAAGGAGAAAGAGTTATTGAACTCACAGGGTAAACACATCAAACATGCAGAGGAGATCCTGAAACTACTGGAAGCAGTCCAACTCCCTGAGAAGGTAGCAATCATGCATATCAAGGCACGCCAGAAAGTGAATTCGGAGCTGGAGAAAGGAAATGAGCTGGCGGACAGAGAGGCAAAACAGGCAGCCAAAGGGGAGGTGAAAACAGAAGGGGCTTTGATCCTCAATGGGCGAATCTCCCTAGAAGGAAAGCCCCAATATACCAAAGATCAGAAGCTAGTTACAGACTTGGAAAGGTCATATAATGAGGAGGGATGGGCTCTCACCCCACAAGGGAAATTAATAATTCCCTCTTATTTTATATAGTTTTTAGTAAAAGAGAAGCATAGAAAAAGGCATCGGGGAGCAGAGGCCCTATATAAACGCCTAATTAGAGAAATTGTAGCTAGGAATTTATACACTACTGTGAGACAAGTAACTCAGCAGTGTGATCTTTGCCTCCAGACTAATCCCAAAAATACCCCCACACCGGAAATGGGCCAAATAAGGAAAGGCAACGGGCCTGGAAAACAGTGGCAGTTTGATTTTTCAGAACTTCCAAGAAAAGGAGGGTATCGATATTTGTTAATAGTAACCAATACCTTTTCAGGTTGGCCAGAGGCATTCCCTACCAGAATAGCCAAGGCTCGAGAGGCAACCACAACATTAATACAAGAAATAATACCCTGTTTTGGGGTTCCCGTGACCATATCCTCTGATAGAGGACCACATTTTATCTCAAAAATAGTACAACAAATCAGCCACCATTTGGGAATAGATTGGCAACTTCATACCTCATATTGCCCTCAGTCGAGTGCCCAAGTAGAGAAATGAACCATTTGATCAAACAGAAATTGTGAGGTTAGGACAGGAGGCTAACTTGGCCTGGCCATAGTGTCTTCCTTTGGCTCTCCTTCGTCCAAGGGTGTCACAGTCCACTCCTAAGTGGACACGTGATGGTTTGTTTCAGCTATGATCTCGGAGTGCAAAGAAAAAGCAATAATTCAACAAATCAAGGGAGTTAAATTTCAATCCAAACCTGAACTTTATTAATTGTGCCTGTAAAGCGGCTTGAGATAGAAATAGAGAGAAAATAAGGAAAAAGATGTGGAGAAAAGGGAAGAAGAAGGGGTTTATAGCTACCACCACAGGTCCACAGATGTCCAGCGTCCAGAAGGTGTTCCACTGCCTCTGTCTTCGATCTAGGTGATCTCACGGTGGGGAAGATCTTCAAAATTCAGCTGCTCCAGAGCTGTCTTTTATGCTAGTCAATACACCTGCGACCTGCCCTGCAACCTGCCTTTGCCTGTGGAGATGTGCCAATCTCCACCTAGCAGGCCACACATGCCAAGAGAGGAATGTCTGCTTTGGAGGCAGGTCTCCTCCCCTTGCACATGCACTTCTCCTGGTGGCAGTGGTCGACCTGGGGTCTCCCAATGAAGGCCAGTAGTCATCATCATCTTGAACTCTGGTTGAACTGTTCTTCACGCATGCTCTGTTGGGGTATGGGTCTGTGGTAAGTCAAATCATTAATTTTCCTGTCTTTTTCTCCTTGCTTCATGGATCTTTCACAAAGGTAGGGAGCAGGGAGGCTTGGAGACAGGCACAAAACATTCGGGTAGATAGGTACAAAACATTCCTTGATAGTTTGTACCAACTTCGGTTGTTTTCCTGCATCTGTGATTATGGTCAAGTTCTGAGGCTTAGTACCTGATGAGAAAATGTTGAGGCAGAAATCAATCCTTTGACCGACCCTTACAAAGGGCCAAAGAAGGACTGAGCTCTTTTGAAATCTTGTATGGATGATCCTATGGAATACAGAAAAGGATGTCCACACAAGCTGGGGATGAAATCACAACTTCCTACATGGTGGCATTAGGCAAACAACTCAGCAAAATTGAGAAACATGTGCTTGGGACTCGAAATAGGGGTCTGGATGAACCTGTGCATAACATACAACCTGGGGATTATGTATATGTAAACTCTCTTGCAGTTTATTGCATTAGTATTAAATCACAATAAAACTGTGCTCTATCCTTCCAAACAGAGTATGGGCACGAATGGTGAATGAGATATGAGTCTTGCATTGTACGAGAAAAACAAGGATTCATTTGTGAGAGTAACACCATCAGTGCACAAGACATTTGTCTTGACACTGACCAGAAAGTTTGCCATTTTGAAGTTCGTCCTAATGTTGACCCTAAAACCAGGTTAGTATACACTTGCAAGGGTTGTGTATGTTTGAGAACGGCTTGTAGCTCTATATCTGTAGGGGACACAGAGGTAGACACTAGGAATCACTCGAATTTTAGTGTTTGTAATTTTACTGAAATCACTGGGTGTGACTTTAATTATTCAGATCCAGTTACATCCCATCAGATTTTTAGATCTAATTATACATTAATCCACAAATAGGTGCCTGTCCCCATCGGGATAAACTTAACTTTAACAAAGAAATTGCACAGAACTTTGATAACAGTTCATCACGATGTAGATAAAATAAAAGAAGTGCTGAAAGGGGTGAAAAAGGATGGAGAACATAAATGGTGGGATACACTTTTCAGCTAGTCACCCACTGCTACGGGTATCCTGAATAAGTTGTGTCACCCTATTATTGTTCTCCTAATTCTATCCTTGATTAGTATTGTGCTATCCATAGTACTATATGTTTTAAATTGGCAAATGATGAAACAAATGAGGCCTCTGATATATGCTCATCAGCTCCGACAACAAATTGAAACGGGCAAAAATCTTATAAAGAACCTGGAAAGGAATGAAGCAATATAGAAGGCATTGATATAGAGTAAAAGAATTTACTAACTTTCTAGCAAATGGGGGATTTATGCAGGGCTAGGGGCACTAACAATTGGTGATATTTAAGCTTTAACATTTAAATTTGAATAGAATAACAATTATTTAGCTTTAAGTTTTTAGCAACTACTTGGCTCAAGGACAAGCCCTGCAGAGAAGCTCCTGATAACACGGCTCCAGTCCCTGATAAGGAGCAAAACTTGCTGTCTGAAGCAACTCGAACTGGTCGAGAATGGTCTTGGGGTTGGGAGGAACGCCAAAGACCCAGGGAGCATGCGCAAGGAACAAGATTACTAAAGTTCACAATGAGGAAGGCATCTTTCTTCATCACTGAGATCCCAGCCCACGACCACCAGGAGGCACTGCGCAGGGGCAAGCCTGAAGAGATCCTTCAAGAACTAATTATAATAAGAAACGGGGAAAGTTTATGAAGATGTAGCAGGCGCTTATGAATATGTATGTCTTTACACTATAAGTAGCTGCTTGTTAGAATATATGGTGTACAAGTTAGATGGATTACCCCCTCACACCTGCTGGTGAATAAACACATACCTGCTTTATAACTCGTATTGAGTTGTAGAGTTTGATTCCACAAGACAATTTGGGTTTGCAAAAGGCAGGTCCTGCCAAACTAACCTGATCACCTTCTATGACAAGGTGACCCGCTTAGAGGACGAGGGACAGGCTGTGGATGTAGTGGACCTGGACTTTAGTAAAGCCTTTGACACTGTTTCACGCAGCATCCCAGTTGAAAAACTGGCAATCACTGGCCTGGACAGGTGCATCCTCTGCTGGGTAAAACACTGGCTGGATGACCGGGCCCAAGGAGTGGTGGGAAATGGAGTTCAGTCTAGACGGAGGCCAGTCACAAGTGGTGTCCCCAGGGCTCAGTGCTGGGTCCAGCCCTGTTCAATGTCTTTATCAATGACCTGGATGAAGGCATTGAGTGCACCCTTAGCAAGTTTGCGGATGACACTAAGCTGGGTGGAAGTGTGGATCTGCTGGAGGGTAGGGAGGCTCTGCAAAGGGATCTGAACAAGCTGGACTGCTGGGCAGAGTCCAATGGCATGAGGTTTAACAAGGCCAAATGCCGGGTCCTGCACTTGGGGCACAACAACCCTATGCAGTGCTACAGACTAGGAGAAGTCTGTCTAGAAAGCTGCCTGGAGGAGAAGGACCTGGGGGTGTTGGTTGACAGCCATCTGAACATGAGCCAGCAATGTGCCCAGGTGGCCGAGAAGGCCAGTGGCATCTTGGCTTGTATCAGAAACTGTGTGGCCAGCAGGACCAGGGAAGTGATTCTCCCCCTGTATTCAGCATTGATCAGGCTGTACCTTGAATCCTGTGTCCAGTTTTGGGCCCCTCACTATAAGAAGGACATTGAGGGGCCGGAGCATGTCCAGAGAAGAGTGATGAAACTAGTGAAGGGGCTAGAGAACAAGTCTTACGAGGAGCAGCTGAGGGAACTGGGGTTGTTTAGCTTGGAGAAGAGGAGGCCGGGGGGAGACCTTATTGCTCTTATTGCTCTCTACAACTACCTGAATGGAGGTTGTAGAGAGGTGAACAGTGGTCTCAAGTGACAGGTGATTGGACAAGAGGGAATGGCCTCTAGATGTGCCAGGGGAGGTTTAGATTGGACATTAGGAGAAATTTCTTCATCGAAAGGGTTCTCAGGCACTGGCAGATGCTGCCCTGGGAGGTGGCTGAGTCCCCATCCCTGGAGGTATTTAAAAGGCGGATAGATGAGGTGCTTAGGGACATGATTTAGTAATGGACAGGTACGGTTGGAGTTTATGATCTCTAAGGTCTTTTCCAACCTAATGATTCTATGATTCTTGAATCAGTATAGAGACAGAGCACTGGCCATTTTTCTTGTTCAGCAGTGTCTAAAGCTAACACATGGCTTTTACTTCTGCAAACTGGCTCAATTCACCTTCACTTTCAGCAGTCTCTGCTACTCGTCATATAGGACACCATACAGCAGCCTTCCACCTCTGATGCTTTCCCACAATGCGACAGGACTGATCAGTGAGGAGCTCATATTACTTCTCATTTTCTGTCAGTTTCTTACACAATAGGGCCCCTTCAGCATTAGCCACCTCCTCCTTTGGCGATATTCTGAAATCTTTGCCTTCTGACCAGTTCATGTTCACTTCCAAAATTCCTGGGCAACTGGGGTTTGCTATTCAAGCTCACTATGTGACCAATGCAACCCATCAGTTGTATGATGTGTAGAGGGGAACCTCCCTTTGAACATCCAGCCCAGCACTGGCAGTCCAGATGCTAAGAGGAGCTGTGCTTCAGTCCCCATCACTTCTGAAGCAGTGATGAAGAAAACTTTCTGAAGAAAACTTTTCGGCACTGCCCTGGTGCTGAAGATTGAGGTAGATAAAAGGACGCGTCCGAGTAAAGAAGTTAAGAAAACTTCAAGGATCCACGACAGGCAAGTGTATGCGGCGGTCGGGGAGGAATGGGGTGCATGCTCTCTAAAAATGAAGAGGCAGTGGTGAAAATCCTCCAACCTGTTCTCTCCAAGAGAGGGATTAAATATGACAAGATTTGTTTAATTGAGCTATTGAAATGGAGCAGAGATAGGGGATTTATTCCTGATGTCGGTTTGGCGTTTCACCAAACTACTTGGAAAGACACAGGGGTTCGACTATGGGATAAAGCGACTCGGTCAGATAAAACAGTTAAGTTTCTTGGTCCCTGGTGGAAAGTTTTTGAAGCGTTAAAGACGCATGTCGGCTCTAAAAAGCAGAGCGATAATTCCGAGCCGAGTGCAGGATCGTCAACAACTGCACTAACCCCCCACCCCCCTAAACTGGCTGCGCTTGCCTCTGCACCCCCTGACGGGAGGGCCGGCAAACCCTTCGATCCGGGTCCGATAGACTCCGACAAGGAGCCTGATCCACCTCCCCCCTGTCCCTCAGACCGAGGGGCACAAGCCAGGAGGGAGGCGCAGCGGCGCGGGGAAGTTGAAATGTTGCAAGCTTTGCCTGTGATCTGTGCGCGGGACGGCGGTCCGCGCTGTGAACTAATTAGTGACGAAGCGATAAAGGAGATTCCAAAAGCTGCAAAAGAGAACGTACTAACTGCTCCGGAGCCGAGCCGCCTGGCTGAGGGGTTCTGCGCCCTCCCGCCCTGCACCCGGCCCGACCCGCTCCGTCCCGCCCCTGCTAATCCTCTTAAGGCCTGTGAGGCGCCTCCTGCACCAAAAATCATACATGGCATCGTAAAAAGACGCCGTTTTGCTGTGCCTGGTCCTGGAGCTATACCTAACATCCTGACAGGGCAGGGAGAATGCAGAAGTTGCACTGCGAGCGTACCCGCACCAACTAAAGATAATGCGGAAGTTGCAGTTGCTGGACCTTCGAGGGGAGGTCTCTGCCCAGAAGCGCTATTGCCTCCGCCCCCGGACATGCCCACTATGACACCCCCCAGCTCCCGAGCTAGTTCTCCAGTTAAAGAAACACAGGAAACAACGGATGATCTTATTCAAACATTAGTGAAAAGAATAGATCAACTCGAATTGTCCACGGCTACAATTGAGCAACCGAAGAGGCCCCTCACGTTTCTTGGGAAGGATCTAGACGGGTCAAATTCTAACACTGCTGTTGTATCAATGCCTTCCTGCGGGATACCTATAACTGTTCCATCTGCACCACCATATCCCATACCTACCTATTTATCAAATCGGGGTACTGTACCGCCCAACCTTCTTACTCTCCTGATGAGAGATGTTACCAGGTTTCATCAATAATGGAAAGGGATAACCAAAGATGCGATAGTAGAGGGATCGGTTTTGCCTGAAGTTTTTCCATTCTCTGTTACACCAAGCGGGGTTCAACAATGGGAAGCTGTAGATTGGAAGTTATTAGAAAGAGCTCGTAGCTCAGTTACCCAATGTGGTTTACATCATCAGATGACTAGACAAATTATACAATATATATTTACTTCTGATATACTAATTCCCAAAGATGTAGATCAAATCATGTCTGTTTTATTATCTCCCTCCCAACGGATGATTTTTGATAGAGCCTGGCAAAAGGCAGCAGAGGCTGAAATGGTTAGACCAAGACAGCAAAATGATCCACTTTATGGTGTTCAATCACAGATGTTAATTGGATCAGGACCTTTTGCTTCTGTGGACGTGCAAATGCATTTCTCTAATGAAGTATTACGGTTATCTCAAACACTGGCACTACATGCACTTGCTAGCATTCCTGATTCAGACTCCAAAAGAACCGATAAATTTGTGTCCATAAAGCGAGGCCAAACGGTGGAATCTTTTTCACAATTTGTTGATAGATTATATTTGGCTTTAGAACAACAACATGATTTAACCCCTGAAATAAAAGAAAACATGTTTAAATTATTGGCCTTTGAAAACTGCAACTCGTCAACCAGATGACTCCTGATTACCTTGCCTCAAGGATCATCAGTAGCTGACATGTTAGAATTAATGAACAGGAATGCTCAGGAAGCTTATGCTGCTGTGTTTGCTGCTGCCATTTGCGAAGCAGTCCAACCTGCTGTTCGCAAGGCAGTACAATTGTTAGTTGTGGCAAAAGGTGGTCAGATAAAGAAATGTCACAATTGTGGGAAATTAGGTCATTTTAAAGCACAGTGTAGAGCTCCAAGACAAGGAAAGTGGTGTGACAATTGTAAGAGAGACAATCACAATACTAATGGGTGTAGGAGATCAAACCAGGAAAACTCCAGAGCGAGTGCAACGGCTCCTCGTGCTGGGACAAAAATAGAGAGGGCCTGGCCTGCGCAGATGCAAGCAGGATCGGAACAAGTGACAACCCCAACGCCAGCCCTGAGCCTGCGACCCAATCAAGTGGTATCACCTGCATTCCCTCCGCCACAGCAGGGAGTGCTGGAGTGGGCTTGGAAACCGCAGTAGATGTCACCTTACAAGAGGTTAAAGTATACCGAATTGCTTCTAATGTAAAGGGTCCTTTGGGACAAGGACTTAGTGCTCTTTTAGTAGGGAGATCATCTACTACTTGTAAAGACATATTTGTTCAACCTGGACTAATTGATGCAGACTTTACAGGAACTGTCCAAATTATGGTACTAACATTAACACCTCCTGTGTTCATACCTGTAGGAAGTCACATTGCTCAATTAATACCTTTTAGATCTTGTGTACCAATGACAGGAGCTGACTCTCGCGGAGATGAAGGTTTTGGTTCCACTGGACAACCGCAAGTATATCTTATTTTAGACATACACAAAGCAAAACCAGAATGTTGCATTGACATGATAGCAAAGACTGGTGAAATCAAGAGGGCCAAAATGCTTATTGACACTGGTGCTGATGTGACCATTATCTCGCATCAACAGTGGCCTCCTCACTGGCCTACGGTGTCGACTGCTACTGGTGTTTTCGGAATAGGTGGTGCTCAAGCCATACGAGTCAGTTCAGATTCCATATGTTTCCAATTTCCTGATGGTGCGCAGATTAGTACTAGACCTTATGTTATGGAAGTCCCCATTGCCCTAATTTGGCATGATATTCTTGGTCAATTGCATACTGTATTGATTACTCATCCTTTTTAGGAATGGTCATTGATGAGCAGCCGGTTTTAAAAATCACCTGGAAATCCCAAACACCCGTCTGGGTGGATCAATGGACATTAAAACAAGAACGGCTGCAAATTATTCAGGATCTAGTACAAGAACAACTGAAAGCCAGAACATCTTAAAATGGCTGTAGTGTAACCCTTAGTTGTGCACGTTCCACTAATCTTGTGGGGGAGAGATGTGTTAAATGCAATGGGAATGGGCATTGGAACTATGAACGAGTGAAAAATTGGGTACATTGCAAAATTTAGTGGAGGAGCAAATAGATCAAGGGCTTATAGTCCCATTTAATAGTCCTTGGAACACACCTGTATTTGTGATAAAAAAGAAATCTGGAAAATGGCGTTATTTACATGACTTTTCTAGACAAACTACAAGAGGCCTTAAATAAGCAGGCAGACAATACCACCGCTAGATAAGTGTTGCTTAAACAATTAGCCTTAGAGAATGCAAATACAGACTTAGTGCACTGTTAATTGCATGATCACCTGTTACAAAGATTGCTTGTTTTACCAGAATTGACTGATGCTGACTTTATGAGAGCAATGCAAGTAATAGCTTGGATGCCTGTGCCTCCTGACTTTATAGCAAAGGGCACTAGAATCACTCAGCTGATTTGTTTTTCAGCAATTGTACCCCATGAAGGAAATTGCATACGGGGAGACAGAAGCTGTGGTTCAACTGACCAGTCCGTGATTCTATCAACACAGAAACTACAAAGAGGGAAAAAAAAAAAAAATTGCCATAAGTGAAATATTTGTTAGACAATCGATATAAGCCTTATTAGATAGTGCATGTACATATTTTAAGTGTTGTATGTTCCTGGTACTGTGTGTAGTTTAAATATCCATAGCATGGAAAAATTGTAGATCCAGTAGTGATAACCAACATTGTATGAATGTATTTGGCTAGCTGAGAAATGAGTGGTCGTGTGTGTGTGTTTGAAGCGCTTCAAACGTTTGTAAGACTTACAAATCGGTTTTGATTAATCTTGAAAATACATCTCTGGGACCTTTCAATCTCAAATGTCCACTAAGCCGGCAAACAGGTAGATTTACCTGGGGATCTTTGGAATGAAAGGCTTCAGAAGGAAAAGTTTTAAAATACCTAGCAAAACATGCAGCTGTATGTGTGTAAGTGCCCCCGCCCTTCTCCTTCCTTTCTAAGTTGTTTTTTTTCCTTTCAGCTTTGAAGAAGTCCAGAGGAGTTAACGGTGTTATCTCTTTAGGGGAATGCCAATTTGTGAGAACACTGTACATTCCAGTCTCACTCATCAGCAACTGCTGGGTCCTAGTGCAGACAACCTCTAGAGATAATTAAGCCAATGACAGAGGAAAATTCAAAAGATTCATTACGAATTATTGAGTGTATATTTTGCCACACTAACCCCAAAAAACATAGTCACTAAACGTGAAATGATTACAATGATAATCACCGAGGGAAGAAAAAGAAGCGTTCAGTTATTAGGCCAAGACTTGACAATGATTTATATCCCAATAAAAAAAAAACCCAAAAAACCAAACAAAACCAAACAAACAAAAAAAATGCTACGTGGTGCATGGCAAATATTTTGAATTTACAAGTAGATATAACAGATTATCCAGGAAGTATTGTTCTCCATTTACCAAGCCATGCCATTATTGAATGTACCCATCAAGTAGTAAAAACATTGTTAGCAAAAGAAAAAAAAAGGGGGGAATCAGGAGAGACACTGCAAAACAGATTGATAAAGGTGCAATATGTAATGAATTTTTTGCTATTAGCAAGAGATGATCAAATTGTGCCGAAGTTGAAGCATATACAAGCCATGTCGTCAAAATCAGAGCAAGTACAAGACAATGTGCAAGTGCTATTGATAAACAGTTACTATCGGCAATGGACAGGTCTGTATAAGCTACTAACATGGGGACGAGGTTAGGCTTGTGTTTCAACAGATACAGGACCAGTTTGGGCACCTGTGAGGTGGATCAAGCCCACGTTGCTGTGTGACAACTGTTAAGCCCCAGCCACGAAAGCAGTCGACAAGAATGAGGAAGACATTAACATGATGGATGCTCTTAATCCTATGGGTGGTAGTTAAAGGATGTCCCTGGGTGATCGATTCTCAAAAGAATGGGTGGATAACAGGATGGGTATGAGAACTGTTGGTCAAAGGAGGAATATTATTTTTAATGGTGTTAATTGCTTTGACAATTATCCTGTGTGTTACAGTGTATACAATGTCAAGTCAATCATATGTTTCACCTGAACTCCTTAGTCATCAAAAAACAAAAAGGGGGAATTGTGGGAACATTTTACCAAGAACAAGGCCTGGATGCTGTGATACTGAACAACTCTAACAAGGCCTTGAAACAGGGAGCTGAAAGATAAACAAATGCCAGCTGAAAGGAATACAACAGCTAGTTCAGTGGGAACAAGTACCAGCTGAAAGAAAAACAATTAAAGAGAACTATCAACATTGTTAATTTTAGTGTAACTTGGTTTCTTAGCATGTGCAGTAGTTTAGCCAATAATATGTTAGTAATAGCCTTATGGACAGCTACCTTTAACCAATAATACACTGTAGATACCCTTGTGGGCACCCAGTTATGTAACCAAAAAGGGTTTATAAAGAAACAGCTAAGCTCAATAAAGTGAACATTCACTGATCATATTGATCTCTGTGTTTGATTCCGTGATGCTCCCGTCAACACTTAACATGTCCTGTCCAGACTGGGCCAAGGACTACTGCCTGCACGATCTCCTGTTTAAATTGTTTAAAGGCTTGTCATTGCTCAGGGCCCCATTTGAAATAGTCTTCTTCCAGGTCACTTGAAAGAGACGCCTTACAATTCGGCTGTAATCTGGAATACACATTCTCAAAACCCCACAATGCCTAGGAAAGCTTGTGTTTCCTTTTTGCTAGTTGGTGGAGACACAGATGCTATTATGTTGATCACATCCATTGGGATCTGACAATGCCCATCTTGCCACTTTTTTTCCTGAAAAAAAATTGATCTCCTGTGCAGGTCTTTTGACCTTACTATGTTTTATGTTAAAACTGGCTTTCAGAAGAATCTGGGTTATTCTCTCACCTTTCTCAAAAAATTCTCTGTTGTGTTACCCCACACGATGATGTCATCGCTGCATTGCCAGTGTTCTGGAGCTCCACCCTTCTCCAATGCAGTCTGGATCGGTCCAAGGCAAATGGCAAGGCTGTTTCCACACCTGGGGCAGTCAATCCCAGGTGTATTGGATGCCCCTCCAGAAAAAAGCAAACTGTGGCCTGCACTCTGCTGCCAAAGGAATGGAGAAAAATGCACTACCAATGTCAGTTGTGGCGAACCACCTGGCTGCCTTTGTTCTAGTTTATGTTGAAATTCTACCATGTCTGGTACAGCAGCACTCAGTGATGATGTGACTTATTCAGGCCACAATAGTCTACTGTTAGTCTCCACTTTCCTTTAGATTTTCTCACTGGCCATATAGGACTGTTAAAGGGTGAGCGAGTTTTGCTGCTCACTCCTTAGCTCTCCAGTTGATGAATTAGCTTATGGATGGGAATCACAGTGTCTCGGTTGGTGTGATATTGCTGCTGATGCACTGTTGTGGTAGCAATTGGCACCTTTTGTTCTTCAACCTCCAGCAACCCCACAACAGAAGGGTCTTCAAAGAGAGCAGACAAGGTAGACAGCTGTTTAATTTCTTCCATCTCCAGGGCTGCTATACCAAAAGCCCACCAGTACCCTTTTGAATCCTTGAAACACCCTCTCCTGAGGCAGTCTATGCTAAGGATGAACAGAGGCTCTGGGCCAGTCACAAGGGGGTGCTTTTGCTACTCATTCCCAGTCAGACTCTCTTTGGCTTCCAATAGTTAGCTGTTGGGATCCCCCTGTCCTCTCATTGGCAGGCCAGGACGAAAAGCTGAAGAAAATTAACTGTATCCCAGTTGAACCCAGTACAACTGTGTCAATAGGATGCATCTGAATAAAACAATAAGTTGCTCTACCTTAGTTGATAAGAGTGAGAAATGCCACTATTTCAAAGTTATTATTGCCTAAATGCTCTAGTGACTGACTCATCAGAGATAAATGAATAGTGAAAATACTAGTCAGTGAAACCAATGCTTTTGTATGAAATATTTACATTCTTTTATGTCAGTTAGATCAATGAGACCAAAACTGTCATAAGTAAGTAGATCCTATTCTTATGTTCTTGTGTTATGGGGGAAGACAGAGGGCTCTGCTTTGACTGGGTTTTTATTTTCAGTCAATTTTAGGAGTTTTCTCTGATGTTTCTGTACAACAGTTTTATAGAAATATTTTGAGGAAAGCAGAACAGTGATGGCCTATGAAGCCTGACCCAAAAAAAAGGTGAACGATTGCTCAAAGTAGAATTCTTTCACCATAATTTGGATGGATGTTAAACATCAGTATCAAAGCTGGAATCTTGAAAAATATTGTTCATCTAACATCTGTACTCCATAGATGCCATACAGTTAAGTTAGCCCTACATTCTGTGTAAATGCCTCAGTTCTGTCAGACCTGGAAATATTACTATGTATCTCATATGTACTTGCCCGGCATCCATGTGTATGGACCCGGCCTGGCATGAGTTGAATGACTCAAAGCAGGTGATTGCCCCCAGCCCCAGTGGCAAGGCTGGAAGTGCTGGAGAGCATGTCTGGACTTGTCTAGGGAAGAGAGTCATGCCTGAGCCTGTTACCTGTCTTCCCCACCTGATCCAGTGAGGGGCAGGGACAGAAAATTTAAAAATCCCCACGAAAGCCTGCAACTCTCTGTTTGTCTTGTCTCTCTCTGTTGGTATTGTCCCTCTCTGTTAGTCTGTGTCCCTCTCTGTTTGTCTTGTCTTGTGTTTGCATGTTGTGTGTGGACACCCCCATTTTCTGGACCCATTGGACAACATGCAGAGTCCCTAAGGTGGTGACTGTCTCTCATTTTTCCTATTACTCTTGTAACTATTTCTCTCTTTTCTCCTCCCCTCTCTTTTTCTTCTTTTCTCCTTTTCTCTTTACAACATAGAATCATACAATAACCAGGTTGGAAGAGACCCACCGGATCATCGAGTCCAACCATTCCTATCAAACACTAAACCATGCCCCTTAGCACCTCGTCCACCCGTGCCTTAAACACCTCCAGGGAAGGGAACTCAACCACCTCCCTGGGCAGCCTGTTCCAGTGCCCAATGACCCTTTCTGTGAAGAATTTTTTCCTAATGGCCAGCCTAAATCTCCCCTGGTGGAGCTTGAGGCCATTCCCTCTTGTCCTGTCCCCTGTCACTTGGAAGAAGAGGCCAGCACCCTCCTCTCTACAACCTCCTTTCAGGGAGTTGTAGAGAGCAATGAGGTCTCCCCTCAGCCTCCTCTTCTCCAGGCTAAACAACCCCAGCTCTCTCAGCCGTTCCTCATAAGGCCTGTTCTCCAGCCCCCTCACCAGCTTTGTTGCTCTTCTCTGGACTCGTTCCAGAGCCTCAACATCCTTCTTGTGGTGAGGGGCCCAGAAATGAACACAGTATTCGAGGAGCGGTCTCACCAGTGCCAAGTCCAGAGGGAGGATAACCTCCCTGGACCTGCTGGTCACACTGTTTCTGATACAAGCCAAGATGCCATTGGCCTTCTTGGCCACCTGGGCACACTGCTGGCTCATGTTCAGTCGCTGTCAACCAACACCCCCAGGTCCCTCTTCTCCAGGCAGCTTTCTAGACAGACTTCTCCTAGTCTGTAGCACTACATAGGGTTGTTGTGCCCCAAGTGCAGGACCCGGCATTTGGCCTTGTTAAACCTCATGGCATTGGACTCTGCCCAGCGGTCCAGCCTGTTCAGATCCCTTTGCAGAGCCTCCCGACCCTCCAGCAGATCGACACTTCCACCCAGCTTAGTGTCATCTGCAAGCTTGCTAATGGTGCACTCAATGCCTTCATCCAGGTCATTGATAAAGACATTGAACAGGGCTGGACCCAGAACTGAGCCCTGGGGAACCCCACTTGTCACTGGCCTCCAGCTGGAGTTAACTCCACTTACCACCACTCTCTGGTCCTGGCCATCCAACTAGTTTTTCTGGCACTGAGGTCAGACTGACAGGCCTGTAGTTCACTGCATCCTCCCTGTGACCTTTCTTGTAGATGAACACAGCATCAGCCAGCCTCCAGTCCAGTGGAACTTCCCCTGTCAGTCAGGACCACTGGTAGATGATGGAAAGGGTTTGGCAAGCACATCCGCCAGCTCCTTCAATACTCTTGAGTGGATCCCATCTGGCCCCATAGACTTGTGGGTGTCTATCTGGGAAAGGGAAGGAAAAGAATGGGAGAACACCACTGTGGTACCTAAGATAGAACAAGGCGTCAAGGTATCCTTCAGAAATTTATCTTTCTAGATTATTGCTCTGCAGGCCTAAATGTGAGTAAGATTTCTGTTTTTTGTGAAATAATGTAGTCAGTTAGCAGACACAATTTTTCCTTCCTTAGACAGTAAGCACTAGTTGAAAAGCTGTACTGTAAACTAGGAGTTCAGTGCTGAGAGAGTTAATTTAAATTTGATAACAAATGGCTCTGCTTTTGAAATGAGTGTAGCCTGGCAACTTCAACTGAGCCCCCTTCATAGGGCCTCAATTATGTATGCAGCTTCTTTGAGAAATAGTTTCACACATCTGACCCAAGGCCCACTATGTGCTTTCCAAGAAATAAAACTGTATGTAGGCAGTGTTTCATTTCTGTATAATCTTCACACTGGTAAACTTTGCCCTCTCCTCCCACCTCGATCACACACACAAATACATTCAAAATCTCTTACTCTGAACCTGTTCCTTATATTGTCTCTATTGCTACTGGCTGAATAAAAATGCAATACATACTATCTTTGTTCCAGTATTTAACTTGTGTGCTTATTTTTAAAGAATTTGAAGTCGTGCTCCCAGGCTACTCTAATCAAAGCAGTAGTGTGAAATTAGAGAGACAGACAATCGGTTAAACACCCACACCAATTCTTTTTTAATTTTTTTTCAAAATGGCTGCTTTGTCTGTGTGCATATACCAATAGCAAATGTCCTTCTGTTATCGTACAGCCAATTTGATGTGTGAAGCATTTATATGCTAATAGTGGTACAGTTTCTTACTTTTTACAGATAAATTGTAAAAAACGTTACAGACAGTGAATCACAAGAATAAACAGCTTTTATTTCATAAGCTATAAATTAATTTCCAGTCAAAACTCATGCAACACATGCTACTGATCATTATTGTTTCTATTCATTATGAGTTTGCCTTCTGTTTTTTCTTTTTTTTAGAACAGTTCAAAAAATATATAGCATATATAGCCAGATACGATTGAATTTCCTTAATCTGCTTTGCAGTTTCATGATGTGAAGTTAATTTTTACTCATTATTCATAGGCAGTGAAAGCTTTGTAATAGGTACAGGCATTGTTCCCCTATATAGAGTGGTCATATTTTTAAAGTCTGATTTGACAACTGGGATATTTCCTATTTCATGTTAACAAAATATGACATAGTATACATGCCCAGAATTGCATTACTTAAGAATGTTACTGGCAAAGGATTCCTTAAATATAACATAAAGCAGAAGTAAACCAAAATATTTTGTTGTTGCTGAAAAATCAACATTTATTCAAAAATGTGAAAACACTGGAAATTATAAATGACTGTATTTCTATCTGAAGTAAAATAGGAGTGTTTTATTGGCTCATATTTTATAAAGTAGAAAAGGTAATTAAATAATCACTATGCCCAGATATTCAACGCTGACAAAATAAACTTGCTTATTAACAAAACAGGTTTTTTACAACATAAAAATGGGTATGCTTTTCCACTGATAAAAAATATGTGTAGTCAAGTATTATATTTGTGTCCTCCATTCAGACACAAAAATGCGCATATATAACTGTATTGCTCTTCAGGAAGGACAAGCAGGGGAGACAAGGAGGGGTTGCTGCCCTCTGTGTCAATGACCAGCTGGAGTGCATGGAGCTCCACGTGGGGACAGATGAGGAGCTGACCAAGAGCCTATAGGTCAGGATAAAAGGGAGGGCAGGGACAGGAGACATTATGGTGGGGGGGTTGACCCCCCTGGTCATCAGACCAGGTAGAGCGAGTGGATGAGGCCCTCTATAGACAGACAGGTGCAACCTCGCATTCACAAGCCCTGATCCTCATGAGGGACTTTAACCACCCCGATATTTGTTGGAGGGACAACACAGCAGGGCACAAAAAATCCAGGAGGTTCCTGGAATGAGCTAATGACAACTTCCTTCTCCATGTGATGGAAGAGCCAAAGAGGAGAGGTGTTATACTGGACCTTGTTCTCACCAACAATGAAGGGCTGGTGGGGAATGTGAAGCTCAAGGGCAGCCTTGGCTGCAGTGACCATGAAATGGTGGAGTTCAAGACCCTTACGGCAGCAAGGAGGGTACAAAGCAAGCTCACTGCCTTGGACTTCAGGAGAAATGACTTTGCCTCTTCAGGGACCTGCTTGATAGGGTGCCATGGGATAAAGCCCTGGAGGCAAGAGGGGCCCAAGAAAGCTGGTCAATTTTCCAGGATCACCTTCTCCAATCTCAGGAGTGATGCATCCCAACAAAGAGGAAGGCAGGCAAAACAACCAGGAGTTCTGCATGGATGAACAGGGAAATCCTGGAGAAACTTAAACTCAAAGCGGAGGCCTACAGAGGGTGGAAGCAAGGGCAGGTAGCCTGAGAGGAATACAAGGAGATTGTCCGAGCAGCCAGGGATCAGGTTAGGGAAGCTAAAGCCCTGACAGAATGAAATCTGGCCAAGGACGTCAAGGACATCAAGAAGAGGTTCTTTAGGTGAGTCATTGACAAAGCAAATTGTACTGGTGAGACCGCACCTCGAATCCTGTGTTCATTTCTGGGCCCCTCACCACAAGAAGGATGTTGAGGCTCTGGAGAGAGTCCAGACAAGAGCGAGGAAGCTAGTGAAGGGGCTGGAGAACAAGTCTTACGAGGAGTGGCTGAGAGAGCTGGGGTTGTTTAGCCTGGAGAAGAGGAGGCTGAGGGGAGACCTTATTGCTCTTTACAACTACCTAAAAGGAAGTTGTGGAGAGGAGGGAGCTGGCCTCTTCTCCCAAGTGACAGGGGACAGGACAAGAGGGAATGGCCTCAAGCTCCGCCAGGGGAGGTTTAGGCTTGACATCAGGAAAAAAATTTTCACGGAAAGAGTCATTGGGCACTGGAACTGGCTTCCCTGGGAGGTGGTTGAGTCAACTTCCCTGGAGGTGTTTAAAAGATGGGTGGATGCGGCGCTGAGGGGCATGGTTTAGTGTTTGATAGGAATGGTTGGACTCGATGATCCTGTGGGTCCCTTCCAACCCAGTGATTCTATGATTCTGTGAAAGTCTAGGGAGAATGTGGGCCCTCTCCAGAACGAAACAGGAGACCTGGTTGCCCAGGATATGGAGAGAGCTGAGGTACTCAATGACATTTTTGCCTCATTCTTCACCAGCAAGGACTCAAGCCTCACCACCCAAGTCACAGAAGGCAAAGGCAGGGACTGGGAGAGTGAAGAACAACCCACTGTAGGAGAGGGTCTGGTGTGAGACCACCTAAGGAACCTGAAGGTGCACAAGTCCATGGGACTTGATGAGATGCATCCGCAGGTCCTGAGGGAACTGGCAGATGTAGTTGCTAAGCCGCTGTCCATCATATTTGAGAAGTTGTGGCAGTCCGGTGAAGTCCCCACTGACTGGAAAAGGGGAAACATAACCCCCATTTTCAATAAAGGCAAAAAGGAAGACCCAGGGAACTCCAGGCCAGTCAGTCTCACCAAATTTTATTGTGCCGTTGACACTCTGGAGGGAAGGGATGCCATCCAGAGGAACCTGGACAGGCTTGAGAGGTAGGGCTGTGAGAACCTCATGAAGTTCAGGTGTAACCAGCAGGTCAAGGGAGGGGATTCTGCCCCTCTGCTGTGCTCTGGTGAGACCCCACCTGGAGCCCTGTCTTCAGTTCTGGAGTCCTCAGCACAGGACGGACATGGATCTGTTGGAATGAGTCCAGAGGAGGCCACGAAAATGATCCGAGGGCTCAAGCACCTCCTATATGAGGACAGGCTGAGAGAGTTGGGGTTGTTCAGCCTGGAGAAGAGAAGGCTGCGGGGAGTCCTTAGAGCAGCTTCCAGTACTGAAAGGGGCTCCAGGAAAGCTGGGGAGGGGCTCTTGATCAGGGAGTGCAGGGATAGGACAAGGGGGGGTGATGGCGGGGGCATGTGGTTTTAAGTCGAAAGAGGGGAGATTGAGATGAGATCTTAGGAAGAAATGCTTTGCTGTGTGGGTGGGGAGGCCCTGGCCCAGGTTGCCCAGAGCAGTGGTGGCTGCCCCATCCCTGGAGGTGTTCAAGGACAGGTTGGATGGGGCTTGGAGCCCCTGATCCAGTGGGAGGTGTCCCTGCCCATGGCAGGAAGGGTGGAACTGGATGATCTTTAAGGTTCCTTCCAATCCAAACTATTCTATGATTCTGTGAAGTACTATAGCAGGAACCACCTGAACTAATGGTGGATGAGTTTTGCAAGAAGCAGTGGAAGTGCAGCAGTGACCCAACCTGAGCTGGCTTTGATGCCCAATAACTCCACATAATACACCACCTCTCCTGTCCTGACTGACCACCGTAACAGATGGAGACCAACATCATAGACTAAATTAACTCAGTGGACATTTCATGGACATTTTATCAGCATTTTAAGAACATTTTACAAGGACAACCCATAGACTAAGGAAATTATTTCTGTGTATATATCAAATGATGGGAAAGGGCGAGGTGGTGCAACTTGAGCATGACGTTGTAAGAGACTGATCCTTTTTGGCTGCCTTAAACCACTTGCTGATACCAGAGCAGACAGCAGGCTGTAATGAGTGCCCAGTCCCTTCTCCTGGGGAAAAGGTAAGTACCTGCACAAGGAGTGCACGGGTGGACGACCTGTTGCGTCAAGTGGCTGAATTACACGAAACAGAAACTAGACTGCACAACATTAGAGAAGCTGAGGTAGAAATTGACCGGTTGCTTCAGAACAATGTTCCAGTAACAAACAATACTGAGGATAAAGCACCCTGGACCCTGGTGTCCCACAAACACAGATCACCGCCAGAGTCCCTACCCTCCAGCATCACAACTGAAAACAGATTTGAAGCTTTAGCAACAGTAGACACCCATGAGTGAGACCCACAAGTTGCAACTGAACCAACAGCATATGGCGAATATCGCAAAAAGAAATGATTGCTCTTTGTTCAGGGCAAGCTTCCAGGTTGATGCAGACACAGACTCACCATCAGTGACTGAAGAGTTGGTGTGTGAACTATTACAGGAGCTTGACCCGTACAAATCGATGGGCCCAGATGCCATCCACCCAAGCGTGTTGAGGGACATGGCTGATGTCGTTGCGAGGCCACTCTCCACAGTCTTTGAGAAGTTGGGGAGATCTGAGGATGTCCCCAAAGACTGGAAGAAGGCTAATGTCACCCCTCATCCACAAGAAAGGCTCCAAGGAGGACCCGGCCAATTATAGATCAGCTTCACTTCAGTCCCTGGGAAGGTTATGGAGCGAATACTCCTGGTGACTGTCACAAGTCAAATGAAGTACATGATTGGGAAAAGCCAGCATGGATTCACCAAGAGCAAATCATGCTTGTCAAACCTGATCACCTTCTATGACAAAGTAACCTGCTCGGTTGATGTGGAACAAGTGGTGGATGTTTTCTACCTGGATTTCTCCTAGGCTTTTGATATGGCTTCCCACGGCCTCCTCCTAGGGAAACAGATGCATTATGGTCAAGACAAGTGGTCTGTGCAGTGGTCTTGATATTGGGCCCAACACTGTTTAATATCTCCATGAGTGAGTTGGATGATGGGACCAAGTGTACCCTGATGAAGTTTGCAGATGATAACAAAGTGGGGAAGTGGACACTTTGGAAGGGAGAGTCACCCTGCAGGAAAACCTGGATAAGCTGGAGGAGTGGACTAACAAGAACCTCATGAAGTGCAACAAGGACAATTGTAAGGTCTTGCACCTGGGAAAAAAATAATCCAGGAGTGCAGCACAGTCCCCAGCTGGGGAGCATCTCTGTGTAAAGAGACTTGTGGGTCCTGGTGGACAATAAGCTCAATATGAGTGAACAGTGTGCTGCTGCAGTAAAGAAATCCAACTGGATGTTGAGGAGCATCAGTGAGGGCATCACCAGCAGAGTTAAAGAATCATAGAATCATAGAATAGTTTGGGTTGGAAGGTGTAGCGATTAAGGCACGGGCTCCGTTTAAGGGGTGAAACAAAATCACTTCATTGTGCAGAGGCAAAGCCTTATATACTGTCAGCTACCTTGTTAGCAGCTACCCTAGTGAATTTCCACTTCTAAGGATCTCACAGCTACGATGATAAAGCACAACAACTACTTGCTACAGATGTGCCTCTTATCTTAGTGTTTACCTTCTCTCGATTGCTTGTTCATCTCATGAGTTTTGTGCAGGTCTTAAGCTAGTGAGCATGAGAGTATTGGCTGTGTTGCTCTGTACTCGCTGCTGATACCGTGCATATGCGAGGGCATCAGCCATATTGCCCTGCATATGTGCGACAGTGGAATCCTCTACTCCCACATCTCCCCCTTCTTTGTTTACAACCATCACAAGCTTTCAAAAAATGATCAATTACTCGTTATACAATTCATATAAAACACGGTAAACATGTGACTATGCATAGAAATATACTAATACAAAGAAAAGCGATTTTGATTAAAGCTTTTAGCCAGCCCATTAATCCCCATCCATTTAACAAGTTTTCCAACCCAACAAAACCATCATCCATTTTCAAATTTTTTGTCCTGTCCATGAGTGTTGATATAGCCTTATGAATAGATCGAGAATGGTCACTCAAATTCATACAACACATTCCATCAAAGTCCTCACATCCATGTCCATGCTCTAGCAACAAAAAATCAACTGCACATGGTTTTGTAGCGTTGCATTTCTTGCAGAATCGATGTCACTTGCCAGTTGTGTTGGAATTTCCAGTGTCGTGTTTGTCTGTTTAGCCAGCCAACATGCCATCCTGTTCAGCTGAGTTAGTGCCTTTGCTGCTGCTGTGTGTGGAAGCAATAGGCTTGTTGCAAGCATTTCCCCGTGATTCTACAGCTGTACATTGTCATTGCAGTTACTGGTAAACGCATGTAAAGATCGCCTTTTCCTCTGATGGCTCAAAACAGAATGATTAAACATCATTGACATATTAGACGTAAGCATGGCTAACCATGCTAAGGCACATGGACCTCCCATAATGCTTGATGGATGTGTGTAATGTCTGTTTGCCCAATTTGTAAAGCACTTAATTCCCTTGGATTGGCTTCACCAGATTGTAGTGGTGTTATTTGTTGAAAGTCTGGGAAAATTTTTACTATGTTTTGGGCTATTTCTAATGAAATCTTAAATTGCTTACGCAGTGCCCTGGCAGACTGATGATAAAATTATGCAACATTTGCGCTTGTTGAATAACATTTGGTAGTGGGCCTTGGACTGCCCCTGCTCTCAGTTTGTCTGCTATTCTTTTCCCTTCAACTATAAATCCTGGAAGTGATGTGTGACTCCGAGTGTGCATCATGTAAAATTCTGCCTTCCTAGTTATTACATGAAACTATAACTGTTTTAACATAAAAAACAAATGCTGGTTGTTTACCTGTTTTAACCATCCTCTTTCTATACGCTGCACTACTCTGACCACATATTGTGAATCTGTAATTAAATTAAAGGGACTGTGATGTTGTTCAAAGGCTTTTACCACTGCATATAATTCTACTATTAGTTCTATGTTGTAAAAAAGTTATTAGTTGGGCTTTCTATTCCTTTGCAGTCTCTTAATCTCAGAGGGTATTATCATTGGCATATTCCTTTTTGGGCCCTTAAAACTATACTTTCATTAGTATCTGGCTAAAATCCCATTCACCGTTTTCTGCCTCAGGGCCCAGCAGTAACTGATCTGATAAGGGACACTGGAATGCAGAGTGTTCTCACAAATTGGCATTCCCCTGGAGAGAGAACAAGGTTAACTCATGTGGACTTTGTGAAGAAGCTGAAAAGAGGAAAAAAAACTTCACATTCCGGGAGGAAGGGAAGAAAAGGGAGGAGGGGGCACTCACACACACAGCCGCAAGGTTGGGTTTTTTCCAATTTTTTTTCTCTCTCTCTCTTTTTCCTTTGTTTTCGTTTTGCTAGGCATTTTAAAATTTTACCCTCTGCACCCTTTCATGCCAAAAGGTCCCAGGTAAATCTACCTGTTTGCCGGCTTGGTGGACATTTGAGATTGAAAGGTCCCAGAGATGTATTTCCAAGATTAATCAAAACCAGTTTATAAGTGTTACAAACGTCTGAAGTGCCTCAAACACACACACACACACACACACACACGCACGCACGCACACACACACTCATTTAAAAGCTAGATCAATACACACATACAATGTTGGTTATGAATAGTTGATAACAACAGCATGAGTTGTTCACTATTGGATCCACAATTTTTCAATGTTCATAGAATCATAGAATCATAGAATAACCAGGTTGGAAGAGACCCACCGGATCATCAAGCCCAACCATTCCTAACAAACACTAAACCATGCCCCTTAGCACCTCATCCACCCGTGCCTTAAACACCTCCAGGGAAGGTGACTCAACCACCTCCCTGGCCAGCCTGTTCCAGTGCCCAATGACCCTTTCTGAGAAAAATTTTTTCCTAATGTCCAGCCTAAACCTCCTCTGGCGGAGCTTGAGGCCATTCCCTCTTGTCCTGTCCCCTGTCACTTGGGAGAAGAGGCCAGCGCCCTCCTCTCTACAACCTCCTTTCAGGTAGTTGTAGAGAGCAATGAGGTCTCCCCTCAGCCTCCTCTTCTCCAGGCTAAACAACCCCAGCTCTCTCAGCCGCTCCTCGTAGGACTTGTTCTCCAGCCCCCTCACCAGCTTTGTTGCTCTTCTCTGGACTCGTTCCAGAGCCTCAACATCCTTCTTGTGGTGAGGGGCTCAGAAATGAACACAGGATTCGAGGAGCGGTCTCACCAGTGCCGAGTACAGAGGGAGAATCACCTTCCTGGATCTGATGGTCACGCCGTTTCTGATCCAAGCCAAGATGCCATTGGCCTTCTTGGCCACCTGGGCACACTGCTGGCTCATGTTCAGTCGGCTGTCAACCAACACCCCCAGGTCCCTCTCCTCCAGGCAGCTTTCTAGACAGACTTCTCCTAGTCTGTAGCACTGCATAGGGTGGTTGTGCCCCAAGTGCAGGACCCGGCACTTGGCCTTGTTAAACCTCATGCCATTGCTCTCAACCCAGCGGTCCAGCCTGTTCAGATCCCTTTGCAGAGCTTCCCTGCCCTCCAGCAGATCGACACTTCCACCCAGCTTAGTGTCGTCCGCAAACTTGCCAAGGGTGCACTCGATGCCTTCATCCAGGTCATTGATAAAGACATTGAACAGGGCTGGACCCAGCACTGAGCCCTGGGGAACCCCACTTGTCACTGGCCTCCAGCTGGAGTTAACTCCATTTAGCACCACTCTCTGGGCCCGGCCAGCCAACCAGTTTTCCACCCAGGAGAGTGTGCGCCTCTCCAGTCCAGAGGCTGACAGTTTCTGAAGCACAACGCTGTGAGAAACTGTGTCAAAAGCTTTACTGAAGTCCAGGAAGATACATCCACAGCCTTTCCCTCATCCAGTAGTCAAGTCTCTTTGTCATAGAAGGCCATCAGGTTTGTTTGGCAGACCTGCCTTTCGTGAAGCCGTGTACATGATCGCTACCTCTTGTTTTTGTGGGAGACTTCAATCTTCCTGATATCTGCTGGAAGTACAATAGAGCAGAAAGGAAGCAGTCTAGGAGGTTCCTGGAGTGTGTGGAAGACAACTTCCTCACACAACTGGTGAGTGAACCGATAAGGGAAGGCGCCCTCCTGGACCTGCTGTTCGTGAACAGAGAAGGCCTTGTGGGAGATGTGATGCTTGGAGGACACCTGGGACAAAGTGATCATGAGATGATAGTTTTTTCAGTTCTAGGTGAGGTGAAGAGGAATATTGGCAGAACCGTCACATTAAACTTCCAGAGGGCAGACTTTGGACTGTTAAGGCAACTGGTTGACAAAGAGAGAGCTGGGGTTGTTTTGCCTGGAGAAGAGGAGGCTGAGGGGAGACCTCATTGCTCTCTACCACTACCTGAAAGGAGGTTGTGGAGAGGAGGCCGTTGGCCTCTTCTCCCAAGTGACAGGGGACAGGACAAGAGGGAATGGCCTCAAGCTCCACCAGGGGAGGTTCAGGCTTGACATCAGGAAAAAAATTTTCATGGAAAGGGTCATTGGGCACTGGAACAGGCTGCCCAGGGAGGTGGCTGAGTCACCTTCCCTGGAGGTGTTTAAGGCACGGGTGGATGAGGCGCTGAGGGGCATGGTTTGGTGATTGATAGGAATGGTTGACTCGATTATCCTGTGGGTCCTTTCCAACCTAGTGATTCTGTGATTCTGTGATTCTATGATTCTTTGATAGGATGAGGGGGAACGGGTATAAACTGGAGAAAGGCAGATTTAGATTAGACATTAGGAAGAATTTCTTCACCATGGCAGTGATGAGACATTGCAACAGGTTGCCAAGGGAAGTTGTGGCTGCCCCATTCCTGGAGGTGTTCAAGGCCAGGTTGGATGGGGCTTTTGTAACCTGATCTAGTAGGATGTCCCTGCCCGTGGCAGGGAGATTGGAACTAGATGATCTTTAAGGTCCCTTCCAACCCTAACTCTTCTATGATTCTATGATTCTATGACTAACGTTTAGATTTGAAATGAATGCTGTCAAATGCAATCTAAAAGACCCGTTTAAAGTGCCAAGTGAAAATTTCTGGGGAGAATGAGCAATGGGTATCCCAAGCAATCTACAAATTTTTTAAATTGGACCATATGTAGTGAGAAACATGGGTTAACAACAGATGCTGTTGAGCCTATGGTGATCTCTTGAACAAGTAGAACTATTGATGCAATTTAATGTCTGCAATCAAACCAATCTGCTCACCATTCTGAAATACAGCTTGTGCAGGATGGTTAGCATGGCTGCAAGGACAAACTTTCTCTTTCAAAACAAACTAAGAGAGATGTGACTGATATTGTAGGGACAGGATTGGGAATTCTAAACGGTATAGTGCTGGCAAACAAATTGAGTACAAGTGATTTAAACAAATTGAGACAACTGAGAACTGTAGGATGTGGCTTTAACTAATCAACACCCATCATATCAGTTGTTGCAATCTGACTATACTTTAATTCAGGAATTAGCAGCTACACCTATCAGAATGAATCTCTTCCTGACAAAGAAATTATTACAACACCAGGACTTGGAGCGAGTATGTTGTGGTTTGAGCTAAAGTAGAATCAGTTTTCTAACATTTCAGCTAATTCTCACCTAAGTAACTTCATTTTCTGAAAGTGAACTGCATGTTTTCAGACAATGTTTCTCCTTAGAAGTTATAACATGGGGCATTAGTATGTAGAAAGGCCATTGCTCACACTTATCCCTATGGAAACCAAGGCCATCCTTGAGCTGGTGGAGCCGTAAGGGAAGGGAGTGAAAGAAGGTCACACTTGCAGGGAGGGATGGACAGGAGAGGTGGCCCCAAACTGACCAACAGAGTATGCCACCCCATCGATATAATACTCAGGATAAAACTGAGGGATCTGGATGGTCTCGTTCTTTTCTTCCATGGCCAATATCCAGCAAGGACCTCATCTGTCCCCAGGGAGGCAGCTCTGAAGGGCAAAGGAGCCCAAGAAGGCTGGACGCACTTCAAGAAGGAACTCCTGGTGGTGCAAGAGCAGGCCATTCCCATGTGCCAGAAAATGAGCCGGAAAAGAGCTCTGGGTGGATCTTGGAAAAAGAGGAAAATATACAGATTCTGGAAGAAGGGACAGGCATCTCGGGAGGACTACAAGGATGAAGTGAGGTCATGCAGAGAGAAAATCAGAAGGGCTAAAGCCCAACTAGAACTGAAATTGGCCAATTCTGTGAAAGATAATAAAACATGTTTCTGTAAATATATCAACAACCAAAGGAGGGCCAAGGAGAATCTCCATCCTTTACTGGATGCAGGTGGAACAACAGTGACAAAGGACGAGGATAAGGCTGAGGTACTTCATGCCTCAGACTTTAATAGCAAGGTCAGATAATCTCTGGGTACCCAGACCCCTGAGCCAGAAGACAGGGAAGGAGAGCAGAACAAAGCTCCCTCAATCCAAGAGGAAATGGTTAGAGACCTGCTTGGCCAATTAGACGTTCACAGGTCTATGGGGCCAGATGGGATCCATCTAAGGGTATTAAGGGAGCTGGCAGAGGTGCTCACCAAATCCCTTTCCATCATCTACCAGCAGTCCTGGCTGACTGGAGAAGTTCCATTAGACTGGAGGCTGGCAGATGTTATACCCATTTACAAGAAGGGCTGGGCGGAGGATCCAGGGAACTCCAGACCTGTCTGTCTGACCTCAGTGCCAGGGAATGTCATGGAGCAGGTCATCTTGGGTGCCATCTCACAGCACACAAAGGACAACAGGTGATCAGGCCCACTCAGCATGGGTTTTGGAAAGGCAGATCGTGCCAAACTAACCTGATCACCTTCTATGACAAGGTTACCTGCTTAGTGGACAAGGGACAGGCTGTGGATGTAGTGGACCTGGACTTTAGCAAAGCCTTTGACACCGTTTCTCACAGCATTCTGCTTGAGAAACTGTCAGCCTCTGGCCTGGACAGGCGCACACTCTCCTGGGTGGAAAACTGGTTGGATGGCTGGGCCCAGAGAGTGGTGGTAAATGGAGTTAACTCCAGCTGGAGGCCAGTCACAAGTGGTGTCCCCAGGGGTCAGTGCTGGGTCCACTCCTGTTCAGTATCTTTATCAATGACCTGGACGAGGGGATCAAGTGCTCCCTCAGTAAGTTTGTGTATGACACTAAACTGGGCAGAAGTGTTGATCTGCTGGAGGGTCGGGAGGCTCTACAGAGGGACCTGGACAGGCTGGATCCATGGGCTGCGACCAGTGGGATGAAGTCCAACAAGGCCAAGTGCTGGGTCCTGCACTTGGGACACAACAACCCCATGCAGCACTACAGGCTTGGGGAAGAGTGGCTGGAAAGCTGCCGGGCAGAGAAAGACCTGGGGGTGTTGGTTGACAGCTGGCTGAACACAAGTCAGCAGTGGCCCAAGTGGCCAAGAAGGCCAGTGGCATCCTGGCCTGTATCAGAAATAGTGTGGAAGTGATCATCCCCCTGTACTCAGCACTGGTGAGGCTGTACCTCGAATCCTGTGTTGTTTTGGGCCCTCACTACAAGAAAGACATTGAGGTCCTGGAGTGTGTCCGGAGAAGGGCAACTCTGGGAAACCTCGGCTGGTCCGAGGAGTTAGAGTGTGTGAACTTAAACATTGGCCTTGAATAGATGCCCGTGGAGAAGCTGGAAGGCACCAAGAAGAGCCGAGTAAACAAGATTAGGAAGCTGCCAGGCCGCAGGTGGAATCACCCAATTATGAAGTTACAGCTGAGAAGGAGTCATCCAATTATGAACTGTCAGTCTTTAGCTAAACCAGTCATGCATGGATGGCCAGCTCGGGAAGGGGTATAAAAAGTCTTTTAAAATCAATAAAGAGGGTCTTTTGGCCCACAACTTCTATGTGTCGTGGATTGCCCCAACTGCGACATCTGGTGACCCCGACCTGATTGCAGCACTTGGACCGTAGATGGTGGACCGGAGAGCTGTGATGAATTGGACAATGGATCCGCAGAGCCATAAGAGTACCCAGAGAAGCTGAGCAGTGGAGGAGTGGGGCTCCAGAGCTGCAAGCTGAGCGGTGAAGGAAGAAAGTTTCCAACACTGTTGGCTGACCGGTGGAGGAGAGAGTCTCCAGAGCTGCCAGATGAACAGTGGAGGAGTGGGGCTCCAGAGCTGCAAGCTGAGCGGTGAAGGAAAAGCGTTTCCAACGCTGCTGGCTGACCGGTGTGGGAGAGAGGCTCCAGAGCTGTTCACAGAAGAAAGCACCTGGGAAATATGGGTACTTCCTTAAGTAAGGAGGAGACAACGATCGTTACTATGTGGAAAACGATCTTGCAAAAACGGGGAGTTAAGTTAGAAGAGTCGGACTTGCGAAAAATGCTCCTATGGAGTAAAGAACAGGGATATGAAGCAACTACCGTAACTTCTTTTAGTGTTTCTGTCTGGACGGAGGTGGGCGATAAACTGGTTGACTCTGCTACACGGGGGGATAAAGATGCAGCAGCGCTTTTACCAACATGGCGTCTTCTTTATGAGACCCTGAATGATTTTAAGCTGCAGTGGGACCAGGCAGAGGGCATCCCTCCTGCTTCTGATACTGTACAGCATTTTGTGCCTCCCGTGTCGCTCCTTGCAGAGGAACCGATTCCAGGATATAGGCTAGATTTCACAGCACGCCCTAGAATTCATGACCCACGGAGGAGAGGGGAGTTTTGGGATGATTCTGACGATGGGATGTGCACAAGACACCTTTTCACAGTCGACAGTAAAACTATTAGAATACCTGTAGAGCTGCCAGACAATCCAGGCTCGTTGCCATCTGATACCGATAGTATAGTTCTGGTAGAGCCGTTGGCCCCACCACTTTCTCTGTTAGACGAAGAAGGACATCAGCACTGCGTAAATTTGTCAAGGTACCCCCCACTCCCAGAAGAAAGTCCTGGTGAATGGGACGATGAGATGTTTGGGAGTGGGGAGAAAGAGAACGAGCAAAGACAGAGTAGAATGGCAGTCGGAAAAACCTCTTGGGGGTCCCTCTTGCAGAGGAACATCTCAATTAGGGAATTTGCCTCCCGCGCATGTTACTATCCGTGCATACAATCCTCTATCTTTCTGGCAGAAGCTAAAAGCACAGGCTTTACGAGAGGGGGATTGGAAGCTGTCTGAGATGATAGATATCCCATTAGTAGAGCCTGCTGCTGATCCTTCTGCGGCACTGGCATTTCCCATTTTGAGGGGGGACCCAGTGAAGGGGGTAATGGATGAGCACATACCGTACTCATGGAAAATGGTTCATGATTTGCAGAAAACTGTGGCGCAATATGGTCCAAATTCTCCGGCAGCTATGCAGTTACTCAGGCTGTTGTCTATGGAAGAAATGACACCTTTTGATTTTGCTATGCTAGCGCAGATAATGTTTCAACCAGTACAGTGCGCTGTTTTTAGATCAATATGGGCACAGAAGGCCCAGGCACTTCGGAATTTACAGCTTCCACAAGACGATGTGCGTTTCGGTAATGGCGTGGACATACTAACAGGGACAGGACAGTTTTCTAACCCACAGCATCAGGCACAGTGGCAACCGCTGGTTTTAGAGCAGGTCAAGGCTGTGGGTCTCGAAGCACTAATAAGTACGGCCGAATTAGCTGAACCTAAAGCAAAATATACCATGATTCGGCAGGGGACTACAGAACCGTTTTTACAGTTTGTTGAAAAATTGCAAGCTGCAGTGGAAAGGCAAGTGTTTGATGTGAATCTAAGAACTATGCTAGTAACTCAGCTTGCAAAGGACAATGCAAATGATGATTGCCAGAAGATAATTGAAGCGTTGCCAGGGGACACTACCCTGGACACCATGATACAGGCTTGTGCCAAGGTGGGATCCATAGGGCATACAGTAACAGCCCTAGCCGCGGCCTTGGCTGCTGCGAAAACAAGGGATTTAAGATGTTTTGATTGCGGCCAGGTCGGGCATTTTAAACGAGCGTGCCCAAATAAGAACAAGAGAGATAACGCAGCTGAAGCAGCGGGGGCAGCAGGGATCACATGTCTTATGTGTGGGAGAAGCGGCCACTTTGCAACACAGTGTTGGTTCAGAGGTTATCTAAATAACCAGCCCTTGCTGCAGGGAAATGGCAAGAAGAGCACGAGGAGGCGCGTGCAGACAAAAATGCCTGCCCCATCAGCAAACAATCCATCCTGCAGCCATCCTCAAACACAGGCCTTTGCGACCGGCTGTCAGGGAAAACCAAGGGATCAGCCGGCATGGATGTATCCACCGCCGACACAGTAACTCTAACAACACAGGGGGTGCATAAGGTTCCCTTGGATGCTTGGGGACCCATCGGAAATGGACTGTGTGCATTATCCATGGATCAGGCATTGCCAATATCATTGAAGGTAAATGGACTATTAGATACAGGTGCAGATGTCACTATTATTTCTCAACAAGATTGGCCTTCCTCTTGGCCTGTGATCTCTACCACTCTAGGCGTCGTGGGCCTAGGGGGAGTCACCAACAGTTTCATGGCAGCAAAACCAGTACTCATCACCAACCCGGAAGGACAAAAGGCTACTATTTGACCTTATGTGACTGTGGCCCCTTTGAACTTATGGGGAAGAGACTGTTTGTCACAATGGGGGGTTCGGATAACCACGGATTTTCATTAGGGGTCACTGTGTTGCAGGGTGTGAAGAGACCTAAACTGGCTTTGAGATGGTTAACAGAGAAGCCGGTTTGGGTGGATCAGTGGCCCCTCAATTGTGAAAAACATATAGCCCTGCGGACTTTAGTAGCAGAACAACTAGCTGCAGGTCATATTGAACCATCCCATAGCCCGTGGTATACCCCAATGTTTGTGATTAAGAAAAAATCAGGGAAATGGCGATTATTACATGATTTATGTTGGATCAGTGAAGTGATGGCAACAATGGGAGCTCTGCAACCGGGATTGCCCTCACCTACAATGATCCCCATGCAGTGGGAAATTGTTGTGATAGACTTAAAAGATTGTTTCTTTACCATTCCATTAGATGTAAATGATATGGAAAAGTTTGCTTTTACAGTTCCATCACTCAACCATGCTGAACCAACGCAGAGGTACCATTGGAAGGTGCTCCCACAAGGGATGAAAAATTCACCCACCATCTGTCAATGGTTTGTAGCTCAAGCCTTGAGCCCAATATATGCAATGGGGTACTGTTATCATTACATGGTTGATATCCTTTTGGCTGCTCCAACATCTCAACTGTTGTCAGCAATGGAATCTGACACACGAATTTCATTGATCCAATTCGGCTTAGTGGTGGCTGCAGAGAAGGTACAACGCACTCAGCCATGGCTTTATTTAGGCATGAGGGTGCTTGACCGCACTGTGCAGCCACAAGCAATCCAGCTAATGATGGAAGTGAAAACCTTGAATGATGTACAGAAATAGGCAGGAATCATTAATTGGTTGCGGCCTTATTTAGGCCTAACTTCATCTCAATTGAGGCCCCTTTTAGAACCATTAAAAGGAGACACTGATATTGTAGCACTGCGGTCTTTGACTTCTGAAGCAAGGCAAACACTTGGGATGGTCGAGCAGCAAGAAGGTTCCCCTCAAATTGTGGAACTTCGTGCTGTTACATTGGCATTCCAGCCATTTATTTGTGCGATGAATATTGTTACAGATTCAGCTTACGTAGTGGGACTAGTCCAGCAACTGGATAAAGCACTTTTGAGAAACGTGAGTAATGCCTTATTATTTGGCGTGCTACAATCATTATGGCTGATGATTCAAAAAAGGTCACACCCGTATTATGTCCTGCATATTAAAAGCCATACCACTTTACCTGGATTTCTAGCATCTGGTAATGTGCAGGCAGACCAATTGATCTCAGCTGTGGCAATGAGACCGGTGCCTAATGTGACACAACAAGCAATTGCATCCCATCAGTTTTTCATCACAGCTTTCGTGCCTTGAAACGCTAATTTCATTTAACAACTACAGAGGCCCATTCTATTGTTGCAGCCTGCCCAGATTGCCAGGGTGAACATGTACCTGCGTATTATTATGGGGTGGGGTGGCTCACGCACCCCCAGGCTTTCTCGCTAAGGATGGGTCACGTGGGTCTCCTAGGGTAACTAAAGCCCTTGCTAGAAACCTAGCTAAGCTCATAAATTGCGCTTTAAACTATATGTGAAGGGGGAGGGGGTTGAGCCCAGGCTAGACAGGAACGAGCCTGGACGTGGGGCAATGGTGATGGGGAGAAGGTGTGCTGGTGAGGACCACCAGTACCTCACCACACAGAAAGTGGGGGAGAACACACCTCGGGGTGCTAAGGGAGATACAGGCACTCTGGAGCTAGCTACTCCAGTTACCAGGCAATTGGGAACGAACTCTGTTCCCTCTAAGAAAGCTGAAGGCTCGGCAGCTCAGCTGAAGTGCATTTACACCAATGCACGCAGCATGGGGAATAAGAAGGAAGAGCTGGAAGCTGTCGTAGGGCAAGGAGCCTATGATGTCATTGCCATCACGGAAACGTGGTGGGACGACTCATATAACTGGAGTACGGCTATGGTGGGGTACAAGCTCTTCAGATGGGACAGGAAGGGTAGGAGAGAAGGTGGGGTAGCCCTCTTTGTAAGGGAGGACTTGGACACTGTTGAGATGGATTGTGGCGATCAGGAGGTTGAGTGCCTGTGGGTTAAAATCGGAGGAGCCCACCAGAAGGCAGATTTTGTGATGGGAGTCTGTTACAGACCACCCAGCCAAGGAGAAGCAGCTGATGAGCTCTTCTATAAACAGCTGGGGTTAATCTCTAGATCCATGCCTCTCATTCTTGTGGGAGACTTCAATCTGCCTGATATCTGCTGGGTGTACAATACAGCAGAAAGGAAGCAGTCTAGGAGGTTCCTGGAGTGCGTGGGAGACAACTTCCTCGCACAGTTGGTGAATGAACCAACAAGGGAGGGTGCCCTCCTGGACCTGCTGTTTGTGAACAGAGAAGGCCTTGTGGGGGATGTGGCAGTAGGTGGACGCCTAGGACTAAGTGACCATGAGATGATAGGGTTTTCTGTTCTAGGTGAAGTGAAGAGGGTTGTTAGTAGGACGGTAGCATTAAATTTCCAGAGGGCAGACTTTGATCTCTTCAGAAGGCTGGTTGGCAAAGTCTCATGGGAGACAGTTCCTAAGGGCAAGGGAGCCCATGAGGGCTGGGAGCTCTTCAAAAAGGAAGTCCTAGCAGCTCAGGAGAAAGCCATCTCCGTGTTCTGGAAAAAAAGCCGGCAGGGGAGAAAGCCAGCTTGGTTGAATAGAGAGATCTTGAGTGATATCAAGAAGAAGAGAAATGTTTATGGGCTCTGGAAGAGGAGACAGGCCTCCTGGGTGGACTAAAGGAGGGAAGTGAGATTGTGTAGGGAAAAAATCAGAAGGGCTAAGGCTCAGCTAGAAATCAGATTGGCCAAGTCTGTGAAAGATAACAAAAAATACTTCTATAAATATATAAACAATAAAAGGAGGACTAGGGAGACCATACAGTCCCTATTGGACACAGAAGGAACAACAGTGATGGGATGAGGAAAAGGCTGAGGTACTTAATGCCTTCTTTGCCTCAGTCTTTAGTTGTAAGGAGGTTCGTTCCGTCTGTGTACAAACCCAGGAGCTAGAGGAGCATAATGAGGCTCCCGTGATCCAAGAGGAGGTGGTCAGAGCCTTGCTAGCCCGACTAGACAGTCACAAGTCTATGGGGCCGGATGGGATCCACCCAAGGGTATTGAAGGAGCTGGCGGATGTGATTGTCAAACCCATTTCCATCATCTTCCAGCGGTCCTGGCTGACTGGGGCAGTTCCACTGGACTGGAGGCTGGCTGATGTTGTGCCCATCTACAAGAAGGGTCGCAGGGAGGATCCAGGGAACTACAGGCCTGTCAGTCTGACCTCAGTGCCAGGGAAAGTCATGGAACAGGTGGTCTTGAGTGCTATCATGAAGCACATGCAAGAGAACCGGGTGATCAGGCCCAGTCAACATGGGTTCACAAAAGGCAGGTCTTGCCAGACTAACCTGATCGCCTTCTATGACAAAGTGACTCGGCTGCTGGACGAGGGAAAGGCTGTGGATGTGGTCTTCCTGGACTTCAGTAAAGCCTTTGACACGGTTTCTCACAGCATTCTGCTTGGGAAACTGTCAGCCTCTGGCCTGGAGAGGCGCACACTCTCCTGGGTGGGGAACTGGTTGGATGGCCGGGCCCAGAGAGTGGTGGTAAATGGTGTTAACTCCAGCTGGAGGCCAGTGACAAGTGGTGTTCCCCAGGGCTCAGTGCTGGGTCCAGCCCCGTTCAATGTCTTTATCAATGACCTGGATGAAGGCATCGAGTGCACCCTTAGCAAGTTTGCGGACGACACTAAGCTGGGTGGAAGTGTCGATCTGCTGGAGGGTAGAGAAGCTCTGCAAAGGGATCTGAACAGGCTGGACGGCTGGGTTGAGAGCAATGGCATGAGGTTTAACAAGGCCAAATGCCGGGTCCTGCACTTGGGGCACAACAACCCTATGCAGTGCTACAGACTAGGAGAAGTCTGGCTAGAAAGCTGCCTGGAGGAGAGGGACCTGGGGGTGTTGGTTGACAGCCGACTGAACATGAGCCAGCAGTGGCCCAGGTGGCCAAGAAGGCCAATGGCATCTTGGCTTGTATCAGAAATGGCGTGACCAGCAGGTCCAGGGAGGGTATTCTCCCTTTGTACTCAGCACTGGTGAGACCGCACCTCGAATACTGTGTTCATTTCTGGGCCCCTCACCACAAGAAGGATGTTGAGGCTCTGGAACAAGTCCAGAGAAGAGCAACAAAGCTGGTGAGGGGGCTGGAGAACAGGCCTTATGAGGAACGGCTGAGAGAGCTGGGGTTGTTTAGCCTGGAGAAGAGGAGGCTGAGGGGAGACCTCATTGCTCTCTATAACTACCTGAAAGGAGGTTGTGGAGAAGAGGGAGTTGGCCTCTTCTCCCAAGTGACGGGGGACAGGATAAGAGGGAATGGCCTCAAGCTCCGCCAGGGGAGGTTTAGGCTGGCCATTAGGAAAAAATTCTTCACAGAAAGGGTCATTGGGCAATGGAACAGGTTGCCCAGGGAGGTGGTTGAGTCACCTTCCCTGGAGGTGTTTAAGGTGCGGGTGGATGAGGTGCTGAGGGGCATGGTTTTGTGTTTGTTAGGAATGGTTGGACTCGATGATCCGGTGGGTCTCTTCCAACCTGGTTATTCTATGATTCTATGATTATGGCACAAATCCCAGCGGTTTACGAGCTTTTCAGGGGGAATGGTTGGAGAACCCCCTGAAGCGTGGTTAAATAAAGCCATATATGTACTGAATTTTGTTAACATAATAGAGGATATGCAGGAGCCACCTATGGCTCGCCACTTTGAATCCCTACGTAGTACGACGTATAAGACGATTTGAAAGTGCTATTGAAAAAACAGTTATTATGGGCAATGGACAGGTCTGTATAAGCTACTAACATGGGGACGAGGTTCTGCTTGTGTTTTAACAGATAAAGGACCGGTTTGGGCACCTGCGGGGTGGATCAAGCCCACGTTGCTGTGTGACAACTGTTAAGCCCCAACCACGAAAGCAGTCAACAAGAATGAGGAGGACGTTAACATTATGGATGCTCTTAATCCTATGGGTGGTCTTACCACAGGGCATGAAAAATTCACCCACCTTGTGTCAACTATACGTTGCATGGGCCTTGCGACCAATTCGTCAACAATGGTCAAAAACAATCATTTATCATTATATGGATGTTATACTTTGTTGTCAGGAGGCCCCTTTTGATGATATAGCATTAAAAATGTTAATGGACATGTTAGCAGCAAAAGGCCTTGTTATTGCACCTGACAAAGTGCAAAGATCAAGCCCTTGGAAATATTTGGGTTGGCATATCACTGATGCTCAAATTCGGCCTCAAAAGATAGAGCTCACAACTTGTTTAAAAACAGTAAAAGATGTGCAGACATTGTTAGGTGACATTCAATGGATACGTAACTGTGTGGGGATTTCAAACACTGAAATTGCCCTGCTGACCGCATTATTACGCAATGCGGATCCAGCTCATGAGATCGAACTTACTGCAGAACACCATAACCTGTTACAAAAGATTGTTTGCAAGTTGCAAACGTCTTGGTCATCTCGACGAATGGTGGATATACCTATTTCGCTTGTGGTCTGTAACGGCTTGGAATCACCGTATGCCGTCATTTGTCAGTGGCAAAACAAAAAGGGGGAGACACTCTCTACTTTACCTATAGAATCATTGCACTTACTAGACAGTAATGCCACTGACAAAGACAAGCTTGATGGATTTATCGTCTTGGAATGGGTATTTCTAAGAGTACAACCAAAAACAAGTACTCAAACCCGACCTGACGCTGTAGCAGAACTGGTACGAAAAGGTAGATCTCGAATCATTGAGCTCAGTGGACAAGAGCCTGCAGATATTAGCATTCCAGTTAATGCTATAGACCTGGAATGGTGGTTACGAAATGTAACGACAATACAGGAAGCCCTATTAGGATTTGAAGGGAAAATACATTCACAGCATCCGCAAGAGGGTGGTCCTAAATGGATACCAGCTAGAAGTATTCGACCCTATCAAGAATCATCTTTGGCACGTGACCGATTGTCAACACAAGAAGACAATGCGAGTGAATAAATGAAGAGATCAGAAGTTTGTTGTCTCGATCGTGGTAACTACGACCCGTGGGTTTTGTGTACTTGTAGTAGTTGTAGCGAGGAGTATCATTAGCGAAATACTGATCTGTTAATTGTTTTATAAAAAAAAAGGTGTGTGCGTGAAGGTAGTAGGGTATAACAGAAATAATATAACTGGAAGCAACAATGAAAATGAGGCAATTTTGGCTGTATTTGGGATTTTTAAACTTGGTTGTTGAGATTTATCATCCTAGTTTATTTGATTTTCGAAAAAATGTTTGGGTTACTCTTGCACGGGCGTTAAATACCACTAGTTTTTGTGCTAGCTTGGCAACCCCTAGCTCACCATTTGTGACCTGTCTCATAGGAGTCCCCATGAGAAGTATTTCACACTTTAATCAATCGATGCAAATGTTAAAATCACAATTTAACATTACTAGCACAATTCCTTTTAGTTGGAGTAACATGAGTCACGTATTTAACTCATACAACCTGTGGGATGATAAACTTCCAATTGGACCCGAGCCACAAGAACTTGAACTTGTGGACTCTTTAAACGCTAAATATTGCCTCTTTATAGGTTTTGTATCATGGACGGAGAGTCGGAAGGAAGGAAAGATGGTAGATGAATCCATACCAACGATGCTTAATCCTATAGGGAACAGTAGTGACTGGGAGTAGAACTGGTGTAACATCACGGTACAAAATAAAACTCACTCTCCTCCTGGTACTGTGTTACCAAGACGATTACCGCCAGGATATTTTTTGATATGCGGCAATCGAGCTTGGGCAGGCATACCAACACATCCAAGAGGTGGACCATGTACCATCGGTCAGCTTAGCTTAGGCATGCCACATCACCATCCCAACCAAACTAATCCAACGAGATGGAAGAGGGGAATAACTGAGACGTTAAGCCAAAATTGTGATGATAATGTTCAATTATGGAATTTTTGGGAAAGATTTTTTGCATCCTATCTGACACCAGGGGTTGCAGCAGCAAAGGCTCACAAAAACTTAGAACAGTTATCTTGTTGGGTAGTGAAGCAAGCCAACATGACAAGTCGAGTTTTATCTGAATTGGCTGATGACTTGTCGACAGTACAACATGCTGTATTGCAAAACAGAGCAGCAATAGATTTTTTGTTGTTAGCACATGGTCATGGTTGTGAAGATTTTGACGGTATGTGTTGTATGGACTTAAATGATCATTCCCGTTCTATACATTGAGACATACGGGACCTAATGGCTCACACAGAAAAAATTCAGCAAGATTTAGGCATCTTTGGTTTGGATGGACTGTCAAATTGGTTAGGATTAACAGGCTGGTTAAGAAGTGTGTTAAAGACAGGACTAATGTTGTTGATAATTGTAGTTATAGGGATAGCGCTTTTTAGTTGTGTAATGCCATGTGTAAGAAAAATGCTGTTGCGCATAACGAATGAAGCCTGGCTTGTTCAAAAAGGGGGAATTGTGGGAAACTGTGGAAGGATGGCTTGACGACCGAGGACATGATTTGATAGCAATGAACAATCCAGGATTCAACACTTGTGATTAAGCCTGGTGTTCCCCTTTAAGCTGACCTTGGTATGTTGATAGAAGAAAGTGCATAACAAAAGCACGGAACTCAGCGCTGGAAAGTCCCTAAAACGTCAAGACTATTGTACCAGCCCCCTTCGCGTGCTTAACATCTTTTAACCAATCTTGTAACTACTTAAGGCTCGTGGACAGTACAGTAGGACCAATTGTAAGTTGTTTATTAGCTCGTGCTCTGCTAGAATAAGTATATAAGGAGTGTTGTGTTTATGAATAAAGGAGAACGACTATACTCACATTGAGATTTCATCGTTACTCGGGGTCCGCCTCCCACTCCCACAGGAAACCTCGGCTGGTCCGAGGAGTTAGAGTGTGTGAACTTAAACATTGGCCTTGAATAGATGCCCATGTATCCTTGGAGAAGCTGGAAGGCACCAAGAAGAGCCGAGTAAACAAGATTAGGAAGCTGCCAGGCCGCAGGTGGAATCACCCAATTATGAAGTTACAACTGAGAAGGAGTCATCCAATTATGAACTGTCAGTCTTTAGCTAAACCAATCGTGCATGGACGGCCAGCTCGGGAAGGGGTATAAAAAGTCTTTTAAAATCAATAAAGAGGGTCTTTTGGCCCACAACTTCTATGTGTCGTGGATTGCCCCAACCGCGACAGGCAACAGAGCTGGGGAAGGGTCTGGATCACAAGTCTTATGAGGAGCAGCTGAGGGACCTGGGGTTGTTTAACCTGGAGAAGAGGAGGCTGAGGGGAGACCTTATCACTGTCTACAACTGCCTGAAAGGAGGCTGTAGAGAGGTGGATGTCGGTCTCTTCTCCCAATTAACAAGTGACAGGATGAGAGGGAACGCCCTCAAGTTGTGCCAGGGCAGGTTCAGATTAGATATTAGGAAAAATGTCTTCACCGAAAGGACTCTCAAGCACTGGCAGAGGCTGCCCAGGGAGGTGGTTGAATCCCTGGAGGTATTTAAAAGACAGGTGAATGAGGTGCTCAGGAATGTGGTTCAGTAGTGGACAGGTATGGTTGGACTCGATGATCTCAAAGGTCTTTTCCAACCAAACGATTCTATGATTCTGTGATTCTATGATACAGCAATTTAAAATTGCTCATTAATGGATACAAGTTTGTGTATGCTGAATTTTCAAACTGATTTTGACCTGTTCTTTCTGTGTCTTCATCCCTGTGGTTTTGCCACCTGAAATCAAGCCCAAGACTGTATTTAACTAGCCATTAATTAAACAGAATGTTAAAGACTGGAGGATATTTGAAGTCTCCAGTGTAATATGACCAGTTCACCTAAAAGTGAAAAAATGAAGATGTAATTTTAATGCTCTAATAAATCTACAAGTGAACAATGTATTTTTTTATTAATTGCTTATATAATTAGAATCATAGTATCATTGAATGTTTATGGTTACCCTTTTTTAGTTTAAAACCATTTCCCCTCGTCCTATTGCAACAGGCCCTACAAAAATGTTTGTCCCCATCTTTCTTAGAAAGGGTTCTTCTATAGAGAGGTTTATCAAGCATTGGCAGAGGCTGCCCAGGAAGGTGGTTGAGCCACCATCCTGGAGGTGTTTAAAAGGTGGGTAGATGAGGCGCTTGGGGACATGATTTAGTAGTATACAGGTATCGTTGGAGTTGATGATCTCTATGGTCTTTTCCAACCTAATGATTCTATGATTTTACGATTCTTATAAGCCCCGTTTAAGTACTGAAAGGCCGCAATAAGTACTGAAAGTTTGCAAGAAGGTCTTCCTGGAGCCTTCTCTTCTCCAGGCTGAACATCCCCAACTTTCTCAGCCTTTCTGCATAGAAGAGGTGTTCTAGCACTCTGATCATTTTTGTGGCCTCCTCTGGACCCAATGTAACAGGTGAATGTCTGTCTTGTCCTGGGGACCCCAGAGCTGGATGCAATACTCCAGGTGGGATCTCACCAGAGTGGAGTAGAGGGACAGAATTACTTCCCTTGACCTGCTGGCCACGTTTCTTCTTATGCAGCCCAGGATAAGATTGGCTTTCTGGGCTGTAAGCACACATTGCTGGCTCATGTCCAACTTTTCATCCACCAGGACCCCCAAGTCCTTCTCTGCAGGGTCGCTCTCAATCACATCATCCCCCAGACTCCATTGAAACCAGGGATTGCCCTGATCTAGGTGTAGGACCTTGCACTTGGCCTTGTTGAACCTCATGAGGTTTGCATGGGCTGACTTCTCAAGCTTTTCCAGGTCCCTCTGGATGGCATCTCTTCCCTCATGTGTGTCAGGCACATCACTCAGCTTGGGGTCACCTGCAAACTTGCTGAGGGTGCACTCGATCTTGCTGTCTATATCATTGATGAAGATATTAAACAGCACTGGCCCCAGTATGGACCCCTGAGGGACACCACTTGTCACTGGTCTCCACCTGGATATTGAGTCGTTGACCACTACTCTCTGGATGTCACCATCCAGCCAATTCCTTATCTAACAAACAGTCCACCCATCAAATCCATATTTCTCCAATTTAGAGAGAAGGATGTTGTTTAATGATTTTAGGGAAAACTATTACCTATTTATATGAATACTGAATTTATAATCTAATAATTTGGAGAGTAAAAATGAAGCAACTCAAGTTACTGTGTTTGGAGATGCTGTAAGTGCATGTGGAAAAAAAGAGAGAATAGAACCAAGACACATTAGAAATGCTGTCTAGAAATCAAAATGTAAGATTTAATATGGAACAACATACAAGGTAATGAATATTTGGGAGAAAAAAAACCTGAAACACATATATTCAGTGGAAATAGATACTAAGTAATAGCAAGAGGCCTGAAGAGGTCTCTGAGTGGGCAGAAAATTGGATACAAGGTTAAAATATTACTTATTAAAAAAGTAGCAACGATGGTTTTTATGCAGGATATATAAAAGCATCGTATTGGGAACTGATGATCTCCACATGGCAATATTCGACAGTGCCGAGAATATAGCATGTAGTTCAAAAAGCTGTAGTGAGTCAGACTGATGATATTCAAAAGTGTATTGGGTGTATGTGGCAAGGTTTTGGCGGCAAGGGAGCTGCAGGGGTGGCCTCTGTGAGAAGAGGTCAGGGGCTGCCTTGTGCCATACACAGCTGGTTCCAACTGATCTGGCAACAGACTCGCTGCAGGACAAAACTGAGCCAGACAGCAAATTTTGTGGTGCCTCTGTGAAAATATTTTTAAGAAAGGGAAAAAAATGACAGACAGAGAGAGGAGGAAGGAACAAAACGAGAGAGAAACTGTAGAGGAAACACCAAGGTCAGAGATGGAGGAAGAAGGCATGCTCCATGATGCTGGAGCAGATATTCCCTGCAGCCCATGGAGGGCTCATGCTGGAGCAGATGGATATTTCCTGAAGGAATGCAACCAATGGAGAACCCACACTCAAAAAGGGAAACACATGAGGAGGAAGGAGCAGCAGAGAGAACTATGTGCTCCATCCCCAGTATCCCCTGTGCCACTGGGGGAGGGGGGTAGAGGAGTCCAGAGTGAAGGTGATCATGAGAAAGAGTGGAGGAAAAAGTGTTATTTTAATGTTTGTCTCTGCTTCTCGCTGCCCAAATCTAATTTAATTGGCAATAAATTAAATGAATTTTTCCCAGGTTGAGTCTGTTCTGTCTGCAACAGTAATTGGTAAACAACCTCCCTGTCTTTATCTCAGCCCACAAGCTTTTTCATCCTATTTTCTCCCCCATCCCACCGAGGAGGAGGAGTGAGCAGTTGGGTGGGAATTTGGCTGTTTGCCAAGGCTAACACACCACAAAACAGAAAAAAGGAAAACTGGTAACACAGAATGGAGGGATTGCTTCAGGAAGAAAGCGTGAGAGAACTGAGCTAGCTGGTAATCAAAAGCATGTTCGTGTTCAGATAGAGAGTAATCCAAATTTAAGTAGAAGTTTTAATATTTTCTTTCTGCACTCCAGTGGGTCATCTTGCACACTTCCTGGGGTGCATGCATCCCACTTTGGAGACCACTGCTCTAGAGAACCCATTGTAGGTTACTTAAGAGGATTGACTAAATCAACTTTTAGATCTTTTTTTCATGTCTAAATTTTTATTATTATATAGTCATATGATTCCAGGTGTTTCTTTTGCCTGGAGTTAAATCTTTAAATAAAATGTTTTCTAAAGATAAATCTTAATAGTATGTTTGCACGCTGGTTTTGAGAAACATACATTGTAGAGACCTATTGTGATAGTATTTCCTGCTTAGGTACCATCATGGGGGTAATAAGGATAAAAATATTAGCTTGAAATATAAATTTAAAAATCAGAAACGAATGTAGCTGATTTCGAGCTAACAGATTTATTTTTTTTTTAATATTAGATGTTCTGACCTGCCTATTATTGAGGGATTCTTACTTTCACTGAAGGCATTTATGATGCCCTTTCAGAACTGAGCCAAAAGAGAAGAACAAGGGAATCGAAGCAAGTGGGAACAAAGCTGATAGGAAAAAATTACCACTGAAATTTTCCAGGCTTGCTGAAATGCGTTGATTTTTTTTCTGGGAATTCTAAATAAAATGTTTTGGGTTCATTGTTATTAAATTATATCTCTCCAAGTTCTAATATTGTTTTATGGAAGTTGAAGGTTGGATTCCTTTTCTCATGTATGAATGAGGCTTTGATGGAATGTAGTCTCCTGTCTAATCAAGTTCTGAGATACATCACTGGAGTTGAATGGCTGCAAGTGCATGCACACTGAGCAAGAAACCCACTGTATAAAGGAAAAAAAAAACCTGGTTAACAAGACTTTTAAGAAAACATGGCACAAGAATTAAACATGGGAATATCAGATATTGCAATAGACTTTAAAATAAAAAAAAACCTAATAACGATAATGGTAAAAAGACTCCCTTTCCCTGGGGTTGGGGGGGAATTGGGAGTCCAACTGCTCTATTTTAGCTGCTGAAATTGGCCAGGACGGGGCTAAGCCATGACAAAGTACTAAAGAAGACCCAGGAGAATGGACAAAACCCCTTAATTGTCATGCACCGTGACACAGAAGAAATACATCATATCCTGGAGCAAGTGAAGAAAGGCACAGAACATCGATGGTGGGACACCCTCTTTGGATGGTCACCCACTGCTACAGGCATCTTTAACAGAGTGCTTCATCCTGTTTCTGTTCTTCTAATGTTAATCTCAATATACATTGGTTTATTAGTAGCATTATATGTAGAAGTCTGGAGCATAACGAAGAAATTAACTTATTTGTTATCCCTATCCAACACGCAAAGGTTTGATGTCCCACTCACTACAGATGTCCCCAGATCTATTTAGATACTGTGACACTTGAGTGACTGGAGCCACAATGTGTGTCTTAAAGGCATAAGACAGAAAATTAATTGATGTTACTAATTAGATTTCTGTCTTACAAACCCTTGCTTATTAGATAATAACCCAATATCTTCTCTATCTTTTTTCTTTACTCTTTTCCTACCTTTTACTATCACCACCCTGGGAAAAGAAGAATCAAAGAAGAGGAAGAGTTTGAGAAGTCATGAAGGCCAAAACCAACTGTTTAAGTCACAGAGGGAAATGTAAGAGACTGATTCTTTTTGGGTGCCTTAAACCACTTTTTTTCCTGCCTTAAAGCATTGTGGAGACTGAGGCAGAGGCAGCGTCCTTCAACCTTATCTCACTCTCACAAACAGCCCAGCTGTGTTTGCTGCCCAAAGAGCCCCACTTGGAAGAAGCAAGTCCCTCTGACTGGACAAGCACGGATGATTTAAACAGGCCCAGTCAACACGGGTTCACAAAAGGCAGGTCTTGCCTAACTAACGTGATCGCCTTCTATGATAAAGTGACTCGGCTGCTGGATGAGGGAAAGGCTGTGGATGTGGTCTTCCTGGACTTCAGTAAAGCCTTTGACACAGTTTCTCACAGCATTGTGCTTAGGAAACTGTCAGCCTCTGGCCTGGACAGGCGCACACTCTCCTGGGTGGAAAACGGGTTGGATGGCCGGGCCCAGAGAGTGGTGGGAAATGGTGTGAAATCCAGCTGGAGGCCAGTGACAAGTGGGGTTCCCCAGGGCTCGGTGCTGGGTCCAGCCCTGTTCAATGTCTTTATCAATGACCTGGATGAAGGCATTGAGTGCACCCTTAGCAAGTTTGCGGATGACACTAAGCAGGGTGGAAGTGTTGATCTGCTGGAGGGTAGGGAGGCTCTGCAAAGGGATCTGGACAGGCTGGACTGCTGGGCTGAGTCCAATGGCATGAGGTTTAACAAGGCCAAATGCCGGGTCCTGCACTTGGGGCACAACAACCCTATGCAGTGCTACAGACTAGGAGAAGTCTGTCTAGAAAGCTGCCTGGAGGAGAAGGACCTGGGGGTGTTGGTTGACAGCCGACTGAACATGAGCCAGCAGTGGCCCAGGTGGCCAAGAAGGCCAATGGCATCTTTGCTTGGATCAGAAACGGTGTGACCATCAGATCCAGGGAGGTTCTTCTCCCTCTGTACTCGGCACTGGTGAGACCGCACCTTGAATCCTGTGTTCATTTCTGGGCCCCTCACCACAAGAAGGATGTTGAGGCTCTGGAACAAGTCCAGAGAAGAGCAACAAAGCTGGTGAGGGGGCTGGAGAACAGGCCTTATGAGGAACGGCTGAGAGAGCTGGGGTTGTTTAGCCTGGAGAAGAGGAGGCTGAGGGGAGACCTCATTGCTCTCTACAACTACCTGAAAGGAGGTTGTGGAGAGGAGGGAGCTGGCCACTTCTCCCAAGTGACGGGGGACAGGACAAGAGGGAATGGCCTCAAGCTCCGCCAGGGGAGGTTTAGGCTGGCCATTAGGAAAAAATTCTTCACAGAAAGGGTCATTGGGCACTGGAAAAGGCTACCCAGGGAGGTGGTTGAGTCCCCTTCCCTGGAGGTGTTTAAGGCACAGGTGGACGAGGTGCTAAGGGGCATGGTTTAGTGTTTGATAGGAATGGTTGGACTCGATGAACCGTTGGGTCTCTTCCAACCTGGTCATTCTATGATTCTATGATTCTATGATTCTATGAAACAGGCTGAAAGAATCAGCTCACCTAATTGTAGCAGACCTGTATATATTTCCAGCGGGCAAGAGTGTGGCACCTTGGTCACTACTTGATAAAAAGTTTTGTCCTCTGTTTATCCTGAGCTCCTAGCCACCCAGTAGAACCGATGCAGCCACACAGACAGAGCTCCTGTCAGAGCCAGGCTTCAGACTGGGGGGCGTGTGTGAGGATATTCCTGGAGATGAAGGCTGACAGCAATCACGCATGTGGGAGGTGCGACCAGGTAGGTGAACTGTTCTGCCTCATGGCTGAGCTTTGGGATGAGGTGGGCAGACTGAGGAGCATCTGAGAAGGAGCTAGACCAATGGAGTTGTGCTCTGCTCTCTCTGGTATGCATAAGCCAATTCAGCATGGCCACTACTGAGGTAGGGCCAGGTTCTGTCTTGTATGAATGATGTCACAACAAGAAGTCCAAGGTTGGTCAAAAGAGATTTCAGGGTGCTGAAATGATAAGTGAATGCTAAAAGATTCAGGAGCACAGGGAGTGTTTTCCTAATCCTCCCAGTAACGGGGCTTTAGAAGAAACAGGTGAGCCCAAGACATCAATACCTGGCTCCGGGTCTGGTGCTTCCACCAGAACTTTGGGTTTTGTAACCATGGAAGACAGTTTGAGACACTGGGTATGCTGGGGCCTGATGGGAACCATCTGTCCCAATGGGGAAACCACTTCTTTGCTCATAAGCTGGCAGGACTGATTGAGAGGACTTTAAACTAGAATCACTGGTGGAAGGGGATACCTTCAGCTCTCCTGCTGGCAAGCCAAGGGTTGGTATGGCATTGTCCGAGGGTGGCAATGCTAATGGGAACATTTTTTGCTGCTCCAGGGAGCACCGAGGGCTCAGGAGGACATCTGAAATGCTTGTACCCCAACACACGAAGTATGAGAAGCAAACAGGATGAACTGGAAGCACAAGAAGGGCCGCAGGGAGGATCCAGGGAACTACAGGCCTGTCAGTCTGACCTCAGTGCCAGGGAAAGTCATGGAACAGGTGATCTTGAGTGCTATTATGAAGCACATGCAAGAGAACCAGGTGATCAGGCCCAGTCAACATGGGTTCACAAAAGGCAGGTCTTGCCAAACTAACCTGATCGCCTTCTATGATAAAGTGACTCGGCTGCTGGATGAGGGAAAGGCTGTGGATGTGGTCTTCCTGGACTTCAGTAAAGCCTTTGACACAGTTTCTCGCAGCATTCTGCTTGAGAAACTGTCAGCCTCTGGCCTGGACAGGCACACACTCTCCTGGGTGGAAAACGGGTTGGATGGCTGGTCCCAGAGACTGGTGGGAAATGGAGTTAACTCCAGCTGGAGGCCAGTGACAAGTGGGGTTCCCCAGGGCTCAGTGCTGGGTCCAGCCCTGTTCAATGTCTTTATCAATGACTTGGATGAAGGCATTGAGACCGCTCCTTGAATCCTGTGTTCATTTCTGGGCCCCTCACCACAAGAAGGATGTTGAGGCTCTGAAGCGAGTCCTGTCTAACTCATTCGATCTCCTTCTACAATAAAGTCACACACCTAGCGGATGGAGGGAAGGTGGTGGATATGTTTTTTCAGGATGTTAGGAAGGCTTTTGATGCTGTCCCTCACGGCATCCTTCTGGATAAGCTGTCCAGTCATCAGATGAGCAGGTACACGTTGCTCTGGGGGAAGAACTGTCTGAAGGGCAGGGCTCAAAGTGTTGTAGTGAATGAGGCTGCATCTGGCTGGCGACCGGTCACCAGTGGTGTTCCTCAGGGCTCAGTTCTAGGGCCAGTCCTGTTCAACATATTTATCAGTGATCTGCATGCAGGAGTTGAAAGCACCCTTTGCAAGTTTGCTGGTGATACCAAACTGGGAGGTGCTGTTGACTCTCTCGAGGGACAAGAGGCCTTGCAGAGGGATGTGGATAGGTTGGAGCATTGGGCAATCATCAATGGCATTAAATTTAACAAGACCAAATGCTGGATTCTGCACCTGGGACGGAGTAACGCCAGGCACAAATATAAATTGGGAGAGGAGTGGCTGGAGAGTAGCCCTGCAGAAAGGGATCTGGGGGTGCCAGTCAACAGCAGGCTCAACGGGAGTCAGCAGTGCCCTGGCAGCCCAGAGGGCAAACCGCAGCCTGGGGTGCATCAGACAGCACAAGCAGCCGGTCAAAAGAGGTGATTACCCTGCGGTATTCAGCATTGGTGCAGCCTCACCTTGAGTGCCGTGGGCAGTTCTGGGCCCCACAATTTAAGGGGGGTGTTAAGGTCCTTGAATGTGTCCAGAGGAGGGCAACAGAGCTGGTGAAAGGGCTGGAAGGCATGTCCTGGGAGGAGCGGCTGAGGACTCTGGGTTTGTCTCATCTGGAGAAAAGGAGGTTGAGGGGCGACTCCATTGGTCTCTGCAGCTTCCTGAGGACGGCGAGTGGAGAGGGAGGTGCTGATCCCTTCTCCTTGGGATCCAGTGAAACGACACATGGGAAGGGTTCAAAGCTGCACCAGAGGAAGTTCCGACTGGACATTAGGAAGCATCTCTTTACTGAGTGGGCGGTCAGTGCTGGAAGAGGCTTCCTAGAGAGGTGGTCAATGCCTCTTGTCTGTTGGTGTTTAAGAGGCATTTGTACAATGCCCTTACTAACATGCTTTAACTTTTGTCAGCCCTGAAGTGGTTGGACAGTTGGTCTGGATGATCATTGTAGGTCTCTTCAAACCAAACTGTTCTCTAAATTTGAGAGTGAGTGAAAATAGGTATACCTGACTTCTAGACAGAAAGCACTAACTACAGAGCACTTAAGGGAAATTGTCAGGAAGGCACCAAAAGGAATAATTAAAAAAACATTGTCACAGGTGACTGTGTCTATGATATTAATGATACTTTTGATTTATTTTTCTTTCTGATGACCTAAGTATTATGCAGGAATTGAGGGCAAAAATGAAAAAAATCAGAAAATGGCAATGGCAGTTTAATTTATGGCAGACTTCAGTATGACATTTTCATCAGTCATAACTCTTAGAGAGCCAAAATTTAGAACTAAAAACCTGTTCTCTGTATACTTTGGTATATTTGAACTGAAATGGATTTTCTTCATAGCAATTGGACTTCACAGAATCACAGAATCACAGAATAACCAGGTTGGAAGAGACCCACCGGATCACCGAGTCCAACCGTTCCTACCAAACACTAAACCATATCCCTCAGCACCTCGTCCACCCGTGCCTTAAACACCTCCACGGAAGGTGACTCAACCACCTCCCTGGGCAGCCTGTTCCAGTGCCCAATGACCCTTTCTGTAAAGAATTTTTTCCTAACGTCTAGCCTAAACCTCCCCTGGCGGAGCTTGAGGCCATTCCCTCTTGTCCTGTCCCCTGTCACTTGGGAGAAGAGGCCAGCACCCTCCTCTCTACAACGTCCTTTCAGGTAGTTGTTTAACAGGTAGTTGTTTAACAGGTAGTTGTTCAGGACTTGTTTAACAGAGGCTGTTGGCAGCTGAAACTAAGCACAAAATGTAATGCCAACACTTTCAAAGTGGTCTTTCCAAAGACAATCGAATGTATTTGTTTTTCAGCTTTGGCAGAATTTTAATCCAGATATTTAATCTAGGTTCATCACAAGGTTTACAGCCCACAGATGAAACAAGTAGTGATCTGTAATTGTATAATAAAAAAGAATACCCTGGAAATTTGTGAATGTGTAGATCTGGAATGAGAAAACTTAGCTTAAAATAAAAATAAACCTAAAGGACAATAGAGAGACTTCTTCCTCATAAAAGTGAGTCCTTACAGGCAGGATTACACCACTTCAAGGAAGCACATCAAGTTTGAGAACTTTGATGCACAGAGAGAGGGGGACAGCTACATATGATTGTAACCTTAAAGAGATGATAAATGATGCTGAAGAAGGAGGACGTGCAGGCCTATATGTCACCATCAAACTAAAAAAGAGGAAATCATAGAAACATAGAATGGTTAGGGTTGGAAGGGACCCTAAAGATCATCTAGTTCCAACACCCCTTGCCATGGGCAGGGACATCCCACTAGATCAGCCTGTCAGCCTCTGGCCTGGACAGGCGCACACTCTCCTGGATTGAAAACTGGTTGGATGGCCAGGCCCAGAGAGTGGTGGTAAATGGAGTTAACTCCAGCTGGAGGCCAGTGACAAGTGGGGTTCCCCAGGGCTCAGTGCTGGGTCCAGCCCCGTTCAATGTCTTTATCAATGACCTGGATGAAGGCATCGAGTGCACCCTTGGCAAGTTTGCGGATGACACTAAGCTGGGTGGAAGTGTCGATCTGCTGGAGGGTAGGGAGGCTCTGCAAAGGGATCTGAACAGGCTGGACCACTGGGCTGAGACCAATGGCATGAGGTTTAACAAGGCCAAATGCCGGGTCCTGCACTTGGGGCACAACAACCCTATGCAGTGCTACAGACTAGGAGAAGTCTGGCTGGAGAGCTGCCTGGAGGAGAGGGACCTAGGGGTGTTGGTTGACAGTGACTGAACATGAGCCAGCAGTGGCCCAGGTGGCCAAGAAGGCCAATGGCATCTTGGCTTGTATCAGAAACAGTGTGACCAGCAGGTCCAGGGAGGTGATTCTCCCTTTGTACTCAGCACTGGTGAGACCGCTCCTCGAATCCTGTGTTCATTTCTGGGCCCTTCACCACAAGAAGGATGTTGAGGCTCTGGAGTGAGTCCAGAGAAGAGCAACGAAGATGGTGAAGTGGCTGGAGAACAGGCCTTATGAGGAACGGCTGAGAGAGCTGGGGTTGTTTAGCCTGGAGAAGAGGAGGCTGAGGGGTGACCTCATTGCTCTCTATAACTACCTGAAGGGAGGTTGTGGAGTGGAGGGTGCTGGCCTCTTCTCCCAAGTGACAGGGGACAGGACAAGAGGGAATGGCCTCAAGCTCTGCCAGGGGAGGTTCAGGCTTGACATCAGGAAAAAATTTTTCACGGAAAGCTTCATTGGGCACTGGCAGAGGCTGCCCAGGGAGGTGGTCGAGTCACCATCCCTGGAGGTGTTTAAAAGACAGGTGGATGAGGTGCTCAGGGGCATGGTTTAGTGCTTGATCGGGATGGTTGGACTTGATGGTCCAATGGGTCTTTTCCAACCTAGTGATTCTGTGATTCTGTGATCAGGTTTCCCAAGGCCCCCATCCAACTTGGCCTTAAACACCTCCAGGAATGGGGAATCCACAGCTTCCCTTGGCAACATGTTCGAGTGCCTCACTCCTCATGGTGAAGAAATTCTTCCTAATTTCTAGTCTAAATCTACCCTTCTCCAGTTTATATCCATTCCCCCTCATCCTATCATCACAAGCCTTTATGAATAGTCCCTCTCCAGCTTTCTTGTTGGCTCCTTTCAGGTACTGGAAGGTCGATATAAGATCTCCTCGGAGCCTTCTCGTCTCCAGGCTGAACAACCCCAACTCTCTCAGCCTATCCTCATAGAGAAGGTGCTCCAGCCCTTGGATCATATTTGTAGCCCTCCACTGGACCCATTCCAAGAATTCCATATCCTTCCTATGGTGAGGACTCCAGAACTGGACACGGTACTCCAGATGAGGTCTCACAAGAGAGGAAGAGAGGGGCAGAATCACTTCCCTTGACCTGACAGCCACACTTCTTTTGATGCAGCCCAGGATACAGTGGACCTTCTGGGCTGCAAGCACACACTCCCAAGTCCTCTGCAGGGCAGCTCTCAGTCACGTCATCCCCCATCGCCTACTGAAAATGGGGATTGCCCCGACCCAGGTGCAGGACCTTACACTTGCCCTTGTGGAACCTCATGAGGGCCTGTCCAGCTCCCTCTGGATGACATCCTGTCCTTCTGGTGTGACATCCCGTCCGTCCAATGTGAAGTGAAATGAATTGGAAGTCTGCTCTTCCAAATACTTCAGTTCAAACCAAAGCAAAACCAGGACTGAGTCATGACCCACCAAAAGCATGGGACTCAAATGAAAAAAAGTTTCAAGGAGTATGGAAAAAGACAACCCAGGAGCACAAGTGGGAGGGAACAGTAAAGAGTTTTTTCTTGATTCCAGGTAAAATATATATGGAGGAAAGACAGAAATCATGTGAAAGATGGGTTTCAGGGAAGGAGAATAGGTTTTGGAAGGAAGCAAGGAATACATTTCTGAAGTGCAAATGAGACTTAGTGGAAATGATACAATGTGATTCTTTTTTTGTCTCCCAAAAGAACGGACTAGATTTTAACAGTTACTCTTGATGAATGTCAACTTACACAAACAACATTTCCATTAAAATCTTGAGCTAAGTTTCTACTCAACATGCGTAAATATGGCACAATTAGACTTTTCCCCCCTTAAAATAAATTTACTTCATTATTTTCCATATTTAATTAGTTCAATGCAATTTTTCCCTTTATGAGGGCTGAAGGTTCGCCAGTCCAGCTGAAGTGCATTTACACCAATGCACACAGCATGGGGAATAAGAAGGAGGAGTTGGAAGCTGTCATAGGGCAAGGAGCCTATGATATCGTTGCCATCACAGAAACGTGGTGGGACAACTCGTATAACTGGAGTGCAGCTATGGTGGGGTATGAACTCTTCAGGCGGGACAGGAAGGGTAGGAGAGAAGGCAGGGTAGCCATCTATGTAAGAGAGGACTTTGATACTGTCGAGCTTGATTATGGTGATGAGGAGATCGAGTGCCTGTGGGTTAAAATCAGAGGAGCCCACCAGAAGGCAGATTTTGTGATGGGAGTCTGTTACAGACCACCCAGCCAAGGAGAAGCAGCTGATGAGCTCTTCTATAAACAGCTGGGGATAGTCTCTAGATAGATGCCTCTTGTTCTCCTGGGAGACTTCAATCTTCCAGATATCTGCTGGAAGTACAATACAGCAGAAAGGAAGCAGTCCAGGAGGTTCCTGGAGTGTGTGGAAGACAACTTCCTCGCACAGCTGGTGAATGAACCAACAAGGGAGGGTGCCCTCCTGGACCTGCTGTTGGTGAACAGAGAAGGCCTTGTGGGGGATGTGTCAGTAGAAGGACTCCTAGGACAAAGCAATCACGAGATGATAGGGTTTTCAGTTCTAGGAGAGGTGAAGAGGATGGTTAGCAGAACAGTCACATTAAACTTCCAGAGGGCAGACTTAGGACTGTTCAGAAGGCTGGTTGGCAAAGTCTCATGGGAGACAGTCCTTAAGGGCAAGGGAGCCCATGAAGGCTGGGAGCTCTTCAAAAAGGAAATCCTAGCAGCTCAGAAGCAAGCCATCCCCATGTTCCAGAAAAAAAGCTGTCAGGGGAAAAAAACAGCTTGATTGAGCAGGGAGATCTTGAGAGATATCAAAAAGAAGAGAAACGATTATGGGCTCTGGAAGAGGGGACAGGCCTCCTGGGTGGAGTACAGGAGGGAAGTGAGATCATGCAGGGAAAAAATCAGGAGGACTAAGGCCCAACTAGAAATCAGATTGGCAAAGTCTGTGAAAGATAATAAAAAATCTTTCTATAAGTATATTAACAATAAAAGGAGGACTAGGGAGACGATACAGTCCCTATTGGATGCAGAAGGAACAACAGTGACAGGGGATGAGGACAAGGCTGAGGTACTTAATGCCTTCTTTGCCTCAGTCTTTAATTGTAAAGAAAGTTGTTCCATCTGTGTACAAACCCAGGAGTTAGAGGAGCAAAATGAGGCTCCCATGATCCAAGAGGAGGCAGTTAGAGACTCGCTTGCTCAGCTAGACACCCACAAGTCTATGGGGCCGGATGGGATCCACTCAAGGGTATTGAAGGAGCTGGCGGATGTGCTGGCCAAACCCCTTTCCATCATCTTCCAGCAGTCCTGGCTGGCTGGGGAAGTTCCACTGGACTGGAGGCTGGCTGATGTTGTGCCCATCTACAAGAAGGGTCGCAGGGAGGATCCAGGGAACTACAGGCCTGTCAGTCTGACCTCAGTGCCAGGGAAAGTCATGGAACAGGTGATCTTGAGTGCTATCATGAAGCACATGCAAGAGAACCGGGTGATCAGGCCCAGTCAACATGGGTTCACAAAAGGCAGGTCTTGCCAAACAAACCTGATCGCCTTCTATGACAAAGTGGCGGAAAGGGTCATTGGGCACTGGCAGAGGCTGCCCAGGGAGGTGGTTGAGTCACCTTCCCTGGAGGTGTTTAAGAGATGGGTGGATGAGGTGCTCAGGGGCATGGTTTTATAGGGGCATTTTATAGGAATGGTTTGCCGGGACGGGAGGAACCAAGCGGTCAAATCAATATGATTGATAAAGCAAGGTCAACTTTATTCAAAAGAAGTTAGGTTATATACTTTCCTTATACTCGATTACATCATCGTATTACAATTTCATTGGTTAGTAACAGCATGCAAATACATATTCATTGGCTATATTCATATTGCCCCCATGTTAATATTCATTAACTACTACGTGTTATTTTGCTTCTAACATCCTGCTATAGTTTCTATGTTCAAGGTCACAACGTCCTGTTTTAGTTACAATGTTCTAAACTACGTGCTGACTTATCTTAGAGTAAGGCTTAATGTTATCAAAAAGAATTGCTTGTACAGCCACCTGCTCTTAGCTCATCATTTAACAGCGAGATTGTTTATACAGCTCCTTCAAGGGCCTTGTTCACTTAACCATTTCCCAACAAATTCCCCCTCTTTTTCTTGTACAAGCAATACTTTTTGTGACAACATTGATACTTGTTTCATTATGCATCTATACGCCAAACGAACTACAACTATGATTAGCAATAATATTCCAAGCCAACATAAAACTTCTTTCATGCACGATACCAGCCATGGAGAGAGATTGTCAAACACTGATGTTAGCCATTTGTCAAATGTCAAAGAGATTAAAACAACACATTCTCTCAAAATCTTCACAACCATGGCCTCATGCTAACAATAAAAAAATCTATGTCTGCCTGGTTCTGTAACATGGCATGTCGCATGGAGTCTACATCAAGCAACAATTCAGACAGCGCTTTGGATGTAGCATTTGTTTTTTTGGAGAGCTAGCATCCTAGTTGATTTAGTTGGGCCAAGGTTCCGGCGGCTGCTGCTCCCGGAGCTAAAATTGAGACTGCTATGATTGTTTCTGGGTTCCAAAACTTGACCGTATCTTTACAGCTAGTAGAAAACGCATGGGTCATTCTCTTTGTCCTTGTCCGTTTATAATGATGTCGTGACACATTCCAAATCATGCTTGTGTTTGGTGTTAGTAAAGTTAACCTCCCTTTTTGTTTTTCGACTAAAGTGTTCAGGTGAAACATATGATTGACTTGACGTTGTATAAACTGTAACACACAGGATAATTGTCAAAGCAATTAACACCATTAAAAATAACATTCCTCCTTTGACCAAGAGTTCTCATACCCATCTTGTTATCCACCCATTCTTTCGAGAATCGATCACCCAGGGACATCCTTTAACTACCACCCATAAGATTAAGAGCATCCATAATGTTAACGTCCTCCTCATTCTTGTTGACTGTTTTCGTGGTTGGGCTTAACAGTTGTCTCACAGCAACGTGAGCTTGATCCACCTCGCAGGTGCCCAAACTGGTCCTGTATCTGTTAAAACACAAGCATAACCTCGTCCCCAAGTTAATAGCTTATACAGACCTGTCCATTGCCCATAATAACTGTTTTTCAATAGCACTTTCACATTGTCTTGTATTTGCTCTGATTTTGACGACATGGTTTGTACATGCTTCAAATTTAGCACAATTTGATCATCTCCTGCTAATCGCAAAAAATTCATTACATATTGCACCTTTATCAATCTGTTTTGCAGTGTCTCTCCTGATTCCCCCCCCTTTTTTTTTTGTTTTTGTTTTTGTTTTGCTAACAATGTTTTTACTACTTGATGGGTACGTTCAATAATGCCATGACTTGGTAAATGGATATCAATACTTTCTGGATAAACTATTAGATCTACTTGTAAATTCAAAATATTTGCCATGCACCACTTAGCATATTCTTTTGTCATTGGGATATAAATGATTGTCGAGTCTTGGCCTAATAATTGAACACTTCTTTTTCTTCCCTCGGTGATTATCATTGTAATCATTTCACATTTAGTGATTATGTTTTTGGGGGTTAGTGTGGCAAAATATCCACTCAATAATTCGTAATGAATCATTTGAATTTTCGTCTATCATTGCCTCAATTATCCCTAAAGGTTGTCTGCACTAGGACCCAGCAGCTGCTGACGAGTGACATTGGAATGTACAGTGTTCTCACAAATTGGCATTCCCCTAGAGAGATAACACCGTTAACTCCTCTGGACTTCTTCAAAGCTGAAAGAAAAAAAAAAACCACTTAGAAAGGAAGGAGAAGGGCGGGGGCACTCACACACATACAGCTGCATGTTTTGCTAGGTATTTTAAAACTTTTCCTTCTGAAGCCTTTCATTCCAAAGATCCCCAGGTAAATTTACTTGTTTGCCGGCTTAGTGGACATTTGAGATTGAAAGGTCCCAGAGATATATTTTCAAGATTAATCAAAACCAATTTCTAAGTCTTACAAACGTTTGAAGCGCTTCAAACACACACACACGACCACTCATTTCTCAGCTAGCCAAATACATTCATACGATGTTGATTATCACTATTGGATCCACAATTCTTCCATGCTACAGATATTTAAACTACACATGGTACTGGGAACATACAACACTTAAAATATGTACATGCATTATCTAATAAGGCTTATATTGATTGTCTAACAAATATTTCACTTATGGTAATCTTTTGTAGTTTCTGTATTGATAGAATCACGGACTGGTCAGTTGAACCACAGCCTCTGTCTCTTCATGGGGTACAATTGCTGAAAAACAAATCAGATGAGTGATTCTAGTGCCCTTTGATATAAAGTCAGGAGGCATAGGCATCCAAGCTATTACTTGCATTGCTCTCGTAAAGTCGGCATCAGTCAATTCTGGTAAAACAAGCAATCTTTGTAACAGGTGATCATGCAATTAACAGTGCACTAAGTCCATTTTTGCATTCTTTAAGGCTAATTGTTTAAGCAACACTTATCTAGCGGTGATATTGTCTGCTTGCTTATTTAAGGCCTCTTGTAGTTTGTCTAGAGAAGTCATGTAATAAACGCCATTTTCCAGATTTCTTTTTTATCACAATTACAGGCGTGTTCCAAGGACTATTAAATGGGACTGTATGCCCGTGATCTATTTGCTCTTCTACTAAGTTTTGCAATGTACCCAATTTTTCACTCGTTCATAATTCCAATGTCTATTCCCATTGCATTTAACACATCTCTCCCCCACAAGATTAGTGGAACGTGCACAACTAAGGGTTACGCTACATTTCAACATAAGAGGCTGAGTTTGTAGGGACTAAGCCAAATGTATTTCAGGGATTCTTATGGACTCAAATCCTTGTGAGCCATGCTCTACAGAGTCAGTTTGGAACACAACTGCTTTGAATAAAATTAAATACACTATCCGGCTATCCTTTGGTATTAATACTAGTGGAAATGGTGTTCATAACACTAGTGGAGACAGCATCCATACTCTTGCTTAAATCATTCCAGTACAGCCTGCATCAATGACCCCAGGTAAAACAAAGATTCCCAATCGAATTATTGACAATCATTCTAATTACAAGTTAGTAAAGCCACCCTCCAATGGTCCTTTTACGTTCCGTGGTATTGTGTGAAGTGCAGACGATTGCAGCACTACTGCGATGGTGGTGATCACATCTATCTCGGTGGTGCCTCTGGTTCTTGCTCTGAGGTGAGAGCTGCTGCTTGCTGCGGAGACGTCTGTGTTGGTACGTGCCTCTGAACCATGCTTTGCTCCTGGTTTTCTGACAATACTGTCCCGTTCTTATCCCATTTTGATTTACACCAACTGGTAAAATGTTTGCCCTTTCCACACCAAGGGCAGATTTTAGGCCCTCTCTCCTGGCGTTGCGTGTGGCAGTCTCTTTTAAAATGTCTCTCTCTGCCGCGTCTCTGACAGAAAGTATTTCTGTCCCAGATTACAGTCAGGGCAGCAGCTACCAGCTGTGCTTGATAGGTAAATGATCCCAGCTGTTGTTGTAGGAGTTTTCAGACATCACCATATCTTTCTACATTCATCATTAGGACTTTTTGTCACTGATTGCAAAACTAAGGCTTCTGTAACTGCTTAGTTGTCTTACTTGCTTGTCAAGCACATCCTTTGATGTATCTATAAACACCATATACGGGTCATGCCTGTTTCAACTTTCCAACATCCAGTATCTTTATAAGTGTTTGATAAACCAAAAAGCCGCATCTGTTGTAAAATTGTATTATTCAAACTGTCTTGATTCTTGAACTGCTACCAACGTTGTTTAATCAAGCCATTTCTTATCGTATCTGTTAACAGTCCCTTCTGCAATGCTGAAACTGCTTGGGTTTCACAGCAGTAGCAGGCGGGCGGCCCCCCCTCAGCCCAGGGCAGCGGCCCCCCCCGCGGCAGTAGCGGAGCAGTTAGTACTTTCTCTACAGGTTTTTGAGTCTCCGGCCTCCCGCAAACAATTCCCAGGAAAAGTTTGTAGCTGTTTAGGGTCACTGCACCTCCACTGATGAAAATAAATCAAAGTTCTCTCAGAGGCTGCTGGCCCTGGATCAAAGGGATTATCGGCAGGTGCTGATGGTTGACTACGTAGCACAGTTTTGACTAAGTTCTGTGCGGTCCTGCATGTGGACGCAGACATTCCATGTACTGGATTAGCCTGTCTTACTCCGAAAAAGGTAGCCAGTTTTTCTTGTCTTTTCTGTGGGGGATTATCTGTGTGCAGTGCTGAGATGGCTGCTGCAAGAATCAATTTTGCTAGGGTACATATGTCCGCCGGAATGAGGGTATGCGATTGAAAGATGTACTGTATTAGCGATGTCGTGACTTGTGATTTAAGGCCATACTGGATCACGGCAGCTTTGAGTTTCTCCAACAGTTTCCAGTTGATCGGTTCCCAGTATCAACCTCCTGCACCATGCATTACTGGAAATGCTTCTGGTACAGTTATGAAATCTCCTTCTAAAATTGCATTCGTGATTATGCCTTTCCATTTTCGACTATGGGCTTCTTCTATCTCAGGGTCTGGCTTGACAAATGAGGGTTGCACTGATAATCGTTTTGTGGCAATTGTGAGAGTTGGACCAGATCCATCCGTAAAGGTATAATTTTTATGTGCAGGGGGTTCCGGAGCCGATGGCAGCTCTGGCTTCTGATGAATAGCCAATTGTTGCAATGCTTTCACTAACTCTTTCAATTCCCCTTCAAGCGAGGGCATTGCAGCCGTTCCAGCAGTATCATCTCCTGTTGTTGCCACATCTGAGTTATAGGGAGTTAATTCTTCAGGAGGCGCAGAAGGATGACAGGTAGCCCCTCCTTGCTCTGCATCTTCCCTCACTAACACAGTCTCTTGGGGTTTATCAGACGGCTTTTCGTCTGTCTCCGTCTGGTGATATAACGCTTTTGGCATCTCTCTTACTAAAATTTTGTTAGATGCAGCCGCAGGGGCGGTGAGCACTCTGCCGACAGCACCAGATACATTAAATGGGCTAGATTCCAGTGGGGCCCGTTGTGGGATGTTTAGCATGTGGGAGAAGAGTGAGGTTGCTGGGAAAGCCTGTGGAGCTGTGCCAAGCGATATGGGAGCCCTGGACGCTCTGAGTACCGCTGTAGCCGCTGCAGCTGCTGATCTCTCTCCTTTCATTGTCTGCAGCACCTCCACTATTTCCCTCCACATCGGTCTGAATTTTGCCTCCTTGCCTCCTTTGGCCACTGCATCCCATAATACATGACCTATTGCTTCCCAGGTAGGAATTTCGAATGTGACTTGTGCTGCTGGGATTAATTTATGGTGCCAGACCCAGTTCAAAAATGCTTTAATAACGGAGGCATCATATTTTTTTCCTCTCTTAGAGGGGATATGTTGGAGGAGTTTTAGGACACCTTCTTTCTCGTAATCGTCCAACCCCATCTCCTCCCCGACTGCTCACCTTTTGATAGCGAGATCCAATTTCACACCAGCAGAGCGCTCCGCTTTAAAGTAATTTAAAACTATGCCGTCTCTGGTCTTCTTGCCGGGGCAGCAAGGATGGTTTTGGCCGGCCTCTCTGCGTCCAAATCTGTTCAGCCGCTCCAGTCTCCAATTCGCTACGAATTAATCTGTCGTGGTATCACATCGGGCTCCTTGTCGGTGTCTATTGGACCCGGATCAAAGGGATTGTCAGCCGTAGTAATTCCTTTCTAGGAGTTATATCTTGTACATTTCGCTTTTCTAAAAAGCGTTGCAATAAATCGAGGGCTACTTGCTTTTCCATGGTTACCGGTAACTCTAACAACAAAAAAAAAGGTCCAGCCTTACACTCGCAGTAGCCCTCCTCGGACGGCGAACCCCTTCTATAAGGTCGGTTCAGGCACGGATCGAGTTTCCTGTTCCAGCCAGGCGTCGATCTTTTGCCCCCCGGTCGCTGCTACCAGTGCTTTTCCGAGCTCCCGCCGTTTTTCTGGTCTTACCAAAATGCCTTTTTGTCCCTGTTCGGGCACCAAAATGCCAGGACGGGAGGAACCAAGCGGTCAAATCAATATGATTGATAAAGCAAGGTCAACTTTATTCAAAAGAAGTTAGGTTATATACTTTCCTTATACTCGATTACATCATCGTATTACAATTTCATTGGTTAGTAACAGCATGCAAATACATATTCATTGGCTATATTCATATTGCCCCCATGTTAATATTCATTAACTACTACGTGTTATTTTGCTTCTAACATCCTGCTATAGTTTCTATGTTCAAGGTCACAACGTCCTGTTTTAGTTACAATGTTCTAAACTACGTGCTGACTTATCTTAGAGTAAGGCTTAATGTTATCAAAAAGAATTGCTTGTACAGCCACCTGCTCTTAGCTCATCATTTAACAGCGAGATTGTTTATACAGCTCCTTCAAGGGCCTTGTTCACTTAACCATTTCCCAACAATGGTTGGACTCGATGATCCAATGGGTCTTTTCCAAACTGGTGATTCTATGATTCTACTATACTGATCAAAGAATCACAGAATGGTTGATGCTGGAAGGGACCTCTGGAGGTGATCTTGTACAATCCTCCTGATCAAGTTAGGCCACCTAGAGTCATTTGCCCAAGGAGCATGTTCAGGCAGTTTTCAATACCTCTGAGGATGCAGACTCTACAACCTTTCTGGGCAATGTGCTCCCGTGCGCAGTCACCCTCACAGTGAAAATGTGTTTCCTGATGTTCAGAGGGAACCTCCCGTGTTTCAGTTTGTGCCCATTGTTGCTTGTCCTCTCGCTGAGCACTACTGCCAAGAGCCAGGCTCCATCTTCTTCACACCTTTCCTTCAGGTATTTGTACACGTTGATAAGATATCACTGAGCCTTCTCTTCTCCATGCTAAACAGTCCTAGCTCTCTCAGCATTTCCTCATATGTGAGGTGCTCCAGTCCTTCATCATCTTCGTGGCCCTTTGCTGGACTGTCTCCAGTGTGTCCAGGCCTCTTTTGTACCGGGGAGCCCAGAATTGGACAGAGGACTCCATGTGTCATCTCACCAGCGCTGAATGAAGTGGAAGGATCACCTCCTTCAATGTATTTGCAATACTTTGTCCAATGCAGCCCAGGATACCATTCATCCTCTGCAGCAAGAGCACATTGCTGGCTCACATTCAATTTGGTGTCTACCAGGAAACCCAAGTCCTTTTCTGCCAAGCTGCGTTCCAGCTGGATACCCCCAGCATGTGTACTGGTGCAAGCAGTTCTTCCTCCCCAGGTGCAGGACTTGGCACTCCCCCTTGTGGAACTGCATGAGGTTCTCATCAGCCCGATTCTCCAGCCTGTGGAGGTTCCTCTGGATGACAGCATGACCCCCTGGTGTATCAGCCACTTCTCCCAGTTTGATGTCATCAGCAAACTGGCTAGGGGTACGCTGCCCCATCATCCAGACCATTAATGAAGATGTTGAACAGGACTGGACCCAGTATTGACCCCTGGGGTACGCTGCTAGTGACTGGCTTCCAGCTGGATTTTGTGCTGCTACTGATCATCACCCTCTGGGCCCAGCTGTTCAGCCAGGTTTCAGTCCACCTCACTGTCTGCTCATCCTGCATGTACATTAACAGCTTCTCTGTGAGGATCTTATGGGAGACAGGGTCAAAGGCCTTCCTGAAGTCCAGGTAGACAATATCCACTGCTCTCCCCTCATCCATCAAGCCAGGCATTTCATCATAGGAGGTTATCAAGTTGGTCAAGCAAAAAAAAGTATGTGTTGTTTGATTATGGATAGGGTTGTTCTGGGGAAACTGTGAAAGAGTTGGTGCATAATAAAATCTCTCAAGATTGCTGGTGGAAGGTGAATGAACATTCTTTGATGCGAGGAAAGATAGCTGAATAAAATCTGTGGCTCAGAAATTCACAATACAGAAGATACATGATAAGGTACACTAGAGATGCAGACCTGAGATTCAGAGCTAAGGTCTACACTTCTACAAGGATTAAGGATGTTTGGTCATGATCTTGAGTCAGATCCATGTAATATTTTCAGCAAATTATGTAATATGATCTATCCCCAGAAATCACTTAAAACTATTGGTGAAAGCAGTTTTCTGATGTCAGCTCTGTGAAACCTGTACATAAGAAAAACTGAAAAGCAGAACAAATATGCTTTTGCAAGCCTCCTAACTGCAAAACCCCATCTATGCTGCAATTCTGCTATCCTCCAAAAGGTATATTAGGATGCATGAACATGTTGACGTGTTGAATATGTTTAACCCCTCAATCGGTTATTTGCATACTGCTGAGATTATCAAAAGTGTATATGTATTCTAGGTATTTACTGATATAAAAAATACATAAGGCTTTTCAGATGTGTAGTCAAAAAGGAGTTCCCTGATGACATAAGATTTTACATATTTTGCAGTTAACTCTGAGTTCCAAATACAAAATGCAGCACTCAGGGACACGAGTTAGATCTGTGACTATAAGGAATTTGGGGTCCATAAATCAATGAATGAGTAATCCTCATCCATATGCACTTCTGGGTTTCTACTTTTCCAGGAATATTTTCAATTATAACCTCTTTTTAATAACTAATTGTGGTGTATTGGTCTTGGTCAGATGCCAGGTGTCCACCAAGCCACTCGATCAACTCCCCTTCCTCAACAAGAAAAGGGGGGAAGATATGATGAAAGGCTCATGAGTTGAGGTAAGGACAGGGATACCACTCAGAAAATGCTGTCACAGGCAAAACAGACTCGACTCAGGAAAATGAATTTATTTTATTATCAGTTAATAACAGAGTAGGAGAGTGAGAAATAAGAACAAATCTAAAAATATTTTCCACTCACTCCCTGATTCTTCCCAGGCTCAAATTCACACCTGAATCTTCTCTCTCCTTCCCCCTGAGCAGTGTAGGGGGGGATGGGGAATGGGGGTTGTGGTCAGTTCATCACAATTCATCTGTGCTGTTCCTTCCTCCTCATGCTCTCCCCTGCTCCAGTGTGGGGTCCCACCTGTGGGAAACAGGCCTTCAAGAACTTCTCCAATGTGAGTCCTTCCCATGGGCTGCAGTTCTTCAAGAATTGCTTCAGCATGGGTCCTTTTCACAGGTTACAGTCCTTCAGAAATGGATTGCACTAGCATGAGTCCCTCACGGGCCTCAGGTCCTGCCAGCAAACCTGCTTCAGCATGGGCTCCTCTCCATGGAGCTGTAGCTCCTGCCAAGAGCCTGCTCCAGCCCAAGCTCTCCACAGGGTCACAGCTTCCTCCAGGGCATGTCCACCTGTTCAAGTGTGGGGTCCCCCACAGGCTGCAGGTAGATATCTGCTGCAGGGGGACAGCCTGCCTCACCATGGTCTTCATCGCTGGCTGCAGGGCAATCTCTGCTCTGGTGCACGGAGCACCTCCTCCCCCTCCTTATTCACTGACTTTGGTGTCTACAGAGTTGTTTCTCTCACATATTCTCGCTCCTCTCCCAGCTGCTGTTGCACAGCAGTTTGTTCCCCTTCTTAAATGTGTTATCCCAGAGGTGCTGGTTCATGTCGAGCTTCTCATCGACCAGCACCCCCAAGTCTTTCTCTGCAGGGCAGCTCTCAATCACATCATCCCTCATCATGTACTGAAAAAGGGCATTGCCCTGACCCAGGTGTATGACTTTGTACTTGGCTTTGTTGAACCTCATGAGGTTCTCACAGCCCCACTTCTCCAGCTTGTCCAGGTCCCTCTGGATGACATCCTGTCCTTCTGATGTGGCAACTATGCCTCTGAGCTTGGTGTCATCTGCAGACTTGCTGAGGGTGCACTCAATCTCGCTCTGTCCAGAGAAGAGCAACAAAGCTGGTGAGGGGGCTGGAGAGCAGGTCTTATGAGGAGCGGCTGAGAGAGCTGGGGTTGTTTAGCCTGGAGAAGAGGAGGCTGAGGGGAGACCTCATTTCTCTCTACAACTACCTGAAAGGAGGTTGTGGAGAGGAGGGAGCTGGCCTCTTCTTCCAAGTGACAGGGGACAGGACAAGAGGGAATGGCCTCAAGCTCCACCAGGGGAGGTTTAGGCTGGACATTAGGAAAAAATTTTTCTCAGAAAGGGTCATTGGGCACTGGAACAGGCTGCCCAGGGAGGTGGTTGAGTCACCTTCCCTGGAGGTGTTTAAGGGATGGGTGGACAAGGTGCTGAGGGGCATGGTTTAGTGTTTGATAGGAATGGTTGGACTCAGTGATCCAGTGTGTCTCTTCCAACCTGGTTATTCTTTGATTCTATGTTATTTCTATTTTCTCAAAATAATATTTTGGGAGCAAAATTAAGGTGAATTTTTTAACTTTTTCTAGAAAATAAACTTGACTAATCTTTGAGCAACTTGACTAGTGTTTTCTTAAAGAATATGTAAAAGAGAATTGACAATAAATGTATGTTCATTTCTTTATCTCACATGTTGTATGAAGTGAATTCAGTAAATCCTATTTATTGCTAGATATTATGCTGATTTCAGAAAAAATGCTATTTCTGTTATATCCAATATGCAAATGACTAAGAAATACTTTCCTCGATTGGATGGATCTAATGTAGTATACAGCAGTTCATGAGTGGATCACCAATCATGTGCAAAGTGTTTCAATTAAACATTAATTTATGCATTATATGCATATTATGTGCAGTATGTGATGCATATGTAGAGCCATAGAATCATAATCATAGGATCATTAAATGGTTTGGGTTGGAAGGAACCTTAAAGCTCATCCAGTTCCAACCCCCCTGACATGGGCAGGGACATGTTCAACCTGTCCTTGAACACCTCCAGTGATGGGGCAGCCACCACTGCTCTGGGCAACCTGGGCCAGGGCCTCCCCATCCTCATTGTGAAGAATTTCTTCCTAATCTAATCTAAATCTCCCCTCTTTCAGCCTAAAACCATTACCCCTTCCTATCACTACATTCGGATAAAGAGCCCTTCCCCAGCTTTCTTGGAGGCCCTCTTAAAGTACTGGAAGGTTGCTATAAGATCTCCGCTCAGCCTTCCCTTCTCCAGGCTAAATAACCCCAACTTTCTCAGCTTTTCTTCATAGAAGAGGTGTTCCAGCCCTCTGATTGTTCTTGTGGCCTCCTCTGGACCCAATGTAACAGATCAATGTCTGTCTTGTCCTTTCTGGGCTGCAAGCACACATGGCTCACGTCCAATTTTCCATCCACCAGGACTCACAAGTCCTCCTCTGCAGGGCTGCTCTCAATCCCTTCATACCCCACACTCTCTTGATAGTGGGGATTGCCCCGACCCAGGTGCAGGACCTTGCACTTGGCCCTGTTGAATCTCATGAGGTTCACACAGGCCCACTCCTCAAGCCTGTCCAGGTCCCTCTGGATGACATCCCGTCCTCCCGGTGTGGCAACTGCACCACTCAGCTTGGTGTCATCTGTAAACTTGCTGAGAGTGCACTCAACCTCCTTTATGGCAGAAGCAAAATAGACTGATATTCACTGTAAATTTTAGTTATATAATATTTCTTTGAAATTTTCTTTTGTCTTTAAAAGTGTTTTCCGAAATGAAAAAATGAATCCCCTTAACATGTCTCGTGCTCATTCCAGTATAAGTGAAGCATAATTTCCACAGTGTTGTTATACCACAGTGAAACTGATGAAAGGAAGACTGAATCAGTGCTTGGAGTATTTTTTTTCTTTCTATAAGTGGAAAGGGCATTTGTAGAAAACCAGTAACTTCAAATCAGTGAACATTAAAAGAAAAATAAAATATTTCCTAATGGGCTGTCTTTACAGCAATTCTGTACGGAAAGAATAATCCATTCCAGTTTCAGTTGTAAGTTTCTCATAGGAATGAGAATTAATACAATAAATAGAAGCAGCTTATTGTTTCTGCTCTTCAGTTTTTGACTTATTACTAGCTTCTCTGAGCTCATTCCTCAGTGCTATTTGTTAAGAATCTTAGAAGAGAAGTATGTTAAGGATTATTTTTCAGTTTTGTATTTCTTTATTTTTAATATGAATAGTTCAACCAATTGAGAAATACACCCACCTCCCCCCAAAAAAACCACCCAAATCCCTCAGGTTCAGTGAAAGTCTAAAAAACTTCGTCGGCAGCACCCGGCAGCAGGACGGTGAGTTCTGTGGTGGGGTGGACTTTTTGAGGTGGTGGGAGCGTCCCGGAGCCGGGAAAATCCCAGAAAAAAACCCAGGCGGGGGTCCTAACAGCCCCCACACGCTCCTCCCGCACGGTGCCTGACGGGAGGGGGCGGTCCTGGTGGCTACCGCGGGAGATTTAAACGGTCCCCCTGGGAACACGGCGAGGAGGAGTGTGGCAGTTTGAGTGGGCAGGGCGTGAAGGCAGGGCGCAGAGAGGACCTAGAGACTAGGCAGAAGACACTGGAGACCATGGTGGCTACCTGGAAGAAGATTAAAGCTGCTCCGTGTGCTGCAGCAGGCAGGATGGATGCTGCCACCCAGACGGAGCCACAGTGGGTGCATGCAGCTACCCAGACCCTGGGCTGCAGGCAGTGCCCCCTTCCCACACCAGCTCCTGCCTCTGTTACTGGCTCCACTTGTGAAAGCTGCGCTCGAGTGGGGGAACTCCTTCACATGGTGGAGGAGTTAAGGGAGGAGGTAAAGAGGCTGAGGACCATCAGGGAGTGTGAGAGGGAGAGAGACCAGTGGAGTAGTGCCCTCTCACTAAGTCAGCAGCCTGCTGGAGCTGGTGTGTCCAAACACCATCCACCTGCAAACTGCATGGTTGGGGGAACAAGAGATGGGGAATGGCAGCAAGTTCCTGCCAGATGAAAAAAACCTGCTCCCCTCACCCAGACAGCAAAACCCCAGATCCCCCTGGTGAACAAGTACCAGGTGCTGCAGGTGGAATCTAACCCTGAGGATGAGGATGATGGTTCCCACAGCCTAGAATCCTTCCCTAGGCTGCACCATTCTCAGAAAAAGATAAAAACATCCTCCATCAAGAAGAAGAGGAGGGTGATTGTTGTAGGGGACTCCCTCCTAAAAGGAACGGAGGGAGCCATTTGCAGACCGGACCTGCTCCACAGAGAGGTCTGCTGCTTACCGGGGGCATCAGGGAAGGAGGTAGCTAGAAAAATTCCTTCCCTGGTCCATGAGACAGACTACTATCCTCTGATAGCAGTCCAAACTGGTAACGATGGTCTAGTGAACAACAAGGCCAAAACCATCAAGACTGACTTCAGGGCCCTTGGGAGAATGATGGAGGGCTCTGGGGCACAAGTAGTATTCTGCTCCATCCCAATGGTAAATAGAGAGGAGCGGGAAGCCAGGAAGAAGAATTCGATTAATGCCTGGCTCTGAGCCTGGTGTCAGGAGAGGGGCTTTGGCATCTTTGATCATGGGATGGCTCACGCACCCCCAGGTTTTCTTGCTAACGATGGAACACGTGTGTCCCCTAGGGGGACTAAAGCCCTTGCTAGAAACCTAGCTAAGCTCATAAATCAAGCTTTAAACTAGATGTGAAGGGGGAGGGGGTTGAGACCAGGCTAGACAGGAACGAGCCTGGACGTGGGGCAATGGTGATGGGGAGAAGGTGTGCTGGTGAGGACCACCAGTACCTCACCACACAGAAAGTGGGGGAGAACACACCTCGGGGTGCTAAGGGAGATACGGGCACTCTGGTGCTAGCTACTCCAGTGACCAGGCAATTGGGAACGAACTCTGTTCCCTCTAAGAGGGCTGAAGGCTTGGCAGTTCAACTGAAGTGCATTTACACCAATGCACGCAGCATGGGGAATAAGAAGGAAGAGCTGGAAGCTGTCGTAGGGCAAGGAGCCTATGATGTCGTTGCCATCACGGAAATGTGGTGGGACAACTCATATAACTGGAGTACGGCTATGGTGGGGTACAAACTCTTCAGGCGGGATAGGAAGGGCAGGAGAGGAGGTTGGGTAGCCCTCTTTGTAAGGGAGGACTTGGACACTGTTGAGATGGATTGTGGCGATCAGGAGGTTGAGTGCCTGTGGGTTAAAATCAGAGGAGCCCACCAGAAGGCAGATTTTGTGATGGGAGTCTGTTACAGACCACCCAGCCAAGGAGAAGCAGCTGATGAGCTCTTCTATAAACAGCTGGGGTTAATCTCTAGATCCATGCCTCTCATTCTTGTGGGAGACTTCAATCTTCCAGATGTCTGCTGGAAGTACAATAGAGCAGAAAGGAAGCAGTCTAGGAGGTTCCTGGAGTGCGTGGAAGACAACTTCCTTGCACAGCTGGTGAATGAACCAACAAGGGAAGGTGTTCTCCTGGACCTGCTGTTTGTGAAGAGAGAAGGCCTTGTGGGGGATGTGGCAGTAGGTGGACGCCTAGGACAAAGCGATCACTAGATGATAGGGTTTTCAGTTCTAGGGGAAGTGAAGAGGGTGTTTAGTAGGACGGTAGCACTAAATTTCCAGAGGGCAGACTTTGAACAGTTCAGAAGGCTGGTTGGCGAAGTCTCATGGGAGACAGTTCCTAAGGGCAAGGGAGCCCATGAGGGCTGGGAGCTCTTCAAAAAGGAAATCCTAGCAGCTCAGGAGAAAGCCATCCCCATGTTCCGGAAAAAAAGCCGGCAGGGGAGAAAGCCGGCTTGGTTGAACAGAGATCTTGAGTGATATCAAGAAGAGGAGAAATGTTTATGGGCTCTGGAAGAGGGGACAGGCCTCCTGGGTGGAGTACAGGAGGGAAGTGAGACTGTGTAGAGAAAAAATCAGAAGGGCTAAGGCTGAGATAGAAATCAGATTGGTAAAGTCTGTGAAAGATAACAAAAAATCTTTCTATAAATATATAAATAATAAAAGGAGGACTAGGGAGACGATACAGTCCCTATTGGACACAGAAGGAACAACAGTGACAGGGGATGAGGAAAAGGCTGAGGTACTTAATGCCTTCTTTGCCTCAGTCTTTAATTGTAAAGAAAGTCGTTCCATCTGTGTACAAACCCAGGAGCTAGAGGTGCAAAATGAGGCTCCCATGATCCAAGAGGTGGTCAGAGCCTTGCTAGCCCGACTAGACACCCACAAGTCTATGGGGCCGGATGGGATTCACCCAAGGGTATTGAAGGAGCTGGTGGATGTGCTTGTCAAACCCCTTTCCATCATCTTCCAACAGTCCTGGCTGACTGGGGAAGTTCCACTGGACCGGAGGCTGGCTGATGTTGTGCCCATCTACAAGAAGGGTCGCAGGGAGGACCCAGGGAACTACAGGCCTGTCAGTCTGACCTCAGTGCCAGGGAAAGTCATGGAACAGGTGATCTTGAGTGCTATCATGAAGCACATGCAAGAGAACCAGGTGATCAGGCCCAGTCAACATGGGTTCACAAAAGGCAGGTCTTGCCAGACTAACCTGATCGCCTTCTATGATAAAGTGACTCGGCTGCTGGATGAGGGAAAGGCTGTGGATGTATCTTCCTGGACTTCAGTAAAGCCTTTGACACAGTTTCTCATAGCATTCTGCTTGAGAAACTGTCAGCCTCTGGCCTGGACAGGCGCACACTCTCCTGGGTGGAAAACGGGTTGGATGGCTGGGCCCAGAGAGTGGTGGTAAATGGAGTTAACTCCAGCTGGAGGCCAGTGGCAAGTGGGGTTCCCCAGGGCTCAGTGCTGGGTCCAGCCCTGTTCAATGTCTTTATCAATGACCTGGATGAAGGCATTGAGTGCACCCTTAGCAAGTTTGCAGATGACACTAAGCTGGGTGGAAGTGTAGATCTGATGGAGGGTAGGGAGGCTCTGCAAAGGGATCTGGACAGGCTGGACCACTGGGCTGAGTCCAATGGCATGAGGTTTAACAAGGCCAAATGCTGGGTCCTGCACTTGGGGCACAACAACCCTATGCAGTGCTACAGACTAGGAGAAGTCTGTCTAGAAAGCTGCCTGGAGGAGAGGGACCTGGGGATGTTGGTTGACAGCCGACTGAATATGAGCCAGCAGTGTGCCCAGGTGGCCAAGAAGGCCAATGGCATCTTGGCTTGTATCAGAAACAGTGTGACCAGCAGGTCTAGGGAGGTTATTCTCTCTCTGTACTCGTCCCTGGTGAGACCGCTTCTCGAATCCTGTGTTCATTTCTGGGCCCCTCACCACAAGAAGGATGTTGAGGCTCTGGAACGAGTCCAGAGAAGAGCAACCAAGCTGGTGAGGGGGCTGGAGAGCAGGTCTTACGAGGAACGGCTGAGAGAGCTGGGGTTGTTTAGCCTGGAGAAGAGGAGGCTGAGGGGAGACCTCAATGCTCTCTACAACTACCTGAAAGGAGGTTGTGGAGAGGAGGGTGCTGGCCTCTTCTTCCAAGTGACAGGGGACAGGACAAGAGGGAATGGCCTCAAGCTCCGCCAGGGGAGATTTAGGCTGGACATTAGGAAAAAATTCTTTACAGAAAGGGTCATTGGGCACTGGCAGAGGCTGCCCAGGGAGGGGGTTGAGTTCACCTTCCCTGGAGGTGTTTAAGGGATGGGTGGATGAGGTGCTGAGGGATATGGTTTAGTGTTTGATAGGAATGGTTGGACTCGATGATCCGGTGGGTCTCTTCCAACCTGGTTATTCTGTGATTCTGTGTGATTCCGTGATTCTGTGATCATCCTGCTATGGACTGGGACATGTCTCGCTAGATCAGGCTGCCCAAGGCCCCATCCAGCCTGGCTTTGAACATGCCCAGGGATGAGGCAGCCACAACGTCCCTGGGCAGCCTGTTCCAGTGCCTCATCACTCTCGTGGTGAAGAAATTTTTCCGAATGTCTAGTCTAAATCTGCCCCTCTCCAGTTCATACCCATTGCCCCTCGTCCTATCACCACAAGACTTTGTGAACAGCCCCTCCCCAGATTTCTTGTAGCCCCTTTCAGGTACTGGAGGCACTGCAACCCTGAAAACCAGAAACTGTCCAGAAACACACAACGCTGAGGTTGAACTCAAATGTCTGGGAAGACTGAGCTGCAGAACCTGACTAAAATACTCTAGAGCAACAGAAGCTCAGACAACGCCTGTATTCAGTCAGGCTTTCTTGCAAGCTGCAGGAAATCCTTGGCTTTATCTATACATCAAGAGGAATTAACTTAAGGAAAACAGGTAAAATGGAGGAAAGCTGTAGTTAAACCTATTCAGGTACTCCGGTGTAATAAAATTCTGGTTGCCGCTGGCCATACTGGCACAGGCGCAGTATCTCCTGGTGGTCGTGCTCTGCGGGCTCAGGGCTGAAGTAGCCTTCATCTTCCTCATGAAACATCCCTGAACTCAATCTGTGCGCAGGCGCAGTCTCATCCTGGTCGAGCTCCAAGACCACAGAGCAGGATGCAGCCAGCTTTCTGCTTTTGTCCACATTCCAGCTTTCCCTTATCAGTGAATGTCTGCGAATGAGCTCCTTCCTTATCAACATCCAGGGTCTTCAAGGCCTTTACTAGCAGACAGTGCGCATTTTAGTGAGCTAAGCCCTCTAAGATTTTCTAACTTCTCCCCTATATCATATGCCCGCTCATCAATTCCCTCCTGTCTTTTAAACTTAGGCAAATTCATTTGTCTCATACACGAGCCATCTTTTGAAGGGGAACTGGATAGTATTTCACTTGAAAATTACTTTTCAATGCATTCTCATGAGCACTAGACATAGAAGTCAAAATTGTTAGTCGTCGTAGCATTCTCCAATTCCAAACAAACAACACAGTAGAGAAAACAAAGCTAACTAACATCAAGAGGACAATAATGGGGTGACAAAACTTATTTAGAATGCCAGTCACAGTGGGAGACCATCCAGATAGCATGTCCCACCAATGATGGTTCGCATCTTCTCTTACCCTTTCCAGGACCCTGTTCATTTCCTCCGTGTCATGGTGAGCTGTTTTCAGGGTCTTTGTCCCACTTTCTTGGACTTCATCCAAGGTCTTGATCAGATCCTGATGTTTCATTAATTGTTTTACCAATATAAGATTCATTCCAATAGGTACAGGCGATAACTTGTGAAACATAGTGTAATTAGATTTTATCAACTGGTAGGATACGACTGGTGCTAAATAAGAAAAGTCACACCCAACAATCTTAACAAAATTACAAATGCAAAAATTAGAATGATTCTTGCTATCTATAATTGTCTCATCTATTACTATAGAAATACAAGCAGTTCTTAAACATACACAACATAGGCCAATATATACAAGTACGGTCTTCTGATTAGTGCCTGGATGGATCTCAAAGTGACAGATGGGTCACTGGAACCCCAAAACAGTGTATTATCTCTTGTATTAATGTTCTGGTTACCTCTCGAGCCTTGGCTGTTCTGGTAAGCAATGCCTCTGGCCAGTCTGAAAAGGTATCGGTTAGTACTCACAAATAACAATACCCCCCTTTTCTTGGAAGTTCTAAAAAAAAAATTTGTCATTGTCATCCAGGCCTGTTGCCTTTCCAGATTTGGCCCATTTCCAGTGTGGGGGTATTTTGGAGATAAGTCTGGAGGCAAATATCACACTGCTGAGTCACTTGTCTCACAGTAATGTATACATTTCTAGCTACAATTTCTCTAATTAGAAGTTTTTATAGGGCCTCTGCTCCCCAATGCCTTTTTCTATGCTTCTCTTTTACTAAAAACCATATGATTAATTTACCTTGTGGGGTGAGAGCTCATCCCTCCTCATTATGTGACCCTTCCAAATCTGCAGTGAGCTTTTGATCTTCTTTGGTATATTGGGGCTCTCCTTCCAGGGAGATTCGTCCTTTGGGGGTCAAAGCTCCTTCTGTTTTTACCTCCCCTTTGGCTGCCTGTTTTGCCTCTCTGTCTGCCAGCTCATTTCCTCTTTCCAGTTCCGAATTCACTTTCTATTGTGCTTTGATTTGCATGGTTGTTACCTTCTCAGGGAGCTGGACTGCTTCCAATAGTTTCAGGATGTCCATATTTGATGTGTTTGCCCTGTGAGTTCAATAACTCTTTATCCTTCTAGATTGCTCCGTGCGCATGTACAACTCCGAATGCACACCTTGAATCTGTATAGATATTTGCAGCTTTGCCTTTAGCCAACTCCAAGGCACGGGTCAGAGCAGTTATCTCTGCCTTTTGTGCAGAGGTATTCAAGGGTAAAGGTCCTAACTCTGTTATGTCTCGACTAGTGATCATGGCATATCTGGCATGTCTTTTACTGCTTAGGACATAACTGCTCCCATCCATGAACCAATCTCCAGCACTTCCCATAGGACTGTCCTTCAAGTCCAGATGGCTCGAGTATGTTGCCTCAATAGTTTCCAGTCAGTCATGATGTACTGGTTCCCCTGTGTTTCCCCTAAAAAGAGAGGCTGGATTGACAATGTTAGTAATTACAGTTTTCTACCATTGCAGTCTGGTAATTCAAGAACCTTTGTATAGAAAGCCAGTGTCCACCTTTCACTTCCAATACAGCAGATGTTGTATGGGACACCAACATAATCATTCTCTGGCCCAGGGTGAATTTTTGGGCTTGCTGGATATCTAGTATTACGGCCGTAACGGCTCGCAGGCATCCAGGCCAACCTTTTACAGTTGTGGCCGATTGCTTGGAAAAGTATGCAACTGCTCAGTGATACGGGCCCGGATCCTGTGACAATATTAGAGGAGAAAAATGGCTTACTCACATTTGGGAGTCCCAAGGATGGAGCCAACATCAGAGCCTTTTTCAGTAGTTCAGAGGCCTGTATAGCTTCTTTATTCCTTTGAAGGTGTTTCTGTTCAGTGGTTGTTAGTGTGTACAGGAGTTTAACAAGCAGTCCAGCCACAGTCAGCACCACCCCATAATTCCCAGGAGAATTCATAACTCTCTCACTGTTTGCAGTCTTGGAGTTTGCATGTTGCCTCTTTTCGGGCTTGTCCTAAAGTCCTCTGTCCGGCACTGACTTCATAGCCCAGGTAAATCATCTCGTGCTGCATTATCTGGGCCTTCTTTTTGGATTCCCGATATCCCTGGAGTCCTAGAAAATTCAATAGACTCACCGTCCAGGTCATGCAAGCATCCCTCGTCCTGGTGGCAATCAGGATATTGTCTATGTACTGTAAGAGTTTTTCTTCTTCAGACGGGGCTTCTCAGCACTCAAGATCTTTTGCAAGTTAATTGCCAGATATAGTAGGGCTGTTTTGACCTCTGTGGTAATACTGTCCAAGTAAGCTGATTTCTGCATCTGCTTTTGGGATTCTCCCCTTGAAATGCAAATATTTTCTAGCTGGCCTCATGGAGAGGGAGGCAAAAGAAGGCATCCTTCAGGTCTAAAATGGTAAACTAGGTTAGTTCAGGTGTCAATACAGTCAATAGAGTATATGGGTTTGCCACCACCAGATAGAGGTCTTGATTATTTTATTTACAGCTCGTAAGTCCTGGACCACTTGGTATGATCCATCAGGCTTACAGACAGGTATTGGCTGAATTTCTTCCCTGTCTTCTCTCTTTAGGGGATGTTATTTAATTCTTACCGGCTGCTGCCCTTCTTTGATTTGACCTAAACAGGTGGAGCATTCTTTGTTTTTCCGGGCACATCAGTGGCCCATACCCCAGGGTATACCTGGTTCGTAATTTCCTCGTCGACCTTTCCTCCTGTGGGCACACTAGCTAGAGATAAACTCATTATTTGTATGTATTGCTGATCATTTACCTCCAGAGTAATTTCTCCTTTTGCTAATTTAATCACAGCCCCTAATTGTTCTAGTAAATCTCTCCCCAAGAGTGCCTTCGGGGAAGTGGGGCATGTACAGGAGTTGGTGTATACCCCATTGTTTCCCCAATTTGTATTTCGAAGGTTTGCAAAAATATGCCTTTTCGCTTTGGCCAGTTGCTCCCTTTACCATCATGTAGCCATTTCCCAGGGGTTTCAAAGCTTGGTTTAAAACTGAATATGTTGCCCCGGTATCAACTAAAAATTCTACCTTCTTTTACTCTTTCCCTAGCTTCATTATAACCAGAGGATCTGCTAGGGTGGATTTCCCAGGTCTCCATCAATCCTCCTTCACATGAGCCACTATCTGTCCTTTCTGATTACTCCGCTCTCTTTCATTTCTTTTTCGCCTCATCCAACAATACTTGCAGGTTCCTATCTCCTATGGAACGCAGCTTTTGGAATTTATGCCTGATATCCCCTGCTGAGTGACCCAAGAACAAAGAAACTAGTTGTTGTATTCCTACCTCTGACCCAGGATCCAGCGGTGTGCTGTGGGACATTGCGTCCCTTAATCAATCCAGGAATTCAGGTGGTGACTCGGAAGGACCTTGCTTAACTGCATATAATACTGACCAATTTATTGTTTTGGGAATGGCTCTCTCCATCCCTTCCAGAATCCACCCCTGATCTGCTTGCAGACTTCCTTTATGCGCATTCCTGTTTGCATCCCACTTTGGGTCTTGAAGAGGGAAATAATCTTTAACGTCCATCCCTTCTTGTTTATAATGATCTTTGGCCAAATCCCCCACAGTCTTTAAGACTGTTTAATTGTTTCTCTGTCTCTGTCAAACACTCCAATAAAAACTGTAGATTGCCCCTATTGGGGTTGTGCTGTCTTATAACAAACTGAAAATGTTTGGCTACACTTACTGGATCATTCTGGTAGTCTCGGGCAACCCTTTCCATGCTTCTAAGTCAGCGGTGGAAAAGGTACCTTGATTAGCATTGGCCCTCCATCAGGTTCTACTGCCTCCCGGAGAGCTGCCTGCAGGACCACTGGAGCAGACTTTTTCTGATGCGTGAGGATACAGGGCTATCCAGAGGAGTGGGGATCCTTTCTGAGTCGGCATCTTGTTCCTGTGGTTGAGGGGGAGGCTTAAATAGATCAGTTAGATCCTGTTCTGGTGCCTGGCGCATTTTGTTTAACTTTGTGCACTTTTGAATGATGCTGCACACTGAACAACAATTGCCTCAGTTTACCTCCAGATTCCTTGTTATTCTCTCGCTCAAGGGTGAGTGCCAGAGGGTCCTGTGGGGGCACAATTCCACAGTCCCTTTGCCACTCCGGATTGTTACGGACCTTGTGAGACACTTCATCCCACTTTCCTTCTCTCCTCAAAACCAATATTAATTGCAAGAGGGTGTTATAATCCATTGTCTCATTAAGTGGCCACTTTGCCCCATCATCAGATCTGTAAAGCGGCCACCATTAATTGCAATATTTAATAAGGGTCTTTCTGTTTTCAGTGCTCCCAGTTCCAAACAACATCCTTCCCACGTGTTAATACACACCCCAGGGGGCTCTTTTTGTTTTCCATTTTGAGTTTCTTTAGTTTGCCTTTTCCTTAGTTTCACCTCTTTCTTTCTCAGTTTTCACTAAAACCTTTCTTTACACTGTTCTTTAACCCATTCCTGGTCTTTCCCCTCAAGGTCCCAGATTTCTGGAACCAAACTTTCTTTTCCACTACTGATCATACTTTCCGTTAAATTACATTAAGTTTTGTCCTTGCCAATTAGGCAGTAGTTCAACCTTTCTTACATTACTGATAAACATAATATACACACACGTATACCAAACCTGAACGTATTGTTCCCCAATTATACACAATAAAACTGTCCGCAGAAATAATCACACAACAAATTTTGGATAAATCAATAGTTGGCACTCTTAAAATTTTAAGGATCCTTTCTCCCATCTTTTAATAAAGCCTGTTTAGGAATCCCTACAATAGCTGGTTTGCTCATTATTCTTATGCGAATAGAATTGTTCATAACCCAGTATCTCCCTACAGAGATAACATGTTTAACTCCTGCTGACTCAGCAAAGAAGCAGGGAGGGGGGGCACCCATACACACACACAGCTGCAAGGCTGGGGGTTTCCATTTTTTCTCTTTTCCTTTTTGCTAGATATTTTCAAAACTAATTTGTAAGTTTTATAAATGTTTGAAGCTTCAAGCGCTTTGTCTCTGGCAGTGCCCCTCACGCTTGAAACTCCTTGGTGGCACAGGTTGGCAGCTTGAGCCCACCCCGGCATGCCCGCTTCTCTCCCCACTAGTATCTAAAGTTTTAAATTCCTGCCAAACTCCAGCACTCTATCATATATTAAACAATTCACGGAGCACAGAACAAATTAACAACACACAACAATCAGAACTCCTCACTCGCTTCGCAGCGATGCCACGTCTCAAACACAGCCATTCGTTTCAGGGCCAGCCCAACTCACACAGTGTTAGTTACGACCAGTTGAATTGGATCCACAATTTCTGATGTCATAGATATCCAAACCACACACGGTACTGGGCACATACAACGCTTAAAATACAATGATAGCTATCCCCAGCTCCAGATGCCTTACAAGGTCTTGGCAAGTTATAGGGAACCCCCTCAGCTCACCTCATTATGCGTCCTGACGCCTTACAAGGTCTTGGCAAGAAATAGGAACCCCCCCAGCTCACCTCACTATGCGTCCCGTTGGGCCAAACAATTCCCAAGGGCGAGCATTCTAGCTCCTCATCATCGCGTGTGGCGTCCCATCCATGGCTTACAGACTCATCCCCTACCTCCCCTGCAGGTATCCGTATCCCGAGTCACATACCTTGCCTGCCCACTGATGGGCCATCTCTCTCCCTGCAGCGATTGGATGGAGATGGGCGATTCTCCGGAGAAACAGTCCGGCAGCGCCTAGAATGTCCCACTCCCTACTGGTCCTGCAGCTGGATAGAGAGGGTGTCCCATCTGGGTTGCCAAATTGTTTTGCAGAATCAAACTCTATAACTCATTTAAGGGTTATAAAGTAGGTATGTGTTTATTCGCCGGTGGGTGTGAGGGGGTAATTCTCCTAACTGGCACACCATATGGTCTAACAAGCAGATAGTTATAGTGCAAAGACAGGCCTATTCATAAGCACCTATTACATATTCATGACCTTTCCCCACTTCCTATTATAATTAGGTTCGAGAAGCTTCTCCCATACTGGCACAGGCGCAGTATCTCCTGGTGATTGTGCTCTGGGGGCTCAGGGCTGAAGTAGCCTTCATCTTCCTCATGAATCGTCCCTGAACTCAATCTGTGCACAGGCATAGTCTCATCCTGGTCGAGCTCCAAGACCACAGAGTAGGATGCAGCCAGCTTTCTGCTTTTGTCCACATTCCAGCTTTCCCTTATCAGTGGATGTCTGCGAATGAGCTCTTTCCTTATCAACATCCAGGGTCTTCAAGGCCTTTACTAGCAGACAGTGCGCATTTTAGTGAGCTAAGCCCTTTAAGTTTTTCTAACTTCTCCCCTATATCACATGCCCGTTCATCACCATCTTACCATCCTAGAAATTGCAGTAGCCATAATCCAGGCCTACGTCTTCGTCCTACTACTAAGCCTATACTTACAAAAAAACATTTAATGGCTCACCAAGCACTCTCATACCACATAGTAGACCCAAGCCCATGACCCATCTTTGGAGCAGCCACTGCTCTACTTACTATATCCGGACTAATTATATGATTCCATCACAACTCCTCACAACTACTAACCCTAGGACTGCTTACTACAATCCTAATCATAATTCAACGATGATGAGACATTGTACGAGAAGCCACCTTTCAAGGTCATCACAAACCTACCATACAAAAAGGCTTACGATACGGAATAATCTTATTTATCACATCCAAAGCATTCTTCTTCCTAGGATTTTTCTGAGCATTCTTACACTCCAGCCTGGTACCTACTCCTGAACTAGGAGGGCAATGACCTCCAACAGGAATCAAACCTCTCAATCCACTAGAGGTCCCCCTACTAAACACAGCCATCCTACTTGCCGCAGGCGTTACTGTAACATGAGCCCACCATAGCATTACAGAGGGTAATTGAAACCAAGCAATCCATGCACTAACCCTAACAATCCTACTAGGATTCTACTTCACAGCACTTCAAGCAACAGAATACTCTGAAGCACCATTCTCAGTCGCCGATGGAGTACATGGCTCAACATTCTTTGTTGTCACAGGATTCCACAGGCTACATGTAATCATCGGCTCATCATTCCTATCTATCTGTCTACTACGACTTATCAAATTCCACTTCACATCAAACCACCACTTTGGATTCGAAGCTGCCACCTGATACTGGCACTTCGTAGACGTCATCTGATTATTCCTCTACATAACAATCTACTGATAAGGATCTTGCTCTTCTAGTATACTAATTAGAATTGACTTCCAATCTATAAAATTTGATTTAACTCCAGAGAACAGCAATTAACATAATCACATTTATACTCATCCTATCCCTCACCCTAACTATCATCCTAACCACATTAAACTTCTGACTAACACAAATCACTCCTGACTCAGAAAAACTATCACCTTACGTATGTGGATTTGACCCACTAGGATCTGCCCGACTTCCTTTCTCAATCCAATTCTTCCTCAGTAGCAATCCTATTCCTCCTATTCGACTTAGAAATTGCACTACTACTACCCCTTCCATGAGCAGTAAGAACTTCCCTTGTTCCAGTGTCTCACCACTCGCATGGTGAAGAAATTCTTCCTAATGTCTAATCTAAATCTGCCCCTCTCCAGTTTATACCCGTTCCCCCCTTGTCCCATCACCACAAGCCTTTATGAATAGTCCCTCTCCAGCTTTCCTGTCGGCCAATCAGGTATTCGAAGGTTGAGATGATGTTACTTGAAGTTTGCAGGTGCCTTACTCTGTTTACAGCAATGCAGCCATTCCATATCCCTGAACTCTTAAGAACCACAAACAACAGATTTTGTAACAGGACAATCTATAAAGACTAAATACATACTAGCACCTAACTAAAACCAACTGGCCAATACCAAAACAAGTCCCACATCATCTGTCTGTTTTCTATTGATATTCATGTGGATCTGTGTGACACTACTGAAAAATTAATCTAGTTTATGTGCTGCACATTCAGTTTTCTTTCTCTGCTGAAGCTGTACAGCTATATATGGAGTAAAACTGCACCAGAGATACATCAGATGGGAAGGAAGAAAAATTTCTAGTGAACTCACCTCCTGCTTTTAGGAAAAGGGAGCTCTTCACTTCAAAACCTTAATGAGAGTGTACTGGATTTGGCTGTTATGTAGTTAATTTTCTTTATAGCATCTCATATGATTCTGTGTCTAGGATTTGTGAACAAAACAATGCAGACAATACACTAATGTTGTATTTATTGTTGAACTATGTTTGTATGCTATCGAGGCCTTCTCTTTCTCACTCTGCCTCTCCAGGGAGTAGGCTGGGAGCGAGCAATAAGTTGGGGTGGGACACAACCGGGCAGATGACCTGAACATACCAGACATATTTCATACCATAGGACATCATGCTCAACAATAAAATAAAGAGGAGGAGATTTTAGCATTTTAAGGGTGTTAGCCATCTTTTGCTTGGAAACTGGATGAGCATTTGCCCACCCAAAGGAAGTGGTGAGTGACTGCCTTTGCATCACTTGTTTTGTTTTGTTTCTCTCTTCCACTTGTTCTTTGCTTATTAAACAATTTTAGCTCAAGCCTTGAGGATTTTGCTTTTACTCTTCCATTCCTCTTCCCCCATCCCATTGCGGGGGGGGGAGTGGTCAAGGGGCCATGTGATGCTTATCAGTGTGGATGAACCACAGCAGTCCTTTTTGGTGTCCATTGTGGGGTTTGAAGGTTTTGAGATAAAACCAGATTTGATTGGAGCATGCTAGACTAAATTTTTAGCCATTGCAGCTGACTGGTTAATTGGCAGGCTCCTGTGCTTGTCACGGGGCTTGGTTACTTACTCTGCTGTACCTGGGAACATTTAGTAACTGGCAGATAGCCAGGGCATTGCTGTTGGTTTTGTGCTGCTGTACTGGACAGGCTGGAACTCCAGTGTGAACCCAAGTTGAAGGGACTGTGACCTGTGGATAAGTCTGGCAACCAGAATGCCTTCACCAGGGGCAAATCCTGTATGACCAATCGAGTGGCTTTCTATGATGGGGTAACCACAGCAGTGGACATGGGTAAAATGATGGATGTGATCTATCTAGACTTCTGTAAAGCTTTTGACACGGTCCCCCACAACATCCTCCTCTCTAAATTGGAGAGATATGGATTTGATGGGTGGACGATATGGAGGATAAGAAATTGGTTGGATGGTTGTATTCAAAGAGTAGTGGTCAATGGCTGAAAGTCCATATGGAGATCCGTGACAAGTGCTGTCCTTCAGGGGTCCGTACTTGGACTGGTGCTGTTTAATATCTTCATCAATGATATTGACAGTGAGATCGAGTGCACCCTCAGCAAGTCTGCAGAAGACACCAAGCTGAGTGGTGTAGTTGCCACAGTGGAAGGATGGGATGTCATCCAGAGGGACCTGGACAGGCTGGAGAACTGGGCCTCTGAGAACCTAATGAGGTTCAACAAAGACAAGTGCAAGGTCCTGCACCTGGGTCAGGGCAATCCCCGATTTCAGTACATGATGGGAGATGATGTGATTGAGAGCTGCCGGGCAGAGAAGGACTTGGGGGTGCTGATTGATGAGAAGCTCAACATGAGCCGTCAATGTGCGCTTGCAGCCCAGAAGGCCAACCGTATCCTGGGCTGCATCAAAAGAAGCGTGGCCAGCACGTCAAGGGAAGTGATTCTGCCCCTCTATTCCTCTCCTCTTCCAGTAACGAAGCTGGTGAAGGGGCTGGAGAACAAGTCTTACGAGGAACGTCTGAGAGAGCTGGGGTTGTTTAGCCTGGAGAAGAGGAGGCTGAGGGGAGACCTCATTGCTCTCTACAGCTACCTGAAAGGAGGTTGTGGAGAGGAGGGAGCTGGCCTCTTCTCCCAAGTGACAGGGGACAGGACAAAAGGGAATGGACTCAAGCTCCACTACAGGAATTTCAGGCTTGACATCAGGAAAGAATTTTTCACGGAAGGGGTTATTGGGCACTGGAATAGGCTGCCTAGGGTGATGGTTGAGTCACCTTCACTGGAGGTATTTAAAAGAAGGGTGGATGAGGTGGTGAGGGGCATGGTTTAGTATTTGATAGGAACGGTTGGAATCGATGATCCAGTGGGTCCTTTCCAACCTTGTGATTCTGTGATTCTATGATACTTGTGAGACCTCATATGGAGTACTGTGTCCAGTTCTGGAATCCTCAACGTAAGAAGGATATAGAGCTGTTGTAACGGGTCCAGAGGAGGGCTACAAGGAAGATCCGAGGGCTGGAGCACCTCCCATACAAGGACAGACAGAGAGAGTTGGGCTTGTTAAGCCAGGACAAGAAAATCATAGAATCATCATAGAATCATAGAACCACTAGGTTGGAACAGACCCACTGGACCATCGAGTCCAACCATTCCTATCAAATACTAAACCATGCCCCTCAGCACCTCATCCACCCGTCCCTTAAACACCTCCAGGGAAGGTGACTCAACCACCTCCCTGGGCAGCATGTTCCAGTGCCCAATGACCCTTTCCGTGAAAAACTTTTTCCTAATGTTCAGCCTAAATCTCCCCTGGCGGAGCTTGAGGCCATTCCCTCTTGTCCTGTCCCCTGTCACTTGGGAGAAGAGGCCAGCTCCCTCCTCTCCACAACCTCCTTTCAGGTAGTTGTAGAGGGCAATGAGGTCTCCCCTCAGCCTCCTCTTCTCCAGGCTAAACAACCCCAGCTCTCTCAGCCATTCCTCATAAGGCCTGTTCTCCAGCCCCTTCACCAGCTTGGTTGCTCTTCTCTGGACTCTCTTCAGAGCCTCAACATCCTTCTTGTGGTGAGGGGCCCAGAAATGAACACAGGATTCGAGGAGTGGTCTCACCAGTGTTTGAGTACAGAGGGAGAATCACCTCCCTGGACCTGCTGGTCACACCGTTTCTGATACAAGCCAAGATGCCATTGGCCTTCTTGGCCACCTGGGCACACTGCTGGCTCATTTTCAGTCAGCTGTCAACCAACACCCCCAGGTCTTTCTCCTCCAGGCAGCTCTCCAGCCAGACTTCTCCTAGTCTGTAGCACTGCATAGGTTTGTTGTGCCCCAAGTGCAGGACCCGGCATTTGGCCTTGTTAAACCTCATGCCATTGGACTCAGCCCAGTGGTCCAGCCTGTCCAGATCCCTTTGCAGAGCCTCCCTACCCTCCAGCAGATCCACACTTCCACCCAGCTTAGTGTCATCTGCAAACTTGCTAAGGGTGCACTCAATGCCTTCATCCAGGTCATTGATAAAGACATTGAACAGGGCTGGACCCAGCACCGAGCCCTGGGGAACCCCACTTGTCACTGGCCTCCAGCTGGATTTCACACCATTTCCCACCACTCTCTGGGCCCGGCCATCCAACCCGTTTTCCACCCAGGAGAGTGTGCGCCTGTCCAGGCCAGAGGCTGACAGTTTCTCAAGCAGAATGCTGTGAGAAACTGTGTCAAAGGCTTTACTGAAGTCCAGGAAGATACATCCACAGCCTTTCCCTCATCCAGTAGTCGAGTCACTTTAACATATAAGGTGATCACGTTAGTTTGGCAAGACCTGCCTTTTGTGAACCCATGTTGACTGGGCCTGATCACCTGCTTCTCTTGCATGTGCTTCATGATAGCACTCAAGATCACCTGTTCCATGACTTTCCTTGGCACTGAGGTCAGACTGACAGGCCTGTAGTTCCCTGGATCCTCCCTGCGACCCTTCTTGTAGATGGGCACAGCCTCAGCCAGCCTCCAGTCCAGTGGAACTGCCCCAGTCAGCCAGGACTGTTGGAAGATGATGGAAAGGGGTTTCGCAAGCACATCCACCAGCTTCTTCTATACTATTGGGTGGATCCCATCCGGCCCCATAGACTTGTGGGTGTCTAGTTGGGCATGCAAAGCTCCGAGGAGATCTTATAGCGACCTTCCACTATCTGAAAGGGGCCTATAGGAAAGCTGGAGAGGGGCTGTTCACAAAGGCTTGTGATGATAGGACGATGGGGAATGGGTATAAACTGGAGAGGGGCAGATTTAGACTTGTCATTAGGAAGAATTTCTTCACCATGAGAGTAGTGAAACACTGGAATAGTTTGCCCAGGGACATCGTGGCTGCCCCATCCCTGGAGGTGTTCAAGGCCAAGTTAGATGGGGCCTTGGCAGCCTGATCTAGTGGGATGTCCCTGCCTATGGCAGGGGGGTTGAAACTAGGTGATCTTTAAGGTCCCTTCCAACCCTAACTATTCTATGATTCTATGATTGAAATCATACTCGGGATAAAACTGAGGGATCACAAGCGTCAAGCTTTCTCTTCTTTGATGGCTGGTGTCCAATATAGACCTCATCTGTCTGTTTGCCCCTGATCCCAGACCCGTGTGTTCCTGAATCCAGTTCCTGAGCCCATTTCCCTCCTGCCACTGAGACCAGCCCTGGACCTTTCCCTGTGCCTGCCCTGCATCATCAGCAGTGATTAAGTCATTGGAGAGGGGGTGGGCAAGCCTGTATTTCTGTAGATATTGTGTTATTTTCTTATTAATAGTATTATTCATTTTGATTATTATTGTTGTTTCCTTAAAGCTGTTTTAGTTTCCAACCCGCAAGTGTTTTTTGTTATCTCCCTCATCTCCCTTTCCCTAGGGGTGGGATAGGGGGGAGGGAATTGAGAGCACAACTGCTCACATTTCGCTGCCAGTCAAGCTGGGCTGGGGCTAAACCATGACAGTTTCTTGGTGCCCAACATGGGGCAATCTTCTGCAGGAAAGATTTCCAAAGTGCACTCAGAAATCATTCAACTCTCTTCCTTGAGTGCTGAAGAGTTTTAAATTAAGATGAATAGCATCACCCTCCTTAGGTAGTTCTCTTGCATGTGCTTCATGATAGCACTCAATATCACCTGTTCCATGACTTTCCCTGGCACTGAGGTCAGACTGACAGGCCTGTAGTTCCCTGGATCCTCCCTGCAACCCTTCTTGTAGATGGGAACAACATCAGCCAGCCTCCAGTCCAGTGGAACTTCCCCAGCCAGCCAGGATCGCTGCAAGGTGATGGAAAGGGGTTTGGGAAGTGCATCCGCCAGCTCCTTCAATACTCTTGGGTAGATCCCATCTGGTCCCATAGACTTGTGGGTGTCTAGTCGGGCAAACAAGTCACTAACCACCTCCTCTTGGATCATGGGAGCCTCATTCTGCTCCTCTAACTCCCGGGTTCGTACACAGAGCGAACAACTTTCCTTACTATTAAAGACTGAGGCAAAGAAGGCATTAAGTACCTCAGCCTTGTCCTCATCCCCTGTCACTGTTGTTCCTTCTGCATCCAATAGGGACTGTATCGTCTCCCTAGTCCTCCTTTTATTGTTAATATATTTATAGAAAGATTTTTTTGTTATCTTTCACAGACTTGGCCAGTCTGATTTCTAGTTGGGCCTTAGCCCTCCTGATTTTTTCCCTGCACGATCTCACTTCCCTCCTGTAGTCCACCCAAGAGGCCTGTCCCTTCTTCCAAAGCCCATAGACATTTTTCTTATTTTTGATATCTCTCAAGATCTCCATGTTCAACCAAGCTGGTTTTTTCCCCCGCCGGCTTTTTTTCCAGAACTTGGGGATGGCTTTCTCCTGAGCTGCTAGGATTTCCTTTTTGAAGAGCTCCCAGCCCTCGTGGGCTCCCTTGCCCTTAAGGACTGTCTCCCATGGGACTTTGTCAACCAGCCTTCTGACAAGTCCAAAGTCTGCCCTCCGGAAATTTAATGCTACTGTCCTACTAAACACCCTCTTCACTTCCCCTAGAACTGAAAACCCTATCATCTAGTGATCGCTTTGTCCTAGGCGTCCACCTACTGCCACATCCCCCACAAGGCCTTCTCTGTTCACAAACAGCAGGTCCAGGAGAACACCTTCCCTTGTTGGTTCATTCACCAGCTGTGCAAGGAAGTTGTCTTCCACGCACTCCAGGAACCTCCTGGGCTGCTTCCTTTCTGCTCTATTGTACTTCCAGCAGACATCTGGAAGATTGAAGTCTCCCACAAGAATGAGAGGCATGGATCTAGAGATTAACCCCAGCTGTTTATAGAAGAGCTCATCAGCTGCTTCTCCTTGTCTGGGTGGTCTGTAACAGACTCCCATCACAAAATCTGCCTTCTGGTGGGCTCCTCTGATTTTAACCCACAGGCACTCAACCTCCTGATCGCCACAATCCATCTCAACAGTGTCCAAGTCCTCCCTTACAAAGAGGGCTACCCCACCTCCTCTCCTGCCCTTCCTGTCCCACCTGAAGAGTTTGTACCCCACCATAGCTGCACTCCAGTTATATGAGTCGTCCCACCACATTTCCGTGATGGCAATGACATCATAGGCTCCTTGCCCTACGACAGCTTCCAGCTCTTCCTTCTTATTCCCCATGCTGCGTGCATTGGTGTAAATGCACTTCAGTTGAGCTGCCGAGCCTTCAGCCCTCTTAGAGGGAACAGAGTTCCTTCCCAATTGCCTGGTAACTGGAGTAGCTAGCACCAGAGTGCCCGTATCTCCCTTAGCACCCCGAGGTGTGTTCTCCCCCACTTTCTGTGTGGTGAGGTACTGGTGGTCCTCACCAGCACACCCTCTCCGAATCACCAGTGCCCCACACCCAGGCTCGCTCCTGTCTAGCCTGGTCTCAACCCCCTCCCCCTTCACATCTAGTTTAAAGCTTGATTTATGAGCTTAGCTAGGTTTTTAGCAAGGGCTTTAGCCCCCCTAGGAGACACACGTGTCCCATCCTTAGCAACAAAGTCTGGGGGTGTGTGAGCCACCCCATGATCAAAGAAGCCAAAGCCTCTTACTGAGGACATAGTTCTATGAGATACTTTCAACAAATGTTCATCTTTTAATGGCCATGTTCAGGCTAATCTTCCACTACAGACAGTGTAGTTTACAGACTTAAAGAATGAGGCCTTAATTCTTCAAACCCTCCAATCACAAAATTCCTGTTGACTTCAACAGAAATTTGATATGAAAAAGCTTTTTAAGTTTGGACTCTGATTAAGGTCTTCTTGCTTCAAATTCGCAAAGGTAAAAAGGAATTAGAGGACCATCTTGTAAGCCCCATGCCCACACAGAGTAGCATTTTACACCACAAGAAGCACTGCTGAAATCAATTGAACTACTCATGAAGGAAAGTATTACTCACAGAGAAGAGCCTATAGTTTGATCTTAGAGCACTTTAGAACCATCAAATGTCAATGTTCATCATGAAACAGATTAACTTAAATAACAATACTTCAAGCTCCACATTATTATTTTCCAAAAGTGAGCAGTAAAGTATGTAAGTAAATACTTCAGATAGAAGAGATGCAAAATAATTAATGTCAACATATATGAAGAATATCACAGAATTGCAGAACCACAGAATCACAGAATCACTAGGTTGGAACAGACCCACTGGATCATCGAGTCCAACCATTCCTATCAAATATGAAACCATGCCCCTCAGCGACTTGTCCACCCGTCCCTTAAACACCTCCAGGGAAGGTGACTCAAACACCTCCCTGGGCAGCCTGTTCCAGTGCCCAATGACCCTTTCTGAGAAAAATGTTTTCCTAATGTCAAGCCTGAACCTCCTCTGGCGGAGCTTGAGGCCATTCCCTCTTGTCCTGTCCCCTGTCACTTGGGAGAAGAGGCCAGCTCCCTCCTCTCTACAACCTCCTTTCAGGTAGTTGTAGAGAGCAATGAGGTCTCCCCTCAGCCTCCTCTTCTCCAGGCTAAACAACCCCAGCTCTCTCAGCCGTTCCTCATAAGGCCTGTTCTCCAACCACTTCACCAGCTTCGTTGCTCTTCTCTGGACATGCTCCAGAGCCTCAACATCCTTCTTGTGGTGAGGGGCCCAGAAATGAACACAGTATTCGAGGAGCGGTCTCACCAGTGCC